>NC_138771.1:422740020-423940020 GCF_965119305.1 Pelophylax lessonae
GCCCCTGACTGGGAGTTGCAGTTACTAACTACAATGCCCAGCATGCCCTGATACAGCTAACCCAAAAGGTTTGGTCAGCTGAATAGGGTGTATGTGTATCAGGGCATGCTGGGCCACACCCTTGCCATGCCTCCATCCACACCCCGCCAGAGGCGGCTCTCTAATTAGGCCGGTAAGGCGGCCGCCGAAGGCCTCGCACTGAAAGGGGCCTCGCATCCTTCCCAAACTTATTTTTTTTTTTTTTTAGACCTGTCCTGACCTTCACCATGCGGCACGCCAGGTCGCCGGGAGCCGCATCCGCAATCCACATTCCACACATTGCGGCGCAGCGGCGCTACGCGCTTGCGTAGTAGACTGTCAGTGTCTCTACTCTCTAGGGCTAGGCTGTCTGCATCATTCACTCCAGCCAGGCCCGGCCCCGCACGCACTCACATCGGTTTCTCCTGGCTGGCTGGGCTGCTGGCTGCACTGTCTCCGCCTCTTGCTCCTTCATTCAACCAATCATGGTCGAGGATTGCGATGACGTCACAACGTGATGTCACGTAACCCCACCCCTGCATTCTCCCGGCTTCGGTACCATGAGGACTCCTTGCAGAGAACAGCAGACGAGAAGAAGAAGACGAAAGGTAAGTACTGGAGTCTGGAGCTGTGTGACTGACTGCAAAAACAAGGCCTGTAGTGTCCTGTCCAAGAGGCAGCCAGCCCGCCGCCGGCCCTGCAGTGACTAGTACTGTGTCCTACTGTCAGTCCTGACTCCTGTCATCCTTATTCTGAATCTGAATTAATAAATTAAATAATACCTTACCATCCAGGCTGGCTTGAATTTAAAAGGCTATATGGGAAACAAAACGCTATGCAACTGAAAAAAATGAGATGAAAAAAAAAAAAATAATAATAAAGTGCTCAGTCTCAGTGCTTCTGCTTCATGTATCATGCCACTAGTTCTTCTCTTATGACAACCAAATGGTATGGTTTTTTTCTTTCTTTATAGAAGTGCTCTGTGCTGCTAAGTCAGATAGATTCCTCACAATTTATTTTTTATCCAGTGCATCCACTAAGTGCTCCCCTCTCAATCCCCCCCAAGTTCTCACTGTACAATTCAGAGCCGGTTCATACTGATGCGGCTGCGGCGATCGCATGTAATGTCGGAGCGCACTGCTCCTTCATTACATGCGATCGGCTGTGCGGTGCGAGTTTAGCCATACACTTTGTATGGCTAAATTCGCACCGCAGCCGCAGCAAACACGCAGAGGAGGCATTTTTGCAGCCGCATCAGGATCGGATCGCACAGCGGTTCACACTTGTGCGATCCGATCCTGTGCGAACTGCAAGATCGCACTGTGATATGCGATAAAACTGGGGGTGTCGTTAACATTACATTGACACCCCCAGCGTATCGCATATGGCAGTGTGAACTGCCGGGGGTGCGTGTGCGATGCGGGAACAGGCTGCGAATTCGCAGCCTTCCCTCATCGCACAAGTGTGAACCGGGCCTCAAGGGAAAAACGCCTGTCACAGTGTCACAGCATTAGCCTCGGTTCACACTGATGCGATGCGGGAAGGCTGCGAACTCGCAGCCTGTTCCCGCATCGCACACGCACCCCCGGCAGTTCACACTGCCATATGCGATACGCTGGGGGTGTCATTTTAGCCCCGGTTCACACTTGTGCGTGTACGGGGTTCGCATGTAATGTCGGAGCGCACTGCTGACCCAAGGACTTGCAGAACTTCTGCTGAAGATAAGACCGTGGCATAAACATGGCTCTCAGTCAAGTCCTTGGGTCACGGTGCCTCTTACATAGCTCCCCCCATGGGTATAAAAAAGGAGATCTCCATAGTGAGGTACCTTCCAGTTATTTTATTCAAAGATCAGCTTCCCCTCTGCCCTAACAAATGGGTGCGTGTGCTCCTGCAAAGCGACATATGGGCACATCATTTTGCGGGAATCTGCCAACCTGCAGTATATGTTTTGGATGGCTGGTCAGCAAGTGGTAAAAGATAGGGGGGAAAAGAGAAACCCCGTCTGATATACTTTATTTTTATATATATATTTACACACACACACACAGAGTTTGGTCAAAAATATGGATACACTTCATGAATCGCAGGTGTCAAAGTGACGACATGTTTTGCGTTCAAAGCAGAAGTGATGTAACAGGGGACGGTAGGTGGCATATACTCCAAATATACAAAGAATACTGGACACACCAAACTGGATTAATGTCTGCAGCCTTTTTTTATTGTTTTTTACAAATATAAACAATTAACAATTCACTAAGTCCCGGGTCACACTTGTGTAATGCAGGAAGGCTGCGAATTCGCAGCCTGTTCCCGCATTGCAAACGCACCCCTGGCAGTTCACACTGCCATATGCGATACGCAGGAGGTGTCAATTAAATGTTAACGACACCCCCAGTTTGATCGCATATCGCAGTGTGATCTGACAGTTCTCACAGGATCGGATCGCACAAGTGTGAACCACTGTGCGATCCGATCCTGATGGGGCTGAAAAAAAGGGTCATGTGCGTCTTTGCTGCGGGTGCGATGCGAATTTCAACCATACAAAGTGTATGGCTAAACTCGCACCGCACATCCGATCGCATGTAATGAAGGAGCAGGGCGCTCCAACATTACATGCGATCGCCGCAGCCGCACATATGTGAACCGGCACTGACTCTTTTAACCACTTCAGCTCCAGAACATGTTACCCCCTTTATGACTAGGCCATTTTTTGCTATTTCGGCACTGCATTACTTTAACTGGTTATTGCAGCTCTTGCAGTTGCAGCACTATACTCATACAATTTATCACACTAATAGAGCTTTTCTTTTGGTGTTAAAAATATGTGTTACTTTCTGCTGTAAAACCTATCCAATGAAAAAAAATAGAATGTCTTCATTAAATTGGGCCAAAATGTATTCTGCTACATGTTTTTGATAAAAAAAAATCCCAATAAGTGTAGATTGGTTGGTTTGTGTGAAAGTTATCACGTCTACAAACTATGCACTATTCAAAAAAATTAAAGGAACACTTTTTTAATCAGAGTATAGCAATCAATACTTAATGGTCAGTAAAATGGCAGAGGGGGTTGTTTATCAGTTTCAGCTGCTTTGGTGTTCATGAAATTAACAACAGGTGCACTAGATGGGCAACAGTTGACCTCCAAAACAGGAATGGTTTTACAGGTGGAGGACACTGATTTTTTTCCCCCTACTCCTCTTTTCTGACTGTTTTTCACTAGTTTTGCATTTGGCCAGGGTCAGTGTCACTACTGGTAGCATGAGGCCATACCTGGACCCTATAGAGGTTACACAGGCAGTCCAACTCCTCCAGGATGGAACATCAATACGTGTCATTACCAGAAGAGCATGGAGGAGATACCAGGAGAAAGGTGGTTATTTTAGAAAAGCTGGACAGAGCCATAGAAGGTCCTTAACCCTTCAGCAGGACCGGTATCTGCTCCTTTATGCAAGGAGAAACAGGATGAGCCCTGCCAGAGCCCTACAAAATGTCCTCCAGCAGGCCACTGATGTGAATATCTGACTAAACAATCAGAAACCGACTTTAGGATGGTGGATATATTATTTTTATTATATTAATAATTATTATAATATATATTCATATATTGTTAATATATTAATATTAACACAGGGCTCGACATTGGCGCATTGGCGACTAGAATTAGCGACCTGGCGCCTGGGGTTTTATCGCGCAAGGGGGGCCTCATATTTTAATTTCGCCTAAGGCCTCATAAAGTCTAGAGCCGCCTCTGCACCCCGCCTCCAGCCACACCCACAATAAAACAACACAACATTGCTCTCTGATACCTAGGCCAAGTTGGCTCCTCTTACCTTAATTACAGTTGCTGGTTGGCAAGCTGTGGTCTTGCTGGCTATGACTGGCAGGCTGTGGTCTTGTTGGCTACCGCTGGCAGGCTGTGGTCTTGTTGGCTACCGCTGGCAGGCTGTGGTCTTGCTGGCTACCGCTGGCAGGCTGTGGGCCTGTGGCTGGCACTGGCAGGCTTGCTGTGGCTGGCAGGCTGTGGCTTGCTGGCTGTGGCTGGCACTGGCAGGCTTGCTTGCTGACTGGCTGGCAGGCTGTGGCATGCTGGCTGGCAGGCTGTGGGCCTGTGGCTGGCACTGGCAGGCTTGCTGTGGCTGGCAGGCTGTGGCTTACTGGCTGTGGCTGGCACTGGCAGGCTTGCTGGCTGGCTGTGGCTTGCTGGCTGGCAGGCTGTGGGCTTGCTGGCTCTGAGCCTGTGGCTGGCACTGGCAGGCTTTCTGGCTGGCAGTCTGTGGCTTGCTGGCTGTGGGCCTGTGGCTGGCACTGGCAGGCTGTGGCTTGCTTGCAGGCTGTGGCTTGCTGGCTGTGGGCCTGTGGCTGGCACTGGCAGGCTTGCTGGCAGGCCATGGCTTGCTGGCTGGCAGGCTGTGGTTTGCTGGCTGTGGGCATGTGGCTGGCACTGGCAGGCTGTGGCTTGCTGGCTGTGGGCCTGTGGCTCGCACTGGCAGGCTTGCTGGCTGACTGGCAGACTGTGGGCCTGTGGCTTGCTCGCTGTGGGCCTGTGACTGGCACTGGCAGGCTTGCTGGCAGGCTGTGGGCCTGTGGCCAGGGGCGGACTGAGCGGTCGGGCACTTCAGACGTGGTCCGAGGGCCTGGCCGGGAAGGGGGCCCACCGCCCAGTACAGAATTAATTCACCCGGCGATATGTAGTGGGAGGAGGGGAGGGGCACAGCTGCTGTCGCTGCTTCAGTGAGAGGAGGGGCCCAGGCTAGCGCTGGATTTCCATGGTGTCCTGTGTGCGGGGGTGCGTCGGCGCCGCATACTGATGTGCCGTTGATGTGCCCTGTCTCCACAGACTGTGATACAGGTAACCTCACCGGATGGCTGCAATTGCAAAGGAGTGCCCTCTTCATCTTCTTCAATCCCTGCTTCATCCCTGGTGGTTTCTGTATGATGTGAGTAGTTCTTGTAACATATGGCCTCTATGTGAAATCCAGCTCCACTCAATGGTCTCTCCTGTGAGGAATGATGTGTATAATAAAAATATATGATTCATATATTTTTATTAAAATTGTGTGGGATAATGCAAATGTATGTACACATCATTCCTCACAGGAGAGACCATTGAGTGGAGCTGGATTTCACATAGAGGCCATATGTTACAAGAACTACTCACATCATACAGAAACCGCCAGGGATGAAGCAGGGATTGAAGAAGATGAAGTGGGCACTCATTCACAATCGCTGGCATCCAGGAAATTGTCTCCGGTGAGGTTAGCGACCGGTACCCCCAGAGGCGTAACTAGAACCTTCAGGGCCCTGATGCAAGAAACCATGAAGGGCCCCGCAACCTCCAGCCTCAGCCCTTCCCAATGGTCCCAGGACACTTTACGGTCCTGCAGCAGATCCCTTTCACATTTTGTGCAGTGGACCCCCTTCCTGCAGTTTAAAGTTTAAACAAGAAAATGAATGTAGCCACCCCATCTAAGAAGGGTACCTGGGCAGTGTTACAGGAGGGGGCAGTGTGACAGGATGGGAGACAGTGGAGGACAGCTTGGGGGTGCAGTGTGATGGGAGGGGGTCAGTGTGACTGAAGGGGCCAGTGCGGCTGGAGGGTGGGACTGTGTGACAAGAGGGGGGGTAGTGTGACGGGAGGGGGGCAATGTGATGGTAGGGGGCAGTGGATGGGATGGGGGCAGAGTTCCAGGAGGGAGGTACTGTAATGGGAGGGGGGCAGTGTGATGGGAGGGGGCAGTGGAGAGCAGTATGAGGGAGCAGTGTGACAGGAGGGAGCAGTATGGGGGCACAGCATGATTGGGTGGGGGCAGTGGAGGGTAGTATGGGGAGACAGTGTGACAGGAGGGGCAGGATGGGGGAAAGCATGATGGGAGGGGGCAGTATGAGGGGCAGTGTGACAGGAGGGGGAAGTATGGGGGGACAACATGATGGGAGGAGGGCAGCGGGGGTCAGTATGGGGGACAGCATGATGCGAGGGGGACAGTATGACAGGATGGGACAGTATGGGTACAGTATGATGGGAGGGGGACAGTGTTATGGGAGGGGGCAGTGGAGAGCAGTTTGGGGGGCAGCATGATGGGAGGGGGCAGTATAGGGGGCAGTATGACAGGAGGGAGACAGTGTGATGGGAGGGGGGCAGTGGATGGCAGTATGGGGAGGACAGTATGCCAGGAGTGGGCAGTTTGGGGGGACAGTGTGATGGGAGGGGGCAGTGGAGGGCAGTATGGGGGGGGGGGGACAGTGTGCCAGGAGGGGGGCAGTATGGGGGGACAGTGTGATGGGAGGGAGACAGTGTGATGGGAGGGGGCAGTGGAGGGCAGTATGGGGGGGTACGACAGTGTGCCAGGAGGGGGCAGTATGGGGGGACAGTATTATGGAAGGGGGCAGTGGAGGGCAGTGGGGGGGCAGTGTGCCAGGAGGGGGCAGTACTTCCCTACCATGCCCAGCAGCAGGAACAGCCTTAAAACAAGAAGTTGAAGCTGAAGCCGGAGTCAGGGGGTGGAGCTTGGAGGCGGTCCTAGGTATGGATGACTACTTGTGAACATTGTGGAGACAGCTAGCACCAGTCTGGATAGGAGGGCTGATGGGGCGGCATATAGGAGAGCCATGGTGACCATTGTGATCCCTATAATTATGCCCCTGGTTACCCCTATCACAACCTGTGGAGGCGGGGCCCGTCAACGTCATGTCAGTATGCGACCCCGACACGCCCCCACACACAGGACACAATGGAATCCCAGCCCTAGCCTGGGCCCCTCCTCCTCTCACTGACGCAGCGCCGGCTGCCTGGCCCCTCCCCAGATCCCCTCCTCACACTGTAGCAGTGCCGGCCGCTGGGTCCCTCCCCTCCTTCTACTATGTATCGCCAGCCCGGGTGAGTTAATTCTATACTGGGCGGCGGCTCCCCTTGCTGGCTGGGCCCTCCCTTCCTGGCCGGGCCCTCGGACCACGTCCGAAGTGCCCGACCGCTCAGTCCGCCCCTGCCGGGGCCCCTGGACATTCGGGGCCCTGGGCAGTTGCCCAGGTTGCCCCCCCCTAACGCCGGCCCTGATTGTAGTCACTTACATTTAAAAATGTTAAGATCAACAGGTGCACATAGGAGAACCGCGGTAAATGTTCAAGTGTGTCCCAGGAACTGCAGGAGGGTCAACTGACGCATTTCGGCCAATCAGCCGTTGTCTATACAGGAAACATCGGCTCCGCTTCCTGTAGTGCCAGCTTAGTTTACAGCGATGCTCGGGGATGGCGGGTCGGGAACCCGCAATCTGGGCTTACCGACCCGCCATCCCAGAGCAGGAGGTGGGATCGTGTCGGGGTCGGGCGGGAACAGGAATGGTGTTACTGTTGTAGAATAAGTACAGGAACGTCATTCCCATGCCTTCCCGCAGAACTCGAACCCTGATGTGACTGCTGACAAAAGCAGCAGGATGAATTCTGAAGTGTTTCTGGCAATAGTATCTGTTAATATTAATAGTATTCATATTATTTTATAATAATTATTATTATTATTATTATTATTATTATTATTAATATTATAATATTATTAAAGGAAGGCTTGATCCATTGAAGGAAGGATCAATCGAAGGAAGAATCAAAGCCACTTCAGTGTGAACTGAGCCTTTAGGCAGCAAAGCTAACCAGAGAGAAGAGGTGAGGGTTAAAACAAAAAAGACCCATAGGAATCGACATGTGCAGAACTAAAAAATGCATAATAATTTTGTTAAGTTAAATTAGTTTAATTTGTTTTCGGAATTACTTTTGTTTCGTTTATTCATTTTCAAATTCAATTCGATTTCAATTCAGATTCAATATTCCAAATTAATCGACGTTCAAATTCAAATTTATTTATCGGAAATTTGAATTTCAGAAGACAGTTATATCCTTTTTATTCTGTTCCATTCTGTTCTAATCTATTGTTTTTTTCTATTCTATTCTTTTCTATTCTATTCTCTATTCTGTTCTAATTTATTCTAATCGAAATTCGAAATCCGGATGATGGTTATATTCTATTGAATTTTATATTAGATTGATTTTTTCTTTTGATTTTTTCTTTTGTTTTCTATTCTTTTCTATTCAATTTTTTATTTATTCTATCCAAAATTTTAATTTCTGAAGACAGTTATATTGTATTCTATTATTTTCTATTCCAATCTATTTTCTGTTATTCTATTATTTTCTTTTCTTTTCTTTTCTAAATGATTCTATTCAAATTCATTCTATTTGAAATTTGAATTTCGAAGTTAATTATATTCTATTCAACTGATTTATTTTTTTATTCTTTTCTTTGATTTTTATTTTATTCTTTTCTATTCTATTATTTTCTGTTTTACTCTATTCTTTTTAGTTCTATTTCCTATTTTATTCTTTTATTTTCTGTTCAATTCTTTTAGTTTATATTCTGGTCTTTTATATTCCCTTATTTTCTATTATATTTGATTATTTTCTTTTATATTCTACTCTATATTATTTTATATTCTATTCCTTTATTTTCTATTATACTTGATTCTATTATTTTATATTATACTAGACATTAAGCCCGTTAAATTAACGGGCGCTAGAACATATGTGGTCAAACATTTGTAAAAACAGACTTAGCAGTAAGTCCACGCGAGCGCGCACCCACGGCTGTCCATGGGGCACATGCGCAGTAGCGCAATCCCACGCACACAGGGACTGGACGCAGAGACACTTGTACTTTATATGTATAGATTATTTAGTATACTTAGAACAGAAGGAGCTATATATATATATATATATATATATATATATATTATGTGGCGATTGGTATCGGCGCTACCTTACAATGTGAAACGTGACTTCCCCAAAGTGTGGGTGAAAAAATATATAAGGGTGTCAACAAAAATAGTTTTTTTGTGAGTAAATTAAATGAAATAAACAATCCGTGTGTTTATTGAATTTCAAATAAAAGACAAATATAGTGATACATGTGCAATATACATATCGAAATGGTGGAAAAAAAGAAAAAAAATGGGGGGGGGGAAGGGGGGGTGTTCCCACAACCACAAGTGTTATATCAGGTATATACTTTTTCTGATATATCTGTGCCACACAAGTATTGAAAGTAAACAGGTGCTACTGTGCAGAGTTCAAAATGACCACAACCACAAGTGTTATATCAGGACTTTCCCTGATATATGTGCCACACATGTGCTAGAAATAAGCAAAAGCTGCTGTGCAGAGTCCAAAGTGTCCACTAGGTGGCGTCTGCAATACGACCTGTGTAGCTGTATGGGGGGTCTCTTCTTCGTATTTGGGGGAGCACTTCCGAGCCGGTGGTCTGGTGCCCTAAATGCTCATAACGAAAGAAGGCCCCAAAGTGAATAGATAATCCATACAATAGCGGCAAAAAAGCGCAGTACACTCACTGTTAAGATGATCTGGATCAGAGTAGAAAAAAACAGTCCGCGCCGGGATGCTTCCGCGTTCCACGGCCGACAACCGGAAGTGACGTTGCACGTTCTAGACTCCGCCCTACGCGTTTTGTCAGAGGGACGTCAACTGGAGCGGCGTCAACTAAGCGTACTCCCGGACTTATTATAGCCGCCCGTATCCAAGCAACGGAGGGGACGGGCCGTCACCGTCATCTTGTTACACCCTCTCCGGAGGCCATATTGCTCCACCACTGGCTTCAATGCAAGGATGTGCAGGGGAACGGCCATATTCTCATCATCTCCGATCGATGGCTATAACTGAGTGTGATGCGATCCTGTTTGCCAAACGTATTTTTATAAAAAAAAATTTTTATTAATGACAACAAATTTTAAAACCAAATCTTAAAAAACAACCTCAATTAATAGAGATTGATATTTTGAGAAATCTCATGAAAAAAATATAAAAAAATGCAAGAAATGAAAAAATATAAAAAAATAGAGGTCAGATGTAGCATAAACTTATTTTGACCGATATGTGGAACTCCATATGAAAAAAAGGGAAAAACTAGTATATGAAAGAAATAAAAAATGAATAAATATATTCCAGCGGATACTTATATTTAAAGAACCCGATGTATATCGGGAAAAAGGACACAAGAAACAAAAAACACAAAACAAAAAGTGATCCCTAATTACATTGAAAGAAAAGTGCTGTATTAGATGGTGATGAAGAAAAAACTATTATCGGGACCAAAGTGGATGGAAAAATCTAAAATTAGAACCAGAAATTAGTGATTTTTGGAAGGTGATGCTGGATGAGAAAGCTAAAGTGCATAAAAATAAAAACAATCAAAAAAATGAAGGAGACTTCTTTCAAGTAGTTGTGTCATCATGATATTTGTGTTACTCTTGAACCAAAAATGATGCTGGATGAGAAGAACTAATTTAATTCCCACTATAAAGTTATTTAAAGTTAAAAAAACGTTTTTGTAAAAAAATGACACAAATAACATACCAAGGATAAAACTAAATAAAATCAATATTATGTTATAAAAAATCCTTTGTTTTTATGTTAAAATTATTACAACAGGGGTAGACGTAAATTTTTTTACACCCATCACATATCAGAATGGTATTGGATAAGGAGGTATATATATCAAACGTGGAGGGACTCCTATAAGGAAGGCTTTAGTTGGACTGATGCCGGATGAGAAAGATGGGACAAATTCTAAAATTGTTTGAAAAAATATATAAGATATACAAAAATAAAATGAAATAAAAAGATAAAATAAATTAAAAAATATAAAAATTATATAAGAACCAACCAGGGGGATATTGAGAAAAAACTCCAGTCCTAAAAAAACTTACTTGTCATAAAGAATTTCTGTAAACCACTCTTTAAAACCTCTCAAAGGAGGTCTAAAAGGATAAAAGGGTAAAAAAAGGGGGGGTTTTTAAAACCTGAGCTTCTAAGAACCTTAAAGGGAATGCTAGACGAGAAAGCTTATGTGTCTGTGATGAAACAATTCAAGTCTATATCCGCATTCAACCCTTCCGGACGGAGAGATCTCATCATGTAAATCCACTTGGTCTCATTACGTGAAACCAATCTACGTTTGTTACTGCCCCTCCAATCTCCTTTTATCCTATCTATTGCATAAAAGGTTAGTCCGGAGGGGTTCTTAGCATGTACCTCTTTAAAATGTCTCGAGAGGGTATGCTTTTCAAAGCCCTTTTTGATGTTCTTGATGTGCTCACGTATTCTCACGTACAACTGGCGGGTAGTTCTTCCAATATACTGTAAGTGACAAGGACACTCTATGACATATGTGACGTAAGAGCTCGTGCAAGTGATGGTGTCCTTGATTCTAAACTCTTCTCCTGTGGTGTTTGATTTAAAATGGGTAATTTTCCTGGGTTGTTTTCTATTTGTCCTACACGGTAGACAATTCTTACATCTAAAGAAACCATTGATGCTGGTGGGAAGGGTAATCTGTTTTGGGGGGTTGATGACATTTTTAACCAGTCTGTCTCTTAGTGTGGGGGCTCTTCTATATATAAAGGATGGTTTTTTTGGCAGGATCTTTTTGAGTGTTTGATCCGCTGTAAGGATAGGCCAATGCTTTCTTATTATTTTCTCGACTTCCTTATGTTGCCTATTGAAGCCAGTGATAAAGGCAAATTCATAATTGTTTTTTCTTTCTTTCTTTCTTTCTTCTCTTTATCTTTGATAAGTTCTTCTCTATTCATGTTCCTTACTATTTCCTTGAGGTTTTTCAGTTCCTTTTTGTTATACCCCTTTTCTATAAATCTTTCAATAAGGAGATCAGCCTGTATATCATAGTCTCGAGCATTACTGCAGTTCCTACGAACCCGTAATAATTGCCCCTTGGGGATGTTCCCCAACCATTGCGGGTGATGGCAACTTCTTTTGGGAATGTAAAAAAAAAAAAAAAAAATTACGTCTACCCCTGTTGTAATAATTTTAACATAAAAACAAAGGATTTTTTATAACATAATATTGATTTTATTTAGTTTTATCCTTGGTATGTTATTTGTGTCATTTTTTTTACAAAAAAGTTTTTTTAACTTTAAATAACTTTATAGTGGGAATTAAATTAGTTCTTCTCATCCAGCATCATTTTTGGTTCAAGAGTAACACAAATATCATGATGACACAACTACTTGAAAGAAGTCTCCTTCATTTTTTTGATTGTTTTTATTTTTATTTTTATTTTTATGCACTTTAGCTTTCTCATCCAGCATCACCTTCCAAAAATCACTAATTTCTGGTTCTAATTTTAGATTTTTCCATCCACTTTGGTCCCGATAATAGTTTTTTCTTCATCACCATCTAATACAGCACTTTTCTTTCAATGTAATTAGGGATCACTTTTTGTTTTGTGTTTTTTGTTTCTTGTGTCCTTTTTCCCGATGTACATCGGGTTCTTTAAATATAAGTATCCGCTGGAATATATTTATTCATTTTTTATTTCTTTCATATACTAGTTTTTCCCTTTTTTTCATATGGAGTTCCACATATCGGTCAAAATAAGTTTATGCTACATCTGACCTCTATTTTTTTATATTTTTTCATTTCTTGCATTTTTTTATATTTTTTTCATGAGATTTCTCAAAATATCAATCTCTATTAATTGAGGTTGTTTTTTAAGATTTGGTTTTAAAATTTGTTGTCATTAATAAAAATTTTTTTTTATAAAAATACGTTTGGCAAACAGGATCGCATCACACTCAGTTATAGCTATCGATCGGAGATGATGAGAATATGGCCGTTCCCCTGCACATCCTTGCATTGAAGCCAGTGGTGGAGCAATATGGCCTCCGGAGAGGGTGTAACAAGATGACGGTGACGGCCCGTCCCCTCCGTTGCTTGGATACGGGCGGCTATAATAAGTCCGGGAGTACGCTTAGTTGACGCAGCTCCAGTTGACGTCCCTCTGACGAAACGCGTAGGGCGGAGTCTAGAACGTGCAACGTCACTTCCGGTTGTCGGCCGTGGAACGCGGAAGCATCCCGGCGCGGACTGTTTTTTTTTTTTTTTTTCTACTCTGATCCAGATCATCTTAACAGTGAGTGTACTGCGCTTTTTTGCCGCTATTGTATGGATTATCTATTCACTTTGGGGCCTTCTTTCATTATGAGCATTTAGGGCACCAGACCACCGGCTCGGAAGTGCTCCCCCAAATACGAAGAAGAGACCCCCCATACAGCTATACAGGTCGTATTGCAGACGCCACCTAGTGGACACTTTGGACTCTGCACAGCAGCTTTTGCTTATTTCTAGCACATGTGTGGCACATATATCAGGGAAAGTCCTGATATAACACTTGTGGTTGTGGTCATTTTGAACTCTGCACAGTAGCACCTGTTTACTTTCAATACTTGTGTGGCACAGATATATCAGAAAAAGTGTATACCTGATATAACACTTGTGGTTGTGGGAACACCCCCCCTTCCCCCCCCCAATTTTTTTTCTTTTTTTCCACCATTTCGATATGTATATTGCACATGTATCACTATATTTGTCTTTTATTTGAAATTCAATAAACACACGGATTGTTTATTTCATTTAATTTACTCACAAAAAAACTATTTTTGTTGACACCCTTATATATTTTTTCACCCACACTTTGGGGAAGTCACGTTTCACATTGTAAGGTAGCGCCGATACCAATCGCCACATAATATATTTCATTTTCACCCTTGCACTTAAGGGTTGATTGGTGGCAGCTCACACCTTCTATTTACTTATCTATTTGTCCCCTCATATATCCTCAGTCCATAGCGCTGGTCACCCTCCCTTTACTATATATATATATATTTTATATATATATATATATGGGGGGGAGGGGATTGTAGTGTGTTGGGGAAGGGAGGGGATTGTAGTGTATGGGGTGGGGATTGTAGTGTATGTGGAAGGGAGGGGATTGTAGTGTATGGGGAGGGAGGGGATTGTAGTGTATGGGGGGGGATTATAGTGTATGGGGGGATGGGTTCTACAGTGTATGGGGGAGGGAGGGGATTGAAGCGTGGGTGGGGAGAGGGAGGGGATTGTAGTGGGGGGAGGGAGGGGATTGTAGTGTGTTTGGGAAGGGAGGGGATTGTAGTGTGTTGGGGAAGGGAGGGGATTGTAGTGTATGGGGAAGGGAGGGGATTGTAGTGTATGAGGGGGGAGGGAGGGGATTGTAGTGTATGAGGGGGGAGGGAGGGGATTATAGTGTATGGGGGAGGGAGGGGATTGTAGTGTATGGGGGAGGGAGGGGATTGTAGTGTATGGGGGGACAGAGGGGATTGTAGTGTATGGGGGATGGGTTCTACAGTGTATGGGGGAGGGAGGGGATTGAAGCATGGGTGGGGGAAGGGAGGGGATTGTAGTGTATGGGGAGGGGATTGTAGTGTGTTGGAAAAGGGAGGGGATTGTAGTGTATGGAGGAGGGAGGGGATTGTAGTGTATGGGGGGGGGGGGTTCTACAGTGTATGGGGGAGAGAGGGGATTGAAGCGTGAGGGGGAGGGAGGGGATTGTAGTGTATGGGGAAGGGAGGGGATTGTAGTGTGGGGGGAGGGAGGGAGAGGATTGTAGTATGGGGGGAGGGAGGGGATTGTAGTGTATGAGGGGGGAGGGGATTGTAGTGTATAGGGGGGAGGGGATTGTAGTGTATGGGGGGAGGGGATTGTAGTGTGTGTGGGGGGGGGGAGAGGGGACTGTAGTGTATGGGGGGGATAGTGTATGGGGGAGGGAGGGGATTGTAATGTATGGGGGGACAGAGGGTTTGTAGTGTATGGGGGGGGGGGAAGATTATAGTGTATGGGGGACGGGTTATACAGTGTATGGGGGAGGGAGGGGATTGAAGCATGGGTGGGGGGAGGGAGGGGATTGTAGTGTGTTGGGAGGAGGGGATTGTAGTGTATGGGGAGGGAGGGGATTGTAGTGTATGGGGAGGGAGGGGATTGTAGTGTATGGGGAGGGGATTGTAGTGAATGGGGGGTTATTATAGTGTATGGGGGAGGGGCTCTACAGTGTATGGGGGAGGGGCTCTACAGTGTATGGGGGAGGGGCTCTACAGTGTATGGGGGAGGGGCTCTACAGTGTATGGGGAGGGAGAGGATTGTAGCGTGGGGGAGGGGATTGTAGTGGGGGGAGGGGATTGTAGTGTGTTGGGGAAGGGAGGGGATTGTAGTGTATGGGGAGGGGATTGTAGTGTGTTGGAGAAGGGAGGGGATTGTAGTGTATCGGGGAGGGAGGGGATTGTAGTGTATGGGGGGGGTAATACAGTGTATGGGGGAGAGAGGGGATTGAAGCGTGAGGGGGAGGGAGGGGATTGTAGTGTGGGGGGAGGGAGGGAGGGAGAGGATTGTAGTGTGGGGGGAGGGAGGGGATTGTAGTGTATGAGGGAGGGGATTGTAGTGTATGGGGGAGGGAGGGGATTGTATTGTATGGAGGGGAGGGGATTGTAGTGTATGGGGGGATTGAACGATAAATGTCGGGTTGTAGATTGGTGTGGGGGAGGGGAGATGTGAGGGCAGGAAATCAGAGAGGAGGGGAGCTCCTGACACACACAGAACAGTGGATCATTTAATAGGAAAAGACACCCAAATACACCACCACCTCCCTCCCGGGAAAATTGCTGTCACGGGCGAACCAAAGGTGCTGGAGACCCCAAAATTGTACTGCAGGTGGCCAAGACACTCCCCTACAGCTGAAAAAAATTTCGGGGTTCGGGGATGAAAGGGCGCGGAGCAGTGACCCCGAGAACCGGGCCGTGACCTAACCGCGAGGTGACCAGGTTTAACATTGGAGTCTATGGCGGGGGGAGGCCCGGTTCTCGGGGTCACTGTTCCACGCCCTTTCATCCCCGAACCCCGAATTTTTCTCAGCTGTAGGGGAGTGTCTTGGCCACCTGCGGTACAATTTTGGGGTCTCCAGCACCTTTGGTTCGCCCGTGACAGCAATTTTCCCGCGGCGGTATTCTCTCCGTCCAAACGGCTGTTCTTTCAGCACATGCGCAGTAGTGCAATATCACGGACACACGGAAAGCGAACGCAGGGACATATGCATTTTATTAATATAGATTCTATTCTGTTTTACTCTATTCTTTTCTATCATACTCTATTCTTGGATTCCTTTATTTTCTATTTTTATTATATTCTTGTTTTAGAATTCTATTTTAATTTTGGCAAAATTTCATTTAGTTATTTGGGATTTGTTAAAATGTTTCATCTATTGTAATTTGGACATTTAGATACACTTGAATATCCAAACAACAAAAATGTGTCAGAATTTCAATTTGGGAAAGAAATTAACCGCACATGTCTAAATCATACTCCCAAAAGCATAAGCCTGTTGAGAGGCTCATACACACATATACAATATGTTACCAAAAGTATTGGGACGTCTGCCTTCACACGCACAAACTTTAATGACATCCCAGTCTTAGTCCATAGGGTTCAATAGTGAGTTGGCCCACCCTGTGTAGCTATAACAGCTCCAACTCTTCTGAGAAGGCTGTACACAAGGTTTAGTAGTGGGTCTATGGGAATTTTTGACCATTCTTCCAGAAGTGCATTTGTGAGGTCAGGCACTGATGTGGACGAGAAGGCCTGGCTTGGAGTTGGGCTTGACCACTTAGTTCCAGTGAAGAGAACTTTTGAGACGTCAGCAAACCAAGACATTTTGGAAAATTTCATGCTCCCAACTTTGTAGGAAAAGTTTGGGGATGGTCCCTTCCTATTCCAACATGACTGCTCACCAGTGCACAAAGCAAGGTCCATAAAGACTTGGATGAGCAAGTTTGGGGTTGGGGGACTTGACTGGCCTCAACCTGATAGAACACCTTTGGGGATGAATTAGAGCGCAGACGGTGAGCCAGGCCTTCTCGTCCAACATCAGAGCCTGACCTCACAAATGCGCTTCTGGAAGAATGGTCAAACATTCCCATAGACACACTACTAAACCTTGTGGACAGCCTTCCCAAAAGAGTTGAAACAATTATAGCTGCAAAGGCTGGGCAAGCTCAATATTGAACCTCTAGGACTAAGACTGGGATGCCTTTAAAGTTACATGCGCGTATAAAGGTAGGTGTCCCAATACTTTTGATAGTGTATAATATAAGACTTAAAAAAATAAATAAATCTGGCAGAACATTGTATTGGGTTATAGGGTTAACCTTAGCAAAATCTACACTGGTAATAAATGAGATACTCACTCACTGGCTCGGGATTGCATTGGAAGGTGGATCTCCACATGTTGGTTGAGTTGGAGGGTGAATCCGCACATGTTGGAGGGTGGATCCGCACATGCTGGTTGTGTTGGTGGGTGGATCCGCACATGCTGGTTGTGTTGGTGGGTGGATCTCCACATGCTGGTTGTGTTGGAGGGTGGATCCGCACATGCTGGTTGTGTTGGAGGGTGGATCCGCACATGCTGGTTGTGTTGGAGGGTGGATCCGCACATGCTGGTTGTGTTGGAGGGTGGATCCGCACATGCTGGTTGAGTTGGAGGGTGGATCCCCACATGCTGGTTGTGTTGGAGGGTGGATCCGCACATGCTGGTTGAGTTGGAGGGTGGATCCCCACATGTTGCTTGAGTTGGAGGGTGGATCCTCACATGTTGCTTGAGTTGGAGGGTGGATCCTCACATGTTGCTTGAGTTGGAGGGTGTACCCGCACATGTTGGTTGAGTTGGAGGGTGTACCCGCACATGTTGGTTGAGTTGGAGGGTGGATCCGCACATGTTGGTTGAGTTGGAGGGTGGATCCGCACATGTTGGTTGAGTTGGAGGGTGGATCCGCACATGCTGGTTGTGTTGGAGGGTGGATCCGCACATGCTGGTTGTGTTGGAGGGTGGATCCGCACATGCTGGTTGTGTTGGAGGGTGGATCCCCACGTTGGTTGAGTTGGAGGGTGGATCCGCACATGTTGGTTGAGTTGGAGGGTGGATCCCCACATGCTGGTTGTGTTGGAGGGTGGATCCGCACATGCTGGTTGTGTTTGAGGGTGGATCCCCACATGCTGGTTGTGTTGGAGGGTGGATCCGCACATGCTGGTTGAGTTGGAGGGTGGATCCCCACATGTTGGTTGAGTTGGAGGGTGGATCCGCACATGTTGGAGGGTGGATCCGCACATGCTGGTTGAGTTGGAGGGTGGATCCCCACAGGCTGGTTGTGTTGGAGGGTGGATCCGCACATGTTGGTTGAGTTGGAGGGTGGATCCGCACATGTTGGTTGAGTTGGAGGGTGGATCCGCACATGTTGGAGGGTGGATCCCCACATGCTTGTTGTGTTGGAGGGTAAATCCGCACATGTTGGTTGAGTTGGAGGGTGGATCCGCACATGCTGGTTGAGTTGGAGGGTGGATCCGCACATGCTGGTTGAGTTGGAGGGTGGATCCGCACATGCTGGTTGAGTTGGAGGGTGGATCCGCACATGCTGGTTGAGTTGGAGGGTGGATCCGCACATGCTGGTTGAGTTGGAGGGTGGATCCGCACATGCTGGTTGAGTTGGAGGGTGGATCCGCACATGTTGGTTGAGTTGGAGGGTGGATCCGCACATGTTGGTTGAGTTGGAGGGTGGATCCGCACATGTTGGTTGAGTTGGAGGGTGGATCCCCACATGCTGGTTGTGTTGGAGGGTGGATCCTCACATTCTGCTTGTGTAAGGTACCATAGCCACCTGACATCAAGAAGGTAAGACAATGTTAGACTGTAATGGATCACACCCTAAACTCACCAATTGTATTTCCATGTGCAATGGCTTCCTCCTGCAATAAAGTCAAAGTCTGCTTACACTCCACCTAGCCTGGTCCCCATTGAGCTAAATCAAGCTTTTTATATTCAATCAAGCTGTACCATTCCAGCAATGCGTTTTAGTATAAGTTCAAAGCTTGATTTTCTACCTGTCCCTCCATCTTCCTCTCCATATAACACAATCCTTTGCAACGTTTGGCCACAAAGCAGCGCCTAGAGCTTCTGCTCCCATACAGATCTCAGTAACTATCAATGAAACTTCTACATTGCTTCAGATTGATTGTACAGAGGAAGGTTTTGCTAACTGCTGTTTGTAACTAAATTACCTTCAGGGATCCTTGACACCTGTGCGTTAGGTGTATGCGTTAATGTGTGTGATGGTAAAAAGCAGCTGCCAACATGTCATTTGTGCATTGTGGTGTGCCGCAATGAATGTACAGTGGAATGCATTTGGAAGGAACGTTGGGGTATAAATTGTTTGCTTCCATGCGTTGCGGTATATGAATGGAATAAAATGCACATTTTAGCAAAGCACACATATGTGAAGCAAATCATTAGAAAATAAAATAAAAATCACGTTCATAAAATATGCCCCCCTGTCAGTAAGAGGATAATGAAACTTTCCGGTGTCATTGGCAGCAGCATAAGACTTATATTTTTGGTTTAGTGGGAGGAAAATGACCCAATGTATTTTGATGTTCCTAGTAGTGGAAAGGCCCCATCACTTGTGTCAGTGGGGATATAAAAAAAAAAGCCTGATAATGTCAGTGGGAGGAGAAAACCTTGTTGCTGGTATCAGCATGAGCAAAACAAGCCACATATCATTGATATCAGTTAGAAAAAAATGTAAGACCCCATATCGATGGTGTCAGTGAGCTGACACCCATATTATTTATGTCAATGAAAGCAAAATGGGTCCCATGTTGTCAATGTTCCCTGGAAGTCCAATAAGCCCCACATTGCTGGAGTCAGAATAAAAAGAATCCAATCAAGGATATCTTTGGGATAAACAAATCCTTATTGTTGGAGTCATTAGGACTAATTATTGGTGTTTAGAGATGGGCTCGGGTTTGTTTGAGTTTCCATGTGCCCGAGCCCTCCGCTAATCACAGGCACTGAGACATTTCCTGATCTGCGCAGCTGCGGATCGGGAAATGTCTCACTGCCTGTGATTAGCAGAGTGCAGCGTCGGCATCCTGGTGGGATTGGGCAAGTGGGAACTTGAACACCCCCGAGCCCATCTCAGCCCCATCTTTGTTATCAATGAGGATAAAATAAGCTCCACTCTTAGTGTTAGTAAGTGAATAATACATTTTCTAGTTGGTGTCAGTGAGAGCAAAATAAGCCCCATATTGGTGGTGTTAGTGGGAGGAAAATTACCCCATATCATTGGTGTCAGTGGGGATACAATAAGCCCCATTATTGGTGCCAGGGAGAAGAAAATAAGCCCCCATCGTTGGTGCGAGTGGGGACAGAATAAGCCCCCATCGTTGGTGCGAGTGGGGCCAGAATAAGCCCCCATCGTTGGTGCGTGTGGGGCCAGAATAAGCCCCCATCGTTGGTGCGTGTGGGGCCAGAATAAGCCCCCATCGTTGGTGCGTGTGGGGCCAGAATAAGCCCCAATCGTTGGTGCAAGTGGGGCCAGAATAAGCCCCCATCGTTGGTGCAAGTGGGGCCAGAATAAGCCCCCATCGTTGGTGCGAGTGGGGACTGAATAAACCCCCATCGTTGGTGCGAGTGGGGACTGAATAAGCCCCCATCGTTGGTATCAGTGGGAGAAATAGTGCCCCATCATTGGTGTCAGTGGGGATAGAATAAGCCCCATCATTGGTGTCAGTGGAGATAAAAGCCCCATCATTGGTATGGGTGGAGATAGAACACGCCTCATCATTGGTGTGAGTGGGAATGGAATAAGCCCAATTATTGGTGTGAGTGGGAATGGAATAAGCCCAATTATTGGTGTGAGTGGGAATGGAATAAGCCCAATTATTGGTGTGAGTGGGAATAGAATAAGCCCAATTATTGGTGTGAGTGGGAATGGAATAAGCCCAATTATTGGTGTGAGTGGGAATAGAATAAGCCCAATTATTGGTGTGAATGGGGATAGAATAAGCCCCATCATTGGTGTGGGTGGGGATAGAATAAGCCCCCATCATTGGTGTGGGTGGGGATAGGATAAGCCCCATCATTGGTGTGGGTGGGGATAGGATAAGCCCCATCATTGGTGTGGGTGGGGATAGAATAAGCCCCATCATTGGTGTGGGTGGGGATAGGATAAGCCCCATCATTGGTGTGGGTGGGGATAGGATAAGCCCCATCATTGGTGTGGGTGGGGATAGGATAAGCCCCATCATTGGTGTGGGTGGGGATAGGATAAGCCCCATCATTGGGGTGGGTGGGGATCAGGCCCGGACTGGGACAAAAAATAGGCCCGGGCATTTTAGGCTGAGCAGCCCATTTTTTTATTTTTTTTTTTTTAAACAAAATGACCAATGATGAACAACTACCAGTTTCTCTATGTTTTTTAGTTATATTTAGCCTGCACACCCATGCAATTTGATTCTGCAAATCGTGCTGCGTTTTGAAAACCGATTGCGGGGTGTCGTTAACCTAACATACACTCCGCAATCTGTTTGCATGGACAGGTTGCTATTTAGATGCAGTCCGCATTTAGTGTGAACCCAGGCTAAGAGGGAAAAGGTAATTTTAGGGTACATAAAAAATATATTACCCAATTTTTGGGTAAAATATAAAAGATGAGTTTGTGTCAAGTAAATAAATACCCAACATGTCAAACCTTAAGACTATGCATGCCCGAAAATGGCAACACATTTCAGTACCCTATATTTTCCATAGGCACAGTGGTGGTGGGGATAGGGGTGACATCGGTGGTGGGGATAGGGGTGACATCAGTGGCAGTGGTGGTGGGGATAGGGGTGACATCAGTGGCAGTGGTGGTGGGGATAGGGTTGACATCAGTGTTGGTGGGGAAAGGGGTGACATCAGTGGCAGTGGTGGTGGGGATAGGGGTGACATCAGTGGTGGTGGGGATAGGGGTGACATCAGTGGCAGTAGAGGTGGGGATAGGGGTGACATCAGTGGCAGTGGTGGTGGGGATAGGGGTGACATCAGTGGTGGTGGAGATAGGGGTTACATCATTGGCAGTGGGAATAGGAATGACATCAGCGGCAGTGGGGATTGGGATGACATCAGTGGCAGTGGTGGGGATAGGGATGACATCAGTGGCGGTGGTGGTGGGGATAGCGTTGACATCAGTTGTGGTTGGGATAGGGATAACATCAGTGACGGTGTTGAGGATAGGGATGACATCAGTGGGAATGATGAGGATAGGGTTGACATCAGTGGGAGTAGTGGTAAGGATAGGGATAGCATCAGTGGCAGTGGTGGTGGGGATAGAAATGACAATGTTCACTGCCACTGATGTCATCCCTATCCCCACCACCACCGCTACTGATGTTATCCCTATCCCCCATCACCACTGCCTCATGGGAGGGGTGGAGATCAGATAGAGGGATGACGGTGGGAGGGATGGATGGGATCAGGCAGAGTGATGGCAGTGGGAGGGATGAATGGGATCAGGCAGTGGGGGGGGTGGATGGGATCAGGCAGAATGATGGCAGTGGGAGGGATGGATGGAATCAGGCAGAGTGATGGCAGTGGGAGGGAGGGATGGATGGGATCAGGCAGAGTGATGGCAGTGGGAGAGATGGGATCAGGCAGTGATGGCAGTCAGAGGGATGGATGGGATCAGGCAGAGTGATGGCAGTGGGAGGGGTAGATGGGATCAGGCAGAGTGATGGCAGTGGGAGGGATGGATGGGATCAGGCAGAGTGATGGCAGTGGGAGGGATGGATGGGATCAGGCAGAGTGATGGCAGTGGGAGGGATGGATGGGATCAGGCAGAGTGATGGCAGTGGGAGAGATGGGATCAGGCAGTGATGGCAGTGGGAGGGATGGATGGGATCAGGCAGAGTGATGGCAGTGGGAGGGATGGATGGGATCAGGCAGAGTGATGGCAGTGGGAGAGATGGGATCAGGCAGTGATGGCAGTGGGAGGGATGGATGGGATCAGGCAGAGTGATGGCAGTGGGAGAGATGGGATAAGGCAGTGATGGAAGTCGGAGGAATGGATGAGATCAGGCAGAGTGATGGCAGTGGGAGGGATGGATGGGATAAGGCAGAGTGATGGCAGTGGGAGGGGTGGATGGGATCAGGCAGAGTGATGGCAGTGGGAGGGATGGATGGGATCAGGCAGAGTGATGGCAGTGGGGGGGAGGGATGGGATAAGGTAGAGTGATGGCAGTTGGAGGGATGGATGGGATCAGGCAGAGTGATGGCAGTGGGAGGGATGGATGGGATCAGGCAGAGTGATGGCAGTGGGAGGGAAGGATGGGATCAGGCAGAGTGATGGCAGTGGGAGGGATGGATGGGATCAGGCAGTGATGGCAGTGGGAGGGATGGATGGGATCAGGCAGAGTGATGGCAGTGGGAGGGATGGATGGGATCAGGCAGAGTGATGGCAGTGGGGGGTGGATGGGATCAGGCAGAGTGATGGCAGTGGGGGGGTGGACGGGATCAGGCAGAGTGATGGCAGTGGGAGGGACGGATGGGATCAGGCAGAGTGATGGCAGTGGGAGGGATGGATGGGATCAGGCAGTGATGGATAGAAATGACAATGTTCACTGCCACTGATGTCATCCCTATCCCCACCACCACCGCTACTGATGTCATCCCTATCCCCCATCACCACTGCCTCATGGGAGGGGTGGAGATCAGATAGAGGGATGACGGTGGGAGGGATGGATGGATGGGATCAGGCAGAGTGATGGCAGTGGGAGGGATGGATGGGATCAGGCAGTGGGGGGGGGTGGATGGGATCAGGCAGAGTGATGGCAGTGGGAGGGATGGATGGAATCAGGCAGTGATGGCAGTGGGAGGGAGGGATGGATGGGATCAGGCAGAGTGATGGCAGTGGGAGAGATGGGATCAGGCAGTGATGGCAGTCAGAGGGATGGATGGGATCAGGCAGAGTGATGGCAGTGGGAGGGGTAGATGGGATCAGGCAGAGTGATGGCAGTGGGAGGGATGGATGGGATCAGGCAGAGTGATGGCAGTGGGAGGGATGGATGGGATCAGGCAGAGTGATGGCAGTGGGAGGGATGGATGGGATCAGGCAGAGTGATGGCAGTGGGAGAGATGGGATCAGGCAGTGATGGCAGTGGGAGGGATGGATGGGATCAGGCAGAGTGATGGCAGTGGGAGGGATGGATAGGATCAGGCAGAGTGATGGCAGTGGGAGAGATGGGATCAGGCAGTGATGGCAGTGGGAGGGATGGATGGGATCAGGCAGAGTGATGGCAGTGGGAGAGATGGGATAAGGCAGTGATGGAAGTCAGAGGGATGGATGAGATCAGGCAGAGTGATGGCAGTGGGAGGGATGGATGGGATCAGGCAGAGTGATGGCAGTGGGAGGGGTGGATGGGATCAGGCAGAGTGATGGCAGTGGGAGGGATGGATGGGATCAGGCAGAGTGATGGCAGTGGGGGGGAGGGATGGGACAAGGTAGAGTGATGGCAGTGGGAGGGATGGATGGGATCAGGCAGAGTGATGGCAGTGGGAGGGATGGATGGGATCAGGCAGAGTGATGGCAGTGGGAGGGATGGATGGGATCAGGCAGAGTGATGGCAGTGGGAGGGATGGATGGGATCAGGCAGAGTGATGGCAGTGGGAGGGATGGATGGGATCAGGCAGAGTGATGGCAGTGGGAGGGATGGATGGGATCAGGCAGAGTGATGGCAGTGGGAGGGATGGATGGGATCAGGCAGAGTGATGGCAGTGGGGGGGGGGGGTGGATGGGATCAGGACAGGCAGAGTAATGGCAGTGGGAGGGATGGGATCAGGTAGAGTGATGGCAGTGAGAGAGATGGGAACAGGTAGAGTTATGGAAGTGGGAGGGATGGATGGGATCAGGCAGTGATGGCAGTGGGGGGGATGGATGGGATCAGGGCAGGCGGAGTGATGGCAGTGGGAGGGATGGATGGGATCAGGCAGTGATGGCAGTGGGGGGGATGGATGGGATCAGGCAGTGATGGCAGTGGAGGGGATGGATGGGATCAGGCAGAGTGATGGCAGTGGGAGAGATGGGATCAGGCAGTGATGGCATTCGGAGGGATGGATGGGATCAGGCAGAGTGATGGCAGTGGGAGGGGTGGATGGGATCAGGCAGAGTGATGGCAGTGGGAGGGATGGATGGGATCAGGCAGTGATGGCAGTGGGAGGGATGGATGGGATCAGGCAGAGTGATGGCAGTGGGAGGGATGGATGGGATCAGGCAGAGTGATGGCAGTGGGAGGGATGGATGGGATCAGGCAGAGTGATGGCAGTGGGAGGGATGGATGGGATCAGGCAGATTGATGGCAGTGGGAGGGATGGATGGGATCAGGCAGAGTGATGGCAGTGGGGGGATGGATGGGATAAGGCAGAGTGATGGCAGTGGGAGGGATGGATGGGATAAGGCAGAGTGATGGCAGTGGGAGGGATGGATGGGACCAGGCAGAGTGATGGCAGTGTAAGAGATGGGATCTGGCAGTGGGAGGGATGGATGGGATCAGGCAGAGTGATGGCAGTGGGAGGGATGGATGGGATCAGGCAGAGTGATGGCAGTGGGAGGGATGGATGGGATCAGGCAGAGTGATGGCAGTGGGGGGGCGGATGGGATCAGGGCAGGCAGAGTGATGGCAGTGGGAGAGATGAGATCAGGTAGAGTAATGGCAGTGGGAGAGATGGGATCAGGTAGAGTGATGGCAGTGGGAGGGATGGTTGGGTTCAGGCAGTGATGGCAGTGGGGGGGATGGATGGGATCAGGGCAGGCAGAGTGATGGCAGTGGGAGCGATGGGATCAGGTAGAGTGATGGCAGTGGGAGGGATGGATGGGATCAGGCAGTGGGGGGGATGGGATCAGGCAGTGATGGCAGTGGGGGGGATGGATGGGATCAGGGCAGGCAGAGTGATGGCAGTGGGGGGATGGATGATATCAGGGCAGGCAGAGTGATGGCAGTGGGAGGGATGGATGGGATCAGGCAGTGATGGCTGTGGGGGGGATGGATGGGATCAGGCAGTGATGGCAGTGGAGGGGATGGATGGGATCAGGGCAGGCAGAGTGATGGCTGTGGGAGGGATGGATGGGATCAGGCAGTGATGGCAGTGGGGGGGATGGATGGGATCAGGGCAGGCAGAGTGATGGCAGTGGGGGGATGGATGGGATCAGGGCAGGCAGAGTGATGGCAGTGGGAGAGATGGGATCAGGCAGTGATGGCAGTGGGAGGGATGGATGGATGGGATCAGGGCAGGCAGAGTGATGGCAGTGGGAGAGATGGGATCAGGCAGTGATGGCAGTGGGAGGGATGGATGGGATCAGGCAGTGATGGCAGTGGGGGGGGGGGTGGATGGGATCAGGGCAGGTAGAGTGATGGCAGTGGGAGGGATGGATGGGATCAGGCAGAGTGATGGCAGTGTAAGAGATGGGATCAGGCAGTGATGGCAGTGGGAGGGATGGATGGGATCAGGCAGAGTGATGGCAGTGGGAGGGATGGATGGGATGAGGCAGAGTGATGGCAGTGGGAGGGATGGATGGGATCAGGCAGAGTGATGGCAGTGGGAGGGATGGATGGGATCAGGCAGAGTGATGGCAGTGGGGGGGGTGGATGGGATCAGGGCAGGCAGAGTGATGGCAGTGGGAGGGATGGGATCAGGTAAAGTGATGGCAGTGGGAGAGATGGGATCAGGTAGAGTGATGGCAGTGGGAGGGATGGATGGGATCAGGCAGTGATGGCAGTGGGGGGATGGATGGGATCAGGGCAGGCAGAGTGATGGCAGTGGTAGGGATGGGATCAGGTAGAGTGATGGCAGTGGGAGGGATGGATGGGATCAGGCAGTGGGGGGGATGGATGGGATCAGCTAGTGATGGCAGTGGGGGAGATGGATGGGATCAGGGCAGGCAGAGTGATGGCAGTGGGAGAGATGGGATCAGGTAGAGTGATGGCAGTGGGGGGGGGTGGATGGGATTAGGCAGTGATGGCAGTGGGGGGGATGGATGGGATCAGGGCAGGCAGAGTGATGGCAGTGGGAGGGATGGATGGGATCAGGCAGTGATGGCAGTGGGGGGGTGGATGGGATCAGGGCAGGCAGAGTGATGGCAGTGGGAGAGATGGGATCAGGCAGTGATGGCAGTGGGAGGGATGGATGGGATCAGGGCAGGCAGAGTGATGGCAGTGGGAGAGATGGGATCAGGCAGTGGTGACAGTGGGAGGGATGGATGGGATCAGGCAGTGATGGCAGTGGGGGGGGTGGATGGGATCAGGGCAGGTAGAGTGATGGCAGTGGGAGGGATGGATGGGATCAGGCAGTGATGGCAGGGGGGGGTGGATGGGATCAGGGCAGGTAGAGTGATGGCAGTTGGAGGGATGGATGGGATCAGGCAGAGTGATCAGCAGTCAGCACACACGGTCGGCCGGTGTTGTCCCAATATCGGTTTCCACGCAACACCGGGGCAGCACAGCACTGTCTGCACTCTGCACTCACTTACCTTCTCCCCGTCGCCGCCGTCCCCCGTGAGCAGCCCGGGCCCCGGGCTGAAGAAGCTGCTACATCTGAGACTGACTGCAGCTGCTTGAGAGATTCGGGCTGGGCTGGCCACGCCGAGCATGACACTGGCGGGAAGGAACAAGAGTGACGAGTGACGAGTGTTGATTACTTCCTTGTCCGGCTTCGCGGTCAATTAGCCTTCTGCTCAGGGGGGTGTGACTCACACCCCCCCCTGAGCAGAAGGCTGATTGGCCGCGAAGCCGGCCGGCGGCCGCAGTGACTATGCTTTTTGTGATGTCTGCAGACTGCGGCCTGCGGCCCACCGGGAAAATGCCGGGTCTGCCCTATGGCCAGTCCGGCCATGGTGGGGTAGGATAAGCCCCATCATTGGTGTGGGTGGGTATAGGACAAGCCCCATCTTTGGTGCGAGTGGGGACAGAATAAGCTCATCAGTAGTGTGGCTGGGGACAGAATAAGCTCCATCAATGATGTTGGTGGGAATAAAATAATCGTCTTCCTTGGTGCCATTGATAGTAAAAATGTAACGCAACGCATTAATAATGCACTAAAAACACGAAGTGTGTTTCACAACACCCAGATATGAATGGGCCCTGAATGTACTCTGACTCTGCATTATTAAATAACCCTATTTGTCTGATTAGGTTGCTGAATTTGAACAAATAAAAGTGACAATTTTTTATTTTTTTTTGCTACCTGAAACCATAAAACAACAACCACAGCCAAATTAACCCTGAGCAAAGCAAAGGCAACACTGAATCTGGGCGATAAGGAGTTAAAGTTGAGGGGGTGTGGCTGTGTCAGCTGACCTTTAACTTCCTTGTTCACTATGCAGTTTTTTTTTTGCCTTATTTTATTTTTTCCTTGATTTAAATTTATTTTCCATTTCTCCGCAGTTGTTCAAGAGCAGCGATGCATGCGAACCCTGCCTGCAAGAGAAAAAGAGAGTTATTTTCAACGTTTTTAGAGTTTGTGAGCTTTGTCAGTTTGGTACTGTCACAAATAAAGTTGGGTGAAAAAAAGGCTGATTTACCTATAAATACGCCCACTTGTGAAGCATTCTGCCCTTTGGCCTACAGATCTGAGCACATGGCTTGCTGCCGCCATGTTTGTTTGGTAAGTATTGGTTGATTATGTTTGCAATGTTGATTTAAAAACTATAGTTTAAACTTTATTTTTTTTTCTGCACTTTGTTAAAATGTAACAAATCCTGTACATGTTCCAATCTTCATGTATAATCTCCTAAAATTTACTATTAACTATGTTATGCTGGGGCCTGCCTTAATGGTTTGTATTCAAGCAGATAAGCTCTTGCACCACATAGACCTTTTCAAAATTGTCAAAATTGTTATTCACCCATTTGAAAGATGTGCGTTGCAGGAAATGTTGCTTGTAAAATTTATTAATACACTAATACTTGTGTGAATGTACCCTAGGGGTCATATACACAATATCTGCTTTAACTGTGCGTTTCTGCAAGCATATTGGTTGTGCGTTTACATGCATTCGCAGTGCGTGTTTGGCGCATTTGCAGTGTTTTTTGGAATAATTTTTATTTTATTTGTTTTTTTTTGTATGCATCTACAGTACGTATGTTTGCAATGCATTTTTTTTTTTGCAGAAAGTGCAGTATGCTGTACTTTTTTTAACATGCAGACGAAAGCACTGCCATGCTATAAACTAAGCTAATTGGAATACATTTTTTTTACATATGCGTTCATACTGCCAACTGTTTAAAAATGCATTGACTGTAAATCAGCCCTAAATGTTATCTGTTTGCATGATATTACAGGTGAAGACTAATGCACTTTGGCTCAATCTTCTAGTGGTCCGCAGCCATCACAGACCCATTTTACATCATAGCCACCAACCTCTCCCCTCCCCCCCCCCCCCCCCCCCCTGCTAATAGAGCTTTCTTATGGTGTATTTGTTCGCCTCTGCATTTATTTTTTGCTCTATAAACAAAAAAAAAATCGACAATTTTTAAATGAAAATTCAAAAAAAAAAAAT
Organism: Pelophylax lessonae; assembly: GCF_965119305.1. Taxonomy (NCBI): domain Eukaryota; kingdom Metazoa; phylum Chordata; class Amphibia; order Anura; family Ranidae; genus Pelophylax; species Pelophylax lessonae. The sequence continues at coordinate 422,769,329 of NC_138771.1, forward strand.
AAATCCACATTAAGCGTTTATTGATTTGGTTTGAGCAAAATTCTACAAACTATGGGGTATTGTATTTATTATATTGTATTTATTTTATTTTTTTTTACTAGTAATGTCGGCGATCAGCGACTTGTAGCCGACTGCAATATTGCGGCAGGTAATCGAACATGAAGGGGTGTATTTACTAAAGCTAGAGAGTGCAAAATTAGTCACAATTCTGCACAGAACCACGTCAGCTTCCACGTTTTTTTTTTTCTGCCAAAGCTTAATTTACCAAGCTGAAGTTAGAAACTGATTGGCATCTATGCAGCAATGGGACTAATTTTGCACTCTTTAGCTTTAGTAAATAAACCCTGACACTTTTTGGGGACCAGTGATCAGTACTAAAACATATGCACTGCAACTGTACTAATGGCACTTGCAGGGATGGGGTTAACATCAGGGGGTGATCAAAGGGTAAATGTGTCCCTAGGGGGTGTTTTCCAACTGTGTGGGGGATGGGCTTGTACTGTAAGAAGACAGAAATCTGTGTTCCTGCTTATCAAAAACACAGGATCCCGGTCTTCTCTTGTCACAGAACTGCCATCTGCCTTATTTACAATTTCTGTTTGCCTTGGTAACAATCGGTGGGTCCACCGGACCCGCTAATTGGCTCCTGCTGTGTCCAATCACAGCGGGAGCTGGTCTAGGGTTGCCACCTCATCCCTTTATACCGGAACGCGTATTAACCACATAAGGACCAGGCCTATTTCTGACACTTGTTTACAAGTTAAAATCAGTATTTTTTGCTAGAAAATTACTTGGAACCCCCAAACATATTTTTTTTTTTTTTTAGTGAAGACCCTAAAGAAAAAAATGGGGATCATTGCAATACTTTGTCACACCGTATTTGCACAGCGGTCTTACGAATGCAGTTTTTTTGGAAAAAATTCACTTTTTTTTAATAAAAAAAAAAGAACCAGTGAAGTTAGCCCATTTTTTTTTTTTATAAATGTGAAAGATATGTTACAGCGGAGTAAATAGATACCCAACATGTCATGCTTCAAAATTGCGCACGCTCGTGGAATGGGAACAAATATTGGTACTTAAATGTCCATAGGCGATTCTTTAAAAATGTAAACATCTTTTGTAATAGAAATAAGCAGGACAGGACCTCTTTAATGTGAGATCTGGGGTCAAAAAGAAATCAGATCTCGCATCTACACTAAAAAGCAAAAAAAGTAGTTTTTTTTTTATTTCAGCATGAAAAAAATGGGCCATTGGGAGAAATTGATGTATGAGGTCACTGCGGTCCTCATAGACATACAGTTAAGTGGGGGCCATCTTGCCCTCACCTGACTTCCTGCCTGGGACATGGTCGGACCGGATCGTTTTCTCCGCTACCAACGGCTCCGGTAAGCAGGAAAAATGACTGGGGGGGCACCTCTTCTGCCCCCCCTAAGTGATCCCACGGTGAATTCACCACTGGGACCACTTTTATGTGAGAGGACCACCCACCCAGTAAGAAAATACCGGGGTTATGGCAGCAAGCTGCTGCCATAACACTGGTATTTAACATCAAACTACCAACATAAAACTGCGGTGGGCGGTCCCGGAAGTGGTTAGGATGTTTGTTACCCAGAAAAGAAAAAAAAGATCCCGTTTCTTCAAAGCATGGATAACCGCACAGTGCTTGTGCTGTGTCATTTGTCCCCTTCTATCACCTGCAATACCTGACTGATCCTGCCTGGTTCTGCCCTCCCCCCTGTAAACTGTCCACGGTGTATCATGGTCAAGTTTACGTGCCTCCATCATCCACTCTCTCTTCTCTGTCTCATGTGTCCCCCTCCCCCTCCCGCCTGTACACTGTGTGTGCCCCGCCCCCTTCTAGCACTGTTCTGAGTGGTGCAAACATTACTATTTCCAATCACTGTCGGCACCTCTGCTAGGATAACATGTCGTATATACTGTATGCGGTTTGTAAAATGAATCTTCTAAATACCTCAATCCTTCCCCAGATCAGCGATCATGTGACCGCCCGTCGCTCTCTTCCTCCAATGTATACACTACAAAGGGAGGTTACGTGACTGCCTGGCAGATGTCATTAAGAAATCTCGGCCCCTCCCTCTTTAGTACATATATCAGATAAAGAGAGCGACGGGCGGTCACGTGACCGCTGATGGGGGAGAAGGATTAAGATATTTAGAAGATGAATTTTACAAAACATACAGCATATACTACATGTTGTCCTAGCAGAGGGGCTGGCAGTGATTGGGGCACTGCTTTAAAAACCCCTTTAACTACACAGGTTCTGTGGCTAATTAAGGTGGTAATTAAACTCACTTGGTGCCTTATCTGCATTAAATCAGCCTTAGAACAAGTGTAATTCATGTGTGTTTGGGTGTAACGGGATGAGGTGGTCGCCGGAGGTGCACCAGATGAGGAAGAGTGAAATCGCATACAGGTACGTAATTTCACACAAAGAGGCCGCCCGCTGCAATAAATGTACTTGGGGCAGTCCAGAAGAGGTTAGGAAATCACAGCAACGTTTATTTTTTGAGACTCCTTAGGAAGAATGGCTTGGAACAGAAGGTGGTAGAGACCGATCGTTCTGTGATTGAGAGTATATGAGCATATTGTATTCTAGTTTGGTATCCAAATTGTATGCAGGTGGAAAAAAAAATGCTCTAAGCCTGGGTTCACACTGCTGTGATGTCAGACATTGCATCCGATGCAGATCACATGCGATGTCTGTGCAATGCTAATTCAGCCATACAGTTGTATGGGTGAGCTCGCAATGAATTCACATGAAAATAATGCAAGAAACTTTTTTCCGCACTGGAATTGGATCACACCCATGCGATTTGTTTTCTATCCGAATTAACATTTCACACTGCGAACTGATCTGGGGTTGTCATTAACTTTATATTGACACCCACAGCAGTTTATAGAAGGCAGTGTGAACTGCCTGCAAGGGAGGTCGGATGCGGGAATCCACACTGGAATCGTGCTGATTTCCGCATCACGTGAACTGGGGCTACAGCATGGTGCAGAAAATTGTAGGGGGGGAACTTGTTACTCTTGAAAAATGTAGACTTTTTGCCGGAGGAATGAAATGAAAGAGGTTACGTAGTCTTATGTTGTTGCTTTGTTTTGGGGACGTTTTTTGATGATTGTGGTGTATGAATAATGTGTGGAGTAGAAATGGAATTTCTCTGTCAATTTGTTTTCTACAACGACAAATCTTTTCTTTATTTTGCAGATGGTGAAATGACCATCAAGGCTGAACAATGACAACACGGTGCTGTGAGGGTCAAATGCTGGGAAATTAGAGGTATGTATCAAATTTAGTCTATAAATGCTGTAATCTACGGGACATTTAAGTGACGTTTTTTTTTTTAAGTTGTGGGCTACATTTAGCCCCGGTTCACACTGGGGCGACCTGTGAGGCGACCTGGTCGCCTCCTCTGGTCGCCGCAGGTCGCCTCCCATAGGAAAGCTGCGGACCCGTTCTAATAGGAGCGACACAAGTCGCTCCGACCTAGAAAAAGGGTCCGGAGCTTCTTTGGGGCGACCAGGAGGCGACCGCCATAGACTTCAATGTTATGAAGTCCGTGGCGGCCGCTCCGAGGTCGCGGCGCGCTGCTCGCACCGCGATCTCAGAGGTCGCCCCTGAAAGTAGCGTCGCTCCTATGTGAACCGGCGCTTACGAAGCAGTATTTTCCTGTTTACAATTTGAGGTAAAATAGCTTTTATATTGCAATTCACAAAAAAAAAAAAACGCTACTAAAATACCGCATGCATGCGCTATTTCATCAAAATATAGACTGTGAAGCACAGCTCAAGGTGAGTCTTCACCTATCTCACCCCCACTGCACACTAATGGGTGCTGGCCATGTTTGTCACATAAGTCATGGTGTGAAAAAAAAATCTGGTTGGTTGCACTTCTATAAAATAAACTTTGTACAGATGAGGGAATAAAGCCACTTAGCTGGTGGCTAAATTCTCTCATCTGTACAAGGGGAGGCCAATAATTTATTACCCTCACCAAGATCCAGATGTGCTAGGGATTCTAAATGTAGTCCACTAACTCTTTCTTATCTACATATCCACCTCCTATGGTCTACACGCTTCTCACATCTGTCGAATAGATCTTTACTACCATCTGCGTAGAAGTATGCAGATTTGGAGGAAAACCAGCTGACATGACCTTGCTGAATGAATGTTGCACCTTCTCCTTTTTGGTGGTGGGCGATTAAGCATGTTTTACTCATTTCTTTAGTCTCAGGGTCATATAGGTATACCCAGCTTTCACCCATGGTCACTAATCTGTTTAAAAAGTCCTCCTCCTTGTTGTGGTACAGGTTCAAAATGCTTTGTGCAAATTCTACTCTTTGCTGTTTTTGGAAAGTTGTCAGTAACCTTGGAACGCATTTCTCTTGACTCGAACTATAATTCACCACAAATTGGCATGCAGATTACAAAGATATCCACTTAAAAACCTGCAAATATTCAAATACCTAGCACATCTAGATCATGGTGAGGGTAAGAACTTATTGGCCTCCCCTTGTACATTGTGGATTGTCAGCGTGAATTATGTGTCAATTAAGGTGATTTTATGGAAGTGCGGCCAACCAGACTTTTCTTCACACCATTTCATTGCAATATGCTATATTTATTTCATGCAACCATGCAGTATTTTATTTCATGCACTATCCAGTGGGATGGACACAGTGAACCTCCTTCTGTTTTTACTGCTAATAAAGAGGTAAAATTGTGTAAACCATAGAAACATGCCAACGCAGTCAGTGCGGGCCGTGCAGCATAAGTATTAATACAAAAGAAAAATGGTGACTAAAGGCCCGTACACACGTGCAGATTGTCGGCCGAAAAGATTCGGCCGATGACCGATTGGCCGATTTTCGGCTTGTTAGTATGATGCTTCCGACAGCCGACAGCGCACCTTCGGCCGAAAAGAATCTGTCGTGCAAGCATTAAAATTTTTGTATGCAGACACCAGAACGGCCGATTGTTCGCCAGTCAGTACAGAATTCGGCCGACAGACAGCAGATTTGCAAGACTGGGCATGCTCAGGAAAGAAAAAACACAGGGAAAGTTAACCATCACATGACATCACTTCTGCAGTCGGCGGACAAAATTCGTGTGCAGTCTTTTGCACTTTTCAGCGGACACGACAGCCCGGGGACAAAAGACGGCCGATCGGTCGGCCAACGATCGGTACGTGTGTACGGGGCTTTAGAATGCCAAAGGAAAGTTGCTTTCACAGGACACACGTGGTGTATCAAACAACAAAGTTTAATTAAGTACATACTAAAAACCTTAAATGTCAAATATCTGAATTAAAATGGTATAAGAAATGACATGTATAAATACCCTTCCACCTAGTCTTGGTGGAAGAAGGGTATGCATGTGTAATTTTTTTATACTAAATTCACCTGGTATCCTTTGGAGGAACCCTAGGGTTCCATAGAGCCCTGAAACAAAGAAATGTATAAAAATGACACACAGCATCCAGTGCTCCTCTGTTTAATGTATTAGCAATTATTCCATGGATAAACACACTAAGAGTCTGTGGTAGAACATTTAAAAGCATTAGTGGGGGGGGGGGGGGGTGAATGATGGATGGTTCACCTCTGCAGCTCCTGTAAGATTTGGGCAGGATCCTAGAACCTGTGATTCCATAGAACCCTGGTTGAGAAACCCTGCTTTAAAGTCCTTTTTTGCTTTGATATTTGGGAAGTCAATACTATATCTTTAGACAAGTCTATTTTTTTCTTGTTGAATAGCCATTACCATTCTCCGATGTTCTTGAAAGTGTTTCTTGTATCTATCTATCTATCAAATCTTCAAATTGACACCCTGCTCCTTACAGCTCAAGTTCTGCACCTTTGTAGGACTACTCAAAATTGGCTATTATATTTTTACATTCCTTAAATACCACATGCCGGTGTTGTAAAATTTTGTTGGACCTGTGAAAAAATCAGACCTCGTCACTTCCGGTGACAAAGCATCACAAAACAGCTGATAGGAGTCGTCCGTGCGCATGCGCAGAAGACATTTTTCGAGGTTTGGAAAAATTATAACAGAGAGCGGACAGCTGATTGAGAGAAGGCGGGGCTGAGGTGCGACGGAGGACGGAGGACACCGCCGCGTCATCGAGACATTAGGGAGGGAGGCACATATGCAGAGCTGGCGGAGGAGGCGGGACGGAGGTGCGGCCGTGTAATATATGCAGGGCTTAAGCGACTCCTTGTTTTATTATCTTTATTAATTATCCTATTATTTATCCTTCGGATTTCATTACATTTAGTATTTCTATAATACAAAATAAGAAATACTAAATGTAATGAAATCCTAAGGATAAATAATACGATAATTACTAAAGATAATAAAACATAAGGAGTCGCTAAAGTCCTGCATTTATTACACGGCCGCACCTCCGTCCCACCTCCTCTATTCAGCTCTGCAGATGACGCGGCGGTGTCTTCCGTCCCACCTCAGCCCCGCCTGCTCTCGTTCAACTGCCCGCTCTGTGTTATAAGTTTACCAAACCAAGATAATGTCTTGTGCGCATGCGCACTTGAGACTCCCATAACCGGAAGTGACGAGGTCCGATTTTTTTCACGGGTCCGAGAAAATTTTAGAACACCGGAACATAAAAGGTTTTTTTTTTTCAAAAAATCATACTTGCTTATGTAGATGCAGCCTTAGTCCTCTCCTGCTGGCTCGAAGACTTAGAACCAAGCGATCAAAGACTGCAGATCGCTCAGTTCTCAGAGCTCCGTGAGCAGAGAGCTGGTGACTGTCGGCCAACTGACTCTTTGTTCTACCCCCCTGGACTGTGCTGTTTGTGGTCCCAACAGAGCAGAGTTCAGATGCGATGTGCAGATATATATATATATATATACAGTGGGTACGGAAAGTATTCAGACCCTCTTTGTTATATTGCAGCCATTTGCTAAAATCATTTAAGTTCATTCTTCTTCCTCATGAATGTACACATAGCACCCCATACTGACAGAAAAACACAGAATTGTTGACATTGTTGCAGATTTATTAAAAAAGAAAAACTGAAATATCACATGGTCCTAAGTATTCAGACCCTTTGCTGTGACACTCATATATTTAACTCAGGTGCTTTCCATTTCTTCTGATCATCCTTGAGATGGTTCTACACCTTCATTTGAGTCCAGCTGTGTTTGATTATACTGATTGGACTTGATTAGAAAAGCCACACACCTGTCTATATAAGACCTTCCAGATCACAATGCATGTCAGAGCAAATGAGAATCATGAGGTCAAAGGAACTGCCTGAAGAGCTCAGAGACAGAATTGTGGCAAGGCACAGATCTGGCCAAGGTTACAAAAAGATTTCTGCTGCACTTAAGGTTCCTAAGAGCACAGTGGCCTCCATAATCCTCAAATGGAAGACGTTTGGGACGACCAGAACCCTTCCTAGAGCTGGCCATCCGGCCAAACTGAGCTATCGGGGGAGAAGAGCCTTGGTGAGAGATGTAAAGAAGAACCCAAAGATCACTGTGGCTGAGCTCCAGAGATGCAGTCAGGAGATGGGAGAAAGTTGTAGAAAGTCAACCATCACTGCAGCCCTCCACCAGTCGGGGCTTTATGGCAGAGTGGCCCGACGGAAGCCTCTCCTCAGTGTAAGACACATGAAAGCCCGCATGGAGTTTGCTAAAAAACACCTGAAGGACTCCAAGATGGTGAGAAATAAGATTCTCTGGTCTGATGAGACCAAAATAGAACTTTTTGGCCTTAATTCTAAGCGGTATGTGTGGAGAAAACCAGGCACTGCTCATCACCTGTCCAATACAGTCCCAACAGTGAAGCATGGTGGTGGCAGCATCATGCTGTGGGGGTGTTTTTCAGCTGCAGGGACAGGACGACTGGTTGCAATCGAGGGAAAGATGAATGCGGCCAAGTACAGGGATATCCTGGGCAAAAACCTTCTCCAGAGTGCTCTGGACCTCAGACTGGGCCGAAGGTTTACCTTCCAACAAGACAATGACCCTAAGCACACAGCTAAAATAACGAAGGAGTGGCTTTACAACAACTCCATGACTGTTCTTGAATGGCCCAGCCAGAGCCCTGACTTAAACCCAATTGAGCATCTCTGGAGAGACCTAAAAATGGCTGTCCACCAACGTTTACCATCCAACCTGACAGAACTGGAGAGGATCTGCAAGTAGGAATGGCAGAGGATCCCCAAATCCAGGTGTGAAAGACTTGTTGCATCTTTCCCAAAAAGACTCCTGTCTGTATTAGATCAAAAGGGGGCTTCTACTAAATACTGAGCAAAGGGTCTGAATACTTAGGACCATGTGATATTTCAGTTTTTCTTTTTTAATAAATCTGCAACAATGTCAACAATTCTGTGTTTTTCTGTCAGTATGGGGTGCTATGTGTACATTCATGAGGAAGAAGAATGAACTTAAATGATTTTAGCAAATGGCTGCAATATAACAAAGAGTGAAAAATTTAAGGGGGTCTGAATACTTTCCGTACCCACTGTGTATATATATATATATATATATATATATATATATATATAATATACAGGTCCCTCTCAAAAAATGTGCATATTGTGATAAAGTTCATAATTTTCTGTAGTGTACTGATAAACATTAGACTTTCATATATTTTAGATTCATTACACACAACTGAAGTAGTGCAAGCCTTTTATTGTTTTAATATTGATTTTGGCATAAAGCTCATGAAAAACCCAAATTCCTATCTCAAAAAATTAGCATATTTCATCCGACCAATAAAAAAAGTGTTTTTAATACAAAAAAAGTCAACCTTCAAATAATTATGTTCAGTTATGCACTCAATACTTGGTCGGGAATCCTTTTGCAGAAATGACTGCTTCAATGCGGCGTGGCATGGAGGCAATCCGCCTGTGGCACTGCTGAGGTGTTATGGAGGCTTAGGATGCTTCGATAGCGGCCTTGAGCTCATCCAGAGTGTTGGGTCTTGCGTCTCTCAACTTTCTCTTCACAACATCACACAGATTCTCTATGGGGTTCAGGTCAGGAGAGTTGGCAGGCCAATTGAGCACAGTAATACCATGGTCAGTAAACCATTTACCAGTGGTTTTGGCACTGTGAGCAGGTGCCAGGTCGTGCTGAAAAATGAAATCTTCTTCTCCATAATGCTTTTCAGCAGATGGAAGCATGAAGTGGTCCAAAATCTCCTGATAGCTAGCTGCATTGACCCTGCCCTTGATAAAACACAGTGGACCAACACCAGCAGCTGACATGGCACCCCAGACCATCACTGACTGTGGGTACTTGACACTGGACTTCAGGCATTTTGGCATTTCCCTCTCCCCAGTCTTCCTCCAGACTCTGGCACCTTGATTTCCGAATGACATGCAAAATTTGCTTTCATCCGAAAAAAGTAATTTGGACCACTGAGCAACAGTCCAGTGCTGCTTCTCTGTAGCCCAGGTCAGGCTCTTCTGCCGCTGTTTCTGGTTCAAAAGTGGCTTGACCTGGGGAATGCGGCACCTGTAGCCCATTTCCTGCACACGCTTGTACACGGTGGCTCTAGATGTTTCTACTCCAGACTCAGTCCACTGCTTCCGCAGGTCCCTCAAGGTCTGGAATCGGTCCTTCCCTACAATCTTCCTCAGGGTCTGGTCACCTCGTCTCGTTGTGCAGCGTTTTCTGCCACACTTTTTCCTTCCCACTGAGGTGCCTTGATACAGCACTCTGGGAACAGCCTATTCGTTCAGAAATGTCTTTCTGTGTCTTACCCTCTTGCTTGAGGGTGTCAATGATGGCCTTCTGGACAGCAGTCAGGTCGGCAGTCTTACCCATGATTGCGGTTTTGAGTAATGAACCAGGCTGGGAGTTTTTAAAAGCCTCAGGAATCTTTTGCAGGTGTTTAGAGTTAATTAGTTGATTCAGATGATTAGGTTAATGGCTCGTTTAGAGAACCTTTTCATGATATGCTAATTTTTTGAGATAGGAATTTTGGGTTTTCATGAGCTGTATGCCAAAATCATCAATATTAAAACAATATAAGTAACACTCTGAGATTCCAGAGTTCTCGTTTATACGAGGAAAAAGAGGGCTTGGCTATACCAATTTGTTTGGGACTTTTAAGGTACCAATAAAGAAAATTTGGATAAAGACAAAAGACATATAAAAAATTATTATAAATTTTATTCACAACTTTAAAAGATTCATCTCATTAGACATTTTTTAGGATGAATGTTGGCAGACAAAGAGACATACAAAAAACATAAAAAGAAAAACCATATATCTATAAACAGTGGAATATATCACATAGTTGAATATTGTTGTATGTATAGAGTCAAATGGCTGGTAATTGCTCAGAGTGAACAAGCAAAGGATTCGTCCACTAGGGCAAGAAACAGCGCCCGCCCGACATGTTTCACCACAAAGGCTTCTTCAGGGGCATAGCATACAGTATATTGCAGGTTATATTGCTATATGATACATAAAACAGAAACAAAAACAGAAAAAGAGAAAATATATTAGCAACAAACCAACATCAAAAACATTTGTATTGCTTAAGGTGGTGCATGCCAAAGGTCGTGCAAGTGTCCAGGGGAACAAAGTTTCCTCTACTGCTAGGGGGACCCCAGACACCAAGGGGAAACACCGAAGCGTAGTGCGCATGCAAGACAACCAGGGGTGAAATTCATACTGGGGGGGGGGGACGGATGCGGGAGCAGATATTAATGGATAGAATCATATAGGTGTATAATAGAGGCCTAACATAAGATGTTTGAAACTGCATGCAATATGCAGAAAAGTCTAAACAGAGGGCATATTATACCTCAAGAAGAATAGTAGAACATCTTCATATAATATAGATATAGAGGTATTTAGGATGTTTATTAGGAGTGGTGGGGAATGCGGTTGTGCACCGTCTGTTGCTCAGGTAGTTTCTCCGTACGGTAATTTATAATAGCATTATCTAAAATAGCAATATCAAGGAAAAAGCCATTAGATTGGATCCATAGGATCATAGAAAACAAAGTAGGGAATGAGTGAAGAGAAAAAGCTCCAAGTACCAAGGCTTGAGAGACTAAATTGTGTATATACCTGAGAATAGTTATGAGCAACTAGAGTTAGTATAGCGGTATACTGCATCGTATATACTGGTAACGTTGGGTCAGACTGCACCACCCATACAGACGGTCCAGGCTCCCAGGTAAGATAATAAGATGCTAAAGGGGGATAGACAATAAAGAAAATAATGCCTAAGGTCATCTCCAAATTGTGTTAAGTATGTTCGAGAAGCTGAGAGATATATGCAGAGTTACTTACCGCTACGAGCTACAGGTCCAACATCCCCACACACTAGCGCCATAATGAATGGCGTGGGTTTAAGTATCCGCTCCAACCCGACAAACGCACTTCCGGAGAAGTGACGTCCGCCGGGCCCGGTCTCAAACTGCGCATGCGCCAAAGGGTGGCGCACGCGCAGTGCTAAAATAGGGAATCAAGGGATGCCCGAGTTCCCACAGCCGCAGGGAAGCAGCCCACAGCCGAAGGGAAGCCTGTGGCGCCACAAAGGCATCCACAATTCCTCTGTGAAGAGGCCGCACACCCGTCCCCCGCCAGATGGCTCCCCCGAGGTCCCCGAGCACGACAAGTCCGCCACGGTCGTCACCCCCCATGATCCGAGGACCCCCCCAGCAGGGGACAACAAGCATACCAACGGCATTGGACTCCACCAAAGCAATTAGAAATTATATAATACTATACTATATTATACAGAATAATTCTGTACCTTAAGAATTAATTGTACCATGGTAGAGGTATTTTGCCATTGCCATGATTGTATTCTATGTAACTTATTTATATAATTTCTAATTGCTTTGGTGGAGTCCAATGCCGTTGGTATGCTTGTTGTCCCCTGCTGGGGGGATCCTCGGATCATGGGGGGTGACGACCGTGGCGGACTTGTCGTGCTCGGGGACCTAGGGGGAGCCATCTGGCGGGGGACGGGTGTGCGGCCTCTTCACAGAGGAACTGTGGATGCCTTTGTGGCGCCACAGGCTTCCCTGCGGCTGTGGGAACTCGGGCATCCCTTGATTCCCTATTTTAGCACTGCGCGTGCGCCACCCTTTGGCGCATGCGCAGTTTGAGACCAGGCCCGGCGGACGTCACTTCTCCGGAAGTGCGTTTGTCGGGTTGGAGCGGATACTTAAACCCACGCCATTCATTATGGCGCTAGTGTGTGGGGATGTTGGACCTGTAGCTCGTAGCGGTAAGTAACTCTGCATATATCTCTCAGCTTCTCGAACATACTTAACACAATTTGGAGATGACCTTAGGCATTATTTTCTTTATTGTCTATCCCCCTTTAGCATCTTATTATCTTACCTGGGAGCCTGGACCGTCTGTATGGGTGGTGCAGTCTGACCCAACGTTACCAGTATATACGATGCAGTATACCGCTATACTAACTCTAGTTGCTCTTAACTATTCTCAGGTATATACACAATTAAGTCTCTCAAGCCTTGGTACTTGGAGCCTTTTCTTATCACTCATTCCCTACTTTGTTTTCTATGATCCTATGGATCCAATCTAATGGCTTTTTCCTTGATATTGCTATTTTAGATAATGCTATTATAAATTACCGTACGGAGAAACTACCTGAGCAACAGACGGTGCACAACCGCATTCCCCACCACTCCTAATAAACATCCTAAATACCTCTATATCTATATTATATGAAGATGTTCTACTATTCTTCTTGAGGTATAATATGCCCTCTGTTTAGACTTTTCTGCATATTGCATGCAGTTTCAAACATCTTATGTTAGGCCTCTATTATACACCTATATGATTCTATCCATTAATATCTGCTCCCGCATCCGTCCCCCCCCAGTATGAATTTCACCCCTGGTTGTCTTGCATGCGCACTACGCTTCGGTGTTTCCCCTTGGTGTCTGGGGTCCCCCTAGCAGTAGAGGAAACTTTGTTCCCCTGGACACTTGCACGACCTTTGGCATGCACCACCTTAAGCAATACAAATGTTTTTGATGTTGGTTTGTTGCTAATATATTTTCTCTTTTTCTGTTTTTGTTTCTGTTTTATGTATCATATAGCAATATAACCTGCAATATACTGTATGCTATGCCCCTGAAGAAGCCTTTGTGGTGAAACATGTCGGGCGGGCGCTGTTTCTTGCCCTAGTGGACGAATCCTTTGCTTGTTCACTCTGAGCAATTACCAGCCATTTGACTCTATACATACAACAATATTCAACTATGTGATATATTCCACTGTTTATAGATATATGGTTTTTCTTTTTATGTTTTTTGTATGTCTCTTTGTCTGCCAACATTCATCCTAAAAAACGTCTAATGAGATGAATCTTTTAAAGTTGTGAATAAAATTTATAATAATTTTTTATATGTCTTTTGTCTTTATCCAAATTTTCTTTATTGGTACCTTAAAAGTCCCAAACAAATTGGTATAGCCAAGCCCTCTTTTTCCTCGTATATACGAGAACTCTGGAATCTCAGAGTGTTACTTATATCTAAGTACAGGGATGTTGGTACCGGATATTCTAAATATATCTACAATCAATTTATGCTTGACACACCTTAAACTTTTTGAATATTAAAACAATAAAAGGCTTGCACTACTTCAGTTGCGTGTAATGAATCTAAAATATATGAAAGTCTAATGTTTATCAGTACATTACAGAAAATAATGAACTTTATCACAATATGCTAATTTTTTGAGAGGGACCTGTATGTGTGTGTGTGTGTGTGTGTGTGTGTATATATATATATAATATTGTGTGTGTGTGTGTGTGTGTATGTATGTATGTATGTATGTATGTATGTATATGTATGTGTGTATATTTATCTATTTATATATATATATATATATATATATATATATATATAACAGATCCCCAATACTTGGACCAAGTATTTCGGTCTTAGGTCTCCAGACTCTTACATGATGCAGTGACCTGGCCCCTCAATTCCCCCCAAACATTAGCCTAAGCTCAATGAAGGGTAAAACAAAAGATACTTTATTCACCTACTCACTTCCAATATATACAGTTTTAGGTGCTTGATTACATCATGCAAATGTATTGTATACAGAACATAATTAACATACCTGGCCATCTGGACAGAAACAGGTGAATGACATTGCAGGCTCAGACAGGATTAGCATTATCATAATTGACTCCACAAACAACCAGCCCAAACATAGCTGAATACACTTTCCTAGAAATGTGAACACACTTAACCTCTAAACAGATGAAAGCAGAAGATGTAGGCTCTCAGACTGCCCATCTCCATTTTCAACACACCTTATTATAACTGTCAATACACATCCCCACAGTAGACATCATTAGCATCTCTTTAGTCTCTCAATGTGTGGAGAAGTCCTCTGCGGCAACAGGCCGCTTTAGGCCTGTAACATTGATCCCAGTCTGAGTCTGTATCTTGGGGTGACATGGATTTGAGTCCAAAGCAACACTACTCCCATGGTCCTCCAGCATATACCCCCACACAGAGGTGCACTCCCCTACAAGCCAGGGCCCGTAGGCCCTGGGCAGGAGGCTGGCTCCTCCAGTAGCCCATGGCACTTGTCACACTAATATATATATATATGCACACTCCAAGGTAGGTGCTAGATAAAGTATAGTCTTACCAGCAGGGCCATGATTTTCAGCTAGGCTTGTATGTGTTCCCAGGTGTGCCTGTTGTGTTGGGGAGTCTCCCCATTGTGTCCCAATGAGGGTTCTCATTGGGCAGTGTAGGAAACCTGACCAATAGCACACCTGGACTTGTATCCATCCTGGAAGGGCAGATTCTGCCACAGAGCATTCTGGGAAGGGGTATAAGTCTGTGGGGAGCACATGACAGATTGTCTTTGGCAGGAAGCAGAGTCCCAGGAGAGAGGTGATGGGTGTCTCTCCTCCTATCAGGAGGAATCAGGTGTCTCAGGCAGCTTGCCTGAGGGGACACAGGGCTGAGCTGCAGGAGAGGATCCAGTGTGCTGAGGACCAGTGGAGCTGTGAGGGGTCGAGTTTCAGGAAAGCATTCCCAGTCACGTGTACTGTAAACTGCCCCTGGGGGTCTGCCTAGCAGCGGGGACCACTGTGGAGAAGGTCAGAGGGATCCAGGAGCTAGCTAGCTGGTGCAGGAGCAAAATAAAGGGGGTGCCAGTGGTTGGGCCCTGAAGTGCAGAGTGTACAGTGCAGTGTTTACAGTGTTAAGAGTTGCTGCAGCATTACAAGAGATTACCTCGGTCAGTGAAGACTACAGGGAGTGCTTTAAAGGACTTTTGAGCTGTGAGGAAGTGTCAGAAGTCAAGTTTAAGTTCACCGACAGTGAGTCCGATTCTCAAGCGCCTATGGGCATTGACCGGCATTCAGCCAGCGTCAAGCCAGCCCTTAAAGGCATTTTTCTCATTTCACCCGTTCAGGACGGCCTACATATGAGAGATTGTGGCTCCACCCTACAGGAAACACAACTAATTTGCAGCTGTTAAAAAGGTCCCACCCATCCTTGAGCTTCAGTTCAATTGTGTTTCCAACCTTACACCGGAACGTTTGTTTTTTTCTCTGACCTGAAGGCAAAGGAGTGTCTGATAGGTACCCCTGTAAGACAGGTATGGACAGCCTATGAGAGGTTCCTCCCGATCTGTGTCCTGGAAACAGGAACTTTCAGGTCGCCAAACATGTCGGGTAGTCGGTTACCTTAAGGAGAAGGTCCCTCCATACCTGTCTTCTCTGCAGGAAGAGTCTCTTCCATTGCTCCTCTATTGCTGGACGGTAAGAATTTCGAATTTCCTGCCAAAGAGCGTGCCTCAAGCCTCGCTGTGAAGACCGGAAGTTCCGGTCAGAAGAGGAGGAGCGAGCAGTACCCGGAAGGAAGCTCGAGAGGGAGGAGACGCCGGATCCACGAGCACTCATTGCAGAATCTCCGGCTACGAAGGGGCTGAAACACCCCAAAGAGACTCGAACTACCGCACTTCCCACAGAGGAGAAAGCGGCAGTGCAGGTGGCTGTAGGAAACTCAGAAAAAACGGGTAAGTGACTACAGTGGTGGCGGGGCTGACTGCTGTCTATAGGAGACAGTCATGCCTTTTTCTTTCCTGATTGAGCAGCCGCAGTGTTAGACTAAATATGTCTGTTGCAAACAAATGTTTTCTCTTGTGTCTATGCACAGGTCTTCCAGCTACACAGGAGGCCCCTGCCAGACCAGACCCCCATCTAACACCAGCACTAACATGACTAGAAAGTGTGGTAACTGTGGGGATAAGTTGTCGAGGTCTTACTTAAAGCCATTGTGCCATACATGTATTAATAAATTGGCAGGGCAAGAAGCATCTGTTTTAATGAAAGGTTTCCTTAAATCAATGCAGGATGAGATGTTGGCTACTATTCAGTCGTTTATGACTGCAGCAGCTATCACTCAGACCCCAACACAGACAGAGGAAATATCAAGGGATAGTTTATCCTCCCAGGATAGTGTGTGGTCAAGAGGACCCTCTTCTCTCTTGTCAGGATTAAGGATGATCGAACTTTTGAAAAGTTCGGTTCGGCCAGAACATCCGAACTTCCCGAAAGTTCGGCCCGGATTTCAGAACCCCATTGAAATCAATGGGACCCGAACTTCGGTAATTAAAAAACACAATTTTTAAGCCCTAAAACCCAATAAATGCCCCTAAAAAGTGCCTAGGGTTCTGGGTCATGCCCCATTAACTATTAATCACACAAAAAAAGTTCTTAAAAATTGTCATTTTTGATAAAAAAGCCAATTATTGAAAAAAATTAAAAAAAAAAGAGAGATTTTTTAATTTTGACTAAAGGTGTGCATGTGAAGTTTCAGCTCTGTAGCATGTCCAGAACCATGAAAAAAAAAATATAATTTTTCAGTAGAACAGGGATGTGGGACCCTCCTTTTACACCTATATGATCTGTATAGTGGTATATATACACACATACTTGTATGTATATAGACACCTAGCCATATATAGGTGTGATAGTAGCAGAAATATATTAGTGTAAATGATTTCATTAGCGCAAGCATATATTTCTGCTACTATCACACCTATATATGGCTAGGTGTGTTTATACATATAAGTATGTGTGTATATACACCACTATACACAAGTTCAGATGTTTTGCCTGCCTCAAAAGAACCCAAAAAAATGCCAAAAAAACGCTAGCGTCAAAAAAAAAAAAAAATGCCCAGGTGTGTTTTTGCTGGCATTTTTTGGGAGTTTTTGGAGGCAGGCAAAATATCAGAACTTGTGCACAGTACCACTATACACAAGTTCAGATGTTTTTCCTGACTGCAAAGAACCCAAAAAAATGCCTGCTATTAAACCGGCAAGGTGTGAAAACCGAGAAGCCATTCTCCTGTGCTGAAAGTGTTCTAATACAAACGATCTGTTTTTTTATGGTTCTGGACATGCTACAGAGCTGAAACTTCACATGTACACTTTTAGACCCCCCAGATACAAAATCCAAAGTAAAAATCAAAAAATCTTTTTTCTTTTTTTTCTTTTTTCTTTTTTCAATAATTGGCTTTTTTATCAAAAATGACAATTTTTAAGAACTTTATATAGGTGTGTATATACATATATGTATGTGTGTATATACACCACTATACACAAGTTCAGATGTCTTGCCTGCCTCCAAAAACCACCAAAAAATGCCAGCAAAAACACACCTGGGCATTTTTTTTGACGCTAGCGTTTTTTTGGCATTTTTTTGGGTTCTTTTGAGGCAGGCAAAACATCTGAACTTGTGTATAGTGGTATATATACACACATACTTATATGTATATAGACACCTAGCCATATATAGGTGTGATAGTAGCAGAAATATATTACTGTAAATGATTTCATTAGTGTAAGCATATTTCTGCTACTATCACACCTATATATGTCTAGGGGTATATATACAGACCTATATGTGTATATATACCCCCTATACATATGTTCAGATGTCATGTCTGACATCAAACATGTCCTCAAAAAAGCACTGGCAGTGGAAACCCCTGCAGCATAAAAATGCTTGGTTGGTGAGAAGCCATATCCCTGTGCCGAAGCAACTCAGAGAAATGATTATTTCTCTATAGCGGTCACCCTGCTATGGAAGGGTTTTGTCACCCTTCCATAGCAGTCACTGTCAGTTAACCCTACACTACACTACGGTCCCCTTACACTTAACACTTTCCCTACAGAAACTAAATTTTTGAAGCGAACTAAAGTGTAAAAGGAGCACTCTAACTACACTAGATATCCCTTTCCTCACACTAAAAATAGCTAAATGACACTTTGTAACACATTAGAACTGAACAGCATTCCACTCTCTTCCATGTCCCGTACAAGAATGCTAGGAATTTGGCGGGGGCGATCTTGTATACTGATTCACTAATGATTGGACTATGGACCCCCTAGTCACTCCAATCACATTCCTAGCATTCTCCTGCCCCTCAATTGGCTTTTACTGATGGTTCTGGTCCAATCACGGGCTTTTAAAGCCTATTTCCTGTCCCATTGCATTTTGGTCGGTTTTGGTTGCCGAATTCCGAACTTTTTGGGCAAAAAGTTCTAAATTCGGCCGAACCTCTAACACCCAATGTTCAGGCCGAACCGATGGTCGACCCGAACCGTTCGATCATCCCTAGTCAGGATCCCAACCCATTCCCTCATCACAAGTTAGGGAGGAGGAGGATCCAGGGGAAGGCACTAGTCACATTAGATCCCCATCCAGTTCAGACAAGGAGTCAAACAGTGACAATGAGAAGGAAAGGGATAGTTTCAAAAGAAACAAGAGTCTCTTTCCTTTAGAGTGTATGGAGGGTCTCCTTAAAGAGGTGCATGCCACTGAAGGGATCCCAACTCCGGTCAAAGAGTCTTCCATTAAGGATAAAGTGTACAAGGGCTTGGGAAGAGCCCAGTACAGAGCAATTCCCATCCACCAGTCTTTAAAGGACATGATTGACCAGGAATGGAAATTTCCTATGAATGCCTTATCCAGACCAAAAAACTGGAAAAGAAGGTATCCTTTTGAGGAACAGGAATTGGAGGAGTTTATAAAAAGCCCTAAACTATACGCTCCTCTGGCCCAGCTATCAGAGGTCAGTTTTGTCCTTTGAAAATGCTGGTCACATTAAAGGTGTCATGGATCTCAAGATCGAATCCTTACTAAAAAAGGCTTTGGCTTCTAACTCATATAATATGACTACAGCTCTAGCAGATACCTGTATGGCCAGAAATGTAGATTTGTGGATCAAGGAATTGTCAAAACATATCTCTACAATGGAGGGATCACAAGACTTACTAGATTCCCTATCTGTGATTGGGAAAGCGGTGTCTTAGTAGACTCAGCAGTAGAGTCAATATTAGCCTCTGCAAGAACAGCAGCTCTGATGAATTCTGCTAGGAGGGCAGTTTGGGTCAAAGCATGGGAAGGAGATATATCTTCCAAGCTGAGACTTTGCGCATTACCTTTTGAAGGGTCTTTTTTGTTTGGCTCTGGGCTGGATGATGTTTTATCCAGATCCTCAGAGAAGGGGAAAAAATTCCCTACTAAGAGGAAGGACAAGTTGGGGAGGTATTCCTTTCGGAACTTCCAAGACAGAAACCAACAAAGGCCTTTCAGGGGGCAAACCAGGAGAGGGGGTCCGGCAAAGGGAAAACAAGGAGCTAACTTGCTGTTCCTTAAACCTGGACCCAATCCTAAAGAGACCAAGTGACGCCAGCGTCTGGGTAGGGGGCAGGTTAGCCCATTTCATTTCCCAATGGTAAAACATCTCAACCAGCCCCTATATTCTCCAGATCATCCGGGAAGGTTACCGACTGGAGTTTTCCTCTCAGCCAGTGACAGAAATAACAATGACATATCCCTCAAGAGTAAAACAAAAGAAGAAAGCACTGCTAGAAGGTATTCAAGAGTTAGCATAACAGAGGGTGATTACACCTGTACCATTAATTCAGGTATTCCAAGGCTTTTACTCCCACATATTTGTGGTACCAAAGCCCTCAGGAAAATTCTGGCTAGTCATAAACCTCAAAAATTAAACAAATTTCTAATATACAAGAAGTTCTCTATGGAGAACATTTATGCGGTCAGAAAAAATCTGTTTCAGAACATCTCTTTATGACCACACTGGATCGAAGGGATGCTTACCTGCATGTCCCAATTTGTCCGGAACATCAAGCATTCCTCAGATTCGCAGTAGTGACGGAAGAAGGAACTGCACACTGGCAGTTCAGAGCTCTTCCCTTTGGCTTGGCAGCCAGTCCAAGGATCTTTACGAAGATCTTGGCAGAAGTAGTAGGCCATCTTCATCTTCAGGGCCTAAGTTTGATCCCTTATCTGGACGATATGTTGATCTTTGCAAGATCAGCAAAACAGGCCACGGCAGACACCCAAAAAGTGATGTCAGTCCTACAGACGGTAGGGTGGCTGATGAATGTGGAGAAATCCTCAATAGAGTCAGCACAGGTTCAAGTCTATCTGGGGTACAAGATAGATAGATTGCAGAGTAAAGAGACTTTTTCTCCCAGAGGAAAAGGTGGAAAAAGTGGTCTCGGCGGTGGAAAATGTCTGTTCTCCTCCTCGGTGTTCCTGGAGACAGATCATGAGGATTTTGGGTCTGATGACAGCTTGTATCCCAGCTGTAGAGTGGGCCAAATTGCACTCATGACACCTTCAATTTTTCCACTTGCTCTCTTGGAACAAGAAACAAGAGTCCCTAGACGAAAAAATTACGCTCTCCCCGCAAGTAATATCCCTAAAATGGTGGACAGTTCTCAAAAATCTGAGGGAAGGGCGACTCTAGGGTCAAGAGAAACCCTGAAAGATCACCACGGATGCAAGTTCCGAGGGGTGGGGAGCTCATCTTGAATGAGCTCATGCCCAGGGCACCTGGGATATACAGATAAGTCAGGCCTCATCCAACTACAGAGAGCTGAAAGCGGTGGGAGAAGCAATAAGAGCATTCGAAAAGGACATTTCAGGGAAAGAAGTCCAAATCCATTCAGACAATGCTACAACAGTAGCTTACTTGAATCATCAAGGGGGGACCAGATCGAACACCCTGTTAAAGTTAGCTCAGGAGACACTGGGCTGGGCAGAAAAGAGAGTGATTTCTCTATCGGCAGTGCATATAAAAGGGAAGGACAACTGGGAAGTGAACTTCCTCAGTCGCCATTCCATCAAGCAGACAGAATGGGAACTGAATCCCAGAATATTTCAACTTCTAGTTCAAAAGTTTGGTCAGCCGGAAGTGGATATGTTTGCCACTTGGCAGAACAAAAAAGTAAGCCGGGTCTTCTCCCTGACACAACAAAAGGGTATGTTGGGCTTGGATGCTCTAGCACAGCCATAGCACTTCAGGCTAGCCTATGCTTTTCCTCCTCAAAATCTGATTCCAAGAGTTCTACAGAGACTCAGTGGATGGCCGCAACTACGTCTCATCTTGATTGCCCCTTGGTGGCCAAAGAGAACGTGGTTCACGACTCTGGTATCCCTATCAGTGACAGCTCCTTGGAAACTACCAGAGGTTCCGGATCTGTTACTACAAGGGCCTCTTATTCACCCCAGACCACAGTTTTTTTCAGTTAACAGCCTGGGTAGTGAGCGCCAAATCCTTAAGGGAAAAGGTTGTTCAGATAAGGTCATTGATACCCTCCTTCTAAGTAGAAAACACAAGTTACTAGGAAAATGTATTCCAAAATTTGGAAAAAATTCTGTACTTGGCAGAGTCAGAAGAAGAATTCCTCTGCCTCGATCCCCATTATCCTGGAATTTTTACAGGATGGGGTAGATAAAGGGGTGGCAGTTAACACCCTTGGAGTACAGGTAGCTGCACTTTGTTTTCTTAGATAAAAGTCTGGAGCCGTTAAAAGATTTTTGTTAGCTCGGGGAAGAGCGACCCCGATTAATAGGGCTAATGTTCCAGTATGGAACTTAACTCAAGTACTAGAGACGTTATCTAGTGAACCCTTTGAACCTTTGGTTAAGGTTAATCTGAATATTTTGTCAATTAAGTTAACTTTTCTGTTGGCAATTACCACAGCCAGAAGAGTGGGAGATTTACAAAGTTTGTCCATGAAGGAGCCCTTTATGCTAATTCTCTAAGACAGAGTGATTCTTAGACCAGATCCCCTGTACCTACCCAAAGTAGTTTCCTCTTTTCACAGAAAACAAGAGATGGCCCTGCCATCATTTTGTGAAAAGCCTAGGTGTGCAAAGGAATGAAAATTCCATTGCCTGGATGTAAAAAGGTGTCTTCTCACCTATTTGGAAAGAACCAAAGGATTTACAAGGTCTAGTCACCTGTTGGTTCTACGTTCTGGACCAAGAAAGGGATTGCAAGCATCAAAACCCTCGATCTCTAGGTGGATTAAGCAAGCCATTAGTATGTCTTATAAGGTGTCAGGTATCCCCACACCAGCAAATCTAAAGGCACATTCCACAAGGGGCATGGCAACATCCTGGGCCGAAGGAGCCGGAGCATCCTCAGAACAGATCCGCCATGCAGCCACCTGGTCCAGTCAAGATACCTTCTTAAAGCACTATCGTGTGGAAGTACTGTCTCAACAAGTCCTTGCCTTTGGCAGAAAGGTTTTACAGGCAGTGGTCCCGCCCTAAGGGAGGCCAGTATCGATTCCTTTATCATCCTCTCATATGTAGGCCGTCCTGGAAGGGTGAAATGAGAAAACTTACCGTTAGTGTACCGGTAACGGCCTTTCTATTAACCCTTCCAGGACGGCCGGCCTACTTCCCGCCCAGAGGTGGTGGTGAGTTAAATGTGTGTATGTGTGTATGTGTGTATGTATGTATGTATGTATATGTATGTATGTATATATATATATATAACTGTATGTTATTGAATAACTGTGTCCCTTGAAAGTTTGGTTGGAAAGTTACTTTTCTATTACTGAAGCTCAAAGATGGGTGGGACCTTTTTAACAGCTGCAAATTAGTTGTGTTTACTGTAGGGTGGAGCCACAATCTCTCATATGTAGGCCTTCCTGGAAGGGTTAATAGAAAGGCCGCTACCGGTACACTAACGGTAAGTTTTCTTCAAATGTCCCAATTTGTACCTAGTTGAGCCAGAGGAGTATCCCACTCATTCCCTTCTCCCATCCCCATATAAAATAAACAAAAACAACCAAAGACGCCGGACTGGTCATTGTCTCAGATCTCACACTTGAGCAATCAGCTTAAATGTGCTGTTGGTGTTAACGGTAACCATGGCAGACCCACATCAGGCCCAATGCCTGGAAATATTGCTACATATATAATCATTTTAAAAAAAAATGTTTCTGCTGTACGCTTTAAAGTTCTACCTCTTCCACCATGCCCTCAGTTATGCTGTTTCCTCCAGAATGGAGCCATTACAGGCAACTTTTGTAGTGGGGACTATGCTCTCTCCATGGTGGGGGGGGGTCTTACCCAGGGTTTTTTCTAAACTTCTGACCATCCCAGCACCTCCCTCCTGTTGGATGATGAGGGTGTTGCAGTGCCTTTTTTTCCCTCACCAGCCCAGGGGAGCAATGGCCAGCCAGGTTGTCTGTGCCTGTGTGCCCAAAGCTGCATGGAGTTATTTGGGCTGGTGTCATGCACCCCAGGACTTAAAAGGTGGTTCCTTCAGTGCAGGGAAGCCGCTATAGTGGTGGAGGCTTGCCACATGTGAACTCCGGGTCCTGGCCACTCCACATTCTCAGAATTCCGCTGCACTGTGCAACATGGAAAAAGCAGAAACTGCTGGCTGCTACGGCGGAAGCAGGTGCCTCATCTCATGCACTAGCCAGGCCCAGGTAAGGGGGGTAGATTGGTGCCTTTCGGTTATCCTTACTATTGGGCTTTTTTGTGTGTGGTTTATTGTGACTTCCTCTCTGGGAGTCAGGGTGATGGAAGCCTGCTGCTGAAGTGCGCTACAGCTGGGGGGCTGCTCTGCACTGGTGAAGGTTCTCGGAGCTCCTTCCTCTCTCCTCTATTTGCAGTTGTTTAACCTTGCATGGGGAGCTTGGGTGGTCACATGACGGGTGTGGGTCAATTTGTGCTGGAGCCCACTTAATATGGGATTGTATTTGTTCCCCTGTGTTATTGTTTAAGGTTGAAGCAAATAGAGCTCTCCTGTTAAAGGGAAGTGCCCTTCCTAGAAAAAGCCACTTAAAGTAGAACTACAAGCAAAACTTATTTTGTGTAGAGTAAGGGGGGGGGGGGTGATAAACTCAGTCAGATATTTTTTGCCATTTGTCCCATTGCCGAGATTTTCCATCACTTCCTGTCCGATAGCCAAACAAGAAGTGAGAAGAAATCCCTGCAGATTGAGGGATTTCCTTGGGGATGACAAGGTCCCCAGAACTAGTGTCCCCATTGGAATATTTCCCCTTTATTTATTTTATGGGGACAACCCAAACTTTGTGGTTTTTTTTTTTTATTTTTTTTACTCACTGGTGCTCCAGGGCCTTCAAAAGTGTGATGGGTTGCAATGAAATTAGATGTGTAATTAATGCTCCTAGAATGCCTGAAGGTGCTACTTGGATGTTGGGCCTCTGTATGTCGCCAGGCTGTGTAAAAGTCTCACACATGTGGTATTGCCATACTCCAGAGGAGTAACAGAATGTATTTTGGGGTGTAATGTTTGCTATGTACATGCTATGTGTTAGGAATATCTTATAAATTTACAACTTTGTGTAAAAAAAAAAATACGTTTTAATTTTCTTTCCACATTTTTCCAAAAACTTGTGTAAAAAAATGACATGTTCAAAAGACTCATGCCTCATAGAATATACATTGGGGTGTTTTTCTTTTCAAAATGGGGTCATGTTGGTAATTAGATTGTCCTGGTGCTCCAGGGCCTTCAAAAGTGTGTTAGGTCGTTAGGATATTATGTGTGAAACTTATGAAATTATGTGTGTAATTTATGCTCCTAGAACACCTGACAGTGCCCCTTGCATGTTAGGACTCTGTATGTGGCCAGGCTGTTTAAAAGCCTCACTCTTGGTATTGCCATATTCAGGAGGAGTAGCAGAATGTATTTCCGGGTGTAATTGCAAGTATGCATATACTGTGTGTGAGAAATAACTTGTTATTATGACAATCTTGTGTAAAAATAAAGTATTTTCCCAAGAATTGTGGGAAAATATTACAACTTCAAAAAACTCACCATGCCTCTTACTAAATACCCTGGAATGTCTACTTTCAGAAAAGGGGTAATTTGGGGGGTATTTGTACTGTCCTGACATTTCAGGGCCTCAATAAATGCGATAGGCCGACGGTACATCAGGTGTGATTAGGCGTGATCAATTTTCAATGATTGGCACAATAGCTTGTAGACTCTAACTTTCACACAGACTAAATAATATCCACTAATTTGGGTTATTTTTTTACCAAAGATATATAGTAGTATACATTTTGGCCCAAATTTATGAAAAAAAAAAATTACTTATTTGCAAAATGTTATAATAGAAAGTAAAACAAAATGTGTTTTTTTTTGTTTTTTTTTTCAAAATTTTCGCATGTATCGCAAAAATAAATAAATTACTCAGTGGTGATTAAATACCACCAAAAGCTCGATTTGTGTGAAAAAAAAGAGAAACATTTGGGTACAGCATTGCATGACTGAGTAATTAACATTCAAAGCTGAAAATTGGTCTGGGCAGGAAGGGGGTGAAAGTGCCTTGTACTGAAGTAGTTAACCAAGAGTTGCTTGCTCAATATTACTTCTGTAACTTGACCATCTAAGACTAAAATGCTGTCTTATTGTGCATGAAAATGTTTAAATGCAAACAAAGAAATGCATGTTCTTTTTTTGGTTGGCTATAATTTGATGTGTCAAGGCTTCTTCCTTTTTCTTCTACTGGAGACTGCTGATTTTCTTGAGAAACTAAAACTGGCTATAGATGGATCACGATTCAAGCAGTTCAGCAGGGACTGGGCCGCATTTTCAATTAATCTATGGCTGTTCCCATTCCAGAAATGTAGATCTGATGATAGACTTCTCTCAAGCCAGCTTGTTGTTTCTTTCAATAAGCACTGCTTAGTGGAGGAGTCTCCCCGCTGTCAAATACATTACAACAATTGGAAGGATGTCTCTTTCCACCTGTTGTGGAAATGATTGGAGCATTGAAATTTGCTGCAATGAAAAGCGCACTTGTGGATATTAATATGTGCCAAACGCCATTAATCCCTTGTATTGAAAAGTACAATGTACGGCTCTTTTGTATAAGGTTAGCCCATCGCACTCGGCGACAAAGGAACTGTCACGTTGGGTCATATCGATGCCATCTGAAGGGTCTCTCTGTGTCTGAGTGAGTGTGTGTGTGAAAGTCTCTGAGCCCTCCAGAGCAGCGCTAGGTTTATTTACAGCAAGTGAACAAAAGGAAGGGGGTTACAAGGGAGTGGCTTCAAGACAACCAATCACAGACATGTATACATTCATTTCAAACAGTTTTTATTGTAATTTTTGTCATACAACAAGGGAAAACAACAAGCAGGTTTGCAAAACATGTGTAACAGGTAAAACTGAAGAATTCAATCATCAATATCTTTCCAGATCTTATCAGCTCAGATAGCACATAACATCTACAATATCGGCAGGTGAAAAGTACAATGCATTATACCTACATCTTCACCACTCACAACAGCTAATGAAAAAACAAGTGCGCCATCTAGTGATCAACTTAGATTATACATCAAAATTCGAACTGAACCATTGACACCAGGGGTGCCACTTCTTTCTTTCTTTATGGTAATGCTCGCTAGAGGGGGACATAATCAGTTCATATGTGTAGTGCAATTGGGTGGTACGGACAATGTCTAGCAATGATGGGGGTTGGATGGTGTTCCATTTCCTAGTGATGCTTAATCTTGTTGCCAGGAGTATATTCAATACTATTTTGCGGAGTTGCAGCGGTATTTTTTCTATTGTCAGATTAAGTAGACCTTGCTCTGGGGAGGGGTCTAGGGGTATTTGAGTAATTTTTGAGAGTAAAAAGGCTTCAGACCATAGGGCTCGTATGGGCGGGCAATCCCACAGTATATGTTTGGTACCTTGCTGACCACACTCTCGCCAACATGTTGGGGGGGTGTTGTCATCGAATTTTGCTATGATATGCGGTGTGAGATACCATCTCAAGGATATCTTTAGATGCAATTCCCTGACAGAAGCGCTCAGGGAGGCTTTACAACCTGAGGTTAGGGCCAGGGACCACTGACGCTGGGAAAAAACTGTGTCCAAATCTCCTTCCCATTTAAGTAGGGGGGGGGGGGGGAGTCTTGGTCAGGACGTTCTTCTCACCGAGGACGGGATAAATTGTAGATATGCCCTTGGCTTTCGACAAAGTGGATGTGAGGTAATCCCAAATTTTCTTCGGGAGGGGAGCTCTGAGCTGGGGGTTTTGTGTCAGGCAGGACTTAATTTGGATGTAACGGTACCATTCCGTTGTGGGAATGTGATATTCCGACACTAACTGTGAGAAGGGTTTAAGGACTCAGAGATTATACAGGGCATCTAAGGTGGTACAGCCATGGAGTATCCACCGGTTGAGGTTCATATCTGGGACCACTTGAAGGATGCTGGACATAGGAAGGGAGATCGTGGTAAGTGAGGTGTTTCCATCTAGAGTGTGTCAAATGTAGCCAAGCCGAGACCGATGCTCTGATGGTCAGCGATATGTGTTCCGGAAGTTTGTCCCCTATGTTCCTACTGCATAACCATGATGAGAGGTCCTTTTGAGGGGTTTGGTCTCTTTCCAGTGCTCCCCAGAGGCTGTCTGGGGTTCGCTGAAACCAAGTGCGCAACTGGGAGATTATGGAGGCTGTGTAATAATCTTCCAGGTCAGGCATGGAGGCACCTCCGGCTTCCCTGGATTTCAGTAAGATCCCTTTAGCACACCAAGACCGTTTTGTCTTGCCATAGATAACGAGACCGCATCGTCTGTAGTGAACGCAGGAATGACTTGGGGACAGGGATAGGTAGCGACCTGAATAGGTACTGAAGTTTGGGCAATGTGCACATCTTAAAAGCAGCCAGGCGT
This sequence comes from Pelophylax lessonae, assembly GCF_965119305.1. Taxonomy (NCBI): domain Eukaryota; kingdom Metazoa; phylum Chordata; class Amphibia; order Anura; family Ranidae; genus Pelophylax; species Pelophylax lessonae. The sequence goes on from NC_138771.1 coordinate 422,797,369, forward strand.
CCCGACCACGCAAGTTCAAATTTTGCCAAAGATTGCAGTTCCGTGGCCAATTGGCTCTTGAAGGGAGAGAAATTAGCTTGAAAAAGTAGGGATGTGGATTTGGTAAGCATAATGCCCAGATAGGCAATACCCGCATCTGCCCATTTGTATGGGAGTGACCGATTGAGAAGGTTTCTGGTTGTTACGTCTACACCTAAATCAAGTATATGGGATTTGGCCTCATTTACCTTGTATAGTGAAACTTCTCCGAACGCTGTAAGGATATCCTTCGTGGAAGTGAGGTGACGAGGTTCGATACCATCAGGATAACCTAAGCGAACAAGCTGATGCGGTTCTCCTGAGAGCCGATAATTATGCCCGTGATGCCGGGGTCCGTTTGGATTTTTTGGGCCAGAGGTTCTATGGCCATATTAAAGACCAGGGGGGAGAGTGGGCATCCCTGCCGCGTCCCATTAGTAATATGGAAAGGTGAGGAAAGGGAGGCGTCAACAAGTACTCGGGCTGATGGATGAGAATAGAGCGCTAGTATAGCCGCATGCATTCTGCCGTTTATACCAAATCTGCGAAGCACCTCCTGAAGGTACCCCCAGTGCACTCTATCGAATGCCTTATCTGCATCCAGTGACAGGAGCAGAGAAGGCGTTCTAGAAGCATTTGCATTGTGAATAATGTTAATGAGGCGTCTGGTTGCGTCTGTGGATTGTCTACCTAAGGTGAAACCCGATTGGTCCTTGTGGATAAGCTGTGGGAGGATTGGCATTAGTCTATTAGCTACCATTTTGGCATAGATTTTTATGTCTGAATTGAGTAAGGAGATTGGATGGAAATTTTGCAGAGTGATTGGTTCTTACTTGGCTTAGGGAGGGTGATGATAGTGGCCTCAAGCATTTCCGTTGGGAATGAAGAGGATGTGGTGGCATCATTAAACAACATGCACAGGTGGGGAGCTAGGACATCCTTTAGAGCAGGGATCCTCAAACTACGGCCCTCCAGCTGTTGCAGAACTACACATCCCATGAGGCATTGTAAAACTGACATGCCCAAACATGACTAGGCATGATGGGAATTGTAGTTCCTGGAGGGCTATAGTTTGAAGACCCCTGCTTGGGAGCTTTATAATAGTCATTAATCAAGCCATCCGGGCCTGGGGATTTCGCAGTTGGTAGGGACGCTATGGCTTCACAAACCTCCTCTACCGTGAAGGGGGTGTTAAGTTGTGCAGATTGTGCGGGAGTGAGGGTAGGAAGGGAGATGCTGTCTAGAAAGTTTTTGATGTGGTCAGGAGTAGGCGACGTAGACTGGGAGTCTTTAAGATTGTACAAAGATTTGTAGTAGCTACTAAAGGCGTTGGCCATGTCTCTGGGGTCATAGAGCTGCTCGTTTGTGTGGGGGTGAATGATATATTTCATTTTGTGTTTAAGACATTGCCCTTTAAGTCTGGTGGCTAATAATTTGTCTGCCTTGTTGTTGGTGGCATAATAAGTGGCCTTAATTTTTCGGAGATTGCGTTCGTTCGTGTCAAGGAGATGTGATCTAAGTTCCTGCCCAAGTGATAAGAGCTTGATTTTTTGAGGTCTGTGGAGGGGCTAGTTTGGTTTTGAGCTTCCGGAGAGGTGATGTCGCGGGTGAGTTTGTCTACAATGTGCGAGCGTTTTCTGTTTGTTCTACGCTGCAGTTGGATCAGAACCCCTCTACTGAATGCCTTATGGGCATTCCAGAGAGTCGCGGACTCAGATACCGACCCCTGGTTATCTTTAAAAAAATCAGAAATGGAGTGTTTTAGAAAATCTACATTTTCTGGGATCTTAAGAATTCCAGCATTTGCTCTCCAAGGTTTTTGCGAAGATGTTTTAGAAGACAGCGAAAGTACAACGCTCACTGGGGCGTAGTCAGACCACGTAATTGGGGCTATCTCTGAGTCCACTGCTCTCTGGAGAATCAACATATCAGATAAAATAACATCAATACGTGAATAAGTATTATGCACTACTGAATGGTGGGAGAATTCCTGGTCAGAGGGATGGTGGCACCTTCAAATGTCGTAGAGGTAGTTTCTATGGATAAACCCTTGCAGGGATTGATGACATTTAGTGGTGGCTGAAATGTCCATGGTTCTATCCGGGGGTAGGTTAAAGTCACCACATAGCACTAGGGGACCCTTTTGAACTGCACAAATTTTTTCATAATTCGATTCAGAAAGCGAATTTGATGGACGTTGGGGGCATAAACAGAAACTAAAGTCACTGTAAAGCCATTAATAGAACAGACAATGATGAGGTATCTACCGTTGGTGTCTGTTACTGATGACATTAGATCAAAGTCCAGATCTTTGTGAACGGCCAATAGGACACCCTTCCTCTTCTTGGAACAGGAGGGTGTGAATACTGTAGGGTAGTCTCTATGGGAGCAGGTAGGAGCATGCTGATCCACAAAATGAGTCTCTTGGGCACAAACTACATCTGCTTTGTGCTTGATGGCAGTGCGCCACAGCGAAGCTCACTTGGCCAGATGGTTGAGGCCATTGGCGTTCAGGGATAAGATTTTAACTGTCATAAGTGAGTGTCAGAGTGTGCGATAAGTCGTTACTCACGGAACCGTAAGCAGTCTTTTGGAAACTTAAAGAATGAGTGACGAGCTGTTGACCGTCTAGGCATGCTCCAGGGCGGCTGTAGAGTGTGCTGGCGGATCTGGAGAGCTTTAGGGCTCTTTCACACGGGCGTTCCGTATGTCCATTTTTCATCCCATCCGTTTGCGGATGAAAAACGGACATAATGTATCTCTATGTAAATACGGATGTCATCGGATGATCATCCTCTGACATCCGTTTTTTGTCAGTTCAGTTCAGTTTTTTTGAACGGAGGAGAACCCTATTTTTTCTTCCTTTCAAAAAACGGAACTGAAGCAAAAACTGATGTCAGTGGTGTCATCCGCAGACATCCGTATTTACATAGACATGCATTATGTCAGTTTTTCATCCGCAAATGGATGGGATGAAAAACGGACATAAGGACCGGATGACACAAGTGTCATCCGTGTCCGTTACAAAAAAAAAAGGACCTGATCGGGCAAAAAAAAAGGAACGCCCGTGTGAAAGAGCCCTAAGGAAATTCCAATAGGTCCTGGAAGGAGACATAGCGTTGCTTGGGAGCACAACATCTGTTACACCTGCAGAAGGGGGAAAAAGAGGACAACACAAAACAAATCAAGACAACAAGGGAACATAAAATCGGGTGGAAACCATGGGCTGGTGTAGCCGTTTCCAAATGGGGGTAAGAACAGTTCAGTAGCCAAACGGGCTGGATTCAGAACCGGACCCAATGATGAAGAGGTAAAAAAAAAGATAAAAAAAAAAAAATAGGATGCACGAGTCCAGACTTCAAGTGTCCCTTGCGGAGCATTGAGGCAGGGAATGCCATTGAGGGGGAACTCTGCTCGGGGATGTTTTCGCTCCCGGGGGGGAACCGGATCAGGGATGATGCCCCAAGAATTTAACAGGGATATGCCCCTTTCAAGCGTGGTGACTGTGTATGATTCTCCATTCCTTTCCACTAAGATCTTGGAAGGGTGTTTCCACTTGTACGCCAGGTTGTGGTTGCGCACTGCTTTGGTAATGGTGGAAAGTTGTCTGCTCATATCTAGGGTATGCTTAGAGAGGTCCGTGAAGATTTGCACAGCTGAGTAGGGGGTCAGGGAGAGTGCCCAGGGATCTAGCTTTGGTTAAGATGGATTCCTTAGTTTGGTAGAAGTGCACACGTAGCAATGTGTCGCGGGGAACATGCTGAGGGAGGAAAGGGGGCTTTGGGACCCTGTGAATACGGTCAACCGTCAGCTCCAGGGGAGATGCTCCAGGCAATATAGCTAAGAAAAGGTCTGTGGCAAATTTGTGTAGCTCAGCAGGAAGCAGTTTCAGGAATGCCACGGATTTTAAGGTTATTTCTTCTGGAGCGATCCTCCAGATCTGCGATTTTTGCTTTGATCCAGTGTCGCTCATCCACATGTTCTTCATGTGCCTCTACCAAATCATTCACAGTGGTCACAATCTCTGATATGGAGTATTCTACAGTGTGTACCCTGTCCCCTAGGGATTGGACTTCTGAAAATTTGTTAGCAAGTGTCACAATGTTCGCTTGGAGAGAGGTATGGAGGCATACATCATTTCCTTGAGAGCTGTGTCCATGATAGGCTGGCCTACCGTGGGAAAGGCCGCAAATGGAGATGTCCCCAGGGAGATGGGCAGTAGAGGGTTACTGGAGCTCCCAGGCTGTGGGGCCTTGTCAGCGAAGTCTAGCCTCATTTTTGACTTAGCTGGGCTCGTGCAGGAAGGGCTGGAGGGAGCAGATGCGAAGGGGGAGAGAGTACCTGACAGCAGGGGTTCAGCCGAGGCAGCGTCCTCCGGCAGGTCAGTATAGTGCACCCGCTGCTTCCCCGAGGCGCGGGGAAGCAAGCGGTGAGTTTCTTTGGCCCTTTCTCCTTTCGCTTGTGGGACATCGCTGCAGGTTGCCGCGGTCAACTGGGGTGAGAATCGGGCTCGGATCCTGTCTTATCGCTGTGGATGGCGCTGGATGGAGTCGTCTGTCTGCGGAGCGGGAGATCAGGCGTCCATCACTGTCCTGCGCTGGCCACGCCCCCAGACATATATACATTCCAAAGTACAATAGAAGAGTCAATGTTTATGTATGAACATCACTGAATGCAGAGACTAACTGTCAGGTGAACAAAGAAACATGGCTGCTACATAGATTCCCATGCACCCAGCCATGCTAATTCACAAGCATGAACTCATCATATCCTGTTAGTGGATCCTATCAAATATGGTTCATATAAACCCTATTTGATACTGATCATGCTATTGTTCCAGTGAATGGGACTTTATTATATCTGCAAAAGACAATAGCAGCAGTCTTATGTCAGTCATATGGATCAAATATAATAGAAAGATGCCAGCCATTAATCCTGGTAAAACGATAAGAATTCCACATCACAAACAAATCTCTGCAGTGAATACTGGTGCTCTCGATGGCGGATATATATTTGTGCAATGGATTTCTCCTTGCCATAAATCAGGCTACAAGTTTTGTGCAATTCCATCTAATGGAAGAGTTCCACTAACAGGTCTTTACTCAATGCCAGTTAAAGCAATATTCGCATAGTGATTAAAGTTACGAGGTACCGGTAAACTGAAACTGGGAGACATAATGGCAATTTAACTAAAAATACATCCTAAAGAAATGTCCACATATTATTAAAACTTCCACAACACACCTCGCTTGTGTGGATGGGGAAATCTGTTCAGTTTAACAGTTCCATGTATGGCCAGCCTTAAACCATGACATGTATGCAGAAAGACTTGTAACTTCCTTAAACTGGCCATACATGGATCAAAATGTGGCTGGTTCAGCAGGGCCCAGCTGAATTTCGATCCATGTGTGGCCAATGCGGTTTACAGGAGTCATATTCTCGCTCGATCAGTGCAGTAGGCTGCAGAGCTGATGTGTATAGTTAACCACTTAAGCCCCAGAAGATTTTACCCCCTTCCTGACCAGACCCCTTTTTTCAACTTGGCACTTTGTGAATTTTAACTGACAATTGTGCGATCATGCAATGTGGTACCCAAACAAAATTTACGTCCTTTTTTTTACCACAAACAGAGCTTTCTTTTGGTGGTATTTGATCACCTCTGCGTTTTTTATTTTTTGCGATATTAATAAAAAAAGAGCGAAAATTTTGCAAAAAAATGACATATTTAGCTTTGTCTTTTAAAAAATATCCAATATACTCAATTTATGTCATTTTTTTTTGGCCAAAATATATTTAGCTATGTCTTTGACAAAAAAAAATTCAATGAGCGTATTTTTATTGGTTTGCGCAAAAGTTATAGCGTCAACAAACTAAGGTGTAAATACTGAAATTTACACAGCTTTAATTTCTGACTGCCTATCTTATTTCATGAAGTGCTAAAATGGCAGGGCAGTACAAAACCCCCCCAAACTACCACTTTTTGGAAAGTAGACATCCTAAGGAATGTTCTGAGAGGCATGTTGAGCTCATTGAATATTTCATTTTTTTGTCACAGGTGTTTGAAAAATGACTAAAAAAATATATATATATTTTTTTTTTTTACACAAAGTGGTCATTGAAATGATATATTGCTCACACATGCCATGGGTATATGTGTAATTACACCCCAAAATATATTCTGCTGCTTCTCCTGAGTACAGGGATACCACATATGTGAGACTTTTTGGGAGCCTAGCTGTGTACGGGAGCCCGAAAACAAGTCGCCACCATCAGAATTTCGAAGGGAGTACATTTTTCATTGCATTTTCTCACTACCTATAACGGTATAGGAGGCCCTGAAATGTGAAGATACCACAAAACCCCCCCCCCCAAATGACCCCATTTTGGAAAGTAGACACCCCAAGCTGTTTGCTGAGAGGCATGGTGAGTCCATGGAATATTTTATTTTGCCACAAGTTTTGGGAAAATTACAATTTTTTTTTTTTTTACACAACGTTGTCACTAAAAGATACATTTCTCACACATGACATGGGTATATGTGGAATGGCACCCCAAAATACATTCTGACGCTTCTCCGGAGTATGGGGATGCCCCATGTGTGAGACTTTTTGGGAGCCTAGCTGTGTACAGGACCGCGAAAACCAATCAACACTCAGGTTTTCTAATGGCGTAAATTGTGCATGTCACCTATGCACTACCTGTCAGTTTCGGAGGCCCTAAAATTCCAAGATGGCACAAACCCCCCCCCCCCAATGACCCCATTTTGGAAAGTAGACACCCCAAGCTATTTGCTGAGAGGCATGGTGAGTCCATGGAATATCTTATATTTTGCCACAAGTTCCGGGAAATATCTATCTATCTATCTATCTATCTATCTATCTATCTATCTATCTAATATACTGTATATAAAATTTTTTTTTTTTTACACAGTTGTCAGTAAATGATATATTGCCTCACACATGCCATGGGTAGATGTGAAATGACACCCCAAAATACATTCTGCTGCTTCTCCTGAGTACAGGGATACCCCATGTGTGAGACTTTTTTGCTGTCTAGCCGAGTACAGGACCCCGAAAACCAACCCCCACTTTCAGGCTTTCCAAGGGCGTAAATTGTTGATTTCACTCCTGACTACCTATCACAGTTTCGGAGGCCATGAAATGCCAAGACAGCACAAACCCCCCCCCCCTCCCCCAAATGACCCCTTTTCGGAACGTAGACACCCTAAGCTATTTGCAGAGAGGCATGTTGAGTGTTTTGCAGATCTCACTTTTTGTCACAAAGTTTTGAAAATTGAAAAAAGAGGAAAAAAATGCATTTTCCTGTTTTTTCTTCATTTTCCCAAGAAAATGAGAGCTGCAAAATACTCACCATGCCTCTCAGCAAATAGATTAGAGTGTCTAATTTGCAAAATGGGGTCATTTTGGGGGGGGGGGGGTTTGTTCCATCTTGGCTTTTTATGAACTTCAAAAGTGCGATAGATAGTAAGGAGTGATATCAACAATTTACGCCCTTAGAAAGCCAGGAGGTGCGCATTGGTTTTCCGGGTCCTGTACGCAGCTAGACTGCCAAAAAGTCTCACACATGGGGTATCCCTGTACTCAGGAGAAGCAGCAGAATGTATTTTGGGGTGTCTTTTCACATATACCCATGGCATGTGTGAGCATTATATCAATTACTGACAACTTTGTGTAAAAAAAAAAAAAAAAATAATAATTTCTCTATCGCTCATTGACAGACGTAGTCCTCGGTGATACAGCACCTTCGGGTTATGTTGCCTCCACAGGAGTAGGACTAGACAGGAAATAAAATGCTCTGGCCACACCCTAGGGGCAGTCCCCGAGGGTATATCCTCTCTCTCTCTGCCACAGCAAATCAGTTTTTTTCTGTCTAGTCAGGAGTAAGGACCTAGATACCTTGTTGGGATCTTCGGTCCTAGCAGGAATTTGTTCTTAGAAAAGATTTTTTTTTAGACAGCTTTTTTTCTCCAGTGTTCCTGTGAGATCTTCAAGCAAGAAAGCTGAACTGTGCGACGGGCGGGATGTTGAGATCCAGTGGTCACCCCAGTTCAGCCTACGAGCGCGTGCAGGCCATAGCTCCGCGCTGGGTCGGCCGCGACATAGTCCCACTTGAGGGGACTGACCCTGCGAGTTAAACGTCTCGCTGAAACGCCAAGGACCATGAGTCACGGCGTCCGTATTGGTCGACAGCCCTCCAACTTCGGTGGAGAGGGGTACTGTCAGGAGTTGGCGCCCGCCTGGTTCCGGTATGGTGAGTAGTATGTTCCCCTTTTCCCCCTGACGGGTCTTGTGGTGAACGCGGGCCCCTCTCTGTAATGGTAAGGATGGGTTCCCCTCTATCCTATAACATAGCACAGATCCCCCTATATTGAGTGTGATTTGTGTGTACAAAAAGCCAGCAGGCTTGGTTTGGGAGCTGACAATCTAATTAAAAAGTATGTTTAAATGATTGTAATATGTGGCAGCACTGGAATCTTACTGTGTTACTAGAAGTATCCTACCTGTCAGAAGCCACAGGACAGGTATGCGGCTTGCCAGGTCATTCCTCCAGCTGAAGCAGGTCTCCCGACGGCCACGCGGTTCCGCCAGGGTTCGGTACCGCCGGTCAAGCTGATCTCCATGAGAGAAAGATTTTGCGATGCCTAGTTACTCTGCAGGACGCCGCTATGCTGTATCAGACCGCCGTAGATCGCACGAGGCCGCCATTTTGGCGTAGCCTCGTGTCTGCAGCATGGGGGCGGCCATGTTTGAGGTGACTCAAACACCTCGTGGAGCTAGGGGAGGCGCCGGAAGGCGTGCAGAGGGGCGGAGCCGCCTCCTTTCTTCCCAGGCAGCCAGCCAAAAGACTTCCTGTTTGTGAAGACAGCGCTGTAACCTGTTGCAGTGAACTCTGAGCATGAAGTGGTGAGCCTGGGGGTCTATCTCTCTCTCTCTCGATCAATAGGGATCCCTAGCAGGTAACACTGAGGGGCTTTTGTGGCGCTGGGGGTCTGAAAAAAAAAAAAAAAAAGTTTTTTATTTAAGTTTGGATTGTATTTTCCGGGTAGTTACTGGAATAATCATGGACCCTGCCACACAAGTACCCCCACCTGTTTCCCTCGAGGGGGCCATGGGACCCGCCGGTGCACAGAGTATGGATGCATTTACAGCAGTTTTGGAGTCTATGGTGGCTCGGGTGGAGGCGGCCTGTCAGGGACGGGGGTCAAGAAAGCGACCCCCGCCTACCCCTATATTATCTGACACCTCTGACTCGGATTCAGAGATGGTCACTGCAGCTGCAGGTCCCTCTGCAAGGGCTGTTATCTCAGGTAAAGCTCCCTCAGACAGTGAGGAGGACGTTCATTCTTCCGCCATAATTCAGGAAGAAGCATTGGTGGACGCACTAGTTGTGGCGGTGCGGGAAACCTTAAGACTTGAGGTTTTACCGGCAGAGGCAACTGAAACAGAGATTCCCTTTGGTACTAACAAGCCCATCAAAACGATGAAGGTTTTTCCTGTACCCAAGTGTTTTGGTAATAAAATTAAAGGAGAATGGGAGCATTCTAAGCGTACCTTTACTATTTCCAAGCGTATTGCTAGACGCTATCAGTTTGAGGAATCCCTCATTAAGAAATGGACGGTACCACCAGTGGTGGATCCACCTATTTCCAGGCTGAATAAAGCCACGGTTATCCCAGTGGAGGACACTTCGTCCTTTAAGGATCCGGTGGATCGAAAGATGGAAGCGGAGTCCCGCACTATCGTCTCCCTGATAGGGTCAGCATTTAGACCAGTAATTGTTATTGGTCTAGTTTCCCAGACACTAACGGAATGGGCGAGATTGGTACGCCAAGACCTAAGGGGAAAAGATATCCCCCAGGGAACATCTGATTTGATGGAACAGATTATACAAGGACTACAGTTTGTCTGTGACGCAGCCTTGGATGCTACCCCCCTATTAGGGCATGCATCTATGTCAGCGGTAATCCTCAGACGTGTGCTGTGGTTAAAATGCTGGTCAGCTGACCTAGGTTCCAAAAAGACCTTGACGAATCTCCCCTTTCAGGGGAATCGCCTATTTGGGGCCACCCTAGATGAAATTATTAAGGGTGCCACTGGGGGCAAGAGCACTTTCTTGCCACAGGCTGCTAAAGCTAAGGGACCTCGCAATAAGCGAGGACCTTTCTTTACCGCCCATAAAGGGTTCGCACGCCCGGCTGGAACAAGCGGGAAAGGCAAGACTCCTCCAGGAGGGTTCAAGAAAGGCTGGTCGGACAAACAGAGGACCAACTCAGCCAAACCCGAAGCAAAGGATTACACAGCCTGAAGGTGCGCCCCCACCCGGGTTGAGGGTGGGGGGACGTTTTCACCGGTATTCAGGACATTAGATCGAGCATCGACTACTACTACCGGTGCGATTCTTCCCTTCCAACATTTAAGTACTACAGGGAGCGGTAGTCACCGTTCCCTGAATAGATCTTTACCTTTTCCTAAGATTAGTCTCAATTCCCCACAGGAATCGGATCTGGTTGACCAGACAGACCAGGAAGCCTCTAGCCGGGTGACTTTGGTCCCTGAGATTCAACCAGGAGAGATCACCGTTCCTGATAGGAATCAGGTGTCGGATAAATGTGTGGGAACAGAAAACGACCAGACTTTGTCGGATGGTCGGGGCCAGATAGCTCTAGGGACGCCTGGTTCAAATCCAGTCAGTGCCAGTGGTCCTAGAAATTCTAGGCTGGCCTCGTCAAGCCGGCCTGGCCGACTTGGACTTGCTAGTCGCGGACGTTCCGTGGGAACTGCGTCTCAGGGAGTATCTGCGGTCTCGAGGACCAATCTACCATTGTGCTTTACAGTCGCTGGTTTTAATGGCCTGGCCATTGAGACCCAAGTACTGAAGGACAGAGGGTTGTCAGCTTCAGTCATTCCTACCCTTATTAAAGCAAGGAAAGCGACTTCCAGCAAGGTCTATTATCACACATGGAAGACTTATATCGCGTGGTGCGAATCTTTAGGATTTCCTCCACGTACCTATTCGGTGACTCGAATATTGGCCTTTTTGCAAAAAGGGGTTGAGCAGAAGCTAGCCTTGAGCACCATCAAGGGTCAAGTTTCAGCATTAGCAATCTTCTTTCAGAAACCTTTAGCTACCAAGTCCTTGGTGCGGAATTTCATCCAGGGGGTGCGGCACCTGGCTCCACCAGTCCGCGCGCCCTTACCGCCCTGGGAATCTTAATTTGGTTTTGTCGGTTCTACAGAAACCTCCTTTTGAAAACATCAGAGAGATTTCCTTGCTTACTTTATCCCAGAAGGTGGCCTTCTTGGTGGCTATCACTTCTGCACGCAGGGTGTCAGAACTGGCTGCTTTATCATGCCAGTCCCCATACTTGGTGATTCATAGGGATAAGGTAGTACTCCACCCTAAGCCATCCTTTCTTCCTAAGGTGGTTTCAGATTTTCATCTGAATGAAGATATTGTACTACCTTCCTTGTGTCCTCAGCCCAATCATCATCGGGAACATGCGTTGCATTCCTTGGATGTGGTTCGGGCAATCAGGGTATACCTGAAGGCTACGGAATCGTTCCGTAAGACGGATTCACTTTTTGTGATCACGGATGGCCCCAGAAAGGGGTTGCCTGCATCTGCTGCGACTATTGCCAAATGGATTAGACAGACGGTGGTACAGGCTTATTCTATTAAGGGTCAGAGTCCTCCGTTCCCTGTTAGGGCGCACTCCACTCGAGTGCTCAGTACTTCCTGGGCCTTTCGCCATCAGGCGTCAGTGGTCCAGGTATGTAAGGCGGCCACCTGGTCGTCGGTACATACCTTTACAAAATTTTATAAAATTGATGTGATGGCATCGGCGGATGCCTCATTTGGCCGCAAGGTTTTGCAGCCCGCAATTTGAGGAGACCGGTGGTCTACCTCAAGGGTTTTTTTCTGTTTGAAAAATTTTTTGTTGAGTCTCATCATTAAGGATGAGCATTGTAAACTTCTAGTTGGCACCGGTTGGGCCTTCTAGATTTGGATTTGATTTCCATTTTCCCACCCCTCATTTGTGATACTGCTCTGGGACGTCCCGAAGGTGCTGTATCACCGAGGACTACGTCTGTCAATGAGCGATAGAGAAAAATGGATTTTTGTAAAATCTTACCGTAAAATCCTTTTCTCTTAGCTCATTGACAGACGTAGTACCCGCCCCTCTGTTTTTGAGTTGGGTTGGGTTAAATTCTCTAAACACTGCTTTTGTGACATAACTGATTTGCTGTGGCAGAGAGAGAGAGGATATACCCTCGGGGACTGCCCCTAGGGTGTGGCCAGAGCATTTTATTTCCTGTCTAGTCCTACTCCTGTGGAGGCAACATAACCCGAAGGTGCTGTATCACCGAGGACTACGTCTGTCAATGAGCTAAGAGAAAAGGATTTTACGGTAAGATTTTACAAAAATCCATTTTTTCCCGAAAATTGTGGCAAAATATAAACTATTCCGTGGACTCACCATGCTTCTCAGCCAATAGCTTGGAGTGTCTACTTTTCAAAATGGGGTCATTTGGGGGGGAAATTTCAGGGCCTCTGAAACTGTGACAGGTAGTCAGGGGTAAAATCAGCAATTTACGCCATTAGAAAACCTGAAGATGTGGATTGGTTTTCGGGGTCGCGTACACAGCTAGGCTGCCAAAAAGTCTCACACATGTGGTATCCCTGTACTCAGGAGAAGCAGCAGAATGTATTTTGGGGTGTCTTTTCACATATACCCATGGCATGTGTGAGCAATCTATCATTTAGTGACTACTTTCTGTAAAAACAACAAAAAAAAGAAATGATATTTTTCCCGACACTTGTGGCAAAATATAAAATATTCCATGGACTCACCATGCCTCTCAGCAAATAGCTTTGGGTGTCTACTTTTCAAATAGGGGTCATTTGGGGGGTGTTTTAACTGTCCCGGCATTTTATGCTCAATCTTATCCACACATCACCCACTCTTCTAACCACTTGAAAACCAAGCCTTTTCTGAGACTTTTTGTTTACATGAAAAAATATATATTTTTTTTACTAGAAAATTACTTTGAACCCCCAAACATTATATATTTCTTTAAAGCCGAGCCCTATAGAATAAAATGGGGGATGTTGCAAATTTTTTTGTCACACGGTATTTGCGCACAGATTTTCCAAACGCAATTTCTGCGAAAAAAAATACATTTTTTTTAATTTTTTGCACAAATACACTATATAATTCCAATTTGTTTGGTAAAATTTAAAAGATGATCTTATGCCAAGTACATAGATACCAAACATGACATGCTTTAAAAATTGCGCACGCCTCTGCAGCGGCAACAAAGTACATACATTTTTAGAAAACTTTAAAAGTCTTTACAGGTTACCACTTTAGACTTACAGAGGAGGTTTACTGCAAGAATTACTGCACTCAACCTGGCATTTGCGGCGATACCTCACATGCATGCTGAAATTGCGGTTTACATTTGTCACTAGACCAACGCTTGTGTGCGCCATTGCGTGCAAGCACGGGGGGGACAGGGGGGGGGCTTGATTTTTTTTTGATTTTTTTTGTTATTTTGACACCTTTCCTTTCATTTTTTTTTTTTAAATCATTTTTGTTATCTCAGTTCATTTAAATATCCCCTATGATAGCAATATGTAGTGACAGGTACTCTTTTTTTTAAAATATTGGGGTCTTTTAGACTCTAGATCTCTCCTCTGATCTTAACGCATCTGACCACACCAAAATTGGTGTGATAAAATACTTTCCCAATTTCCCAATGGCCCTGTTTATTTCTGGTGAAACAGAAGTCATGAAATGCTCGTAGCTTCCGGTATCTTAGGTCATAGAGATGATTGGAGCCATTCTCATCTCCAATTAAATCTATGGTTAGATAATTGAACCACCGGCTGCACTCTCGGGTTAACCGGTGGGACAGGAGAGCCCGAGAAAAACCACGGAAGGCTGCGGAAGGCGGCGGTGGGGGGGGGGGGGGGAGTCCCCTCCCACTGCATGTAAAAGTAGTCTAGCGGCCAATTACCTGCTAGGATTGCTTTTACATGTAAGCCAACCTCTGGCTGTAAGAAACGATACCAAGATGATGCCTAAATCTGCAGGCATCATCCTGGTATAACCACTCAAAGTCCAGCAACGTACCAGTACATTGCTGGTCCTTGTTTGGCATATAGGTTTTTTTTTTTTTTTTCATGCAGCCTGTGGGCTGAACGAAAAAAAGAGAACCTATCAGAAATCAGCACAGGAATAATGCGTAGTATTACTCATCATTAACTGCCCAAACAACCACCCACTGAATTTAATGATGGGTATACACGACACTATCCACGTATACCAAAATAGGATTTTAACTGCAGTGCTGAAATCAGAAAATCACCACAGCTGCTGCCAGCAAAGGTATCCATATATGCTGAATGCAAACGGTGTTTGTGTCAGAATATATAAAATCAATATCGTGGCAGCCGACGAGTACCTGCAAGAGAAACAGGTCACAAAAGAATGAAAAAACAAAGTACATTAAAAGTACAGTAGGAAGAGTAGAACATATAAAATGACTGACACAACAACAGTTTTTGGATCCTTTTACTTTTCTTTCTAACTGTTGTTCCTTGATTTGGGACTGCGATCTTCCAGCTTGGGTCTCTCAAAATGTCGATGGACATCCAACATCTTTCGAGACCCTGTGTTTGTGTGCCCTACACTGTGTTGTGCTGTACCCTACACTAATACTCCACTAGTATATGGAAGCGCTGGAAACATTCCCCAATGCAGAGACCAGGTTGGTCAGGACATTTGGGACAATAATAACGGGTGTCACGCCTACATCCGCGCCTGCTACAGATACGACATCGTCTTTGGGGTCGTCTTTGGGTAGGGGTACTCGGGAGGACATAAGGAAAATGTCTCTCATGCAGCCGGCTCACTGCATCTGGAAGGGGAAGTTGGGCAGACATGCCTCCTGGGTACAGGTAGGTAAGGATGATCGCTTCCTGGAATTACCGGAAGGATCCAGTTCGTCCTGATGCCCTGTATAGGACAAAGGCGTTCAGCATAGCCAATTGGTAAAGGTAAACAGACACTTTTTTGTACCAGTGTCTGGCTTTACGGGCAACTAAATACGGCGCCAAAAGCTGGTCGTTAAGGTCCACCCCTCCCATATTAAGGTTATATTCGTGGACACAGAGGGGTTTCTCCATTACGCCAGTTGCCTAGGGATTTGGATTGTCGTGTCTGCGTGAAGGGAGGACAGAACATAAACATCCCGTGTATCCTTCCACTTCACCGCAAGCAATTTGTCCATTTTCAAGCAGGCTCTCGCCCCCGAATAAGACGGGAATTTACAAGCTGTTGGGGGAAGCCCCGGCGATTAGGTTGCACAGTGCCAAATTCGCCAATTTGTAATTCAGAAAGATGACTAAATAGTGGCACGCTTGTGTAAAAGTTGTCCACGTACAAATGGTACCCCTTTCCGGATAAGGGTGACACCAAGTCCCAAACAATCTTGCCGCTGCTCCCTATGTAGTCTGGGCAGTTGGGGGGCTCCACACAGCTATCTTTTCCCTCATAGACCCGGAAACTAACTGTATAACCTGTGGCCCTGTCACACAATTTATACAGCTTGACCCCGTACTTGGCACGCTTGCTGGGGAGGTACTGTTTCATAACAAGGCGGCCAGTAAATTTAATCAGGGACTCGTCAACGCAGACAACTTGTTCAGGGGTGAACAAGGCTGCAAACCGCTAATTGAAGTGGTCTATGAGGGGCTGAATTTTGTGGAGCCGATCATATTCAGGGTCTCCCCGAGGACGACAGAGTTCATTGTCGCATATGGTGAACTGGGCTAGTGGACCAATATAGCCACGCTTCACTCTGTTTGGTTATGCCCATGTGGAGGGAAAGGCCCAGAAAGATTTTAAATTCGGGAACCGTTAGGTTTCCAGCCAAATGGTCTGGCAAGGGGCGAATTTGGGTTGGTGGCGATGAATTGTCGTGCATATAAATTTGATTGATCCACAATAGATCTGTAAAGATCTTCTGTGAAGAACAGCTCAAAAAAAGTTCAGGGGCGTAAAACCAGCTGTCTCCACGTGGATTCCAGGTTGGGCAGTGATGGGCAGTGAATGGGGGAAGTACTGGCGCTGTAGAATCAGTGGGTTGCCAATTGGGATATGCCAGCACATCAGGGAGGGCACTATGGGCTCTACGGGCCTGTCTACAAATACGCGGTGGCTGCGGGCCACTACTTGTGCTAGCCACCGCACCAACTTCAACTGCACTTAGGGGACTTGCCACGTCACCAGGTGATACTGCAGTGCTGGTTGTACTAGGTCCAGGGTGTACTAGGCCGCTGGCGCTTGCCAGGTCACCAGAAGGATGAGCGGCACTAGTAACCACACTCTGCTCCATACGAGCACCCTGCGATTCCTGCATCTCAACAACTCCAGAATGGGGTCCGGTACGCCTAGGTCTAACAGGGACCCATCTGTCGTCGGAGCTATCTGTCAGGGAGCCGCTGCCGTCATCTGGTTCATGTACTGATTCTGCCAGTGTAGCTTCCCCATCGCTATCATCTGACACGGACAGTATATTATATACCTCTTCACCACTGTACCAACGTTTGGCCATTTTGGTAACTAACTTTACCGGTACAGTGGTGCGACTCACAGGTAATAAAAGCACCTGGTTGTCGAGGACTATTTCAAGCGCTACCAAAAAACTGCTAATGCTAGCAGGGATCAGGCCTGACTCTTAACACAGCAGTTTTGTGTGTTGTGTTTTTTTGTAAGTGACAGTAATCTATTAATTACTACATTTGCCTGGGTGAAAGGGTTAAACGCAGGCGCTGGCAGGAATCAGTGCTGACCGTGCAAACACCGCGTTTTGGGAACCCCAAACTATGGGGGCGCTAGTATAGTTCTGATCAGATCAGATATTGATCTGTTCAAACACTATAATAGTAATGGAAGTGTATGTGTGTGGTAAATAAAGGGGTTATTTCTAACTATGCGCCAGGGGTCTGCGGGGACCCTAAATCTCCTTTGGGATAGAAACTAACTCGCTAGCGCAAACAAGTCCCAAGCGCACTAATACATAATACAGTAAAAACAGTATATTATGTGTGTATTGGTGTGCAATGTGACAGAGGGGAAGGGGTTAACTGGATGTGATCAGGGGGGATCAGGGGGTTAAATCTTTATTGGGAGGGGCTGGTGGGTATCCTACAGATAAAAGAAACGGTGGCAAGCGCTAAACCTGGTCACAAGTCACACTTATATGGGTATATAGAAAATGCTATATACTGTATACAGTGTGTGTTGTGGCAGGTGGTGTAGGGGGGATCAGAGGGTTAAATCTTTATTGGGGGGTGGCGGGGACCCTAAACCTTCTTGGGACAGAAACTTAGTCGCCTGCGCAAATTCTGATCACAATCACACTAATACAAAAATACAAAAACACCGTATATTACGTTTTTGTATTAGTGTTGAATGTGACAGCGGGGTAGGGGTTAACTGGAGGTGATCAGGGGGTTAAATCTTTATTAGGGGGGGTGGGGGTAATTTAAGTGGAAAAGGGGGGGTCGCAAGCGCTACACCTGACCACAAATCACACTTATACAGGTATATAGGAAAATGCTATATGCTGTATACAGTGTGTGTTGTGTCAGGGGCTGTAGGGGTTAATTGGGGGGGCGATCGGGGGTTAAATGTGCCTATCTAACTGTATGTGGGTGTGCTTGTGCAGTTACTCAGTTAGATGTGCTCTCCTCTCAGGCTGGATCCAAAAAGGACGATGGGAGGGGAGGGCACCTCTTCTCTAAGCCTGTGTTTACATTTCACAGGCTTAGAGTGTCATTTGATTGGGCAGGACCGATCAACAGGTCCAGGCCAAAAATGATTGGCCTGGACCTGATGACTGATCGGTTCTGAACCCAATCGAGTCATCGGCGGGACTGCGGGCTCCAGAGCGGCGAAGGCTAGTGACGTACCGGTACGTCACTTTGCCTGGCCGGGGCTGACCGCCTCAGTATATGTACTTGCGGCGGTCGGCAAGTGGTTAAACAGCAGGGGAGTCTCCCCGCTGTCAGAATACAATGCCACAGCAGGGAAGATTCCTGAAGGCGACCTGGAACACAGTGAAGCCAGATTTAACCATAACAACCATGCAGCAAGCATTTTAGGTTCACGGTGAAAGTCTTTCTCATGACAGGGTTTATATTGTGTGTGTTTTTAACTAAAATCTCCTATTTCATTATCTTTGAAAACATAGGCATGATGCCATTGTAAATTTTATCTTTTCCATTAATAGTTGGAAGCAATGATCAGCAAGGTGGGAAGCCATGAACACTCCAAGCAAGATGAAATCCCTTTTCTGCTCCTGCAGCATTAACGGATGGTGGGTACTAATGTAACTCATGGCTTGAGTTAGCCACTCAATTTTGTGGACCGAAAAATGAATGTAATAAGTTTTGCAATGCTGAGTAAGGAAGAAAAGTAACTGAGTTATGAGCTTTCATCATAACTCATTGGTTGGGTTTAGCCACTCAATTTTGTCAACCCAAAAATTAAAACGTACTTAGTGTTTTGTTATGCTGAGTAAGGAAGGCGATCAACTGAGTTATGAGCTTTCATCATAACACGTTGCTTGGGTTTATCCACTCAGTTTTGTGGACCCAAAGCTTTACTACATATTTCACCACTATATTCTATAGCTTGCTAAATATCCCCACACTCTGAGATCCCTCTTGCGAAAGTGTACAGGGAGCCCCCGCTCTCTGGAAGTAAAGGATTAGCTGTTGCAAGAATTGTTGCAAAATTTCTATTGTGAGCTGTAATTGGGTACCTGGACTGGTTGCTGGGCTGTTCTGTAGTAGAGGGTTGAGGGACTGGGGCTATCAAAGTCCTTGCTGGATTGGGGGAGGAGTGCCCACTCTCCGAGAAGGTCAAGGCTAGATCAGATTCAGTTTTCTCTCAAACTGCTCCCAGTGCATCCTAACAATCACTCTAGATGTTTGATTATGGCTTACAATGGAAATGGCCCTCTCCCAAGGCCCAATGTAGCTTTGTATAAAAGGCTGTTAATTCCCTGATTGCTGCTCATTAATGCCCACCTTGGAGCAGTATAGTACGCGGTTGCAAATAATTTCCCATTGTTTGCAGGCTCTTTGTGGTCCCAACAGAACAGCATTCGTATGTTACCCCCATAGTGCCTGGTTCCTATGCTGGAGTGATGGGATGAAATGCAAATGATGTGTATTGAAGTCCAGTTGAGCATTGTTCGAATACAGTGCCATTAATTCCCCTTTGCTGCTCATTTATATGCCAACCCTGGAGCAGTGTAGAATGCATTGCAAATGATTTCCCCTTGCGCATATGCTCTTTGTGGTCCCAACAAGGCAGAGTTCATAGGCAATGCATATAGTTATTGGCAGCTTTACTAGAGCCGTGTTTCGTTCATATGCAATGCAAATGATATGTTGCGTAATCAAGCCCTCTCTAGCGTTGTTTGTATACAATGCCAGTAATCCCCCTTCGCTGCTGATTTATGCCCAGCCTGGAGCTATCTAAATCTATCTAAATCTTGTTGCGGATCATCTGAATGATCAGTATGGTTGGGCTCTGGCAAGACTTTGCTGTTTGGGTTAGTTTGGTAAATTGGTAAGCATACTATTTAGTAGTTAGAATATGTAACCTGTGTTGTTTTTTAGCTACAAGAAAATCTAGGAGGATCATGAGATATAAGTAAAGGGTGATGGAAGTCTGCTGCTGAACTGCGCTAAAGCTGGGGTGCTGCTCTGCATTGGTGAAGGTTTTCGGAGCTCCTTCCTCTCTCCTCTATTTGCGGTTGTTTGACCTTGCATGGGGAGCTTGGGTGGTCACATGGTGGGGGTGGGTCAATTCTTGCTGGAGCCCACTTAAAATGGGATTGTATTTGTTTCCCTTTGTTATTGTTTAAGGTTAAAGCACATAGAGCTCTCCTGATAAAAAAAGTGAAGTAAAAAAAAAGCCACTTAAAGTAGAACTACAAGCAAAACCTTCTTTTTGTATAGAGTAAGGGGGGGGGTTATAACCTCAGATATTTTTTTGCCATCTGTCCCATTGCTGAGATTTTCTTTTATTTCCTGTCCCATAGCTGAACTGGAACTGAAAAGAAATCCCTGCAGATTAAGGGTTTTCCATGGGACCGCCAGGTCACCAGAACTAGTGTTCCCATTGTAATATTTCCTCTCTATTTCTTTCATAGGGACAACCAAAACTTTGGTATTTTTTTAATTCCAATGATCCCACCGGTCTTCTGCTCATCAGAAGTGCCTGAGTACCTGTCTCCAGCCCATCAGAAGTGAGCGGGTGCCTGTCTCCAGCCCGTCAGAAGTGCACGGGTGCCTGTCTCCAGCCCGTCAGAAGTGCGCGCGTGCCTGTCTCCAGCCCGTCAGAAGTGCGCGCG
The DNA here is from genome assembly GCF_965119305.1 of Pelophylax lessonae. NCBI lineage: Eukaryota > Metazoa > Chordata > Amphibia > Anura > Ranidae > Pelophylax > Pelophylax lessonae. Next base: position 422,817,846 of record NC_138771.1, read on the forward strand.
TGCCTGTCTCCAGCCCGTCAGAAGTGCGCGGGTGCCTGTCTCCAGCCCGTCAGAAGTGTGCGGGTGCCTGTCTCCAGCCCGTCAGATGTGTGCGGGTGCCTGTCTCCAGCCCGTCAGATGTGTGCGGGTGCCTGTCTCCAGCCCGTCAGAAGTGTGCGGGTGCCTGTCTCCAGCCCGTCAGAAGTGTGCGGGTGCCTGTCTCCAAGCCCGTCAGAAGTGCGCGGGTGCCTGTCTCCAGCCCGTCAGAAGTGCGCGGGTGCCTGTCTCCAGCCCGTCAGAAGTGCGCGGGTGCCTGTCTCCAAGCCCTTCCAGAGGGCCCCGGTTGCGTGTCTCCAAGCCCTTCCAGAGGGCCCCGGTTGCGTGTCTCCAAGCCCTTCCAGAGGGCCCCGGTTGCGTGTCTCCAAGCCCTTCCAGAGGGCCCCGGTTGCGTGTCTCCAAGCCCTTCCAGAGGGCCCCGGTTGCGTGTCTCCAAGCCCTTCCAGAGGGCCCCGGTTGCGTGTCTCCAAGCCCTTCCAGAGGGCCCCGGTTGCGTGTCTCCAAGCCCTTCCAGAGGGCCCCGGTTGCGTGTCTCCAAGCCCTTCCAGAGGGCCCCGGTTGCGTGTCTCCAAGCCCTTCCAGAGGGCCCAGGTTGCGTGTCTCCAAGCCCTTCCAGAGGGCCCCGGTTGCGTGTCTCCAAGCCCATCCAGAGGGCCCCGGTTGCGTGTCTCCAAGCCCTTCCAGAGGGCCCCGGTTGCGTGTCTCCAAGTCCTTCCAGAGGGCCCCCGGTTGCGTGTTTCCAAGCCCTTCCAGAGGGCCCCGGTTGCGTGTCTCCAAGCCCTTCCAGAGGGCCCCGGTTGCGTGTCTCCAAGCCCTTCCAGAGGGCCCCGGTTGCGTGTCTCCAAGCCCTTCCAGAGGGCCCCGGTTGCGTGTCTCCAAGCCCTTCCAGAGGGCCCCGGTTGCGTGTCTCCAAGCCCTCCCAGAGGGCCCCGGTTGCGTGTCTCCAAGCCCTTCCAGAGGGCCCCGGTTGCGTGTCTCCAAGCCCTTCCAGAGAGCCCCCGGTTGCGTGTCTCCAAGCCCTTCCAGAGGGCCCCCGGTTGCGTGTCTCCAAGCCCTTCCAGAGGGCCCCCGGTTGCGTGTCTCCAAGCCCTTCCAGAGGGCCCCCGGTTGCGTGTCTCCAAGCCCTTCCAGAGGGCCCCCGGTTGCGTGTCTCCAAGCCCTTCCAGAGGGCCCCCGGTTGCGTGTCTCCAAGCCCTTCCAGAGGGCCCCCGGTTGCGTGTCTCCAAGCCCTTCCAGAGGGCCCCCGGTTGCGTGTCTCCAAGCCCTTCCAGAGGGCCCCCGGTTGCGTGTCTCCAAGCCCTTCCAGAGGGCCCCCGGTTGCGTGTCTCCAAGCCCTTCCAGAGGGCCCCCGGTTGCGTGTCTCCAAGCCCTTCCAGAGGGCCCCCGGTTGCGTGTCTCCAAGCCCTTCCAGAGGGCCCCCGGTTGCGTGTCTCCAAGCCCTTCCAGAGGGCCCCCGGTTGCGTGTCTCCAAGCCCTTCCAGAGGGCCCCCGGTTGCGTGTCTCCAAGCCCTTCCAGAGGGCCCCCGGTTGCGTGTCTCCAAGCCCTTCCAGAGGGCCCCCGGTTGCGTGTCTCCAAGCCCTTCCAGAGGGCCCCCGGTTGTGTGTCTCAAAGCCCTTCGAGGGCCCCCGGTTGCGTGTCTTGCAAGGTGGTTCCTGCAGTGCAGGGAAGCCGCTGCAGTGGTGGAGGCTTGCCAAATGTGATCTGCGGGTCCTGGCCACTCCGCATTCTCAGAATTCTGCTGCACTGTGCAACATGGAGAAAGCAGAAACTGTTACATCAGAAGCAGGTGCCTCATCTCATGCACTAGCCAGGCCAAGGTAAGGGGGGCACAGTGGTGCCTTTTGGTTATCCTTACTATTGGGATTACTTGTGTGTGGTTTATTGTGCCTTCCTCTCTAGGTGTCAGGGTAAAGGAAGCCTGCTGCTGAAGTGCGCTACAGCTTGGGGGCAGCTTTGCATTGGTGAAAGTTCTCGGAGCTCCTTCCTCTCTCGTCTATTTGCGGTTGATTGACCTTGCATGGGGAGCTTGGGTGGTCACATGGCAGGTGTGGGTCAATTGTTGCTGGAGCCCACTTAAAATGGGATTGTATTTGTTTCCCTTTTTTGTTGTTTTAAGGTTAAAGCAAATAAAGCTCTCCTGATAAAAGGAAGTGAAAAAAGCCACTTATAGTAGAACTACAAGCAAAACCTTCTTTTTGTATAGAGTAAGCCCATCAGGGGTGCCCGTCTCCAGCCCTTCCAGAGTGCCCGGGTGCCCGTCTCCAGCCCTTCCAGAGTGCCCAGGTGCCCGTCTCCAGCCCTTCCAGAGTGCCCAGGTGCCCGTCTCCAGCCCTTCCAGAGTGCCCGGGTGCCCGTCTCCAGCCCTTCCAGAGTGCCCGGGTGCCCGTCTTCAGCCCTTCCAGAGTGCCCGGGTGCCCGTCTCCAGCCCTTCCAGAGTGCCCGGGTGCCCGTCTCCAGCCCTTCCAGAGTGCCCGGGTGCCCGTCTCTAGCCCTACCAGAGTGCTCGGGTGCCCGTCTCTAGCCCTACCAGAGTGCTCGGGTGCCCGTCTCTAGCCCTACCAGAGTGCTCGGGTGCCCGTCTCTAGCCCTACCAGAGTGCTCGGGTGCCCGTCTCTAGCCCTACCAGAGTGCTCGGGTGCCCGTCTCTAGCCCTACCAGAGTGCTCGGGTGCCCGTCTCTAGCCCTACCAGAGTGCTCGGGTGCCCGTCTCTACCCCTACCAGAGTGCTCGGGTGCCCGTCTCTAGCCCTACCAGAGTGCTCGGGTGCCCGTCTCCAGCCCTTCCAGAGTGCTCGGGTGCCCGTCTCATGCCCTTCCAGAGTGCCCGGGTGCCCGTCTCATGCCCTTCCAGAGTGCCCGGGTGCCCGTCTCATGCCTTTCCAGAGTGCCCGGGTGCCCGTCTCATGCCCTTCCAGAGTGCCCGGGTGCCCGTCTCATGCCCTTCCAGAGTGCCCGGGTGCCCGTCTCATGCCCTTCCAGAGTGCCCGGGTGCCCGTCTCATGCCCTTCCAGAGTGCCCGGGTGCCCGTCTCATGCCCTTCCAGAGTGCCCGGGTGCCCGTCTCATGCCCTTCCAGAGTGCCCGGGTGCCCGTCTCATGCCCTTCCAGAGTGCCCGGGTGCCCGTCTCATGCCCTTCCAGAGTGCCCGGGTGCCCGTCTCATGCCCTTCCAGAGTGCCCGGGTGCCCGTCTCATGCCCTTCCAGAGTGCCCGGGTGCCCGTCTCATGCCCTTCCAGAGTGCCCGGGTGCCCGTCTCATGCCCTTCCAGAGTGCCAGGGTGCCCGTCTCATGCCCTTCCAGAGTGCCCGGGTGCCCGTCTCATGCCCTTCCAGAGTGCCCGGGTGCCTGTGGTGTGGGTCTGCACTTGAAGCCCCCTGTGTCAAGAAGGTTGACCACCACTGCCTTAAATAATGCTCTTAAAAAGCTGGGGGTCTATCGGATTCAAGTTTCTGGTTCATGTGGTCTCTTCTTCCATTCAGCTCTTTAATAGGTTTCTGCAGTTCATCCATGGACCATGGCTGGAAGGTGTGTGTGCATGGACTTAAGAAGCATTAAACAAATATTGGCATTGAGCTCTTTGTTTTCATCCAGCATCGGGTATAATTAACCTTTTACACTTCCCCATTCATCTATCAGGACTGCACCTGGAGAGAGAGTTGCTGCACACAAATTCCCAGGAAACACCACAGCAAGCCTTTAAGTTCTACGTCTTTCACTCTTCCACCATGCCCTCGGTTATGGTGTTTCCTCCACTATGGAGGCACTACAGGCAACTTTTGTAGTGGGGGCTATGCTCTCACTGGAGGGGGGGTAGTGGTGGCCTTACCCAGGGTTTTTTCTTACCATCCCTGCACCCTTCCTCCTGTCAGATGATGGGGGTGTTGCAGTGCCTTTTTTTCTCCACCAGCCCAGGGGAGCAGTGGCCAGCGTGGTTGTCTGTGCCTGTGTGCTCGACGCTGTTCGGAGTTATATGGGCATCTCATGCACCCCAGGACTTACAAGATGATTCCTGCAGTGAAGGGAAGCCGCTGTAGTAGTGGAAGCTTGCCGGGTCCTGGCCACTTCACATTCTCAGTATTCCGCTGCACTGTGCAGCATGGAGAAAGCAGAAACTGACTGCTGCGGCGGAATCAGGTGCCTCATCTCATGCACTAGCCAGGCCCAGGTAAGGGGGGTACAGTGGTCCTTACTATTGGGATTTTTTGTGTGTGGTTTATTGTGCTTTCTTCTTTAGGTGTCGGGGTGATGGAAGCCTGCTGCTGAAGTGTGCTACAGCTGGGGGGCTGCTCTGCATTGGTGAAGGTTTTCGGAGCTCCTTCTTCTCTCCTCTATTTGCGGTTGTTTGACCTTGCATGGGGAGCTTGGGTGGTCACATGGCAGGTGTGAGTCAATTCTTGTCTTGCTGGAGCCCACTTAAAATGGGATTGTATTTGTTTCCCTTTGTTATTGTTTAAGGTTAAAGCAAATAGAACTCTCCTGATAAAAGGAAGTGCTCTTCCTGGAAAAAGCCACTTAAAGTAGAACTACAAGCAAAACTTTCTTTATATATAGAGTAAGGGGGGGGTTTATAACCTCAGTCAGATATTTATTTGCCATCTGTCCATTTGCCAAGATCTTCCTAAACTTCCTGTCCCGTAGCCAAACTTAGTGAGAAGAAATCCCTGCAGATTGAGGGGTTTCCTTGGGGACTGCCAGGTCACCAGAACTAGTGTCCCTACTGTAATATTACCCGTTTATTTCTTTTATGGGGACAACCCAAACTTTAGCATTTTTTTACTTTCAATGATACCACCAATGGGCCCCGGTTGTGTGTCTCCAAGCCCTTCCAGAGGGCCAGGGTTGCGTGTCTCCAAGCCCTTCCAGAGGGCCCCGGTTGCGTGTCTCCAAGCCCTTCCAGAGGGCCCCGGTTGCGTGTCTCCAAGCCCTTCCAGAGGGCCCCGGTTGCGTGTCTCCAAGCCCTTCCAGAGGGCCCCGGTTGCGTGTCTCCCAAGCCTTTCCAGAGGGCCCCGGTTGCGTGTCTCCCAAGCCTTTCGAGAGGGCCCCGGTTGCGTGTCTCCAAGCCCTTCCAGAGGGCCCCGGTTGCGTGTCTCCAAGCCCTTCCAGAGGGCCCCGGTTGCGTGTCTCCCAAGCCTTTCCAGAGGGCCCCGGTTGCGTGTCTCCAAGCCCTTCCAGAGGGCCCCGGTTGCGTGTCTCCAAGCCCTTCCAGAGGGCCCCGGTTGCGTGTCTCCAAGCCCTTCCAGAAGGCTCCAGTTGCGTGTCTCCAAGCCCTTCCAGAGGGCCCAGGTTGCGTGTCTCCAAGCCCTTCCAGAAGGCTCCAGTTGCGTGTCTCCAAGCCTTTCCAGAGGGCCCAGGTTGCGTGTCTCCAAGCTTTTCCAGAGGACCCCGGTTGCGTGTCTCCAAGCCCTTCCAGAGGGCCCCGGTTGCGTGTCTCCAAGCCTTTCGAGAGGGCCCCGGTTGCGTGTCTCCAAGCCCTTCCAGAGGGCCCCGGTTGCGTGTCTCCAAGCCCTTCCAGAGGGCCCCGGTTGCGTGTCTCCAAGCCCTTCCAGAGGGGCCCCGATTGCGTGTCTCCAAGCCCTTCCAGAGGGCCCCGGTTGCGTGTCTCCAAGCCCTTCCAGAGGGCCCCGGTTGCGTGTCTCCAAGCCCTTCCAGAGGGCCCCGGTTGCGTGTCTCCAAGCCCTTCCAGAGGGCCCCGGTTGCGTGTCTCCAAGCCCTTCCAGAGGGCCCCTGTTGCGTGTCTCCAAGCCCTTCCAGAGGGCCCCTGTTGCGTGTCTCCAAGCCCTTCCAGAGGGCCCCGGTTGCGTGTCTCCAAGCCCTTCCAGAGGGCCCCGGTTGCGTGTCTCCAAGCCCTTCCAGAGGGCCCCGGTTGCGTGTCTCCAAGCCCTTCCAGAGGGCCCCGGTTGCGTGTCTCCAAGCCCTTCCAGAGGGCCCCGGTTGCGTGTCTCCAAGCCCTTCCAGAGGGCCCCGGTTGCGTGTTTCCAAGCCCTTCCAGAGGGCCCCGGTTGCGTGTCTCCAAGCCCTTCCAGAGGGCCCCGGTTGCGTGTCTCCAAGCCCTTCCAGAGGGCCCCGGTTGCGTGTCTCCAAGCCCTTCCAGAGGGCCCCGGTTGCGTGTCTCCAAGCCCTTCCAGAGGGCCCCGGTTGCGTGTCTCCAAGCCCTTCCAGAGGGCCCCGGTTGCGTGTCTCCAAGCCTTTCCAGAGGGCCCCCGGTTGCGTGTCTCCAAGCCTTTCCAGAGGGCCCAGGTTGCGTGTCTCCAAGCTTTTCCAGAGGACCCCGGTTGCGTGTCTCCAAGCCCTTCCAGAGGGCCCCGGTTGCGTGTCTCCAAGCCTTTCGAGAGGGCCCCGGTTGCGTGTCTCCAAGCCCTTCCAGAGGGCCCCCGTTGCGTGTCTCCAAGCCCTTCCAGAGGGCCCGGTTGCGTGTCTCCAAGCCCTTCCAGAGGGCCCCGGTTGCGTGTCTCCAAGCCCTTCCAGAGGGCCCCGGTTGCGTGTCTCCAAGCCCTTCCAGAGGGCCCCGGTTGCGCGTCTCCAAGCCCTTCCAGAGGGCCCCGGTTGCGCGTCTCCAAGCCCTTCCAGAGGGCCCCGGTTGCGCGTCTCCAAGCCCTTCCAGAGGGCCCCGGTTGCGCGTCTCCAAGCCCTTCCAGAGGGCCCCGGTTGCGCGTCTCCAAGCCCTTCCAGAGGGCCCCGGTTGCGCGTCTCCAAGCCCTTCCAGAGGGCCCCGGTTGCGCGTCTCCAAGCCCTTCCAGAGGGCCCCGGTTGCGCGTCTCCAAGCCCTTCCAGAGGGCCCCGGTTACGTGTCTATAAGCTTTTCCAGAGGGCCCCGGTTGCCTGTCTCCAAGCCCTTCCAGAGGGCCCCGGTTGCGTGTCTCCAAGCCCTTCCAGAGGGCCTTCTGACCATCCCTGCACCCTCCCTCCTGTCGGATGATGGGGGTGTTGCAGTGCCTTTTTTTCCTCCTCCAGCCCGGGGGAGCAGTGGCCAGCAGGGTTGTCTGTGCCTGTGTGCCCGATGCTGTTTGGAGTTATATGGGCTTGTGTCATGCAGCCCAGGACTTGCAAGGTGGTTCCTGCAGTGCAGGGAAGCCGCTGCAGTGGTGGAGGCTTGCCACATGTGATCTGCGGGTCCTGGCCACTCCGCATTCTCAGAATTCTGCTGCACTGTGCAACATGGAGGAAGCAGAAACCGTTAGCTGCTACATCAGAAGCAGGTGCCTCATCTCATGCACTAGCCAGGCCAAGGTAAGGGGGGCACAGTGGTGCCTTTTGGTTATCCTTACTATTGGGATTACTTGTGTGTGGTTTATTGTGCCTTCCTCTCTAGGTGTCAGGGTAAAGGAAGCCTGCTGCTGAAGTGCGCTACAGCTTGAGGGCAGCTTTGCATTGGTGAAAGTTCTCGGAGCTCCTTCCTCTCTCGTCTATTTGCGGTTGATTGACCTTGCATGGGGAGCTTGGGTGGTAACATGGCGGGTGTGGGTCAATTGTTGCTGGAGCCCACTTAAAATGGGATTGTATTTGTTTCCCTTTGTTATTGTTTAAGGTTAAAGCAAATAAAGCTCTCCTTATAAAAGGAAGTAAAAAAGCCACTTATAGTAGAACTACAAGCAAAACCTTCTTTTTGTATAGAGTAAGCCCATCAGGGGTGCCCGTGTCCAGCCTATCAGGAGTGCCCGGGTGCCTGTGTCAGCCCTTCCAGAGTGCCCGGGTGCCCGTGTCAGCCCTTCCAGAGTGCCCGGGTGCCCGTGTCAGCCCTTCCAGAGTGCCCGGGTGCCCGTCTCCAGCCCTTCCAGAGTGCCCGGGTGCCCGTCTCCAGCCCTTCCAGAGTGCCCGGGTGCCCGTCTCCAGCCCTTCCAGAGTGCCCGGGTGCCCGTCTCCAGCCCTTCCAGAGTGCCCAGGTGCCCGTCTCCATGCCCTTCCAGAGTGCCCGGGTGCCCGTCTCCATGCCCTTCCAGAGAGCCCGGGTGCCCGTCTCCATGCCCTTCCAGAGTGCTCGGGTGCCCGTCTCCATGCCCTTCCAGAGTGCTCGGGTGCCCGTCTCCATGCCCTTCCAGAGTGCTCGGGTGCCCATCTCCATGCCCTTCCAGAGTGCTCGGGTGCAAGTCTCCATGCCCTTCCAGAGTGCTCGGGTGCCCGTCTCCATGCCCTTCCAGAGTGCCCGTCTCCATGCCCTTCCAGAGTGCTCGGGTGCAAGTCTTCATGCCCTTCCAGAGTGCTCGGGTGCCAGTCTCCATTCCCTTCCAGAGTGCCCAGGTGCTCGCCTCAATGCCCTTCCAGAGTGCCCGGGTGCCCGTCTCATGCCCTTCCAGAGTGCCCGGGTGCCCGTCTCATGCCCTTCCAGAGTGCCCGGGTGCCCGTCTCATGCCCTTCCAGAGTGCCCGGGTGCCCGTCTCATGCCCTTCCAGAGTGCCCGGGTGCCCGTCTCCATGCCCTTCCAGAGTGCCCGTCTCCATGCCCTTCCAGAGTGCCCGTCTCCATGCCCTTCCAGAGTGCCCGTCTCCATGCCCTTCCAGAGTGCCCGTCTCCATGCCCTTCCAGAGTGCCCGGGTGCTCGTCTCCATGCCCTTCCAGAGTGCCCGGGTGCCCGTCTCAATGCCTTTCCAGAGTGCCCGGGTGCCCGTCTCAATGCCTTTCCAGAGTGCCCGGGTGCCCGTCTCAATGCCCTTCCAGAGTGCCCGGGTGCCCGTCTCATGCCCTTCCAGTGTGCCTGGGTGCCTGTCTCATGCCCTTCCAGTGTGCCCGGGTGCCCGTCTCATGCCCTTCCAGAGTGCCCGGGTGCCCGTCTCCAGCCCTTCCAGAGTGCCCGTCTCATGCCCTTCCAGAGTGCCCGGGTGCCTGTCTCCAGCCCTTCCAGAGTGCCCGGGTGCATGTGGTGTGGGTCTGCACTTTAAGCCCCCTGTGTCAAGAATTCTCCTGCACTGTGCAACATGGAGAAAGCAGAAACTGTTAGCTGCTACATCAGAAGCAGGTGCCTCATCTCATGTACTAGCCAGGCCAAGGTAAGGGGGGCACAGTGGTGCTTTTTGGTTATCCTTACTATTGGGATTACTTGTGTGTGGTTTATTGTGCCTTCCTCTCTAGGTGTCAGGGTAAAGGAAGCCTGCTACTGAAGTGCGCTACAGCTTGGGGGCAGCTTTGCATTGGTGAAAGTTCTCGGAGCTTCTTCCTCTCTCGTCTATTTGCGGTTGATTGACCTTGCATGGGGAGCTTGGGTGGTCACATGGCAGGTGTGGGTCTATTGTTGCTGGAGCCCACTTAAAATGGGATTGTATTTGTTTCCCTTTGTTGTTTAAGGGTAAAGCAAATAAAGCTCTCCTGATAAAAGGAAGTGAAAAAAGCCACTTATAGTAGAACTACAAGAAAAACCTTCTTTTTGTATAGAGTAAGCCCATCAGGGGTGCCCGTGTCCAGCCTATCAGGAGTGCCCGGGTGCCCGTCTCATGCCCTTCCAGAGTGCCCGGGTGCCCGTCTCATGCCCTTCCAGAGTGCCCGGGTGCCCGTCTCATGCCCTTCCAGAGTGCCCGGGTGCCCGTCTCATGCCCTTCCAGAGTGCCCGGGTGCCCGTCTCATGCCCTTCCAGAGTGCCCGGGTGCCCGTCTCATGCCCTTCCAGAGTGCTCGGGTGCCCGTCTCCATGCCCATCCAGAGTGCCCGTCTCCATGCCCTTCCAGAGTGCTCGGGTGCAAGTCTTCATGCCCTTCCAGAGTGCTCGGGTGCCAGTCTCCATGCCCTTCCAGAGTGCCCAGGTGCTCGCCTCAATGCCCTTCCAGAGTGCCCGGGTGCCCGTCTCATGCCCTTCCAGAGTGCCCGGGTGCCCGTCTCATGCCCTTCCAGAGTGCCCAGGTGCCCGTCTCATGCCCTTCCAGAGTGCCCGGGTGCCCATCTCATGCCCTTCCAGAGTGCCCGGGTGCCCATCTCATGCCCTTCCAGAGTGCCCGGGTGCCCATCTCATGCCCTTCCAGAGTGCCCGGGTGCCCGTCTCCATGCCCTTCCAGAGTTCCCGTCTCCATGCCCTTCCAGAGTGCCCGGGTGCTCGTCTCAATGCCCTTCCAGAGTGTCCGGGTGCCCGTCTCAATGCCCTTCCAGAGTGTCCGGGTGCCCGTCTCAATGCCCTTCCAGAGTGTCCGGGTGCCCGTCTCAATGCCCTTCCAGAGTGCCCGGGTGCCCGTCTCATGCCCTTCCAGTGTGCCCGGGTGCCCGTCTCATGCCCTTCCAGAGTGCCCGGGTGCCCGTCTCCAGCCCTTCCAGAGTGCCCGGGTGCCCGTCTCCAGCCCTTCCAGAGTGCCCGGGTGCCCGTCTCATGCCCTTCCAGAGTGCCCGGGTGCCTGTCTCCAGCCCTTCCAGAGTGCCCGGGTGCATGTGGTGTGGGTCTGCACTTTAAGCCCCCTGTGTCAAGAATTCTCCTGCACTGTGCAACATGGAGAAAGCAGAAACTGTTAGCTGCTACATCAGAAGCAGGTGCCTCATCTCATGTACTAGCCAGGCCAAGGTAAGGGGGGCACAGTGGTGCCTTTTGGTTATCCTTACTATTGGGATTACTTGTGTGTGGTTTATTGTGCCTTCCTCTCTAGGTGTCAGGGTAAAGGGAGCCTGCTACTGAAGTGCGCTACAGCTTGGGGGCAGCTTTGCATTGGTGAAAGTTCTCGGAGCTTCTTCCTCTCTCGTCTATTTGCGGTTGATTGACCTTGCATGGGGAGCTTGGGTGGTCACATGGCAGGTGTGGGTCTATTGTTGCTGGAGCCCACTTAAAATGGGATTGTATTTGTTTCCCTTTGTTATTGTTTAAGGTTAAAGCAAATAAAGCTCTCCTGATAAAAGGAAGTGAAAAAAGCCACTTATAGTAGAACTACAAGCAAAACCTTCTTTTTGTATAGAGTAAGCCCATCAGGGGTGCCCGTGTCCAGCCTATCAGGAGTGCCCGGGTGCCCGTCTCCAGCCCTTCCAGAGTGCCCGGGTGCCCGTCTCCAGCCCTTCCAGAGTGCCCGGGTGCCCGTCTCCAGCCCTTCCAGAGTGCCCGGGTGCCCGTCTCCAGCCCTTCCAGAGTGCCCGGGTGCCCGTCTCCAGCCCTTCCAGAGTGCCCGGGTGCCCGTCTCATGCCCCCCCCCAGAGTGCCCGGGTGCCCGTCTCATGCCCCCCCCAGAGTGCCCGGGTGCCCGTCTCATGCCCCCCCCCAGAGTGCCCGGGTGCCCGTCTCATGCCCCCCCCAGAGTGCCCGGGTGCCCGTCTCATGCCCCCCCCAGAGTGCCCGGGTGCCCGTCTCATGCCCCCCACAGAGTGCCCGGGTGCCCGTCTCCAGCCTTTCCAGAGTGCCCGGGTGCCCGTCTCCAGCCCTTCCAGAGTGCCCGGGTGCCCGTCTCCAGCCCTTCCAGAGTGCCCGGGTGCCCGTCTCCAGCCCTTCCAGAGTGCCCGGGTGCCCGTCTCCAGCCCTTCCAGAGTGCCCGGGTGCCCGTCTCCAGCCCTTCCAGAGTGCCCGGGTGCCCGTCTCCAGCCCTTCCAGAGTGCCCGGGTGCCCGTCTCCAGCCCTTCCAGAGTGCCCGGGTGCCCGTCTCCAGCCCTTCCAGAGTGCCCGGGTGCCCGTCTCCAGCCCTTCCAGAGTGCCCGGGTGCCCGTCTCCAGCCCTTCCAGAGTGCCCGGGTGCCCGTCTCCAGCCCTTCCAGAGTGCCCGGGTGCCCGTCTCCAGCCCTTCCAGAGTGCCCGGGTGCCCGTCTCCAGCCCTTCCAGAGTGCCCGGGTGCCCGTCTCCAGCCCTTCCAGAGTGCCCGGGTGCCCGTCTCCAGCCCTTCCAGAGTGCCCGGGTGCCCGTCTCATGCCCTTCCAGAGTGCCCGGGTGCATGTGGTGTGGGTCTGCACTTTAAGCCCCCTGTGTCAAGAATTCTCCTGCACTGTGCAACATGGAGAAAGCAGAAACTGTTAGCTGCTACATCAGAAGCAGGTGCCTCATCTCATGTACTAGCCAGGCCAAGGTAAGGGGGGCACAGTGGTGCCTTTTGGTTATCCTTACTATTGGGATTACTTGTGTGTGGTTTATTGTGCCTTCCTCTCTAGGTGTCAGGGTAAAGGAAGCCTGCTACTGAAGTGCGCTACAGCTTGGGGGCAGCTTTGCATTGGTGAAAGTTCTCGGAGCTCCTTCCTCTCTCGTCTATTTGCGGTTGATTGACCTTGCATGGGGAGCTTGGGTGGTCACATGGCAGGTGTGGGTCTATTGTTGCTGGAGCCCACTTAAAATGGGATTGTATTTGTTTCCCTTTGTTATTGTTTAAGGTTAAAGCAAATAAAGCTCTCCTGATAAAAGGAAGTGAAAAAAGCCACTTATAGTAGAACTACAAGCAAAACCTTCTTTTTGTATAGAGTAAGCCCATCAGGGGTGCCCGTGTCCAGCCTATCAGGAGTGCCCGGGTGCCCGTCTCCAGCCCTTCCAGAGTGCCCGGGTGCCCGTCTCCAGCCCTTCCAGAGTGCCCGGGTGCCCGTCTCATGCCCCCCCCAGAGTGCCCGGGTGCCCGTCTCATGCCCCCCCCGAGTGCCCGGGTGCCCGTCTCATGCCCCCACAGAGTGCCCGGGTGCCCGTCTCATGCCCCCACAGAGTGCCCGGGTGCCCGTCTCCAGCCCTTCCAGAGTGCCCGGGTGCCCGTCTCCAGCCCTTCCAGAGTGCCCGGGTGCCCGTCTCCAGCCCTTCCAGAGTGCCCGGGTGCCCGTCTCCAGCCCTTCCAGAGTGCCCGGGTGCCCGTCTCCAGCCCTTCCAGAGTGCCCGGGTGCCCGTCTCCAGCCCTTCCAGAGTGCCCGGGTGCCCGTCTCCAGCCCTTCCAGAGTGCCCGGGTGCCCGTCTCCAGCCCTTCCAGAGTGCCCGGGTGCCCGTCTCCAGCCCTTCCAGAGTGCCCGGGTGCCCGTCTCCAGCCCTTCCAGAGTGCCCGGGTGCCCGTCTCCAGCCCTTCCAGAGTGCCCGGGTGCCCGTCTCCAGCCCTTCCAGAGTGCCCGGGTGCCCGTCTCCAGCCCTTCCAGAGTGCCCGGGTGCCCGTCTCATGCCCTTCCAGAGTGCCCGGGTGCCCGTCTCATGCCCTTTCAGAGTGCCCGGGTGCCCGTCTCATGCCCTTCCAGAGTGCCCGGGTGCCTGTGGTGTGGGTCTGCACTTGAAGCCCCCTGTGTCAAGAAGGTTGACCACCACTGCCTTAAATAATGCTCTTAAAAAGCTGGGGGTCTATCGGATTCAAGTTTCTGGTTCATGTGGTCTCTTCTTCCATTCAGCTCTTTAATAGGTTTCTGCAGTTCATCCATGGACCATGGCTGGAAGGTGTGTGTGCATGGACTTAAGAAGCATTGAACAAATATTGGCATTGAGCTCTTTGTTTTCATCCAGCATCGGGTATAATTAACCTTTTACACTTCCCCATTCATCTATCAGGACTGCACCTGGAGAGAGAGTTGCTGCACACAAATTCCCAGGAAACACCACAGCAAGCCTTTAAGTTCTACGTCTTTCACTCTTCCACCATGCCCTCGGTTATGGTGTTTCCTCCACTATGGAGGCACTACAGGCAACTTTTGTAGTGGGGGCTATGCTCTCACTGGAGGGGGGGTAGTGGTGGCCTTACCCAGGGTTTTTTCTTACCATCCCTGCACCCTTCCTCCTGTCAGATGATGGGGGTGTTGCAGTGCCTTTTTTTCTCCACCAGCCCAGTGGAGCAGTGGCCAGCGTGGTTGTCTGTGCCTGTGTGCTCGACGCTGTTCGGAGTTATATGGGCATCTCATGCACCCCAGGACTTACAAGATGATTCCTGCAGTGAAGGGAAGCCGCTGTAGTAGTGGAAGCTTGCCGGGTCCTGGCCACTTCACATTCTCAGTATTCCGCTGCACTGTGCAGCATGGAGAAAGCAGAAACTGACTGCTGCGGTGGAATCAGGTGCCTCATCTCATGCACTAGCCAGGCCCAGGTAAGGGGGGTACAGTGGTCCTTACTATTGGGATTTTTTGTGTGTGGTTTATTGTGCTTTCTTCTTTAGGTGTCGGGGTGATGGAAGCCTGCTGCTGAAGTGTGCTACAGCTGGGGGGCTGCTCTGCATTGGTGAAGGTTTTCGGAGCTCCTTCTTCTCTCCTCTATTTGCGGTTGTTTGACCTTGCATGGGGAGCTTGGGTGGTCACATGGCAGATGTGAGTCAATTCTTGTCTTGCTGGAGCCCACTTAATATGGGATTGTATTTGTTTCCCTTTGTTATTGTTTAAGGTTAAAGCAAACAGAACTCTCCTGATAAAAGGAAGTGCTCTTCCTGGAAAAAGCCACTTAAAGTAGAACTACAAGCAAAACTTTCTTTATGTATAGAGTAAGGGGGGGTTTATAACCTCAGTCAGATATTTATTTGCCATCTGTCCATTTGCCAAGATTTTCCTAAACTTCCTGTCCCATAGCCAAACTTAGTGAGAAGAAATCCCTGCAGATTGAGGGGTTTCCTTGGGGACTGCCAGGTCACCAGAACTAGTGTCCCTACTGTAATATTACCCGTTTATTTCTTTTATGGGGACAACCCAAACTTTAGCATTTTTTTACTTTCAATGATACCACCAATGGGCCCCGGTTGTGTGTCTCCAAGCCTTTCCAGAGGGCCAGGGTTGCGTGTCTCCAAGCCCTTCCAGAGGGCCCCGGTTGCGTGTCTCCAAGCCCTTCCAGAGGGCCCCGGTTGCGTGTCTCCAAGCCCTTCCAGAGGGCCCCGGTTGCGTGTCTCCAAGCCCTTCCAGAGGGCCCCGGTTGCGTGTCTCCAAGCCCTTCCAGAGGGCCCCGGTTGCGTGTCTCCAAGCCCTTCCAGAGGGCCCCGGTTGCGTGTCTCCAAGCCCTTCCAGAGGGCCCCGGTTGCGTGTCTCCAAGCCCTTCCAGAGGGCCCCGGTTGCGTGTCTCCAAGCCCTTCCAGAGGGCCCCGGTTGCGTGTCTCCAAGCCCTTCCAGAGGGCCCCGGTTGCGTGTCTCCAAGCCCTTCCAGAGGGCCCCGGTTGCGTGTCTCCAAGCCCTTCCAGAGGGCCCCGGTTGCGTGTCTCCAAGCCTTTCCAGAGGGCCCCGGTTGCGTGTCTCCAAGCCCTTCCAGAGGGCCCCGGTTGCGTGTCTCCAAGCCCTTCCAGAGGGCCCCGGTTGCGTGTCTCCAAGCCCTTCCAGAGGGCCCCGGTTGCGTGTCTCCAAGCCCTTCCAGAGGGCCCCGGTTGCGTGTCTCCAAGCCCTTCCAGAGGGCCCCGGTTGCGTGTCTATAAGCTTTTCCAGAGGGCCCCGGTTGCCTGTCTCCAAGCCCTTCCGGAGGGCCCCCGGTTGCGTGTCTCCAAGCCCTTCCAGAGGGCCTTCTGACCATCCCTGCACCCTCCCTCCTGTCGGATGATGGGGGTGTTGCAGTGCCTTTTTTTCCTCCTCCAGCCCGGGGGAGCAGTGGCCAGCAGGGTTGTCTGTGCCTGTGTGCCCGATGCTGTTTGGAGTTATATGGGCTTGTGTCATGCAGTCCAGGACTTGCAAGGTGGTTCCTGCAGTGCAGGGAAGCCGCTGCAGTGGTGGAGGCTTGCCACATGTGATCTGCGGGTCCTGGCCACTCCGCATTCTCAGAATTCTGCTGCACTGTGCAACATGGAGGAAGCAGAAACCGTTAGCTGCTACATCAGAAGCAGGTGCCTCATCTCATGCACTAGCCAGGCCAAGGTAAGGGGGGCACAGTGGTGCCTTTTGGTTATCCTTACTATTGGGATTACTTGTGTGTGGTTTATTGTGCCTTCCTCTCTAGGTGTCAGGGTAAAGGAAGCCTGCTGCTGAAGTGCGCTACAGCTTGGGGGCAGCTTTGCATTGGTGAAAGTTCTCGGAGCTCCTTCCTCTCTCGTCTATTTGCGGTTGATTGACCTTGCATGGGGAGCTTGGGTGGTAACATGGCGGGTGTGGGTCAATTGTTGCTGGAGCCCACTTAAAATGGGATTGTATTTGTTTCCCTTTGTTATTGTTTAAGGTTAAAGCAAATAAAGCTCTCCTGATAAAAGGAAGTGAAAAAGCCACTTATAGTAGAACTACAAGCAAAACCCTCTTTTTGTATAGAGTAAGCCCATCAGGGGTGCCCGTGTCCAGCCTATCAGGAGTGCCCGGGTGCCTGTGTCAGCCCTTCATGAGTGCCCGGGTGCCCGTGTCAGCCCTTCCAGAGTGCCCAGGTGCCTGTGTCAGCCCTTCCAGAGTGCCCGGGTGCCCGTCTCCAGCCCTTCCAGAGTTTCCGGGTGCCCGTCTCCAGTTCTTCCAGAGTGCCCGGGTGCCCGTCTCCAGCCCTTCCAGAGTGCCCAGGTGCCCGTCTCCAGCCCTTCCAGAGTGCCCGGGTGCCCGTCTCCATGCCCTTCCAGAGAGCCCGGGTGCCCGTCTCCATGCCCTTCCAGAGTGCTCGGGTGCCCGTCTCCATGCCCTTCCAGAGTGCTCGGGTGCCTATCTCCATGCCCTTCCAGAGTGCTCGGGTGCCCATCTCCATGCCCTTCCAGAGTGCTCGGGTGCAAGTCTCCATGCCCTTCCAGAGTGCTCGGGTGCCCGTCTCCATGCCCTTCCAGAGTGCCTGTCTCCATGCCCTTCCAGAGTGCTCGGGTGCAAGTCTTCATGCCCTTCCAGAGTGCTCGGGTGCCAGTCTCCATGCCCTTCCAGAGTGCCCAGGTGCTCGCCTCAATGCCCTTCCAGAGTGCCCGGGTGCCCGTCTCATGCCCTTCCAGAGTGCCCGGGTGCCCGTCTCATGCCCTTCCAGAGTGCCCGGGTGCCCGTCTCATGCCCTTCCAGAGTGCCCGGGTGCCCGTCTCATGCCCTTCCAGAGTGCCCGGGTGCCCATCTCATGCCCTTCCAGAGTGCCCGGGTGCCCGTCTCATGCCCTTCCAGAGTGCCCGGGTGCCCGTCTCATGCCCTTCCAGAGTGCCCGGGTGCCCATCTCATGCCCTTCCAGAGTGCCCGGGTGCCCGTCTCCATGCCTTTCCAGAGTGCCCGGGTGCCCGTCTCCATGCCTTTCCAGAGTGCCCGGGTGCCCGTCTCAATGCCTTTCCAGAGTGCCCGGGTGCCCGTCTCAATGCCCTTCCAGAGTGCCCGGGTGCCCGTCTCATGCCCTTCCAGAGTGCCCGGGTGCCCGTCTCATGCCCTTCCAGAGTGCCCGGGTGCCCGTCTCATGCCCTTCCAGAGTGCCCGGGTGCCCGTCTCATGCCCTTCCAGAGTGCCCGGGTGCCCGTCTCATGCCCTTCCAGAGTGCCCGGGTGCCTGTCTCCAGCCCTTCCAGAGTGCCCGGGTGCATGTGGTGTGGGTCTGCACTTTAAGCCCCCTGTGTCAAGAATTCTCCTGCACTGTGCAACATGGAGAAAGCAGAAACTGTTAGCTGCTACATCAGAAGCAGGTGCCTCATCTCATGTACTAGCCAGGCCAAGGTAAGGGGGGCACAGTGGTGCCTTTTGGTTATCCTTACTATTGGGATTACTTGTGTGTGGTTTATTGTGCTTTCCTCTCTAGGTGTCAGGGTAAAGGAAGCCTGCTACTGAAGTGCGCTACAGCTTGGGGGCAGCTTTGCATTGGTGAAAGTTCTCGGAGCTTCTTCCTCTCTCGTCTATTTGCGGTTGATTGACCTTGCATGGGGAGCTTGGGTGGTCACATGGCAGGTGTGGGTCTATTGTTGCTGGAGCCCACTTAAAATGGGATTGTATTTGTTTCCCTTTGTTATTGTTTAAGGTTAAAGCAAATAAAGCTCTCCTGATAAAAGGAAGTGAAAAAAGCCACTTATAGTAGAACTACAAGCAAAACCTTCTTTTTGTATAGAGTAAGCCCATCAGGGGTGCCCGTGTCCAGCCTATCAGGAGTGCCCGGGTGCCTGTGTCAGCCCTCCCAGAGTGCCCGGGTGCCCGTCTCCAGCCCTTCCAGAGTGCCCGGGTGCCCGTCTCCAGCCCTTCCAGAGTGCCTGGGTGCCCGTCTCCAGCCCTCCCAGAGTGCCTGGGTGCCCGTCTCCAGCCCTTCCAGAGTGCCCGGGTGCCCGTCTCCAGCCCTTCCAGAGTGCCCGGGTGCTCGTCTCATGCCCTTCCAGAGTGCCCGGGTGCTCGTCTCATGCCCTTCCAGAGTGCCCGGGTGCCCGTCTCATGCCCTTCCAGAGTGCCCGGGTTCCCGTCTCATGCCCTTCCAGAGTGCCCGGGTGCCCGTCTCATGCCCTTCCAGAGTTCCCGGGTGCCCGTCTCATGCCCTTTCAGAGTGCCCGGGTGCCCGTCTCATGCCCTTCCAGAGTGCCTGGGTGCCTGTGGTGTGGGTCTGCACTTGAAGCCCCCTGTGTCAAGAAGGTTGACCACCACTGCCTTAAATAATGCTCTTAAAAAGCTGGGGGTCTATCGGATTCAAGTTTCTGGTTCATGTGGTCTCTTCTTCCATTCAGCTCTTTAATAGGTTTCTGCAGTTCATCCATGGACCATGGCTGGAAGGTGTGTGTGCATGGACTTAAGAAGCATTGAACAAATATTGGCATTGAGCTCTTTGTTTTCATCCAGCATCGGGTATAATTAACCTTTTACACTTCCCCATTCATCTATCAGGACTGCACCTGGAGAGAGAGTTGCTGCACACAAATTCCCAGGAAACACCACAGCAAGCCTTTAAGTTCTACGTCTTTCACTCTTCCACCATGCCCTCGGTTATGGTGTTTTCTCCACTATGGAGGCACTACAGGCAACTTTTGTAGTGGGGGCTATGCTCTCACTGGAGGGGGGGGGTAGTGGTGGCCTTACCCAGGGTTTTTTCTTACCATCCCTGCACCCTTCCTCCTGTCAGATGATGGGGGTGTTGCAGTGCCTTTTTTTCTCCACCAGCCCAGTGGAGCAGTGGCCAGCGTGGTTGTCTGTGCCTGTGTGCTCGACGCTGTTCGGAGTTATATGGGCATCTCATGCACCCCAGGACTTACAAGATGATTCCTGCAGTGAAGGGAAGCTGCTGTAGTAGCGGAAGCTTGCCGGGTCCTGGCCACTTCACATTCTCAGTATTCCGCTGCACTGTGCAGCATGGAGAAAGCAGAAACTGACTGCTGCGGTGGAATCAGGTGCCTCATCTCATGCACTAGCCAGGCCCAGGTAAGGGGGGTACAGTGGTCCTTACTATTGGGATTTTTTGTGTGTGTTTTATTGTGCTTTCTTCTTTAGGTGTCGGGGTGATGGAAGCCTGCTGCTGAAGTGTGCTACAGCTGGGGGGCTGCTCTGCATTGGTGAAGGTTTTCGGAGCTCCTTCTTCTCTCCTCTATTTGCGGTTGTTTGACCTTGCATGGGGAGCTTGGGTGGTCACATGGCAGGTGTGAGTCAATTCTTGTCTTGCTGGAGCCCACTTAATATGGGATTGTATTTGTTTCCCTTTGTTATTGTTTAAGGTTAAAGCAAATAGAACTCTCCTGATAAAAGGAAGTGCTCTTCCTGGAAAAAGCCACTTAAAGTAGAACTACAAGCAAAACTTTCTTTATATATAGAGTAAGGGGGGGGTTTATAACCTCAGTCAGATATTTATTTGCCATCTGTCCATTTGCCAAGATTTTCCTAAACTTCCTGTCCCGTAGCCAAACTTAGTGAGAAGAAATTCCTGCAGATTGAGGGGTTTCCTTGGGGACTGCCAGGTCACCAGAACTAGTGTCCCTACTGTAATATTACCCGTTTATTTCTTTTATGGGGACAACCCAAACTTTAGCATTTTTTTACTTTCAATGATACCACCAATGGGCCCCGGTTGTGTGTCTCCAAGCCCTTCCAGAGGGCCCCGGTTGCGTGTCTCCCAAGCCTTTCCAGAGGGCCCCGGTTGCGTGTCTCCAAGCCCTTCCAGAGGGCCCCGGTTGCGTGTCTCCAAGCCCTTCCAGAGGGCCCCGGTTGCGTGTCTCCAAGCCCTTCCAGAGGGCCCCGGTTGCGTGTTTCCAAGCCCTTCCAGAGGGCCCCGATTGCGTGTCTCCAAGCCCTTCCAGAGGGCCCCGGTTGCGTGTCTCCAAGCCCTTCCAGAGGGCCCCGGTTGCGTGTCTCCAAGCCCTTTCAGAGGGCCCCGCTTGCGTGTCTCCAAGCCCTTCCAGAGGGCCCCGGTTGCGTGTCTCCAAGCCCTTCCAGAGGGCCCGGGTTGCGTGTCTCCAAGCCCTTCCAGAGGGCCCCGGTTGCGTGTCTCCAAGCCCTTCCAGAGGGCCCCGGTTGCGTGTCTCCAAGCCCTTCCAGAGGGCCCCGGTTGCGTGTCTCCAAGCCCTTCCAGAGGGCCCCTGTTGCGTGTCTCCAAGCCCTTCCAGAGGGCCCCTGTTGCGTGTCTCCAAGCCCTTCCAGAGGGCCCCGGTTGCGTGTCTCCAAGCCCTTCCAGAGGGCCCCGGTTGCGTGTCTCCAAGCCCTTCCAGAGGGCCCCGGTTGCGTGTCTCCAAGCCCTTCCAGAGGGCCCCGGTTGCGTGTCTCCAAGCCCTTCCAGAGGGCCCCCGGTTGCGTGTCTCCAAGCCTTTCCAGAGGGCCCCGGTTGCGTGTCTCCAAGCCTTTCCAGAGGGCCCCCGGTTGCGTGTCTCCAAGCCTTTCCAGAGGGCCCCCGGTTGCGTGTCTCCAAGCCTTTCCAGAGGGCCCCCGGTTGCGTGTCTCCAAGCCTTTCCAGAGGGCCCAGGTTGCGTGTCTCCAAGCCTTTCCAGAGGGCCCCGGTTGCGTGTCTCCAAGCCTTTCCAGAGGACCCCGGTTGCGTGTCTCCAAGCCCTTCCAGAGGGCCCCGGTTGCGTGTCTCCAAGCCCTTCCAGAGGGCCCCGGTTGCGTGTCTCCAAGCCCTTCCAGAGGGCCCCGGTTGCGTGTCTCCAAGCCCTTCCAGAGGGCCCCGGTTGCGTGTCTCCAAGCCCTTCCAGAGGGCCCCGGTTGCGTGTCTCCAAGCCCTTCCAGAGGGCCCGGTTGCGTGTCTCCAAGCCCTTCCAGAGGGCCCCGGTTGCGTGTCTCCAAGCCCTTCCAGAGGGCCCCGGTTGCGTGTCTCCAAGCCCTTCCAGAGGGCCCCGGTTGCGTGTCTCCAAGCCCTTCCAGAGGGCCCCGGTTGCGTGTCTCCAAGCCCTTCCAGAGGGCCCCGGTTGCGCGTCTCCAAGCCCTTCCAGAGGGCCCCGGTTGCGTGTCTATAAGCTTTTCCAGAGGGCCCCGGTTGCCTGTCTCCAAGCCCTTCCGGAGGGCCCCCGGTTGCGTGTCTCCAAGCCCTTCCAGAGGGCCTTCTGACCATCCCTGCACCCTCCCTCCTGTCGGATGATGGGGGTGTTGCAGTGCCTTATTTTCCTCCTCCAGCCCGGGGGAGCAGTGGCCAGCAGGGTTGTCTGTGCCTGTGTGCCCGATGCTGTTTGGAGTTATATGGGCTTGTGTCATGCAGTCCAGGACTTGCAAGGTGGTTCCTGCAGTGCAGGGAAGCCGCTGCAGTGGTGGAGGCTTGCCACATGTGATCTGCGGGTCCTGGCCACTCCGCATTCTCAGAATTCTGCTGCACTGTGCAACATGGAGGAAGCAGAAACCGTTAGCTGCTACATCAGAAGCAGGTGCCTCATCTCATGCACTAGCCAGGCCAAGGTAAGGGGGGCACAGTGGTGCCTTTTGGTTATCCTTACTATTGGGATTACTTGTGTGTGGTTTATTGTGCCTTCCTCTCTAGGTGTCAGGGTAAAGGAAGCCTGCTGCTGAAGTGCGCTACAGCTTGGGGGCAGCTTTGCATTGGTGAAAGTTCTCGGAGCTCCTTCCTCTCTCGTCTATTTGCGGTTGATTGACCTTGCATGGGGAGCTTGGGTGGTAACATGGCGGGTGTGGGTCAATTGTTGCTGGAGCCCACTTAAAATGGGATTGTATTTGTTTCCCTTTGTTATTGTTTAAGGTTAAAGCAAATAAAGCTCTCCTGATAAAAGGAAGTGAAAAAGCCACTTATAGTAGAACTACAAGCAAAACCTTCTTTTTGTATAGAGTAAGCCCATCAGGGGTGCCCGTGTCCAGCCTATCAGGAGTGCCCGGGTGCCTGTGTCAGCCCTTCCAGAGTGCCCGGGTGCCTGTGTCAGCCCTTCCAGAGTGCCCGGGTGCCCGTGTCAGCCCTTCCAGAGTGCCCAGGTGCCCGTCTCCAGCCCTTCCAGAGTTTCCGGGTGCCCGTCTCCAGTTCTTCCAGAGTGCCCGGGTGCCCGTCTCCAGCCCTTCCAGAGTGCCCAGGTGCCCGTCTCCAGCCCTTCCAGAGTGCCCGGGTGCCCGTCTCCATGCCCTTCCAGAGAGCCCGGGTGCCCGTCTCCATGCCCTTCCAGAGTGCTCGGGTGCCCGTCTCCATGCCCTTCCAGAGTGCTCGGGTGCCCATCTCCATGCCCTTCCAGAGTGCTCGGGTGCCCATCTCCATGCCCTTCCAGAGTGCTCGGGTGCAAGTCTTCATGCCCTTCCAGAGTGCTCGGGTGCCAGTCTCCATGCCCTTCCAGAGTGCCCAGGTGCCCGTCTCATGCCCTTCCAGAGTGCCCGGGTGCCCGTCTCATGCCCTTCCAGAGTGCCCGGGTGCCCGTCTCATGCCCTTCCAGAGTGCCCGGGTGCCCGTCTCATGCCCTTCCAGAGTGCCCGGGTGCCCGTCTCATGCCCCTCCAGAGTGCCCGGGTGCCCGTCTCATGCCCTTCCAGAGTGCCCGGGTGCCCGTCTCATGCCCTTCCAGAGTGCCCGGGTGCCCGTCTCCATGCCCTTCCAGAGTGCCCGTCTCAATGCCCTTCCAGAGTGCCCGGGTGCTCGTCTCAATGCCCTTCCAGAGTGCCCGGGTGCCCGTCTCAATGCCTTTCCAGAGTGCCCGGGTGCCCGTCTCAATGCCTTTCCAGAGTGCCCGGGTGCCCGTCTCAATGCCCTTCCAGAGTGCCCGGGTGCCCGTCTCATGCCCTTCCAGTGTGCCCGGGTGCCCGTCTCATGCCCTTCCAGAGTGCCCAGGTGCCCGTCTCATGCCCTTCCAGAGTGCCCGGGTGCCCGTCTCATGCCCTTCCAGAGTGCCCGGGTGCCTGTCTCCAGCCCTTCCAGAGTGCCCGGGTGCATGTGGTGTGGGTCTGCACTTTAAGCCCCCTGTGTCAAGAATTCTCCTGCACTGTGCAACATGGAGAAAGCAGAAACTGTTAGCTGCTACATCAGAAGCAGGTGCCTCATCTCATGTACTAGCCAGGCCAAGGTAAGGGGGGCACAGTGGTGCCTTTTGGTTATCCTTACTATTGGGATTACTTGTGTGTGGTTTATTGTGCTTTCCTCTCTAGGTGTCAGGGTAAAGGAAGCCTGCTACTGAAGTGCGCTACAGCTTGGGGGCAGCTTTGCATTGGTGAAAGTTCTCGGAGCTTCTTCCTCTCTCGTCTATTTGCGGTTGATTGACCTTGCATGGGGAGCTTGGGTGGTCACATGGCAGGTGTGGGTCTATTGTTGCTGGAGCCCACTTAAAATGGGATTGTATTTGTTTCCCTTTGTTATTGTTTAAGGTTAAAGCAAATAAAGCTCTCCTGATAAAAGGAAGTGAAAAAAGCCACTTATAGTAGAACTACAAGCAAAACCTTCTTTTTGTATACAGTAAGCCCATCAGGGGTGCCCGTGTCCAGCCTATCAGGAGTGCCCGGGTGCCTGTGTCAGCCCTCCCAGAGTGCCCGGGTGCCCGTCTCCAGCCCTTCCAGAGTGCCCGGGTGCCTGTCTCCAGCCCTTCCAGAGTGCCTGGGTGCCCGTCTCCAGCCCTTCCAGAGTGCCCGGGTGCCCGTCTCCAGCCCTTCCAGAGTGCCCGGGTGCCCGTCTCCAGCCCTTCCAGAGTGCCCGGGTGCTCGTCTCATGCCCTTCCAGAGTGCCCGGGTGCTCGTCTCATGCCCTTCCAGAGTGCCCGGGTGCCCGTCTCATGCCCTTCCAGAGTGCCCGGGTTCCCGTCTCATGCCCTTCCAGAGTGCCCGGGTTCCCGTCTCATGCCCTTCCAGAGTGCCCGGGTGCCCGTCTCATGCCCTTCCAGAGTGCCCGGGTGCCCGTCTCATGCCCTTTCAGAGTGCCCGGGTGCCCGTCTCATGCCCTTCCAGAGTGCCTGGGTGCCTGTGGTGTGGGTCTGCACTTGAAGCCCCCTGTGTCAAGAAGGTTGACCACTACTGCCTTAAATAATGCTCTTAAAAAGCTGGGGGTCTATCGGATTCAAGTTTCTGGTTCATGTGGTCTCTTCTTCCATTCAGCTCTTTAATAGGTTTCTGCAGTTCATCCATGGACCATGGCTGGAAGGTGTGTGTGCATGGACTTAAGAAGCATTGAACAAATATTGGCATTGAGCTCTTTGTTTTCATCCAGCATCGGGTATAATTAACCTTTTACACTTCCCCATTCATCTATCAGGACTGCACCTGGAGAGAGAGTTGCTGCACACAAATTCCCAGGAAACACCACAGCAAGCCTTTAAGTTCTACGTCTTTCACTCTTCCACCATGCCCTCGGTTATGGTGTTTTCTCCACTATGGAGGCACTACAGGCAACTTTTGTAGTGGGGGCTATGCTCTCACTGGAGGGGGGGGGGGGTAGTGGTGGCCTTACCCAGGGTTTTTTCTTACCATCCCTGCACCCTTCCTCCTGTCAGATGATGGGGGTGTTGCAGTGCCTTTTTTTCTCCACCAGCCCAGTGGAGCAGTGGCCAGCGTGGTTGTCTGTGCCTGTGTGCTCGACGCTGTTCGGAGTTATATGGGCATCTCATGCACCCCAGGACTTACAAGATGATTCCTGCAGTGAAGGGAAGCTGCTGTAGTAGCGGAAGCTTGCCGGGTCCTGGCCACTTCACATTCTCAGTATTCCGCTGCACTGTGCAGCATGGAGAAAGCAGAAACGGACTGCTGCGGTGGAATCAGGTGCCTCATCTCATGCACTAGCCAGGCCCAGGTAAGGGGGGTACAGTGGTCCTTACTATTGGGATTTTTTGTGTGTGTTTTATTGTGCTTTCTTCTTTAGGTGTCGGGGTGATGGAAGCCTGCTGCTGAAGTGTGCTACAGCTGGGGGGCTGCTCTGCATTGGTGAAGGTTTTCGGAGCTCCTTCTTCTCTCCTCTATTTGCGGTTGTTTGACCTTGCATGGGGAGCTTGGGTGGTCACATGGCAGGTGTGAGTCAATTCTTGTCTTGCTGGAGCCCACTTAATATGGGATTGTATTTGTTTCCCTTTGTTATTGTTTAAGGTTAAAGCAAATAGAACTCTCCTGATAAAAGGAAGTGCTCTTCCTGGAAAAAGCCACTTAAAGTAGAACTACAAGCAAAACTTTCTTTATATATAGAGTAAGGGGGGGGTTTATAACCTCAGTCAGATATTTATTTGCCATCTGTCCATTTGCCAAGATTTTCCTAAACTTCCTGTCCCGTAGCCAAACTTAGTGAGAAGAAATCCCTGCAGATTGAGGGGTTTCCTTGGGGACTGCCAGGTCACCAGAACTAGTGTCCCTACTGTAATATTACCCGTTTATTTCTTTTATGGGGACAACCCAAACTTTAGCATTTTTTTACTTTCAATGATACCACCAATGGGCCCCGGTTGTGTGTCTCCAAGCCCTTCCAGAGGGCCCCGGTTGCGTGTCTCCCAAGCCTTTCCAGAGGGCCCCGGTTGCGTGTCTCCAAGCCCTTCCAGAGGGCCCCGGTTGCGTGTCTCCAAGCCCTTCCAGAGGGCCCCGGTTGCGTGTCTCCAAGCCCTTCCAGAGGGCCCCGGTTGCGTGTCTCCAAGCCCTTCCAGAGGGCCCCGATTGCGTGTCTCCAAGCCCTTTCAGAGGGCCCCGGTTGCGTGTCTCCAAGCCCTTCCAGAGGGCCCCGGTTGCGTGTCTCCAAGCCCTTCCAGAGGGCCCCGGTTGCGTGTCTCCAAGCCCTTCCAGAGGGCCCCGGTTGCGTGTCTCCAAGCCCTTCCAGAGGGCCCCGGTTGCGTGTCTCCAAGCCCTTCCAGAGGGCCCCGGTTGCGTGTCTCCAAGCCCTTCCAGAGGGCCCCGGTTGTGTGTCTCCAAGCCCTTCCAGAGGGCCCCGGTTGCGTGTCTCCAAGCCCTTCCAGAGGGCCCCGGTTGCGTGTCTCCAAGCCCTTCCAGAGGGCCCCGGTTGCGTGTCTCCAAGCCCTTCCAGAAGGCCCCTGTTGCGTGTCTCCAAGCCCTTCCAGAGGGCCCCGGTTGCGTGTCTCCAAGCCCTTCCAGAGGGCCCCGGTTGCGTGTCTCCAAGCCCTTCCAGAGGGCCCCCGGTTGCGTGTCTCCAAGCCTTTCCAGAGGGCCCAGGTTGCGTGTCTCCAAGCCTTTCCAGAGGGCCCAGGTTGCGTGTCTCCAAGCTTTTCCAGAGGACCCCGGTTGCGTGTCTCCAAGCCCTTCCAGAGGGCCCCGGTTGCGTGTCTCCAAGCCCTTCCAGAGGGCCCCGGTTGCGTGTCTCCAAGCCCTTCCAGAGGGCCCCAGTTGCGTGTCTCCAAGCCCTTCCAGAGGGCCCGGTTGCGTGTCTCCAAGCCCTTCCAGAGGGCCCCGGTTGCGTGTCTCCAAGCCCTTCCAGAGGGCCCCGGTTGCGTGTCTCCAAGCCCTTCCAGAGGGCCCCGGTTGCGTGTCTCCAAGCCCTTCCAGAGGGCCCAGGTTGCGTGTCTCCAAGCCTTTCCAGAGGGCCCCGGTTGCGTGTCTCCAAGCCCTTCCAGAGGGCCCCGGTTGCGTGTCTCCAAGCCCTTCCAGAGGGCCCCGGTTGCGTGTCTCCAAGCCTTTCCAGAGGGCCCCGGTTGCGTGTCTCCAAGCCCTTCCAGAGGGCCCCGGTTGCGTGTCTCCAAGCCCTTCCAGAGGGCCCCGGTTGCGTGTCTCCAAGCCCTTCCAGAGGGCCCCAGTTGCGCGTCTCCAAGCCCTTCCAGAGGGCCCCGGTTGCGTGTCTATAATCTTTTCCAGAGGGCCCCGGTTGCCTGTCTCCAAGCCCTTCCAGAGGGCCCCCGGTTGCGTGTCTCCAAGCCCTTCCAGAGGGCCTTCTGACCATCCCTGCACCCTCCCTCCTGTCGGATGATGGGGGTGTTGCAGTGCCTTTTTTTCCTCCTCCTGCCCGGGGGAGCAGTGGCCAGCAGGGTTGTCTGTGCCTGTGTGCCCGATGCTGTTTGGAGTTATATGGGCTTGTGTCATGCAGCCCAGGACTTGCAAGGTGGTTCCTGCAGTGCAGGGAAGCCGCTGCAGTGGTGGAGGCTTGCCACATGTGATCTGCGGGTCCTGGCCACTCCGCATTCTCAGAATTCTGCTGCACTGTGCAACATGGAGGAAGCAGAAACCGTTAGCTGCTACATCAGAAGCAGGTGCCTCATCTCATGCACTAGCCAGGCCAAGATAAGGGGGGCACAGTGGTGCCTTTTGGTTATCCTTACTATTGGGATTACTTGTGTGTGGTTTATTGTGCCTTCCTCTCTAGGTGTCAGGGTAAAGGAAGCCTGCTGCTGAAGTGCGCTACAGCTTGGGGGCAGCTTTGCATTGGTGAAAGTTCTCGGAGCTCCTTCCTCTGAGTGCCCGGGTGCCCGTCTCCAGCCCTTCCAGAGTGCCCGGGTGCCCGTCTCCAGCCCTTCCAGAGTGCCCGGGTGCCCGTCTCCAGCCCTTCCAGAGTCCCCGGGTGCCCGTCTCCAGGCCCTTCCAGAGTGCTCGGGTGCCCGTCTCCATGCCCTTCCAGAGTGCTCGGGTGCCCGTCTCCATGCCCTTCCAGAGTGCTCGGGTGCCCGTCTCCATGCCCTTCCAGAGTGCCCATCTCCATGCCCTTCCAGAGTGCTCGGGTGCAAGTCTTCATGCCCTTCCAGAGTGTTTGGGTGCCAGTCTCCATGCCCTTCCAGAGTGCCCGGGTGCTCGCCTCAATGCGCTTCCAGAGTGCCCGGGTGCCCGTCTCATGCCCTTCCAGAGTGCCCGGGTGCCCGTCTCATGCCCTTCCAGAGTGCCCGGGTGCCCATTTCATGCCCTTCCAGAGTGCCCGGGTGCCCGTCTCATGCCCTTCCAGAGTGCCCGGGTGCCCGTCTCATGCCCTTCCAGAGTGCCCGGGTGCCCGTCTCATGCCCTTCCAGGGTGCCCGTCTCATGCCCTTCCAGAGTGCCTGGGTGCCCGTCTTAAGCCCTTCCAGAGTGCCCGGGTGCCCGTCTCATGCCCTTCCAGAGTGCCCGGGTGCCCGTCTCATGCCCTTCCAGAGTGCCCGGGTGCCCGTCTCATGCCCTTCCAGAGTGCTCGGGTGCCCGTCTCCATGCCCTTCTAGAGTGCTCGGGTGCCCGTCTCCATGCCCTTCCAGAGTGCCCGGGTGCCCGTCTCAATGCCCTTCCAGAGTGCCCGGGTGCCCGTCTCAATGCCCTTCCAGAGTGCCCGGGTGCCCGTCTCAATGCCCTTCCAGAGTGCCCGGGTGCCCGTCTCAATGCCCTTCCAGAGTGCCCGGGTGCCCGTCTCAATGCCCTTCCAGAGTGCCCGGGTGCCCGTCTCATGCCCTTCCAGAGTGCCCGGGTGCCCGTCTCATGCCCTTCCAGAGTGCCCGGGTGCCCGTCTCATGCCCTTCCAGAGTGCCCGGGTGCCCGTCTCATGCCCTTCCAGAGTGCCCGGGTGCCCGTCTCATGCCCTTCCAGAGTGCCCGGGTGCCCGTCTCCAGCCCTTCCAGAGTGCCCGGGTGCATGTGGTGTGGGTCTGCACTTTAAGCCCCCTGTGTCAAGAATTCTCCTGCACTGTGCAACATGGAGAAAGCAGAAACTGTTAGCTGCTACATCAGAAGCAGGTGCCTCATCTTATGTACTAGCCAGGCCAAGGTAAGGGGGGCACAGTTGTGCCTTTTGGTTATCCTTACTATTGGGATTACTTGTGTGTGGTTTATTGTGTCTTCCTCTCTAGGTGTCAGGGTAAAGGAAGCCTGCTACTGAAGTGCGCTACAGCTTGGGGGCAGCTTTGCATTGGTGAAAGTTCTCGGAGCTTCTTCCTCTCTCGTCTATTTGCGGTTGATTGACCTTGCATGGGGAGCTTGGGTGGTCACATGGCAGGTGTGGGTCTATTGTTGCTGGAGCCCACTTAAAATGGGATTGTATTTGTTTCCCTTTGTTATTGTTTAAGGTTAAAGCAAATAAAGCTCTCCTGATAAAAGGAAGTGAAAAAAGCCACTTATAGTAGAACTACAAGCAAAACCTTCTTTTTGTATAGAGTAAGCCCATCAGGGGTGCCCGTGTCCAGCCTATCAGGAGTGCCCGGGTGCCTGTGTCAGCCCTCCCAGAGTGCCCGGGTGCCCGTCTCCAGCCCTATCAGAGTGCCCGGGTGCCCGTCTCCAGCCCTATCAGTGCCCGGGTGCCCGTCTCCAGCCCTTCCAGAGTGCTCAGGTGCCCGTCTCCAGCACTTCCAGAGTGCTTGGGTGCCCGTCTCCAGCCCTTCCAGAGTGCTCGGGTGCCCGTCTCCATGCCCTTCCAGAGTGCTCGGGTGCCCGTCTCCATGCCTTTCCAGAGTGCCCGTCTCCATGCCCTTCCAGAGTGCCCGGGTGTTCGTCTCAATACCCTTCCAGAGTGCCCGGGTGCTCGTCTTAATGCCCTTCCAGAGTGCCCGGGTGCTCGTCTCAATGCCCTTCCAGAGTGCCCGGGTGCCCGTCTCATGCCCTTCCAGAGTGCCCGGGTGCCCGTGTCATGCCCTTCCAGAGTGCCCGGGTGCCTGTCTCATGCCCTTCCAGAGTGCCCGGGTGCCCGTCTCAATGCCCTTCCAGAGTGCCCGGGTGCCCGTCTCAATGCCCTTCCAGAGTGCCCGGGTGCCCGTCTCAATGCCCTTCCAGAGTGCCCGGGTGCCCGTCTCATGCCCTTCCAGAGTGCCGGGTGCCCGTCTCATGCCCTTCCAGAGTGCCCGGGTGCAAGTCTCCATGCCCTTCCAGAGTGCTCGGGTGCCCGTCTCCATGCCCTTCCAGAGTGCTCGGGTGCAAGTCTCCATGCCCTTCCAGAGTGCTCGGGTGCCCATCTCCATGCCCTTCCAGAGTGCCCGTCTCCATGCCCTTCCAGAGTGCCCGTCTCAATGCCCTTCCAGAGTGCCCGTCTCAATGCCCTTCCAGAGTGCCCGGGTGCCC
The DNA here is from genome assembly GCF_965119305.1 of Pelophylax lessonae. Lineage (NCBI taxonomy): Eukaryota > Metazoa > Chordata > Amphibia > Anura > Ranidae > Pelophylax > Pelophylax lessonae. The sequence continues at coordinate 422,847,803 of NC_138771.1, forward strand.
GTCTCAATGCCCTTCCAGAGTGCCCGGGTGCCCGTCTCATGCCCTTCCAGAGTGCCGGGTGCCCGTCTCATGCCCTTCCAGAGTGCCCGGGTGCCCATCTCAGGCCCTTCCAGAGTGCTCGGGTGCAAGTCTCCATGCCCTTCCAGAGTGCTCGGGTGCAAGTCTCCATGCCCTTCCAGAGTGCTCGGGTGCCCATCTCCATGCCCTTCCAGAGTGCCCGTCTCCATGCCCTTCCAGAGTGCCCATCTCAATGCCCTTCCAGAGTGCCCGGGTGCCCGTCTCAATGCCCTTCCAGAGTGCCCGGGTGCCCGTCATGCCCTTCCAGAGTGCCCAGGTGCCCGTCTCATGCCCTTCCAGAGTGCCCGGGTGCCCGTCTCATGCCCTTCCAGAGTGCCCGGGTGCCCATCTCATGCCCTTCCAGAGTGCCCGGGTGCCCGTCTCATGCCCTCACAGAGTGCCCGGGTGCCCGTCTCATGCCCTCACAGAGTGCCCGGGTGCCCGTCTCATGCCCTTCCAGAGTGCCCGGGTGCCCGTCTCATGCCCTTCCAGAGTGACCGGGTGCCCGTCTCATGCCCTTCCAGAGTGCCCGGGTGCCCGTCTCATGCCCTTCCAGAGTGCTCGGGTGCAAGTCTCCATGCCCTTCCAGAGTGCTCGGGTGCCCGTCTCCATGCCCTTCCAGAGTGCCTGTCTCCATGCCCTTCCAGAGTGCCTGGGTGCTCGTCTCAATGCCCTTCCAGAGTGCCCGGGTGCCCGTCTCATGCCCTTCCAGAGTGCCCGGGTGCCCATCTCAGGCCCTTCCAGAGTGCCCGGGTGCCCGTCTCAGGCCCTTCCAGAGTGCCTGGGTGCCCGTCTCATGCCCTTCCAGAGTGCCCGGGTGCCCGTCTCATGCCCTTCCAGAGTGCCCGGGTGCCCGTCTCATGCCCTTCCAGAGTGCCCGGGTGCCCGTCTCCAGCCCTTCCAGAGTGCCCGGGTGCATGTGGTGTGGGTCTGCACTTTAAGCCCCCTGTGTCAAGAATTCTCCTGCACTGTGCAACATGGAGAAAGCAGATACTGTTAGCTGCTACATTAGAAGCAGGTGCCTCATCTCATGTACTAGCCAGGCCAAGGTAAGGGGGGCACAGTGGTGCCTTTTGGTTATCCTTACTATTGGGATTACTTGTGTGTGGTTTATTGTGCCTTTCTCTCTAGGTGTCAGGGTAAAGGAAGCCTGCTACTGAAGTGCGCTACAGCTTGGGGGCAGCTTTGCATTGGTGAAAGTTCTCAGAGCTTCTTCCTCTCTCGTCTATTTGCGGTTGATTGACCTTGCATGGGGAGCTTGGGTGGTCACATGGCAGGTGTGGGTCTATTGTTGCTGGAGCCCACTTAAAATGGGATTGTATTTGTTTCCCTTTGTTATTGTTTAAGGTTAAAGCAAATAAAGCTCTCCTGATAAAAGGAAGTGAAAAAGCCACTTATAGTAGAACTACAAGCAAAACCTTCTTTTTGTATAGAGTAAGCCCATCAGGGGTGCCCGTGTCCCTGTGTCAGCCCTCCCAGAGTGCCCGGGTGCCCGTCTCCAGCCCTATCAGAGTGCCCGGGTGCCCATCTCCAGCCCTATCAGAGTGCCCGGGTGCCCGTCTCATGCCCTTCCAGAGTGCTCGGGTGCCCATTTCCATGCCCTTCCAGAGTGCTCGGGTGCAAGTCTCCATGCCCTTCCCGAGTTGTCGGGTGCCCGTCTCCATGCCCTTTCAGAGTGCCCGGGTGCTCGTCTCAATGCCCTTTCAGAGTGCCCGGGTGCCCGTCTCAATGTAATTGCAGAGTGCCCGGGTGCCCGTCTCAATGCCCTTCCAGAGTGCCCGGGTGCCCGTCTCAATGCCCTTCCAGAGTGCCCGGTGCCCATCTCAATGCCCTTCCAGAGTGCCCGGTGCCCGTCTCAATGCCCTTCCAGAGTGCCCGGGTGCCCGTCTCAATGCCCTTCCAGAGTGCCCGTGTGCCAGTCTCATGCCCTTCCAGAGTGCCCGGGTGCCCGTCTCATGCCCTTCCAGAGTGCCCGGGTGCCCGTCTCATGCCCTTCCAGAGTGTCCGGGTGCCCGTCTCATGCCCTTCCAGAGTGCCCGGGTGCCCGTCTCATGCCCTTCCAGAGTGCCCGGGTGCCCGTCTCATGCCCTTCCAGAGTGCCCGGGTGCCCGTCTCATGCCCTTCCAGAGTGCCCGGGTGCCCGTCTCCAGCCCTTCCAGAGTGCCCGGGTGCATGTGGTGTGGGTCTGCACTTTAAGCCCCCTGTGTCAAGAATTCTCCTGCACTGTGCAACATGGAGAAAGCAGAAACTGTTAGCTGCTACATCAGAAGCAGGTGCCTCATCTTATGTACTAGCCAGGCCAAGGTAAGGGGGGCACAGTTGTGCCTTTTGGTTATCCTTACTATTGGGATTACTTGTGTGTGGTTTATTGTGCCTTTCTCTCTAGGTGTCAGGGTAAAGGAAGCCTGCTACTGAAGTGCGCTACAGCTTGGGGGCAGCTTTGCATTGGTGAAAGTTCTCGGAGCTTCTTCCTCTCTCGTCTATTTGCGGTTGATTGACCTTGCATGGGGAGCTTGGGTGGTCACATGGCAGGTGTGGGTCTATTGTTGCTGGAGCCCACTTAAAATGGGATTGTATTTGTTTCCCTTTGTTATTGTTTAAGGTTAAAGCAAATAAAGCTCTCCTGATAAAAGGAAGTGAAAAAAGCCACTTATAGTAGAACTACAAGCAAAACCTTCTTTTTGTATAGAGTAAGCCCATCAGGGGTGCCCATGTCCAGCCTATCAGGAGTGCCCGGGTGCCTGTGTCAGCCCTCCCAGAGTGCCCGGGTGCCCGTCTCCAGCCCTATCAGAGTGCCCGGTTGCCCGTCTCCAGCCCTATCAGTGCCCGGGTGCCCGTCTCCAGCCCTTCCAGAGTGCTTGGGTGCCCGTCTCCAGCCCTTCCAGAGTGCTCGGGTGCCCGTCTCCAGCCCTTCCAGAGTGCTCGGGTGCCCGTCTCCATGCCCTTCCAGAGTGCTCGGGTGCCCGTCTCCAGCCCTTCCAGAGTGCTCGGGTGCCCGTCTCCATGCCCTTCCAGAGTGCTTGGGTGCAAGTCTCCATGCCCTCCCAGAGTGCTTGGGTGCCCGTCTCCATGCCCTTCCAGAGTGCCCGTCTCCATGCCCTTCCAGAGTGCCCGGGTGTTCGTCTCAATGCCCTTCCAGAGTGCCCGGGTGCTCGTCTTAATGCCCTTCCAGAGTGCCCGGGTGCTCGTCTCAATGCCCTTCCAGAGTGCCCGGGTGCCCGTCTCATGCCCTTCCAGAGTGCCCGGGTGCCTGTCTCATGCCCTTCCAGAGTGCCCGGGTGCCCGTCTCATGCCCTTCCAGAGTGCCCGGGTGCCTGTCTCATGCCCTTCCAGAGTGCCCGGGTGTCCGTCTCAATGCCCTTCCAGGGTGCCCGTCTCATGCCCTTCCAGAGTGCCCGGGTGCCCGTCTCATGCCCTTCCAGAGTGCCCGGGTGCCCGTCTCATGCCCTTCCAGAGTGCCCGGGTGCCCGTCTCATGCCCTCACAGAGTGCCCGGGTGCCCGTCTCATGCCCTTCCAGAGTGCCCGGGTGCCCGTCTCATGCCCTTCCAGAGTGCCCGGGTGCCCGTCTCATGCCCTTCCAGAGTGCCCGGGTGCCTGTCTCATGCCCTTCCAGAGTGCCCGGGTGTCCGTCTCAATGCCCTTCCAGGGTGCCCGTCTCATGCCCTTCCAGAGTGCCCGGGTGCCCGTCTCATGCCCTTCCAGAGTGCCCGGGTGCCTGTCTCATGCCCTTCCAGAGTGCCCGGGTGTCCGTCTCAATGCCCTTCCAGGGTGCCCGTCTCATGCCCTTCCAGAGTGCCCGGGTGCCCGTCTCATGCCCTTCCAGAGTGCCCGGGTGCCCGTCTCATGCCCTTCCAGAGTGCCCGGGTGCCCGTCTCATGCCCTTCCAGAGTGCCCGGGTGCCCGTCTCATGCCCTTCCAGAGTGCCCGGGTGCAAGTCTCCATGCCCTTCCAGAGTGCTCGGGTGCCCGTCTCCATGCCCTTCCAGAGTGCTCGGGTGCAAGTCTCCACGCCCTTCCAGAGTGCTCGGGTGCCCATCTCCATGCCCTTCCAGAGTGCCCGTCTCCATGCCCTTCCAGAGTGCCCGTCTCAATGCCCTTCCAGAGTGCCCGGGTGCCCGTCTCATGCCCTTCCAGAGTGCCCGGGTGCCCGTCTCATGCACTTCCAGAGTGCCCGGGTGCCCATCTCATGCACTTCCAGAGTGCCCGGGTGCCCGTCTCATGCCCTTCCAGAGTGCCCGGGTGCCCGTCTCATGCCCTTCCAGAGTGCCCGGGTGCCCGTCTCATGCCCTTCCAGAGTGCCCGGGTGCAAGTCTCCATGCCCTTCCAGAGTGCTTGGGTGCCCGTCTCCATGCCCTTCCAGAGTGCCTGTCTCATGCCCTTCCAGAGTGCCCGTCTCCATGCCCTTCCAGAGTGCCCGGGTGCCCGTCTCAGGCCCTTCCAGAGTGCCCGGGTGCCCGTCTCAGGCCCTTCCAGAGTGCCCGGGTGCCCGTCTCAGGCCCTTCCAGAGTGCCCGGGTGCCCGTCTCAGGCCCTTCCAGAGTGCCCGGGTGCCCGTCTCCAGCCCTTCCAGAGTGCCCGGGTGCATGTGGTGTGGGTCTGCACTTTAAGCCCCCTGTGTCAAGAATTCTCCTGCACTGTGCAACATGGAGAAAGCAGATACTGTTAGCTGCTACATTAGAAGCAGGTGCCTCATCTCAAGTACTAGCCAGGCCAAGGTAAGGGGGGCACAGTGGTGCCTTTTGGTTATCCTTACTATTGGGATTACTTGTGTGTGGTTTATTGTGCCTTTCTCTCTAGGTGTCAGGGTAAAGGAAGCCTGCTACTGAAGTGCGCTACAGCTTGGGGGCAGCTTTGCATTGGTGAAAGTTCTCGGAGCTTCTTCCTCTCTCGTCTATTTGCGGTTGATTGACCTTGCATGGGGAGCTTGGGTGGTCACATGGCAGGTGTGGGTCTATTGTTGCTGGAGCCCACTTAAAATGGGATTGTATTTGTTTCCCTTTGTTATTGTTTAAGGTTAAAGCAAATAAAGCTCTCTTGATAAAAGGAAGTGAAAAAAGCCACTTATAGTAGAACTACAAGCAAAACCTTCTTTTTGTATAGAGTAAGCCCATCAGGGGTGCCCGTGTCTAGCCTATCAGGAGTGCCCGGGTGCCCGTCTCCAGCCCTTCCAGAGTGCCCGGGTGCCCGTCTCCAGCCCTTCCAGAGTGCCCGGGTGCCCATCTCATGCCCTTCCAGAGTGCCCGGGTGCCCGTCTCATGCCCTTCCAGAGTGCCCAGGGTGCCTGTGGTGTGGGTCTGCACTTTAAGTCCCCTGTGTCAAGAAGGTTGACCACCACTGCCTTAAATAATGCTCTTAAAAAGCTGGGGGTCTATCGGATTCAAGCTTCTGGTTCATGTGGTCTCTTCTTCCATTCAGCTCTTTGATAGGTTTCTGCAGTTCATCCATGGACCAAGGCTGGAAGGTGTGTGTGCATGGACTTAAGAAGCATTGAACAAATATTGGCATTGAGCTTTTTGGTTTCATCCAGCATCGGGTATAATTAACCTTTTACACTTCCCCATTCGTCTATCAGGACTGCACCTGGAGAGAGAGTTGCTGCACACAAATTCCCAGGAAACACCACAGCAAGCCTTTAAGTTCTACGTCTTTCACTCTCCCACCATGCCCTCGGTTATGGTGTTTCCTCCACTATGGAGGCACTAAAGGGAACTTTTGTAGTGGGGGCTATGCTCTCACTTGTGGGGGGTAGTGGTGGCCTTACCCAGGGTTTTTTCTGACCATCCCTGCACCCTCCCTCCTGTCAGATGATGGGGGTGTTGCAGTGCCTTTTTTTTCTCCACCAGCCCAGGGGAGCAGTGGCCAGCGTGGTTGTCTGTGCCTGTGTGCTCGACGCTGTTCAGAGTTATATGGGCATCTCATGCACCCCAGGACTTACAAGGTGATTCCTGCAGTGAAGGGAAGCCGCTGTAGTAGTGGAAGCTTGCCGGGTCCTGGCCACTTCACATTCTCAGTATTCTGCTGCACTGTGCAGCATGGAGAAAGCAGAAACTGACTGCTGCGGCGGAATCAGGTGCCTCATCTCATGCACTAGCCAGGCCCAGGTAAGGGGGGTACAGTGGTCCTTACTATTGGGATTTTTTGTGTGTGGTTTATTGTGCTTTCTTCTTTAGGTGTCGGGGTGATGGAAGCCTGCTGCTGAAGTGTGCTACAGCTGGGGGGCGGCTCTGCATTGGTGAAGGTTTTCGGAGCTCCTTCTTCTCTCCTCTATTTGCGGTTGTTTGACCTTGCATGGGGAGCTTGGGTGGTCACATGGCGGGTGTGAGTCAATTCTTGTCTTGCTGGAGCCCACTTAATATGGGATTGTATTTGTTTCCCTTTGTTATTGTTTAAGGTTAAAGCAAATAGAACTCTCCTGATAAAAGGAAGTGCTCTTCCTGGAAAAAGCCACTTAAAGTAGAACTACAAGCAAAACTTTCTTTATATATAGAGTAAGGGGGGGGGGGTTTATAACCTCAGTCAGATATTTATTTGCCATCTGTCCATTTGCCAAGATTTTCCTAAACTTCCTGTCCCGTAGCCAAACTTAGTGAGAAGAAATCCCTGCAGATTGAGGGGTTTCCTTGGGGACTGCCAGGTCACCAGAACTATTGTCCCTACTGTAATATTACCCGTTTATTTCTTTTATGGGGACAACCCAAACTTTAGCATTTTTTTTACTTTCAATGATACCACCAATGGGCCCCGGTTGCGTGTCTCCAAGCCCTTCCAGAGGGCCCCGGTTGCGTGTCTCCAAGCCCTTCCAGAGGGCCCCGGTTGCGTGTCTCCAAGCCCTTCCAGAGGGCCCCGGTTGCGTGTCTCCAAGCCCTTCCAGAGGGCCCCGGTTGCGTGTCTCCAAGCCCTTCCAGAGGGCCCCGGTTGCGTGTCTCCAAGCCCTTCCAGAGGTCTCCGGTTGCGTGTCTCCAAGCCCTTCCAGAGGGCCCCGGTTGCGTGTCTCCAAGCTTTTCCAGAGGGCCCTGGTTGCCTGTCTCCAAGCCCTTCCAGAGGGCCCCCGGTTGCGTGTCTCCAAGCCCTTCCAGAGGGCCTTCTGACTATCCCTGCACCCTCCCTCCTTTCGGATGATGGGGGTGTTGCAGTGCCTTTTTTTCCTCCTCCAGCCCGGGGGAGCAGTGGCCAGCAGGGTTGTCTGTGCCTGTGTGCCCGATGCTGTTTGGAGTTATATGGGCTTGTGTCATGCAGCCCAGGACTTGCAAGGTGGTTCCTGCAGTGCAGGGAAGCCGCTGCAGTGGTGGAGGCTTGCCACATGTGATCTGCGGGTCCTGGCCACTCCGCATTCTCAGAATTCTGCTGCACTGTGCAACATGGAGGAAGCAGAAACCATTAGCTGCTACATCAGAAGCAGGTGCCTCATGTCATGCACTAGCCAGGCCAAGGTAAGGGGGGGCACAGTGGTGCCTTTTGGTTATCCTTACTATTGGGATTACTTGTGTGTGGTTTATTGTGCCTTCCTCTCTAGGTGTCAGGGTAAAGGAAGCCTGCTGCTGAAGTGCGCTACAGCTTGGGGGCAGCTTTGCATTGGTGAAAGTTCTCGGAGCTCCTTCCTCTCTCGTCTATTTGCGTTTGATTGACCTTGCATGGGGAGCTTGGGTGGTAACATGGCGGGTGTGGGTCAATTGTTGCTGGAGCCCACTTAAAATGGGATTGTATTTGTTTCCCTTTGTTATTGTTTAAGGTTAAAGCAAATAAAGCTCTCCTGATAAAAGGAAGTGAAAAAAGCCACTTATAGTAGAACTACAAGCAAAACCTTCTTTTTGTATAGAGTAAGCCCATAAGGGGTGCCCGTGTCCAGCCTATCAGGAGTGCCCGGGTGCCCGTGTCAGCCCTTCCAGAGTGCCCGGGTGCCCGTGTCAGCCCTTCCAGAGTGCCCGGGTGCCCGTGTTAGCCCTTCCAGAGTGCCCGGGTGCCCATCTCCAGCCCTTCCAGAGTGCTCGGGTGCCCGTCTCCAGCCCTTCCAGAGTGCTCGGGTGCCCGTCTCCAGCCCTTCCAGAGTGCTCGGGTGCCCGTCTCCATGCCCTTCCAGAGTGCTCGGGTGCCCATCTCCATGCCCTTCCAGAGTGCTCGGGTGCAAGTCTCCATGCCCTTCCGGAGTGCCCGTCTCCATGCCCTTCCAGAGTGCCCGGGTGCTCGTCTCAATGCCCTTCCAGAGTGCCCGGGTGCCCATCTCCATGCCCTTCCAGAGTGCTCGGGTGCAAGTCTCCATGCCCTTCCAGAGTGCCCATCTACATGCCCTTCCAGAGTGCCCGGGTGCTCGTCTCAATGCCCTTCCAGAGTGCCCGGGTGCCCGTCTCAATGCCCTTCCAGAGTGCCCGGGTTCCCATCTCATGCCCTTCCAGAGTGCCCGTCTCATGCCCTTCCAGAGTGCCCGGGTGCCCGTCTCATGCCCTTCCAGAGTGCCCGGGTGCCTGTCTCATGCCCTTCCAGAGTGCCCGGGTGCCCGTCTCATGCCCTTCCAGAGTGCCCGGTTGCCCGTCTCATGCCCTTCCAGAGTGCCCGGGTGCCCGTCTCATGCCCTTCCAGAGTGCCCGGGTGCCTGTCTCATGCCCTTCCAGAGTGCCCGGCTGCCCGTCTCATGCCCTTCCAGAGTGCTCGGGTGCCCATTTCCATGCCCTTCCAGAGTGCTCGGGTGCAAGTCTCCATGCCCTTCCCGAGTTATTGGGTGCCCGTCTCCATGCCCTTCCAGAGTGCCTGTCTCCATGCCCTTCCAGAGTGCCCGGGTGCTCGTCTCAATGCCCTTTCAGAGTGCCCGGGTGCCCGTCTCAATGTACTTGCAGAATGCCCGGGTGCCCGTCTCAATGCCCTTCCAGAGTGCCCGGGTGCCCGTCTCAATGCCCTTCCAGAGTGCCCGGGTGCCCGTCTCAATGCCCTTCCAGAGTGCCCGGGTGCCCGTCTCAATGCCCTTCCAGAGTGCCCGGGTGCCCGTCTCAATGCCCTTCCAGAGTGCCCGGGTGCCCGTCTCATGCCCTTCCAGAGTGCCCGGGTGCCCGTCTCATGCCCTTCCAGAGTGCCCGGGTGCCCGTCTCATGCCCTTCCAGAGTGCCCGGGTGCCCGTCTCATGCCCTTCCAGAGTGCCCGGGTGCCCGTCTCATGCAATTCCAGAGTGCCCGGGTGCCCGTCTCCAGCCCTTCCAGAGTGCCCGGGTGCATGTGGTGTGGGTCTGCACTTTAAGGCTGGCCATACACTATACAATTTTCTTATTCAATTTCCTTTAGATTTACCTTAAACTATGTAATGCAAGGGCCTGCCTGACTGCATACAAATTGAAAGTGTTTAGGTTTGCCCCTATATTACATGGTTTTGGTAAATCTAAAGGAAAGTTGAACAAGAAAATTGTATAGTGTATGGCCAGCCTAAGCCCCCTGTGTCAAGAATTCTCCTGCACTGTGCAACATGGAGAAAGCAGAAACTGTTAGCTGCTACATCAGAAGCAGGTGCCTCATCTTATGTACTAGCCAGGCCAAGGTAAGGGGGGCACAGTTGTGCCTTTTGGTTATCCTTACTATTGGGATTACTTGTGTGTGGTTTATTGTGCCTTCCTCTCTAGGTGTCAGGGTAAAGGAAGCCTGCTACTGAAGTGCGCTACAGCTTGGGGGCAGCTTTGCATTGGTGAAAGTTCTCGGAGCTTCTTCCTCTCTCGTCTATTTGCGGTTGATTGACCTTGCATGGGGAGCTTGGGTGGTCACATGGCAGGTGTGGGTCTATTGTTGCTGGAGCCCACTTAAAATGGGATTGTATTTGTTTCCCTTTGTTATTGTTTAAGGTTAAAGCAAATAAAGCTCTCCTGATAAAAGGAAGTGAAAAAAGCCACTTATAGTAGAACTACAAGCAAAACCTTCTTTTTGTATAGAGTAAGCCCATCAGGGGTGCCCGTGTCCAGCCTATCAGGAGTGCCCGGGTGCCTGTGTTAGCCCTCCCAGAGTGCCCGGGTGCCCGTCTCCAGCCCTATCAGAGTGCCCGTGTGCCCGTCTCAAGCCCTATCAGAGTGCCCGGGTGCCCGTCTCAAGCCCTTTCAGAGTGCCCGGGTGCCCGTCTCATGCCCTTCCAGAGTGCTCGGGTGCCCATTTCCATGCCCTTCCAGAGTGCTCAGGTGCAAGTCTCCATGCCCTTCCTGAGTTATCGGGTGCCCGTCTCCATGCCCTTTCAGAGTGCCCGGGTGCTCGTCTCAATGCCCTTTCAGAGTGCCCGGGTGCCCGTCTCAATGTACTTGCAGAGTGCCCGGGTGCCTGTCTCAATGCCTTTCCAGAGTGCCCGGGTGCCCGTCTCAATGCCCTTCCAGAGTGCCCGGGTGCCCGTCTCAATGCCCTTCCAGAGTGCCCGGGTGCCCGTCTCAATGCCCTTCCAGAGTGCCCGGATGCCCGTCTCAATGCCCTTCCAGAGTGCCCGGGTGCCCGTCTCATGCCCTTCCAGAGTGCCCGGGTGCCCGTCTCATGCCCTTCCAGAGTGCCCGGGTGCCCGTCTCATGCCCTTCCAGAGTGCCCGGGTGCATGTGGTGTGGGTCTGCACTTTAAGCCCCCTGTGTCAAGAATTCTCCTGCACTGTGCAACATGGAGAAAGCAGAAACTGTTAGCTGCTACATCAGAAGCAGGTGCCTCATCTTATGTACTAGCCAGGCCAAGGTAAGGGGGGCACAGTTGTGCCTTTTGGTTATCCTTACTATTGGGATTACTTGTGTGTGGTTTATTGTGCCTTCCTCTCTAGGTGTCAGGGTAAAGGAAGCCTGCTACTGAAGTGCGCTACAGCTTGGGGGCAGCTTTGCATTGGTGAAAGTTCTCGGAGCTTCTTCCTCTCTCGTCTATTTGCGGTTGATTGACCTTGCATGGGGAGCTTGGGTGGTCACATGGCAGGTGTGGGTCTATTGTTGCTGGAGCCCACTTAAAATGGGATTGTATTTGTTTCCCTTTGTTATTGTTTAAGGATAAAGCAAATAAAGCTCTCATGATAAAAGGAAGTGAAAAAAGCCACTTATAGTAGAACTACAAGCAAAACCTTCTTTTTGTATAGAGTAAGCCCATCAGGGGTGCCCATGTCCAGCCTATCAGGAGTGCCCGGGTGCCTGTGTCAGCCCTCCCAGAGTGCCCGGGTGCCCGTCTCCAGCCCTATCAGAGTGCCCGGTTGCCCGTCTCCAGCCCTATCAGTGCCCGGGTGCCCGTCTCCAGCCCTTCCAGAGTGCTCGGGTGCCCGTCTCCAGCCCTTCCAGAGTGCTCGGGTGCCCGTCTCCAGCCCTTCCAGAGTGCTCGGGTGCCCGTCTCCAGCCCTTCCAGAGTGCTCGGGTGCCCGTCTCCATGCCCTTCCAGAGTGCTCGGGTGCCCGTCTCCAGCCCTTCCAGAGTGCTCGGGTGCCCGTCTCCATGCCCTTCCAGAGTGCTTGGGTGCAAGTCTCCATGCCCTCCCAGAGTGCTTGGGTGCCCGTCTCCATGCCCTTCCAGAGTGCCCGTCTCCATGCCCTTCCAGAGTGCCCGGGTGTTCGTCTCAATGCCCTTCCAGAGTGCCCGGGTGCTCGTCTTAATGCCCTTCCAGAGTGCCCGGGTGCTCGTCTCAATGCCCTTCCAGAGTGCCCGGGTGCCCGTCTCATGCCCTTCCAGAGTGCCCGGGTGCCTGTCTCATGCCCTTCCAGAGTGCCCGGGTGCCCGTCTCATGCCCTTCCAGAGTGCCCGGGTGCCTGTCTCATGCCCTTCCAGAGTGCCCGGGTGCCCGTCTCAATGCCCTTCCAGGGTGCCCGTCTCATGCCCTTCCAGAGTGCCCGGGTGCCCGTCTCATGCCCTTCCAGAGTGCCCGGGTGCCCGTCTCATGCCCTTCCAGAGTGCCCGGGTGCCCGTCTCATGCCCTTCCAGAGTGCCCGGGTGCCCGTCTCATGCCCTTCCAGAGTGCCCGGGTGCCCGTCTCATGCCCTTCCAGAGTGCCCGGGTGCAAGTCTCCATGCCCTTCCAGAGTGCTCGGGTGCCCGTCTCCATGCCCTTCCAGAGTGCTCGGGTGCAAGTCTCCACGCCCTTCCAGAGTGCTCGGGTGCCCATCTCCATGCCCTTCCAGAGTGACCGTCTCCATGCCCTTCCAGAGTGCCCGTCTCAATGCCCTTCCAGAGTGCCCGGGTGCCCGTCTCATGCCCTTCCAGAGTGCCCGGGTGCCCGTCTCATGCACTTCCAGAGTGCCCGGGTGCCCGTCTCATGCACTTCCAGAGTGCCCGGGTGCCCGTCTCATGCCCTTCCAGAGTGCCCGGGTGCCCGTCTCATGCCCTTCCAGAGTGCCCGGGTGCCCGTCTCATGCCCTTCCAGAGTGCCCGGGTGCAAGTCTCATGCCCTTCCAGAGTGCTTGGGTGCCCGTCTCCATGCCCTTCCAGAGTGCCTGTCTCATGCCCTTCCAGAGTGCCCGTCTCCATGCCCTTCCAGAGTGCCCGGGTGCCCGTCTCATGCCCTTCCAGAGTGCCCGGGTGCCCATCTTAGGCCCTTCCAGAGTGCCCGGGTGCCTGTCTCAGGCCCTTCCAGAGTGCCCGGGTGCCCGTCTCAGGCCCTTCCAGAGTGCCCGGGTGCCCGTCTCATGCCCTTCCAGAGTGCCCGGGTGCCCGTCTCATGCCCTTCCAGAGTGCCCGGGTGCAAGTCTCCATGCCCTTCCAGAGTGCTCGGGTGCCCGTCTCCATGCCCTTCCAGAGTGCTCGGGTGCAAGTCTCCACGCCCTTCCAGAGTGCTCGGGTGCCCATCTCCATGCCCTTCCAGAGTGCCCGTCTCCATGCCCTTCCAGAGTGCCCGTCTCATGCCCTTCCAGAGTGCCCGGGTGCCCGTCTCATGCCCTTCCAGAGTGCCCGGGTGCCCGTCTCATGCACTTCCAGAGTGCCCGGGTGCCCGTCTCATGCACTTCCAGAGTGCCCGGGTGCCCGTCTCATGCCCTTCCAGAGTGCCCGGGTGCCCGTCTCATGCCCTTCCAGAGTGCCCGGGTGCCTGTCTCATGCCCTTCCAGAGTGCCCGGGTGCAAGTCTCATGCCCTTCCAGAGTGCTTGGGTGCCCGTCTCCATGCCCTTCCAGAGTGCCTGTCTCATGCCCTTCCAGAGTGCCCGTCTCCATGCCCTTCCAGAGTGCCCGGGTGCCCGTCTCATGCCCTTCCAGAGTGCCCGGGTGCCCATCTTAGGCCCTTCCAGAGTGCCCGGGTGCCTGTCTCAGGCCCTTCCAGAGTGCCCGGGTGCCCGTCTCAGGCCCTTCCAGAGTGCCCGGGTGCCCGTCTCAGGCCCTTCCAGAGTGCCCGGGTGCCCGTCTCCAGCCCTTCCAGAGTGCCCGGGTGCATGTGGTGTGGGTCTGCACTTTAAGCCCCCTGTGTCAAGAATTCTCCTGCACTGTGCAACATGGAGAAAGCAGATACTGTTAGCTGCTACATTAGAAGCAGGTGCCTCATCTCAAGTACTAGCCAGGCCAAGGTAAGGGGGGCACAGTGGTGCCTTTTGGTTATCCTTACTATTGGGATTACTTGTGTGTGGTTTATTGTGCCTTTCTCTCTAGGTGTCAGGGTAAAGGAAGCCTGCTACTGAAGTGCGCTACAGCTTGGGGGCAGCTTTGCATTGGTGAAAGTTCTCGGAGCTTCTTCCTCTCTCGTCTATTTGCGGTTGATTGACCTTGCATGGGGAGCTTGGGTGGTCACATGGCAGGTGTGGGTCTATTGTTGCTGGAGCCCACTTAAAATGGGATTGTATTTGTTTCCCTTTGTTATTGTTTAAGGTTAAAGCAAATAAAGCTCTCTTGATAAAAGGAAGTGAAAAAAGCCACTTATAGTAGAACTACAAGCAAAACCTTCTTTTTGTATAGAGTAAGCCCATCAGGGGTGCCCGTGTCTAGCCTATCAGGAGTGCCCGGGTGCCCGTCTCCAGCCCTTCCAGAGTGCCCGGGTGCCCGTCTCCAGCCCTTCCAGAGTGCCCGGGTGCCCATCTCATGCCCTTCCAGAGTGCCCGGGTGCCCGTCTCATGCCCTTCCAGAGTGCCCAGGGTGCCTGTGGTGTGGGTCTGCACTTTAAGTCCCCTGTGTCAAGAAGGTTGACCACCACTGCCTTAAATAATGCTCTTAAAAAGCTGGGGGTCTATCGGATTCAAGCTTCTGGTTCATGTGGTCTCTTCTTCCATTCAGCTCTTTGATAGGTTTCTGCAGTTCATCCATGGACCAAGGCTGGAAGGTGTGTGTGCATGGACTTAAGAAGCATTGAACAAATATTGGCATTGAGCTTTTTGGTTTCATCCAGCATCGGGTATAATTAACCTTTTACACTTCCCCATTCGTCTATCAGGACTGCACCTGGAGAGAGAGTTGCTGCACACAAATTCCCAGGAAACACCACAGCAAGCCTTTAAGTTCTACGTCTTTCACTCTCCCACCATGCCCTCGGTTATGGTGTTTCCTCCACTATGGAGGCACTAAAGGGAACTTTTGTAGTGGGGGCTATGCTCTCACTTGTGGGGGGTAGTGGTGGCCTTACCCAGGGTTTTTTCTGACCATCCCTGCACCCTCCCTCCTGTCAGATGATGGGGGTGTTGCAGTGCCTTTTTTTTCTCCACCAGCCCAGGGGAGCAGTGGCCAGCGTGGTTGTCTGTGCCTGTGTGCTCGACGCTGTTCAGAGTTATATGGGCATCTCATGCACCCCAGGACTTACAAGGTGATTCCTGCAGTGAAGGGAAGCCGCTGTAGTAGTGGAAGCTTGCCGGGTCCTGGCCACTTCACATTCTCAGTATTCTGCTGCACTGTGCAGCATGGAGAAAGCAGAAACTGACTGCTGCGGCGGAATCAGGTGCCTCATCTCATGCACTAGCCAGGCCCAGGTAAGGGGGGTACAGTGGTCCTTACTATTGGGATTTTTTGTGTGTGGTTTATTGTGCTTTCTTCTTTAGGTGTCGGGGTGATGGAAGCCTGCTGCTGAAGTGTGCTACAGCTGGGGGGCGGCTCTGCATTGGTGAAGGTTTTCGGAGCTCCTTCTTCTCTCCTCTATTTGCGGTTGTTTGACCTTGCATGGGGAGCTTGGGTGGTCACATGGCGGGTGTGAGTCAATTCTTGTCTTGCTGGAGCCCACTTAATATGGGATTGTATTTGTTTCCCTTTGTTATTGTTTAAGGTTAAAGCAAATAGAACTCTCCTGATAAAAGGAAGTGCTCTTCCTGGAAAAAGCCACTTAAAGTAGAACTACAAGCAAAACTTTCTTTATATATAGAGTAAGGGGGGGGGGTTTATAACCTCAGTCAGATATTTATTTGCCATCTGTCCATTTGCCAAGATTTTCCTAAACTTCCTGTCCCGTAGCCAAACTTAGTGAGAAGAAATCCCTGCAGATTGAGGGGTTTCCTTGGGGACTGCCAGGTCACCAGAACTATTGTCCCTACTGTAATATTACCCGTTTATTTCTTTTATGGGGACAACCCAAACTTTAGCATTTTTTTTACTTTCAATGATACCACCAATGGGCCCCGGTTGCGTGTCTCCAAGCCCTTCCAGAGGGCCCCGGTTGCGTGTCTCCAAGCCCTTCCAGAGGGCCCCGGTTGCGTGTCTCCAAGCCCTTCCAGAGGGCCCCGGTTGCGTGTCTCCAAGCCCTTCCAGAGGGCCCCGGTTGCGTGTCTCCAAGCCCTTCCAGAGGGCCCCGGTTGCGTGTCTCCAAGCCCTTCCAGAGGTCTCCGGTTGCGTGTCTCCAAGCCCTTCCAGAGGGCCCCGGTTGCGTGTCTCCAAGCTTTTCCAGAGGGCCCTGGTTGCCTGTCTCCAAGCCCTTCCAGAGGGCCCCCGGTTGCGTGTCTCCAAGCCCTTCCAGAGGGCCTTCTGACTATCCCTGCACCCTCCCTCCTTTCGGATGATGGGGGTGTTGCAGTGCCTTTTTTTCCTCCTCCAGCCCGGGGGAGCAGTGGCCAGCAGGGTTGTCTGTGCCTGTGTGCCCGATGCTGTTTGGAGTTATATGGGCTTGTGTCATGCAGCCCAGGACTTGCAAGGTGGTTCCTGCAGTGCAGGGAAGCCGCTGCAGTGGTGGAGGCTTGCCACATGTGATCTGCGGGTCCTGGCCACTCCGCATTCTCAGAATTCTGCTGCACTGTGCAACATGGAGGAAGCAGAAACCATTAGCTGCTACATCAGAAGCAGGTGCCTCATGTCATGCACTAGCCAGGCCAAGGTAAGGGGGGGCACAGTGGTGCCTTTTGGTTATCCTTACTATTGGGATTACTTGTGTGTGGTTTATTGTGCCTTCCTCTCTAGGTGTCAGGGTAAAGGAAGCCTGCTGCTGAAGTGCGCTACAGCTTGGGGGCAGCTTTGCATTGGTGAAAGTTCTCGGAGCTCCTTCCTCTCTCGTCTATTTGCGTTTGATTGACCTTGCATGGGGAGCTTGGGTGGTAACATGGCGGGTGTGGGTCAATTGTTGCTGGAGCCCACTTAAAATGGGATTGTATTTGTTTCCCTTTGTTATTGTTTAAGGTTAAAGCAAATAAAGCTCTCCTGATAAAAGGAAGTGAAAAAAGCCACTTATAGTAGAACTACAAGCAAAACCTTCTTTTTGTATAGAGTAAGCCCATCAGGGGTGCCCGTGTCCAGCCTATCAGGAGTGCCCGGGTGCCCGTGTCAGCCCTTCCAGAGTGCCCGGGTGCCCGTGTCAGCCCTTCCAGAGTGCCCGGGTGCCCGTGTTAGCCCTTCCAGAGTGCCCGGGTGCCCATCTCCAGCCCTTCCAGAGTGCCCGGGTGCCCGTCTCCAGCCCTTCCAGAGTGCTCGGGTGCCCGTCTCCAGCCCTTCCAGAGTGTTCGGGTGCCCATCTCCATGCCCTTCCAGAGTGCTCGGGTGCCCATCTCCATGCCCTTCCAGAGTGCTCGGGTGCAAGTCTCCATGCCCTTCCGGAGTGCCCGTCTCCATGCCCTTCCACAGTGCCCGGGTGCTCGTCTCAATGCCCTTCCAGAGTGCCCGGGTGCCCATCTCCATGCCCTTCCAGAGTGCTCGGGTGCAAGTCTCCATGCCCTTCCAGAGTGCCCATCTACATGCCCTTCCAGAGTGCCCGGGTGCTCGTCTCAATGCCCTTCCAGAGTGCCCGGGTGCCCGTCTCAATGCCCTTCCAGAGTGCCCGGGTTCCCATCTCATGCCCTTCCAGAGTGCCCGTCTCATGCCCTTCCAGAGTGCCCGGGTGCCCGTCTCATGCCCTTCCAGAGTGCCCGGGTGCCTGTCTCATGCCCTTCCAGAGTGCCCGGGTGCCCGTCTCATGCCCTTCCAGAGTGCCCGGTTGCCCGTCTCATGCCCTTCCAGAGTGCCCGGGTGCCCGTCTCATGCCCTTCCAGAGTGCCCGGGTGCCTGTCTCATGCCCTTCCAGAGTGCCCGGCTGCCCGTCTCAAGCCCTTCCAGAGTGCTCGGGTGCCCATTTCCATGCCCTTCCAGAGTGCTCGGGTGCAAGTCTCCATGCCCTTCCCGAGTTATTGGGTGCCCGTCTCCATGCCCTTCCAGAGTGCCTGTCTCCATGCCCTTCCTGAGTGCCCGGGTGCTCGTCTCAATGCCCTTTCAGAGTGCCCGGGTGCCCGTCTCAATGTACTTGCAGAATGCCCGGGTGCCCGTCTCAATGCCCTTCCAGAGTGCCCGGGTGCCCGTCTCAATGCCCTTCCAGAGTGCCCGGGTGCCCGTCTCAATGCCCTTCCAGAGTGCCCGGGTGCCCGTCTCAATGCCCTTCCAGAGTGCCCGGGTGCCCGTCTCAATGCCCTTCCAGAGTGCCCGGGTGCCCGTCTCAATGCCCTTCCAGAGTGCCCGGGTGCCCGTCTCATGCCCTTCCAGAGTGCCCGGGTGCCCGTCTCATGCCCTTCCAGAGTGCCCGGGTGCCCGTCTCATGCCCTTCCAGAGTGCCCGGGTGCCCGTCTCATGCCCTTCCAGAGTGCCTGGGTGCCCGTCTCATGCAATTCCAGAGTGCCCGGGTGCCGGTCTCCAGCCCTTCCAGAGTGCCCGGGTGCATGTGGTGTGGGTCTGCACTTTAAGCCCCCTGTGTCAAGAATTCTCCTGCACTGTGCAACATGGAGAAAGCAGAAACTGTTAGCTGCTACATCAGAAGCAGGTGCCTCATCTTATGTACTAGCCAGGCCAAGGTAAGGGGGGCACAGTTGTGCCTTTTGGTTATCCTTACTATTGGGATTACTTGTGTGTGGTTTATTGTGCCTTCCTCTCTAGGTGTCAGGGTAAAGGAAGCCTGCTACTGAAGTGCGCTACAGCTTGGGGGCAGCTTTGCATTGGTGAAAGTTCTCGGAGCTTCTTCCTCTCTCGTCTATTTGCGGTTGATTGACCTTGCATGGGGAGCTTGGGTGGTCACATGGCAGGTGTGGGTCTATTGTTGCTGGAGCCCACTTAAAATGGGATTGTATTTGTTTCCCTTTGTTATTGTTTAAGGTTAAAGCAAATAAAGCTCTCCTGATAAAAGGAAGTGAAAAAAGCCACTTATAGTAGAACTACAAGCAAAACCTTCTTTTTGTATAGAGTAAGCCCATCAGGGGTGCCCGTGTCCAGCCTATCAGGAGTGCCCGGGTGCCTGTGTTAGCCCTCCCAGAGTGCCCGGGTGCCCGTCTCCAGCCCTATCAGAGTGCCCGGGTGCCCGTCTCAAGCCCTATCAGAGTGCCCGGGTGCCCGTCTCATGCCCTTTCAGAGTGCCCGGGTGCCCGTCTCATGCCCTTCCAGAGTGCTCGGGTGCCCATTTCCATGCCCTTCCAGAGTGCTCGGGTGCAAGTCTCCATGCCCTTCCTGAGTTATCGGGTGCCCGTCTCCATGCCCTTCCAGAGTGCCCGTCTCCATGCCCTTCCAGAGTGCCCGGGTGCTCGTCTCAATGCCCTTTCAGAGTGCCCGGGTGCCCGTCTCAATGTACTTGCAGAGTGCCCGGGTGCCTGTCTCAATGCCTTTCCAGAGTGCCCGGGTGCCCGTCTCAATGCCCTTCCAGAGTGCCCGGGTGCCCGTCTCAATGCCCTTCCAGAGTGCCCGGGTGCCCGTCTCAATGCCCTTCCAGAGTGCCCGGATGCCCGTCTCAATGCCCTTCCAGAGTGCCCGGGTGCCCGTCTCATGCCCTTCCAGAGTGCCCGGGTGCCCGTCTCATGCCCTTCCAGAGTGCCCGGGTGCCCGTCTCATGCCCTTCCAGAGTGCCCGGGTGCATGTGGTGTGGGTCTGCACTTTAAGCCCCCTGTGTCAAGAATTCTCCTGCACTGTGCAACATGGAGAAAGCAGAAACTGTTAGCTGCTACATCAGAAGCAGGTGCCTCATCTTATGTACTAGCCAGGCCAAGGTAAGGGGGGCACAGTTGTGCCTTTTGGTTATCCTTACTATTGGGATTACTTGTGTGTGGTTTATTGTGCCTTCCTCTCTAGGTGTCAGGGTAAAGGAAGCCTGCTACTGAAGTGCGCTACAGCTTGGGGGCAGCTTTGCATTGGTGAAAGTTCTCGGAGCTTCTTCCTCTCTCGTCTATTTGCGGTTGATTGACCTTGCATGGGGAGCTTGGGTGGTCACATGGCAGGTGTGGGTCTATTGTTGCTGGAGCCCACTTAAAATGGGATTGTATTTGTTTCCCTTTGTTATTGTTTAAGGATAAAGCAAATAAAGCTCTCATGATAAAAGGAAGTGAAAAAAGCCACTTATAGTAGAACTACAAGCAAAACCTTCTTTTTGTATAGAGTAAGCCCATCAGGGGTGCCCGTGTCCAGCCTATCAGGAGTGCCCGGGTGCCTGTGTCAGCCCTCCCAGAGTGCCCGGGTGCCCGTCTCCAGCCCTATCAGAGTGCCCGGGTGCCCATCTCCAGCCCTATCAGAGTGCCCGGGTGCCCGTCTCCAGCCCTTCCAGAGTGCTCGGGTGCCCGTCTCCAGCCCTTCCAGAGTGCTCGGGTGCCCGTCTCCATGCCCTTCCAGAGTGCTCGGGTGCCCGTCTCCATGCCCTTCCAGAGTGCTCGGGTGCAAGTCTCCATGCCCTCCCAGAGTGCTTGGGTGCCCGTCTCCATGCCCTTCCAGAGTGCCCGTCTCCATGCCCTTCCAGAGTGCCCGGGTGTTCGTCTCAATGCCCTTCCAGAGTGCCCGGGTGCTCGTCTTAATGCCCTTCCAGAGTGCCCGGGTGCTCGTCTCAATGCCCTTCCAGAGTGCCCGGTGCCCGTCTCAATGCCCTTCCAGAGTGCCCGGGTGCCCGTCTCATGCCCTTCCAGAGTGCCCGGGTGCCCGTCTCATGCCCTTCCAGAGTGCCCGGGTGCCTGTCTCATGCCCTTCCAGAGTGCCCGGGTGCCCGTCTCCATGCCCTTCCAGAGTGCTCGGGTGCCCGTCTCCATGCCCTTCCAGAGTGCTCGGGTGCAAGTCTCCATGCCCTTCCAGAGTGCTTGGGTGCCCATCTCCATGCCCTTCCAGAGTGCCCGTCTCCATGCCCTTCCAGAGTGCCCGTCTCAATGCCCTTCCAGAGTGCCCGGGTGCCCGTCTCATGCCCTTCCAGAGTGCCCGGGTGCCCGTCTCATGCCCTTCCAGAGTGCCTGTCTCCATGCCCTTCCAGAGTGCCCGTCTCCATGCCCTTCCAGAGTGCCCGGGTGCCCGTCTCATGCCCTTCCAGAGTGCCCGGGTGCCCGTCTCAGGCCCTTCCAGAGTGCCCGGGTGCCCGTCTCAGGCCCTTCCAGAGTGCCCGGGTGCCCGTCTCAGGCCCTTCCAGAGTGCCCGGGTGCCCGTCTCATGCCCTTCCAGAGTGCCCGGGTGCCCGTCTCCAGCCCTTCCAGATTGCCCGGGTGCCCGTCTCCAGCCCTTCCAGAGTGCCCGGGTGCATGTGGTGTGGGTCTGCACTTTAAGCCCCCTGTGTCAAGAATTCTCCTGCACTGTGCAACATGGAGAAAGCAGATACTGTTAGCTGCTACATTAGAAGCAGGTGCCTCATCTCATGTACTAGCCAGGCCAAGGTAATGGGGGCACAGTTGTGCCTTTTGGTTATCCTTACTATTGGGATTACTTGTGTGTGGTTTATTGTGCCTTCCTCTCTAGGTGTCAGGGTAAAGGAAGCCTGCTACTGAAGTGCGCTACAGCTTGGGGGCAGCTTTGCATTGGTGAAAGTTCTCGGAGCTTCTTCCTCTCTCGTCTATTTGCGGTTGATTGACCTTGCATGGGGAGCTTGGGTGGTCACATGGCAGGTGTGGGTCTACTGTTGCTGGAGCCCACTTAAAATGGGATTGTATTTGTTTCCCTTTGTTATTGTTTAAGGTTAAAGCAAATAAAGCTCTCCTGATAAAAGGAAGTGAAAAAAGCCACTTATAGTAGAACTACAAGCAAAACCTTCTTTTTGTATAGAGTAAGCCCATCAGGGGTACCCGTGTCCAGCCTATCAGGAGTGCCCGGGTGCCTGTGTCAGCCCTCCCAGAGTGCCCGGGTGCCCGTCTCCAGCCCTATCAGAGTGCCCGGGTGCCCATCTCCAGCCCTATCAGAGTGCCCGGGTGCCCGTCTCCAGCCCTTCCAGAGTGCTCGGGTGCCCGTCTCCAGCCCTTCCAGAGTGCTCGGGTGCCCGTCTCCATGCCCTTCCAGAGTGCTCGGGTGCCCGTCTCCATGCCCTTCCAGAGTGCTCGGGTGCAAGTCTCCATGCCCTCCCAGAGTGCTTGGGTGCCCGTCTCCATGCCCTTCCAGAGTGCCCGTCTCCATGCCCTTCCAGAGTGCCCGGGTGTTCGTCTCAATGCCCATCCAGAGTGCCCGGGTGCTCGTCTTAATGCCCTTCCAGAGTGCCCGGGTGCTCGTCTCAATGCCCTTCCAGAGTGCCCGGGTGCCCGTCTCATGCCCTTCCAGAGTGCCCGGGTGCCCGTCTCATGCCCTTCCAGAGTGCCCGGGTGCCCGTCTCATGCCCTTCCAGAGTGCCCGGTTGCCCGTCTCAATGCCCTTCCAGAGTGCCCGGGTGCCCGTCTCAATGCCCTTCCAGAGTGCCCGGGTGCCCGTCTCATGCCCTTCCAGAGTGCCCGGGTGCCCGTCTCATGCCCTTCCAGAGTGCCCGGGTGCAAGTCTCCATGCCCTTCCAGAGTGCTCGGGTGCCCGTCTCCATGCCCTTCCACAGTGCTCGGGTGCAAGTCTCCATGCCCTTCCAGAGTGCTCGGGTGCCCATCTCCATGCCCTTCCAGAGTGCCCGTCTCCATGCCCTTCCAGAGTGCCCGTCTCAATGCCCTTCCAGAGTGCCCGGGTGCCCGTCTCATGCCCTTCCAGAGTGCCCGGGTGCCCGTCTCATGCCCTTCCAGAGTGCCCGGGTGCCCGTCTCATGCCCTTCCAGAGTGCCTGTCTCCATGCCCTTCCTGAGTTATCGGGTGCCCGTCTCCATGCCCTTCCAGAGTGCCCGTCTCCATGCCCTTCCAGAGTGCCCGGGTGCTCGTCTCAATGCCCTTTCAGAGTGCCCGGGTGCCCGTCTCAATGTACTTGCAGAGTGCCCGGGTGCCTGTCTCAATGCCTTTCCAGAGTGCCCAGGTGCCCGTCTCAATGCCCTTCCAGAGTGCCCGGGTGCCCGTCTCAATGCCCTTCCAGAGTGCCCGGGTGCCCGTCTCAATGCCCTTCCAGAGTGCCCGGATGCCCGTCTCAATGCCCTTCCAGAGTGCCCAGGTGCCCGTCTCATGCCCTTCCAGAGTGCCCGGGTGCCCGTCTCATGCCCTTCCAGAGTGCCCGGGTGCCCGTCTCATGCCCTTCCAGAGTGCCCGGGTGCCCGTCTCATGCCCTTCCAGAGTGCCCGGGTGCATGTGGTGTGGGTCTGCACTTTAAGCCCCCTGTGTCAAGAATTCTCCTGCACTGTGCAACATGGAGAAAGCAGAAACTGTTAGCTGCTACATCAGAAGCAGGTGCCTCATCTTATGTACTAGCCAGGCCAAGGTAAGGGGGGCACAGTTGTGCCTTTTGGTTATCCTTACTATTGGGATTACTTGTGTGTGGTTTATTGTGCCTTCCTCTCTAGGTGTCAGGGTAAAGGAAGCCTGCTACTGAAGTGCGCTACAGCTTGGGGGCAGCTTTGCATTGGTGAAAGTTCTCGGAGCTTCTTCCTCTCTCGTCTATTTGCGGTTGATTGACCTTGCATGGGGAGCTTGGGTGGTCACATGGCAGGTGTGGGTCTATTGTTGCTGGAGCCCACTTAAAATGGGATTGTATTTGTTTCCCTTTGTTATTGTTTAAGGATAAAGCAAATAAAGCTCTCATGATAAAAGGAAGTGAAAAAAGCCACTTATAGTAGAACTACAAGCAAAACCTTCTTTTTGTATAGAGTAAGCCCATCAGGGGTGCCCGTGTCCAGCCTATCAGGAGTGCCCGGGTGCCCGTCTCCAGCCCTATCAGAGTGCCCGGGTGCCCATCTCCAGCCCTATCAGAGTGCCCGGGTGCCCGTCTCCAGCCCTTCCAGAGTGCTCGGGTGCCCGTCTCCAGCCCTTCCAGAGTGCTCGGGTGCCCGTCTCCATGCCCTTCCAGAGTGCTCGGGTGCCCGTCTCCATGCCCTTCCAGAGTGCTCGGGTGCAAGTCTCCATGCCCTCCCAGAGTGCTTGGGTGCCCGTCTCCATGCCCTTCCAGAGTGCCCGTCTCCATGCCCTTCCAGAGTGCCCGGGTGTTCGTCTCAATGCCCTTCCAGAGTGCCCGGGTGCTCGTCTTAATGCCCTTCCAGAGTGCCCGGGTGCTCGTCTCAATGCCCTTCCAGAGTGCCCGGTGCCCGTCTCATGCCCTTCCAGAGTGCCCGGGTGCCCGTCTCATGCCCTTCCAGAGTGCCCGGGTGCCCGTCTCATGCCCTTCCAGAGTGCCCGGGTGCCCGTCTCAATGCCCTTCCAGAGTGCCCGGGTGCCCGTCTCAATGCCCTTCCAGAGTGCCCGGGTGCCCGTCTCAATGCCCTTCCAGAGTGCCCGGGTGCCCGTCTCAATGCCCTTCCAGAGTGCCCGGGTGCCCGTCTCATGCCCTTCCAGAGTGCCCGGGTGCCCGTCTCATGCCCTTCCAGAGTGCCCGGGTGCCCGTCTCATGCCCTTCCAGAGTGCCCGGGTGCCCGTCTCATGCCCTTCCAGAGTGCCCGGGTGCAAGTCTCCATGCCCTTCCAGAGTGCTTGGGTGCCCGTCTCCATGCCCTTCCAGAGTGCTCGGGTGCAAGTCTCCATGCCCTTCCAGAGTGCCCGTCTCCATGCCCTTCCAGAGTGCCCGGGTGCCCGTCTCATGCCCTTCCAGAGTGCCCGGGTGCCCGTCTCAGGCCCTTCCAGAGTGCCCGGGTGCCCGTCTCAGGCCCTTCCAGAGTGCCCGGGTGCCCGTCTCAGGCCCTTCCAGAGTGCCCGGGTGCCCGTCTCAGGCCCTTCCAGAGTGCCCGGGTGCCCGTCTCATGCCCTTCCAGAGTGCCCGGGTGCCCGTCTCCAGCCCTTCCAGATTGCCCGGGTGCCCGTCTCCAGCCCTTCCAGAGTGCCCGGGTGCATGTGGTGTGGGTCTGCACTTTAAGCCCCCTGTGTCAAGAATTCTCCTGCACTGTGCAACATGGAGAAAGCAGATACTGTTAGCTGCTACATTAGAAGCAGGTGCCTCATCTCATGTACTAGCCAGGCCAAGGTAATGGGGGCACAGTTGTGCCTTTTGGTTATCCTTACTATTGGGATTACTTGTGTGTGGTTTATTGTGCCTTCCTCTCTAGGTGTCAGGGTAAAGGAAGCCTGCTACTGAAGTGCGCTACAGCTTGGGGGCAGCTTTGCATTGGTGAAAGTTCTCGGAGCTTCTTCCTCTCTCGTCTATTTGCGGTTGATTGACCTTGCATGGGGAGCTTGGGTGGTCACATGGCAGGTGTGGGTCTACTGTTGCTGGAGCCCACTTAAAATGGGATTGTATTTGTTTCCCTTTGTTATTGTTTAAGGTTAAAGCAAATAAAGCTCTCCTGATAAAAGGAAGTGGAAAAAGCCACTTATAGTAGAACTACAAGCAAAACCTTCTTTTTGTATAGAGTAAGCCCATCAGGGGTGCCCGTGTCCAGCCTATCAGGAGTGCCCGGGTGCCTGTGTCAGCCCTCCCAGAGTGCCCGGGTGCCCGTCTCCAGCCCTATCAGAGTGCCCGGGTGCCCATCTCCAGCCCTATCAGAGTGCCCGGGTGCCCGTCTCCAGCCCTTCCAGAGTGCTCGGGTGCCCGTCTCCAGCCCTTTCAGAGTGCTCGGGTGCCTGTCTCCATGCCCTTCCAGAGTGCTCGGGTGCCCGTCTCCATGCCCTTCCAGAGTGCTCGGGTGCAAGTCTCCATGCCCTCCTAGAGTGCTTGGGTGCCCGTCTCCATGCCCTTCCAGAGTGCCCGTCTCCATGCCCTTCCAGAGTGCCCGGGTGTTCGTCTCAATGCCCTTCCAGAGTGCCCGGGTGCTCGTCTTAATGCCCTTCCAGAGTGCCCGGGTGCTCGTCTCAATGCCCTTCCAGAGTGCCCGGGTGCCCGTCTCATGCCCTTCCAGAGTGCCCGGGTGCCCGTCTCATGCCCTTCCAGAGTGCCCGGGTGCCCGTCTCATGCCCTTCCAGAGTGCCCGGGTGCCCGTCTCATGCCCTTCCAGAGTGCCCGGGTGCAAGTCTCCATGCCCTTCCAGAGTGCTCGGGTGCCCGTCTCCATGCCCTTCCACAGTGCTCGGGTGCAAGTCTCCATGCCCTTCCAGAGTGCTCAGGTGCCCATCTCCATGCCCTTCCAGAGTGCCCGTCTCCATGCCCTTCCAGAGTGCCCGTCTCAATGCCCTTCCAGAGTGCCCGGGTGCCCGTCTCAGGCCCTTCCAGAGTGCCCGGGTGCCCGTCTCATGCCCTTCCAGAGTGCCCGGGTGCCTGTCTCCAGCCCTTCCAGATTGCCCGGGTGCCCGTCTCCAGCCCTTCCAGAGTGCCCGGGTGCATGTGGTGTGGGTCTGCACTTTAAGCCCCCTGTGTCAAGAATTCTCCTGCACTGTGCAACATGGAGAAAGCAGATACTGTTAGCTGCTACATTAGAAGCAGGTGCCTCATCTCATGTACTAGCCAGGCCAAGGTAAGGGGGGCACAGTGGTGCCTTTTGGTTATCCTTACTATTGGGATTACTTGTGTGTGGTTTATTGTGCCTTTCTCTCTAGGTGTCAGGGTAAAGGAAGCCTGCTACTGAAGTGCGCTACAGCTTGGGGGCAGCTTTGCATTGGTGAAAGTTCTCGGAGCTTCTTCCTCTCTCGTCTATTTGCGGTTGATTGACCTTGCATGGGGAGCTTGGGTGGTCACATGGCAGGTGTGGGTCTATTGTTGCTGGAGCCCACTTAAAATGGGATTGTATTTGTTTCCCTTTGTTATTGTTTAAGGTTAAAGCAAATAAAGCTCTCTTGATAAAAGGAAGTGAAAAAAGCCACTTATAGTAGAACTACAAGCAAAACCTTCTTTTTGTATAGAGTAAGCCCATCAGGGGTGCCCGTGTCTAGCCTATCAGGAGTGCCCGGGTGCCTGTGTCAGCCCTCCCAGAGTGCCCGGGTGCCCGTCTCCAGCCCTTCCAGAGTGCCCGGGTGCCCATCTCATGCCCTTCCAGAGTGCCCGGGTGCCCGTCTCATGCCCTTCCAGAGTGCCCGGGTGCCTGTGGTGTGGGTCTGCACTTTAAGTCCCCTGTGTCAAGAAGGTTGACCACCACTGCCTTAAATAATGCTCTTAAAAAGCTGGGGGTCTATCGGATTCAAGCTTCTGGTTCATGTGGTCTCTTCTTCCATTCAGCTCTTTGATAGGTTTCTGCAGTTCATCCATGGACCATGGCTGGAAGGTGTGTGTGCATGGACTTAAGAAGCATTGAACAAATATTGGCATTGAGCTTTTTGGTTTCATCCAGCATCGGGTATAATTAACCTTTTACACTTCCCCATTCGTCTATCAGGACTGCACCTGGAGAGAGAGTTGCTGCACACAAATTCCCAGGAAACACCACAGCAAGCCTTTAAGTTCTACGTCTTTCACTCTCCCACCATGCCCTCGGTTATGGTGTTTCCTCCACTATGGAGGCACTACAGGCAACTTTTGTAGTGGGGGCTATGCTCTCACTTGGGGGGGGTAGTGGTGGCCTTACCCAGTGTTTTTTCTGACCATCCCTGCACCATCCCTCCTGTCAGATGATGGGGTGTTGCAGTGCCTTTTTTTTCTCCACCAGCCCAGGGGAGCAGTGGCCAGCGTGGTTGTCTGTGCCTGTGTGCTCGACGCTGTTCAGAGTTATATGGGCATCTCATGCACCCCAGGACTTACAAGGTGATTCCTGCAGTGAAGGGAAGCCGCTGTAGTAGTGGAAGCTTGCCGGGTCCTGGCCACTTCACATTCTCAGTATTCCGCTGCACTGTGCAGCATGGAGAAAGCAGAAACTGACTGCTGCGGCGGAATCAGGTGCCTCATCTCATGCACTAGCCAGGCCCAGGTAAGGGGGGTACAGTGGTCCTTACTATTGGGATTTTTTGTGTGTGGTTTATTGTCCTTTCTTCTTTAGGTGTCGGGGTGATGGAAGCCTGCTGCTGAAGTGTGCTACAGCTGGGGGGCGGCTCTGCATTGGTGAAGGTTTTCGGAGCTCCTTCTTCTCTCCTCTATTTGCGGTTGTTTGACCTTGCATGGGGAGCTTGGGTGGTCACATGGCGGGTGTGAGTCAATTCTTGTCTTGCTGGAGCCCACTTAATATGGGATTGTATTTGTTTCCCTTTGTTATTGTTTAAGGTTAAAGCAAATAGAACTCTCCTGATAAAAGGAAGTGCTCTTCCTGGAAAAAGCCACTTAAAGTAGAACTACAAGCAAAACTTTCTTTATATATAGAGTAAGGGGGGGGTTTATAACCTCAGTCAGATATTTATTTGCCATCTGTCCATTTGCCAAGATTTTCCTAAACTTCCTGTCCCATAGCCAAACTTAGTGAGAAGAAATCCCTGCAGATTGAGGGGTTTCCTTGGGGACTGCCAGGTCACCAGAACTAGTGTCCCTACTGTAATATTACCCGTTTATTTCTTTTATGGGGACAACCCAAACTTTAGCATTTTTTTTACTTTCAATGATACCACCAATGGGCCCCGGTTGCGTGTCTCCAAGCCTTTCCAGAGGGCCCTGGTTGTGTGTCTCCAAGCCCTTCCAGAGGGCCCCGGTTGCGTGTCTCCAAGCCCTTCCAGAGGGCCCCGGTTGCGTGTCTCCAAGCCCTTCCAGAGGGCCCCGGTTGCGTGTCTCCAAGCCCTTCCAGAGGGCCCCGGTTGCGTGTCTCCAAGCCCTTCCAGAGGGCCCCGGTTGCGTGTCTCCAAGCCCTTCCAGAGGTCTCCGGTTGCGTGTCTCCATGCCCTTCCAGAGTCCCCGGTTGCGTGTCTCCAAGCTTTTCCAGAGGGCCCTGGTTGCCTGTCTCCAAGCCCTTCCAGAGGGCCCCCGGTTGCGTGTCTCCAAGCCCTTCCAGAGGGCCTTCTGACTATCCCTGCACCCTCCCTCCTTTCGGATGTTGGGGGTGTTGCAGTGCCTTTTTTTCCTCCTCCAGCCCGGGGGAGCAGTGGCCAGCAGGGTTGTCTGTGCCTGTGTGCCCGATGCTGTTTGGAGTTATATGGGCTTGTGTCATGCAGCCCAGGACTTGCAAGGTGGTTCCTGCAGTGCAGGGAAGCCGCTGCAGTGGTGGAGGCTTGCCACAAGTGATCTGCGGGTCCTGGCCACTCCGCATTCTCAGAATTCTGCTGCATTGTGCAACATGGAGGAAGCAGAAACCGTTAGCTGCTAGATCAGAAGCAGGTGCCTCATCTCATGCACTAGCTAGGCCAAGGTAAGGGGGGCACAGTGGTGCCTTTTGGTTATCCTTACTATTGGGATTTCTTGTGTGTGGTTTATTGTGCCTTCCTCTCTAGGTGTCAGGGTAAAGGAAGCCTGCTGCTGAAGTGCGCTACAGCTTGGGGGCAGCTTTGCATTGGTGAAAGTTCTCGGAGCTCCTTCCTCTCTCGTCAATTTGAGGTTGATTGACCTTGCATGGGGAGCTTGGGTGGTCACATGGCGGGTGTGGGTCAATTGTTGCTGGAGCCCACTTAAAATGGGATTGTATTTGTTTCCCTTTGTTATTGTTTAAGGTTAAAGCAAATAAAGCTCTCCTGATAAAAGGAAGTGAAAAAAGCCCCTTATAGTAGAACTACAAGCAAAACCTTTTTGTATAGAGTAAGCCCATCAGGGGTGCCCGTGTCCAGCCTATCAGGAGTGCCCGGGTGCCCGTCTCCAGCCCTTCCAGAGTGCCCGGGTGCCCGTCTCCAGCCCTTCCAGAGTGCCCGGGTGCCCGTCTCCAGCCCTTCCAGAGTGCCCGGGTGCCCGTCTCCAGCCCTTCCAGAGTGCCCGGGTGCCCGTCTTCATGCCCTTCCAGAGTGCCCGGTGCAAGTCTCCATGCCCTTCCAGAATGCTCGGGTGCCCGTCTCCATGCCCTTCCAGAGTGCCCGGGTGCCCGTCTCCATGCCCTTCCAGAGTGCCCGGCTCCATGCCTTTCCAGAGTGCCCGGCTCCATGCCCTTCCAGAGTGCCCGGCTCCATTCCCTTCCAGAGTGCCCGGCTCCATTCCCTTCCAGAGTGCCCGGCTCCATGCCCTTCCAGAGTGCCCGGCTCCATGCCCTTCCAGAGTGCCCGGGTGCCAGTCTCAATGCCCTTCCAGAGTACTCGGGTGCCCGTCTCCATGCCCTTCCAGTGTGCTCGGGTGCAAGTCTCCATGCCCTTCCAGAATGCTCGGGTGCCCGTCTCCATGCCCTTCCAGAGTGCCCGGGTGCCCGTCTCCATGCCCTTCCAGAGTGCCCGGCTCCATGCCTTTCCAGAGTGCCCGGCTCCATGCCCTTCCAGAGTGCCCGGCTCCATTCCCTTCCAGAGTGCCCGGCTCCATTCCCTTCCAGAGTGCCCGGCTCCATGCCCTTCCAGAGTGCCCGGCTCCATGCCCTTCCAGAGTGCCCGGGTGCCAGTCTCAATGCCCTTCCAGAGTACTCGGGTGCCCGTCTCCATGCCCTTCCAGTGTGCTCGGGTGCAAGTCTCCATGCCCTTCCAGAGTGCTCGGGTGCCCGTCTCCAGCCCTTCCAGAGTGCCCGGGTGCCAGTCTCCATGCCCTTCCAGAGTGCTCGGGTGCCCGTCTCCATGCCCTTCCAGAGTACTCGGGTGCCCGTCTCCATGCCCTTCCAGAGTGCTTGGGTGCCCGTCTCCATGCCCTTCCAGAGTGCTCGGGTGCAAGTCTCCATGCCCTTCCAGAGTGCTCGGGTGCCCGTCTCCATTCCCTTCCAGAGTGCCCATCTCCAGCCCTTCCAGAGTGCCCGGGTGCCCGTCTCAATGCCCTTCCAGAGTGCCCAGGTGCCCATCTCATGCCCTTCCAGAGTGCCCGGGTGCCCGTCTCATGCCCTTCCAGAGTGCCCGGGTGCCTGTCTCATGCCCTTCCAGAGTGCCCGGGTGCCCGTCTCCAGCCCTTCCAGAGTGCCCGTCTCAATGCCCTTCCAGAGTGCCCGGGTGCTCATCTCAATGCCCTTCCAGAGTGCTCGGGTGCCCGTCTCCAGCCCTTCCAGAGTGCCCGGGTGCCCGTCTCATGCCCTTCCAGAGTGCCCAGGTGCCCGTCTCATGCCCTTCCAGAGTGCCCGGGTGCATGTGGTGTGGGTGTGCACTTTAAGCCCCCTGTGTCAAGAATTCTCCTGCACTGTGCAACATGGAGAAAGCAGAAACTGTTAGCTGCTACATCAGAAGCAGGTGCCTCATCTCATGTACTAGCCAGGCCAAGGTAAGGGGGGCACAGTGGTGCCTTTTGGTTATCCTTACTATTGGGATTACTTGTGTGTGGTTTATTGTGCCTTCCTCTCTAGGTTTCAGGGTAAAGGAAGCCTGCTACTGAAGTGTGCTACAGCTTGGGGGCAGCTTTGCATTGGTGAAAGTTCTCGGAGCTCCTTCCTCTCTCGTCTATTTGTGGTTGATTGACCTTGCATGGGGAGCTTGGGTGGTCACATGGCAGGTGTGGGTCTATTGTTGCTGGAGCCCACTTAAAATGGGATTGTATTTTTTTCCCTTTGTTATTGTTTAAGGTTAAAGCAAATAAAGCTCTCCTGATAAAAGGAAGTGAAAAAAGCCACTTATAGTAGAACTACAAGCAAAACCTTCTTTTTGTATAGAGTAAGCCCATCAGGGGTGCCCGTGTCCAGCCTATCAGGAGTGCCCGGGTGCCTGTGTCAGCCCTGCCAGAGTGCCCGGGTGCCCGTCTCCAGCCCTTCCAGAGTGCCCGGGTGCCTGTGTCAGCCCTCCCAGAGTGCCCGGGTGCCCGTCTCCAGCCCTATCAGAGTGCCCGGGTGCCCATCTCCAGCCCTTCCAGAGTGCTCGGGTGCCCGTCTCCAGCCCTTCCAGAGTGCTCGGGTGCCCGTCTCCAGCCCTTCCAGAGTGCTCGGGTGCCCGTCTCCATGCCCTTCCAGAGTGCTAGGGTGCACGTCTCCATGCCCTTCCAGAGTGCTCGGGTGCAAGTCTCCATGCCCTCCCAGAGTGCTTGGGTGCCCGTCTCCATGCCCTTCCAGAGTGCCCGTCTCCATGCCCTTCCAGAGTGCCCGGGTGTTCGTCTCAATGCCCTTCCAGAGTGCCCGGGTGCTCGTCTTAATGCCCTTCCAGAGTGCCCGGGTGCTCGTCTCAATGCCCTTCCAGAGTGCCCGGTGCCCGTCTCATGCCCTTCCAGAGTGCCCGGGTGCCCGTCTCATGCCCTTCCAGAGTGCCCGGGTGCCCGTCTCATGCCCTTCCAGAGTGCCCGGGTGCCCGTCTCAATGCCCTTCCAGAGTGCCCGGGTGCCCGTCTCAATGCCCTTCCAGAGTGCCCGGGTGCCCCCTCTCAATGCCCTTTCAGAGTGCCCGGGTTCCCGTCTCAATGCCCTTCCAGAGTGCCCGGGTGCCCGTCTCATGCCCTTCCAGAGTGCCCGGGTGCCCGTCTCATGCCCTTCCAGAGTGCCCGGGTGCCCGTCTCATGCCCTTCCAGAGTGCCCGGGTGCAAGTCTCCATGCCCTTCCAGAGTGCTTGGGTGCCCGTCTCCATGCCCTTCCAGAGTGCTCGGGTGCAAGTCTCCATGCCCTTCCAGAGTGCTCGGGTGCCCATCTCCATGCCCTTCCAGAGTGCCCGTCTCCATGCCCTTCCAGAGTGCCCGTCTCAATGCCCTTCCAGAGTGCCCGGGTGCCTGTCTCATGCCCTTCCAGAGTGCCCGGGTGCCCGTCTCATGCCCTTCCAGAGTGCCTGTCTCCATGCCCTTCCAGAGTGCCCGTCTCCATGCCCTTCCAGAGTGCCCGGGTGCCCGTCTCATGCCCTTCCAGAGTGCCCGGGTGCCCGTCTCAGGCCCTTCCAGAGTGCCCGGGGTGCCCGTCTCAGGCCCTTCCAGAGTGCCCGGGTGCCCGTCTCAGGCCCTTCCAGAGTGCCCGGTTGCCCGTCTCATGCCCTTCCAGAGTGCCCGGGTGCCCGTCTCCAGCCCTTCCAGATTGCCCGGGTGCCCGTCTCCAGCCCTTCCAGAGTGCCCGGGTGCATGTGGTGTGGGTCTGCACTTTAAGCCCCCTGTGTCAAGAATTCTCCTGCACTGTGCAACATGGAGAAAGCAGATACTGTTAGCTGCTACATTAGAAGCAGGTGCCTCATCTCATGTACTAGCCAGGCCAAGGTAATGGGGGCACAGTTGTGCCTTTTGGTTATCCTTACTATTGGGATTACTTGTGTGTGGTTTATTGTGCCTTCCTCTCTAGGTGTCAGGGTAAAGGAAGCCTGCTACTGAAGTGCGCTACAGCTTGGGGGCAGCTTTGCATTGGTGAAAGTTCTCGGAGCTTCTTCCTCTCTCGTCTATTTGCGGTTGATTGACCTTGCATGGGGAGCTTGGGTGGTCACATGGCAGGTGTGGGTCTACTGTTGCTGGAGCCCACTTAAAATGGGATTGTATTTGTTTCCCTTTGTTATTGTTTAAGGTTAAAGCAAATAAAGCTCTCCTGATAAAAGGAAGTGAAAAAAGCCACTTATAGTAGAACTACAAGCAAAACCTTCTTTTTGTATAGAGTAAGCCCATCAGGGGTGCCCGTGTCCAGCCTATCAGGAGTGCCCGGGTGCCTGTGTCAGCCCTCCCAGAGTGCCCGGGTGCCCGTCTCCAGCCCTATCAGAGTGCCCGGGTGCCCGTCTCCAGCCCTATCAGAGTGCCCGGGTGCCCGTCTCCAGCCCTTCCAGAGTGCTCGGGTGCCCGTCTCCAGCCCTTCCAGAGTGCTCGGGTGCCCGTCTCCATGCCCTTCCAGAGTGCTCGGGTGCCCGTCTCCATGCCCTTCCAGAGTGCTCGGGTGCAAGTCTCCATGCCCTCCCAGAGTGCTTGGGTGCCCGTCTCCATGCCCTTCCAGAGTGCCCGTCTCCATGCCCTTCCAGAGTGCCCGGGTGTTCGTCTCAATGCCCTTCCAGAGTGCCCGGGTGCTCGTCTTAATGCCCTTCCAGAGTGCCCGGGTGCTCGTCTCAATGCCCTTCCAGAGTGCCCGGGTGCCCGTCTCATGCCCTTCCAGAGTGCCCGGGTGCCCGTCTCATGCCCTTCCAGAGTGCCCGGGTGCCCGTCTCATGCCCTTCCAGAGTGCCCGGGTGCCCGTCTCATGCCCTTCCAGAGTGCCCGGGTGCAAGTCTCCATGCCCTTCCAGAGTGCTCGGGTGCCCGTCTCCATGCCCTTCCACAGTGCTCGGGTGCAAGTCTCCATGCCCTTCCAGAGTGCTCGGGTGCCCATCTCCATGCCCTTCCAGAGTGCCCGTCTCCATGCCCTTCCAGAGTGCCCGTCTCAATGCCCTTCCAGAGTGCCCGGGTGCCCGTCTCATGCCCTTCCAGAGTGCCCGGGTGCCCGTCTCATGCCCTTCCAGAGTGCCTGTCTCCATGCCCTTCCAGAGTGCCCGTCTCCATGCCCTTCCAGAGTGCCCGGGTGCCCGTCTCATGCCCTTCCAGAGTGCCCGGGTGCCCGTCTCAGGCCCTTCCAGAGTGCCCGGGTGCCCGTCTCAGGCCCTTCCAGAGTGCCCGGGTGCCCGTCTCAGGCCCTTCCAGAGTGCCCGGGTGCCCGTCTCATGCCCTTCCAGAGTGCCCGGGTGCCTGTCTCCAGCCCTTCCAGATTGCCCGGGTGCCCGTCTCCAGCCCTTCCAGAGTGCCCGGGTGCATGTGGTGTGGGTCTGCACTTTAAGCCCCCTGTGTCAAGAATTCTCCTGCACTGTGCAACATGGAGAAAGCAGATACTGTTAGCTGCTACATTAGAAGCAGGTGCCTCATCTCATGTACTAGCCAGGCCAAGGTAAGGGGGGCACAGTGGTGCCTTTTGGTTATCCTTACTATTGGGATTACTTGTGTGTGGTTTATTGTGCCTTTCTCTCTAGGTGTCAGGGTAAAGGAAGCCTGCTACTGAAGTGCGCTACAGCTTGGGGGCAGCTTTGCATTGGTGAAAGTTCTCGGAGCTTCTTCCTCTCTCGTCTATTTGCGGTTGATTGACCTTGCATGGGGAGCTTGGGTGGTCACATGGCAGGTGTGGGTCTATTGTTGCTGGAGCCCACTTAAAATGGGATTGTATTTGTTTCCCTTTGTTATTGTTTAAGGTTAAAGCAAATAAAGCTCTCTTGATAAAAGGAAGTGAAAAAAGCCACTTATAGTAGAACTACAAGCAAAACCTTCTTTTTGTATAGAGTAAGCCCATCAGGGGTGCCCGTGTCTAGCCTATCAGGAGTGCCCGGGTGCCTGTGTCAGCCCTCCCAGAGTGCCCGGGTGCCCGTCTCCAGCCCTTCCAGAGTGCCCGGGTGCCCATCTCATGCCCTTCCAGAGTGCCCGGGTGCCCGTCTCATGCCCTTCCAGAGTGCCCGGGTGCCTGTGGTGTGGGTCTGCACTTTAAGTCCCCTGTGTCAAGAAGGTTGACCACCACTGCCTTAAATAATGCTCTTAAAAAGCTGGGGGTCTATCGGATTCAAGCTTCTGGTTCATGTGGTCTCTTCTTCCATTCAGCTCTTTGATAGGTTTCTGCAGTTCATCCATGGACCGTGGCTGGAAGGTGTGTGTGCATGGACTTAAGAAGCATTGAACAAATATTGGCATTGAGCTTTTTGGTTTCATCCAGCATCGGGTATAATTAACCTTTTACACTTCCCCATTCGTCTATCAGGACTGCACCTGGAGAGAGAGTTGCTGCACACAAATTCCCAGGAAACACCACAGCAAGCCTTTAAGTTCTACGTCTTTCACTCTCCCACCATGCCCTCGGTTATGGTGTTTCCTCCACTATGGAGGCACTACAGGCAACTTTTGTAGTGGGGGCTATGCTCTCACTTGGGGGGGGTAGTGGTGGCCTTACCCAGTGTTTTTTCTGACCATCCCTGCACCATCCCTCCTGTCAGATGATGGGGTGTTGCAGTGCCTTTTTTTTCTCCACCAGCCCAGGGGAGCAGTGGCCAGCGTGGTTGTCTGTGCCTGTGTGCTCGACGCTGTTCAGAGTTATATGGGCATCTCATGCACCCCAGGACTTACAAGGTGATTCCTGCAGTGAAGGGAAGCCGCTGTAGTAGTGGAAGCTTGCCGGGTCCTGGCCACTTCACATTCTCAGTATTCCGCTGCACTGTGCAGCATGGAGAAAGCAGAAACTGACTGCTGCGGCGGAATCAGGTGCCTCATCTCATGCACTAGCCAGGCCCAGGTAAGGGGGGTACAGTGGTCCTTACTATTGGGATTTTTTGTGTGTGGTTTATTGTGCTTTCTTCTTTAGGTGTCGGGGTGATGGAAGCCTGCTGCTGAAGTGTGCTACAGCTGGGGGGCGGCTCTGCATTGGTGAAGGTTTTCGGAGCTCCTTCTTCTCTCCTCTATTTGCGGTTGTTTGACCTTGCATGGGGAGCTTGGGTGGTCACATGGCGGGTGTGAGTCAATTCTTGTCTTGCTGGAGCCCACTTAATATGGGATTGTATTTGTTTCCCTTTGTTATTGTTTAAGGTTAAAGCAAATAGAACTCTCCTGATAAAAGGAAGTGCTCTTCCTGGAAAAAGCCACTTAAAGTAGAACTACAAGCAAAACTTTCTTTATATATAGAGTAAGGGGGGGGGTTTATAACCTCAGTCAGATATTTATTTGCCATCTGTCCATTTGCCAAGATTTTCCTAAACTTCCTGTCCCATAGCCAAACTTAGTGAGAAGAAATCCCTGCAGATTGAGGGGTTTCCTTGGGGACTGCCAGGTCACCAGAACTAGTGTCCCTACTGTAATATTACCCGTTTATTTCTTTTATGGGGACAACCCAAACTTTAGCATTTTTTTTACTTTCAATGATACCACCAATGGGCCCCGGTTGCGTGTCTCCAAGCCTTTCCAGAGGGCCCTGGTTGTGTGTCTCCAAGCCCTTCCAGAGGGCCCCGGTTGCGTGTCTCCAAGCCCTTCCAGAGGGCCCCGGTTGCGTGTCTCCAAGCCCTTCCAGAGGGCCCCGGTTGCGTGTCTCCAAGCCCTTCCAGAGGGCCCCGGTTGCGTGTCTCCAAGCCCTTCCAGAGGGCCCCGGTTGCGTGTCTCCAAGCCCTTCCAGAGGTCTCCGGTTGCGTGTCTCCATGCCCTTCCAGAGTCCCCGGTTGCGTGTCTCCAAGCTTTTCCAGAGGGCCCTGGTTGCCTGTCTCCAAGCCCTTCCAGAGGGCCCCCGGTTGCGTGTCTCCAAGCCCTTCCAGAGGGCCTTCTGACTATCCCTGCACCCTCCCTCCTTTCGGATGTTGGGGGTGTTGCAGTGCCTTTTTTTCCTCCTCCAGCCCGGGGGAGCAGTGGCCAGCAGGGTTGTCTGTGCCTGTGTGCCCGATGCTGTTTGGAGTTATATGGGCTTGTGTCATGCAGCCCAGGACTTGCAAGGTGGTTCCTGCAGTGCAGGGAAGCCGCTGCAGTGGTGGAGGCTTGCCACAAGTGATCTGCGGGTCCTGGCCACTCCGCATTCTCAGAATTCTGCTGCATTGTGCAACATGGAGGAAGCAGAAACCGTTAGCTGCTAGATCAGAAGCAGGTGCCTCATCTCATGCACTAGCTAGGCCAAGGTAAGGGGGGCACAGTGGTGCCTTTTGGTTATCCTTACTATTGGGATTTCTTGTGTGTGGTTTATTGTGCCTTCCTCTCTAGGTGTCAGGGTAAAGGAAGCCTGCTGCTGAAGTGCGCTACAGCTTGGGGGCAGCTTTGCATTGGTGAAAGTTCTCGGAGCTCCTTCCTCTCTCGTCAATTTGAGGTTGATTGACCTTGCATGGGGAGCTTGGGTGGTCACATGGCGGGTGTGGGTCAATTGTTGCTGGAGCCCACTTAAAATGGGATTGTATTTGTTTCCCTTTGTTATTGTTTAAGGTTAAAGCAAATAAAGCTCTCCTGATAAAAGGAAGTGAAAAAAGCCCCTTATAGTAGAACTACAAGCAAAACCTTTTTGTATAGAGTAAGCCCATCAGGGGTGCCCGTGTCCAGCCTATCAGGAGTGCCCGGGTGCCCGTCTCCAGCCCTTCCAGAGTGCCCGGGTGCCCGTCTCCAGCCCTTCCAGAGTGCCCGGGTGCCCGTCTCCAGCCCTTCCAGAGTGCCCGGGTGCCCGTCTCCAGCCCTTCCAGAGTGCCCGGGTGCCCGTCTTCATGCCCTTCCAGAGTGCCCGGTGCAAGTCTCCATGCCCTTCCAGAATGCTCGGGTGCCCGTCTCCATGCCCTTCCAGAGTGCCCGGGTGCCCGTCTCCATGCCCTTCCAGAGTGCCCGGCTCCATGCCTTTCCAGAGTGCCCGGCTCCATGCCCTTCCAGAGTGCCCGGCTCCATTCCCTTCCAGAGTGCCCGGCTCCATGCCCTTCCAGAGTGCCCGGCTCCATGCCCTTCCAGAGTGCCCGGGTGCCAGTCTCAATGCCCTTCCAGAGTACTCGGGTGCCCGTCTCCATGCCCTTCCAGTGTGTTTGGGTGCAAGTCTCCATGCCCTTCCAGAGTGCTCGGGTGCCCGTCTCCAGCCCTTCCAGAGTGCCCGGGTGCCAGTCTCCATGCCCTTCCAGAGTGCTCGGGTGCCCGTCTCCATGCCCTTCCAGAGTACTCGGGTGCCCGTCTCCATGCCCTTCCAGAGTGCTTGGGTGCCCGTCTCCATGCCCTTCCAGAGTGCTCGGGTGCAAGTCTCCATGCCCTTCCAGAGTGCTCGGGTGCCCGTCTCCATTCCCTTCCAGAGTGCCCATCTCCAGCCCTTCCAGAGTGCCCGGGTGCCCGTCTCAATGCCCTTCCAGAGTGCCCAGGTGCCCATCTCATGCCCTTCCAGAGTGCCCGGGTGCCCGTCTCATGCCCTTCCAGAGTGCCCGGGTGCCTGTCTCATGCCCTTCCAGAGTGCCCGGGTGCCCGTCTCCAGCCCTTCCAGAGTGCCCGTCTCAATGCCCTTCAAGAGTGCCCGGGTGCTCATCTCAATGCCCTTCCAGAGTGCTCGGGTGCCCGTCTCCAGCCCTTCCAGAGTGCCCGGGTGCCCGTCTCATGCCCTTCCAGAGTGCCCAGGTGCCCGTCTCATGCCCTTCCAGAGTGCCCGGGTGCATGTGGTGTGGGTGTGCACTTTAAGCCCCCTGTGTCAAGAATTCTCCTGCACTGTGCAACATGGAGAAAGCAGAAACTGTTAGCTGCTACATCAGAAGCAGGTGCCTCATCTCATGTACTAGCCAGGCCAAGGTAAGGGGGGCACAGTGGTGCCTTTTGGTTATCCTTACTATTGGGATTACTTGTGTGTGGTTTATTGTGCCTTCCTCTCTAGGTTTCAGGGTAAAGGAAGCCTGCTACTGAAGTGTGCTACAGCTTGGGGGCAGCTTTGCATTGGTGAAAGTTCTCGGAGCTCCTTCCTCTCTCGTCTATTTGTGGTTGATTGACCTTGCATGGGGAGCTTGGGTGGTCACATGGCAGGTGTGGGTCTATTGTTGCTGGAGCCCACTTAAAATGGGATTGTATTTTTTTCCCTTTGTTATTGTTTAAGGTTAAAGCAAATAAAGCTCTCCTGATAAAAGGAAGTGAAAAAAGCCACTTATAGTAGAACTACAAGCAAAACCTTCTTTTTGTATAGAGTAAGCCCATCAGGGGTGCCCGTGTCCAGCCTATCAGGAGTGCCCGGGTGCCTGTGTCAGCCCTGCCAGAGTGCCCGGGTGCCCGTCTCCAGCCCTTCCAGAGTGCCCGGGTGCCCGTCTCCAGCCCTTCCAGAGTGCCCGGGTGCCCGTCTCCAGCCCTTCCAGAGTGCCCGGGTGCCCATCTCCAGCCCTTCCAGAGTGCCCAGGTTCCCATCTCCAGCCCTTCCAGAGTGCCCGGGTGCCCGTCTCCAGCCCCTCCAGAGTGCCCTGGTGCCTGTCTTCAGCCCTTCCAGAGTGCCTGGGTGCCCGTCTCCAGCCCTTCCAGAGTGCCCGGGTGCCCGTCTCCAGCCCTTCCAGAGTTCCCGGGTGCCCGTCTCCAGCCCTTCCAGAGTGCCCGGGTGCCCGTCTCCAGCCCTTCCAGAGTGCCCGGTTGCCCGTCTCCAGCCCCTCCAGAGTGCCCGGGTGCCCGTCTCCATGCCCTTCCAGAGTGACGGGTGCTCGTCTCATGCCCTTCCAAAGTGCCCGGGTGCTCGTCTCCAGCCCTTCCAGAGTGCCCGGGTGCTCGTCTCCAGCCCTTCCAGAGTGCCCGGGTGCCCGTCTCCAGCCCTTCCAGAGAGCCCGGGTGCCCGTCTCCAGCCCTTTTAGAGTGCCCGGGTGCCCGTCTCCAGCCCTTCCAGAGTGCTCGGTGCCCGTCTCCAGCCCTTCCAGAGTGCTTGGGTGCCCGTCTCCATGCCCTTCCAGAGTGCTTGGGTGCCTGTCTCCATGCCCTTCCAGAGTGCTTGGGTGCTCGTCTCATGCCCTTCCAGAGTGCCCGGGTGCCCGTCTCATGCCCTTCCAGAGTGCCCGGGTGCCTGTGGTGTGGGTCTGCACTTTAAGTCCCCTGTGTCAAGAAGGTTGACCACCACTGCCTTAAATAATGCTCTTAAAAAGCTGGGGGTCTATCGGATTCAAGCTTCTGGTTCATGTGGTCTCTTCTTCCACTCAGCTCTTTAATAGGTTTCTGCAGTTCATCCATGGACCAAGGCTGGAAGGTGTGTGTGCATGGACTTAAGAAGCATTGAACAAATATTGGCATTGAGCTTTTTGGTTTCATCCAGCATCGGGTATAATTAACCTTTTACACTTCCCCATTCGTCTATCAGGACTGCACCTGGAGAGAGAGTTGCTGCACACAAATTCCCAGGAAACACCACAGCAAGCCTTTAAGTTCTACGTCTTTCACTCTCCCACCATGCCCTCGGTTATGGTGTTTCCTCCACTATGGAGGCACTACAGGCAACTTTTGTAGTGGGGGCTATGCTCTCACTTGGGGGGGGGGGGTAGTGGTGGCCTTACCCAGGGTTTTTTCTGACCATCCCTGCACCCTCCCTCCTGTCAGATGATGGGGGTGTTGCAGTGCCTTTTTTTCTCCACCAGCCCAGGGAAGCAGTGGCCAGCATGGTTGTCTGTGCCTGTGTGCTCGATGCTGTTCGGAGTTATATGGGCATCTCATGCACCCCAGGACTTACAAGGTGATTCCTGCAGTGAAGGGAAGCCGCTGTAGTAGTGGAAGCTTGCCGGGTCCTGGCCACTTCACATTCTCAGTGTTCCGCTGCACTGTGCAGCATGGCGAAAGCAGAAACTGACTGCTGCGGCGGAATCAGGTGCCTCATCTCATGCACTAGCCAGGCCCAGGTAAGGGGGGTACAGTGGTCCTTACTATTGGGATTTTTTGTGGGTAGTTTATTGTGCTTTCTTCTTTAGGTGTCGGGGTGATGGAAGCCTGCTGCTGAAGTGTGCTACAGCTGGGGGGCTGCTCTGCATTGGTGAAGGTTTTCGGAGCTCCTCCTTCTCTCCTCTATTTGCGGTTGTTTGACCTTGCATGGGGAGCTTGGGTGGTCACATGGCAGGTGTGAGTCAATTCTTGTCTTGCTGGAGCCCACTTAATATGGGATTGTATTTGTTTCCCTTTGTTATTGTTTAAGGTTAAAGCAAATAGAACTCTCCTGATAAAAGGAAGTGCTCTTCCTGGAAAAAGCCACTTAAAGTAGAACTACAAGCAAAACTTTCTTTATATATAGAGTAAGGGGGGGGTTTATAACCTCAGTCAGATATTTATTTGCCATCTGTCCATTTGCCAAGATTTTCCTAAACTTCCTGTCCCGTAGCCAAACTTAGTGAGAAGAAATCCCTGCAGATTGAGGGGTTTCCTTGGGGACTGCCAGGTCACCAGAACTAGTGTCCCTACTGTAATATTACCCGTTTATTTCTTTTATGGGGACAACCCAAACTTTAGCATTTTTTTACTTTCAATGATACCACCATTGGGCCCCGGTTGCGTGTCTCCAAGCTTTTCCAGAGGGCCCCGGTTGCGTGTCTCCAAGCCTTTCCAGAGGGCCCCGGTTGCATGTCTCCAAGCCCTTCCAGAGGGCCCCGGTTGTGTGTCTCCAAGCCTTTCCAGAGGGCCAGGGTTGCGTGTCTCCAAGCCCTTCCAGAGGGCCCCGGTTGCGTGTCTCCAAGCCCTTCCAGAGGGCCCCGGTTGCGTGTCTCCAAGCCCTTCCAGAGGGCCCCGGTTGCGTGTCTCCAAGCCCTTCCAGAGGGCCCCGGTTGCGTGTCTCCAAGCCCTTCCAGAGGGCCCCGGTTGCGTGTCTCCAAGCCCTTCCAGAGGGCCCCGGTTGCGTGTCTCCAAGCCCTTCCAGAGGGCCCCGGTTGCGTGTCTCCAAGCCCTTCCAGAGGGCCCCGGTTGCGTGTCTCCAAGCCCTTCCAGAGGGCCCCGGTTGCGTGTCTCCAAGCCCTTCCAGAGGGCCCCGGTTGCGTGTCTCCAAGCCCTTCCAGAGGGCCCCGGTTGCGTGTCTCCAAGCCCTTCCAGAGGGCCCCGGTTGCGTGTCTCCAAGCCCTTCCAGAGGGCCCCGGTTGCGTGTCTCCAAGCCCTTCCAGAGGGCCCCGGTTGCGTGTCTCCAAGCCTTTCCAGAGGGCCCCGGTTGCGTGTCTCCCAAGCCTTTCCAGAGGGCCCCGGTTGCGTGTCTCCAAGCCCTTCCAGAGGGCCCCGGTTGCGTGTCTCCAAGCCCTTCCAGAGGGCCCCGGTTGCGTGTCTCCAAGCCCTTCCAGAGGGCCCCGGTTGCGTGTCTCCAAGCCCTTCCAGAGGGCCCCGGTTGCGTGTCTCCAAGCCCTTCCAGAGGGCCCCGGTTGCGTGTCTCCAAGCCCTTCCAGAGGGCCCCGGTTGCGTGTCTCCAAGCCCTTCCAGAGGGCCCCGGTTGCGTGTCTATAAGCT
Organism: Pelophylax lessonae; assembly: GCF_965119305.1. Lineage (NCBI taxonomy): Eukaryota > Metazoa > Chordata > Amphibia > Anura > Ranidae > Pelophylax > Pelophylax lessonae. The sequence continues at coordinate 422,890,030 of NC_138771.1, forward strand.
TTTCCAGAGGGCCCCGGTTGCCTGTCTCCAAGCCCTTCCGGAGGGCCCCCGGTTGCGTGTCTCCAAGCCCTTCCAGAGGGCCTTCTGACCATCCCTGCACCCTCCCTCCTGTCGGATGATGGGGGTGTTGCAGTGCCTTTTTTTCCTCCTCCAGCCCGGGGGAGCAGTGGCCAGCAGGGTTGTCTGTGCCTGTGTGCCCGATGCTGTTTGGAGTTATATGGGCTTGTGTCATGCAGTCCAGGACTTGCAAGGTGGTTCCTGCAGTGCAGGGAAGCCGCTGCAGTGGTGGAGGCTTGCCACATGTGATCTGCGGGTCCTGGCCACTCCGCATTCTCAGAATTCTGCTGCACTGTGCAACATGGAGGAAGCAGAAACCGTTAGCTGCTACATCAGAAGCAGGTGCCTCATCTCATGCACTAGCCAGGCCAAGGTAAGGGGGGCACAGTGGTGCCTTTTGGTTATCCTTACTATTGGGATTACTTGTGTGTGGTTTATTGTGCCTTCCTCTCTAGGTGTCAGGGTAAAGGAAGCCTGCTGCTGAAGTGCGCTACAGCTTGGGGGCAGCTTTGCATTGGTGAAAGTTCTCGGAGCTCCTTCCTCTCTCGTCTATTTGCGGTTGATTGACCTTGCATGGGGAGCTTGGGTGGTAACATGGCGGGTGTGGGTCAATTGTTGCTGGAGCCCACTTAAAATGGGATTGTATTTGTTTCCCTTTGTTATTGTTTAAGGTTAAAGCAAATAAAGCTCTCCTGATAAAAGGAAGTGAAAAAGCCACTTATAGTAGAACTACAAGCAAAACCTTCTTTTTGTATAGAGTAAGCCCATCAGGGGTGCCCGTGTCCAGCCTATCAGGAGTGCCCGGGTGCCTGTGTCAGCCCTTCATGAGTGCCGGGTGCCCGTGTCAGCCCTTCCAGAGTGCCCAGGTGCCTGTGTCAGCCCTTCCAGAGTGCCCGGGTGCCCGTCTCCAGCCCTTCCAGAGTTTCCGGGTGCCCGTCTCCAGTTCTTCCAGAGTGCCCGGGTGCCCGTCTCCAGCCCTTCCAGAGTGCCCAGGTGCCCGTCTCCAGCCCTTCCAGAGTGCCCGGGTGCCCGTCTCCATGCCCTTCCAGAGAGCCCGGGTGCCCGTCTCCATGCCCTTCCAGAGTGCTCGGGTGCCCGTCTCCATGCCCTTCCAGAGTGCTCGGGTGCCCATCTCCATGCCCTTCCAGAGTGCTCGGGTGCCCATCTCCATGCCCTTCCAGAGTGCTCGGGTGCAAGTCTCCATGCCCTTCCAGAGTGCTCGGGTGCCCGTCTCCATGCCCTTCCAGAGTGCCTGTCTCCATGCCCTTCCAGAGTGCTCGGGTGCAAGTCTTCATGCCCTTCCAGAGTGCTCGGGTGCCAGTCTCCATGCCCTTCCAGAGTGCCCAGGTGCTCGCCTCAATGCCCTTCCAGAGTGCCCGGGTGCCCGTCTCATGCCCTTCCAGAGTGCCCGGGTGCCCGTCTCATGCCCTTCCAGAGTGCCCGGGTGCCCGTCTCATGCCCTTCCAGAGTGCCCGGGTGCCCGTCTCATGCCCTTCCAGAGTGCCCGGGTGCCCATCTCATGCCCTTCCAGAGTGCCCGGGTGCCCGTCTCATGCCCTTCCAGAGTGCCCGGGTGCCCGTCTCATGCCCTTCCAGAGTGCCCGGGTGCCCATCTCATGCCCTTCCAGAGTGCCCGGGTGCCCGTCTCCATGCCTTTCCAGAGTGCCCGGGTGCCCGTCTCAATGCCTTTCCAGAGTGCCCGGGTGCTCGTCTCAATGCCTTTCCAGAGTGCCCGGGTGCCCGTCTCAATGCCTTTCCAGAGTGCCCGGGTGCCCGTCTCAATGCCCTTCCAGAGTGCCCGGGTGCCCGTCTCATGCCCTTCCAGAGTGCCCGGGTGCCCGTCTCATGCCCTTCCAGAGTGCCCGGGTGCCCGTCTCATGCCCTTCCAGAGTGCCCGGGTGCCCGTCTCATGCCCTTCCAGAGTGCCCGGGTGCCCGTCTCATGCCCTTCCAGAGTGCCCGGGTGCCTGTCTCCAGCCCTTCCAGAGTGCCCGGGTGCATGTGGTGTGGGTCTGCACTTTAAGCCCCCTGTGTCAAGAATTCTCCTGCACTGTGCAACATGGAGAAAGCAGAAACTGTTAGCTGCTACATCAGAAGCAGGTGCCTCATCTCATGTACTAGCCAGGCCAAGGTAAGGGGGGCACAGTGGTGCCTTTTGGTTATCCTTACTATTGGGATTACTTGTGTGTGGTTTATTGTGCTTTCCTCTCTAGGTGTCAGGGTAAAGGAAGCCTGCTACTGAAGTGCGCTACAGCTTGGGGGCAGCTTTGCATTGGTGAAAGTTCTCGGAGCTTCTTCCTCTCTCGTCTATTTGCGGTTGATTGACCTTGCATGGGGAGCTTGGGTGGTCACATGGCAGGTGTGGGTCTATTGTTGCTGGAGCCCACTTAAAATGGGATTGTATTTGTTTCCCTTTGTTATTGTTTAAGGTTAAAGCAAATAAAGCTCTCCTGATAAAAGGAAGTGAAAAAAGCCACTTATAGTAGAACTACAAGCAAAACCTTCTTTTTGTATAGAGTAAGCCCATCAGGGGTGCCCGTGTCCAGCCTATCAGGAGTGCCCGGGTGCCTGTGTCAGCCCTCCCAGAGTGCCCGGGTGCCCGTCTCCAGCCCTTCCAGAGTGCCCGGGTGCCCGTCTCCAGCCCTTCCAGAGTGCCTGGGTGCCCGTCTCCAGCCCTCCCAGAGTGCCTGGGTGCCCGTCTCCAGCCCTCCCAGAGTGCCTGGGTGCCCGTCTCCAGCCCTTCCAGAGTGCCCGGGTGCCCGTCTCCAGCCCTTCCAGAGTGCCCGGGTGCTCGTCTCATGCCCTTCCAGAGTGCCCGGGTGCTCGTCTCATGCCCTTCCAGAGTGCCCGGGTGCCCGTCTCATGCCCTTCCAGAGTGCCCGGGTTCCCGTCTCATGCCCTTCCAGAGTGCCCGGGTGCCCGTCTCATGCCCTTCCAGAGTTCCCGGGTGCCCGTCTCATGCCCTTTCAGAGTGCCCGGGTGCCCGTCTCATGCCCTTCCAGAGTGCCTGGGTGCCTGTGGTGTGGGTCTGCACTTGAAGCCCCCTGTGTCAAGAAGGTTGACCACCACTGCCTTAAATAATGCTCTTAAAAAGCTGGGGGTCTATCGGATTCAAGTTTCTGGTTCATGTGGTCTCTTCTTCCATTCAGCTCTTTAATAGGTTTCTGCAGTTCATCCATGGACCATGGCTGGAAGGTGTGTGTGCATGGACTTAAGAAGCATTGAACAAATATTGGCATTGAGCTCTTTGTTTTCATCCAGCATCGGGTATAATTAACCTTTTACACTTCCCCATTCATCTATCAGGACTGCACCTGGAGAGAGAGTTGCTGCACACAAATTCCCAGGAAACACCACAGCAAGCCTTTAAGTTCTACGTCTTTCACTCTTCCACCATGCCCTCGGTTATGGTGTTTTCTCCACTATGGAGGCACTACAGGCAACTTTTGTAGTGGGGGCTATGCTCTCACTGGAGGGGGGGGGTAGTGGTGGCCTTACCCAGGGTTTTTTCTTACCATCCCTGCACCCTTCCTCCTGTCAGATGATGGGGGTGTTGCAGTGCCTTTTTTTCTCCACCAGCCCAGTGGAGCAGTGGCCAGCGTGGTTGTCTGTGCCTGTGTGCTCGACGCTGTTCGGAGTTATATGGGCATCTCATGCACCCCAGGACTTACAAGATGATTCCTGCAGTGAAGGGAAGCTGCTGTAGTAGCGGAAGCTTGCCGGGTCCTGGCCACTTCACATTCTCAGTATTCCGCTGCACTGTGCAGCATGGAGAAAGCAGAAACTGACTGCTGCGGTGGAATCAGGTGCCTCATCTCATGCACTAGCCAGGCCCAGGTAAGGGGGGTACAGTGGTCCTTACTATTGGGATTTTTTGTGTGTGTTTTATTGTGCTTTCTTCTTTAGGTGTCGGGGTGATGGAAGCCTGCTGCTGAAGTGTGCTACAGCTGGGGGGCTGCTCTGCATTGGTGAAGGTTTTCGGAGCTCCTTCTTCTCTCCTCTATTTGCGGTTGTTTGACCTTGCATGGGGAGCTTGGGTGGTCACATGGCAGGTGTGAGTCAATTCTTGTCTTGCTGGAGCCCACTTAATATGGGATTGTATTTGTTTCCCTTTGTTATTGTTTAAGGTTAAAGCAAATAGAACTCTCCTGATAAAAGGAAGTGCTCTTCCTGGAAAAAGCCACTTAAAGTAGAACTACAAGCAAAACTTTCTTTATATATAGAGTAAGGGGGGGGTTTATAACTGTTATATTCTCCGTGTTGTGAGAGACACAGGACTCTGGTCTGGAACAACGGTTGTTTATTCAGGACTCACTGTACAGCATTACAGGACAGCTCTGCATATCAATACATCTCTACATGTCTCTAAAGATGGCCACTCTGCCCCTTGACCCTTGTCATCACTCCTGGGTGGAGCCAGCCTTAAAGTGACAGTACATGTGAAACCCTTCAGGTATAACACCTTCCATCCATACCTAAAAAAAAAAACAAAAAACAAAAAAAAAAAAACAACAAAACGAGAACAGGCATAAAACAGTAACTCATAATTGTCCAATACAGTCCTCCAACTCAGGAGATTTACATGGTTTCTTCCACGTCCGGATGTGAGAACAACTTCCAGGGAAGCTCCGGGGAGAAAATGGCAGCGGATCACTTTCGGCGGGCCCGTCGAAAGTCTCGTAACCGGTCTTGCATTTGAAACCGGTCAGGAGGGCGACAGTGTCGTTGAGGACGGGCACCCAGCGACTCGGGGCTGGAGGAAGCAGGGCTGGCCGGAATGGACACCGGCGGGGCCAAGAGGGGATTCCCTAGCTCAGAGGGTGAGCAGACCTCTGGACCAGGGCTGGAGGGCTCTGTTGGAGCTGAGTTCAAAAGTTCAGAGTCTCCCCAAGCATCAGTCTCAATGCCTCCTGATCCGGTAGGAGCAGATCCTTGAGACACTGGAGGTGCAGCCGATGTCAGGGATTCGGGCAGCTGAGAACGAGAACGCAATTGGTCCGCATGCCGTCTGCAAATGGAACCATCTTCCAGGCAGACCCTATACATTTTGGGTCCCAAAGTCTCTGCGACGATAGCAGGAAGCCAACGAGTGTTGGAAGCGCCATAAGATCGGGCCCATACCTTTTGCTGGGCTGTAAACCGGGGAATCTCGTCGTGTTCGACCCTCTTGTCTTGGGACTGCCGTACATGTTCCTGGACCGTTTGAGGGCGGAGCATATCCAAAACAGTCCATGGCTGCCGACCCAAAAGAAGTTCAGCTGGAGTTTTCCCAGTGGTTGCATGTGGTGTGGTTCTGTAAGCAGAAAGGAAGGAGTCCAGCTGCTGGGGTGACAGGGACTGTTGTTTACTTGTAGCCACAGTAGCTTTGAAATAGCGTTTGAAGGTCTGTACAAACCTTTCTGCTTGACCATTTGTAGCCGGGTGGTAAGGTGCGGTCAACTTGTGTTTGATGTTGTGGGCAGTCAGGAAACCCTGAAACTCCTGGCTTGTGAATTGTGCACCGTTGTCTGTGACAATTTCTCTGGGGTATCCAAACGTAGCAGCGAGATGTAACAGTATGGAAATCGTCGCCTTAGTCGTTGGCTGAGTAACAGGAACGACCTCAGGCCACTTTGAATGGGCATCAATAATGATCAAAAAGGTGTGTCCTCTGATCGGGCCTGCAAAGTCCAAGTGTAGGCGAAACCAGGGAACCGTGGGCCAAGTCCAGGGCTGGACGCACCCTCGAGGAGGGTCTCTCGCAGTTTGTGCACATCCAGCACACGCATTCACATATGTCGTGATATCGGAGTCGAGGTTTGGCCACCACACATAGCCTCGGGCCTTTTGTTTCATACGTGTGCCCCCGGGATGACCAGTATGTAGCAATTCCAGAATGTGTCTCCGGAGGGTCTGTGGAACGATCACTCGGTCTCCCCATAAAACACAGTTGCCAGACACAGTTAATTCCAGACGCCTACGGAAGTAAGGCTCGTAATCCTGTGTGACAGTTGCAGGCCAACCGTACCGTACCCAGGAGAGTATTGTCTTAAGGAAGGTATCCTTGGCTGTATGGGCTGCTACTTCCCCGGAAGACAGAAAGGACAGGCTAGTGTAACGACAACTCTTGACAGGTGGAGAAGAGTCTGTTAATGTCCTTGTCAGACGGGACATGGCGTCTGCATTAGCGTTGGCATCATGGCTGCGATACTGGATTTTGTAGCTATATGTTCCCAAGAATAGGGCATAGCGTTGAAGACGGGCTGCAGTCGTCTGGGAGATGCCTTTGTCAGGGCTAAAGATCTGAAGGAGTGGTTTATGATCAGTCAGTATGGTGAATTCCCTACCATACAGGTAAAGATGAAACTTCTTAATTGCCCATATGAGCGCCAGAGCCTCTTTGTCAATGTGAGAGTAATTGCTTTCTGCTTTTGTCAAGGACCTGGAGGCGAATGCCACAGGTTTCTCTGACCCATCTGGTAAAACGTGAGATAGTACAGCCCCTAGACCATAGGGTGAGGCATCACAAGCCAAGGTGAGAGGCCTTTGGAGGTCATAGTGCACGAGCATGCGTGACGCCAACAGCTTTCGCTTAGAAACTTCAAAAGCACGTTGGCATGCAGCCGACCAGTTCCATCTGGAGTGTTTCTCCAAAAGCTTGTTTAATGGAAACAAAGTGTGTGCTAGATCCGGCAGGAATTTGTGGTAATAGTTCAGCAAGCCCAGGTATGATCGCAGCTGCTGGACGTTGGTCGGGGCTGGAGCTTTTACTAAAGCATCAACTTTGGCTTCCGTGGTGTGTATACCCTCTGCATCCACAAGGTGGCCACAAAACTCCAATTTAGGTACCATGAATTGGCATTTCGCTAAGTTCACTTTTAGACCCTGCTCTTGGAGTCTGGCCAACACAAGCTCCACGTTACGCTTGTGTTCCTGGTCCATCAGGCCCGTGATGAGCATGTCATCTAACAGGCACTGTGTGAAAGGAATGTCCGCCAAAATCTCATCCATTTTGCGTTGCCAAATGGCTGGGGCGGAGGCTACCCCAAACACCATCCGATTGTATTCATACAGTCCCTTGTGAGTGTTGATGGTTAGAAACTTGCGGGACGAAGGGTGGACCTCAAACTGTAAATAAGCTTGCCTGAGATCAAGCTTGGTGAACTTTTGACCTCCTGCAAGAGAGGCAAAAATGTCATCTACTCTGGGTAGGGGATACTGGTCTATCTCCAGTTGAGAATTTAGTGCCATGCGGAAATCGCCACAAATGCGTAAGTCCCCATTCGCTTTCTTTACTGGTACAACTGGTGATGCCCACTCGCTGTGCTCTACCTTTGAGATGACACCTTGTTCCTCCAGCCGGCTTAGTTCAGCTTCCACACCTGCTCGGAGTGCGAAAGGTACCGTCCGAGCTTTGAAGAACCTAGGCTGGGCGTTGGGTTTCAGCCTGAGTCTCACACAGTCATGCTTTATTTTTCCCAAATGGTTATCAAAGACTTGCGGGAATCGCTGTTTCAGGGACTTCACCCATCCCTCTTCATCCCCTGATGGGATGGTCACGGTGTTGCAGGGGTTAATGGCGATGTCTGGCATGCCAAAGTGAGCAATCCAGTCTCTCCCAAAAAGAGGGGGTCCCCCATGTTCTAGGATATATAATGGCATTCTCTTTGTCTGACCCTTGTAGGATACCTGTACTTTCACGTACCCCAGTGGGTGGAGTATCTGCTTTGAGTATGTCTGCAGTTTGATTGGTGTTGGACGGACAGTTGTTCGGATCAGAAGTTTTCTCCATTGTTTCTGGGTGATAACTGAAACTGCTGCTCCTGTGTCTACATCCATCTTGAGTTTCTTTCCTTCCACGGTTACCTCTACAGTCATTGCTGAGGGTGCTGAATGCATATGATGTATGTCCAATCTGTGGAGCACTTCCTCATCCTCTGATTCAGATGACGATGTATATCTTCCCACCATATATGCCTTTGTCCTGGTGTTCAGAGGTTGTTTATTTCGCACCTTCTTACTACGGCAGACTCGTTTCAGATGGCCTGCCTTACCACAATTATGACAGAGCTGATCCTTAAACCGGCAGACTTTGTGATCATGGTCTGTATTCCCACAACGGTAGCAAGCTGACTCCCGGCTTGATGAGAGTCTATATTTACCGTTAGCTGCAGTTTGCTTGACTGCTGTTCTGAAAACTTCCTCTTTAACCTCTCCCCTTCTGCTCTGGGGGTTCAAAGCTTCTGTATCTTTCACAGCCATTTCCATCACTGAAGCTATCTCAATTGCCTTTGTAAGGGTAAGGTCTTTCTCTGTTAACAGTCTCTTTTGGCTAGACTCACTATTCAGTCCCATGACAAACTTATCCCTCAGTGCAGTTGGTAAATACTCCCCAAAAGAACAGGTTGAGGCTAGTCTGCGAAGGGCGAGCACATAAGCCTTAATATCTTCACCTGGCTGCTGCTGCCGCTGATAGAACCTGAATCTTTCTGCAATCTCTAGTGGTTTAGGCTGGAAGTGATTCCCTAACAGTGTCAGGAGCTCTGCCAAAGTCTTAGTTGCTGGTTTTTCAGGGAAAAGGAGATCCCTAAGAGTGTCATATGTCCTAGCACCAACCACTGTCAGAAACACTGCTACTTGCCTGTCGCCTGGGATGGCATTTGCACAGAAATATTGTTCTAATCTTTCAATCCAAGAAATCCACGTTGTCTGTTCGCCATCAAATTCACTTAATGTCCCGATCAATGACATTTTCCTGCTGGGCTCTGTGGGTGTTTGTATTCCTGACAATCCAGAGTTTTTTTTTTCTTCCTTTCCTTTCTCACACGGATAGTAACCTTGAAAATCCCATCCTCGTCGCCACTGTTATATTCTCCGTGTTGTGAGAGACACAGGACTCTGGTCTGGAACAACGGTTGTTTATTCAGGACTCACTGTACAGCATTACAGGACAGCTCTGCATATCAATACATCTCTACATGTCTCTAAAGATGGCCACTCTGCCCCTTGACCCTTGTCATCACTCCTGGGTGGAGCCAGCCTTAAAATGACAGTACATGTGAAACCCTTCAGGTATAACAATAACCTCAGTCAGATATTTATTTGCCATCTGTCCATTTGCCAAGATTTTCCTAAACTTCCTGTCCCGTAGCCAAACTTAGTGAGAAGAAATTCCTGCAGATTGAGGGGTTTCCTTGGGGACTGCCAGGTCACCAGAACTAGTGTCCCTACTGTAATATTACCCGTTTATTTCTTTTATGGGGACAACCCAAACTTTAGCATTTTTTTACTTTCAATGATACCACCAATGGGCCCCGGTTGTGTGTCTCCAAGCCCTTCCAGAGGGCCCCGGTTGCGTGTCTCCCAAGCCTTTCCAGAGGGCCCCGGTTGCGTGTCTCCAAGCCCTTCCAGAGGGCCCCGGTTGCGTGTCTCCAAGCCCTTCCAGAGGGCCCCGGTTGCGTGTCTCCAAGCCCTTCCAGAGGGCCCCGGTTGCGTGTTTCCAAGCCCTTCCAGAGGGCCCCGATTGCGTGTCTCCAAGCCCTTCCAGAGGGCCCCGGTTGCGTGTCTCCAAGCCCTTCCAGAGGGCCCCGGTTGCGTGTCTCCAAGCCCTTTCAGAGGGCCCCGCTTGCGTGTCTCCAAGCCCTTCCAGAGGGCCCCGGTTGCGTGTCTCCAAGCCCTTCCAGAGGGCCCGGGTTGCGTGTCTCCAAGCCCTTCCAGAGGGCCCCGGTTGCGTGTCTCCAAGCCCTTCCAGAGGGCCCCGGTTGCGTGTCTCCAAGCCCTTCCAGAGGGCCCCGGTTGCGTGTCTCCAAGCCCTTCCAGAGGGCCCCGGTTGCGTGTCTCCAAGCCCTTCCAGAGGGCACCGGTTGCGTGTCTCCAAGCCCTTCCAGAGGGCCCCGGTTGCGTGTCTCCAAGCCCTTCCAGAGGGCCCCGGTTGCGTGTCTCCAAGCCCTTCCAGAAGGCCCCTGTTGCGTGTCTCCAAGCCCTTCCAGAGGGCCCCGGTTGCGTGTCTCCAAGCCCTTCCAGAGGGCCCCGGTTGCGTGTCTCCAAGCCCTTCCAGAGGGCCCCGGTTGCGTGTCTCCAAGCCCTTCCACAGGGCCCCGATTGCGTGTCTCCAAGCCCTTCCAGAGGGCCCCGGTTGCGTGTCTCCAAGCCCTTCCAGAGGGCCCCGGTTGCGTGTCTCCAAGCCCTTCCAGAGGGCCCCGGTTGCGTGTCTCCAAGCCCTTCCAGAGGGCCCCTGTTGCGTGTCTCCAAGCCCTTCCAGAGGGCCCCTGTTGCGTGTCTCCAAGCCCTTCCAGAGGGCCCCGGTTGCGTGTCTCCAAGCCCTTCCAGAGGGCCCCGGTTGCGTGTCTCCAAGCCCTTCCAGAGGGCCCCGGTTGCGTGTCTCCAAGCCCTTCCAGAGGGCCCCGGTTGCGTGTCTCCAAGCCCTTCCAGAGGGCCCCCGGTTGCGTGTCTCCAAGCCTTTCCAGAGGGCCCCGGTTGCGTGTCTCCAAGCCTTTCCAGAGGGCCCCCGGTTGCGTGTCTCCAAGCCTTTCCAGAGGGCCCCCGGTTGCGTGTCTCCAAGCCTTTCCAGAGGGCCCCCGGTTGCGTGTCTCCAAGCCTTTCCAGAGGGCCCAGGTTGCGTGTCTCCAAGCCTTTCCAGAGGGCCCCGGTTGCGTGTCTCCAAGCCTTTCCAGAGGACCCCGGTTGCGTGTCTCCAAGCCCTTCCAGAGGGCCCCGGTTGCGTGTCTCCAAGCCCTTCCAGAGGGCCCCGGTTGCGTGTCTCCAAGCCCTTCCAGAGGGCCCCGGTTGCGTGTCTCCAAGCCCTTCCAGAGGGCCCCGGTTGCGTGTCTCCAAGCCCTTCCAGAGGGCCCGGTTGCGTGTCTCCAAGCCCTTCCAGAGGGCCCCGGTTGCGTGTCTCCAAGCCCTTCCAGAGGGCCCCGGTTGCGTGTCTCCAAGCCCTTCCAGAGGGCCCCGGTTGCGTGTCTCCAAGCCCTTCCAGAGGGCCCCGGTTGCGCGTCTCCAAGCCCTTCCAGAGGGCCCCGGTTGCGTGTCTATAAGCTTTTCCAGAGGGCCCCGGTTGCCTGTCTCCAAGCCCTTCCGGAGGGCCCCCGGTTGCGTGTCTCCAAGCCCTTCCAGAGGGCCTTCTGACCATCCCTGCACCCTCCCTCCTGTCGGATGATGGGGGTGTTGCAGTGCCTTTTTTTCCTCCTCCAGCCCGGGGGAGCAGTGGCCAGCAGGGTTGTCTGTGCCTGTGTGCCCGATGCTGTTTGGAGTTATATGGGCTTGTGTCATGCAGTCCAGGACTTGCAAGGTGGTTCCTGCAGTGCAGGGAAGCCGCTGCAGTGGTGGAGGCTTGCCACATGTGATCTGCGGGTCCTGGCCACTCCGCATTCTCAGAATTCTGCTGCACTGTGCAACATGGAGGAAGCAGAAACCGTTAGCTGCTACATCAGAAGCAGGTGCCTCATCTCATGCACTAGCCAGGCCAAGGTAAGGGGGGCACAGTGGTGCCTTTTGGTTATCCTTACTATTGGGATTACTTGTGTGTGGTTTATTGTGCCTTCCTCTCTAGGTGTCAGGGTAAAGGAAGCCTGCTGCTGAAGTGCGCTACAGCTTGGGGGCAGCTTTGCATTGGTGAAAGTTCTCGGAGCTCCTTCCTCTCTCGTCTATTTGCGGTTGATTGACCTTGCATGGGGAGCTTGGGTGGTAACATGGCGGGTGTGGGTCAATTGTTGCTGGAGCCCACTTAAAATGGGATTGTATTTGTTTCCCTTTGTTATTGTTTAAGGTTAAAGCAAATAAAGCTCTCCTGATAAAAGGAAGTGAAAAAGCCACTTATAGTAGAACTACAAGCAAAACCTTCTTTTTGTATAGAGTAAGCCCATCAGGGGTGCCCGTGTCCAGCCTATCAGGAGTGCCCGGGTGCCTGTGTCAGCCCTTCCAGAGTGCCCGGGTGCCTGTGTCAGCCCTTCCAGAGTGCCCGGGTGCCCGTGTCAGCCCTTCCAGAGTGCCCAGGTGCCCGTCTCCAGCCCTTCCAGAGTTTCCGGGTGCCCGTCTCCAGTTCTTCCAGAGTGCCCGGGTGCCCGTCTCCAGCCCTTCCAGAGTGCCCAGGTGCCCGTCTCCAGCCCTTCCAGAGTGCCCGGGTGCCCGTCTCCATGCCCTTCCAGAGAGCCCGGGTGCCCGTCTCCATGCCCTTCCAGAGTGCTCGGGTGCCCGTCTCCATGCCCTTCCAGAGTGCTCGGGTGCCCATCTCCATGCCCTTCCAGAGTGCTCGGGTGCCCATCTCCATGCCCTTCCAGAGTGCTCGGGTGCAAGTCTTCATGCCCTTCCAGAGTGCTCGGGTGCCAGTCTCCATGCCCTTCCAGAGTGCCCAGGTGCTCGCCTCAATGCCCTTCCAGAGTGCCCGGGTGCCCGTCTCATGCCCTTCCAGAGTGCCCGGGTGCCCGTCTCATGCCCTTCCAGAGTGCCCGGGTGCCCGTCTCATGCCCTTCCAGAGTGCCCGGGTGCCCGTCTCATGCCCTTCCAGAGTGCCCGGGTGCCCGTCTCATGCCCTTCCAGAGTGCCCGGGTGCCCGTCTCATGCCCTTCCAGAGTGCCCGGGTGCCCGTCTCATGCCCTTCCAGAGTGCCCGGGTGCCCGTCTCATGCCCTTCCAGAGTGCCCGGGTGCCCGTCTCATGCCCTTCCAGAGTGCCCGGGTGCCCGTCTCCATGCCCTTCCAGAGTGCCCGTCTCAATGCCCTTCCAGAGTGCCCGGGTGCTCGTCTCAATGCCCTTCCAGAGTGCCCGGGTGCCCGTCTCAATGCCTTTCCAGAGTGCCCGGGTGCCCGTCTCAATGCCTTTCCAGAGTGCCCGGGTGCCCGTCTCAATGCCCTTCCAGAGTGCCCGGGTGCCCGTCTCATGCCCTTCCAGTGTGCCCGGGTGCCCGTCTCATGCCCTTCCAGAGTGCCCAGGTGCCCGTCTCATGCCCTTCCAGAGTGCCCGGGTGCCCGTCTCATGCCCTTCCAGAGTGCCCGGGTGCCTGTCTCCAGCCCTTCCAGAGTGCCCGGGTGCATGTGGTGTGGGTCTGCACTTTAAGCCCCCTGTGTCAAGAATTCTCCTGCACTGTGCAACATGGAGAAAGCAGAAACTGTTAGCTGCTACATCAGAAGCAGGTGCCTCATCTCATGTACTAGCCAGGCCAAGGTAAGGGGGGCACAGTGGTGCCTTTTGGTTATCCTTACTATTGGGATTACTTGTGTGTGGTTTATTGTGCTTTCCTCTCTAGGTGTCAGGGTAAAGGAAGCCTGCTACTGAAGTGCGCTACAGCTTGGGGGCAGCTTTGCATTGGTGAAAGTTCTCGGAGCTTCTTCCTCTCTCGTCTATTTGCGGTTGATTGACCTTGCATGGGGAGCTTGGGTGGTCACATGGCAGGTGTGGGTCTATTGTTGCTGGAGCCCACTTAAAATGGGATTGTATTTGTTTCCCTTTGTTATTGTTTAAGGTTAAAGCAAATAAAGCTCTCCTGATAAAAGGAAGTGAAAAAAGCCACTTATAGTAGAACTACAAGCAAAACCTTCTTTTTGTATAGAGTAAGCCCATCAGGGGTGCCCGTGTCCAGCCTATCAGGAGTGCCCGGGTGCCTGTGTCAGCCCTCCCAGAGTGCCCGGGTGCCCGTCTCCAGCCCTTCCAGAGTGCCCGGGTGCCTGTCTCCAGCCCTTCCAGAGTGCTCGGGTGCCCGTCTCCAGCCCTTCCAGAGTGCCCGGGTGCCCGTCTCCAGCCCTTCCAGAGTGCCCGGGTGCCCGTCTCCAGCCCTTCCAGAGTGCCCGGGTGCTCGTCTCATGCCCTTCCAGAGTGCCCGGGTGCTCGTCTCATGCCCTTCCAGAGTGCCCGGGTGCCCGTCTCATGCCCTTCCAAAGTGCCCGGGTTCCCGTCTCATGCCCTTCCAGAGTGCCCGGGTTCCCGTCTCATGCCCTTCCAGAGTGCCCGGGTGCCCGTCTCATGCCCTTCCAGAGTTCCCGGGTGCCCGTCTCATGCCCTTTCAGAGTGCCCGGGTGCCCGTCTCATGCCCTTCCAGAGTGCCTGGGTGCCTGTGGTGTGGGTCTGCACTTGAAGCCCCCTGTGTCAAGAAGGTTGACCACCACTGCCTTAAATAATGCTCTTAAAAAGCTGGGGGTCTATCGGATTCAAGTTTCTGGTTCATGTGGTCTCTTCTTCCATTCAGCTCTTTAATAGGTTTCTGCAGTTCATCCATGGACCATGGCTGGAAGGTGTGTGTGCATGGACTTAAGAAGCATTGAACAAATATTGGCATTGAGCTCTTTGTTTTCATCCAGCATCGGGTATAATTAACCTTTTACACTTCCCCATTCATCTATCAGGACTGCACCTGGAGAGAGAGTTGCTGCACACAAATTCCCAGGAAACACCACAGCAAGCCTTTAAGTTCTACGTCTTTCACTCTTCCACCATGCCCTCGGTTATGGTGTTTTCTCCACTATGGAGGCACTACAGGCAACTTTTGTAGTGGGGGCTATGCTCTCACTGGAGGGGGGGGGGGTAGTGGTGGCCTTACCCAGGGTTTTTTCTTACCATCCCTGCACCCTTCCTCCTGTCAGATGATGGGGGTGTTGCAGTGCCTTTTTTTCTCCACCAGCCCAGTGGAGCAGTGGCCAGCGTGGTTGTCTGTGCCTGTGTGCTCGACGCTGTTCGGAGTTATATGGGCATCTCATGCACCCCAGGACTTACAAGATGATTCCTGCAGTGAAGGGAAGCTGCTGTAGTAGCGGAAGCTTGCCGGGTCCTGGCCACTTCACATTCTCAGTATTCCGCTGCACTGTGCAGCATGGAGAAAGCAGAAACGGACTGCTGCGGTGGAATCAGGTGCCTCATCTCATGCACTAGCCAGGCCCAGGTAAGGGGGGTACAGTGGTCCTTACTATTGGGATTTTTTGTGTGTGTTTTATTGTGCTTTCTTCTTTAGGTGTCGGGGTGATGGAAGCCTGCTGCTGAAGTGTGCTACAGCTGGGGGGCTGCTCTGCATTGGTGAAGGTTTTCGGAGCTCCTTCTTCTCTCCTCTATTTGCGGTTGTTTGACCTTGCATGGGGAGCTTGGGTGGTCACATGGCAGGTGTGAGTCAATTCTTGTCTTGCTGGAGCCCACTTAATATGGGATTGTATTTGTTTCCCTTTGTTATTGTTTAAGGTTAAAGCAAATAGAACTCTCCTGATAAAAGGAAGTGCTCTTCCTGGAAAAAGCCACTTAAAGTAGAACTACAAGCAAAACTTTCTTTATATATAGAGTAAGGGGGGGGTTTATAACCTCAGTCAGATATTTATTTGCCATCTGTCCATTTGCCAAGATTTTCCTAAACTTCCTGTCCCGTAGCCAAACTTAGTGAGAAGAAATCCCTGCAGATTGAGGGGTTTCCTTGGGGACTGCCAGGTCACCAGAACTAGTGTCCCTACTGTAATATTACCCGTTTATTTCTTTTATGGGGACAACCCAAACTTTAGCATTTTTTTACTTTCAATGATACCACCAATGGGCCCCGGTTGTGTGTCTCCAAGCCCTTCCAGAGGGCCCCGGTTGCGTGTCTCCCAAGCCTTTCCAGAGGGCCCCGGTTGCGTGTCTCCAAGCCCTTCCAGAGGGCCCCGGTTGCGTGTCTCCAAGCCCTTCCAGAGGGCCCCGGTTGCGTGTCTCCAAGCCCTTCCAGAGGGCCCCGGTTGCGTGTCTCCAAGCCCTTCCAGAGGGCCCCGATTGCGTGTCTCCAAGCCCTTTCAGAGGGCCCCGGTTGCGTGTCTCCAAGCCCTTTCAGAGGGCCCCGGTTGCGTGTCTCCAAGCCCTTCCAGAGGGCCCCGGTTGCGTGTCTCCAAGCCCTTCCAGAGGGCCCGGGTTGCGTGTCTCCAAGCCCTTCCAGAGGGCCCCGGTTGCGTGTCTCCAAGCCCTTCCAGAGGGCCCCGGTTGCGTGTCTCCAAGCCCTTCCAGAGGGCCCCGGTTGCGTGTCTCCAAGCCCTTCCAGAGGGCCCCGGTTGCGTGTCTCCAAGCCCTTCCAGAGGGCCCCGGTTGCGTGTCTCCAAGCCCTTCCAGAGGGCCCCGGTTGCGTGTCTCCAAGCCCTTCCAGAGGGCCCCGGTTGCGTGTCTCCAAGCCCTTCCAGAAGGCCCCTGTTGCGTGTCTCCAAGCCCTTCCAGAGGGCCCCGGTTGCGTGTCTCCAAGCCCTTCCAGAGGGCCCCGGTTGCGTGTCTCCAAGCCCTTCCAGAGGGCCCCCGGTTGCGTGTCTCCAAGCCTTTCCAGAGGGCCCAGGTTGCGAGTCTCCAAGCCTTTCCAGAGGGCCCAGGTTGCGTGTCTCCAAGCTTTTCCAGAGGACCCCGGTTGCGTGTCTCCAAGCCCTTCCAGAGGGCCCCGGTTGCGTGTCTCCAAGCCCTTCCAGAGGGCCCCGGTTGCGTGTCTCCAAGCCCTTCCAGAGGGCCCCAGTTGCGTGTCTCCAAGCCCTTCCAGAGGGCCCGGTTGCGTGTCTCCAAGCCCTTCCAGAGGGCCCCGGTTGCGTGTCTCCAAGCCCTTCCAGAGGGCCCCGGTTGCGTGTCTCCAAGCCCTTCCAGAGGGCCCCGGTTGCGTGTCTCCAAGCCCTTCCAGAGGGCCCAGGTTGCGTGTCTCCAAGCCTTTCCAGAGGGCCCCGGTTGCGTGTCTCCAAGCCCTTCCAGAGGGCCCCGGTTGCGTGTCTCCAAGCCCTTCCAGAGGGCCCCGGTTGCGTGTCTCCAAGCCTTTCCAGAGGGCCCCGGTTGCGTGTCTCCAAGCCCTTCCAGAGGGCCCCGGTTGCGTGTCTCCAAGCCCTTCCAGAGGGCCCCGGTTGCGTGTCTCCAAGCCCTTCCAGAGGGCCCCAGTTGCGCGTCTCCAAGCCCTTCCAGAGGGCCCCGGTTGCGTGTCTATAATCTTTTCCAGAGGGCCCCGGTTGCCTGTCTCCAAGCCCTTCCAGAGGGCCCCCGGTTGCGTGTCTCCAAGCCCTTCCAGAGGGCCTTCTGACCATCCCTGCACCCTCCCTCCTGTCGGATGATGGGGGTGTTGCAGTGCCTTTTTTTCCTCCTCCTGCCCGGGGGAGCAGTGGCCAGCAGGGTTGTCTGTGCCTGTGTGCCCGATGCTGTTTGGAGTTATATGGGCTTGTGTCATGCAGCCCAGGACTTGCAAGGTGGTTCCTGCAGTGCAGGGAAGCCGCTGCAGTGGTGGAGGCTTGCCACATGTGATCTGCGGGTCCTGGCCACTCCGCATTCTCAGAATTCTGCTGCACTGTGCAACATGGAGGAAGCAGAAACCGTTAGCTGCTACATCAGAAGCAGGTGCCTCATCTCATGCACTAGCCAGGCCAAGATAAGGGGGGCACAGTGGTGCCTTTTGGTTATCCTTACTATTGGGATTACTTGTGTGTGGTTTATTGTGCCTTCCTCTCTAGGTGTCAGGGTAAAGGAAGCCTGCTGCTGAAGTGCGCTACAGCTTGGGGGCAGCTTTGCATTGGTGAAAGTTCTCGGAGCTCCTTCCTCTCTCGTCTATTTGCGGTTGATTGACCTTGCATGGGGAGCTTGGGTGGTAACATGGCGGGTGTGGGTCAATTGTTGCTGGAGCCCACTTAAAATGGGATTGTATTTGTTTCCCTTTGTTATTGTTTAAGGTTAAAGCAAATAAAGCTCTCCTGATAAAAGGAAGTGAAAAAAGCCACTTATAGTAGAACTACAAGCAAAACCTTCTTTTTGTATAGAGTAAGCCCATCAGGGGTGCCCGTGTCCAGCCTATCAGGAGTGCCCGAGTGCCCGTCTCCAGCCCTTCCAGAGTGCCCGGGTGCCCGTCTCCAGCCCTTCCAGAGTGCCCGGGTGCCCGTCTCCAGCCCTTCCAGAGTGCCCGGGTGCCCGTCTCCAGCCCTTCCAGAGTGCCCGGGTGCCCGTCTCCAGCCCTTCCAGAGTGCCCGGGTGCCCGTCTCCAGCCCTTCCAGAGTCCCCGGGTGCCCGTCTCCAGGCCCTTCCAGAGTGCTCGGGTGCCCGTCTCCAGGCCCTTCCAGAGTGCTCGGGTGCCCGTCTCCATGCCCTTCCAGAGTGCTCGGGTGCCCGTCTCCATGCCCTTCCAGAGTGCCCGTCTCCATGCCCTTCCAGAGTGCTCGGGTGCAAGTCTTCATGCCCTTCCAGAGTGTTTGGGTGCCAGTCTCCATGCCCTTCCAGAGTGCCCGGGTGCTCGCCTCAATGCGCTTCCAGAGTGCCCGGGTGCCCGTCTCATGCCCTTCCAGAGTGCCCGGGTGCCCGTCTCATGCCCTTCCAGAGTGCCCGGGTGCCCATTTCATGCCCTTCCAGAGTGCCCGGGTGCCCGTCTCATGCCCTTCCAGAGTGCCCGGGTGCCCGTCTCATGCCCTTCCAGAGTGCCCGGGTGCCCGTCTCATGCCCTTCCAGGGTGCCCGTCTCATGCCCTTCCAGAGTGCCCCGGTGCCCGTCTTAAGCCCTTCCAGAGTGCCCGGGTGCCCGTCTCATGCCCTTCCAGAGTGCCCGGGTGCCCGTCTCATGCCCTTCCAGAGTGCTCGGGTGCCCGTCTCCATGCCCTTCTAGAGTGCCCGGGTGCCCGTCTCCATGCCCTGCCAGAGTGCCCGGGTGCCCGTCTCATGCCCTTCCAGAGTGCCCGGGTGCCCGTCTCCAGCCCTTCCAGAGTGCTCGGGTGCCCGTCTCCATGCCCTTCCAGAGTGCTCGGGTGCCCGTCTCCATGCCCTTCCAGAGTGCTCGGTTGCCCGTCTCCATGCCCTTCCAGAGTGCTCGGGTGCAAGTCTCCATGCCCTTCCAGAGTGCTCGGGTGCCCGTCTCCATGCCCTTCCAGAGTGCCCGTCTCAATGCCCTTCCAGAGTGCCCAGGTGCTCGTCTCAATGCCCTTCCAAAGTGCCCGGGTGCTCGTCTCAATGCCCTTCCAGAGTGCCCGGGTGCCCGTCTCATGCCCTTCCAGAGTGCCCGGGTGCCCATCTCATGCCCTTCCAGGGTGCCCGTCTCATGCCCTTCCAGAGTGCCCGAGTGCCCGTCTCATGCCCTTCCAGAGTGCCCGGGTGCCCATCTCATGCCCTTCCAGAGTGCCCGGGTGCCCGTCTCATGCCCTTCCAGAGTGCCCGGGTGCCCGTCTCATGCCCTTCCAGAGTGCTCGGGTGCCCGTCTCCATGCCCTTCCAGAGTGCTCGGGTGCCCGTCTCCATGCCCTTCCAGAGTGCTCGGGTGCCCATCTCCATTCCCTTCATAAGTGCTCGGGTGCAAGTCTCCATGCCCTTCCAGAGTGCTCGGGTGCCCGTCTCCATGCCCTTCCAGAGTGCCCGTCTCCATGGCCTTCCAGAGTGCTCGGGTGCCCGTCTCATGCCCTTCCAGGGTTGCTGTCTCATGCCCTTCCAGATTGCCCGTCTCATGCCCTTCCAGAGTGCCCGGGTGCCCGTCTCATGCCCTTCCAGAGTGCCCGGGTGCCCGTCTCATGCCCTTCCAGAGTGCCCGGGTGCCCGTCTCATGCCCTTCCAGAATGCCCGGGTGCCCGTCTCATGCCCTTCCAGAGTGCCCGGGTGCCCGTCTCATGCCCTTCCAGAGTGCCGGGGTGCCCGTCTCAATGCCCTTCCAGAGTGCCCGTGTGCCCGTCTCATGCCCTTCCAGGGTGCCTCATCTCATGCACTAGCCAGGCCAAGGTAAGGGGGGCACAGTGGTGCCTTTTGGTTATCCTTACTATTGGGATTACTTGTGTGTGGTTTATTGTGCCTTCCTCTCCAGGTGTCAGGGTAAAGGAAGCCTGCTGCTGAAGTGCGCTACAGCTTGGGGGCAGCTTTGCATTGGTGAAAGTTCTCGGAGCTCCTTCCTCTCTCGTCTATTTGCGTTTGATTGACCTTGCATGGGGAGCTTGGGTGGTAACATGGCGGGTGTGGGTCAATTGTTGCTGGAGCCCACTTAAAATGGGATTGTATTTGTTTCCCTTTGTTATTGTTTAAGGTTAAAGCAAATAAAGCTCTCCTGATAAAAGGAAGTGAAAAAGCCACTTATAGTAGAACTACAAGCAAAACCTTCTTTTTGTATAGAGTAAGCCCATCAGGGGTGCCCGTGTCCAGCCTATCAGGAGTGCCCGGGTGCCCGTGTCAGCCCTTCCAGAGTGCCCGGGTGCCCTGTCAGCCCTTCCAGAGTGCCCGGGTGCCCGTGTCAGCCCTTCCAGAGTGCCCGGGTGCCCATCTCCAGCCCTTCCAGAGTGCCCGGGTGCCCATCTCCAGCCCTTCCAGAGTGCCCGGGTGCCCGTCTCCAGCCCTTCCAGAGTGCTCGGGTGCCCATCTCCATGCCCTTCCAGAGTGCTCGGGTGCAAGTCTCCATGCCCTTCCAGAGTGCCCGTCTCCATGCCCTTCCAGAGTGCCCGGGTGCTCGTCTCAATGCCCTTCCAGAGTGCCCGGGTGCCCATCTCCATGCCCTTCCAGAGTGCTCGGGTGCAAGTCTCCATGCCCTTCCAGAGTGCCCATCTCCATGCCCTTCCAGAGTGCCCGGGTGCTCGTCTCAATGCCCTTCCAGAGTGCCCGGGTGCCCGTCTCAATGCCCTTCCAGAGTGCCCGGGTGCCCATCTCATGCCCTTCCAGAGTGCCCGGGTGCCCATCTCATGCCCTTCCAGAGTGCCCGGGTGCCCGTCTCATGCCCTTCCAGAGTGCCCGGGTGCCCGTCTCATGCCCTTCCAGAGTGCCCGGGTGCCCGTCTCATGCCCTTCCAGAGTGCCCGGGTGCCCGTCTCATGCCCTTCCAGAGTGCCCGGTTGCCCGTCTCCAGCCCTTCCAGAGTGCCCGGTTGCCCGTCTCCAGCCCTTCCAGAGTGCCCGGGTGCCCGTCTCCAGCCCTTCCAGACTGCCCGGGTGCCCGTCTCATGCCCTTCCAGAGTGCTCGGGTGCCCATTTCCATGCCCTTCCAGAGTGCTCGGGTGCCCGTCTCCATGCCCTTCCCGAGTTATCGGGTGCCCGTCTCCATGCCCTTCCAGAGTGCCCGTCTCCATGCCCTTTCAGAGTGCCCGGGTGCCCGTCTCAATGTACTTGCAGAGTGCCCGGGTGCCCGTCTCAATGTACTTGCAGAGTGCCCGGGTGCCCGTCTCAATGCCCTTCCAGAGAGCCCGGGTGCCCGTCTCAATGCCCTTCCAGAGTGCCCGGGTGCCCGTCTCAATGCCCTTCCAGAGTGCCCGGGTGCCCGTCTCAATGCCCTTCCAGAGTGCCCGGGTGCCCGTCTCAATGCCCTTCCAGAGTGCCCGGGTGCCCGTCTCAATGCCCTTCCAGAGTGCCCGGGTGCCCGTCTCATGCCCTTCCAGAGTGCCCGGGTGCCCGTCTCATGCCCTTCCAGAGTGCCCGGGTGCCCGTCTCATGCCCTTCCAGAGTGCCCGGGTGCCCGTCTCATGCCCTTCCAGAGTGCCCGGGTGCCCGTCTCATGCCCTTCCAGAGTGCCCGGGTGCCCGTCTCATGCCCTTCCAGAGTGCCCGGGTGCCCGTCTCATGCCCTTCCAGAGTGCCCGGGTGCCCGTCTCATGCCCTTCCAGAGTGCCCGGGTGCCCGTCTCCAGCCCTTCCAGAGTGCCCGGGTGCATGTGGTGTGGGTCTGCACTTTAAGCCCCCTGTGTCAAGAATTCTCCTGCACTGTGCAACATGGAGAAAGCAGAAACTGTTAGCTGCTACATCAGAAGCAGGTGCCTCATCTTATGTACTAGCCAGGCCAAGGTAAGGGGGGCACAGTTGTGCCTTTTGGTTATCCTTACTATTGGGATTACTTGTGTGTGGTTTATTGTGTCTTCCTCTCTAGGTGTCAGGGTAAAGGAAGCCTGCTACTGAAGTGCGCTACAGCTTGGGGGCAGCTTTGCATTGGTGAAAGTTCTCGGAGCTTCTTCCTCTCTCGTCTATTTGCGGTTGATTGACCTTGCATGGGGAGCTTGGGTGGTCACATGGCAGGTGTGGGTCTATTGTTGCTGGAGCCCACTTAAAATGGGATTGTATTTGTTTCCCTTTGTTATTGTTTAAGGTTAAAACAAATAAAGCTCTCCTGATAAAAGGAAGTGAAAAAAGCCACTTATAGTAGAACTACAAGCAAAACCTTCTTTTTGTATAGAGTAAGCCCATCAGGGGTGCCCGTGTCCAGCCTATCAGGAGTGCCCGGGTGCCTGTGTCAGCCCTCCCAGAGTGCCCGGGTGCCCGTCTCCAGCCCTATCAGAGTGCCCGGGTGCCCGTCTCCAGCCCTATCAGTGCCCGGGTGCCCGTCTCCAGCCCTTCCAGAGTGCTCAGGTGCCCGTCTCCAGCACTTCCAGAGTGCTTGGGTGCCCGTCTCCAGCCCTTCCAGAGTGCTCGGGTGCCCGTCTCCATGCCCTTCCAGAGTGCTCGGGTGCCCGTCTCCATGCCTTTCCAGAGTGCCCGTCTCCATGCCCTTCCAGAGTGCCCGGGTGTTCGTCTCAATACCCTTCCAGAGTGCCCGGGTGCTCGTCTTAATGCCCTTCCAGAGTGCCCGGGTGCTCGTCTCAATGCCCTTCCAGAGTGCCCGGGTGCCCGTCTCATGCCCTTCCAGAGTGCCCGGGTGCCCGTCTCATGCCCTTCCAGAGTGCCCGGGTGCCCGTGTCATGCCCTTCCAGAGTGCCCGGGTGCCTGTCTCATGCCCTTCCAGAGTGCCCGGGTGCCCGTCTCAATGCCCTTCCAGAGTGCCCGGGTGCCCGTCTCAATGCCCTTCCAGAGTGCCCGGGTGCCCGTCTCAATGCCCTTCCAGAGTGCCCGGGTGCCCGTCTCATGCCCTTCCAGAGTGCCGGGTGCCCGTCTCATGCCCTTCCAGAGTGCCCGGGTGCAAGTCTCCATGCCCTTCCAGAGTGCTCGGGTGCCCGTCTCCATGCCCTTCCAGAGTGCTCGGGTGCAAGTCTCCATGCCCTTCCAGAGTGCTCGGGTGCCCATCTCCATGCCCTTCCAGAGTGCCCGTCTCCATGCCCTTCCAGAGTGCCCGTCTCAATGCCCTTCCAGAGTGCCCATCTCAATGCCCTTCCAGAGTGCCCGGGTGCCCGTCTCAATGCCCTTCCAGAGTGCCCGGGTGCCCGTCTCATGCCCTTCCAGAGTGCCGGGTGCCCGTCTCATGCCCTTCCAGAGTGCCCGGGTGCCCATCTCAGGCCCTTCCAGAGTGCTCGGGTGCAAGTCTCCATGCCCTTCCAGAGTGCTCGGGTGCAAGTCTCCATGCCCTTCCAGAGTGCTCGGGTGCCCATCTCCATGCCCTTCCAGAGTGCCCGTCTCCATGCCCTTCCAGAGTGCCCATCTCAATGCCCTTCCAGAGTGCCCGGGTGCCCGTCTCAATGCCCTTCCAGAGTGCCTGGGTGCCCGTCTCATGCCCTTCCAGAGTGCCCAGGTGCCCGTCTCATGCCCTTCCAGAGTGCCCGGGTGCCCGTCTCATGCCCTTCCAGAGTGCCCGGGTGCCCATCTCATGCCCTTCCAGAGTGCCCGGGTGCCCGTCTCATGCCCTCACAGAGTGCCCGGGTGCCCGTCTCATGCCCTCACAGAGTGCCCGGGTGCCCATCTCAGGCCCTTCCAGAGTGCTCGGGTGCAAGTCTCCATGCCCTTCCAGAGTGCTCGGGTGCAAGTCTCCATGCCCTTCCAGAGTGCTCGGGTGCCCATCTCCATGCCCTTCCAGAGTGCCCGTCTCCATGCCCTTCCAGAGTGCCCATCTCAATGCCCTTCCAGAGTGCCCGGGTGCCTGTCTCAATGCCCTTCCAGAGTGCCCGGGTGCCCGTCTCATGCCCTTCCAGAGTGCCCGGGTGCCCGTCTCATGCCCTTCCAGAGTGCCCAGGTGCCCGTCTCATGCCCTTCCAGAGTGCCCGGGTGCCCGTCTCATGCCCTTCCAGAGTGCCCGGGTGCCCATCTCATGCCCTTCCAGAGTGCCCGGGTGCCCGTCTCATGCCCTCACAGAGTGCCCGGGTGCCCGTCTCATGCCCTCACAGAGTGCCCGGGTGCCCGTCTCATGCCCTCACAGAGTGCCCGGGTGCCCGTCTCATGCCCTTCCAGAGTGACCGGGTGCCCGTTTCATGCCCTTCCAGAGTGCCCGGGTGCCCGTCTCATGCCCTTCCAGAGTGCTCGGGTGCAAGTCTCCATGCCCTTCCAGAGTGCTCGGGTGCCCGTCTCCATGCCCTTCCAGAGTGCCTGTCTCCATGCCCTTCCAGAGTGCCCGGGTGCTCGTCTCAATGCCCTTCCAGAGTGCCCGGGTGCCCGTCTCATGCCCTTCCAGAGTGCCCGGGTGCCCATCTCAGGCCCTTCCAGAGTGCCCGGGTGCCCGTCTCAGGCCCTTCCAGAGTGCCCGGGTGCCCGTCTCATGCCCTTCCAGAGTGCCCGGGTGCCCGTCTCATGCCCTTCCAGAGTGCCCGGGTGCCCGTCTCCAGCCCTTCCAGAGTGCCCGGGTGCATGTGGTGTGGGTCTGCACTTTAAGCCCCCTGTGTCAAGAATTCTCCTGCACTGTGCAACATGGAGAAAGCAGATACTGTTAGCTGCTACATTAGAAGCAGGTGCCTCATCTCATGTACTAGCCAGGCCAAGGTAAGGGGGGCACAGTGGTGCCTTTTGGTTATCCTTACTATTGGGATTACTTGTGTGTGGTTTATTGTGCCTTTCTCTCTAGGTGTCAGGGTAAAGGAAGCCTGCTACTGAAGTGCGCTACAGCTTGGGGGCAGCTTTGCATTGGTGAAAGTTCTCAGAGCTTCTTCCTCTCTCGTCTATTTGCGGTTGATTGACCTTGCATGGGGAGCTTGGGTGGTCACATGGCAGGTGTGGGTCTATTGTTGCTGGAGCCCACTTAAAATGGGATTGTATTTGTTTCCCTTTGTTATTGTTTAAGGTTAAAGCAAATAAAGCTCTCCTGATAAAAGGAAGTGAAAAAGCCACTTATAGTAGAACTACAAGCAAAACCTTCTTTTTGTATAGAGTAAGCCCATCAGGGGTGCCCGTGTCCCTGTGTCAGCCCTCCCAGAGTGCCCGGGTGCCCGTCTCCAGCCCTATCAGAGTGCCCGGGTGCCCATCTCCAGCCCTATCAGAGTGCCCGGTTGCCCGTCTCATGCCCTTCCAGAGTGCTCGGGTGCCCATTTCCATGCCCTTCCAGAGTGCTCGGGTGCAAGTCTCCATGCCCTTCCCGAGTTGTCGGGTGCCCGTCTCCATGCCCTTCCAGAGTGCCCGGGTGCTCGTCTCAATGCCCTTTCAGAGTGCCCGGGTGCCCGTCTCAATGTAATTGCAGAGTGCCCGGGTGCCCGTCTCAATGCCCTTCCAGAGTGCCCGGGTGCCCGTCTCAATGCCCTTCCAGAGTGCCCGGTGCCCATCTCAATGCCCTTCCAGAGTGCCCGGTGCCCGTCTCAATGCCCTTCCAGAGTGCCCGGGTGCCCGTCTCAATGCCCTTCCAGAGTGCCCGGGTGCCCGTCTCAATGCCCTTCCAGAGTGCCCGTGTGCCAGTCTCATGCCCTTCCAGAGTGCCCGGGTGCCCGTCTCATGCCCTTCCAGAGTGCCCGGGTGCCCGTCTCATGCCCTTCCAGAGTGTCCGGGTGCCCGTCTCATGCCCTTCCAGAGTGCCCGGGTGCCCGTCTCATGCCCTTCCAGAGTGCCCGGGTGCCCGTCTCATGCCCTTCCAGAGTGCCCGGGTGCCCGTCTCATGCCCTTCCAGAGTGCCCGGGTGCCCGTCTCCAGCCCTTCCAGAGTGCCCGGGTGCATGTGGTGTGGGTCTGCACTTTAAGCCCCCTGTGTCAAGAATTCTCCTGCACTGTGCAACATGGAGAAAGCAGAAACTGTTAGCTGCTACATCAGAAGCAGGTGCCTCATCTTATGTACTAGCCAGGCCAAGGTAAGGGGGGCACAGTTGTGCCTTTTGGTTATCCTTACTATTGGGATTACTTGTGTGTGGTTTATTGTGCCTTCCTCTCTAGGTGTCAGGGTAAAGGAAGCCTGCTACTGAAGTGCGCTACAGCTTGGGGGCAGCTTTGCATTGGTGAAAGTTCTCGGAGCTTCTTCCTCTCTCGTCTATTTGCGGTTGATTGACCTTGCATGGGGAGCTTGGGTGGTCACATGGCAGGTGTGGGTCTATTGTTGCTGGAGCCCACTTAAAATGGGATTGTATTTGTTTCCCTTTGTTATTGTTTAAGGTTAAAGCAAATAAAGCTCTCCTGATAAAAGGAAGTGAAAAAAGCCACTTATAGTAGAACTACAAGCAAAACCTTCTTTTTGTATAGAGTAAGCCCATCAGGGGTGCCCATGTCCAGCCTATCAGGAGTGCCCGGGTGCCTGTGTCAGCCCTCCCAGAGTGCCCGGGTGCCCGTCTCCAGCCCTATCAGAGTGCCCGGGTGCCCGTCTCCAGCCCTATCAGAGTGCCCGGGTGCCCGTCTCCAGCCCTTCCAGAGTGCTCGGGTGCCCGTCTCCAGCCCTTCCAGAGTGCTCGGGTGCCCGTCTCCAGCCCTTCCAGAGTGCTCGGGTGCCCGTCTCCATGCCCTTCCAGAGTGCTCGGGTGCCCGTCTCCAGCCCTTCCAGAGTGCTCGGGTGCCCGTCTCCATGCCCTTCCAGAGTGCTTGGGTGCAAGTCTCCATGCCCTCCCAGAGTGCTTGGGTGCCCGTCTCCATGCCCTTCCAGAGTGCCCGTCTCCATGCCCTTCCAGAGTGCCCGGGTGTTCGTCTCAATGCCCTTCCAGAGTGCCCGGGTGCTCGTCTTAATGCCCTTCCAGAGTGCCCGGGTGCTCGTCTCAATGCCCTTCCAGAGTGCCCGGGTGCCCGTCTCATGCCCTTCCAGAGTGCCCGGGTGCCTGTCTCATGCCCTTCCAGAGTGCCCGGGTGCCCGTCTCATGCCCTTCCAGAGTGCCCGGGTGCCTGTCTCATGCCCTTCCAGAGTGCCCGGGTGTCCGTCTCAATGCCCTTCCAGGGTGCCCGTCTCATGCCCTTCCAGAGTGCCCGGGTGCCCGTCTCATGCCCTTCCAGAGTGCCCGGGTGCCCGTCTCATGCCCTTTCAGAGTGCCCGGGTGCCCGTCTCATGCCCTTCCAGAGTGCCCGGGTGCCCGTCTCATGCCCTTCCAGAGTGCCCGGGTGCCCGTCTCATGCCCTTCCAGAGTGCCCGGGTGCAAGTCTCCATGCCCTTCCAGAGTGCTCGGGTGCCCGTCTCCATGCCCTTCCAGAGTGCTCGAGTGCAAGTCTCCACGCCCTTCCAGAGTGCTCGGGTGCCCATCTCCATGCCCTTCCAGAGTGCCCGTCTCCATGCCCTTCCAGAGTGCCCGTCTCAATGCCCTTCCAGAGTGCCCGGGTGCCCGTCTCATGCCCTTCCAGAGTGCCCGGGTGCCCGTCTCATGCACTTCCAGAGTGCCCGGGTGCCCATCTCATGCACTTCCAGAGTGCCCGGGTGCCCGTCTCATGCCCTTCCAGAGTGCCCGGGTGCCCGTCTCATGCCCTTCCAGAGTGCCCGGGTGCCCGTCTCATGCCCTTCCAGAGTGCCCGGGTGCAAGTCTCCATGCCCTTCCAGAGTGCTTGGGTGCCCGTCTCCATGCCCTTCCAGAGTGCCTGTCTCATGCCCTTCCAGAGTGCCCGTCTCCATGCCCTTCCAGAGTGCCCGGGTGCCCGTCTCATGCCCTTCCAGAGTGCCCGGGTGCCCGTCTCAGGCCCTTCCAGAGTGCCCGGGTGCCCGTCTCAGGCCCTTCCAGAGTGCCCGGGTGCCCGTCTCAGGCCCTTCCAGAGTGCCCGGGTGCCCGTCTCAGGCCCTTCCAGAGTGCCCGGGTGCCCGTCTCCAGCCCTTCCAGAGTGCCCGGGTGCATGTGGTGTGGGTCTGCACTTTAAGCCCCCTGTGTCAAGAATTCTCCTGCACTGTGCAACATGGAGAAAGCAGATACTGTTAGCTGCTACATTAGAAGCAGGTGCCTCATCTCAAGTACTAGCCAGGCCAAGGTAAGGGGGGCACAGTGGTGCCTTTTGGTTATCCTTACTATTGGGATTACTTGTGTGTGGTTTATTGTGCCTTTCTCTCTAGGTGTCAGGGTAAAGGAAGCCTGCTACTGAAGTGCGCTACAGCTTGGGGGCAGCTTTGCATTGGTGAAAGTTCTCGGAGCTTCTTCCTCTCTCGTCTATTTGCGGTTGATTGACCTTGCATGGGGAGCTTGGGTGGTCACATGGCAGGTGTGGGTCTATTGTTGCTGGAGCCCACTTAAAATGGGATTGTATTTGTTTCCCTTTGTTATTGTTTAAGGTTAAAGCAA
The DNA here is from genome assembly GCF_965119305.1 of Pelophylax lessonae. Lineage (NCBI taxonomy): Eukaryota > Metazoa > Chordata > Amphibia > Anura > Ranidae > Pelophylax > Pelophylax lessonae. Next base: position 422,918,225 of record NC_138771.1, read on the forward strand.
ATAAAGCTCTCTTGATAAAAGGAAGTGAAAAAAGCCACTTATAGTAGAACTACAAGCAAAACCTTCTTTTTGTATAGAGTAAGCCCATCAGGGGTGCCCGTGTCTAGCCTATCAGGAGTGCCCGGGTGCCCGTCTCCAGCCCTTCCAGAGTGCCCGGGTGCCCGTCTCCAGCCCTTCCAGAGTGCCCGGGTGCCCATCTCATGCCCTTCCAGAGTGCCCGGGTGCCCGTCTCATGCCCTTCCAGAGTGCCCAGGGTGCCTGTGGTGGGGGTCTGCACTTTAAGTCCCCTGTGTCAAGAAGGTTGACCACCACTGCCTTAAATAATGCTCTTAAAAAGCTGGGGGTCTATCGGATTCAAGCTTCTGGTTCATGTGGTCTCTTCTTCCATTCAGCTCTTTGATAGGTTTCTGCAGTTCATCCATGGACCAAGGCTGGAAGGTGTGTGTGCATGGACTTAAGAAGCATTGAACAAATATTGGCATTGAGCTTTTTGGTTTCATCCAGCATCGGGTATAATTAACCTTTTACACTTCCCCATTCGTCTATCAGGACTGCACCTGGAGAGAGAGTTGCTGCACACAAATTCCCAGGAAACACCACAGCAAGCCTTTAAGTTCTACGTCTTTCACTCTCCCACCATGCCCTCGGTTATGGTGTTTCCTCCACTATGGAGGCACTAAAGGGAACTTTTGTAGTGGGGGCTATGCTCTCACTTGTGGGGGGTAGTGGTGGCCTTACCCAGGGTTTTTTCTGACCATCCCTGCACCCTCCCTCCTGTCAGATGATGGGGGTGTTGCAGTGCCTTTTTTTTCTCCACCAGCCCAGGGGAGCAGTGGCCAGCGTGGTTGTCTGTGCCTGTGTGCTCGACGCTGTTCAGAGTTATATGGGCATCTCATGCACCCCAGGACTTACAAGGTGATTCCTGCAGTGAAGGGAAGCCGCTGTAGTAGTGGAAGCTTGCCGGGTCCTGGCCACTTCACATTCTCAGTATTCTGCTGCACTGTGCAGCATGGAGAAAGCAGAAACTGACTGCTGCGGCGGAATCAGGTGCCTCATCTCATGCACTAGCCAGGCCCAGGTAAGGGGGGTACAGTGGTCCTTACTATTGGGATTTTTTGTGTGTGGTTTATTGTGCTTTCTTCTTTAGGTGTCGGGGTGATGGAAGCCTGCTGCTGAAGTGTGCTACAGCTGGGGGGCGGCTCTGCATTGGTGAAGGTTTTCGGAGCTCCTTCTTCTCTCCTCTATTTGCGGTTGTTTGACCTTGCATGGGGAGCTTGGGTGGTCACATGGCGGGTGTGAGTCAATTCTTGTCTTGCTGGAGCCCACTTAATATGGGATTGTATTTGTTTCCCTTTGTTATTGTTTAAGGTTAAAGCAAATAGAACTCTCCTGATAAAAGGAAGTGCTCTTCCTGGAAAAAGCCACTTAAAGTAGAACTACAAGCAAAACTTTCTTTATATATAGAGTAAGGGGGGGGGGTTTATAACCTCAGTCAGATATTTATTTGCCATCTGTCCATTTGCCAAGATTTTCCTAAACTTCCTGTCCCGTAGCCAAACTTAGTGAGAAGAAATCCCTGCAGATTGAGGGGTTTCCTTGGGGACTGCCAGGTCACCAGAACTATTGTCCCTACTGTAATATTACCCGTTTATTTCTTTTATGGGGACAACCCAAACTTTAGCATTTTTTTTACTTTCAATGATACCACCAATGGGCCCCGGTTGCGTGTCTCCAAGCCCTTCCAGAGGGCCCCGGTTGCGTGTCTCCAAGCCCTTCCAGAGGGCCCCGGTTGCGTGTCTCCAAGCCCTTCCAGAGGGCCCCGGTTGCGTGTCTCCAAGCCCTTCCAGAGGGCCCCGGTTGCGTGTCTCCAAGCCCTTCCAGAGGTCTCCGGTTGCGTGTCTCCAAGCCCTTCCAGAGGGCCCCGGTTGCGTGTCTCCAAGCTTTTCCAGAGGGCCCTGGTTGCCTGTCTCCAAGCCCTTCCAGAGGGCCCCCGGTTGCGTGTCTCCAAGCCCTTCCAGAGGGCCTTCTGACTATCCCTGCACCCTCCCTCCTTTCGGATGATGGGGGTGTTGCAGTGCCTTTTTTTCCTCCTCCAGCCCGGGGGAGCAGTGGCCAGCAGGGTTGTCTGTGCCTGTGTGCCCGATGCTGTTTGGAGTTATATGGGCTTGTGTCATGCAGCCCAGGACTTGCAAGGTGGTTCCTGCAGTGCAGGGAAGCCGCTGCAGTGGTGGAGGCTTGCCACATGTGATCTGCGGGTCCTGGCCACTCCGCATTCTCAGAATTCTGCTGCACTGTGCAACATGGAGGAAGCAGAAACCATTAGCTGCTACATCAGAAGCAGGTGCCTCATGTCATGCACTAGCCAGGCCAAGGTAAGGGGGGGCACAGTGGTGCCTTTTGGTTATCCTTACTATTGGGATTACTTGTGTGTGGTTTATTGTGCCTTCCTCTCTAGGTGTCAGGGTAAAGGAAGCCTGCTGCTGAAGTGCGCTACAGCTTGGGGGCAGCTTTGCATTGGTGAAAGTTCTCGGAGCTCCTTCCTCTCTCGTCTATTTGCGTTTGATTGACCTTGTATGGGGAGCTTGGGTGGTAACATGGCGGGTGTGGGTCAATTGTTGCTGGAGCCCACTTAAAATGGGATTGTATTTGTTTCCCTTTGTTATTGTTTAAGGTTAAAGCAAATAAAGCTCTCCTGATAAAAGGAAGTGAAAAAAGCCACTTATAGTAGAACTACAAGCAAAACCTTCTTTTTGTATAGAGTAAGCCCATCAGGGGTGCCCGTGTCCAGCCTATCAGGAGTGCCCGGGTGCCCGTGTCAGCCCTTCCAGAGTGCCCGGGTGCCCGTGTCAGCCCTTCCAGAGTGCCCGGGTGCCCGTGTTAGCCCTTCCAGAGTGCCCGGGTGCCCATCTCCAGCCCTTCCAGAGTGCCCGGGTGCCCGTCTCCAGCCCTTCCAGAGTGCTCGGGTGCCCGTCTCCAGCCCTTCCAGAGTGTTCGGGTGCCCATCTCCATGCCCTTCCAGAGTGCTCGGGTGCCCATCTCCATGCCCTTCCAGAGTGCTCGGGTGCAAGTCTCCATGCCCTTCCGGAGTGCCCGTCTCCATGCCCTTCCAGAGTGCCCGGGTGCTCGTCTTAATGCCCTTCCAGAGTGCCCGGGTGCCCATCTCCATGCCCTTCCAGAGTGCTCGGGTGCAAGTCTCCATGCCCTTCCAGAGTGCCCATCTACATGCCCTTCCAGAGTGCCCGGGTGCTCGTCTCAATGCCCTTCCAGAGTGCCCGGGTGCCCGTCTCAATGCCCTTCCAGAGTGCCCGGGTTCCCATCTCATGCCCTTCCAGAGTGCCCGTCTCATGCCCTTCCAGAGTGCCCGGGTGCCCGTCTCATGCCCTTCCAGAGTGCCCGGGTGCCTGTCTCATGCCCTTCCAGAGTGCCCGGGTGCCCGTCTCATGCCCTTCCAGAGTGCCCGGTTGCCCGTCTCATGCCCTTCCAGAGTGCCCGGGTGCCCGTCTCATGCCCTTCCAGAGTGCCCGGGTGCCTGTCTCATGCCCTTCCAGAGTGCCCGGCTGCCCGTCTCATGCCCTTCCAGAGTGCTCGGGTGCCCATTTCCATGCCCTTCCAGAGTGCTCGGGTGCAAGTCTCCATGCCCTTCCCGAGTTATTGGGTGCCCGTCTCCATGCCCTTCCAGAGTGCCTGTCTCCATGCCCTTCCAGAGTGCCCGGGTGCTCGTCTCAATGCCCTTTCAGAGTGCCCGGGTGCCCGTCTCAATGTACTTGCAGAATGCCCGGGTGCCCGTCTCAATGCCCTTCCAGAGTGCCCGGGTGCCCGTCTCAATGCCCTTCCAGAGTGCCCGGGTGCCCGTCTCAATGCCCTTCCAGAGTGCCCGGGTGCCCGTCTCAATGCCCTTCCAGAGTGCCCGGGTGCCCGTCTCAATGCCCTTCCAGAGTGCCCGGGTGCCCGTCTCAATGCCCTTCCAGAGTGCCCGGGTGCCCGTCTCATGCCCTTCCAGAGTGCCCGGGTGCCCGTCTCATGCCCTTCCAGAGTGCCCGGGTGCCCGTCTCATGCCCTTCCAGAGTGCCCGGGTGCCCGTCTCATGCAATTCCAGAGTGCCCGGGTGCCCGTCTCCAGCCCTTCCAGAGTGCCCGGGTGCATGTGGTGTGGGTCTGCACTTTAAGCCCCCTGTGTCAAGAATTCTCCTGCACTGTGCAACATGGAGAAAGCAGAAACTGTTAGCTGCTACATCAGAAGCAGGTGCCTCATCTTATGTACTAGCCAGGCCAAGGTAAGGGGGGCACAGTTGTGCCTTTTGGTTATCCTTACTATTGGGATTACTTGTGTGTGGTTTATTGTGCCTTCCTCTCTAGGTGTCAGGGTAAAGGAAGCCTGCTACTGAAGTGCGCTACAGCTTGGGGGCAGCTTTGCATTGGTGAAAGTTCTCGGAGCTTCTTCCTCTCTCGTCTATTTGCGGTTGATTGACCTTGCATGGGGAGCTTGGGTGGTCACATGGCAGGTGTGGGTCTATTGTTGCTGGAGCCCACTTAAAATGGGATTGTATTTGTTTCCCTTTGTTATTGTTTAAGGTTAAAGCAAATAAAGCTCTCCTGATAAAAGGAAGTGAAAAAAGCCACTTATAGTAGAACTACAAGCAAAACCTTCTTTTTGTATAGAGTAAGCCCATCAGGGGTGCCCGTGTCCAGCCTATCAGGAGTGCCCGGGTGCCTGTGTTAGCCCTCCCAGAGTGCCCGGGTGCCCGTCTCCAGCCCTATCAGAGTGCCCGGGTGCCCGTCTCAAGCCCTATCAGAGTGCCCGGGTGCCCGTCTCATGCCCTTTCAGAGTGCCCGGGTGCCCGTCTCATGCCCTTCCAGAGTGCTCGGGTGCCCATTTCCATGCCCTTCCAGAGTGCTCGGGTGCAAGTCTCCATGCCCTTCCTGAGTTATCGGGTGCCCGTCTCCATGCCCTTCCAGAGTGCCCGTCTCCATGCCCTTCCAGAGTGCCCGGGTGCTCGTCTCAATGCCCTTTCAGAGTGCCCGGGTGCCCGTCTCAATGTACTTGCAGAGTGCCCGGGTGCCTGTCTCAATGCCTTTCCAGAGTGCCCGGGTGCCCGTCTCAATGCCCTTCCAGAGTGCCCGGGTGCCCGTCTCAATGCCCTTCCAGAGTGCCCGGGTGCCTGTCTCAATGCCCTTCCAGAGTGCCCGGATGCCCGTCTCAATGCCCTTCCAGAGTGCCCGGGTGCCCGTCTCATGCCCTTCCAGAGTGCCCGGGTGCCCGTCTCATGCCCTTCCAGAGTGCCCGGGTGCCCGTCTCATGCCCTTCCAGAGTGCCCGGGTGCATGTGGTGTGGGTCTGCACTTTAAGCCCCCTGTGTCAAGAATTCTCCTGCACTGTGCAACATGGAGAAAGCAGAAACTGTTAGCTGCTACATCAGAAGCAGGTGCCTCATCTTATGTACTAGCCAGGCCAAGGTAAGGGGGGCACAGTTGTGCCTTTTGGTTATCCTTACTATTGGGATTACTTGTGTGTGGTTTATTGTGCCTTCCTCTCTAGGTGTCAGGGTAAAGGAAGCCTGCTACTGAAGTGCGCTACAGCTTGGGGGCAGCTTTGCATTGGTGAAAGTTCTCGGAGCTTCTTCCTCTCTCGTCTATTTGCGGTTGATTGACCTTGCATGGGGAGCTTGGGTGGTCACATGGCAGGTGTGGGTCTATTGTTGCTGGAGCCCACTTAAAATGGGATTGTATTTGTTTCCCTTTGTTATTGTTTAAGGATAAAGCAAATAAAGCTCTCATGATAAAAGGAAGTGAAAAAAGCCACTTATAGTAGAACTACAAGCAAAACCTTCTTTTTGTATAGAGTAAGCCCATCAGGGGTGCCCATGTCCAGCCTATCAGGAGTGCCCGGGTGCCTGTGTCAGCCCTCCCAGAGTGCCCGGGTGCCCGTCTCCAGCCCTATCAGAGTGCCCGGTTGCCCGTCTCCAGCCCTATCAGTGCCCGGGTGCCCGTCTCCAGCCCTTCCAGAGTGCTCGGGTGCCCGTCTCCAGCCCTTCCAGAGTGCTCGGGTGCCCGTCTCCAGCCCTTCCAGAGTGCTCGGGTGCCCGTCTCCATGCCCTTCCAGAGTGCTCGGGTGCCCGTCTCCAGCCCTTCCAGAGTGCTCGGGTGCCCGTCTCCATGCCCTTCCAGAGTGCTTGGGTGCAAGTCTCCATGCCCTCCCAGAGTGCTTGGGTGCCCGTCTCCATGCCCTTCCAGAGTGCCCGTCTCCATGCCCTTCCAGAGTGCCCGGGTGTTCGTCTCAATGCCCTTCCAGAGTGCCCGGGTGCTCGTCTTAATGCCCTTCCAGAGTGCCCGGGTGCTCGTCTCAATGCCCTTCCAGAGTGCCCGGGTGCCCGTCTCATGCCCTTCCAGAGTGCCCGGGTGCCTGTCTCATGCCCTTCCAGAGTGCCCGGGTGCCTGTCTCATGCCCTTCCAGAGTGCCCGGGTGCCCGTCTCAATGCCCTTCCAGGGTGCCCGTCTCATGCCCTTCCAGAGTGCCCGGGTGCCCGTCTCATGCCCTTCCAGAGTGCCCGGGTGCCCGTCTCATGCCCTTCCAGAGTGCCCGGGTGCCCGTCTCATGCCCTTCCAGAGTGCCCGGGTGCCCGTCTCATGCCCTTCCAGAGTGCCCGGGTGCAAGTCTCCATGCCCTTCCAGAGTGCTCGGGTGCCCGTCTCCATGCCCTTCCAGAGTGCTCGGGTGCAAGTCTCCACGCCCTTCCAGAGTGCTCGGGTGCCCATCTCCATGCCCTTCCAGAGTGCCCGTCTCCATGCCCTTCCAGAGTGCCCGTCTCAATGCCCTTCCAGAGTGCCCGGGTGCCCGTCTCATGCCCTTCCAGAGTGCCCGGGTGCCCGTCTCATGCACTTCCAGAGTGCCCGGGTGCCCGTCTCATGCACTTCCAGAGTGCCCGGGTGCCCGTCTCATGCCCTTCCAGAGTGCCCGGGTGCCCGTCTCATGCCCTTCCAGAGTGCCCGGGTGCCCGTCTCATGCCCTTCCAGAGTGCCCGGGTGCAAGTCTCATGCCCTTCCAGAGTGCTTGGGTGCCCGTCTCCATGCCCTTCCAGAGTGCCTGTCTCATGCCCTTCCAGAGTGCCCGTCTCCATGCCCTTCCAGAGTGCCCGGGTGCCCGTCTCATGCCCTTCCAGAGTGCCCGGGTGCCCATCTTAGGCCCTTCCAGAGTGCCCGGGTGCCCGTCTCAGGCCCTTCCAGAGTGCCCGGGTGCCCGTCTCAGGCCCTTCCAGAGTGCCCGGGTGCCCGTCTCAGGCCCTTCCAGAGTGCCCGGGTGCCCGTCTCAGGCCCTTCCAGAGTGCCCGGGTGCCCGTCTCCAGCCCTTCCAGAGTGCCCGGGTGCATGTGGTGTGGGTCTGCACTTTAAGCCCCCTGTGTCAAGAATTCTCCTGCACTGTGCAACATGGAGAAAGCAGATACTGTTAGCTGCTACATTAGAAGCAGGTGCCTCATCTCAAGTACTAGCCAGGCCAAGGTAAGGGGGGCACAGTGGTGCCTTTTGGTTATCCTTACTATTGGGATTACTTGTGTGTGGTTTATTGTGCCTTTCTCTCTAGGTGTCAGGGTAAAGGAAGCCTGCTACTGAAGTGCGCTACAGCTTGGGGGCAGCTTTGCATTGGTGAAAGTTCTCGGAGCTTCTTCCTCTCTCGTCTATTTGCGGTTGATTGACCTTGCATGGGGAGCTTGGGTGGTCACATGGCAGGTGTGGGTCTATTGTTGCTGGAGCCCACTTAAAATGGGATTGTATTTGTTTCCCTTTGTTATTGTTTAAGGTTAAAGCAAATAAAGCTCTCTTGATAAAAGGAAGTGAAAAAAGCCACTTATAGTAGAACTACAAGCAAAACCTTCTTTTTGTATAGAGTAAGCCCATCAGGGGTGCCCGTGTCTAGCCTATCAGGAGTGCCCGGGTGCCCGTCTCCAGCCCTTCCAGAGTGCCCGGGTGCCCGTCTCCAGCCCTTCCAGAGTGCCCGGGTGCCCATCTCATGCCCTTCCAGAGTGCCCGGGTGCCCGTCTCATGCCCTTCCAGAGTGCCCAGGGTGCCTGTGGTGTGGGTCTGCACTTTAAGTCCCCTGTGTCAAGAAGGTTGACCACCACTGCCTTAAATAATGCTCTTAAAAAGCTGGGGGTCTATCGGATTCAAGCTTCTGGTTCATGTGGTCTCTTCTTCCATTCAGCTCTTTGATAGGTTTCTGCAGTTCATCCATGGACCAAGGCTGGAAGGTGTGTGTGCATGGACTTAAGAAGCATTGAACAAATATTGGCATTGAGCTTTTTGGTTTCATCCAGCATCGGGTATAATTAACCTTTTACACTTCCCCATTCGTCTATCAGGACTGCACCTGGAGAGAGAGTTGCTGCACACAAATTCCCAGGAAACACCACAGCAAGCCTTTAAGTTCTACGTCTTTCACTCTCCCACCATGCCCTCGGTTATGGTGTTTCCTCCACTATGGAGGCACTAAAGGGAACTTTTGTAGTGGGGGCTATGCTCTCACTTGTGGGGGGTAGTGGTGGCCTTACCCAGGGTTTTTTCTGACCATCCCTGCACCCTCCCTCCTGTCAGATGATGGGGGTGTTGCAGTGCCTTTTTTTTCTCCACCAGCCCAGGGGAGCAGTGGCCAGCGTGGTTGTCTGTGCCTGTGTGCTCGACGCTGTTCAGAGTTATATGGGCATCTCATGCACCCCAGGACTTACAAGGTGATTCCTGCAGTGAAGGGAAGCCGCTGTAGTAGTGGAAGCTTGCCGGGTCCTGGCCACTTCACATTCTCAGTATTCTGCTGCACTGTGCAGCATGGAGAAAGCAGAAACTGACTGCTGCGGCGGAATCAGGTGCCTCATCTCATGCACTAGCCAGGCCCAGGTAAGGGGGGTACAGTGGTCCTTACTATTGGGATTTTTTGTGTGTGGTTTATTGTGCTTTCTTCTTTAGGTGTCGGGGTGATGGAAGCCTGCTGCTGAAGTGTGCTACAGCTGGGGGGCGGCTCTGCATTGGTGAAGGTTTTCGGAGCTCCTTCTTCTCTCCTCTATTTGCGGTTGTTTGACCTTGCATGGGGAGCTTGGGTGGTCACATGGCGGGTGTGAGTCAATTCTTGTCTTGCTGGAGCCCACTTAATATGGGATTGTATTTGTTTCCCTTTGTTATTGTTTAAGGTTAAAGCAAATAGAACTCTCCTGATAAAAGGAAGTGCTCTTCCTGGAAAAAGCCACTTAAAGTAGAACTACAAGCAAAACTTTCTTTATATATAGAGTAAGGGGGGGGGGTTTATAACCTCAGTCAGATATTTATTTGCCATCTGTCCATTTGCCAAGATTTTCCTAAACTTCCTGTCCCGTAGCCAAACTTAGTGAGAAGAAATCCCTGCAGATTGAGGGGTTTCCTTGGGGACTGCCAGGTCACCAGAACTATTGTCCCTACTGTAATATTACCCGTTTATTTCTTTTATGGGGACAACCCAAACTTTAGCATTTTTTTTACTTTCAATGATACCACCAATGGGCCCCGGTTGCGTGTCTCCAAGCCCTTCCAGAGGGCCCCGGTTGCGTGTCTCCAAGCCCTTCCAGAGGGCCCCGGTTGCGTGTCTCCAAGCCCTTCCAGAGGGCCCCGGTTGCGTGTCTCCAAGCCCTTCCAGAGGGCCCCGGTTGCGTGTCTCCAAGCCCTTCCAGAGGGCCCCGGTTGCGTGTCTCCAAGCCCTTCCAGAGGTCTCCGGTTGCGTGTCTCCAAGCCCTTCCAGAGGGCCCCGGTTGCGTGTCTCCAAGCTTTTCCAGAGGGCCCTGGTTGCCTGTCTCCAAGCCCTTCCAGAGGGCCCCCGGTTGCGTGTCTCCAAGCCCTTCCAGAGGGCCTTCTGACTATCCCTGCACCCTCCCTCCTTTCGGATGATGGGGGTGTTGCAGTGCCTTTTTTTCCTCCTCCAGCCCGGGGGAGCAGTGGCCAGCAGGGTTGTCTGTGCCTGTGTGCCCGATGCTGTTTGGAGTTATATGGGCTTGTGTCATGCAGCCCAGGACTTGCAAGGTGGTTCCTGCAGTGCAGGGAAGCCGCTGCAGTGGTGGAGGCTTGCCACATGTGATCTGCGGGTCTTGGCCACTCCGCATTCTCAGAATTCTGCTGCACTGTGCAACATGGAGGAAGCAGAAACCATTAGCTGCTACATCAGAAGCAGGTGCCTCATGTCATGCACTAGCCAGGCCAAGGTAAGGGGGGGCACAGTGGTGCCTTTTGGTTATCCTTACTATTGGGATTACTTGTGTGTGGTTTATTGTGCCTTCCTCTCTAGGTGTCAGGGTAAAGGAAGCCTGCTGCTGAAGTGCGCTACAGCTTGGGGGCAGCTTTGCATTGGTGAAAGTTCTCGGAGCTCCTTCCTCTCTCGTCTATTTGCGTTTGATTGACCTTGCATGGGGAGCTTGGGTGGTAACATGGCGGGTGTGGGTCAATTGTTGCTGGAGCCCACTTAAAATGGGATTGTATTTGTTTCCCTTTGTTATTGTTTAAGGTTAAAGCAAATAAAGCTCTCCTGATAAAAGGAAGTGAAAAAAGCCACTTATAGTAGAACTACAAGCAAAACCTTCTTTTTGTATAGAGTAAGCCCATCAGGGGTGCCCGTGTCCAGCCTATCAGGAGTGCCCGGGTGCCCGTGTCAGCCCTTCCAGAGTGCCCGGGTGCCCGTGTCAGCCCTTCCAGAGTGCCCGGGTGCCCGTGTTAGCCCTTCCAGAGTGCCCGGGTGCCCATCTCCAGCCCTTCCAGAGTGCCCGGGTGCCCGTCTCCAGCCCTTCCAGAGTGCTCGGGTGCCCGTCTCCAGCCCTTCCAGAGTGTTCGGGTGCCCATCTCCATGCCCTTCCAGAGTGCTCGGGTGCCCATCTCCATGCCCTTCCAGAGTGCTCGGGTGCAAGTCTCCATGCCCTTCCGGAGTGCCCGTCTCCATGCCCTTCCAGAGTGCCCGGGTGCTCGTCTCAATGCCCTTCCAGAGTGCCCGGGTGCCCATCTCCATGCCCTTCCAGAGTGCTCGGGTGCAAGTCTCCATGCCCTTCCAGAGTGCCCATCTACATGCCCTTCCAGAGTGCCCGGGTGCTCGTCTCAATGCCCTTCCAGAGTGCCCGGGTGCCCGTCTCAATGCCCTTCCAGAGTGCCCGGGTTCCCATCTCATGCCCTTCCAGAGTGCCCGTCTCATGCCCTTCCAGAGTGCCCGGGTGCCCGTCTCATGCCCTTCCAGAGTGCCCGGGTGCCTGTCTCATGCCCTTCCAGAGTGCCCGGGTGCCCGTCTCATGCCCTTCCAGAGTGCCCGGTTGCCCGTCTCATGCCCTTCCAGAGTGCCCGGGTGCCCGTCTCATGCCCTTCCAGAGTGCCCGGGTGCCTGTCTCATGCCCTTCCAGAGTGCCCGGCTGCCCGTCTCATGCCCTTCCAGAGTGCTCGGGTGCCCATTTCCATGCCCTTCCAGAGTGCTCGGGTGCAAGTCTCCATGCCCTTCCCGAGTTATTGGGTGCCCGTCTCCATGCCCTTCCAGAGTGCCTGTCTCCATGCCCTTCCAGAGTGCCCGGGTGCTCGTCTCAATGCCCTTTCAGAGTGCCCGGGTGCCCGTCTCAATGTACTTGCAGAATGCCCGGGTGCCCGTCTCAATGCCCTTCCAGAGTGCCCGGGTGCCCGTCTCAATGCCCTTCCAGAGTGCCCGGGTGCCCGTCTCAATGCCCTTCCAGAGTGCCCGGGTGCCCGTCTCAATGCCCTTCCAGAGTGCCCGGGTGCCCGTCTCAATGCCCTTCCAGAGTGCCCGGGTGCCCGTCTCAATGCCCTTCCAGAGTGCCCGGGTGCCCGTCTCATGCCCTTCCAGAGTGCCCGGGTGCCCGTCTCATGCCCTTCCAGAGTGCCCGGGTGCCCGTCTCATGCCCTTCCAGAGTGCCCGGGTGCCCGTCTCATGCAATTCCAGAGTGCCCGGGTGCCCGTCTCCAGCCCTTCCAGAGTGCCCGGGTGCATGTGGTGTGGGTCTGCACTTTAAGCCCCCTGTGTCAAGAATTCTCCTGCACTGTGCAACATGGAGAAAGCAGAAACTGTTAGCTGCTACATCAGAAGCAGGTGCCTCATCTTATGTACTAGCCAGGCCAAGGTAAGGGGGGCACAGTTGTGCCTTTTGGTTATCCTTACTATTGGGATTACTTGTGTGTGGTTTATTGTGCCTTCCTCTCTAGGTGTCAGGGTAAAGGAAGCCTGCTACTGAAGTGCGCTACAGCTTGGGGGCAGCTTTGCATTGGTGAAAGTTCTCGGAGCTTCTTCCTCTCTCGTCTATTTGCGGTTGATTGACCTTGCATGGGGAGCTTGGGTGGTCACATGGCAGGTGTGGGTCTATTGTTGCTGGAGCCCACTTAAAATGGGATTGTATTTGTTTCCCTTTGTTATTGTTTAAGGTTAAAGCAAATAAAGCTCTCCTGATAAAAGGAAGTGAAAAAAGCCACTTATAGTAGAACTACAAGCAAAACCTTCTTTTTGTATAGAGTAAGCCCATCAGGGGTGCCCGTGTCCAGCCTATCAGGAGTGCCCGGGTGCCTGTGTTAGCCCTCCCAGAGTGCCCGGGTGCCCGTCTCCAGCCCTATCAGAGTGCCCGGGTGCCCGTCTCAAGCCCTATCAGAGTGCCCGGGTGCCCGTCTCATGCCCTTTCAGAGTGCCCGGGTGCCCGTCTCATGCCCTTCCAGAGTGCTCGGGTGCCCATTTCCATGCCCTTCCAGAGTGCTCGGGTGCAAGTCTCCATGCCCTTCCTGAGTTATCGGGTGCCCGTCTCCATGCCCTTCCAGAGTGCCCGTCTCCATGCCCTTCCAGAGTGCCCGGGTGCTCGTCTCAATGCCCTTTCAGAGTGCCCGGGTGCCCGTCTCAATGTACTTGCAGAGTGCCCGGGTGCCTGTCTCAATGCCTTTCCAGAGTGCCCGGGTGCCCGTCTCAATGCCCTTCCAGAGTGCCCGGGTGCCCGTCTCAATGCCCTTCCAGAGTGCCCGGGTGCCCGTCTCAATGCCCTTCCAGAGTGCCCGGATGCCCGTCTCAATGCCCTTCCAGAGTGCCCGGGTGCCCGTCTCATGCCCTTCCAGAGTGCCCGGGTGCCCGTCTCATGCCCTTCCAGAGTGCCCGGGTGCCCGTCTCATGCCCTTCCAGAGTGCCCGGGTGCATGTGGTGTGGGTCTGCACTTTAAGCCCCCTGTGTCAAGAATTCTCCTGCACTGTGCAACATGGAGAAAGCAGAAACTGTTAGCTGCTACATCAGAAGCAGGTGCCTCATCTTATGTACTAGCCAGGCCAAGGTAAGGGGGGCACAGTTGTGCCTTTTGGTTATCCTTACTATTGGGATTACTTGTGTGTGGTTTATTGTGCCTTCCTCTCTAGGTGTCAGGGTAAAGGAAGCCTGCTACTGAAGTGCGCTACAGCTTGGGGGCAGCTTTGCATTGGTGAAAGTTCTCGGAGCTTCTTCCTCTCTCGTCTATTTGCGGTTGATTGACCTTGCATGGGGAGCTTGGGTGGTCACATGGCAGGTGTGGGTCTATTGTTGCTGGAGCCCACTTAAAATGGGATTGTATTTGTTTCCCTTTGTTATTGTTTAAGGATAAAGCAAATAAAGCTCTCATGATAAAAGGAAGTGAAAAAAGCCACTTATAGTAGAACTACAAGCAAAACCTTCTTTTTGTATAGAGTAAGCCCATCAGGGGTGCCCGTGTCCAGCCTATCAGGAGTGCCCGGGTGCCTGTGTCAGCCCTCCCAGAGTGCCCGGGTGCCCGTCTCCAGCCCTATCAGAGTGCCCGGGTGCCCATCTCCAGCCCTATCAGAGTGCCAGGGTGCCCGTCTCCAGCCCTTCCAGAGTGCTCGGGTGCCCGTCTCCAGCCCTTCCAGAGTGCTCGGGTGCCCGTCTCCATGCCCTTCCAGAGTGCTCGGGTGCCCGTCTCCATGCCCTTCCAGAGTGCTCGGGTGCAAGTCTCCATGCCCTCCCAGAGTGCTTGGGTGCCCGTCTCCATGCCCTTCCAGAGTGCCCGTCTCCATGCCCTTCCAGAGTGCCCGGGTGTTCGTCTCAATGCCCTTCCAGAGTGCCCGGGTGCTCGTCTTAATGCCCTTCCAGAGTGCCCGGGTGCTCGTCTCAATGCCCTTCCAGAGTGCCCGGTGCCCGTCTCAATGCCCTTCCAGAGTGCCCGGGTGCCCGTCTCATGCCCTTCCAGAGTGCCCGGGTGCCCGTCTCATGCCCTTCCAGAGTGCCCGGGTGCCTGTCTCATGCCCTTCCAGAGTGCCCGGGTGCCCGTCTCAATGCCCTTCCAGAGTGCTCGGGTGCCCGTCTCCATGCCCTTCCAGAGTGCTCGGGTGCAAGTCTCCATGCCCTTCCAGAGTGCTTGGGTGCCCATCTCCATGCCCTTCCAGAGTGCCCGTCTCCATACCCTTCCAGAGTGCCCGTCTCAATGCCCTTCCAGAGTGCCCGGGTGCCCGTCTCATGCCCTTCCAGAGTGCCCGGGTGCCCGTCTCATGCCCTTCCAGAGTGCCTGTCTCCATGCCCTTCCAGAGTGCCCGTCTCCATGCCCTTCCAGAGTGCCCGGGTGCCCGTCTCATGCCCTTCCAGAGTGCCCGGGTGCCCGTCTCAGGCCCTTCCAGAGTGCCCGGGTGCCCGTCTCAGGCCCTTCCAGAGTGCCCGGGTGCCCGTCTCAGGCCCTTCCAGAGTGCCCGGGTGCCCGTCTCATGCCCTTCCAGAGTGCCCGGGTGCCCGTCTCCAGCCCTTCCAGATTGCCCGGGTGCCCGTCTCCAGCCCTTCCAGAGTGCCCGGGTGCATGTGGTGTGGGTCTGCACTTTAAGCCCCCTGTGTCAAGAATTCTCCTGCACTGTGCAACATGGAGAAAGCAGATACTGTTAGCTGCTACATTAGAAGCAGGTGCCTCATCTCATGTACTAGCCAGGCCAAGGTAATGGGGGCACAGTTGTGCCTTTTGGTTATCCTTACTATTGGGATTACTTGTGTGTGGTTTATTGTGCCTTCCTCTCTAGGTGTCAGGGTAAAGGAAGCCTGCTACTGAAGTGCGCTACAGCTTGGGGGCAGCTTTGCATTGGTGAAAGTTCTCGGAGCTTCTTCCTCTCTCGTCTATTTGCGGTTGATTGACCTTGCATGGGGAGCTTGGGTGGTCACATGGCAGGTGTGGGTCTACTGTTGCTGGAGCCCACTTAAAATGGGATTGTATTTGTTTCCCTTTGTTATTGTTTAAGGTTAAAGCAAATAAAGCTCTCCTGATAAAAGGAAGTGAAAAAAGCCACTTATAGTAGAACTACAAGCAAAACCTTCTTTTTGTATAGAGTAAGCCCATCAGGGGTACCCGTGTCCAGCCTATCAGGAGTGCCCGGGTGCCTGTGTCAGCCCTCCCAGAGTGCCCGGGTGCCCGTCTCCAGCCCTATCAGAGTGCCCGGGTGCCCATCTCCAGCCCTATCAGAGTGCCCGGGTGCCCGTCTCCAGCCCTTCCAGAGTGCTCGGGTGCCCGTCTCCAGCCCTTCCAGAGTGCTCGGGTGCCCGTCTCCATGCCCTTCCAGAGTGCTCGGGTGCCCGTCTCCATGCCCTTCCAGAGTGCTCGGGTGCAAGTCTCCATGCCCTCCCAGAGTGCTTGGGTGCCCGTCTCCATGCCCTTCCAGAGTGCCCGTCTCCATGCCCTTCCAGAGTGCCCGGGTGTTCGTCTCAATGCCCATCCAGAGTGCCCGGGTGCTCGTCTTAATGCCCTTCCAGAGTGCCCGGGTGCTCGTCTCAATGCCCTTCCAGAGTGCCCGGGTGCCCGTCTCATGCCCTTCCAGAGTGCCCGGGTGCCCGTCTCATGCCCTTCCAGAGTGCCCGGGTGCCCGTCTCATGCCCTTCCAGAGTGCCCGGGTGCCCGTCTCAATGCCCTTCCAGAGTGCCCGGGTGCCCGTCTCAATGCCCTTCCAGAGTGCCCGGGTGCCCGTCTCATGCCCTTCCAGAGTGCCCGGGTGCCCGTCTCATGCCCTTCCAGAGTGCCCGGGTGCAAGTCTCCATGCCCTTCCAGAGTGCTCGGGTGCCCGTCTCCATGCCCTTCCACAGTGCTCGGGTGCAAGTCTCCATGCCCTTCCAGAGTGCTCGGGTGCCCATCTCCATGCCCTTCCAGAGTGCCCGTCTCCATGCCCTTCCAGAGTGCCCGTCTCCATGCCCTTCCAGAGTGCCCGTCTCAATGCCCTTCCAGAGTGCCCGGGTGCCCGTCTCATGCCCTTCCAGAGTGCCCGGGTGCCCGTCTCATGCCCTTCCAGAGTGCCCGGGTGCCCGTCTCATGCCCTTCCAGAGTGCCTGTCTCCATGCCCTTCCAGAGTGCCCGTCTCCATGCCCTTCCAGAGTGCCCGGGTGCCCGTCTCATGCCCTTCCAGAGTGCCTGGGTGCCCGTCTCAGGCCCTTCCAGAGTGCCCGGGTGCCCGTCTCAGGCCCTTCCAGAGTGCCCGGGTGCCCGTCTCAGGCCCTTCCAGAGTGCCCGGGTGCCCGTCTCATGCCCTTCCAGAGTGCCCGGGTGCCTGTCTCCAGCCCTTCCAGATTGCCCGGGTGCCCGTCTCCAGCCCTTCCAGAGTGCCCGGGTGCATGTGGTGTGGGTCTGCACTTTAAGCCCCCTGTGTCAAGAATTCTCCTGCACTGTGCAACATGGAGAAAGCAGATACTGTTAGCTGCTACATTAGAAGCAGGTGCCTCATCTCATGTACTAGCCAGGCCAAGGTAAGGGGGGCACAGTGGTGCCTTTTGGTTATCCTTACTATTGGGATTACTTGTGTGTGGTTTATTGTGCCTTTCTCTCTAGGTGTCAGGGTAAAGGAAGCCTGCTACTGAAGTGCGCTACAGCTTGGGGGCAGCTTTGCATTGGTGAAAGTTCTCGGAGCTTCTTCCTCTCTCGTCTATTTGCGGTTGATTGACCTTGCATGGGGAGCTTGGGTGGTCACATGGCAGGTGTGGGTCTATTGTTGCTGGAGCCCACTTAAAATGGGATTGTATTTGTTTCCCTTTGTTATTGTTTAAGGTTAAAGCAAATAAAGCTCTCCTGATAAAAGGAAGTGAAAAAAGCCACTTATAGTAGAACTACAAGCAAAACCTTCTTTTTGTATAGAGTAAGCCCATCAGGGGTGCCCGTGTCCAGCCTATCAGGAGTGCCCGGGTGCCTGTGTCAGCCCTCCCAGAGTGCCCGGGTGCCCGTCTCCAGCCCTATCAGAGTGCCCGGGTGCCCGTCTCAAGCCCTATCAGAGTGCCCGGGTGCCCGTCTCATGCCCTTTCAGAGTGCCCGGGTGCCCGTCTCATGCCCTTCCAGAGTGCTCGGGTGCCCATTTCCATGCCCTTCCAGAGTGCTTGGGTGCAAGTCTCCATGCCCTTCCTGAGTTATCGGGTGCCCGTCTCCATGCCCTTCCAGAGTGCCCGTCTCCATGCCCTTCCAGAGTGCCCGGGTGCTCGTCTCAATGCCCTTTCAGAGTGCCCGGGTGCCCGTCTCAATGTACTTGCAGAGTGCCCGGGTGCCCGTCTCAATGCCTTTCCAGAGTGCCCGGGTGCCCGTCTCAATGCCCTTCCAGAGTGCCCGGGTGCCCGTCTCAATGCCCTTCCAGAGTGCCC
This sequence comes from Pelophylax lessonae, assembly GCF_965119305.1. Classification (NCBI taxonomy): domain Eukaryota; kingdom Metazoa; phylum Chordata; class Amphibia; order Anura; family Ranidae; genus Pelophylax; species Pelophylax lessonae. Next base: position 422,935,808 of record NC_138771.1, read on the forward strand.
GGGTGCCCGTCTCAATGCCCTTCCAGAGTGCCCGGGTGCCCGTCTCAATGCCCTTCCAGAGTGCCCGGATGCCCGTCTCAATGCCCTTCCAGAGTGCCCAGGTGCCCGTCTCATGCCCTTCCAGAGTGCCCGGGTGCCCGTCTCATGCCCTTCCAGAGTGCCCGGGTGCCCGTCTCATGCCCTTCCAGAGTGCCCGGGTGCCCGTCTCATGCCCTTCCAGAGTGCCCGGGTGCATGTGGTGTGGGTCTGCACTTTAAGCCCCCTGTGTCAAGAATTCTCCTGCACTGTGCAACATGGAGAAAGCAGAAACTGTTAGCTGCTACATCAGAAGCAGGTGCCTCATCTTATGTACTAGCCAGGCCAAGGTAAGGGGGGCACAGTTGTGCCTTTTGGTTATCCTTACTATTGGGATTACTTGTGTGTGGTTTATTGTGCCTTCCTCTCTAGGTGTCAGGGTAAAGGAAGCCTGCTACTGAAGTGCGCTACAGCTTGGGGGCAGCTTTGCATTGGTGAAAGTTCTCGGAGCTTCTTCCTCTCTCGTCTATTTGCGGTTGATTGACCTTGCATGGGGAGCTTGGGTGGTCACATGGCAGGTGTGGGTCTATTGTTGCTGGAGCCCACTTAAAATGGGATTGTATTTGTTTCCCTTTGTTATTGTTTAAGGATAAAGCAAATAAAGCTCTCATGATAAAAGGAAGTGAAAAAAGCCACTTATAGTAGAACTACAAGCAAAACCTTCTTTTTGTATAGAGTAAGCCCATCAGGGGTGCCCGTGTCCAGCCTATCAGGAGTGCCCGGGTGCCTGTGTCAGCCCTCCCAGAGTGCCCGGGTGCCCGTCTCCAGCCCTATCAGAGTGCCCGGGTGCCCATCTCCAGCCCTATCAGAGTGCCCGGGTGCCCGTCTCCAGCCCTTCCAGAGTGCTCGGGTGCCCGTCTCCAGCCCTTCCAGAGTGCTCGGGTGCCCGTCTCCATGCCCTTCCAGAGTGCTCGGGTGCCCGTCTCCATGCCCTTCCAGAGTGCTCGGGTGCAAGTCTCCATGCCCTCCCAGAGTGCTTGGGTGCCCGTCTCCATGCCCTTCCAGAGTGCCCGTCTCCATGCCCTTCCAGAGTGCCCGGGTGTTCGTCTCAATGCCCTTCCAGAGTGCCCGGGTGCTCGTCTTAATGCCCTTCCAGAGTGCCCGGTGCCCGTCTCATGCCCTTCCAGAGTGCCCGGGTGCCCGTCTCATGCCCTTCCAGAGTGCCCGGGTGCCCGTCTCATGCCCTTCCAGAGTGCCCGGGTGCCCGTCTCAATGCCCTTCCAGAGTGCCCGGGTGCCCGTCTCAATGCCCTTCCAGAGTGCCCGGGTGCCCGTCTCAATGCCCTTCCAGAGTGCCCGGGTGCCCGTCTCAATGCCCTTCCAGAGTGCCCGGGTGCCCGTCTCATGCCCTTCCAGAGTGCCCGGGTGCCCGTCTCATGCCCTTCCAGAGTGCCCGGGTGCCCGTCTCATGCCCTTCCAGAGTGCCCGGGTGCAAGTCTCCATGCCCTTCCAGAGTGCTTGGGTGCCCGTCTCCATGCCCTTCCAGAGTGCTCGGGTGCAAGTCTCCATGCCCTTCCAGAGTGCTCGGGTGCCCATCTCCATGCCCTTCCAGAGTGCCCGTCTCCATGCCCTTCCAGAGTGCCCGTCTCAATGCCCTTCCAGAGTGCCCGGGTGCCTGTCTCATGCCCTTCCAGAGTGCCCGGGTGCCCGTCTCATGCCCTTCCAGAGTGCCTGTCTCCATGCCCTTCCAGAGTGCCCGTCTCCATGCCCTTCCAGAGTGCCCGGGTGCCCGTCTCATGCCCTTCCAGAGTGCCCGGGTGCCCGTCTCAGGCCCTTCCAGAGTGCCCGGGTGCCCGTCTCAGGCCCTTCCAGAGTGCCCGGGTGCCCGTCTCAGGCCCTTCCAGAGTGCCCGGGTGCCCGTCTCAGGCCCTTCCAGAGTGCCCGGGTGCCCGTCTCCAGCCCTTCCAGATTGCCCGGGTGCCCGTCTCCAGCCCTTCCAGAGTGCCCGGGTGCATGTGGTGTGGGTCTGCACTTTAAGCCCCCTGTGTCAAGAATTCTCCTGCACTGTGCAACATGGAGAAAGCAGATACTGTTAGCTGCTACATTAGAAGCAGGTGCCTCATCTCATGTACTAGCCAGGCCAAGGTAATGGGGGCACAGTTGTGCCTTTTGGTTATCCTTACTATTGGGATTACTTGTGTGTGGTTTATTGTGCCTTCCTCTCTAGGTGTCAGGGTAAAGGAAGCCTGCTACTGAAGTGCGCTACAGCTTGGGGGCAGCTTTGCATTGGTGAAAGTTCTCGGAGCTTCTTCCTCTCTCGTCTATTTGCGGTTGATTGACCTTGCATGGGGAGCTTGGGTGGTCACATGGCAGGTGTGGGTCTACTGTTGCTGGAGCCCACTTAAAATGGGATTGTATTTGTTTCCCTTTGTTATTGTTTAAGGTTAAAGCAAATAAAGCTCTCCTGATAAAAGGAAGTGAAAAAAGCCACTTATAGTAGAACTACAAGCAAAACCTTCTTTTTGTATAGAGTAAGCCCATCAGGGGTGCCCGTGTCCAGCCTATCAGGAGTGCCCGGGTGCCTGTGTCAGCCCTCCCAGAGTGCCCGGGTGCCCGTCTCCAGCCCTATCAGAGTGCCCGGGTGCCCATCTCCAGCCCTATCAGAGTGCCCGGGTGCCCGTCTCCAGCCCTTCCAGAGTGCTCGGGTGCCCGTCTCCAGCCCTTCCAGAGTGCTCGGGTGCCCGTCTCCATGCCCTTCCAGAGTGCTCGGGTGCCCGTCTCCATGCCCTTCCAGAGTGCTCGGGTGCAAGTCTCCATGCCCTCCCAGAGTGCTTGGGTGCCCGTCTCCATGCCCTTCCAGAGTGCCCGTCTCCATGCCCTTCCAGAGTGCCCGGGTGTTCGTCTCAATGCCCTTCCAGAGTGCCCGGGTGCTCGTCTTAATGCCCTTCCAGAGTGCCCGGGTGCTCGTCTCAATGCCCTTCCAGAGTGCCCGGGTGCCCGTCTCATGCCCTTCCAGAGTGCCCGGGTGCCCGTCTCATGCCCTTCCAGAGTGCCCGGGTGCCCGTCTCATGCCCTTCCAGAGTGCCCGGGTGCCCGTCTCATGCCCTTCCAGAGTGCCCGGGTGCAAGTCTCCATGCCCTTCCAGAGTGCTCGGGTGCCCGTCTCCATGCCCTTCCACAGTGCTCGGGTGCAAGTCTCCATGCCCTTCCAGAGTGCTCGGGTGCCCATCTCCATGCCCTTCCAGAGTGCCCGTCTCCATGCCCTTCCAGAGTGCCCGGGTGCCCGTCTCATGCCCTTCCAGAGTGCCCGGGTGCCCGTCTCATGCCCTTCCAGAGTGCCTGTCTCCATGCCCTTCCAGAGTGCCCGTCTCCATGCCCTTCCAGAGTGCCCGGGTGCCCGTCTCATGCCCTTCCAGAGTGCCCGGGTGCCCGTCTCAGGCCCTTCCAGAGTGCCCGGGTGCCCGTCTCAGGCCCTTCCAGAGTGCCCGGGTGCCCGTCTCAGGCCCTTCCAGAGTGCCTGGGTGCCCGTCTCATGCCCTTCCAGAGTGCCCGGGTGCCTGTCTCCAGCCCTTCCAGATTGCCCGGGTGCCCGTCTCCAGCCCTTCCAGAGTGCCCGGGTGCATGTGGTGTGGGTCTGCACTTTAAGCCCCCTGTGTCAAGAATTCTCCTGCACTGTGCAACATGGAGAAAGCAGATACTGTTAGCTGCTACATTAGAAGCAGGTGCCTCATCTCATGTACTAGCCAGGCCAAGGTAAGGGGGGCACAGTGGTGCCTTTTGGTTATCCTTACTATTGGGATTACTTGTGTGTGGTTTATTGTGCCTTTCTCTCTAGGTGTCAGGGTAAAGGAAGCCTGCTACTGAAGTGCGCTACAGCTTGGGGGCAGCTTTGCATTGGTGAAAGTTCTCGGAGCTTCTTCCTCTCTCGTCTATTTGCGGTTGATTGACCTTGCATGGGGAGCTTGGGTGGTCACATGGCAGGTGTGGGTCTATTGTTGCTGGAGCCCACTTAAAATGGGATTGTATTTGTTTCCCTTTGTTATTGTTTAAGGTTAAAGCAAATAAAGCTCTCTTGATAAAAGGAAGTGAAAAAAGCCACTTATAGTAGAACTACAAGCAAAACCTTCTTTTTGTATAGAGTAAGCCCATCAGGGGTGCCCGTGTCTAGCCTATCAGGAGTGCCCGGGTGCCTGTGTCAGCCCTCCCAGAGTGCCCGGGTGCCCGTCTCCAGCCCTTCCAGAGTGCCCGGGTGCCCATCTCATGCCCTTCCAGAGTGCCCGGGTGCCCGTCTCATGCCCTTCCAGAGTGCCCGGGTGCCTGTGGTGTGGGTCTGCACTTTAAGTCCCCTGTGTCAAGAAGGTTGACCACCACTGCCTTAAATAATGCTCTTAAAAAGCTGGGGGTCTATCGGATTCAAGCTTCTGGTTCATGTGGTCTCTTCTTCCATTCAGCTCTTTGATAGGTTTCTGCAGTTCATCCATGGACCATGGCTGGAAGGTGTGTGTGCATGGACTTAAGAAGCATTGAACAAATATTGGCATTGAGCTTTTTGGTTTCATCCAGCATCGGGTATAATTAACCTTTTACACTTCCCCATTCGTCTATCAGGACTGCACCTGGAGAGAGAGTTGCTGCACACAAATTCCCAGGAAACACCACAGCAAGCCTTTAAGTTCTACGTCTTTCACTCTCCCACCATGCCCTCGGTTATGGTGTTTCCTCCACTATGGAGGCACTACAGGCAACTTTTGTAGTGGGGGCTATGCTCTCACTTGGGGGGGGTAGTGGTGGCCTTACCCAGTGTTTTTTCTGACCATCCCTGCACCATCCCTCCTGTCAGATGATGGGGTGTTGCAGTGCCTTTTTTTTCTCCACCAGCCCAGGGGAGCAGTGGCCAGCGTGGTTGTCTGTGCCTGTGTGCTCGACGCTGTTCAGAGTTATATGGGCATCTCATGCACCCCAGGACTTACAAGGTGATTCCTGCAGTGAAGGGAAGCCGCTGTAGTAGTGGAAGCTTGCCGGGTCCTGGCCACTTCACATTCTCAGTATTCCGCTGCACTGTGCAGCATGGAGAAAGCAGAAACTGACTGCTGCGGCGGAATCAGGTGCCTCATCTCATGCACTAGCCAGGCCCAGGTAAGGGGGGTACAGTGGTCCTTACTATTGGGATTTTTTGTGTGTGGTTTATTGTGCTTTCTTCTTTAGGTGTCGGGGTGATGGAAGCCTGCTGCTGAAGTGTGCTACAGCTGGGGGGCGGCTCTGCATTGGTGAAGGTTTTCGGAGCTCCTTCTTCTCTCCTCTATTTGCGGTTGTTTGACCTTGCATGGGGAGCTTGGGTGGTCACATGGCGGGTGTGAGTCAATTCTTGTCTTGCTGGAGCCCACTTAATATGGGATTGTATTTGTTTCCCTTTGTTATTGTTTAAGGTTAAAGCAAATAGAACTCTCCTGATAAAAGGAAGTGCTCTTCCTGGAAAAAGCCACTTAAAGTAGAACTACAAGCAAAACTTTCTTTATATATAGAGTAAGGGGGGGGTTTATAACCTCAGTCAGATATTTATTTGCCATCTGTCCATTTGCCAAGATTTTCCTAAACTTCCTGTCCCATAGCCAAACTTAGTGAGAAGAAATCCCTGCAGATTGAGGGGTTTCCTTGGGGACTGCCAGGTCACCAGAACTAGTGTCCCTACTGTAATATTACCCGTTTATTTCTTTTATGGGGACAACCCAAACTTTAGCATTTTTTTTACTTTCAATGATACCACCAATGGGCCCCGGTTGCGTGTCTCCAAGCCTTTCCAGAGGGCCCTGGTTGTGTGTCTCCAAGCCCTTCCAGAGGGCCCCGGTTGCGTGTCTCCAAGCCCTTCCAGAGGGCCCCGGTTGCGTGTCTCCAAGCCCTTCCAGAGGGCCCCGGTTGCGTGTCTCCAAGCCCTTCCAGAGGGCCCCGGTTGCGTGTCTCCAAGCCCTTCCAGAGGGCCCCGGTTGCGTGTCTCCAAGCCCTTCCAGAGGTCTCCGGTTGCGTGTCTCCATGCCCTTCCAGAGTCCCCGGTTGCGTGTCTCCAAGCTTTTCCAGAGGGCCCTGGTTGCCTGTCTCCAAGCCCTTCCAGAGGGCCCCCGGTTGCGTGTCTCCAAGCCCTTCCAGAGGGCCTTCTGACTATCCCTGCACCCTCCCTCCTTTCGGATGTTGGGGGTGTTGCAGTGCCTTTTTTTCCTCCTCCAGCCCGGGGGAGCAGTGGCCAGCAGGGTTGTCTGTGCCTGTGTGCCCGATGCTGTTTGGAGTTATATGGGCTTGTGTCATGCAGCCCAGGACTTGCAAGGTGGTTCCTGCAGTGCAGGGAAGCCGCTGCAGTGGTGGAGGCTTGCCACAAGTGATCTGCGGGTCCTGGCCACTCCGCATTCTCAGAATTCTGCTGCATTGTGCAACATGGAGGAAGCAGAAACCGTTAGCTGCTAGATCAGAAGCAGGTGCCTCATCTCATGCACTAGCTAGGCCAAGGTAAGGGGGGCACAGTGGTGCCTTTTGGTTATCCTTACTATTGGGATTTCTTGTGTGTGGTTTATTGTGCCTTCCTCTCTAGGTGTCAGGGTAAAGGAAGCCTGCTGCTGAAGTGCGCTACAGCTTGGGGGCAGCTTTGCATTGGTGAAAGTTCTCGGAGCTCCTTCCTCTCTCGTCAATTTGAGGTTGATTGACCTTGCATGGGGAGCTTGGGTGGTCACATGGCGGGTGTGGGTCAATTGTTGCTGGAGCCCACTTAAAATGGGATTGTATTTGTTTCCCTTTGTTATTGTTTAAGGTTAAAGCAAATAAAGCTCTCCTGATAAAAGGAAGTGAAAAAAGCCCCTTATAGTAGAACTACAAGCAAAACCTTTTTGTATAGAGTAAGCCCATCAGGGGTGCCCGTGTCCAGCCTATCAGGAGTGCCCGGGTGCCCGTCTCCAGCCCTTCCAGAGTGCCCGGGTGCCCGTCTCCAGCCCTTCCAGAGTGCCCGGGTGCCCGTCTCCAGCCCTTCCAGAGTGCCCGGGTGCCCGTCTTCATGCCCTTCCAGAGTGCCCGGTGCAAGTCTCCATGCCCTTCCAGAATGCTCGGGTGCCCGTCTCCATGCCCTTCCAGAGTGCCCGGGTGCCCGTCTCCATGCCCTTCCAGAGTGCCCGGCTCCATGCCTTTCCAGAGTGCCCGGCTCCATGCCCTTCCAGAGTGCCCGGCTCCATGCCCTTCCAGAGTGCCCGGCTCCATGCCCTTCCAGAGTGCCCGGCTCCATGCCCTTCCAGAGTGCCCGGGTGCCAGTCTCAATGCCCTTCCAGAGTACTCGGGTGCCCGTCTCCATGCCCTTCCAGTGTGCTCGGGTGCAAGTCTCCATGCCCTTCCAGAGTGCTCGGGTGCCCGTCTCCAGCCCTTCCAGAGTGCCCGGGTGCCAGTCTCCATGCCCTTCCAGAGTGCTCGGGTGCCCGTCTCCATGCCCTTCCAGAGTACTCGGGTGCCCGTCTCCATGCCCTTCCAGAGTGCTTGGGTGCCCGTCTCCATGCCCTTCCAGAGTGCTCGGGTGCAAGTCTCCATGCCCTTCCAGAGTGCTCGGGTGCCCGTCTCCATTCCCTTCCAGAGTGCCCATCTCCAGCCCTTCCAGAGTGCCCGGGTGCCCGTCTCAATGCCCTTCCAGAGTGCCCAGGTGCCCATCTCATGCCCTTCCAGAGTGCCCGGGTGCCCGTCTCATGCCCTTCCAGAGTGCCCGGGTGCCTGTCTCATGCCCTTCCAGAGTGCCCGGGTGCCCGTCTCCAGCCCTTCCAGAGTGCCCGTCTCAATGCCCTTCCAGAGTGCCCGGGTGCTCATCTCAATGCCCTTCCAGAGTGCTCGGGTGCCCGTCTCCAGCCCTTCCAGAGTGCCCGGGTGCCCGTCTCATGCCCTTCCAGAGTGCCCAGGTGCCCGTCTCATGCCCTTCCAGAGTGCCCGGGTGCATGTGGTGTGGGTGTGCACTTTAAGCCCCCTGTGTCAAGAATTCTCCTGCACTGTGCAACATGGAGAAAGCAGAAACTGTTAGCTGCTACATCAGAAGCAGGTGCCTCATCTCATGTACTAGCCAGGCCAAGGTAAGGGGGGCACAGTGGTGCCTTTTGGTTATCCTTACTATTGGGATTACTTGTGTGTGGTTTATTGTGCCTTCCTCTCTAGGTTTCAGGGTAAAGGAAGCCTGCTACTGAAGTGTGCTACAGCTTGGGGGCAGCTTTGCATTGGTGAAAGTTCTCGGAGCTCCTTCCTCTCTCGTCTATTTGTGGTTGATTGACCTTGCATGGGGAGCTTGGGTGGTCACATGGCAGGTGTGGGTCTATTGTTGCTGGAGCCCACTTAAAATGGGATTGTATTTTTTTCCCTTTGTTATTGTTTAAGGTTAAAGCAAATAAAGCTCTCCTGATAAAAGGAAGTGAAAAAAGCCACTTATAGTAGAACTACAAGCAAAACCTTCTTTTTGTATAGAGTAAGCCCATCAGGGGTGCCCGTGTCCAGCCTATCAGGAGTGCCCGGGTGCCTGTGTCAGCCCTGCCAGAGTGCCCGGGTGCCCGTCTCCAGCCCTTCCAGAGTGCCCGGGTGCCCGTCTCCAGCCCTTCCAGAGTGCCCGGGTGCCCGTCTCCAGCCCTTCCAGAGTGCCCGGGTGCCCATCTCCAGCCCTTCCAGAGTGCCCAGGTTCCCATCTCCAGCCCTTCCAGAGTGCCCGGGTGCCCGTCTCCAGCCCCTCCAGAGTGCCCTGGTGCCTGTCTCCAGCCCTTCCAGAGTGCCTGGGTGCCCGTCTCCAGCCCTTCCAGAGTGCCCGGGTGCCCGTCTCCAGCCCTTCCAGAGTTCCCGGGTGCCCGTCTCCAGCCCTTCCAGAGTGCCCGGGTGCCCGTCTCCAGCCCTTCCAGAGTGCCCGGTTGCCCGTCTCCAGCCCCTCCAGAGTGCCCGGGTGCCCGTCTCCATGCCCTTCCAGAGTGACGGGTGCTCGTCTCATGCCCTTCCAAAGTGCCCGGGTGCTCGTCTCCAGCCCTTCCAGAGTGCCCGGGTGCTCGTCTCCAGCCCTTCCAGAGTGCCCGGGTGCCCGTCTCCAGCCCTTCCAGAGAGCCCGGGTGCCCGTCTCCAGCCCTTTTAGAGTGCCCGGGTGCCCGTCTCCAGCCCTTCCAGAGTGCCCGTCTCAATGCCCTTCCAGAGTGCCCGGGTGCTCATCTCAATGCCCTTCCAGAGTGCTCGGGTGCCCGTCTCCAGCCCTTCCAGAGTGCCCGGGTGCCCGTCTCATGCCCTTCCAGAGTGCCCAGGTGCCCGTCTCATGCCCTTCCAGAGTGCCCGGGTGCATGTGGTGTGGGTGTGCACTTTAAGCCCCCTGTGTCAAGAATTCTCCTGCACTGTGCAACATGGAGAAAGCAGAAACTGTTAGCTGCTACATCAGAAGCAGGTGCCTCATCTCATGTACTAGCCAGGCCAAGGTAAGGGGGGCACAGTGGTGCCTTTTGGTTATCCTTACTATTGGGATTACTTGTGTGTGGTTTATTGTGCCTTCCTCTCTAGGTTTCAGGGTAAAGGAAGCCTGCTACTGAAGTGTGCTACAGCTTGGGGGCAGCTTTGCATTGGTGAAAGTTCTCGGAGCTCCTTCCTCTCTCGTCTATTTGTGGTTGATTGACCTTGCATGGGGAGCTTGGGTGGTCACATGGCAGGTGTGGGTCTATTGTTGCTGGAGCCCACTTAAAATGGGATTGTATTTTTTTCCCTTTGTTATTGTTTAAGGTTAAAGCAAATAAAGCTCTCCTGATAAAAGGAAGTGAAAAAAGCCACTTATAGTAGAACTACAAGCAAAACCTTCTTTTTGTATAGAGTAAGCCCATCAGGGGTGCCCGTGTCCAGCCTATCAGGAGTGCCCGGGTGCCTGTGTCAGCCCTGCCAGAGTGCCCGGGTGCCCGTCTCCAGCCCTTCCAGAGTGCCCGGGTGCCCGTCTCCAGCCCTTCCAGAGTGCCCGGGTGCCCGTCTCCAGCCCTTCCAGAGTGCCCGGGTGCCCATCTCCAGCCCTTCCAGAGTGCCCAGGTTCCCATCTCCAGCCCTTCCAGAGTGCCCGGGTGCCCGTCTCCAGCCCCTCCAGAGTGCCCTGGTGCCTGTCTTCAGCCCTTCCAGAGTGCCTGGGTGCCCGTCTCCAGCCCTTCCAGAGTGCCCGGGTGCCCGTCTCCAGCCCTTCCAGAGTTCCCGGGTGCCCGTCTCCAGCCCTTCCAGAGTGCCCGGGTGCCCGTCTCCAGCCCCTCCAGAGTGCCCGGTTGCCCGTCTCCAGCCCCTCCAGAGTGCCCGGGTGCCCGTCTCCATGCCCTTCCAGAGTGACGGGTGCTCGTCTCATGCCCTTCCAAAGTGCCCGGGTGCTCGTCTCCAGCCCTTCCAGAGTGCCCGGGTGCTCGTCTCCAGCCCTTCCAGAGTGCCCGGGTGCCCGTCTCCAGCCCTTCCAGAGAGCCCGGGTGCCCGTCTCCAGCCCTTTTAGAGTGCCCGGGTGCCCGTCTCCAGCCCTTCCAGAGTGCTCGGTGCCCGTCTCCAGCCCTTCCAGAGTGCTTGGGTGCCCGTCTCCATGCCCTTCCAGAGTGCTTGGGTGCCTGTCTCCATGCCCTTCCAGAGTGCTTGGGTGCTCGTCTCATGCCCTTCCAGAGTGCCCGGGTGCCCGTCTCATGCCCTTCCAGAGTGCCCGGGTGCCTGTGGTGTGGGTCTGCACTTTAAGTCCCCTGTGTCAAGAAGGTTGACCACCACTGCCTTAAATAATGCTCTTAAAAAGCTGGGGGTCTATCGGATTCAAGCTTCTGGTTCATGTGGTCTCTTCTTCCACTCAGCTCTTTAATAGGTTTCTGCAGTTCATCCATGGACCAAGGCTGGAAGGTGTGTGTGCATGGACTTAAGAAGCATTGAACAAATATTGGCATTGAGCTTTTTGGTTTCATCCAGCATCGGGTATAATTAACCTTTTACACTTCCCCATTCGTCTATCAGGACTGCACCTGGAGAGAGAGTTGCTGCACACAAATTCCCAGGAAACACCACAGCAAGCCTTTAAGTTCTACGTCTTTCACTCTCCCACCATGCCCTCGGTTATGGTGTTTCCTCCACTATGGAGGCACTACAGGCAACTTTTGTAGTGGGGGCTATGCTCTCACTTGGGGGGGGGGGGTAGTGGTGGCCTTACCCAGGGTTTTTTCTGACCATCCCTGCACCCTCCCTCCTGTCAGATGATGGGGGTGTTGCAGTGCCTTTTTTTCTCCACCAGCCCAGGGAAGCAGTGGCCAGCATGGTTGTCTGTGCCTGTGTGCTCGATGCTGTTCGGAGTTATATGGGCATCTCATGCACCCCAGGACTTACAAGGTGATTCCTGCAGTGAAGGGAAGCCGCTGTAGTAGTGGAAGCTTGCCGGGTCCTGGCCACTTCACATTCTCAGTGTTCCGCTGCACTGTGCAGCATGGCGAAAGCAGAAACTGACTGCTGCGGCGGAATCAGGTGCCTCATCTCATGCACTAGCCAGGCCCAGGTAAGGGGGGTACAGTGGTCCTTACTATTGGGATTTTTTGTGGGTAGTTTATTGTGCTTTCTTCTTTAGGTGTCGGGGTGATGGAAGCCTGCTGCTGAAGTGTGCTACAGCTGGGGGGCTGCTCTGCATTGGTGAAGGTTTTCGGAGCTCCTCCTTCTCTCCTCTATTTGCGGTTGTTTGACCTTGCATGGGGAGCTTGGGTGGTCACATGGCAGGTGTGAGTCAATTCTTGTCTTGCTGGAGCCCACTTAATATGGGATTGTATTTGTTTCCCTTTGTTATTGTTTAAGGTTAAAGCAAATAGAACTCTCCTGATAAAAGGAAGTGCTCTTCCTGGAAAAAGCCACTTAAAGTAGAACTACAAGCAAAACTTTCTTTATATATAGAGTAAGGGGGGGGTTTATAACCTCAGTCAGATATTTATTTGCCATCTGTCCATTTGCCAAGATTTTCCTAAACTTCCTGTCCCGTAGCCAAACTTAGTGAGAAGAAATCCCTGCAGATTGAGGGGTTTCCTTGGGGACTGCCAGGTCACCAGAACTAGTGTCCCTACTGTAATATTACCCGTTTATTTCTTTTATGGGGACAACCCAAACTTTAGCATTTTTTTACTTTCAATGATACCACCATTGGGCCCCGGTTGCGTGTCTCCAAGCTTTTCCAGAGGGCCCCGGTTGCGTGTCTCCAAGCCTTTCCAGAGGGCCCCGGTTGCATGTCTCCAAGCCCTTCCAGAGGGCCCCGGTTGCGTGTCTCCAAGCCCTTCCAGAGGGCCCCGGTTGCGTGTCTCCAAGCCCTTCCAGAGGGCCCCGGTTGCGTGTCTCCAAGCCCTTCCAGAGGGCCCCGGTTGCGTGTATCCAAGCCCTTCCAGAGGGCCCCGGTTGCGTGTCTCCAAGCCCTTCCAGAGGTCCCCGGTTGCGTGTCTCCAAGCCCTTCCAGAGGTCCCCGGTTGCGTGTCTCCAAGCCCTTCCAGAGGTCCCCGGTTGCGTGTCTCCAAGCCCTTCCAGAGGGCCCCGGTTGCGTGTCTCCAAGCCTTTCCAGAGGGCCCCGGTTGCGTGTCTCCAAGCCCTTCCAGAGGGCCCCGGTTGCGTGTCTCCAAGCCCTTCCAGAGGGCCCCGGTTGCGTGTCTCCAAGCCCTTCCAGAGGGCCCCGGTTGCGTGTCTCCAAGCCCTTCCAGAGGTCCCCGGTTGCGTGTCTCCAAGCCCTTCCAGAGGGCCCCGGTTGCGTGTCTCCAAGCCCTTCCAGAGGGCCCCGGTTGCGTGTCTCCAAGCCTTTCCAGAGGGCCCAGGTTGCGTGTCTCCAAGCCCTTCCAGAGGGCCCCGGTTGCGTGTCTCCAAGCCCTTCCAGAGGGCCCCGGTTGCGTGTCTCCAAGCCTTTCCAGAGGGCCCAGGTTGCGTGTCTCCAAGCTTTTCCAGAGGGCCCAGGTTGCGTGTCTCCAAGCTTTTCCAGAGGGCCCCGGTTGCGTGTCTCCATGCCCTTCCAGAGTGCCCGGGTGCTCATCTCAATGCCCTTCCAGAGTGCTCGGGTGCCCGTCTCCAGCCCTTCCAGAGTGCCCGGGTGCCATTCTCCATGCCCTTCCAGAGTGACGGGTGCCCGTCTCAATGCCCTTCCAGAGTGCCCGGGTGCCCGTCTCATGCCCTTCCAGAGTGCTCGGGTGCCCGTCTCCATGCCCTTCCAGAGTGCTCGGTGCAAGTCTCCATGCCCTTCCAGAGTGCTCGGGTGCCCGTCTCCATGCCCTTCCAGAGTGCCCGGGTGCCCGTCTCCATGCCCTTCCAGAGTGCCCGGGTGCTCGTCTTATGCCCTTCCAGAGTGCCCGGGTGCCCGTCTTAATGCCCTTCCAGAGTGCCCGGGTGCCCATCTCATGCCCTTCCAGAGTGCCCGGGTGCCCATCTCATGCCCTTCCAGAGTGCCCGGGTGCCCATCTCCAGCCCCTCCAGAGTGCCCGGGTGCCCGTCTCCAGCCCCTCCAGAGTGCCTGGGTGCCCGTCTCCAGCCCTTCCAGAGTGCCCGGGTGCCCGTCTCCAGCCCTTCCAGAGTGCCCGGGTGCCCGTCTCCAGCCCTTCCAGAGTGCCCGGGTGCCCGTCTCCAGCCCTTCCAGAGTGCCCGGGTGCCCGTCTCCGTGCCCTTCCAGAGTGCCCGGGTGCCCGTCTCTGTGCCCTTTCAGAGTGCCCGGGTGCCCATCTCCATGCCCTTCCAGAGTGCCCGGGTGCCCGTCTCCATGCCCTTCCAGAGTGCCCAGGTGCCCAGGTTGCGTGTCTCCAAGCCCTTCCAGAGGGCCCCGGTTGCGTTTCTCCAAGCCCTTCCAGAGGGCCTTCTGACCATCCCTGCACCCTCCCTCCTGTCGGATGATGGGGGTGTTGCAGTGCCTTTTTTCCTCCTCCAGCCCGGGGGAGCAGTGGCCAGCAGGGTTGTCTGTGCCTGTGTGCCCGATGCTGTTTGGAGTTATATGGTCTTGTGTCATGCAGCCCAGGACTTGCAAGGTGGTTCCTGCAGTGCAGGGACGCCGCTGCAGTGGTGGAGGCTTGCCACATGTGAGCTGTGGGTCCTGGCCACTCCGCATTCTAAGAATTCTGCTGCACTGTGCAACATGGAGAAAGCAGAAACTGTTGGCTGCTACAGCAGAAGCAGTTGCCTCATCTCATGTACTAGCCAGGCCTAGGTAAGGGGGGCACAGTGGTGCCTTTTGGTTATCCTTACTATTGGGATTACTTGTGTGTGGTTTATTGTGCCTTCCTCTCTAGGTGTCAGGGTAAAGAAAGCCTGCTGCTGAAGTGCGCTACAGCTTGGGGGCAGCTTTGCATTGGTGAAAGTTCTTGGAGCTCCTTCCTCTCTCGTCTATTTGCGGTTGATTGACCTTGCATGGGGAGCTTGGGTGGTCACATGGTGGGTGTCGGTCAATTGTTGCTGGAGCCCACTTAAAATGGGATTGTATTTGTTTCCCTTTGTTATTGTTTAAGGTTAAAGCAAATTGAGCTCTCCTGATAAAAGGAAGTGAAGACAAACCCACTTATAGTAGAACTACAAGCAAAACCTTCTTTTTGTATAGAGAAAGCCCATCAGGGGAGCCCTTGTCAGCCCATCAGGAGTGCCCGGGTTCCTGTCTCCAGCCCTTCCATTGTGCCCGGGTGCCTGTCTCCAGCCCTTCCATTGTGCCCGGGTGCCTGTCTCCAGCCCTTCCATTGTGCCCGGGTGCCTGTCTCCAGCCCTTCCATTGTGCCCGGGTGCCTGTTTTCAGCCCTTCCAGAGTGCCCGGGTGCCTGTCTCCAGCCCTTCCAGAGTGCCCGGGTGCCTGTCTCCAGCCCTTCCAGAGTGCCCGGGTGCCTGTCTCCAGCCCTTCCAGAGTGCCCGGGTGCCTGTCTCCAGCCCTTCCAGAGTGCCCGGGTGCCTGTCTCCAGCCCTTCCAGAGTGCCCGGGTGCCTGTCTCCAGCCCTTCCAGAGTGCCCGGGTGCCTGTCTCCAGCCCTTCCAGAGTGCCCGGGTGCCTGTCTCCAGCCCTTCCAGAGTGCCCGGGTGCCTGTCTCCAGCCCTTCCAGAGTGCCCGGGTGCCTGTCTCCAGCCCTTCAGAGTGCCCGGGTGCCCGTCTCCATGCCCTTTCAGAGTGCCGTCTCCAAGCCCTTCCAGAGTGCCCGGGTGCCCGTCTCCATGCTCTTCCAGAGTGCCTGGGTTGCGTGTCTCCAAGCCCTTCCAGAGGGCCCCGGTTGCGTGTCTCCAAGCCCTTCCAGAGGGCCTTCTGACCATCCCTGCACCCTCCCTCCTGTCGGATGATGGGGGTGTTGCAGTGCCTTTTTTTCCTCCTTCAACCCGGGGGAGCAGTGGCCAGCAGGGTTGTCTGTGCCTGTGTGCCCGATGCTGTTTGGAGTTATATGGGCTTGTGTCATGCAGCCCAGGACTTGCAAGGTGGTTCCTGCAGTGCAGGGAAGCCGCTGCAGTGGTGGAGGCTTGCCACATGTGAGCTGCGGGTCCTGGCCACTCCGCATTCTCAGAATTCTGCTGCACTGTGCAACATTGAGAAAGCAGAAACTGTTGGCTGCTACAGCAGAAGCAGGTGCCTCATCTCATGCACTAGCCAGGCCCAGGTAAGGGGGCACAGTGGTGCCTTTTGGTTATCCTTACTATTGGGATTAGTTGTGTGTGGTTTATTGTGCCTTCCTCTCTAGGTGTCAGGGTAAAGAGAGCCTGCTGCTGAAGTGCGCTACAGCTTGGGGGCAGCTTTGCATTGGTGAAAGTTCTCGGAGCTCCTTCCTCTCTCGTCTATTTGCGGTTGATTGACCTTGCATGGGGAGCTTGGGTGGTCACATGGTGGGTGTGGGTCAATTGTTGCTGGAGCCCACTTAAAATGGGATTGTATTTGTTTCCCTTTGTTATTGTTTAAGATTAAAGCAAATAGAGCTCTCCTGATAAAAGGAAGTGAAAAAAGCCACTTATAGTAGAACTACAAGCAAAACCTTCTTTTTGTATAGAGTAAGCCCATCAGGGGTGCCCTTGTCAGCCTATCAGGAGTGCCCGGGTGCCTGTGTCAGCCCTTCCAGAGTGCCCGGGTGCCCATCTCAAGCCCTTCCAGATAGCCCGGGTGCCTGTCTCCAGCCCTTCCAGGGTGCCGTCTCCAGCCCTTCTAGTAAGCCCGGGTGCCTGTCTCCAGCCCTTCAGGGTGCCCGTCTCCATGTCCTTCCAGAGTGCCCGGGTGCCCGTCTCCATGCCCTTCCAGAGTGCCTGGATGCCCATCTCCATGCCCTTCCAGAGTGCCTGTCTCCATGCCCTTTCAGAGTGCCCGGGTGCCCATCTCCATGCCCTTCCAGAGTGCCCGGGTGCCCGTCTCCATGCCCTTTCAGAGTGCCCGGGTGCCCATATCCATGCCCTTCCAGAGCGCCCGGGTGCCCGTCTCCATGCCCTTCCAGAATGCCCAGGTGCCCGTCTCCATGTCCTTCCAGAGTGCCCGGGTGCCCGTCTCCATGTCCTTCCAGAGTGCCCGGTTGCCCGTCTCCATGTCCTTCCAGAGTGCCCGGGTGCCCGTCTCCATGTCCTTCCAGGGTGCCTGTCTCCATGCCCTTGCAGAGTGCCCGGGTGCCTGTCTCCATGCCCTTGCAGAGTGCCCGGGTGCCTGTCTCCATGCCCTTGCAGAGTGCCCGGGTGCCTTTCTCCATGCCCTTGCAGAGTGCCCGGGTGCCTGTCTCCATGCCCTTGCAGTGTGCCCGGGTGCCTGTCTCCATGCCCTTGCAGTGTGCCCGGGTGCCTGTCTCCATGCCCTTGCAGTGTGCCCGGGTGCCTGTCCCCAGCCCTTGCAGTGTGCCCGGGTGCCTGTCCCCAGCCCTTGCAGTGTGCCCGGGTGCCTGTCTCCAGCCCGCCAGAAGGGCCCGGGTGCCTTTGGTGTGGGTCTGCACTTGAAGCCCCATGTGTCAAAAAGGTTGACCACCAATGCCTTAAATAATGCTCTTAAAAAGCTGGGGGTCTATTGGATTCAAGCTTCTGGTTCATGTGGTCTCTTCTTCCATTCAGCTCTTTAATAGGTTTCTGCAGTTCATCCATGGACCATGGCTGGAAGTGGTGTGTGCATGGATTTGGAAGCATTGAACAAATATTCGCATTGAGCTCTCTTCTTTTTCATCCAGCATCGGGTATAATTAACCTTTTACACTTCCCCATTCGTCTATCAGGACTGCACCTGGAGAGAGAGTTGCTGCACCCAAATTCCCAGGAAACACCACAGCAAACCTTTAAGTTCTACCTCTTCCACCATGCCCTCGGTTATGGTGTTTCCTCCACTATGGAGGCACTGCAGGCAACTTTTGTAGTGGGGGCTATGCTCTCACTGAAGGGGGAGGGGGGAGTGATTTTTTACCCAGGTTTTTTTCTGTTCATCCCAGCACCCCCCTCCTGTCGGATGATGGAGGTGTTGCAGTGCCTTTTTTCCTCCACCAGCCCAGGGGAGCAGTGGCCAGCAGAGTTGTCTGTGCCTGTTTGCCCGACGCTGTTCGGAGTTATATGGGCTTGTCATGCAGCCCAGGACTTGCAAGGTGGATCCTGCAGTGCAGGGAAGCCGCTGTAGTGGTGGAGGCTTGCCACATGTGAGCTCCGGGACCTGGCCACACCACTTTCTCAGCATTCCACAGCACTGTGCAACATGTAGAAAGCCGAAACTGTTGGCTGCTACGGCAGAAGCAGGTGCCTCATCTCATTCACTAGCCAGGCCCAGGTAAGGGGGGTACAGTGTTCCTTTCAGTTATCCTTACTATTGGGATTTTTTGTGTGTGGTTTATTGTGCCTTCATCTTTGGGTGTCAGGGTGATGGAAGCCTGCTGTTGAAGTGTGCTACAGCTGGGGGGCTACTCTGCATTGGTGAAGGTTTTCGGAGCTCCTTCCTTTCTCCTCTATTTGCGGTTGTTTGACCTTGCATGGGGAGCAAGGGTGGTCACATGGCTGGAGCCCACTTAAAATGGGATTGTATTTGTTTCCCTGTGTTTAAGGTTAAAGCAAATAGAGCTCTCCTGATAATAGGAAGTGCCCTTCCTGGAAAAAGCCACTTAAAATCGAACTACAAGTAAAACTTTCTTTATGTATAGAGTGAAGGGGGGGTTATAACCTCAATCAGATATTGATTCGCCATCTGTCCCATAACCGAGATTTTCCTTCACTTCCTGTCCCATAGCCAAACAGGAAGGGAAAAGAAATTCCTGCAGATTGAGGGGCCTCCTTGGGGACAGCCAGGTCACCAAAAAAAAGGTGTCCCTA
Organism: Pelophylax lessonae; assembly: GCF_965119305.1. Classification (NCBI taxonomy): domain Eukaryota; kingdom Metazoa; phylum Chordata; class Amphibia; order Anura; family Ranidae; genus Pelophylax; species Pelophylax lessonae. The sequence goes on from NC_138771.1 coordinate 422,954,045, forward strand.
TTGGAATATTTCCCTTTTATTTTTTTTATGGGGACCACCCAAACTTTTTTACTTTCAATGATGCCACCTGTGTCCAGCCCATCAGAGGGCCCGGGTGCCTGTGTCCAGCCCGTCGGAGGGCCCGGGTGCCACCTGTGTCCAGCCCGTCGGAGGGCCTGGGTGCCGCCTGTGTCCAGCCCGTCGGAGGGCCCGGGTGCCGCCTGTGTCCAGCCCGTCGGAGGGCCCGGGTGCCGCCTGTGTCCAGCCCGTCGGAGGGCCTGGGTGCCGCCTGTGTCCCGCCCGTCAGAGGGCCCGGGTGCTGCCTGTGTCCAGCCCGTCGGAGGGCCCGGGTGCCACCTGTGTCCAGCCCGTCGGAGGGCCCGGGTGCCGCCTGTGTCCAGCCCGTCGGAGGGCCCGGATGCCGCCTGTGTCCAGCCCGTCGGAGGGCCCGGGTGCCGCCTGTGTCCAGCCCGTCGGAGGGCCCGGGTGCCGCCTGTGTCCAGCCCGTCGGAGGGCCCGGGTGCCACCTGTGTCCAGCCCGTCGGAGGGCCCGGGTGCCGCCTGTGTCCAGCCCGTCGGAGGGCCCGGGTGCCGCCTGTGTCCAGCCCGTCGGAGGGCCCGGGTGCCGCCTGTGTCCAGCCCGTCGGAGGGCCCGGGTGCCGCCTGTGTCCAGCCCATCGGAGGGCCCGGGGGGGTGCCTGTGTCCAGCCCGTCAGAGGGCGCCCGGGTGCCTTTTGTCCAGCCCACCAGAGGGCATCTGGTTGCCTGTGTCCAGCCCGCCAGAAGGCGTCCGGTTGCCTGTGTCCAGCCCGCCAGAGGGCGCCGGGTGCCTGTCTGCAGCCCATGCCTCAAAGATTGTGTTAGGGTGTTTGCTTTCCAAAATGGGGTCATTTTGTGGGTGTTTCCATTGTCCTGGTCCTCCAGGGCCTTCAAAAGTGTGATTGGTTGTAATGAAATTAGATGTGCAATTCTCCTAGAACGCCTGAAGGTGCTACTTGGATGTTGGGCCTCTCACACCTGGTGGGCCTCTCACACCTGGTATCGCCTTACTCCGGAGGAGTAGCAGAATGTATTTTGGGGTGTAATTTTTGCTGTGTACATGCTATGTGTTAGGAATATCTTTAAAATTGACAGCTTTGTGTAGATAAAATAAATAAAAAATGTTTATTTTTCTTTCCACATTTTCTAAAAATTTGTGGAAAAAAATGACATGGAGAAAAGACTCATAATGCCTCATAGAATATACATTGGGGTGTTTTTCAAATGGGGTCATTTTGTTGGTAATTCGATTGTCCTGGTGCTCCAGGGCCTTCAAAAGTGTGTTGGGTCGTTATGAAATTGCGTGTAATTTATGCTCCTAGAACACCTGACGGTGCTCTTTGCATGTTGGGCCTCTGTATGTGGCCAGGCTGTGTAAAAGTCTCACACGTGGTATTGCCATATTCAGGAGGAGCAGCAGAATGTATTTTGGGGTGTAATTGCAAGTATGCCTATACTGTGTGTGAGAAATAACTTGTTATTACAATTTTGTGTAAAAAATAAAGTATTTCCTCAAGAATTGTGGGAAAGAATTACAACTCCAAAAATCTCACTATGCCTCTTACTAAATACCCTGGAATATCTACTTTCCAAAAAGGGGTCATTTGTACTGTCCTAACATTTCAGGGCCTCAAGAAATTAAATGGGCCCGTCGGTACATCTGATGTGATTAGGTGTGATCAATTTTTAATGATTGGCACCATAGAATCTATAAGGCCCCTTTCACACAGACGGACCGTTCAGATCCGCCTGTCAGTTTTTTTGTGGATTTGAACGGACACCCCATGCATCTCTATGGGACATCGGGTGTGTTATACCTGAAGGGTTTCACATGTACTGTCACTTTAAGGCTGGCTCCACCCAGGAGTGATGACAAGGGTCAAGGGGCAGAGTGGCCATCTTTAGACACATGTAGAGATGTATTGATATGCAGAGCTGTCCTGTAATGCTGTACAGTGAGTCCTGAATAAACAACCGTTGTTCCAGACCAGAGTCCTGTGTCTCTCACAACACGGAGAATATAACAGTGGCGACGAGGGTGGGATTTACAGGGTTACTATCTGTGTGAGAAAAGAAAAGAAGAAAAAAACTCTGGATTGTCAGGAATACAAAACCCACAGAGCCCAGCAGGAAAATGTCATTGATCGGGACATTAAGTGAATTTGATGGCGAACAGACAACGTGGATTTCTTGGATTGAAAGATTAGAAAAATATTTCTGTGCAAATGCCATCCCAGGCGACAGGCAAGTAGCAGTTTTTCTGACACTGGTTGGTGCTAGGACATATGACACTCTTAGGGATCTCCTTTTCCCTGAAAAACCAGCAACTAAGACTTTGGCAGAGCTCCTGACACTGTTAGGGAATCACTTCCAGCCTAAACCACTAGAGATTGCAGAAAGATTCAGGTTCTATCAGCAGCAGCAGCAGCCGGGTGAAGATATTAAGGCTTATGTGCTCGCCCTTCGCAGACTAGCCTCAACCTGTTCTTTTGGGGAGTGTTTACCAACTGCACTGAGGGATAAGTTTGTCATGGGACTGAATAGTGAGTCTAGCCAAAAGAGACTGTTAACAGAGAAAGACCTTACCCTTACAAAGGCAATTGAGATAGCTTCAGTGATGGAAATGGCTGTGAAAGATACAGAGGCATTGAACCCCCAGGTTAAAGAGGAAGTTTTCAGAACAGCAGTCAAGCCAACTGCAGCTAACTGTAAATATAGAACCTCACCAAGCCGGGAGTCAGCTTGCTACCGTTGTGGGAATACAGACCATGATCACAAAGTCTGCCGGTTTAAGGATCAGCTCTGTCATAATTGTGGAAAGGCAGGCCATCTGAAACGAGTCTGCCGTAGTAAGAAGGTGCGAAATAAACAACCTCTGAACCCCAGGACAAAGGCATATATGGTGGGAAGATATACATCGTCATCTGAATCAGAGGATGAGGAAGTGCTCCACAGATTGGATATACATCATATGCATTCAGCACCCTCAGCAATGACTGTAGAGGTAACCGTGGAAGGAAAGAAACTCAAGATGGATGTAGACACAGGAGCAGCAGTTTCAGTTATCACCCAGAAACAATGGAGAAAACTTCTGATCCGAACAACTGTCCGTCCAACACCAATCAAACTGCAGACATATTCAAAGCAGATACTCCACCCACTGGGGTACGTGAAAGTACAGGTATCCTACAAGGGTCAGACAAAGAGAATGCCATTATATATCCTAGAACATGGGGACCCCCTCTTTTTGGGAGAGACTGGATTGCTCACATTGGCATGCCAGACATCGCCATTAACCCCTGCAACAGCGTGACCATCCCATCAGGGGATGAAGAGGGATGGGTGAAGTCCCTGAAACAGCGATTCCCGCAAGTCTTTGATAACCATTTGGGAAAAATAAAGCATGACTGTGTGAGACTCAGGCTGAAACCCAATGCCCAGCCTAGGTTCTTCAAAGCTCGGACGGTACCTTTCGCACTCCGAGCAGGTGTGGAAGCTGAACTAAGCTGGCTGGAGGAACAAGGTGTCATCTCAAAGGTAGAGCACAGCGAGTGGGCATCACCAGTTGTACCAGTAAAGAAAGCGAATGGGGACTTACGCATTTGTGGCGATTTCCGCATGGCACTAAATTCTCAACTGGAGATAGACCAGTATCCCCTACCCAGAGTAGATGACATTTTTGCCTCTCTTGCAGGAGGTCAAAAGTTCACCAAGCTTGATCTCAGGCAAGCTTATTTACAGTTTGAGGTCCACCCTTCGTCCCGCAAGTTTCTAACAATCAACACTCACAAGGGACTGTATGAATACAATCGGATGGTGTTTGGGGTAGCCTCCGCCCCAGCCATTTGGCAACGCAAAATGGATGAGATTTTGGCGGACATTCCTTTCACACAGTGCCTGTTAGATGACATGCTCATCACGGGCCTGATGGACCAGGAACACAAGCATAACGTGGAGCTTGTGTTGGCGAGACTGCAAGAACAGGGTCTAAAAGTGAACTTGGCGAAATGCCAATTCATGGTACCTAAATTGGAGTTTTGTGGCCACCTTGTGGATGCAGAGGGTATACACACCACGGAAGCCAAAGTTGATGCTTTAGTAAAAGCTCCAGCCCCGACCAACGTCCAGCAGCTGCGATCATACCTGGGCTTGCTGAACTATTACCACAAATTCCTGCCGGATCTAGCACACACTTTGTTTCCATTAAACAAGCTTTTGGAGACACACTCCAGATGGAACTGGTCGGCTGCATGCCAACGTGCTTTTCAAGTTTCTAAGCGAAAGCTGTTGGCGTCACGCATGCTCGTGCACTATGACCTCCAAAGGCCTCTCACCTTGGCTTGTGATGCCTCACCCTATGGTCTAGGGGCTGTACTATCTCACGTTTTACCAGATGGGTCAGAGAAACCTGTGGCATTCGCCTCCAGGTCCTTGACAAAAGCAGAAAGCAATTACTCTCACATTGACAAAGAGGCTCTGGTGCTCATATGGGCAATTAAGAAGTTTCATCTTTACCTGTATGGTAGGGAATTCACCATACTGACTGATCATAAACCACTCCTTCAGATCTTTAGCCCTGACAAAGGCATCTCCAAGACGACTGCAGCCCGTCTTCAACGCTATGCCCTATTCTTGGGAGCATATAGCTACAAAATCCAGTATCGCAGCCATGATGCCAACGCTAATGCAGACGCCATGTCCCGTCTGACAAGGACATTAACAGACTCTTCTCCACCTGTCAAGAGTTGTCGTTACACCAGCCTGTCCTTTCTGTCTTCCGGGGAAGTAGCAGCCCATACAGCCAAGGATACCTTACTTCAGACAATACTCTCCTGGGTACGGTACGGTTGGCCTGCAACTGTCACACAGGATTATGAACCTTACTTCCGTAGGCGTCTGGAATTAACTGTGTCTGGCAACTGTCTTTTATGGGGAGACCGAGTGATCGTTCCACAGACCCTCCGGAGACACATTCTGGAATTGCTACATACTGGTCATCCCGGGGGCACACGTATGAAACAAAAGGCCCGAGGCTATGTGTGGTGGCCGAACCTCGACTCCGATATCACGACATATGTGAATGCGTGTGCTGGATGTGCACAAACTGCGAGAGACCCTCCTCGAGGGTGCGTCCAGCCCTGGACTTGGCCCACGGTTCCCTGGTTTCGCCTACACTTGGACTTTGCAGGCCCGATCAGAGGACACACCTTTTTGATCATTATTGATGCCCATTCAAAGTGGCCTGAGGTCGTTCCTGTTACTCAGCCAACGACTAAGGCGACGATTTCCATACTGTTACATCTCGCTGCTACGTTTGGATACCCCAGAGAAATTGTCACAGACAACGGTGCACAATTCACAAGCCAGGAGTTTCAGGGTTTCCTGACTGCCCACAACATCAAACACAAGTTGACCGCACCTTACCACCCGGCTACAAATGGTCAAGCAGAAAGGTTTGTACAGACCTTCAAACGCTATTTCAAAGCTACTGTGGCTACAAGTAAACAACAGTCCCTGTCACCCCAGCAGCTGGACTCCTTCCTTTCTGCTTACAGAACCACACCACATGCAACCACTGGGAAAACTCCAGCTGAACTTCTTTTGGGTCGGCAGCCATGGACTGATTTGGATATGCTCCGCCCTCAAACGGTCCAGGAACATGTACGGCAGTCCCAAGACAAGAGGGTCGAACACGACGAGATTCCCCGGTTTACAGCCCAGCAAAAGGTATGGGCCCGATCTGATGGCGCTTCCAACACTCGTTGGCTTCCTGCTATTGTTGCAGAGACTTTGGGACCCAAAATGTATAGGGTCTGCCTGGAAGATGGTTCCATTTGCAGAAGGCATGCGGACCAATTGCGTCCTCGTTCTCAGCTGCCCGAATCCCTGACATCGGCTGCACCTCCAGTGTCTCAAGGATCTGCTCCTACCGGATCAGGAGGCATTGAGACTGATGCTTGGGGAGACTCTGAACTTTTGAACTCAGCTCCAACAGAGCCCTCCAGCCCTGGTCCAGAGGTCTGCTCACCCTCTGAGCTAGGGAATCCCCTCTTGGCCCCGCCGGTGTCCATTCCGGCCAGCCCTGCTTCCTCCAGCCCCGAGTCGCTGTGTGCCCGTCCTCAACGACACTGTTGCCCTCCTGACCGGTTTCAAATGCAAGACCGGTTACGAGACTTTCGACGGGCCCGCCGAAAGTGATCCGCTGCCATTTTCTCCCCGGAGCTTCCCTGGAAGTTGTTCTCACATCCGGACATGGAAGAAACCATGTAAATCTCCTGAGTTGGAGGACTGTATTGGACAATTATGAGTTACTGTTTTATGCCTGTTCTCGTTTTGTTGTTTTTTTTTTTTGTTTTTTGTTTTTTTTTAGGTATGGATGGAAGGTGTTATACCTGAAGGGTTTCACATGTACTGTCACTTTAAGGCTGGCTCCACCCAGGAGTGATGACAAGGGTCAAGGGGCAGAGTGGCCATCTTTAGACACATGTAGAGATGTATTGATATGCAGAGCTGTCCTGTAATGCTGTACAGTGAGTCCTGAATAAACAACCGTTGTTCCAGACCAGAGTCCTGTGTCTCTCACAACACGGAGAATATAACAGGGTGTCAGCGGAGACATGTCTGCTGACATCCCATCCGATCCATCAAATCTGGACGGATGGAAACCCTATTTTCCATCCGTCGATCGGATGGGATCGAATGAGAATGGACCGACGGTCCGTTCCCATCCAATTCCCCCATAGAGATGCATGGGGACCTGACAGCTGTATCTCCACACACAGCGCGGAGAACAGCTGTCATCCGGCTGCTCAGCGGGGGATCGACGGATCGATCCCCCGCTGAGATAAACGGAGTCCGTTTGACGGAATCCTAGTGTAAAAGAACCCTAACTGTCACACATAATAATACCCAGTAATTTGGGGTTATTTTTACCAAAGATATGTAGCAGTTCAAATTTATGAGAAAAAAAAATTACTTTTTTGCAAAATGTTATAATGGAAACTAAATAAAAATGTTTTTTTTTCTACATTTTCGCTCTTATTTCACTTTTTTCGCAAAAAAAATTAATTACTCAGTGGTGATTAAATACCACCAAAAGAAAGCGCTATTTGTGTAAAAAGGATAAAAAATTTGGGTACAGCGTTGCATGACTGAGTAATTGTCATTCAAAGTGTGAGAGCGCTGAAAGCTGAAAATTGGCCTGGGCAGGGGGTGAAAGTGCCCTTGTATTGAAGTGGTTAAATAAGAGTTGCTTGTTAAATATTACTTCTGTAACTTTACCATCTGAGACTAAAATGCTGTCTTGCAGTGCATGAAAATGTTTAAATGCAAACAAAGCAATACATGTTCTTTTTTGGTTTGCTAGAATTTCATGTGTCAAGGCATCTTGCGGTTTTGATAGAAGTAACGTAAGAAAACATGGAGGCTTCCCTCATGGGTTTATTCAACTGGAGACTGCTGATTCTCTTGAAAAACTAAAACTTGCTATAGATGGATCACAATTCAACCAGTTCAGCAGGGACTGGGCTGCATTTTCAGTTAATCTATGGCTGTTCCTATTCCAGAAATGTAGATCTAATGGTAAGACTTCTCTCGAGCCAGCTTGTTGTTCCTTTCAATAAGTGATGATCAGTGTATTCTGACAGCGGAGGAGTCTAAAATACATTAACAAAATTGGAAGGACATCTCTTTCCACCTTGCTTGTGTGGATGGGGAAATCTGTTCAGTTAAACAGTTCCATGTATGGCCAGCCTTAAAGTAACTAAACTGTGACATGTATTCAGAAAGAGTTGTAACTTCCTTAAGCTGGCCATACATGGATTAAAATGTGGCTGGTTCAGCAGGGCCCAGCTGAATTTCGATCCATGTGTGGCCAATGTGGTTTACAGAAGTCAGTATATTCCCGCTCGATTAGTGCAGTAGGCTGCAGAGCTGATCTGTATATTTTGACAGCAGGGGAGTCTCCTCGCTGTCAGAATACAATGCCACAGCAGGGAAGCCAGATTTATTATAACAACCATGCAGCAAGCATTTTAGGTTCAAGGCGAGTCTTTCTCATGACATGGTTTACATTTTGTGTTTTTAACCCAAATCTCCTATTTCATTATCTCTGAAAACATAGGCATGATGCCGTTGTAAATTTTATCTTTTCCATTAATAGGTGGAAGCAATGAACAGCAAAGTGAGAAGCCATGAACACTCCAAGCAAAACGGGAAGCCATGAACACTCCAAGCAAGATGAAATCCCTTTCCTGCTCCTGCGGCATTGGCGGATGGTGGGTATCAATGTAACTCATGGCTTGGGTTAGCCTCTCAATTTTGTGGACCGAAAAATATTTAATGTTTTGTTATGCTGAGTAAGGAAGGAGATGAACTGAGTTATGAGCTTTCATTCTAACTCGTTGCTTGGGTTTAGCCACTCAGTTTTGTGGACCCAAAGCTTAACATACTTTTATTATGCCATTATTATGCCATTAATTGTTGCTCATTTATATGCCCACCCTGGAGCAGTGTAGAATGCATTGCAAACGATTTCCCCTTTCGCATATGCTCTTTGTGGTCCCAACAAAGCAGAGTTCATAGGCAATGCATATAGTGATTGGCTGCTTTACTAGAGCCGTGTTTCATTCATCTGAAATGCAAATGATATGTTGTGTAATCAAGCCCTCTCTAGCATTGTTTGTATACAATGCCAGTAATTCCCCTTCCCTGCTGATTTATGCCCAGCCTCTTTCTAAATCTCTTTGCGGATCAGAATGAGCAGCATGGTTGGGCTCTGGCAAGACTTTGCTGTTTGGGTTAGTTTGGTAAATTGGTAAGCATACAATTTAGTCGTTGGAATATGCAACCTATGTTGTTTTTTATATTTAGAGGAACATCTAGGAGGATCATGGAATATAAGGTACACACTTTTTTTTTTTTCCTGCAATATGTGCATTTTACGATTATTTTTTTCCCCACCCTCAAGGGTAAACTTCGCTTTTAATTGTATGTGCGTCCCTTTGGTGGTGTGGGTCTGCACTTGAAACCCCCTGTGTCAAGAAGGTTGACCACCACTGCCTTACATAATGCTCTTAAAAAGCTGGGGGTCTATTGGATTCAAGCTTCTGGTCCATGTGGTCTTTTCCTCCATTCAGCTCTTTAATAGGTTTCTGCAGTTCATCCATGGACCTCCTATGGTTGGAAGTGGTGTGTGTAAGGACCAAATTTTGCACTTAGCTCTCCTTTGTTTTCATCCAGCATCGGGTATAATTAACCCTTTTACACTTTCCCCAATCATCTTTCATGACTGCACCTGGAGAGAGAGAGTTGCTCCACCCAAATTCCCAGGAAACACTATAGCAAGCCTTTTTGTTCTACCCCTTCCACCATGCCCTCGGTTATGGTGTTTTCTCCACTATGGAGGCACTGCAGGCAACTGTTGTAGTGGGGGTTATGCTCTCACTGGAGGGGGTGGGGGGGGGGAGTGGTGGCCTTACACAGGGTTGTTTCTGATTTTCTGACCATCCCAGCACCCCCTCCTGTTGGATGATGGGGTTGTTGCAGTGCCTTTTTTCCTCCACCAGCCCAGGGGAGCAGTGGCCAGCCGGGTTGTCTGTGCCTGTGTGCCCGAAGCTGTGTGAAGTTATGTGAGCTGGTGTCATGCAGCCCAGGACTTACAAGGTGGTTGCTGCAGTGCAGGGAAGCCGCTATAGTGGTGGAGGCTTGTCACATGTGAGCTCCAGGTCCTAGTCACTCCGCATTCTCAGTTTTCCGCTGCACTGTGCAACATGGAGAAAGCAGAAACTGCTGGCTGCTACAGCGTAAGCAGGTGCCTCATCTCATGCACTAGCCAGGCCCAGGTAAGTGGGGTACAGTGGTGCCTTTTGGTTATCCTTACTATTGAGCTTTTTTGTGTGTGGTTTATTGTGCCTTCCTCTCTGGGTGACAGGGTAAAGGAAGCCTGCTGCTGAAGTGCGCTACAGCTTGGGGGTTGCTTTGCATTGGTGAAGGTTCTTGGAGTTCCTTCCTCTCTCCTCTGTTTGTGGTTGTTTGACCTTGCATGGGGAGCTTGGGTGGTCACATGGTGGGTGTGGGCCAATTCTTGCTGGAGCCCACTTAAAATGGGATTTTATTTGTTTCCCTGTGTTATTGTTTAAGGTTAAAACAAATAGAGATTTCCTGATTAAAGTGCCCTTCCTGGAAAAAAACACTTAAAGTATAACTACAAGTAAAACTTTCTTTTTGTATAGAGTAAGGGGGGGGGGGGTTATATCCTCAGTCAGATATTTTTTCACCATCTGTCCCATTGCTGATGTTTTCCTTCACTTCATGTCCCATAGCCAAACAGGAAGTTAGAAGAAATCCCTGCAGATTGAGGGATTTCCTTGGGAACCGCCAGGTCACCAGAACTAGTGTCCCCACTGGAATATTTCCCCTCTATTTCTTTTATGGGGACAACCCAAACTTTGGGATTTTTTTACTTTCACTGATACCACCTGTCTCCAGCCCATCAGAGTGCCCGGGTGCCTGTCTCCAGCCAAGAGAATGTAACTATTTTAAGCAAATAAAATGCATGTAAAAAGGCAATTTTTTTAAAGTTTGAAATAATGCTATGTTAATAGGAGCATCTAACAATATAAAGTACATGTTACATTCCACTTTGGCTCCAAAAGTGGAAATATGCTTTAAGGACTGCTTTACAAATGTTTTGTCTCTAACCCTATACCTCTCCTCTTTTTTAGCTTCTGCCTTCATTTCAACGAGTCTGCCTAACTGGACTAGCAGTGCTTGTCAGCAAGGTCGAGGTGAACTGCAATCAACGCAAAGATGTCATCTTCATCAATTTGCCCGACTTGCTTCGCAATTTTGTTCTGTAATGTGCATGAAGATGTAGCCCCTTTCTGATGACTTGAAGGACTGTCCTCTACCATTCTTTATAACATGGAGTCATTGAATATACCTAAAAAATAAATGTTGACCTGATTTTTAAACCTTAGTTATGTCTTCCCATTTTTTCTCGGTGTTTCTAACCTGGATCGTAGTATTAAGATGCATGCACTTTGAATTTAGATACCATTTAATCCATCAGAATAAAGCAGCCCATACATGATCTATTTTATTTGTTTCGATCACTCTTCCCACACACTTAACGTGGATGGGGAAATCACTCCTGCTGAGGTATTGTATTCTGATGGTGGGGAAAGTTCCCTGCTGTCAGAATACACTGATCAGCACTGCCGGATGTCACTTCAGTGTTGATTGTGCAGACTTTTTCAAATAGGCTATTGTACAACCAGCCCACCCTTACATGGGTCGACACTTGGCTGGTTCCTGCTGAACCAGGGCCGGATCCAGGGTGGGGGGGGCGCAACTGGGCAATTGCCCCTCAAAAAAGTATTACTCCCTTTACCAAGTCCAAACTGAGCGGAGCCGCTACCTTCCTCTTCCGCCGCACGCCTAGTGGGTGTTGGCTTCACCCACCTCCTCCCTTAAGCGTCTCAAGGCTCCAGCACTGTGAAAGATGAAAACATCTGTGTGATGCTGGCTGCCTCCTTATCTTAGTCTCTATTCCTCTTCCATGGGAGCCCCCCCACCAAAGCACCAAAGTATTACCTATAAGTGCGTACAATAATACATGTCTAATATCACAGAATACAGTCAGGTATGGATGCCATTAGTTATGAAAAAAAAGTGCTGCCCTTTTAGTATTGACATTATTGTCTAGTTCAATCTTAACCACTTAAGGACCAGGTCTATTTCTGACACTTGTTTACAAGTTAAAATCAATATTTTTTGCTAGAAAATTAAGTTAGAACCCTCAAAACATTATATTTTTTTTTTTTTTTTTTTTTTAGCAGAGACCGCAGAGACCCTAGAGAATAAAGTGGAGATTGTTGCAATATTTGTCACACCGTATTTGCACAGCGGTCTTACAAATGCAATTTTTTGGGAAAAAATACACTTATGTGAATAAAAAAATATGAAAACAGTAGTTGGCCCAATTTTTTTCTCTAATGTGAAAGAGAATGTTACGCCAAGTAAATTTATACCTAACATGTCATGCTTCAAAATTGCACACGCTCGTGGAATGGTAACAAAGTTTGGTACTTGAACATTTCTACAGGTTACCAGTTTAGCGTTTCAGAGGAGGTCTAGTGCTAGAATTATTGCTCTCGCCATATAAACCATATAAATATGTGGGCGCGACTTGTGTATGTGTTTGCATTTGCGCGCAAGCACAGAGGGACGAGGTCCTTTTTTTTCTCTTTTTCTTATTTTTTCTTCTTGTATTTTTTACACTGTCCCTTTAAAAACATTTTTCTCTCCCCGTCTTCCAGGACGGCCCAACAGTGAGAGATGAGAGGCTCCTCCTATCGGAAACACAATCAATTAAGATTAGTTAAAAGGTCCCACCCTTCCCTCAGGCCCTCAGTTTATATTGTGTTTCTTCCTACAAGATACGTGTGTTATTACTAACCTTCAGACTTATGGAGTCGAAAGGGAACCCTGTGAGCCAGGTTCAGCGGAAGGCCACGGGTTCCCCCTGGGGGACCCCACGAGCGGAGCTTTACCTGCTGCCCCATCCAGGCTTCTCGCAGGTCGCCCAATGTGGTGCAAGCCCTCAGTCACCTGCGGGATGTTTCCAGGTCTTGCGATCCGGCGCCAGCAGCTCTCCTCCACCGAAGGTTTTTGAATTTCCCGCCGGACGGGCACTTCAAGCCTCATCTTCAAAACCGGAACTTCCGGTGCAACGTCATACACACATGACACGGGAAAGCGGAAGAACGTGGAGGAGATGCCGGAGCCACTTACGAGCGGCAAAGCAGAATCCAAGGCTATCGGAGCTCGGATGTCTGCTGTGGAAATGAAGCCCTCCACGACTTATCCTCCGGGGAAGGAAGAGGAGAGGCAGCTCCAGGTGTCGGCAGCCAAACCCAGGCCTGAGCAGGGTAAGTGCTGAACATGTAACCCTTATTGGGTCTATGCATTTTTTAAGACTGCTGGTTACCGACATAAAAAATACCTGGAAGTTGTATCATTTCCTTGAACTTATTGGAACCCACCATGTTCTTTCTATGGTCCTCAAAAGTGGACAAGGGGTCCCCCTGGGTTGCGGGATTTTAGCGGTGATACACTTCCACAAGAAAGTAAAATTTAAATAATTTTATTAACAAAAACATATTAAAATCGATCTGTAAAAGATCTAGAATGTAGACATATTACAATATATACAGAGAGTGTGTATGGATGTAAAACCAGGACAATAAAGATGATAGTGGTACATATACTCAGTGGCATATGTTTGCTTTGAAGGAAATCCTCCAACCCGACGCGTTTCAGGCACGCAGGCCTTTCTTCAGGGGTCTGGATGCGGAGAGATTTTGATTTCCTACATAACATAGCAGATAGTAGTTTTGTTAGTTACACAGGTTGTGGTATGTTAAATATATGTTCATATACAGATATAACAGAGTAGTTAATCATTACATGTGTGAATATCATTTGATGTACAGAAATGCATACCAGTAGAGTGATCCGAATGTGACAAGAGAGTCACAGCTGATAAAAGCAGAGAAGGGAGAGGTCCGCTGCGTAGGGTGCCGACAGTGCACCAAGAGGGGGTCCTAGGGGTACCGATCCTCCCGCATGTGGTCCCAGCGAGGATACCCAGTGGAAGGTCGCAATGGCGTCTGTATTGGAAGATATAGGGGGATATGTAGAGTAGTTACTTTATTTGGAAATATCCTGCGAGTTATAGGTGAAATATATACTATGGTAAGAGAGGAGGTATACCTTGTGGAAACATTAGTACGTCTATGGAGGCGAGATCCTGTATTAAGCGGGTCCGAGTGCAGGAGAGTATGTTTCCAACCGGAATCACCTTCCTGCAATGTATATATCCTTATATGAGAGCTGGTCTAGGGGTAACATAATTTTAAGTTGTAGGATCTGTGTTACATCGTACCTTGGCATGTCAGTGGGTGAATGATGGGGTGATCGGGTCCTCCAAAAAGAAGCGTTATGGGGGTCCAGTGTTCCCCCAAATAAACGATGTGTGTAGGGATAGGGTGGTCCAAGGATAGGTACTGAAATAGGAACATATGTTGTTATATATCACTGTTAATCATGTCTTCATCTATATATGGAGTTAATTGGTGCGGATATACCTGAGGAGTAGAGATTCAAGCGTATCCAATTCTTGAATTGAGTAGTTGAATCATACACCTGGAAAAATAGCATAGTGTGTATGAAATCATAGTGTAATGTAATCATTGTCTAAACAGAGGAGGGTATAAAAATGGGGAAAAGTACCCGGAGTAGCTGGACCTAGATAGTATGAGCTATAAATAGGGTGCAGCTTCCTGTTAGGTTCCTAGGATAGCAAATTTCTAATCAGATGCAGTGAAATGATTCAAAAACAGATGGTCCTCATGTCATAATTTATTATAGGAAGGGTGATACTTACTGTATACTATCTTGCATCCTGTCTTCCAGAGTCCTTGAGCGGTCCACAAGAAACCTCTGTCTCTACACCAGCATTGTCAGGGCACGTTGTTCATAGGAAGTGTGGTAATTGCTCAGATAAGTTGCCCAGCTCCCACACTAAGGCCTTTTGCTATAAATGCCTTTATAGAATGACAGCAATGGAAACTTCAGGAATGATGAAAGACTTTTTTAAGACAATGCAGGAGGAAATGCTGTCCACTATGATGACAGTTAGGTCCACTCTAGGAGCTAATAGAGTGGACCCTATAGATCCCTCTTCAATGGAAGGGACTTCTTCTAAAGGAAGAGCTCTATCAAGAGCGGGACAGTCAGGTATTACTCCAAACCACAGAAAACCTTCCCCCACCTCGAGTCAGGACAGAAGGTTTATCTCCAGAGGAGAGCCGCTCAGATTCCCCATCCTGCTCAGATGCTGAAGGGAATAAGGACTCAGATGCCCCAGACGAGGCAGAGTCAGCAAAAAACCTTTTTGGGGTTAGAAAATATGCAGATTCTCCTTCAGGCCATCTATGCCTCAGAAGAGATACCTGTTTGCCTAGAGAAACCACGGCACAGGATAAACTCTACAAAGGGACAGGGAAGAATCCCTCTAGAGTTTCATGTTCACCATTCACTGAAGACTGTGATTCTTCAGCAATGGCAATTACCTGAGAACAGGTTAAATAAAGGGAGCTCCTGGAAGAGGAGATTCCCCTTTTAAGGAGGAGGATACAAGCAAATTCCTAAAAATACCAAAACTGGATGCTCCCCTGGCACAAGTTTCTAGAAAATCAGATCTCTCCTTTCTAGATGCTGGTAGCATCAAGGATGCCATGAGCCGAAAAGCAGAAACTTTACTGGGAAAAGCTTGGGATGCCAATGCAGCTACTATGGCTTCAGGTCTAACAGCCTCCTGTGTGGCCAGAAATGCCTTTTCCTGAGTGGATAGACTCAGTAAAAGTCTGTCTCAGACAAAAACCCAAGAAATCCAGGACTCCCTGTCAGTGATAAGTAAGGCATTGGCCTACCTGGCAGACGCCGCACTAGAATCAGAAGCATCTGCCAAAACAGGAGCTCTCCTGAACTCAGCCAGAAGAGCTATTTGGCTTAAGGAGTGGGAAGGTAACCTCACATCCAAGACCAAGCTTTGTGGTCTTCCATTTGAGGGGACCCTTTTGTTTGGTTCAGGTTTGGACGATGTCCTTTCCAGATCTTCAGAAAAAGGGAAGAAATTTCCCACAAAACCTAGAGAGGCTAACAGGAATTTTTTTCGTGGCCCCAGGGATAATAAACAACAAAGAAGGAAAAGGGAACCTTCAAAGAGCTGGAATTTTCGGAAGGAAAGATCAAGAAACAGTGCGTCCTTTCCTTCCACCTCAGCTGTAAAGGATTAAAAATGACTTAAAAGTCAAAGTAGGGGGCAGACTGAGTCAATTTCTTTCCGGCTGGGAAGAGATAAGTCTCCCCATATTTCCGCAGCACCATAAAAGAAGGCTACAGACTGGAATTTGCATCAATACCACCTCCAACAGTAACCCTTACACATGTCCCCAAGGGAACTCAAAAAGGGCAAGCCCTACTATTAGAGATTCAGGAACTGGCAGAACAACTGGTAATCATCCCAGTACCAAAGGAACAGTTTTTCCAAGGGTTTTACTCCCACGTGTTTGTGGTCCCAAAACCCTCAGGGAAACATCGCCTGATAATAAACTTGAGAAACCTCAACAAGTTCCTTCTATACAAAAAATTCACTATGGAGACCATCTACTCAGTAAGAAAAAACCTACTGAAAGATGTGTTCATGATCACCCTGGACCTAAAAGATGCGTACCTGTATGTTCCTATTCACTAGGATCATCAGCCATTTCTGAGGTTTGCAATAGTGACAGAGAAAGGAACCTCTCACTGGCAGTTCAGGGCACTACCATTTGGACTAACCTCCAGTCCAAGAATCTTTACCAAGATCCTAGCGGAAGCAGTGGCTTGGTTACACAATCAAGGGATAGCTCTAATCCCTTACCTGGACGACCTGCTGGTTTTTGCAAAAACAGAGGCCCAACTAAAGACAGACACCCAGCAAGTAATAACTACCCTACAAGAGTTAGGATGGCTTCTAAATTGGGAAAAATCATCCCTGGTGCCAACACAGGTACAATCCTTCCTGGGATTTCAGGTGGACTCGGTGTCACAAACTCTTTCTTTTCTTCCCAAAGAGAAGAGGGAATAAATAGTTTCAGCAGTCTTAGACTTAACCACTTGCCGACCACCGCACGACTATATACTGCGGCGGTCAGCCCCTTACAGGCAGAGTGACGTATCGGTACGTCACTAGCCTGGGAGGGTCTGGGGAGCGAGCGTGAGCCGCCGGCGGCGCGCTCCCGCTCCTGCATGGTCAAGCACCCCCGATGTCCGCCGGTCACTCTGCGATCGTCGGGGGAGAGGGAGAAAGACAGGCAGCTTGTGTAAACAAGCTGCCTGTCAGTTCTCCCTGTGTAGAGACACTGATCATACGGATCTACTATGTAGAACCGTTGATCAGTGTAACTACACCTCAAGCCACAGCCAATCACAGTTAGAATCACGCCCCTAGGGACACACACAGCCCCTCCCTCTCAAATAAAGTTAACCCCTTCACTGCCAGTGTATTTTTACAGTAACAGTGCATATATATAGCACTGATTACTGTAGAAATGTCACTGGTAACCCCAAAAGTGTCAAAAATATCAGTCAAGGGTCCGATCTGTCCGCCGCAATGTCGCAGCACCGCAAAAAAAAATCGCAGATCGCCGCCATTACGCGTAAAAAAAAACAACAAAAATGACAAAAATCTTTCCCTTTGTTAGTAAACGCGATAACTTTTGCGCAAACCAATCAAAATACGCTTTTTGCGATTTTTTTTTTTTTACCAAACATATGTAGCATAAAACAAATTGGCCGAAAATGTTAAATTTAGATTTTTACTTTTTTTTTTTTTTTGGGAATTTCATATAAAAAAATGTGAAAAATATTGTTATTTTTGCAAAATTGACGCTCTTTTTTTGTTTATAGCGCGTGATCAAAAAATCGCACAGGTGATCAAATACCACCAAAAGAACGCTCTGTTTGTGGGAAAAAAAGGACGTCAAATTCGTTTAGGTACAGCTTCGCACGACCGCGCAATTGTCCGTTAAAGTCACGCAGTGCCGAATCGCAAAATACCCCCTGGAAGGGGGTAAAATCTTCCGGGGCTTAAGTGGTTAAAGAATGCTCAATCTTGCCCCAGGAGAAAAGTATTAAAAGTCTTAGGCCTTATGTCAGCCAGTATCCCAGCCATTGTGTGGGCACAGCTGCATGCAAGAGAACTACTGTTCTTCCATCTGTCCTCTTGGGACAGAAGAATAGAGTCGCTAGACTAAATGGTTGTCCTCACTCAACAGGTTCAGACCTCCCTGGAATGGTGGACCAATTCAAACAACCTAGCGGAAGGTAGGCCATGGGGTCAGTGGGACCCACTAAGGATTACCACAGATGCCAGTACCAGAGGCTGGGGAGCCCACCTAGAGGGGGCACAAACCCAGGGAATATGGGGCAAACGAACAGCACAAGCCTCATCCAACTTCAGAGAACTGAAGACAGTAGGAAAAGCCCTAAAAGCCTTTCGGAAACTCATATGGAACAGAGAGGTTCTGATATTATCAGACAACACCACAACCGTGGCCTATCTGAACCGACGGGGAGGGACCAGATCGAGATCTCTCCTTACCCTAACCCAAGACATCTTGGGATGGACCGAAGGGAGGGTAATCTCACTAGCAGCTGTCCACATCAGGGGAAAGGACAACCTGCAGGTGGATTTTCTCAGCCGCTACAGCATCAAAGAAGGGGAATGGGAATTGAATCCCAAAGTCTTCCAGTCTGTAGTAGAGAGGTTTGGCCAACCAGAGATAGACCTATTTGCCTCAGCTCTGAACAAGAAGGTGAAGAACTTCTTCTCCCTAACCAGGTCCAAAGAAATGGTAGGGCTGGATGCCTTAGCTCAGCCCAGGAAGTTCAATCTGGCCTACGCCTTTCCACATCTGATGCTAATTCCCAGAGTGCTCCAGAAATTGAGCAGGACGCAGGATCTGAATTTAATTCTGATCGCTCCATGGTGGCCCAAAAGGCCATGGTTCCCAATCCTGAAAGCCATGTCCATAGCCTGTCCTTGGCATCTCCCAGTCTCCCCACATCTTCTGTCTCAGGGACCAGTACAGTGTCAGAACCCAGGTTTCTTCCATCTGACGGCCTGGTTACTGAACACCAATTGCTTAGAGCAAAGGGATGCTCAGATAAAGTTGTAGATACTCTCTTACTGAGCAGAAAAACAGTCACTAGAGAAATGTATTTGAAAGTATGGAAAAAAATTCTGTGCCTGGAAGAAGCAAAAGGACTTTGCTGCTACCTCTACTCCCATGATGCTGGAATTTTTGCAAGATGGAGTAGATAAGGGTGTGGCGGGGAACACCCCTAAGGTACAGATAGTGGCTCTTTCAGTTTTTTTGGACTCCAGTCTGGCAAAAGAGCCGTTAAAAGATTTTTGTTGGCTAGACAAAGGGTTACTCCTATTACTAAAGACAGGTTCCCTCCTTGGGACCTGAACAGGGTCCTAGAGGCATTATCTAAGGACCCTTTTTGAACCTTTAAAGGAAATCTCATTAAAATTTCTTTCTCTAAAAGTAGCCATCACTACAGCAAGAAGAATTGGTGATTTACAGGCTCTTTCCATTAAAGAGCCCTTTATGGACCTCAAATCACTGAACCGCTTTGTGCGGGTGCAGAACTTTCAATTTGTGGCTATCCAGACTGTCAGGCAGTGAACTTTCTAGCAGATCCTGTTCAGACTCCTGTTGCCGTGGGGAGGTTAATCTCTTTCCTGTACCCCTCACACTCAGTCACAGATAATGCCCAAAAGGAGAATAAAACAGGCAATAGTGCATTACCTCTTATAAGACTTTATTAGTAAAGGTAGAACACTTACATTTAAAGTTGGATAAATAGGCGAATGTTATTTCAATCGTGGCCGCTCTGCAGCGTGGACCACAGGTGGTGACAGCGCAGGCTTCTCCCCCAACGCGTTTTCCGTGATGAGGCATCGACTGGGAATGGAGTTAGGGGCCGCGCCGTCACATTGCACAAATTATTTTTTATAATTGCAGTTGCCTGGCCTGCCAGTGAGTGTCAGGTCCACAGAGTGTACTGTGCCCACTGCAGTGCCCACCACTCATATATATACGGTGGCACAGCACCTTGCAAATTAAAAAAATATATATTTTTTATAATTGCGGTTGCCTGGCCTGCCAGTGAGTGTCCGGTCCACAGAGTGTACTGTGCCCACTGCAGTGACCACCACTCATATATATACGGTGGCACAGCACCTTGCAAATTAAAAAAAATATATATTTTATAGTTGCCTGCCAGTGAGTGTCAGGTCCACAGACTGTACTGTACCCACTGCCCAACACTCATATAGGGTGGCACAGCACCTTGCATGCATAGTACCACAAATCTAAAAAAAATCACAGGCAGAGGCAGGCCACCCCTCAGGGGCCGTCGTGGTCATGGTGCTGTGATAATGCCAATAATTGGCCCTAGAATAATGCCCAGTGTTCAGAAGCCACGTACTGTAACGCTCCTGCGTTTCTTATATGGTGTGGATTTTCAGCTGCAGAAATAGTTCCACGTCAGTTGTCATGTAAGAGATATGCTGAGATACCATTCCCAACCTCAATGACTCATCATGTGTGGAAGGTCTTATTTCAGCCAGTAAATACACACAATTAGCAAGCTGGTTCCTAGAGTGACTTTATATATGTGGTAACACAATGATGAAGGTTTGAGGGATAGGTTGAGTGGAGGTGGTAGGTGATAGACACTTGAAGGTGAGACAGTAGCAGATGGATGCAGGAAGGTTTAACAATGTTGTATGATAGCAGATGATAGAATAGCAGGTGGACATACAAAAGAGATCAACCCAGTGCAGAAAAGTAGCAGTATGTGATAAACAGTCTCTACTATGCAGAGCTAGATAGTGTAAGCTTAGTATAAGTTTATAGAGAATTCCCCTGCGGGGTACTTAGCACTATTAGCGATACAGCCGAAGGGTGGTTCAGGAGAGGCGGATGATCCAGTAGCGGGATACAGGGATCAGCGCAGCGAGGTTCCGTCAGCGAAGTAAGCTTGCAAGCATGGAAGCTTCAAGCAAGGTTAGCATCCAGATAAGGGTGTTTGAACGAACACATGTGAGTGAGAGCCGACGCCTTAAATAGCCATCTAGTCCGGCGCTGAGTGATGACAGCTCCAGTCTTAAAGGTGTATGCGCACCTTTCCAAAAGTAAATGGTAGGGCGCATACACTTGTGGAAAGTGTAATTTAGGGTACCAAAGGTACCGGAACATTACACGTATCCTGAACTCAAAAAATTCTGAGGACATAGTTGACTGGCTTACACAGGACACCCAATCTTCTACAGCTTCCGCTCGGAACCTTGATACACCATCCTCCTCCAGCTCAGCTTCGGGCACCTCTCAGTTTACCACTCGCCCGCCCGCCGGCACCACCACCAACACTAGCACCACAGCTGCTTCACTTGATCTGTCAGAGGAGTTATTTACACATCAGTTGGAAGAAATAAGTGATGCGCAACCATTAGTGCCAGAGGATGTAGATAACGGGGATATGTCTCAGTCAGGCAGCATTATACACATGGACGTACATTGTGGTGATGATGATGATGTTGTACCTGCTGCTGCTGCCTTTGCTGAATTGTCAAGTGAAGCGGCTGATGATGGCGATGTGTCCGTGGATGTCACCTGGGTGCCTGCTCGAAGAGAAGAAGAGGGGGAAAGTTCAGATAGGGAGACGGAGAGGAGGAGGAGAGGAGTTGGAAGCAGGGGGAGGTCATCACAAGGAGCTAGTGGTACAGTCAGACAGCATGTATCGGCACCCGGGGGCAGCCAGACAGCACGCCAATCAACGCAAGCTGTTGCCACCACCAGAATGCCGTCATTGCAAAGCTCAGCAGTGTGGCATTTTTTTTTTGTGTGTCTGCCTCTGATAACAGCGATGCCATTTGCAACCTGTGCCAAAAGAAACTGAGTCGTGGGAAGTCCAACACCCACCTAGGTACAACTGCTTTGCGAAGGCACATGATCTCACATCACAAACGCCTATGGGATCAACACATGAGTACAAGCAGCACACAAACTCAAAGCCACCATCCTCCTCCTGGTCCAGCATCTTCAGCCACGTCAACCACTGCTGTCCTCCTTGCCCCCTATCAACAACCCGCCACTCCGCCTCTCACCTTCAGCAGTTCCTGCTCATCTACCCACAGTCAGGTGTCTGTCAAGGAAATGTTTGAGCGTAAGAAGCCAATGTCACAGAGTCACCCCCTTGCCCGGTGTGACAGCTGGCTTGTCGGAACTCTTAGCCCGCCAGCTTTTACCATACAAGCTGGTGGAGTCTGAGGCCTTCAAAAAATTTGTTGCTATTGGGACACCGCAGTGGAAGGTACCCGGCCGAAATTTTTTTTCACAAAAGGCAATACCCAACCTGTACTCTATTGTGGAAAAGGAAGTCATGTCATGTCTGGCACACAGTGTTGGGGCAAGGGTCCATCTAACCACTGATACCTGGTATCCAAAGCACGGTCAGGGCAGGTATATCACTTACACTGCGCATGGGGTAAACCTGCTGGCGGCTTCCAAGCATGGAATGCGTGGCTCTGCAGAGTAGTTGGTGACACCGCAACGACTTGCAGGCAGGCCTGCTGCCACCTCCTCTACTCCTCCTACTCCATCCTCTTTGCTAACCTCCTCGGCTGAGTCCTCTTCTGCTGTTGCGTCTTGCTCCACACCAACTGCACCCCCCCAGCTCCCCAGGGGCTATTCCACATGCCGGATATGACAGTGTCACGCCGTCTTGGGGTTGGCTTGCCTGAAAGCAGAGAGTCACACCGGACCAGCACTACTGTCCGCCCTGAACACACAGGTGGATCAGTGGCTGACCCCGCACCAACTGGAGATCGGCAAAGTGGTGTGTGACAACGGAAGCAATTTGTTGGCGGCATTGAATTTGGGCAAGTTGACACATGTACCGTGCATGGTACATGTGTTGAATCTGATTGTACAACGCTTTGTGCATAAGTAGCCAGGCTTACAGGACGTCCTCAAGCAGGCCAGGAAGGTGTGTGGCAATTTCAGGCGTTCCTACATGGCCATGGCGCACTTTTCAGATATTCAGCGGCGAAACAACATGCCAGTGAAGCGCTTGATTTGCGACAGCCCGACACGTTGGAATTCAACACTCCTAATGTTCGACCGCCTGCTCCAACAAGAAAAAGCCGTCAACGAGTATTTGTATGACCGGGGTGGGGGTGTGCTAGGACAGCCTCTGCAGAGCTGGGTATTTTTTTGCCACATTACTGGACGCTCATGCGCAATGCCTGTAGGCTCATGCGTCCTTTTGAGGAGGTGACAAACCTAGTCAGTCGCACCCAAGGCATCATCAGCGACATCATCTCATATGTTTTCTTCCTGGAGCGTGCCCTGCAAAGAGTGCTGGATCAGGCCGTAGATGAGCGTGAAGAGGAAGAGTTGTGGTCACCATCACCACCAGAAACAGCCTTATCATCGCTTGCTGGACCTGCGGCAACGCTGGAAGAGGAGTCTGAGGAAGAGAAGTCAGAGGAGGAATGTGGCTTTGAGGAGGAGGAACACCAACCACAGCAGGCATCCCAGGGTGCTCGTTGTCACCTATCTGGTACCCGTGGTGTTGTACGTGGCTGGGGGGAAAAACAGACCTTCAATGAGATCAGTGAGGACAAGGAATTGGACATGAGTAGCTCGGCATCCAACCTTGTGCAAATGGGGTCTTTCATGCTGTCATGCCTTTTGAGGGACCCTCGTATAAAAAGGCTGAAAGAGAACGACCTGTACTGGGTGGCCACGCTACTAGACCCCCGGTATAAGCAGAGTGTCTGAAATGTTACCGAATTACCGGCAGTCGCAAAGGATGCAGCAGTTACAAAACAAGTTAAAAAGTATGCTTTACACAGTGTATAAGGGTGATGTCACAGCACAACGGGAATCTAACAGGGGAAGAGGTGAAAGTAATCCCCCTCCTACCACAACCACGCCGGCAAGGACAGGACGCTTTACAGATGTGCTATTGATGGAGGACATGCAGAGCTTTTTAAGTCCTACGCATCGCCACAGCCCTTCAGGGTCCACCTTCAGAGAACGACTCAACCGACAGGTAGCAGACTACCTTGCCTTAACTGCAGATATCGACACTCTGAGGAGCGATGAACCCCTTGACTACTGGGTGTGCAGGCTTGACCTGTGGCCTGAGCTATCCCAATTTGCCATAGAACTTCTGTCCTGCCCCGCTTCAAGTGTCCTGTCAGAAAGGACCTTCAGCGCAGCAGGAGGTATTGTCACTGAGAAGAGAAGTCGCCTAGGTCAAAAAAGTCTAGATTACCTCACCTTTATTAAGATGAATGAGGCATGGATCCCGAAGGGAATGACAGTGGGGGATGCACTTGACTAAAAAAGGCCTGATGAGATGCCTTGAGCTAAAAATGGTCCACACGCTGCTGTATTTAATCTCTGCATGCCGGATGACTTACGTGACTTCTCCGCCACCAACTACGGTTCAAGCCTCAATGTTTTAGTGAACTTTCTGCCTGAAAAACCTCAATTTTTCCGGCTGCTGCTACAGCAGCAGCTGCAACAATACCTACTTTTTCAGGTATGTGTACATGCTTAATTTTTCTGACCTCTGGTGCTACACTGTGGCTGCAAAAAACAAAAAAAGGCACATACATGTGTCAATTCCCCTTCGTGATCGTTACCTTGTTGTGGTGAAGGGGCTTGCATATCACAATGAAGCGATCACCTCTAGGAGTGTGCTGGCAATGTTGGCACACCCCAGATGATAAGGTCGTTGCTTCATTATGAACAGACCAAAAGCGATCCCCTGGATAATTTTTCATAGAAAATACATTAATTTTCTTTATGATCATCTTGGGTGATCGTTAAAGCCTACTAGGCCAACAATGGGCCCACACTGCAGAATCATTGTTTTCTGGGTCACTTAATTGTCACTGAACTACCTCAGCACGACCATAAGCTTTGAAAAACCGCCATCGCCTGCAATCTCCCAAACGTGCGCATGAGCACAGTCATCACTACAGCAAGATTGACGCATAGAGGAATACAATTTATGTCATGAGTGTGTCAACTATTGACAACTCTTTGCAGTTGTCTAAAATCTATTCGATACACGTCCCCTGATAGGGGATGTAACAGGGATTAAACTGATAAGAATAGTACCACTTAACACACCACTCATATAGGATGGCACAGTACATTGCACGGCGCACGTGCAGTGCCCAAAATTGGAAGTAAGAGGACAGACCAACCATCTTTTTCCATCTCCCGGTTCCTAAAATCTATTCCGTACACCGGCCCCTGATAACGTAACAGGGATTAAACTGATAAGAACAGATTTTTTTAATTTAAAAAAAAGAGGACAGCCTCTGCGGAGCTGGGTATTTTTTGGCCGTGTTACTGAATGCTCATGCACAATGGCTGTAGGCTCATGCGTCCTTTTGCGGAGGTGACAAACCTGGTCAGTCAAACCCAAGGCAACATCATCGACCTCATCCCATATGTGTTTTTTCTGGAGCGTGCCCTGCGAAGAGTACTGGATCAGGCCGTAGATGAGCATGAAGAGGAAGAGTTGTGGTCCCCATCACCACCAGAAGCAGCCTTGTCGTTGTCGATTGCTGGACCTGTGGCAACGCAGAGAGAGGAGTCTGAAGAAGAGAAGTCAGAGGAGGAAGGTGGCTTTGAGGAGGTGGAAGACCAACCACAGCAGGCGTCCCAGGGGGCTTGTTGTCACCTTTCGGGGACCCTTGGTGTTGTACGTGGCTGGGTGGAGGAAGAGACCTTCAATGACGTCAGTGAGGACAAGGAACGGGACATGGCTAGCTTGGTATCCAACCTTGTGCAAATGGGGAGTTTGCGGTTGAGCAAATGGACTGACTGACTGACTGTTAAACGGGGAGTTTGGTCTGTCACTATGAAGCGGGCGTAACCCTTACACTACCTGATTGATACAACATCATACCTGATCGTATACACACACTGAATGTTTTAAAGCACGTTATTCCAAACAATTTAGGAATGTTAGGTGATTTATGCCCTTTATGGATTAAAACCCGACTCTGCGTCAACTACGTAATTTTCCATGGGAGTTTTGCCATTGATCCCCCTCCGGCATGCCAAAGTCCAGGTGTTAGTCCCCTTGAAACAACTTTTCCATCACTATTGTGGCCAGAAAGAGTCCCTGTGGGTTTTAAAATTCGCCTGCCTATTGAAGTCTATGGCGGTTTGCTGGTTCGCGCACATTCGCGGAGGTTCGCGTTCGCCGTTCGCGAACGGCAAATTTTAGGTTCGCGACAACACTACTGTAGAACCTCATAAAGTTCAGGAGATGCATAAAAGTTTTTCCGTTGTTACACAATAGCCATGATTTAGCAATGGCTCAATTAGTGAAAGAACAGAAGATGTTGCCATTCCATAATTGCTGTATTTTTCATCAAATTTTGTTCCTTTTCCAGTGTATATCACTGAATTCCAAATGTAGCCCATTGATGATTCGCATAGCATGTAGGATTTTTACGCCAAATCGTGCCCTCTTTGATGCAATGTATTGCGCCCAGCTGAGCCTTCCCTTGTAGGCCATTAGACTTTCATCTATGCTGGGCACCGCTCCTCAGGAAGGATGTGCTGGAACTGGAGAGAGTCCAGAGAAGGGCAACAAAGCTAATAAAGCGACTGGAGGTTCACAGCTCTGAGAAAAGACTACAAGCATTGAACTTATTCTCTCTGGAGAAGAGACACTTGAGAGGAGATATGATATCAATGTACAAATACAGTACTGGCGATAAACTATACAGTGAAAGGGAATATAAAAGGACTCACAGCCATTTGGTAAAATGAGAAGAAAAGCAGTTTAACCTAAATTGCCTAAAGCAGGGGTGTCAAACTCAATTTCATCATGGGCCACATCAGCGATGCGTTTGCCCTCAAAGGGCCAGTTGTAGCTGGGTTGCATCAGCAATGCGTTTGCCATCAAAGGGCCAGTTGTAGCTGGGTTGCACTATGTACATGGTGCAGAGTTCAGTATTACCTCAGGATTATTCTACGTACAGAGTGAAGGGTTCAGCAGCTTACTATGTACAGATGTCAGGGGTGCGCTACATACAGAGAGCAGGGTTCAGGGGTCCGCCATGTACAGAGTGCAGGGTTCAGGGGTCCGCCATGTACACAGTGCAGGGTTCAGAGGTGTGCGCTATGTACAGAGAGCAGGGTTCAGGGGTCCGCTATGTACAGAGAGCAGGGTTCAGGGGTCCGCTACGTACAGAGTACAGGGGTCAGCAGCACGTTATGTACAGAGGGCAGGGGTGCGCTATGTACAGAGAGCAGGGTTCAGGGGTAAAGACGTACAGAGAGCAGGGTTCAGGGGTCTGCTGCGTACAGAGAGCAGGGTTCAGGGGTCTACTATGTACAGAGTGCAGGGTTCAGAGGTGCGCTGTGCCCACTGTGCAACATCTCATTTCCACCGCTGATCCTGGGTTCGGACATCTGCACCCAGCACTCTGCCCCATCCCCCCACCTATAAACACATCTTTCTATACACCTCTTTAGCTCTCCTCCCTCCCCCCACCTTCCAAAGAAAACCACACATCTGTACTCTCTCCTACCTGATTTAAGATGGCATTTACAGAATGCTTTCATGGCCACTACTGCTACAAGTCCCCAAAATCCCGCCCTCAAGATGCAGCTGCTTGATGCAGATTAGAACACACAGCCACTGGAGCCGCCAGGTACCTCTGCCACTGACAGACTATGCTGAATCAACAGCGCATGCGCTCAGCTACACACAGCCAGGGAGAGGAGGAGGAGGAGAGTGTGTTTACTCCTGTTGCCAAGGAGACTTGTTCCGTGACAGCAGAAAGCAGCTGGCGGCCGCTCCGTGGGCAACATCACAATACCCGGCGGGCCGGATTCAGCCCACGGGCCTTTTGTTTGCCACTTGTGGCCTAAAGGGTTCTATACCATCAGAGCGGTAAGGATGTGGAATTGTCTTCCACAAGCGGTGCAAAACTATTAGATGGGCACCTTAACGACCACAACATACAGGGGTATACAATGTACTATTGACATAGTAACTTATACACACACTCATTATAGGTTGAACTGGATGGACTGGTGTCTTTTTTCAACCTCACTAACTATGTAACTATGAAAACCTCCAGATTTTTAGAGAAATTTTTGGGTACGTTCATTTTTAACCATTTTGCAAAAAAGGCGCAATGTAAAATTTACAAAGATTTGTTATTTATTAACTCAACACAGGATAAGATTTTATATTTAGTAGGAATTCAGCAGGAATTTTGTAAAATTAGCTGTGTTTTTATCTGCCAGTAATGCTTTTAGTGTATTTTTTACGAAAATATTGCTTTGATAAACATTTGCGCAAATTCTGTGTGGCCTAAAAAATCAGTAGCACCTTCTTTTTATTCTAGACCTCGTATGCTTTCAGAAAATTTATAGTTTTGGAGATATTTCACAAATTCTGAAAGCTGTAGGAGAAAAATGAAAACCTTCAGATTTTTAGAGAAATTTGGGTATTTACACTTTTGCGTCTGTTCGATTTTCAATATTTTGCAAAAGGCGCAAATTTAAAGTAACAAATATTTGTAATTTATTACCTTAATACAGTTTAACCACTTAAGCCCCGGAGGATTTGGCTGCTAAAAGACCAGGGGGTATTTTGCGATTCGGCACTGCGTGACTTTAACGGACAATTGCGCGGCCATGCGACGCTGTACCTAAACGAATTTGGCGTCCTTTTTTTTCCCCACAAACAGAGCTTTCTTTTGGTGGTATTTGATCACCTGTGCGATTTTTATTTTTTGCGCTATAAACAAAAAAAATAGTGTCAATTTTGCAAAAATAACAATATTTTTCACATTTTTTTATATGAAATTCCCCCCAAAAAAAATGTAAAAATCAAAATTTTTTAACATTTTCGGCCAATTTGTTTTATGCTACCTATGTTTGGTAAAAAAATCGCAAAAAGCGTATTTTTATTGGTTTGCGCAAAAGTTATCGCGTTTACTAACAAAGGGAAAGATTTTTGTCATTTTTGTTGTTGTTTTTTTTTTTAACGCGTAATGGCGGCGATCTGCGATTTTTAGCCCAAAGTGCAGACAGGGGAAGGGAGAGGGAGCCAGGCACAGCACAGACAGCAGCAGCAGGAGGGCACCAAGCGCGGAAGGAGGGAGGTAAGGGGGGACACCACCTCACCAGGGACACTTCTTCTGCCGAGTGAGGGGAATTTGGCGCCACCCAGCAGATCCCACCTCTTCCTGCCTGCCAGCCCCACCTCCCCCTAAGCTAACTAAACAACTTAGGCTCCCCCCATGACACCACTGTCTACTTGTTTCCTAACTTAACCCCTACACTCCCCTGTCCACCTAGTCATGCTGGCCCTATGCTATTGCTCCGCTCCTGCTCCGGGCCTCCCTTTCTTTCGGGCCTCACCCTCCAGGGCAGCCAAAGAAATTTCTACCTGTAACTCTGGGCTGACATTGTAAATTCTTGCAGCGCTCTGTAATCTTGTCACCCAGTCTGACAGTGACATGTTCTTGCCATCAAATTTTGGCAGCAAGTTAAACAGCATGCCCATAGGGAGGGCCCTTGCAGGGGTTCCACAGAGTGCCTGAGGTACTCACATTAGCATCATGCACATTTCCTTCAGCCGCCTCCATCTCTGTAACCGTACCCTGCTCGCAGCGCCACTTGTAGCGGCCAGAGGAGTAGGGGACCGCAATGCAGAATTCAAGTACGGTACAGCAGACAATGAGGCTGAAGCAGAAACCGGCTTTATTAACCAACAGAGTATAATGGCCGGAGAATGATGTTAACAGTAATAACAGATTACATAGGTTTACAGCAAAGTTAACTGCAATGTGATACATAAAATGGCGCTCCCGCCAACGCACACACAGGAATACAGGCTAATCTCCTATCTGATTCCCGCTAACCGGGACACGTTGCTGCAACGCTCTGTCTACATAAACCTGCTCTATGCCCTGCCACAGGTTAGCAGCGGTGCACACTCACAGTTCTGTAGGTACAGCTGCTTTATCTCAGTCTCCGTGATGGTGGATGCAGTAAGGTCTCTGGATCTGTTCCTTGCTGTCTGTAGCTGCAGTCTCTTATGCACTGGTCTGGGTTTCTTGCAGGTTGTTTATCTTGTTCTGTCACTTGGAGGTCACTGCAGTCTGGCCCCTTGCTCTGTAACTTGCTTGAGGTGCTCTGGGATGTTCTCTCCTCTCTTTCTCTGGTTCTCAGCTGCAGTCCGTAGTACCACAGTTCAGCTCTGTCTCCTCTGGCAAGATCCTGTTGCTCTGTCCCTGGATTATACAGTCTATATGCCCCCTCAAGGCCACAGCATACCGTCCCTTTTCTCAGCTCAGCACAGCAAAGCCAACAGAATACTGGGATGTATAAAAAAGGGGATTCACTCCAGAAATAAAGAGATTATTCTCCCACTCTACAAGACTCTGGTCCGGCCACATCTGGAGTATGCTGTCCAGTTCTGGGCACCGCTCCGCAGGAAGGATGTGCTGGAACTGGAAAGAGTCCAGAGAAGGGCAACAAAAATAATTAGGGGAATGGAGGACTGAACCTGTTCTCTCTGGAGAAGAGAAGATTGAGGGGGGATATGATATCAATGTACAAATACTGTACTGGCGACCCTAGCATAAGGAACAAACTATTCAGAGTAAGGGAATACAATCAGACACGTGGCCACTCACTAAAACTAGAGGAAAGGCGGTTTAACCTTAAAATGCGTAGGGGGTTCTTCACTGTGAGAGCGATAAGGATGTGGAATTCTCTTCCACAAGCAGTCGTATCGGCAGGGAGCATTGATAGTTTCAAAAAACTGTTAGATGGACACCTTAGAGACCACAACATACAGGGGTATACAATGTACCGTTAAAAGCAAACACACACACACATCATAGGTTGAACTGGATGGACTGTTGTCTTTTTTCAACCTCACTAACTATGTAACTATTCAAAAAGAACAACAAGACACAGGACAAACAGAGACAAAACAGACAAAAAGACAAAGACAGTTGGGACTTTAAATGAGGCGGTGCCTGCCCAAGGCTAGCCGCCTCGAACCCTATTAAGTATATGAGGGGGGAAGGGGAATAAAAAGGATACGAAAGGGGATAAGAAGGGTGATTAGGGGATCGGCATATTGGTAAGATCTGTGTAATATGGTATAAATTATATATATATATATATATATGTACATGACATAGCATGAATATTGAATATTGTTCTTAGAGAAGCCGATACCCTATATATGTTTATAGTGAGATAAACCGGGAAAAGGGGGGACAAAGGCGGGACTTTGAATGAGGTGTGCGGAGTCGGTGGTCACAATAAAAGAATACAGTCATATGGAGATAAAGATTTTAATGTATGTCATATAGAAATTGCATATATAACATAAACACATTGGTACAAATTACATCAACACTGCATGTGTAAAATGGCACAATCCCAGAGTAATAAAAAACATCCTAAATACCAGATCATGACTCATGGAATACACAATGAGAAAAGTAGATCATTGATAAAAACACATATAAAAGGTAACATGTTAATATTGGTAAGGAGTGCATCCATATTAGGCTCGACGCGTTTCGTGGATACATTCCACTCGTCAGGAGCCAAGTGCACCCCAAATCATCATTTCAAGGGAAGGTCATTTCAAACAGAATGTTGTGGATGGGTACTCCCAAAGTGTCAAAGAAGTCTGTTCCGGGAGCTGTAGGGGCCCAGACTGGGGCCAAAGGCATACCACATAGGCATTCCATAATGTCATGAAGGTGACAAGAATGTTTAAGAGATGATATCAAGGTATTGATCTCCAAGGATATCTATAGGTAAGGATATTAGATTAATATAAAAAAGGTTTTCACTGTGAATACAGTGACAAATATGAAGTAATAAAATTAGTATAGAGGTAAATCTAGAGGTAAGTATAAATACCTAAATGGATTGAGTTAATCGAAGGAGATAGACTTCATGACATTATGGAATGTCTATGTGGTATGCCTTTGGCCCCAGTCTGGGCCCCTACAGCTCCCGGAACTATTATTTTGTCTTGATAAGTGTGGTGCCCTTATATAAAGTCCCCTGGGCAAATGCAGCTACTTTTGTAGCTTCCTTGTTTTTGTGATTATTGTAGTAATGTCACTGGACCCCACAAAAGTGTCAAAAATGTCAGTCAGGGGTCTGATCTGTCTGCAATGTCTCAATCCTGCAAAAAAATCGCAGATCGCCGCCATTACTAGTAAAAAAAAACAATAAAAAAATAAAAATGACATAAATCTTTCTTGTAGTTAGTAGACGGGATAACCTTTGTGCAAACCAATCAAAATATGCTTATTGCGATTTTTTTACCAAAAATATGAAGCTGAAAACAAATTGGCTTAAAATGTTAAAAAATTTAGTTTTTTACATTTTTTTTGGGGAATGTTATATAGCAGAATGTTACATAGTAGGTGAGGTTGAATAAAGACAATAGTCCATCCAGTTCAACCTGTGTAGGTGTGTGTGACTGTAATCATCTAACATAGCCCTCAATCTCCTGATCCTTGAGATGTAAGTCTAAGAGTCTTTTGAAAGTCACCATACTACCCGCAGAAACCACCTCTTGTGGTAGACAATTCCACAATCTTGTAGCCCTAACAGTAAAGAACCCCCCACGTTGCCTGAGGTTAAAACGCTTCTCCTCTAATCGCATTGTATGTCCTCGAGTCCTCATGCAATTCCTTCGAATGAACAGCTTTTCTTCTAAGCTGAGATCCCCATTAAGATATTTATAAATTGCTATCATGTCCCCTCTCAGACGTCTTTTCTCCAGGGAAAATAAATCGAGCGATTGCAGCCGCTCTTCATAGGTAAGGTCCTCCAACACCCTAATCAGTTTAGTTGCCCTTCTCTGGACTTTCTCCAGCTCCAACACATCCCTCCTGAGGACTGGCGACCAGAACTGGACAGAATACTCCAGATGCGGTCGGACCAGAGTTTTATAAAGTGGAAGGATTATAGTCTTATCTCTGGAATACATCCCTTTCTTTATGCATGCTAATATTCTGTTGGCTTTGGAAGCTGCCGCTTGGCATTGCATGCTGTTGCCTAATCTATCATCAACTAAGACTCCCAGATCCTTCTCCATTTTTGATTCCCCCAAGGGTTCCCCTCCTAACGTGTATTGTGTTTTTATGTTTTTGGTCCCCAAGTGCAAAACCTTACACTTCTCCACATTAAACCTCATTTGCCATGTCGTTGCCCACTCCGTAATTTTGTCCAGGTCATTCTGTAGGATATCTGCTTCATGCTGTGCAGTTATTGCCCTGGCCAATTTTGTGTCATCTGCAAAAACTGATAACGAACTACTGATCCCGTCCTCAATGCTGTTTATGAATAAATTGAACAAGGTTGGTCCCAGGACTGAGCCCTGGGGCACCCCGCTTACTACCTCAGACCAGTCTGAGTATGCGCTGTTTATTACTACCCTTTGGACACGGCCTTTTAGCCAATTCCGTATCCAAGAGCAAACCCTGCTGTCGATACCTGCAGACCTTATTTTATAAATTAAGCGCTTGTGGGGAACTGTATCAAACGCCTTAGCGAAATCCAAGTACACCACATCCACTGGTCTCCCCCTATCTAGCTCACAGCTCACTTCCTCGTAGAATGCTAAGAGATTGGTTTGACAAGATCGCCCATTTGTAAACCCGTGCTGGTTACTACTGATGATGTTGTTATCTTTAGCATACTCTACGATATAGTCCCTTATCATCCCCTCCAAAAGTTTACATATTATTGATGTCAGACTGACAGGCCTATAATTTCCCGGGATATGTCTCTGGCCCTTTTTGAATATCGGAATCACGTTAGCCTTCCTCCAATCCCCTGGTACATCTCCTGTCCTAATACTGTCAGCAAAGATCAGGAACAGTGGTCTAGATATAACCATACTGAGTTCCTTGAGCACTCTCGGATGTACGCCATCCGGGCCTGGTGATTTGTTTGTGTTAAGTTTATCCAGTCTTTCCCTGATTTCCCCCTCTGTTAGCCATAGTGGCAAGTCCTGTGTATTACTACTAACCATACAGTCATGGTCAGTGTACCCTTCCTTTTCCTGCGTAAAGACTGACGAGAAAAAAGAATTCAGCACGGTTGCTTTTTCAGTGTCCTCTGTAACCATCCTCCCATCATCGCTAATTATGTGTGCAATATGCTCTGCCCTAGTTTTTTTGCTGTTGATATATTTAAAGAATTTCTTTGGGTTTTTTTTACTATCCTCCGCTATTTGTCTCTCAAAGTTGATTTTAGCCATCTTGATTTCGTGTTTACACTTCTTATTTTCCTCCTTGTATTGCTGGAAGGCCGATACAGTGCCCTCTGATTTATATTTCTTGAAGGCCAATTTTTTTCCCCTAATAAGTTTTTTAACGCTACGGTTTAGCCAGCCAGGTTTGGCTTTGTCTCTTCTAAATTTATTCCCCATAGGAATGCACTGCAAGATGCCTTTGCTTAATATTGTTCTAAAGCATTCCCATTTTTCCTCTGTGGTCAGTGATCCCAGGGTTTGGTCCCAGTTTAC
Source organism: Pelophylax lessonae (assembly GCF_965119305.1). Lineage (NCBI taxonomy): Eukaryota > Metazoa > Chordata > Amphibia > Anura > Ranidae > Pelophylax > Pelophylax lessonae. The sequence goes on from NC_138771.1 coordinate 422,988,326, forward strand.
CCTTTCCATCAATGAGTACAATTTTGGAAAGTCTGCCCTTCTGAAGTTTAGGGTTCTTATGTTCCCCACTTGCCTTTTTATATTGTTATTTATACTAAATGTGATCATCCTGTGATCGCTAGAGCCCAGGTTGTCCTGGACTCCTACCTCCGAGATTATGTCTGGGTCATTAGTGATCAATAGATCCAGGATAGCATTCTCTCTAGTAGGGGAATCCACCAACTGCGACATGTAGTTATCCTGTAAGGTTTCCGTGAATAGCCGGGCCTTATGCGAGTGTGCAGTCCCCTCTTCCCAGTCAATGTCGGGATAATTGAAGTCCCCCAATATGATGACTGATCCTAGTTTTGCCGCTTTACCTATTAGTGCTAAAAATTCCAGCTCTACCTCCTCCCCTTGGTTAGGTGGCCTATAGCAAACCCCCACAACTACTTTTCCCTTATCTTCTTCCCTATCGAGTTCAACCCACACAGATTCTAAATCCATGCTCATCCCATCCGTAATGTCACTCCTTTCTAGCACCTTTATATTGTTCTTGACATAAAGACATACCCCTCCCCCTCTTTTACCAACCCTGTCCTTCCGGTACACCGAATACCCTTGGATATTGGCCAGCCAGTCATGTGAGGGGTCGAACCAAGTCTCCGTTATTCCCACAAGGTCTATGTCCTCCTCATGTACTAACATGTCCAACTCATCCATCTTATTAGCTAGGCTCCTGGCATTAGCATATACCCCTCTTAGTTTTACGGAAGTTAAACGTGATTGGCGGTTTTGTTTATTTCTGTTTGGTCTGCTGTTCTCCCGCACAGTGAAAAATATTGTTTTTTTTTTAGGAAGTCTTGCCCTTTTTTTGTTTATAGCACAAAAAATTAAAATTGCAGAGGTGATCAAATACCACCAAAAGAAAACTCTATTTGTGGCAAAAAAAGGACATCAATTTTATTTGGGTACAGTGTCGCACGACCACGCAATAGTCCACTAAAATAACGCAGTGCCGAATCGCAAAATATGGCCTGGTCATTAAGGGGGGAAATCTTCCGGTCCAGAGGTGGTTAAGGTCTCCCATGCTCCGCCCCTTTTTGAAAATCTCATGAGGGGGAGGGGCATAGTCAATATCACGCAAAGCGCAGGTGTCCAAAGGTTTGAGAAACCTGATGCAAAAGCTTAATAGAAGAATCAAGCTGCCATTGTCTGATTAGCAATTTCTAATCGGTTTTTATGTTTACACTATTGAATGTACCACATTGTTCACACACACACATGATCAAGGCACTACAACTGAATTATAAAAAAACACATGCAGAATCTGCATTTGGTGTTAACAAATGACAAATAAAATATATGATAAATGTATTTACTTTGAAATGTACTAACTTAAATGTCTTAAAATAAATATCATTAAGTATATTAACTTAAATATATATATATTTATAAGTACATAACTGTTCTCATCCAAGTTGGAAAATAAAACATATAAACTTTAACTGGATAAATGTTGTAGGTTAGGAACTGCAAACATCTACACTCTACTACATTTTAGGAGGTCCTCCTAAATAAGACATCAGGGGTCTAAAAGACTCCTGATGTTTAACCTGCCCTCCACTGAAGCTAATGAAGTGCCAATTACACACCAGGATGGGAAATTATGTTTTACATGTTGCTTTTGGGTCATCAAACAGGAAGGGGAGATCAGCAAATGGGCGTTCGCTGATCTCCCTTCCCTCCACCTGTTGGTACCTGCTATGCCAGTCCCAGGTCTGCCAATGGGTGCATGGAACCCAGGAAACATGGATGAGGTGTGTGTGTGTGTGGGGGGGGAGAAGTGGCCGGCACTAACGGGGGTGTGTGTAAGTGATCTGGTGGCTACACTGCTAATGTATTGTTTCCATACAACACTTGGCTTGTCAGGTTTATTTACAGTAAGTGAGATGCTTGATTAGGGTATAACCGAGGCCCACTCTTAGTCTTAAAATTAACCCACTCCCATTCTCTTAACTCTAAACAAAATGCTACTGACAACTGACTTGGAGAAAATTGTGGCCTAGTAGGCCATTTTATTAACAAATAACCAAAAGAAACATTTTAAAACATGAAACCATAAATACTCCAGTATCACATAAGAAAGGGGTTGTTTGTCTTGGGAGGCACCAAAAATTCCAATTAAAAACGGTATCAGCATCAAAAATCCAACGGTCCCCAGCCGCGCAACACTAGCTCGGGAACAAACACACTTCACCACTGATACCTCCTTGTTACCACTTCCCGGTTAATCCACTACTAACCGGGATACACTAGAGGGCTCCATACCTTAGATGGGTCACCCTATGCACTGTACCAAAAATCTGTTAACGCCTCCAAAGACCCCCAACCGCCACAGCACACAGGTGTGAAGCCTTACACCTGTGAGCCCCGCCACATTCCCCAAGCTCGTTGAACACCATCCTGAATACCAAGGGCCCACAAGTCGGTCCCCACCGCATTCAAATGCACTTCATCACCCCGCAGGTAACGCCACGTGTCAACCTCCAGCTCTCTGTGCCTGACCACCAAACCCCCATTGCGGCAGACAAAACGGCTAACAGCCGAGTTTACCTTAATGCGGGCTTTGTTCAGCCTCGCGACCGACCTCGCAAAACGCCACGAAGTCCGGCCGACAATTTCTGACCAAATGATGATCATATCGGGAAAGGAGGAGCGCAGCCGAAGAAAATCAAATTTGATATCTCGGATGAGGTGGCGCATGGATCGGACCCCCAGGTCCTTTCCACCTTCACTGGCGTCCTCCCTCTTCTGCTGAGCGTCTCCGGAACGAGTCTTGCCCTTCTTGAAACAACGGGAGAGGGGGTGCGCACCACCACAGCCGGAGCACTCGTGCTTGAAGCGGCACGTGGACCCAAACTTGCACGTCCCCTCATTAAATTGCCAACAGAAACCCCGTCGCTTAGCGGCCAGCTGTCCAGGGGAGCTCTGACCTCCGGCCGTGCCTGGAAAAAAAGACAACGCCCGCGCTGACGTCATAAGTCGCATCCACAGACTGATGTCCTTATGATCCCAGCACAATGCAGGGCGAACTGCCTTGCGCTGGCGGAATTGCTCGTCATAACGAAGCCAAGCAACTCCGCCGTAAACCCTGTGCGCCTCCCCAATCGCATCCAGATAGCAAAACAATGCGGAGCAATGCTCCGGATGTTTCTCACCCACCACGCTCGCAAAGATGGCAAAGGCCTGTAACCAATTACCAAAAGTGCACGGAATCAGCCTATAACGCCGCCGCTCCTCGTCCTCCTTTTTGGATTTCTTTTGGCTTCACCCGATCCAAGTTGAACTTCTCCAAAGGAAGCAACGTAAAAATTTCAACATATTCGTCCTTCCAAATCTTTTCCCGGACCTCAGGCTTGAGGTGCGCCCCCAAGGGGCCCTCAAAGCAGACATACACCTCACATTTTGCCGCATCCGCGAGCCGAACAGTGTCCGCATCCTTAACTGTAGGCTTGGGATCCGCTGCCTTGTCCCCCGCCGTCGGCGCAGGCGACGCCACCCCCGGCGCCGGAACGGTCGTCTCAGCAGCAGCAGGCACCGACCCGGGCCCCGCCGGGACCGCACAAGCAGCCGCCGGGCAGGGGGGCGTCCCGTGACCCCAAGCCGCAGTCGGCGCCCCGCTACCAGTTCCCCCCATCAAATCGCTGCACCAACGACCGCAGCCCCGCCAGCAATTCCCCAAGGCCCACAGCCGCGCCCGACGCAGCGGGCCCTTGGCCAGCTATGTGTGGAGCAGAGGGGACCCCCGACCCATGAGGCAGACCCCCGCCTCCAACCTCCCAGACAGAGCATGTAAAGTAGACAGCAGAGAAGAATTAACATTCAAGGACTCACCAAGCCAAGCAGGGCAAGGCCCCACCGCCACAGATCTGGCATCCCCCGCTGACGAAGGCCCAGGAGCTTCTCCCTCATCCGAGCCCGACAGCTCTCCCTCCGATCGGTCCTCTGGCACATCGGGATCCACTTCCGGAGCGGGGCTGGAAGGCACCGATGGGCCAGGCCGACTGCCATCCCCCCCTGCCGCCGACAGGCTGACGATCCATCTTCTGTGCGCCTGGGCCGCTTCCGACAAGGCCCCGCTGCTCCTCCGCCCACCGTAGCCACTTCCGAATCCACCACCGCACTGGGCATGCGCAGGATGGAGCCGCCGGCCGCTCTTACCGACTGGCCGGTACCTGCAAACAGCCGCCTCCCACGCCGAGCCGCTCCGACCGAATGTCCCTCACAGGCCGGGGCGGCCGAAGATCCCGAGACCGTCCGACGAGCAGGCGGGGCCGGTGAAGAGGTGAGGGGCGGGACCCCGCCTGGAAGAGCTCCGCCGTAGACGGGGATTCCTCCCAGAGGCCCCGCCGGCTGCAGCAGGAGAACGCCGGGCCGGCGAGCCTGGAGGGTCCACGAATGGGCTCCCTGATCGGCGCTCAGCTCTGGGGGACACAGGAGGGCTGTAACGCTCCGGCGGCCGTGACCGAGCGTGGGAACGCCGGTCCCCCCCCCGCAGAAGTCTCCCCTTCGAGCAACGAGGAGACCTGAGCCCGCAGCCAGGACGATCCCCGCGAAGCAGCAGCCTCCTGGAGCCGGCCAAAAAGTAAGTCCAAGTCCTCCATAGCAGGGGTAAGCGGCACAGCAGGGATTCTTCCTTCTCCCCAAACGATCCACGCGGTACTGATTCTTCCTTCTCCCCAAACGATCCACGCGGTACTGCTTGGGAATTACAAGCCCCCCCCAGTGTTACTATGCTTGTAACCCCACCCCACCCTGAATTGCCCAATCCCCACACTTAACCTCTGGCTGCTCCCCACCAGTTTACCCCTTCCTGTTAGTGTCCCCTGTCCACCCCATCATGAGGCCCTGCGCCTATTTTTTTTTTTTTTTTTAAACAATAATTTTTATTGAATTTTTTTGCAGGAAAAAAAAGTAATACAAACATTTGCAGAGAATAAACAATTGTAACAGGGCTTGTAAGGCCAAACCTGAGTGCAGTAAGGGGGGAAGAGGAGGATGAGGGGGAGGGGGGGGAAAGGAAGGACATTACTCCAGACTGGACAAAGTCAAGTTCAAATTCAACTTCAAAAATCAATAACAAAGTCAAATGCAGGTCAAAGTACGTACATCAATCAATAGGTACCGGTTGAGCGATAATCGTACTCCAGGACCCAACTGAATGGCGAATGAGCCTAGGGTAGCGGTAGAGAGGGATAAAGACAACGAGGCCAGGTAAGCACGGAGAGGATGGCAGCCCCCTCCCCGACATCCCAGTGGGAACATATGCGTCAGGGAAGAGGCTGACCCCACCGCAGCAAAATATCATTGGTTGCCAGTGCCTTCTCCAAGCGATAATTATCATTCACTAGCATGACCATCTCAGAGAAACCTGGAATCTCCAGTGATTTCCACCTACGTAGGATGAGTGTTCTAGCTGCTAATAAGATGTGTAATACCATCTGTCAAAATAGAATTGGGTATTCATCAATACCCAGATTCAACAACGCCAGTTCCTTCTTTGGAGGGTTTAGAATCCCCGTACAATCCGCTATACAACTGAAAATTTTCTTCCAATAACTCGTGAGTGAGGGGCACTCCCAGAGAATGTGCAACAGGGTTCCTATTCCACCGCATTCACGCCAACAGTGTGCTGGGGTGGAGGGGAACAACTTTGAGAGCCTAAAGGGTGTGTAGTACCACCGATTTGTAATTTTGAGCATAAGTTCCCAGTATGAGGTGCAGTGTGAGTAACGATAGGTGGACTTCAGAGCTCTGGACCATTGCGTTGTGGTAAAAGTGTGCGCTAAATCTTTCTCCCACCTAAGCATTGGCATAGATTTAGGGATGTCCGCTAGGTTGAGGAGGCTATCATAAAAAATTGAGATGCCCTTGGTCGTGCCTGAATCAGTGTGGTAGAACGCCCAGGGTTTTGCATGTAAATGAACAGTCGTCGGAGGGTGCTTAGCTAGGAAGCTATGTATGCGGTGAACTGAGAAGATCAGCGCGGGAGGGACTCCATACTCCTTCATCAGTGAAGCCGTAGAGCGCAAAAAACCATGATCATAGAAGTGTGAGAGTGAAGTCAGACCCAGCTTAGCCAGTTGGGTCAGCTGGAGAGAAGGAATGTGGGCGGCCAGGATGGGAACCGGGAGTGACAAGGAATTCAGGGAGTGTCCATCCGCCTGCCTCCCGCCGGCGAGAGCCAGTCTGCGCCACGCCAACACCGAAGACTGAGACGTGGGGGGCAGCTGAGATAACGACCATGGGATCCATAGGTCACCGAGGAGAAGCAGACGGAGGTCTCCAGTGGGGGCAAGGTGGCGTTCGAGTTGGATCCAAGGGAGGGTGTTGGAAGTGGAGAACCACATTCGGAGCTGGACCAGTCTAGTGGACCATAGGTACAGATTAAGGTCAGGAAGTTTAGCACCGCCCATGGACTTAGGTTGAGCCAAGGTGGAGGCAGCTACTCGGGCCCTTGCATCACCCCAGATAAAGTCACGCATGTTCCTGGAAAGAGCATCCAAATGTTTTCTAGGAAAGGTAAGAGGGAGCGCACGAAAAAGATATAGAATTTGGGGCAATATCGACATTTTATAGGCGGCCATCCGGCCACCCCAAGAGAGCTCCACTTTGGACATGGCTACCATCTCTTTAGCAGTCTTTTTCAATAAGGCGTCTACATTAACAGTGAGGAGGCGTTTGATAGTGGGAGTTATAAGTACACCTAAATAGGGGATGGAGTCTTCGGTCCAGGGATAGGGGAAGTCTTTCTGAAGATGGTCAGCGTCCTGTTTGTTAATTCTCAGGTTCAATACTAATGACTTAGATGTGTTCACCTTGTGGTAAGAGATTGAGCTGAATTCAGAGAGAATTCTATGGACAGCCGGGAGTGAGCGAGTGGGGTTAGTGAGGGCGATCACGATGTCATCCGCGAACAGGTTGACCGTGTGGGATGTGGAACCCACCCGGAACCCCATCACCTCATCATCTGATCTAATGGCCTCCGCCAGGGGCTCGATCATCAGGTTGAAGATTGTAGGTGAAAGGGGGCACCCCTGGCGGGTGCCATTAGTAATTTTAAACGGAAACAAGGTTGTACCAGCAGTGAGGACCTTTGCTGAGGGGCAGGAGTAAAGGGCAAGAATCGCAGAGAGTATGTCACCCGAAAAGCCAAATTTTTCTAGTGTGAGTCGCATGAAAAGCCAATTCACCCTATCGAACGCCTTCTCTGCATCCAGAGTGAGGAGCAGAGAAGGCGTTCTAGAGACCTCTGCCAAGTGGACCAAATTTATGATCCGCCGGGTAGCATCCGATGTTTGCCTGCCTGGCACAAAACCCATCTGGTCATTTCTAACAAGCAGAGGGAGGAGGGGCTGAAGTCGGGACGCCAGAATTTTGGCGTAAATCTTGAGGTCACTGTTCAACAGGGAGATGGGTCAGTAATTTGCTGGAAGGCTAGCGTCTTTGCCGGGTTTGGGGATAGTGGTGATGTAGGCACTCAACATCTCACTTGGGAATGCAGCTTTGCGGGCGGCCTGGTTGAATACCTCTACCAAGTGTGGACCCAGGGTGTCGCTATGGATCTTATAATATTCATTGCATAGTCCATTTGGACCCGGTTATTTCCCATTGGGGAGTAGTTTAATGGCCTTGGAAACTTTAGTCAGAGTGAATGGGGATTATAGGGACTGTCGCTGTTCGTCCGTCAGAGAGGGCAGTTGCAGTTTGTCTAAGAATTGGCGTATGAGAGCTGGAGTCGGTTGGATAGTGTCGGGATCTCGGGCTAAGTTATATAGGGACCCGTAAAAGTTGGCAAATTCATTTGCGATGTCCCTGGGATGGGTCAGTCTAGAGCCAGTCTGTCGTTGGGAGAGATAGGAGATACGCGTGGACACCCTGCGTTGCTTAATCCTAGCTGCTAGAAATTTTCCAGCCCTATTCGCATGCGCATAGTATTTAAGCTTAAGCACCCTCAGATGACGGTCGTAAGGTTCCATAAGGTGGGACTTCAGAGAGTCTCTCGCACGGGAGAGCTGTGAGGCTAGGTCGTGGGTGGGAGAAGATTTGTGCACTTTTTCAAGGTCAGGTATCTCGGTCAAGAGAGCCGTGAGCTTGCGACTGTATGCCTTGCGGAGTTTAGCTGTCTGTTGAATGCACACGCCTCGGACGAACGCCTTGTGCGCTCCCCAGAGCACCCAGGGGTCTGACACAGAGGGAACATTAGGGCTAAAGAATTCAGAGAGTTTTTCTCGGATTGACTTACCAGCAGTTGGGTCCTGAAGCACCTTAACAACACATTGCCAGACCGACGTCCGTTCCCTGGGACCGGACTCCTCCAAAACCATCTCCACAGCCGCGTGGTCGGACCACGTGATGCTTCTGATGGCCGAGGAGGAGACCTTTCCCAGTAAAGGGAGGTCAACCCAGAACATATCAATACGTGAATACGATTTGTGTCTAAAGGAATAAAATGAATAGTCCCTTTCCGAACCATGTTGGCAGCGCCAGACATCAAACAGCTGTTCTGAAGCCAAAAGAGAGCCCAATGAAAGTTGTCGACCCCGGGCGGGCACCGAGGTGTCAAGCCCTGGGTCGACCACAGAGTCAATGTCACCACACACCACCAGGTTACCGTAGACATCACTGGAGACTTCCTTCATCAATCTGGAAAGGAAACGTTTTTGATGGGTATTGGGAGCGTAGACCGCCACCAGGGTTAATGGCATTGCGTTAAAGTCACCCTGAAGGATGAGAAATCTGCCGTCAGGATCTTGAGTCAGGTTGCGGAGCGAGAAGGCAATTGAGTCTCTCAGAGCAATCATCACCCCTCGTTTCTTCACGGGGGCACTGGCAAAAAAAAGAGTAGGAAAGTTCCTATGCGAGAACTTAGGCTGGTGGTTATGCTTAAAGTGGGTCTCCTGGACACATACCACATCAGCCCCACTGTTGCAAAGCTCTGTCCACAGGGAGAATCGCTTGACTGGGTGGTTCAGACCATTTACATTTAGAGAAAGGAACTTGATGGTCATGCTATTTTCAGAGAGACAAAACGGGTCATCTGGTGAGGAGTGTCTAGAGTTAGACCTTTTGCGGGACACAACGTGCCAATCATCCGAGAGGGCCTGTGGCGATGGGGATCTGGAAGACCGCGACGAGGCGGATGGAGGCTCCGGGATAATTCCCCAGCGATGTAAAAGGGCCATTCCTTCCTCCAGAGAAGCGATCGTAACAGTGCGGCTTTGGTGGGTGATGGATAGTTGAGTTGGATGTTTCCACTTGTGCACTATGTGATGATTCCTCAGGGCTTTGGTTATGGTGGCAAGGTTCCTGCGCTTCTGGAGCGTGTGCCTAGAGAGGTCTGGTAGAATCTGAACATGCGGAAAGTCCCCAGGGAGAGATTGAAGTTGCCTTGAGACCATTAGGACTTTGTCCTTTGTCTGAAAAAAGTGCACACGGAGAAGGACATCCCGAGGCAGGTCCTGAGCTATAAAGTGAGGCTTAGGAATCCTGTGGATTCTGTCTATCTCCAGTTCAGTCACAGTCTGGGAAGGGAGCAGTGCAGAAAAGAGGTCAGTAGCCATCTTACGCAGGTGTTGGGGTTGGACAGTTTCCGAGATCCCCCTTAATTTCAAGTTATTTCTTCGGGACCTGTCCTCCAGGTCTGCCAGTTTGTCTTTGATCCAATCAATATCATCCGTGTGATCATTATGGGCTGTGATGAGGGTATTGAATGACAAGGTACATTTTGACATGGAGGATTCAGCATTGCTGAACATCCTTTCTTGTTTGAGCAAGGCTCTGCATCACATCCGTGTGCAGAGAGGACCATAGGGAGTGAAGCATGCCTTTCAGGAGTGTGCCAGAGATCGGGTGGTCTCCCACTGGGAAAGCAGCGAAGGGGTCAGCAGGCAGTGTGCTTATGCCTCCGGGTTCCGAGGGAGAGGATGCCGCCTGCTCCATCCCACATGGCTGAGAGGGATCTGGGGGGGGAGAGCTCCAGCGTGGGCGCTGCTTCGCCAGGCTCTTCGAGGAGGGAGAAGGAGGGGTGGAGGAACCGGAGGAGTTCCCGCTGTCTGGGTTGGCTACTTGCCTGAGCGGCTGTGCTCTGCTTTGCTGGTTCCCTTCCCAGGAAGAAGCGTGCGGCGGGGGCCTGCCGGCGCCATCTTGCCTGAGTCCCGCCGAGTTGGAAAGGAGGAATCCGTCCAATTTGTGTGACTGTGCGGTACCCTTCTTATTCCTCATGGTGCCCGGAGGTGGTATCGAGAGCGTGGAGGTTTCTATTCCCGCTGTGGAGGCTGCAGTGAGTCGGTGTCCCGGGTGGCCGAGCGGAGCTGAAGATCTAAGCGGCCATCTTCAGCGCCGGAAGCCACACCCTCCCCTGCGCCAATTTTTTTTTTTTTGCTTCGGGCCTGTCTTTCTTTTAGGCCTTGTTTTCATTTACGTTTTCAGGGCAGCAAATCGTATGGCTGAGCCATGTTTATCACAACTCAATCACTCCCCCTTATGCTACAAAGGCACTGCCACCATAATATGTAGTACGGCAGTGGCAGCTGAGGGTTTTACACACTCCCAGAGGATAAAGCCATTGGGTATGTTTGTAAAAACTCCTGGCACCACTGTTGTATTATGTATGACAGTGGTAGTGCCTTTACAGCATAAAGGGAAGTGGTTGGGTTGTGGTAAACGTGGCTCAGCCATGCATTTTTCTGCCCTGAAAATGTAAATGAAAACAAGGCCTAAAAGAAATCATCTCACTTACTGTGTATAAACCTGACAAGCCAAGTGTTGCCTGTCATATGGAAACAGTGCAGCCACCAGATCACTTCCACACACCCCTGTTGGCGCCCTAGACTGAAAAGCTGTGGGTCCATTCTTTCTAATGAGTGGGGATACAAGCGGGGAGTGTGACACACTGTTGGACATGTTTCTTGAAGCACTTCAGCACTTTTTTGGAAGAGTTTGGAGCACTGAGCACTTTATATAAGACTTTTTCTTTGGACTATTTGTTTTCACTGACATTTACAATTATAACTGCAAGCTGTGTTTTTTTCCTGTATTCAAGGGGCGTAACTACAGGGGTTGCAATTGCAGCCTGGCCCCATGCTCCAGGGGGCCTGTGCGGCTCCCCTTTACACCTAGATCGGAGAGGCAGCGGGGGCAGCATGTCGAGAAATCACTGTCCTCCGTTTAGCTCCTGTAGCTGCAGGGGGAAAATGGAGGAGATTGGTTCCTCTGTATGCTGCCCCTGCCACTCCTCCTATCCCGGTTCACTTGTGTTCTACGGTCTGTTGGCCCCTGTGTGCTCCCCTGGTCCCCCCCACTGTGCTGCCCCCCCCCTCTTTGCTCCCTTCCCTCTCCTGCCGGCTGCTGCAGGGGATGTGGCACAATAGAGAACCAGGAAGGGGTCGGTAAATATGTAATTTACCAGCTCCTTCCTTTTCTGAATGGACAGAGTCATAGTCAGTTACATTGTAAAAAAATAAAATAATTAAAAAAAATGTATTCAATTAAAATACCAAAAAATAAAAACTACTGACACCAGTGGGTGAACTTCCAGGATCGGAAAGGTCACACTTGCAACCGGGCACTGGCATTCCACCACCGTGATGGCCCTAAAAATGGCAGGAAGGGGGCCCACTGCAGAACTTGTGAAAGGGTCCTGCTGTGGGACCCAATAAAGGGCCCCCTTTATTAGGTGCAAGGATGGCTATGTACAGGGTACAAGGATCGCTATGTACAGGGTGCAAGGATCGCTATGTACAGGGTGTTAGGATCGCTATGTAGGGGTTGTAAGGATCGCTATGTACAGGGTACAAGGATTGCTATGTACAGGGTACAAGGATCGCTATGTAGGGGTTGTAAGGATCGCTATGTACAGGGTGCAAGGATCGCTATGTACAGGGTGCAAAGATCGCTATGTACAGGGTGCAAGGATCGCTATGTACAGGGTGAAAGGATCGCTATGTACAGAGTGTAAGGATCGCTATGTACAGAGTGTAAGGATCGCTATGTACAGGGTGTAAGGATCGCTATGTACAGGGTGCAAGGATTGCTATGTACAGGGTGCAAGGATCACTATGTACAGGGTGCAAGGATCGCTATGTACAGGGTACAAGGATCGCTATGTACAGGGTACAAGGATCGCTATGTACGGGGTACAAGGATCGCTATGTAGGGGTTGTAAGGATCGCTATGTACAGGGTACAAGGATCGCTATGTACAGGGTACAAGGATCGCTATGTACAGGGTGCAAGGATCGCTATGTACAGGGTGCAAGGATCACTATGTATAGGGTGCAAAGATCACTATGTGCAGGATGCAAGGATCGCTATGTATAGGGTGTAAGGACTGCCATGTACAGGGTGCAAGGATCGCTATGTACAGGGTGCAAGGATCGCTATGTACAGGGTGCAAGGATCACTATGTACAGGGTGCAAGGATCGCTATGTACAGGGTGCAAGGATCACTATGTACAGGGTGCAAGGATTGCTATGTAGGGGTTACAAGGATCGCTATGTACAGGGTGCAAGGATCGCTATGTACAGGGTACAAGGATCGCTATGTACAGGGTGCAAGGATCGCTATGTACAGGGTGCAAGGAACGCTATGTACAGGGTGCAAGGATCGCTATGTACAGGGTACAAGGATACTATGTACAGGGTACAAGGATCGCCATGTATAGGGTGTAAGGATCGCTATGTAGGGGGTGCAAGGATCGCTATGTAGAGGGTGCAAGGATCGCTATGTAGGGGGAGTAAGGATCGCTATGTAGGGGGAGTAAGGATCGCTATGTACGGGGTGCAAGGATCGCTATGTAGGGGCTGCAAGGATCGCTATGTAGAGGGTACAAGGATCGCTATGTAGGGGGAGTAAGGATCGTAGGGGAGTAGGGGGTACAATCCTAAAGAGTTCTCTATATACAGGGTACAATGTTAAGTACTGCGTGCTTCACAGGCCAGAAGAGAGGACAGAGGGGCCGCTGCCAAAGAGCACAGGGTGCAAGGATCGCTATGTACAGGGTGCAAGGATCGCTATGTACAGGGTACAAGGATCGCTATGTACAGGGTACAAGGATCGCTATGTACAGGGTGCAAGGATCGCTATGTAGGGGGTGCAAGGATCGCTATGTAGAGGGTGCAAGGATCGCTATGTAGGGGGAGTAAGGATCGCTATGTAGGGGGAGTAAGGATCGCTATGTACGGGGTGCAAGGATCGCTATGTAGGGGGTACAATCCTAAAGAGTTCTCTATATACAGGGTACAATGTTAAGTACTGCATGCTTCACAGGCCAGAAGAGAGGACAGAGGGGCCGCTGCCAAAGAGCAGCTACAACTTACAGAGAGAGTCCCGCCCACCGGGAGAGTGGAGCTGCCGCCACCTGCTGAGATAATGGCGCAGGGCCGTCAGAGGGGTGACACCAGAGCTTTTTTCGGACGGTGGTCACCTCCAGCGATAGCCCCTTACACCCCGCTCACTCTGCTTTCACCTTCACACAGAACAGGTGAGAGCGCCCCTCTCTGGCGGTGTGCACAGTCCTCCCTGCCCAGCAGTAACTCTATGAGAGAGGGAGGGGGCGGGGGATGGGCACGGCAGCTCCACTATACCGGCGGGAGGTGGCAGCTCTTCTACTATCCTAGGTAAGCCAGCGGCTGTGGCTGCGCCCTAGGCGGCTGCCTATTTTGCTTAGCGGTAGTGCCAGCCTGCCCCCCCCCCTTAACCACACCCTCTCCTTTCAGCTGATTCCTATATGTGTAGGGGAAATGTTTTCTTTCATACCCCTCCCCCCACTCCCATTGCTTCAAGCTGAGTTCACTGTTCAGAGGAGAAGTGCTAACCTGACCCCTCCCCCATTATCTCTGCTGTCAGCTGGGTCCTGTGAGTGGAGAAATTCTGACACGCCCCTCCCCCTGCACCGCCCCTTCTCCTGTGAGCTGACTCCTTGTCCACTGCTCTACTGACACCGTCCACTGCTCCTCCAAAGGCACTGAAAAAAAAATATGTTAAAAAAAAAAGAGGAAATAAAATAATAAAAATGAAAAATTACTGATTCCATCTTTTGCCCCCCCCCCTTCAAAAAAAATGAGTGCAAAAAATCCAAAAATAAATAGAAAATAATTAAAAATAATATTTTTAAAAGGAATAAAGATGTAATAATGATACATTTTGACATTGTCCATTGCACTACTGACACCTTCTACCGGCCTTTTTACACCATCCACTGGTCCCTAAAAGCATTTTTAAAAAATGAAAAAAAAGTATAAAAAAATAGTAAAAAAAAAAAAGGTTTGTATATAAAAAATAAAATAAAAAAAATATGACACTACCCACTACTCTACTGACACTTTGCACTACCCTACTAACTTAAATCACTGCCCCACTGACACTAACAACCACTGGTACCCTAAAATAATTGTAAAAAATAATAAAACATTTAACTATAAATAGAAATAAAAACATACATTTGTAAAAAATAAAAAATAAAAAATGACTTCCACTACCCTAATACAACCACCCCCCCCCCCAACACCACCATGAGAAACGTTTAAAAAAATTGAAAAAAAATCGAATCGTTAAAAAAAAAAAATACATTTGTAAACAAAAAAATTAAACAAAAATAAAAAGTCTACTGGCACCATTCACTGCTCTACTGACACCATCCAAATCTTCCCCCAAAAGATTGTGAAAAAATTATTAAAATAAATTATAACAAATATTTCACATTTAAAATTTAAAAACCCCTTATTCTGCCCCCCCCAAAAGCACTGTGAAAACAATATTTAAAAATAAAATTAAAAATTATAGTGGCAAATAATATTGTAAAAAAATATAGAAAATAAAATAGTAAAAACAAAAAACTACTGACATTGTCCACTCCCCCCCCTACCAAAAAAAAAAAGCATTGTGCAAAAAATGTATTAAACGATCAATTAACCACTTAAGCCTTTACCCCCTTCCTGACCAGGTTCTACTTTGCAATTCGGCACTGCATGTCTTTAACGGACAATCGTGCGACGCTGTACCAAAATAAAATTGACGTGCTTTTTTTCCCCACAAACAGAGCTTTTTTTTGGTGGTATTTGATCACCTGTGCGATTTTTACTTTTTGCGTTATAAACAAAAAAAGAGCGACAATTTTGAAAAAACAACAATATTTTTCAAATTTTTTTATCGGAAATTCCCCCAAAAAAATGTAAAATTCTAAATTTTTTAACATTTTGGCCAATTTGTTTTCTGCTACATATGTTTGGTAAAAAAAATCTCAATAAGCGTATTTTGATTGGTTTGCGCAAAAGTAATTGCGTTTACTAACTAAGGGAAAGATTTCTGTCATTTTTGGTGTTTTCTTTTTAACGAATAATGGCGGCGATCTGCGATTTTTTTTTGCGGGACTGCGACATTGTGGCGGACAGATCGGACCCTTGACTGACATTTTTGATACTTTTGGGGGTACCAGTGACATTACTACAGTAATCAGTGCTATAAATATGCACTGTTACTGTAAAAATGACACTGGCAGGGAAGGGGTTAACTTTATTGGAGATGCAGGGGTTAAATGTGTCCCTAGGGGTCTGGACTTGTTAGGGAATGAGTGGGGGTGGGAGTGCGCCTCCGGCGGCGCGCGCTCGCCTCCTAGAGGCTCACAGGCTAGCGACGTAGTCCTACGTCACTTTGCCTGTATGGGGCTGACAAGCGGTTAAAAAAACGAAACAATAAAATTATAAAAAATAAATAAAATAATGAAAAAAACTATTGACACCTTCAACTGTCTTACTGACACCATCCAGTGCTCTATTGACACCACCCTCTACCCCCAAAAATATTGTAAAAACAATTATGAATAAATAAATATTATACAAATAAACACCATCCTCTGGTCCCCAAAAAAACATTTTTGAAAAAAATAAAAAATAAATAAAAAAGATATAATTACATTGAATAAAAAAAATGCATTTGTAAAAAAAAAAAAAAAAAAAATTAAATACAGATAAAAAACTACTGACACTGCACACTGCCCTACTGACACCATCCATTGCCACCCTCCCAGAGACACTGTTAAAAAAATGATTTAAAAAAGAAAATAATAAAAATAATTAAAATATAAAATTGTGAAAAATAATAGAAGGGAAGTGGACAGCATTATTAGTTATTTATTTTCCTTATTTCATTTTCTGACACCATCCACTGCCCATCCCCCATGCATTGTGAAATAAATATCTATAATAAATAATAAATAATAGAAATTAAAATGTAAAAATAAAACAAAAATAAAAAAAGCTACTGACACTGCCCAGTGCCTTGCTGACACAATCCATTGTCCTAACCCCTCCTCCCTGAAAAGAATTGTTAAAAAAAAAGAGAAAAAAAAATCAACTACTGACTCCACCCACTGACCCACTGTCTAAGCCTAAGGCACAGCTGTGCAACAATCATGCTGTCCAATCAGCATCTTCATATGTCACACCTGTGAGGGGGAGGGATTATCTCAGCAAAGGAGAAGTGCCCTCCCCCATTCACTCTGCTGTAACTTCCCTTCTCCATGTAGAAAACAGCTGACATGTCTCTTCCCCTACCCCGCCCCCTCTGCTGTGAGCTGACTCCTCTGTAGGAAGACCCCTCCCCCACTCCCATTGCTTCAAGCTGACTCCATTGTTTATAGGAGAAGTGTTACCATGGCCCCTCCCCCATCTTCTCTGCTGTAAGCTGAGTCCTCAATGTAAAAACTGCTGACACTCCCCCTTCACTTTAACCCCTCCCCCAATGTTTTCACCTGAATACGTCCTCTGTGTAGAGAAGTGATGACACGCCCCCTCCTACTGCACTGCCCCCTCCCCCTGCACTGCTTTTGAGCTGAATCTTCTGTATGGAGAAATGTTGGCACTCCCCTCCCCCACTCCTCTCCTGTGATTCCTATATGTAGAGGGGAATGTTTTCTTTCATCCCCTCCCCCACTCCCATTGCTTCAAGCTGACTCCACTGTTATGTGGATAAGTGCTGAACTGACCCCTCCCCCATTATCTCTGGGCTTTACAGAGAGTAAAGAGAAGAGCTGTTGAAGTCATTTGGCCAAAGAAAACAAAATCCCACCAAGGCCACAACAGGGCTGGTTTACAAAAATGAAATAAATATAAAAAATAAAATAAAATAAAATTGTAAAAATAATAAAGTAAAATAAAAAATATGGACACTGTCCACTTTACCCTCAATACAAATAATTAAGAAAAAAATAATAAAAAAATAAAATTGAAAGAATATATATACACACACCAACACTGTCCATTACCCCAATGAACTGATACACCGCACTAACCACCCCCCCAAAAAAGCATTGTGAAAAAAAATAAACAAATTCCAAAAAAGAAAACAATAAAAAAATACACAAAACTGTAAAATATGCTGACACTGTCCATTGCTCTACTGAAACTGTCACCTGCCTTACTGACACAGTCCACTACTTCCTTCCAGAAGCACTGAAAAAATAAACTGTCAAAAATCCTAGAAAAAAAAAATACTGACATTGTTCATACAAAAAAATCAATGTAAAAAAAAATAATAATAATAAAAATGTAAAAAATAATACAATAAAAAAAATAAAACTACTGACACTGTCCAATCTCCCAAAATAGACTTGTAAAAGATATTATGAAAAAAAGGACTGTGAAAAAAAATTAAAAAATACATTTTAAAATAATTAAAAATATAAAATTTTAAAACAAAAAAAATACATTTATAGAGAAAAATAAATTGAAAAAAACAAAAAACAACAAAAAAAAAAAACACTGACACAATTAACTGGTTTACTATCACTGCTCCACTGAGACCATCCACTGTGCCCCTCTCAGAGGCCCTGCGGGAAAAAAATCATAAAAACAAACAACATATTTTTTATAAAATATTAAAAAAAATTGACACCAACCCCTTCCTGACATTGTAAAAAAAAATGTAAAATAAGATTGTAAAAAATTTAAAAAATAAAATAAAAATATAAAACTTTTGAGAAAAGCATTGTTCAACTGACCAATTATTTAAAAAAAAAAAAAAAACTGACACTGTCACTCTACTGACTCTGATGATTACCTTACTCTCACCATCCAATGCCCCTAAAAGCATTTTTTAACCACTTTACGTACGCTCACATTGCTGCTGCTGCAGCAATGTGGCTCGTTATCGTCCAGCGACGTAGACCTACGTCGCTGGACTCCTCCCCTTGTGTTCAGTCACAGCGGGAGTCGGGCCAGGGGAGGAGCGGCGGTGATCACCGCTGCTCTTCCCCGATCATCGGGGAATCGAGTGTGGAGATCCGCCCGCTTGTGTAAACAAAGCGGGCGGATCTCCTAAGTGACAGGCAGGGTCAGATTGCAATGTTCAGCATAGCTTAACCTGCGATATGTGCCTGTGTCACTCAGTCACCTCCCCCCACACACGTTAGTAAGCACCAGGCATACATTAACCCCTTCCCTGCCAGTGTCATTTTTACAGTAACAGTGCATATTTATAGCACTGATTACTGTAGTAATATCACTGGTACCCCCAGTGTCAAAAATGTCAGTCAAGGGTCCGATCTGTCCACCGCAATGTCACAGTCCCGCAAAAAAAAAAAATCGCAGATCGCCGCCATTACTCGTTAAAAAAAAAAACACCAAAAATGACAGAAATCTTTCCCTTAGTTAGTAAACGCAATACATTTTGCGCAAACCAACCAAAATCCTCTTATTGTGATTTTTTTTACCAAACATAGGTAGCAGAAAACAAATTGGCCAAAAATGATAAAAAAATTTGATTTTTACATTTGTTTGGGGGGGAATTTCATATAAAAAAAATGTGAAAAATATTGTTATTTTTTCAAAATGTTTGCTTTTTTTTTGCTTATAGCGCAAAAATTCAAAATCGCACAGGTGATCAAATACCACCTAAAGAAAGCTCTGTTTGTGGGGAAAAAAAGGACCTAAATTTCGTTTGGGTACGGCGTTGCATGACTACGCAATTGTCAGTTAAAGTCACACAGTGCCGAATCACAAAAAGTGGCCTGGACGTAAGACAGCAAAATCCTCCAGTGGTAAAGTGGTTAAAAATGCAACAAATACAAAATGTAACTATAAAATAAATTAGATTGTAAGAAAAAATAACATAAAATGAAAGAACAACTAACAATGTCCACTGCCCTAATGACATGATCCACATCCCTAACAAAAAAAATGAAATGTAAAAAAAATACATTTGTATTATAAATAAAACAATTAAATAACAATTAAAAAATTACTTACACTGTCCACTGCCCTACTAACATGGTCCACTGCCCTTTAAGAAGGACTATAAAAAAGCATTTAAAAAAAAAATGAATAATAAAATTGAAATTTAAAAGAAAAAATACATTTGTAGAAAAACTTAAATGAAAAAATTAATTTACTGACACCATTAACTGCTCTACTAACACTGCTAAGTGCCCGGCTAAGGCTATCCAGTGCACCACTCCTAGAGGCACTGTAAAAAGAAAATATTAAAAAAGAAATTTAAAAAAATAAAAATATAATTTTTAAAAATATTAGAAACTAAAAAAAATAAAAACAGCCATTCTACTGACACTGTCTACTGCCCTACTGACACCAGTCACTTTCTAAACCTCCAATAGCAATGTGAAAATAAATAATAAAAATAAAAGGTAATAATAAAAATTAAAATAGTTAATAATTATAAAAAATCGAAAACTATTGACAAATATATTTTTTTCTACTACTCCATATGCACTGCTCCCCCAAAATGTTTGTGAAAAACTTCAAAGACAGACCGACTGGTCCCAGCACCCAGTCATTGTCATATTGGAGTATGGGACTTTGTAGGAATGGATGCATATAAGTAATTGAGGTAAGCAAGAGCGATAAAATCCAAAAATGTATTACAAAAAATACATATTAAAATTCAACATGATAAGGACATGCGTGATAACAAATACAGTACATATCAAATTGGATGAATAACAAACAGACGCCCGTTCATTCACTGCGTTTCTCAGACTGATTGCACAGAACTTGCTTCATCAGGAATGAGGGCAATATATTCATCTTCCGATACTTTAATAATATAAAGAAACACAACAATAAGTTATGAGGCAGTACATAATGACCAAATAATGGCACTCACATGCCTTATACAATTCCAATTCTTTTTCTTCAAATATTAAAACAGCTTACCATTAGGGATAATCGAACGGTTCGGGTCGATCATCGGTTCTACCCGAACATTGGCTGTTCGAGGTTCGGCCGAATTTAGAATTTTTTGCCCAAAAAGTTCGGAATTCGGCAACCAGAACCGACCAAAATGCAATGGGACAGGAAGTGGGCTTTAAAAGCCCATGATTGGACCAGAAACATTAGCAAAAGCCAATTGAGGGGGCAGGAGAATGCTAGGAATGTGATTGGAGTGACTAGGGGGTCCATAGACCAATCATTAGTGAATACGCCCCCCAGTATATAAGATAGCCCCCGCCAAATTCCTAGCATTGTTATACAGGGACATGGAAGAGAGTGGAAGCAGTTCGTGGACTTCTGCTACAAAGTGTCATTTAGCATTTATTAGTGTGAGGAAAGGGATATCTAGTGTAGTTAGGGTGCTCTTTTACACTTTAGTTAGCTTTAATTTATTCCGTTTCTGTAGGGAAAGTGTTAAGTGTAAGGGGACCGTAGTGTAGTGTAGGGTTAACTGACAGTGACTGCTAATGCAGAGTGACAAAACCCTTCCATATCAGGGTGACCGCTATAGAGAAAAGCTAGTTTCTCTGAAGTCACTTTCGCTGCAGTAATATGGCTTCGCCCCCGTCAGCATTCTTTTTGGCTGCAGGCGTCTATAGGGATCTTTTGAGCACATGTTTAGAGTCAGACATGACATCTGAACATGTGTATAGGGGGTATATATACACACCCATGTATGTATATATACACCTGCACATATATAGGTGTGAAAGGAGCAGAAAAAACTACTTGCGCTAATGAAATAATTAACACCAATATAGTTACGCTCCTATCACACCTATATATGTCTAAGTGTAAAATACATATAAGTATGTGTGTATATATACCACTATACACAAGTTCAGATGTTTTGCCTGCCACCAAAGAACCCAAAAAAAAAAAACGCCCAGGTGTGTTGTTGCAGGCATTTTTTTGGGGTTTTTGGAGGCAGGCAAAACATCTGAACTTGTGTATAGTGGTATATACACACACATATTTATATGTATTTTACACTTAGACATATATAGGTGTTATAGGAGCGTAACCATATTAGTGTAATTGATTTCATAAGCGCAAGCATATATTTCTGCTACTATCACACCTATATATGTCTAGGTGTATATATACATATAAGTATGTGTGTATATATACCCGTATACACAAGTTCAGATGTTTTGCCTGCCTCCAAAAACCCCCAAAAAATGCCTGCAACAACACACCTGGGCGTTTTTTTTGGCGCTAGCGTTTTTTTGGCCATTTTTTTGGGTTCTTTGGAGGCAGGCAAAACATCTGAGCTTGTGTATACGGGTATATATACACACATACTTATATGTATATATACACCTAGACATATATAGGTGTGATAGTAGCAGAAATATATGCTTGCGCTAATGAAATCATTTACACTAATATGGTTACGCTCCTATAACACCTATATATGTCTAAGTGTAAAATACATATAAGTATGTGTGTGTATATACCACTATACACAAGTTCAGATGTTTTGCCTGCCTCCAAAAACCCTAAAAAAATGTCTGCAACAACACACCTGGGTGTTTTTTTTTTTGACGCTAGTGTTTTTTTGGGTTCTTTGGAGGCAGGCAAAACATCTGAACTTGTGTATACGGGTATATATACACACATACTTATATGTATATATACACCTAGACATATATAGGTGTGATAGTAGCAGAAATATATGCTTGCGCTAATGAAATTATTTACACTAATATGGTTACGCTCCTATAACACCTATATATGTCTAAGTGTAAAATACATATAAGTATGTGTGTGTATATACCACTATACACAAGTTCAGATGTTTTGCCTGCCTCCAAAAACCCCAAAAAAAATGCCTGCAACAGCACACCTGGGCGTTTTTTTTTTTTTTTTTTTTGACGCTAGCGTTTTTTTTGGGCATTTTTTGGGTTCTTTGGAGGCAGGCAAAACATCTGAACTTGTGTATAGTGGTATATATACCACTATACACAAGTTCAGATGTTTTTCCTGCCTCCAAAGAACCCAAAAAATGCCCAAAAAAACGCTTGCTACTAAACCGGCAAGGTGTGAAAAGCGAGAAGCCACTAACCTGTTCTATAAGTGACCTAATACAAACAATCTTTTTTTTTATGGTTCTGGACATGCTACAGAGCTGAAACTTCACAGGTACACTTTTTAGACCCCCCAGATACTAAATCCAAAGAATTTTTTTTTTCTCAATAATTGTTCTCTCTATCAAAAATGACAATTTTTAAGAACTTTTTTTTGTGTGACTAATAGTCCCTGGGGTATGACCAAGAACCCTAGGCACTTTTTAGGGGCATTTATTGGGTTTTAGGGCTTCAAAATTGTGTTTTTTGATTACCGAAGTTCGGGTCCCATTGATTTCAATGGGGTTCTGAAATCCGGGCCAAACTTTCAGGAAGTTCGGATGTTCTGGCCGAACCGAACTTTTGAAAAGTTCGATCATCCCTACTTACCATACTTCACACATATTTTAACAATTTAATCTAACTCCAGTAAAATGGATCGTCGGTATAAATGGATCGTCGTCTTAGCCGTATATCATGGGGGACAGCATCTATCTCCCCAAGAATCAGCCATATAGTGCAGACTGGACCAGCTTGCGTGATGCAGACTTGTCCCACAGCAGGTAGTACTCGATCAACTCTAAGAATTCAAATGTATATAAAATCAATCAAGGGATCAGCCCTAAGATGTCACCCATTTAGTGCCCCATCATGTTATCATTAATCATCTCCAATATATCACACACAGTATACTGTATGTGAAAAGGGGAAAATATATGGCATTCATATATCATAAACCAATTACAACTTCAAAGGTTTCAAAGAAAACTGCTTCCATATAGTCCTAGCCTCTTATGAAAGAGGCAAGACAATAGGGGCAGAAAAAAGTGGGGAACCAGAAAAAGGGAGGGAAAGAGAGCCCCAGCAAACAATTAGTTTCCATTTCCCTGTATTATAAGAGTAAAAGATGAGTCCAAGACTAATCCCCAATTTTCTGTCAGTATACAACGATGGGCAAGTAAAAAATCCCCAGGTGCAGAGGCCATTTTCTACCATGTTCCAAAAGGAGCTTACCAAAAATGAAGGATTGCCGCAATACAAGATGGAGAGCGAGGAGGAGCCGCTAACGGCGTCCTCCGCGTGCGCTCCATCTTTAAGCTAGTCCCACTGGAAGTGACGCCTAGCCCGTCCGCGTCACTTCCGGTGCGGGCACATTACGTCACATCCGGCCGCCGCAAGAGGGGAGATCCCGCCCCTTCTCTCGCGGCCGTCAGTGATTCCGACCAACGATTGGAGGAGGCACAGCCCGCCACTAGAGGGAGCGTTCCTCCGCTTTGCGCCCGAGGCTGCACAGTCGACCCTGTATCCGTCCCATCCCGGCAGCCATCCACTGGATACAAAACAGACAATAGTTAGTTACATCAAAAATATAAATATCATACAGTCAGAAGTGCATTGCTATATCATTGCATCATAGTGGCTACGGGTTATATGAGATATAAATCTGCACATGAACATCATTACATAATGAAACACATACAAGAAAAGAAAATGAAATTAAAAGGAAGAAAGAAAGAAAAAAGAGAGAGGAAAAAAAAAAAAGAAGAAACAGAAAAAGAGAAAAGAGGAAAATAATGAATTAGAATAAAAATATATAGGGAGACTTTTGTCAAGGGCCTCCAATCAGCTAAATGCATATACATGTGGGTTACATGATAGAAAATGTTACAAAAAAGGCTTAAACGATACTGCCGTGTTGAGACCCGGCCATACCGTTGCCTGTAAATTAAAAATCCATTTAGCCTCTTTTTGCAGGATTTTGTTGTCAAAGTCTCCCCCATGGACACTCCTGGGTATGACTTCAAGAACTGAAAAACTGATATAGTCCATGATGTACGCCCACGTGTTTGCAAATGGGCGTAAAAATCAACCCCACCTCTAGATAGTATAAATGGTCCTGTATTCGTTTGGCAAATCTCCTTTTCGTCTTCCCCACATAAAATGCCCCACAGAGGCAATTAGCAATATAGACTACTCCTTCGCTAGTACAATTGCAAAAGGGCGGCATTTTAGAATTCCTCCACGGGGTAGGGCAAGTATATTGCCCTCTTTAACCCATGGACAGAAATCACAACTGCCACAACTAAAGGTACCCTTTAAATTATCAAAGCCCTCAATCTGTTCACGAGAAGGATGATAATGGCTATGGACCAGGGAGTCCTTTATTGATCTCGATTTTCTAAATGTAATTTGAGGTTGCGTTTTTACATATTTAGAGATCACTCGGTCATCCCTTAAAAAATGCCAATTATCAGAAAGAATCTTTCTAATGACTTGATGGTGGGCATTGTACCTTGTAATGACTCTCGTGGTACCCTCATGTGGACGTTTTTTTGGTCCAAAAATCAGTTGGTCCCTTTCCATCACTTCTGCCCTTGAAAAGGCTCTTTTAAACACCTTGTTGCTGTATCCTCGAGCACGTAGGCGAATACGTAAGGCATCTGCCTCTCTTTTAAAGTCTGCCTCTCTAGTGCAGTTACGGCGTAGCCTAATATATTGGCTATATGCTATACTCTGCACTAGAGGGCGCGGATGTCCGCTATCAAAATGTAAAATTGTATTTCCTGCCGTGCTCTTACGGTACAGCGAGGTATGAATCGAGCCATCCTCATTGAGGAATACAGTAAACCCCCGCTCCATCGCGGTTCCGTTTTTGCGGTCCCGGTATATTGCGTTTTTTTTGTAATGTTATTTTACTATATAAATCATTAAAAATGAAATATTTTTGTGTTTTCCATAGCTCTTGCTATGTCTCTCAGTATCTTTTTGTAACGCTCCTGCGTTTTACGTATGATGTGGATTTTCAGCTGCAGAAATATTCCACTTCAGTAGTCATGTAGAGAAATGCTGAGACACCAATCCCAACTCTCAATGACTCATCATGTGTGGTTGATCTCAATTCAGCAAGTAAATACACACACTCAATAAGATGTTTCCTAGAGTGACTTATGTATATAGTAACACAGTGATGATAGGCTGAAGAGACAGGTTGGGTAGAGATGGTAGATGACAGACACTTGAAAGGAAATGTTTTTGAAAGTAAGATAGTAGCAGATGGGATGCAGATAGGTTTAGCAATCATGTATGGTAGCAGATGACAGAGTAGCAGGTGGACATACAAGAGAGATCAACCCAGTGCAAGAACAGGTGGTAGTAGGCTCAAGAGCTAGCAATCTTAGATAATGCAGATGTAGTAATAGTCCTTAGTATGCAGAGCTAGATAGTGTAAGCTTTAGTATAAAGGTTATAGAGGTTTCCCCTGTGGGGTACTTATCACTAATAGCAATGTAGCAGAGGAGAGGTTCGGCAAGAGCGGATGATCCGGTAGCGGGATACAGGGATCAGCGCAGCGAGGTTCCGACAGCGAGGTATGCTTGCAAGCATGAGAGCTTCAAGACAGGTTAGCATCAAGGCACAAAGCAGTTTGAACGAACACATGTGAGTGAGAGCCGGCGATCTAAATAGCCATCCAGTCCGGCGCTCAGTGATGACAGCATCAGTCTTAAAGGTGTATGCGCACCTTACCAAAAGAGAATGGTGGGGCGCATACACTTATGAAAGAGTAATTAGGGTACCCAAAGGTACCAGAACATTACAGTACCCCCCCCCCCTTAAGGCCGGCTCCTGAAGGCCTCTGGAGCTGGTTTGTCTGGGTACTTTGCATGAAAATTGCGAATTAATCTAGAGGCATGTATGTCAGAGGTGTTTAGCCAGGTGTCGTCTTGGGGCCCATAGTTCTTCCATCGAACCAAGTACTGAAGTCTTCCTCTGTGGATACGAGAATCCAGAATCTCTTTTATCTCATATTCTTCTCCACCTTCAACTTGTACAGGAGGAGGAGGTGGGATAGTAGGCCTTATTCCTTGGTCAGGAACATGGGGCTTCAGTAGTGACACATGGAAAATGGGATGTATTTTGAGGTCTATTGGCAATGTAAGCTGTACTGCAGCTTTTCCAATAAGTTTCTTGATTGGGAAAGGTCCTAAGAACAGAGGTCCAAGCTTTTTGCTAGGGATTTTCAGTCTTAAATTTTTTGTTGAGAGCCAAACGAGGTCCCCGATAGCGTACTGAGGAGAAGGTCTTCTGCGAAGATCATAGTACTTCTTTTGTTGACTATGAGCGTGTGCAATGGTAGTATTAAGCAAACCCAGAGAGTCCTTTATTTGGGTAAGATAGTCTGAAGCTACTGGGTTATTTGAAGGAAGGATGCGTGGTGGAAGAATAGAGGGATGAAACCCATAGTTCAAGTAGAACGGACTCTGCTTGGTCGTACTGTGGGTTGCGTTGTTGTAGGCAAATTCTGCCAGAGGGAGAAGATCCACCCAATCATCCTGTTGGTAAGAAGTGTAACAACGTAAATATTGCTCGATGCATTGGTTGACTCTTTCAGTCTGTCCGTTGGTCTGCGGATGGTAAGGAGAAGCGAGCTTCCGCTCGATCCGTAGTATGTGACATAGTTCTTGCCAGAACTTGGAAATAAATTGTGATCCACGGTCAGACAGAAGAGTTTTTGGGATACCATGTAACTTAAAGACATGTTTCATCAGGAGTTCTGCCGTTTGTTTGGACGAAGGTAGTCTGCGAATAGCAATCAAATGTGCCATTTTTGTCAGATGGTCCACTGACACTAAGATGGTATTAAATCCTTTGGAAGGAGGCAATTCCACTATAAAGTCCAAGGACACAACTTCCCATGGAGTTTGGGGTATTGGTAGACTGCATAGTAGACCGGATGGTCTCGTAGTGTCAATTTTGGACCTGGCACAGACATTGCATGAAGAGACGAATTTTTGTATAGATGTTTTCATGTCAGGCCACCAGAATTGCCTGGTAATCAGATTAAGAGTCTTTGTCATACCCATATGTCCTGCCATCGGCACATCATGCGATAATTCCAAGATCTTGGTGCGTATGGTAGGTGGTATGTAAAGTTTGTCGTTGTAGTAGAGGAAGCCTTCTGCATCAGTATTTAGTTGTGGTGGGGGTGAATCCAAACTTATACCATGCAAAACCTCTTCCTTCAAGGAACGGACAACTCCAATAATGCGTTTGTGAGGTATTATAGGAATGGAAGGGATTTCAAAGTAGTTTTCTTCAGTTAGTCGTGATAGTGCATCCGCCTTTTCGTTCTTATCTGCAGGTGTGTAGGTCACTAGGAAGTTAAACCTTAGAAAGAATAGTGACCATCGTACCTGTCGGTGCGAGAGAGTCTTGTTAGTCTGAAGATATTGGAGATTTTTATGGTCCGTGTATATAAGTATTGGTAATTGGGTGCCTTCGAGTAGATGTCGCCAATTCTCCAGAGCCAATTTTATAGCAAGCAGTTCCTTTTCACCCACCGGGTAATTGATCTCTGGACTGCTTAGGGATTTAGAAAAAAAGGCGACTGGATGAAGTGGTGAAGTGTGAGTTGGTCGTTGGGAGAGTATTGCTCCTACTGCCATGTTTGACGCATCTACTTCCAGAATGTATTGGAGGGATGGGTCTGGATGGCGTAGTATGGGAGCAGAAGTAAACCTTGTCTTTAACAGGTGAAAAGCTTTATTTGCTTCATCTGACCATTTGAATGGTTTTTTAATGCTAGTGAGCTGTGTGAGGGGTCTCACAATGGCAGAGAAGTTTCTAATGAACTTCCTGTAGAAATTCGAAAATCCAAGGAATCGCTGTAGCGCCTTGCGTGTGGTTGGTGTAGGCCAATCCTGAATGCAGGATATCTTACTCATGTCCATCTCGATTCCTGTTTTGGATATGATGTAGCCTAGAAACAGTACCTCTTCTTTATGAAACAAGCATTTTTTCAGTTTCACATAAAGGTTGTGTGCAAGCAATCTCGATAATACTAGTCTTACATGTCTTATGTGTTCAGACAGGGATCGTGAATATATAAGTATATCGTCCAGATATACCACAACACAGACATCTAGTAAGTCTCTGAAAATATCGTTTATAAATCGTTTAAAAACTGCAGGGGCGTTGCATAGCCCGAATGGCATTACAAGATATTCGAACAATCCGTATCTGGTTCTGAATGCAGTCTTCCACTCGTGTCCATCACGGATTCGAATGAGATTGTATGCTCCCTTCAGGTCCAACTTTGAAAAATACAGTAGGTAGCTCCACGCACCTGCTCAATGAGCTCAGGGATAAGCGGCAGAGGATAGCGATCTTTTATTGTAATAGCATTCAATTGCCTATAGTCGATGATAGGCCTGAGACTTGAGTCCTTATTGCGGACAAAAAAGAGTCCTGCTGCTGTGGAAGAAGTGGAAGGTCTAATAAAACCTTTTTCCAAATTCTCATCCAAATAGTCTTTGAGATGGGAAAGTTCATCCTTTGAAAGAGGATAAACATGACCGAACGGTAATTTGCTATTTGGGAGTAGATCAATGCTACAATCATAGTCTCGATGGGGAGGTAGTGCTTGAGCATTTTTCTCAAGAAAAACCTCAGAGAGATCCTGATAACATAGTGGTGCAATCTCATCTGTCACCACAGACAGGATCTTCCCGAAAGACGGAAGGTTACACGTACCCTCGCAATAGCAAGAGAGGAAGGTCAGGGTCCGTTCCTTCCAATCTATGGTTGGTTGATGTGTGTGCAACCAGGGAAGTCCCAAAACAATGGGAAAGTGGGGTGAAGGTATTAGATCGAAGGTAGTGGTCTCCATATGAGACCCGTTAGTAGTGACTAGGAGTGCCTGTGTCTGATCAGTGATCGGACCAGAGGATAAAGGAACACCGTTAATAAGACTCACTGAGACAGGTTTAAGTTTAGAAATAATAGGAACTTTATTTAAAGAAGCAAAACGTATGTCAATATAATTTCCACAAGATCCTGTGTCAATCATGGCCTTAGTAGTAATCCTGTTCTGGTCCCACTGTAATGTTAAGCAAACAGAAAGATAAGGGTTAGTGATTGAAGTTGTCAATCCCCCTAGGAGGACATGTGAACACTCACCCTTCTTTTTGTAGACTAGGGGACAGACGTTTATCTTGTGATCCGGGGATGCACAGTACAAGCAGAGATTACCAGATCGTCTTCTGGCTCTTTCCATAATTGATAGAGGTGGGCGTATGGTTCCTACCTCCATAGGAACGGGGTCAACGGCCGAAATCCGAGAAGAACTGGATAATGGCATTCCCATTTTCTCAGCCATTCTTTCTCATAGTCTTCTATCTATGGTGATACTGAGTTGTATCAATGCATCCAGGGTTTTTGGCAGTTCCGCTCGGGCGAGCTCGTCTTTAACGGCCTCTGATAGGCCAAGCCTAAATTGGGTTTTCAGAGATGCATCATTCCATTCTGAATCAAGGGTCTATCACTTGAATTCTGCGACAAAGTCTTCTACAGGTCTCCCACCTTGTTTCAAGGATCTTAATTGAAGATCGGCAGTACTCTGCCTATTGGGATCATCATATAGGCTAGTGAGTTCTGCTAGGAACAAGGCATAGGAGTTGAGAAGCTGATCGCTTTTCTCAAAAAGAGAGTCTGCCCAGGCCCGAGGATTGCCTGTTAGGTAAGAAATAATAGTACAAACCTTAATGTGATCAGTAAGGTAGGTACGAGGTTTTAGCAAGAAAAGTAACTCACATGCGTTTTTAAATTCGCGAAATTTTTTGCGATCGCCTGTAAATACCAAAGGAGGATTTATTTTGGGTTCAGGGAACTGATCAGTGGTAAGTTGTGTCAGTCTAATTACCTGCTGTGACAGAGCCTGATTGTCTTCTTTTAATTCAGCAAGTGCGTGTATTAAAGCAGTTACTTGCTGTTTTAATTGTGTCATCTGAGTGGTTATTTCTGCTGAATCCATTTGGGGTTCGTTCAATCTGTAACGCTCCTGCGTTTTACGTATGATGTGGATTTTCAGCTGCAGAAATATTCCACTTCAGTAGTCATGTAGAGAAACGCTGAGACACCAATCCCAACTCTCAATGACTCATCATGTGTGGATGATCTCAATTCAGCAAGTAAATACACACACTCAATAAGATGTTTCCTAGAGTGACTTACAGTGGGTACGGAAAGTATTCAGACCCCCTTAAATTTTTCACTCTTTGTTATATTGCAGCCATTTGCTAAAATCATTTAAGTTCATTCTTCTTCCTCATGAATGTACACATAGCACCCCATACTGACAGAAAAACACAGAATTGTTGACATTGTTGCAGATTTATTAAAAAAGAAAAACTGAAATATCACATGGTCCTAAGTATTCAGACCCTTTGCTCAGTATTTAGTAGAAGCCCCCTTTTGATCTAATACAGCCAGGAGTCTTTTTGGGAAAGATGCAACAAGTCTTTCACACCTGGATTTGGGGATCCTCTGCCATTCCTCCTTGCAGATCCTCTCCAGTTCTGTCAGGTTGGATGGTAAACGTTGGTGGACAGCCATTTTTAGGTCTCTCCAGAGATGCTCAATTGGGTTTAAGTCAGGGCTCTGGCTGGGCCATTCAAGAACAGTCACGGAGTTGTTGTGAAGCCACTCCTTCGTTCTTTTAGCTGTGTGCTTAGGGTCATTGTCTTGTTGGAAGGTAAACCTTCGGCCCAGTCTGAGGTCCAGAGCACTCTGGAGAAGGTTTTTGTCCAGGATATCCCTGTACTTGGCCGCATTCATCTTTCCCTCGATTGCAACCAGTCGTCCTGTCCCTGCAGCTGAAAAACACCCCCACAGCATGATGCTGCCACCACCATGCTTCACTGTTGGGACTGTATTGGACAGGTGATGAGCAGTGCCTGGTTTTCTCCACACATACCGCTTAGAATTAAGGCCAAAAAGTTCTATTTTGGTCTCATCAGACCAGAGAATCTTATTTCTCACCATCTTGGAGTCCTTCAGGTGTTTTTTTAGCAAACTCCATGCGGGCTTTCATGTGTCTTACACTGAGGGGAGGCTTCCGTCGGGCCACTCTGCCATAAAACCCCCGACTGGTGGAGGGCTGCAGTGATGGTTGACTTTCTACAACTTTCTCCCATCTCCTGACTGCATCTCTGGAGCTCAGCCACAGTGATCTTTGGGTTCTTCTTTACCTCTCTCACCAAGGCTCTTCTCCCCCGATAGCTCAGTTTGGCTGGACGGCCAGCTCTAGGAAGGGTTCTGGTCATCCCAAACGTCTTCCATTTGAGGATTATGGAGGCCACTGTGCTCTTAGGAACCTTAAGTGCAGCAGAAATCTTTTTGTAACCTTGGCCAGATCTGTGCCTTGCCACAATTCTGTCTCTGAGCTCTTCAGGCAGTTCCTTTGACCTCATGATTCTCATTTGCTCTGACATGACATTGTGATCTTATATAGACAGGTGTGTGGCTTTCCTAATCAAGTCCAATCAGTATAATCAAACACAGCTGGACTCAAATGAAGGTGTAGAACCATCTCAAGGATGATCAGAAGAAATGGAAAGCACCTGAGTTAAATATATGAGTGTCACAGCAAAGGGTCTGAATACTTAGGACCATGTGATATTTCAGTTTTTCTTTTTTAATAAATCTGCAACAATGTCAACAATTCTGTGTTTTTCTGTCAGTATGGGGTGCTATGTGTACATTCATGAGGAAGAAGAATGAACTTAAATGATTTTTAGCAAATGGCTGCAATATAACAAAGAGTGAAAAATTTAAGGGGGTCTGAATACTTTCCGTACGCACTGTATGTATATAGTAACACAGTGATGATAGGCTGAAGAGACAGGTTGGGTAGAGATGGTAGATGACAGACACTTGAAAGGAAATGTTCTTGAAAGTAAGATAGTAGCAGATGGGATGCAGATAGGTTTAGCAATCATGTATGGTAGCAGATGACAGAGTAGCAGGTGGACATACAAGAGAGATCAACCCAGTGCAAGAACAGGTGGTAGTAGGCTCAAGAGCTAGCAATCTTATATAATGCAGATGTAGTAATAGTCCTTAGTATGCAGAGCTAGATAGTGTAAGCTTTAGTATAAAGGTTATAGAGGTTTCCCCTGTGGGGTACTTATCACTAATAGCAATGTAGCAGAGGAGAGGTTCGGCAAGAGCGGATGATCCGGTAGCGGGATACAGGGATCAGCACAGCGTGGTTCCGACAGCGAGGTATGCTTGCAAGCATGAGAGCTTCAAGACAGGTTAGCATCAAGGCACAAAGCAGTTTGAACGAACACATGTGAGTGAGAGCCGGCGATCTAAATAGCCATCCAGTCCGGCGCTCAGTGATGACAGCATCAGTCTTAAAGGTGTATGCGCACCTTACCAAAAGAGAATGGTGGGGCGCATACACTTATGAAAGAGTAATTAGGGTACCCAAAGGTACCAGAACATTACACTTTTATGTGTTTAAATGAGTTTCTATTGTTTTAAAAGTGTGTTTAAAGACCTTAAAATGCTTTTACACGTACAGTGACAGTAAAAAAAAACATGCCTACAATGCATTTTAATAGGGTTTTTCTATTTCGCGGATTTTCACTTTTCGCGGCTGGGTCCGTAACGTAACCCCCGCAATGGAGGGGGGTTTACTGTATTTGAGTATCCAGGAACGGTATAACCGTATGGAAATGGTGTAGTGAGTCGTGCGCTGTCTAAGAAAGAGCGATTGAAGGGGTTAAAGGAGAGCCCAGATGCTGCTAGTACCGGAACTGGTAACCAAACAGTGTAAAATCTATAAACGGGTGGGGGGTACTGCGCTTCTGGGTAGGTATATAATCTTAAATAAATAAATACATAAATAAACTGTGCCTAATGTGTGTGCCTATCACAATCCACATAGAAGGAAACTAAACCATATAAAATAAATACATATTCATAGTAAACAATTAAAAATATTTGGTGCAGTATTCTAAAAAACCACTTAAAGTGCTGATGATGCTTTAGTGACAAATAAAGTGCTCAGGTGCATATATATAAAACCAAAGTGTCCTCTGTGCTTCACAAAAATAGTATATAACGGTCTGGGTGTAAATAAAGTCCAAATAAATTAGGTAAGTGTTCAAGTGGGTAGAGTATATCCACAGGTGCTACTCCTTCACCAAACACCGTGCTGAAAATAGTGGGGTGCTTCTCCTTATCCCCTCTAGGTGTTCTAGCCGCT
The DNA here is from genome assembly GCF_965119305.1 of Pelophylax lessonae. Classification (NCBI taxonomy): domain Eukaryota; kingdom Metazoa; phylum Chordata; class Amphibia; order Anura; family Ranidae; genus Pelophylax; species Pelophylax lessonae. The sequence continues at coordinate 423,021,715 of NC_138771.1, forward strand.
CACCTTAAAGACTAGGGGTAAAAAGCCTTATCAATAATCCAGGGGGCTCCTCTCCAATTTTATGACGTGCTCCACTGGGATCAGATATCTGGGCTGCTGCGGGTGACTTGGCTCCCTCTCCCTCTTCAGAATCCCCACGGTCCCAATGGATCTCAAAGTAGAAAACTCAAAATAGTGCAAGTATGTTTGGATAGCGGGTACTTTATTGAAATATAATTAAAACTACTCACATTTCACGAGTAAACAAAGCGCAAAAGGATAGCATCGGAGTGGGATCGCAGTCCTCACTTCCGCGATGTGCGTCACTTCCGGTCCGAACGTCCCTACGCGTTACGCCACTTCCGCGTCACGTGGCTTCTTCAGGGGTCACATTAGGCACAGTTTATTTATTTATTTAAGATTATATACCTACCCAGAAGCGCAGTACCCCCCACCCGTTTATAGGTATAACCGTATGACTCCACTGCATTGTAAATTTAGGATTATATTTGTTGGTAGTTAGAAAGGCCATAAATTGGTGTAACTCATCTATAGATCCGGTCCAAATGAGTAGGACATCGTCGATATATCGACGCCAAAGGGCAATGTGGCAGAGTAGCGACGATGCCATATCCTCCGCGATGTAAGATTCTGGTACCTCCGGTACCCTTAATCACCACTTTCTCTGTAATGCGTCCCACCTTTCTCTTCAGGTGGTACGCATATACCTTTAAGAACGATGATGTCACTGCTGAGCGCCGCAGAGCGGCTATTTCAACCGCCGGCGGTCTCACTCACATTGTTCGTTCAACCTGCCTTGTTATCCACATGCTTTCAAGCCTGTCTCTCGATCGGAACCTCCAGCTATTCCCTTTACCTGGAGCAGACCGGAACCTCGCTACTGATCCCTGTATCTCGCTACCGGATCATTCCTTATCTACTGGACCTCTCTAAACTACTAACATTACAAGTGATAAGTACCCCACAGGGGAACCCTCCATAACCTTATTGCACTATCTACCTATGCACATTAAGGACTGTTACTACCTATCCATACTATCCTATCATCTGCACTGTTACATAGATTGCTAGCTCTTGAGCCTACTACCATCTATCATCTGCACTGCTGCATAGATTGCTAGATCTCCTGTCTACTACTATCTATCCTTGCACTGGGTTAGTCTATCCTGTATTTGTCATCTGCTGTCCTCACCACCTGTTAGCATACTCGATACTAACCTATCTGCATTCCTAAATACCATCTTGAACTCTCCTATACAAAACCTATCAAGTGATTACTATCCTTGTCACTGTTCACACCTGTCCCTTCAGCACATCACCTTCATACTATCATATACATCCTATCACTCCAGGAACATCTCATTGAGTGTGTATATATCTGTATGTTGAAGCTGACAGGCCCACGGTGATGAGTCCTGGAGAGTTGGATCTGGTATTCAACACATCTCTACATGACTACTGAGTGGAGATTTTGCAGCTGCAAATCCAGCCTATAATAAAAACGCAGGAGCGTTACACGCGAACAGTGAACACTCCCATCCTCCCAGGTACAGGTTTTCATACGATGGGGCACAAAAGGTCCCCATCGCAACCCCCTGTACCTGGAGGAATGTTTCACCATTGAAGGTGAATAAGTTGGAATGTAAAATATGATGCAAAAGGCCAAGAACAAACTCGGCCTGTGCCCAATGAGAGCGTCCCTGTTCGCGGAGGTAGGTACCCACCACCTCTAGTGCCAAGAGATGTGGGATGCTTGAGTAGAGGGCCTCAATGTCTATGGCAACTAACAAAGAGTTTTCCGGTACCGTTATTCCGTCTAAAATCTTAAGTAATTCGAGGGTATCCTTGAGATAAGATGGTAATCTCGCAACATGGGGCCTTAATTGGCTATCCACATACTTGCTTGCCATCTCTGTTGCACACCCCACTCCCGACACAATAGGTCATCCTGGAGGTCGTTTCAGGTCCTTGTGGACCTTCGGGAGGGAGTAAAACATGGGTAAAATGGGCCATTTGACGAACAGGAACTCATAGAGGTCTTGATCAATAGTGCCCTTTGCTAGTGCCTCTCGTAGGAGATCCCCAAATACGGCAGTTTTCTCCTGAACTAAGTCAGATGAGACACGTAAGTACCAGTCCTGATTGGATAAGATGGTGAGGCACATATCCTCGTATTGGCTGCGATCCATAATGGCCACATTGCTGCCCTTGTCAGAGGGCTTGACGACAATGTGGTTGTTACGGATCAAGCAGTCAAGAGCCCTTTTCTGCTCACTTCTTATATTTGGGGCATATGGCATTGTAGTTGGCAGGTTTTCAATATCTTTAATTGATTGTTTCAAAAAAGCCCAGATAGCTGGGCATGTCTGCAACTTTGGAAACACCTTAGATTTAGCCTTCAATTTAGGGGGACTCGGGGTGGATTTTTCTTCCTCCTCACTGGAAGAGGAGGAATCCATACTATCACCTCCCTGATATTGTTCATTTTCATCTAATAACTGCATGAGGATTTTCAGCATCTTGAAGTCCTGGACCTTGAAGTCCTTATAAGTTTCATCTGACCCTGCTTCCGTGGTGCCTCGTTCTTTATCATATATATATCTGAAAGTCAGATTCCTTGCAAATAAATGCAAGTCTTTCACGACCTCAAACTTATCTAATTTGTCCAAAGGGCAAAAACTTAATCCTAGTGCTAGTACCTCTTTTTCTACTGGGGATAGCGGATAGGAGGAGAGGTTAACTACATCAAGTGTGTCTGGTCCTAATCGAGTTTGACCACATGGGAGTCTAACGTCCCCATTCTCTTGTCTCCCAGCACCGGCTGCATTGCTGACGCAGCCAGCACTGGGGTACATACCAAAGGGGGATTGCTATCAGTCTCTATTGTTGACATATCCCTATGGGCTTTGGTTACAGCACCTTTACTAGGGTGCAAAGGGCCAGCAGCTGCCCCGAACATAGGTGTTCGGGGAGGCTCCCCATGTTGGCCATGACCAATGTTTACGCCTCTAAAGATATTAGACTGTTTTGATTTTTGGAGTAATTTCATGTGGAGATACAGCACGTTTCCCTGATCGATTAGGGGGGTGCATATTTTCTGTGAAAAACATAATAAATAGTAAAAAATAATAAAATTGTAAAAAAATTATTAAAAATAAAATACCATTTTGACACTGTCCTTTGTTCTACTAAAACTGCTATTACCCTAATGGTATTATCCACTGGCCTCCCCAAAAGCATGTTTTAAGAATGAAAAGAATAAAAAAATAATTAAATTCTAAAAAAAAAAAAAAAAAAATGAAACTTTAAAAAATGTTGAAACACTTAAATTTAAGAAAATAAAAAAAAATAATAAAATAAAGAACTACTTTTAATGTCCACTGCCCTAATGACATGATCCATAGCTATGACAAAAAAAAAATAAAATGAATTGGGATGTAAAAAAAAAAAAATACATGTGTAAAAAAAACAAAACAAAAAAAAAAAAGATAATAAAAAACTACTGACACCATTCACTCCTCTACTGACGCTGTTCACTGACCTACTGACATAATCCACTGCCCCCCAGGAGCACTGTGAAAAAAGTGTTTCAACATAAATTAAATAAAAAATATAATTGTAAAAAAAATGAATAAATAAAAACTACTGACACCACTGTTCAATGCCTACTGAGACCATCCACTGCCCCCCTCCCAGGGGCACTTTAAAAAACGAAATTACATTATTTTTTGAAAATATATTAAAAAAATAAAACTGTAAAACATATTAGAAGATAAAATAAAATATATATATACTGACACTGTCCACTGCCCTATGGACAATGTTCGCCCTCCCCCCCCCCCCCATAGCATTGTGAAAGTAATATTAAAAACAAATTGTAATAAAATTATAAAAATGTAAAAGTGTAAATAAATATAAAAATAATATAATAAAAATAAAAAACTACTGATACCATCCACTGCTCTACTGATAATGTCCAATCCCCCCCCCCCCAAAAAAAAAAAAATTAAAGCATATATATATAGTATAAATTATAGAATTGTTAAATAATAAAAAAATAAAATAATACAATTCTGACACTGTACACTGCTCCATTGCGCCCCCACCGCCCAAAAAAAAAACCTTTTTGTTTAAACAATTTTAAAAAAATAATAAAAAATAAGTTGTAAGAATTAGAAGAACTGCTGACAACTTCTACTGTCTGACCATCTTACTCATTCTACCCCCCGCCATTCACTCCGCACTGTACATCTTCTATTTACCCCCCGCCATACACTCCGCACTGTACATCTTCTATTTACCCCCCGCCATACACTCCGCACTGTACATCTTCTATTTACCCCCCGCCATACACTCCGCACTGTACATCTTCTATTTACCATTACCACATTTTGCACTATGCAAGTCATCTCCAACTCTATTTAACCACGCCCCCTTTAATCATGCCCCCTTTAAGCCACGCCAAATATTTAGCACACTTTACACCAAGGCCACTTTTTGCATTTTTATTTTAATCAACGTCTAGGGCCGAGTTTTAATCTTGCACACAGCCCTCTGATTTCATGATACGCCCTGAGTCAGGGAATAGTACCATGTGCAGAAAACACATCCAGTAAATGCATAGACATAATCACCTATAATTGGGAATATCCAATCACACTTCTCCTATCTAATTCACTAATTATCTAACTATACTAAATAATGACCTGACTGACTGTATTCTTCATTACAAATCATTCTCTTTATAAAAGATATTTTCTATCTCTTGTTGAGTCTTTGCTGTACATAGCGATGTCAGTATTTTAGTGTGAGAACCTCCTGAGCCAATCAGCTTCCCCAATAAACACTGGAGGCGGGGAGACTCCGCCCAGAGCTGACATCACACTATTTCTAATCCTCACTTTGCTGAGCACTTCAATGTCACAGCCTGAAGAATAATATGGAGAAATGGGAAATGCAGTATAGAGGACAGACGTCTGTACTTTATAGTATCAAATCATTCTTCACACCCCTCCCCCACTCCCTCTTCTTCACACCCCTCCCCCACTCCCTCTTCTTCACACCCCTCCCCCACTCCCTCTCCTGTCACCTGATCCCTATATGTAGAGGGGAAATGCTTTCTTTCTTCCCCTCCCCCACTCCGTCGCTTCCACTTCACTCCCCAGTTTAGAAAGAAAGATTGACATGTCCCCTCCCCCATTCACTCTGCTGTAAGTTTAGTCCTCCATGTGGAAAACAGCTGACATGCCCCTCCCCCTGCCCCACCCTGTCTGCTGTGAGCTGACTCCTCTGTAGGAAGACCCCTCCCCCCAGGGGCGGACTGATCATTCGGGCACTCGGGCATTGCCCGAGGGCCCGGCGTCAGAGGGGGGCCCCATGAGAGGGTCAGTCCGTCCGTCCCTGGACGGGAAGTGGCCACTGCATACCTCCTGTCACAAGGGACAGCTGGCGAGAGAGCTGCAGAGTGCAGAAAAGTTTTTGCAGAGCCTCGTGTGCAGCAGGTCAGTCAGTGTGTGTGTACTATCACACACAGCGCTGCCAAAGGGAGGGGGAGGGGGCACACGGGACATCTGCAGCCCGGTGTCCCACTCGCAGCTATCATCCTCCTGTAAGACACCTCTCTCCCCACTGGCAGCCCGCACATCTTACTGAGCATCCCCCGCCCCCTTCGGATGTAAACAGACAGAAGGAACCCGGGAGGAGGAAGATTTCACTGCCAGAGCCGCGCTGAGGATCTGAGGTCTGTGTATAGTTATAGATACAGTGGAGGGGGGGTCACGGTAACCAGAAAGGGGGGAAGGGCAAGTAGCACACATGATGGAGTGATGGGGGGGGCTAGAGGATATGTATTGGGGGTGCTTTGGGAGGAGAGAGTACTTCTGCTAGTGGGGGGAGGGGTGTCATCTCTCCTTCCAAAGCACCCCCCAATACATATCCTCTTACCCCCCTCTCCCCCAAATCAAAAGATGCTGCATCCCTCTGTGCCCTCCTCCCTCAGTGTCCCTCTGTGCCAGCGTCCCTCTGTGCCCTCCTCCCTCAGTGTCCCTCTGTGCCAGCGTCCCTCTGTGCCCTCCTCCCTCAGTGTCCCTCTGTGCCCTCCTCCCACAGCGTCCCTCTGTGCCCTCCTCCCTCAGTGTCCCTCTGTGCCAGCGTCCCTCTGTGCCCTCCTCCCACAGCGTCCCTCTGTGCCCTCCTCCCTCAGCGTCCCTCTGTGCCCTCCTCCCTCAACGTCCCTCTGTGCCCTCCTCCCACAGCGTCCCTCTGTGCCCGCCTCCCACAGCGTCCCTCTGTGCCCTCCTCCCTCAGCGTCCCTCTGTGCCCTCCTCCCCCAGCGTCCCTCTGTGCCCTCCTCCCTCAGCGTCCCTCTGTGCCCTTCTCCCTCAGCGTCCCTCTGTGCCCTCCTCCCTCAGCGTCCCTCTGTGCCCTCCTCCCTCAGCGTCCCTCTGTGCCCTCCTCCCTCAGCGTCCCTCTGTGCCCTCCTCCCACAGCGTCCCTCTGTGCCCTCCTCCCACAGCGTCCCTCTGTGCCCTCCTCCCACAGCGTCCCTCTGTGCCCTCCTCCCTCAGCGTCCCTCTGTGCCCTCCTCCCACAGCGTCCCTCTGTGCCCTCCTCCCTCAGCCTCCCTCTGTGCCCTCCTCCCTCAGCGTCCCTCTGTGCCCTCCTCCCTCAGCGTCCCTCTGTGCCCTCCTCCCTCAGCGTCCCTCTATGCCCTCCTCCCACAGCGTCCCTCTGTGCCCTCCTCCCTCAGTGTCCCTCTGTGCCCTCCTCCCTCAGTGTCCCTCTGTGCCAGCGTCCCTCTGTGCCCTCCTCCCTCAGTGTCCCTCTGTGCCCTCCTCCCTCAGCGTCCCTCTGTGCCCTCCTCCCTCAGCGTCCCTCTATGCCCTCCTCCCACAGCGTCCCTCTGTGCCCTCCTCCCTCAGTGTCCCTCTGTGCCCTCCTCCCTCAGTGTCCCTCTGTGCCAGCGTCCCTCTGTGCCCTCCTCCCTCAGTGTCCCTCTGTGCCCTCCTCCCTCAGCGTCCCTCTGTGCCCTCCTCCCTCAGCGTCCCTCTGTGCCCTCCTCCCTCTGCGTCCCTCTGTGCCCTCCTCCCTCAGCGTCCCTCTGTGCCCTCCTCCCTCAGCGTCCCTCTGTGCCCTCCTCCCACAGCGTCCCTCTGTGCCCTCCTCCCTCAGCGTCCCTCTGTGCCCTCCTCCCTCAGCGTCCCTCTGTGCCCTCCTCCCTCAGCGTCCCTCTGTGCCCTCCTCCCACAGCGTCCCTCTGTGCCCTCCTCCCACAGCGTCCCTCTGTGCCCTCCTCCCACGGCGTCCCCCCTCTGCGTCCCTCTGTGCCCTCCTCCCACAGCGTCCCTCTGTGCCCTCCTCCCACAGCGTCCCTCTGTGCCCTCCTCCCACGGCGTCCCCCCTCTGCGTCCCTCTGTGCCCTCCTCCCACAGCGTCCCTCTGTGCCCTCCTCCCACAGCGTCCCTCTCTGCCCTCCTCCTACGGCGTTATGTGTACACTGCGGCTTTTCCCATAATACTGACATCTGTATACTTTGGTGGGGACAATGCTGCTTACATTGGTGGTCAGTGGGAAGAATGTCCCTTCCATTGGTGATCAGTGGGAAGAATGTCCCTTGCATTGGTGGTCAGTGGGAAGAATGTCCCTTACATTGGTGGTCAGTGGGAAGAATGTCCCTTACATTGGTGGTCAGTGGGAAGAATGTCCCTTACATTGGTCATCAGTGGGAAGAATGTCCCTTACATTGGTGATCAGTGGAAGAATGTTCCTTACATTGGTGATCAGTGGGAAGAATGCTCCTTACGTTGGTGGTCAGTGGAAGAATGCTCCTTACATTGGTGGTCAGTGGGAAGAATGTCCCTTACATTGGTGATCAGTGGGAAGAATGTCCCTTACATTGGTGGTCAGTGAGAAGAATGTCCCTTACATTGGTGGTCAGTGGGAAGAATGCTCCTTACATTGGTGGTCAGTGAGAAGAATGTCCCTTCCATTGGTGATCAGTGGGAAGAATGTCCCTTACATTGGTGGTCAGTGCGAAGAATGTCCCTTACATTGGTGGTCAGTGGGAAGAATGTCCCTTACATTGGTGGTCAGTGGGAAGAATGTTCCTTACATTGGTGGTCAGTGGGAGGAATGTCCCTTACATTGGTGGTCAGTGGGAAGAATGTCCCTTACATTGGTGGTCAGTGGGAAGAATGTCCCTTACATTGGTGGTCAGTGGGAAGAATGTCCCTTACATTGGTGGTCAGTGGAAGAATGTTCCTTACATTGGTGATCAGTGTGAAGAATGCTCCTTACATTGGTGGTCGATGGGAAGAATGCTCCTTACATTGGTGGTCAGTGGGAAGAATGCTCCTTACATTGGTGATCAGTGTGAAGAATGCTCCTTACATTGGTGGTCAGTGGGAAGAATGTCCCTTACATTGGTGGTCAGTGGGAAGAATGTCCCTTACATTGGTGGTCAGTGGGAAGAATGCTCCTTACATTGGTGGTCAGTGGAAAGAATGTCCCTTACATTGGTGGTCAGTGGGAAGAATGTCCCTTACATTGGTGGTCAGTGGGAAGAATGCTCCTTACATTGGTGGTCAGTGGAAAGAATGTCCCTTACATCGGTGGTCAGTGGGAAGAATGCCCCTTACATTGGTGGTCAGTGGGAAGAATGCTCCTTACATTGGTGGTCAGTGGAAAGAATGTCCCTTCCATTGGTGATCAGTGGGAAGAATGTCCCTTCCATTGGTGGTGAGTAGGAAAAATGCTCCCTACAGTGGTGGTCTTTTTTATTTAACCGTTCAGCTAAGAAGACATTTGTTGCTCTTGTTATATTGTGTTAATTTATGAAAACCTTAATTCTGGAAATGTACCTTTGTTGCACTTTATTTAATGTATGTGACTAACACGTAATATGGACAGTGCAAGATGTAGGTGGGCTTTGTGTGGGTGTGGCTTGAGTGTGGACGGGGACACAGGGGGCCCCATGATCTCTTATTGCCCGGGGGCCCCATGAGTTGTCAGTCCGCCCCTGCCTCCCCCACTCCAATTGCTTCAAGCTGACTTCATTGTTTATAGGAGAAGTGTTACCATGGCCTCTCCCCATCTTCTCTGCTGTAATCTGTGTCCTCAATGTAAAAACTGTTGAGAAATGCTGACATGACTCCTCCCCTTACACCTCCCCTTTGCACTGAGCCAAATCCTCTGTATGTAGAAATGTTGGCACACCCCTCCCCCGCTCCCTCTGCTGTGAACTGATTCCTATATGTAGAGGGGAAATTCTCTCTTTCATACCCCTCCCCCACCAGTGCCATCTTAAGAGCCTTATAGGCCCCCGGGCAATGCAGTGCACTGGGGCCCCGCCTACACAATCACCCATGAGAGAGAGAATAGTGGATAATGTAGATGTGGCTCATTGATATCCAAAAAAAACAAGCCACCAGTGACCAGTGGCGGCCTGTGCATAGGGGGCGCCACGGCGCCGCCCCCCCTACCCCTAAAGAAAAGAAAAAAAAAGAAGAAAAAAAAAACGAACAAATAAAGTTTTGAAAAAAAAATTACAAAACGAACAAATAAAGTTTTGAAAAAAAAATTGTGTTCGCCGCTCCCCCGGCCTATGTGGTGGCTATGGGGGGGTGAGGTTTACGACCCAGATGGGCGCCGATTGGCTGCCTTCTGGGGGCGTAACCTGAGCGCAAGTCATTGCGCTTGGGCACCCCCACTTTCCTGATATCCTGGCTGTGATTGGTCCAGTCTACAGCCTGGACCAATCATCATCCAGGACATCCCATGGCCCCATGCTGACCCCGCTGACGTCGCGTGGAACGGCATTGCAGAGAGCGGAGAGGAGACCGGAGAAGAGGAGAGGGAGAAGCCGAGCCCCCAGGTAAGTGCACTGCTCTGTCGGGCACGCACGCATAGCTCTGCATTGGGGGACATATACTTGTGGTCACTGCATTGGAGGCACGCACGCATAGCTCTGCATTGGGGGATGTATACTTGTGGTCACTGCACTGGAGGCACGCACGCATAGCTCTGCATTGGGGGACGTATACTTGTGGTCACTGCACTGGAGGCACGCACGCATAGCTCTGCATTGGGGGATGTATACTTGTGGTCACTGCACTGGAGGCACGCATGCATAGCTCTGCATTGGGGGACATATACTTGTGGTCACTGCACTGGAGGCACGCACGCATAGCTCTGCATTGGGGGACATATACTGGTGGTCACTGGCTGCACTGGATGCACGCACGCATAGCTCTGCATTGGGGGACATATACTGGTGGTCACTGGCTGCACTGGAGGCACGCACGCATAGCTCTGCATTGGGGGACATGTATACTTGTGGTCACTGCACTGGAGGCACGCACGTATAGCTCTGCATTAAGGGAAGGTATACTGGTGGTCACTGGAGGCACACACGCATAGCTCTGCATTGGGGGATGTATACTGGTGGTCACTGGAGGCACGCACGCATTGCTCTGCATTGGGGGACGTATACTGGTGGTCACTGGCTGCACTGGAGGCACGCACGCATTGCTCTGCATTGGGGGACATATACTGGTGGTCACTGGCTGCACTGGAGGCACGCACGCATTGCTCTGCATTGGGGGACATATACTGGTGGTCACTGGCTGCACTGGAGGCACGCACGCATAGCTCTGCATTGGGGGACATGTATACTGGTGGTCACTGGCTGCATTGGAGGCACGCAAGCATAGCTCTGCATTGGGGGACGTATACTGGTGGTCACTGGCTGCACTGGATGCACGCACGCATAGCTCTGCATTGGGGGAGGTATACTGGTGGTCACTGTCTGCACTGGAGGCACGCACGCATAGCTCTGCATTGGGGGACGTATACTGGTGGTCACTGGCCGCACTGGAGCCACGCACGCATAGCTCTGCATTGGGGACATGTATACTGGTCACTGCATTGGGGACATGTATGCTGGTCACTACATTGAAAGGGGGCATTTATACTGGTCACTATATTGAAGGGGGCATGTACTGTGGGGTTTGTGCTAGGGGCCTGTACTGTGGGGTTTGTGCTTGAGTTGTTTGTGCCTGAGGGGTTTGTGCTGGGGGGGTCTGTACTGTGAGGTTTGTGCTGGGGGGTCTGTACTGTGAGGTTTGTGCTGGGGGGGTCTGTACTGTGGGGTTTGTGCCACTCTCAGTCCATGTATCCCATAATAGGGTGTCTCTCACAGTATATCCCATAATAGGGCCCCTGTTCCCTATTATGGGATATACTAGTACTGATGGACCCCTTAATATGTGATATATTGGGAGAATTGGTTCACGCAAGCAAAATACAGGGGACATAATGGGTGGAGTCTATAAGGGGTTGGGCTTCTGAGAAATGGGAGGGGTCAAAATGGAAGGGTGGGGTCTTGCGCCCCCCATCTTAAAACTTCACCAGCCGCCACTGCCAGTGACACAAGAGAACATGCTGTGACTTGTAGTCCTGCAGCCATGGGAAACTGATGTTGAAGGCTATACTGTCCCTATAAATCACATTATCCCTGATATTAAAGTCATTTAACAGTAAACTGTGCCCCTCCCCCGGGATCGGACTAATAGTGGTGGAAGGTCTGTAATGTTTGTGACATGCACTGAAATAGTACTTAGTGTTACACTGCAGCGACCCGGAGAGTTTACAATTGGTGCACACATATAGGGGAGTGGTCTGTGGTGTCACCAGAAGGAAAAAATGTCCCTGTGGTGACGGTATGACTGGGAGGAAATTATACTGCTACAGTATGTTGTTTGTGTCAATCTGAGGAGGACTGATTGGCCTCTATGTCAGTGGGATGAGGGAGGGTAGGTGGACTTTGAAGGGTGCATAGACCTAAAGGGCTCTAGGGGGGCTCTGAAGGAGGAAGGGGGGTGAAAGGTCTCTAAGGGCTCATTCAAACATGCTGCTATCATTGCTGGTGTTTGACAGGTGGTGAGGGGCAATAAGTTGCAATAAGTTGCTACCAACAAACCGTCGGTGCACAGCACCAATCTCCTGCGCTCTGAGTGGTGCAATCCTCTGTCCACCTCAGCTACAATCTTGCAGCTGTTGAGAACTTGTGACTCGGCAACACCGGATAGCTTCAGCCTTACAGCCCCTTACGAGACCAGGGTAGTCTGAGACCACTAAAAATGACAAAACAAACACAAGGGCGCGCCGGCATAGTGCATTATCCTCTAAAAATGGTTTATTTAAAATAAAGGTATAAAAATACTCACAAATGAGTTCTTGTTAAAAGCTTACGCGTTTCAAGGCTTAGCCTCTTCCTCAGAGGCTCTGAGTAGGAGGCTAAGCCTCGAAATGCATAAGCCTGTACAGCTTCAAGGGATGGTATGTCCTTGGATCTCGATGCTGAAGACTGTGTACCACATTTTAATGTGCTTTTAACAAGAACTTGTTTGTGAGTATTTTTATACCTTTATTTTAAATAAACTATTTTTAGAGGATAATGCACTAGGCCGGTGCGCCCTTGTGTTTGTTTTGTCATAAGTTGCTACCATCTGTTTTATCCCAAAAAATGCTGACCTACTGGGCTTCTATAGTGTGCAGTACATGCCATTTCACTTTTACCATGTGCAGAGCCCTGTCTGGCACCATCTCCTTGTTCAGGTGGGTGGTTTGCGGCACTAAAAATGCAGCTCAACTGCCTATTTTTACCTCCCTCTAACCTGTGTAAATAAGCCCTATGGCCTTGCTTACACTTGTGCTGGTGGGGGGAGGGTCATAAAATAAGGGGGTTGAGTTGCAGTTTTACAGTCGACGCCCCTTTTAGCTTCAAAGGCAGCCGTAAAGGGTAAGCCCATGATGCAGCTGTGATGTTATGCATCCCAAAATGTTTTGTTTGATAGACTGCCCTACAGGTGAGAAATTTGGAAAATAATCCATGACCCTTTTCTAAAAATGCCACATCACACAGTGCTGCAGCACCATGTGATTTGGTGTGTGTAAAAATGTGTCACATCACACAGTGCTGTGGCACCATGTGGTTTGGTGTGTGTAAAAATATGTCACATCACACAGTGCTGCGGCACCATGTGGTTTGGTGTGTGTGAAAATGTGTCACATCACACAGTGCTGCGGCACCATGTGGTTTGGTATGTTTAAAAATGTGTCACATCACACAGTGCTGCGGCACCATGTGGTTTGGTATGTGTAAAAATGTGTCACTTCACACAGTGCTGCGGCACCATGTGGTTTGGTGTGTGTAAAAATGTGTCACATCACACAGTGCTGCGGCACCATGTGGTTTGGTGTGTGTGAAAATATGTCACATCACACAGTGCTGCAGCACCATGTGGTTTGGTGTGTGTAAAAATGTGTCACATCACACAGTGCTGCGGCACCATGTGGTTTGGTGTGTGTAAAAATGTGTCACATCACACAGTGCTGCGGCACCATGTGGTTTGGTATGTGTAAAAATGTGTGCATTAGCAGATGTGCGGGGGTGCCCTTAACCCATCAATGGCACTGCTGAACACTTTCTAAAGGACAGGACACTTCTGTGTTTGTCAGGAAAGCCACATTTTAGTGCACAATCCTGACATGTGCGGTGCTTTGGGTTTAGCCGCAGTGTGATTGTATGTGCAATTTACCTGCAGATTTAGGTGCGCTCCCATTGATTTCTCATGGACTGTGCATTTTCTGAACGTCCATCAAAGATGCAGCATGCAAGACTGTGATTTGTTTTCATGAAAACACGCAGTTTGAGAGAATTTAACCACTTTAGGACCGGAAGATTTTCCTGCTTAACGTTCAGGCCACTTTTTGCAACTTGGCACTGCGCGAATTTAACTGACAATTGCGCGGTCATGCAACTTTGTACCCAAACGAGATTTATGTCCTTTTTTCCCACAAACAGAGCTTTCTTTTGGTAGTATTTGATCACCTCTGCACTTTTCATTTTTTGCAATATTAATAAAAAAAGAGCGAAAATTTTGCAAAAAAAATGACATTTTCTAATTTGACAGTTAAAAAATATCCAATATATATTTTTGTCATATATTTAGGCCAAAATGTATTTAGCTACATGTCTTTGACAAAAAAATTCTAAATGAGAGTATTTTTAACCACTTTAAGACCAGGAGATTTTTCCCCATTCCTGACCAGGCTATATTTTGCGATTCGGCACGGCGTTACTTTAACGGACAATTGCACGGTCGTGCGACGCTGTACCAAAATTAAATTTATGTCTTTTTTTTCCCCACTAATAGAGCTTTCTTTTGGTGGTGTTTGATCACCTGTGCAATTTTGAATTTTTAAGAAAAAGAGCGACAATTTTGAAAAAAAAAAACAATATTGTTTACATTTTGATATATATATAAATAACATTCCCCCAAAAAAATTAACAAATCAAATTTTTTTTAACATTTTAGGCCAATTTGTTTTATGCTACATATTTTTGGTAAAAAAAATCACAATAAGCGTATTTTGATTGGTTTGCGCAAAAGTTATCGTGTTTACTAACTACAGGAAAGATTTGTCATTTTTATTGTTTATTTTTTTTACTAGTAATGGCGGCAATCTGCAATTTTTTTTTGCGGGACTGCGACATTGCGGCGGACAGATCGGACCCCTGACTGACATTTTGACACTTTTAGGGGGACCAGTGACATTACTACAGTAATCAGTGCTATAAATATGCACTGTTACTGTAATAATGACACTGGTAGGGAAGGGCTTAACACTGTTGGTGATCAAGGGGTTAAATGTATGCCTCATGCTTACTGACATGTGTGGGGGGAGGGGGTTGTGTGACAGAGACACAGATCGCAGGTTCAGCTATGCTGAATCCTGTAATATGTCCCTGTCTGTCACATAGGAGATCCTCACTCGATCCCCGACAATCGGGGAAGAGCGGCGGTGATCACCGCCTCTCCTTCCCTGGCCCGACTCCCGCTGTGTCTGAATACAGCGGGAGTAAGCCTCCGGCGGTGCGCGCAAGCCTCCGGCGGTGCGCGCACGCCGCTGAGAGGGGGCGGGATCCATCGATGTAGGTCTACGTCGCTGGACCCAGGAGAGCCAATTTGCCGCAGTAGGCTCAATGTGAGCAGACGGCAAGTGGTTAATAGAAGCGCACCTACAATTGTGGGTAAACTGCACATACAATCATCCTGCGGCCATCCTGTCGCTCCCCTATGTGAACCCACTATTAGGCATCAGAAAATAGTGAATAATTGAGGAGGTTGGGGTGGTATGTGCTCATAGCTCCCAACGGTCCCTGATTTCGAGAGACTGTCCCTTATTTGGAACAAAGTCCCTCTGTCCCTTTTTCCTATGTGTGCCTGAGAAGAGCAAAGTAATGGGGTGTAGAGGAAATTTGAATGTTCTAGGTTGTGTGGGGACAGGACAGAAGAGCTAAAAGCAAACTGGGATGGAAAGGGTGCAAAATCAGTGTGTGGAATGGTGTGCTAAGAGCAGAGGCTGCAGGACAAGTGTTGTAGATATTTATAGACAGAACAGATAAGAGAAGGAGAAGGGGAAAAATCAACAGGGCAGAGAAGTAAGAAGGATCCAGTGGCAGCCCCCCCATCCATGCATCCGGCCCCCTAATCTACATGCGGGGCGCCGGACGCATGGAGTTCAATGGGTCTTTTTTGGTGGCATCTCTGCATTGAAAGGGGGCATGGTGGCATCTCTGCATTAAAAGGGGGCTTGCTGGCATCTCTGCATTGAAAGGGGGCATGCTGGCATCTCTGCATTGAAAGGGGGCATGATGGCATCTCTGCATTAAAAGTGGGCATGATGGCATCTCTGCATTGAAAGGGGGCATGGTGGTATCTCTGCATTGAAAGGGGGCACGGTGGCATCTCTGCATTGAAAGGGGGCATGGTGGCATCTCTGCATTAAAAGGGGGCTTGCTGGCATCTCTGCATTGAAAGGGGGCATGCTGGCATCTCTGCATTGAAAGGGGGCATGATGGCATCTCTGCATTAAAAGTGGGCATGATGGCATCTCTGCATTGAAAGGGGGCATGGTGGTATCTCTGCATTGAAAGGGGGCACGGTGGCATCTCTGCATTGAAAGGGGGCATGGTGGCATCTCTGCATTAAAAGGGGGCTTGCTGGCATCTCTGCATTGAAAGGGGGCATGATGGCATCTCTGCATTAAAAGGGGGCATGGTGGCATCTCTGCATTGAAAGGGGGCATGCTGGCATCTATAGATATATATATATACATATTTTTTTTTATATATAAATGGAAGAATTAAAAAAATATATGTATATATATATATATATATATATATATATATATATATATATATATATATATATATATATATATATATATACTAAAGATAAATATTAAAAACCAAATATGAAATATCAGTATAAAAAAAATTATATATACATATATATATATATATTTTTTTTAATTCTTCCATTTTTATATATATATATATATATATATATATATATATATATATATATATATATATATGTATATTATTTGAGATACTAAATATAACGAAATACTGAAGATAGATATTAAAAACCAACTATGAAATATTAGTATTAAAAAACAATTATTTATATATATATATATATATATATATATATATTTTTTTTTTTTTTTTTAATTCTTCCATTTATATATATGTATATATACAGTGCCTTGCGAAAGTATTCGGACCCCTTGAACTTTGCGACCTTTTGCCACATTTCAGGCTTCAAACATAAAGATATAAAACTGTAATTTTTTGTGAAGAATCAACAAAAAGTGGGACACAATCATGAAGTGGAAGGAAATTTATTGGATATTTCAAACTTTGTTAACAAATAAAAAACTGAAAAATTGGGCGTGCAAAATTATTCAGCACCTTTACTCTCAGTGCAGCAAACTCTCTCCAGAAGTTCAGTGAGGATCTCTGAATGATCCAATGTTGACCTAAATGACATGATGATAAATACAATCCACCTGTGTGTAATCAAGTCTCAGTATAAATGCACCTGCACTGTGATAGTCTCAGAGGTCCGTTTAAAGCGCAGAGAGCATCATGAAGAACAAGGAACACACCAGGCAGGTCCGAGATACTGTTGTGGAGAAGTTTAAAGCCGGATTTGGATACAAAAAGATTTCCCAAGCTTTAAACATCCCAAGGAGCACTGTGCAAGCGATAATATTGAAATGGAAGGAGTATCAGACCACTGCAAATCTACGAAGACCTGGCAGTCCCTCTAAACTTTCAGCTCATGCAAGGAGAAGACTGATCAGAGATGCAGCCAAGAGGCCCATGATCACTCTGGATGAACTGCAGAGTAGAGTTGAGCGGACACCTGGATGTCCGTGTTCGGCGGGTTCGGCCGAACTTGAAAAAAAAGTCTGGGTCCGTGTCCCGGACTTTTTCCGAACTTTACCCGGACACCGAACCACATTGAAGTCAATGGGGACCCGAACTTTCAGGCACTAAAATGGTTCTAAAACACCAATGGAAAGAACTAGAGTGCTGCAAATGGCAGCAAAACGTAGTTAAGAGCATGGCGAGTGCTCTGCAAACAAATGTGGATAGGGAAATAACTTAAAACAACAAAAAAAAACAGAAAAATAAATCAATGTTCTTCATCTGTGAAGGACGAGGCCCATATGGAGTAGGAGGGAGGTTGAGGTGGTGGTGGATGTGGCGGTGTCATAGGCGTGCGCACAGGGTGCCTGGGCACACCCTAATCACCTAGGGCACATTAGCATTATCGCTCTGTTTGCCAGTGAGGAGATGGGAAAGATCTCCCTCTGACCTGCTCTGCCATAAGAGAAGTGCCACACACTTCTATTTCACTTTGCCAGCAGGGAGAGTAATGTATCGGGGCCATGTACATGTAGGCAAACACATGCATCTGTATTTAAACTTTGGGGTGCACACCCTAATGCAATAGGCTGCGCACACCTATGGGCGGTGTAGGTGGAAGCAGCGGTGCAGGAGGACGAGGTAGCCAACACTGCTTTTTTTCAGTCATTTTAAATGAGGGTACACCCCAAAAATGTTACCTCTTCATCCTCATCCTGTTCCACATCCTCTTCCATCATTGCCCGAATCGTTTTTTGAAGGAGGCATTGAAGTGGGATAGTTAAGCTGACAACGGCGTCATCGGCACTGGCCATGTTGGTGGAGTACTCAAAACAGCGCAACAAGGCACACAGGTCTCGCATGGAGGCCCAGTTATTGGTGGTGAAGTGGTGCTGTTCCGCAGAGCGACTCACGTGTGCGTGCTGCAGCTGAAACTCCACTATGGTCTGCTGCTGCTCGCACAGTCTTTCCAGCATGTGCAAGGTGGAGTTCCACCTTGTGGGCACGTCACATATGAGGCGGTGAGCGGGAAGGCCGAAGTTACGCTGCAGCGCTGACAGGCGAGCAGCAGCAGGGTGAGAACACCGAAAGTGCGCACAGACGGCCCGCACTTTCTGCAGCAGCTCTGACATATCGGGGTAATTTTTAAGGAACCTCTGCACCACCAAATTCAGCACATGCGCCAGGCAAGGGATGTGCGTCAAACCGGCTAGGCCCAGAGCTGCTATGAGATTTCGCCCGTTATCGCACACCACCAGGCCGGGCTTGAGGCTCGCTGGCAGCAACCACTCATGTGTCTGCTGTTCCATGCTCCTCCACAACTCCTGCGCGGTGTGTGGTTTTTCCCCCAAACAGGCAAGTTTTAAAACTGCCTGCTGTCGTTTACCCCTGGCCGTGCTGAAGTTGGTGGTGAAGGTGTTACGCTGACCGGATGAGGAGGCGGTAGAGGATGAGGAAGCAGAGTAGGAGGAGTTAGGAACAGGAGGCAAACTGAAGCGCCCTGCAATCCTCGGTGGTGGAAGGACATGCGCCAAATTGCTATCCGCCTCAGGCCCATCCGCCACTGCATTTACCCAGTGTGCCGTTAGGGAGATATAACGCCCCTGACCGTGCTTACTGGTCCACGTATCGGTAGTTAGGTGGACCTTGGCACAGATGGCGTTGCGAAGTGCACACCTGATTTTTTCCCTCACTTGGTGGTGCAGGGAAGGGATGGCTTGCCTGGAAAAGTAGTGGCGGCAGGGCACGACGTACTGTGGGACAGCCACCGACATAAGGCTTTTAAAACTGTGCGTCTCCACCAGACGGAATGACAGCATTTCAAAGGCCAAGAATTTTGAAATGCTGGCATTCAGGGCCAGGGATCGCGGGTGGGTAGGGGGGTACTTCCTCTTCCTCTCAAGTGTTTGGGAGATGGAAAGCTGAACGCTTCCACGGGACATTGTGGAGATGGTTGGTGACCCAGGTGGTGGTGTTGCTGACAGATCGTCTGTTTGCGGGGTGGCAGGTGCCGGTATCACTACAGATGTGGATGGAGAGGCCGAGACTGCAGCAGAAGAGGAAGCAGGAGGAGCCAGAGACCTTTCTTGGTTTTGAAGGTGTCTACTCCACTGCAGCTCGTGCTTTGCACTTAGATGCCTGATCATGCAGGTTGTGCTCAGGTTGAGAAGGTTTATGCCTCGCTTCAGGCTCTGATTGCACAGAGTGCAACCACTCGTGTCCTGTCATCAGCACATTTTCTGAAGAACTTCCACGCTAGAGAACTCCTTTGAGCTGGCTTTGGTGCGCTCGTTCCCTTGCTGTGTTGGGCAGTAGCAGGCGTAGTGTCTAGGGCACGGCCGCTCCACTTCTGCACCCTGCTCCCTCTTCTGCTGTGCTGGTGGCTCTGTGCGACCACCGCCTCTTCCTCCAAACTACTCAGGTCACCTGCATGACCTTCATTCCATGTGGGGTCGAGGACCTCATCGTCCTCCACATCATCTTCCACCCAGTCTTCACCCCTGCCCTCCTTGTCGGTCTCCACAATTCTGAATGCCGCAGCAGTTGGCACCTGCGTTTCGTCATCATCGGAGACGTGCTGCGATGGTCCTTCCATGTACTCATCTTGAGAAATAAGTGGTTGGGCATCGCTGCACTCAATCTCTTCCACTTCTGGGGCAGGGCTAGGTGGATGGCCCTGGAAAACCCTGCTGACAGAGTCCTCAAAAAGAAGAAGAGACTGCTGTATGACTTGGGGCTCAGACTGCTTGCCTGATTTGCAAGGGGGTGAGGTGAAAGACGGTTGGACATTGGCTGCAGGTGCCAACTCTGACCTTTCTGCAGTAGACTGGATGGGAGACAATGTGAAGGAACTGGAGGCACTGTCAGCAACCCAATCTACTATCGCCTGTACTTCTTCTGGCCTCATCACTTCTAGAGGCGCATTATGCCCTACCAAATACTGCTGCAGGTTCTGTCGCCTACTCACACTTGAGGAAGGTGTTTCACTTGTGTGTGTAGCTGGCACAGATCGACCACGTCCTCTCCTTGCAACAGGAGCTCTACCAGCAGCACCACGACCCAGGCCACGGCCCCTATTTGACGGTCTCCTCATATTTCTGTAATTTATGATCTTACCCTAGAAAGGTGTTTATTGAATAGCAGGACAAAACAAAAACAGTATCGCACGGGTGTATCTCACAGTCAAATATGCAAACTATGCCGCAATTAAATTTTTTTTACCCCAAAAGGGTGTATATTGAATAGCGGAATAGAAAAAAGGATAAAAAACGGTGTATCTCACACGTACAAACACAGCCTAGGCCCCGATTAAAATTTTTTGTACCCTAAAGGGAGGATGAGGAAGAGGAGTAGGAGGAATTCGGAACAGGAGGCAAACTGAAGCGCCCTGCAATCCTTGGCGGTGGAAGGAGATGCGCCAAACAAATTTAAAAGGTGTATCTCACACGTACCGATACAGACTATGCCGTAATTTAATTTTTTACACTCAAACAGGGAATATATTGAATAGCGGAATAGGAAAATTTAAAAAAAACGGTGTATCTTGCACGTACAAACACAAACTAGGCCCCGATTACTATTTTTTGTACCCTAAAGGCAGGATGAGGCAGAGGAGTAGGAGGAGTTGGGAACAGGAGGCAAACTGAAGCGCCCCGCAATCCTCGGCGGTGGAAAGAGATGCGCCAAACAAATTTAAAAAGGTGTATCTCACATGTACCGATACAGACTATGCCGTAATTTAATTTTTTACACTCAAACAGGGTGTATATTGAATAGCGGAATAGGAAAAATTTTACAAAACGGTGGTGTATCTCACACGTACAAACACAAACTAGGCCCCGATTACTATTTTTTGTACCCTAAAGGCAGGATGAGGAAGAGGAGTA
Organism: Pelophylax lessonae; assembly: GCF_965119305.1. NCBI lineage: Eukaryota > Metazoa > Chordata > Amphibia > Anura > Ranidae > Pelophylax > Pelophylax lessonae. The sequence goes on from NC_138771.1 coordinate 423,042,886, forward strand.
GGAGGAGTTGGGAACAGGAGGCAAACTGAAGCACCCTGCAATCCTCGGCGGTGGAAGGAGATGCGCCAAACAAATTTAAAAAGGTGTATCTCACATGTACCGATACAGACTATGCCGTAATTTAATTTTTTACACTCAAACAGGGTGTATATTGAATAGCGGAATAGGAAAATTTTTACAAAACGGTGGTGTATCTCACACGTACAAACTCAGACTAGGCCCCGATTACTATTTTTTGTACCCCCAAAGGCAGGATGAGGAGTAGGAGGAGTTCGGAACAGGAAGGAGGCAGACTGAAGCACCCTGCAATCCTCGGGCGATATTAGATGCGCCCCAAAAATTGGAAAGGTGTATCTCACACGTACCGATACAGACTATCCCGCAATTTAATTGTTTTTACCCAAAGGTGTAGATTGAATAGTGGAATAGAAAATATGATATCAAAAGGTGTATGTATCTCACACGTAGAGACCCAGACTAGGCCCAAATTACTATTTTTTGTACCCGCAAAGGCAGGATGAGGAGTAGGAGGAGTTCGGAACAGGCAGGAGGCACACTGAAGCACCCTCAAATCCTCGCCAGTATGAGATGCGCCCCAAAAATTGGAACGGTGTATCTCACACGTACCGACATAGACTATCCCGCAATTTAACTGTTTTTACCCAAAGATGTAGATTGAATAGCGGAATAGAAAATATGATATCAAAAGGGGTATGTATCTCACACGTAGAGACCCAGACTAAGCCCAAATTACTATTTTTTGTACCCCCAAAGGCAGGATGAGGAGTAGGAGGAGTTCGGAACAGGCAGGAGGCACACTGAAGCACCCTCAAATCCTCGGCAGTATGAGATGCGCCCCAAAAATTTGAAAGGTGTATCTCACACGTACAGATACAGACTATCCCGCAATTTAATTGTTTTTACCCCAAAGGTGTAGATTAAATAGCGGAATAGAAAATATTATCAAAAGGTGTATGTATCTCACACGTACAGAACCAGACTAGGCCCCGATTACTATTTTTTGTACCCCCAAAGGCAGGATGAGGAGAAGGAGGAGTTCGGAACAGGCAGGAGGCACACTGAAGCACCCTGCAATCCTCGGTGGTATGAGAAGCGCCCCAAAAATTGGAAAAGTGTATCTCACACGTACCGACACAGACTATCCCGCAATTTAATGGTTTTACCCCAAAGGTGTAGATTGAATAGCGGAATAGAAAATATGATATCAAAAGGTGTATGTATCTCACACGTACCGACACAGACTATCCCGCAACTGAATTGTTTTTTCCCCAAAGGTGTAGATTAAATAGCGGAATAGAAAATATTATCAAAAGGTGTATGTATCTCACACGTACAGAACCAGACTAGGCCCCGATTACTATTTTTTGTACCCCCAAAGGCAGGATGAGGAGTAGGAGGAGTTCGGAACAGGCAGGAGGCAGACTGAAGCACCCTGCAATCCTCGGCGGTATGAGATGCGCCCCAAAAATTGGAAAGGTGTATCTCACACGTACCTACACAGACTATCCCGCAATTTAATTGTTTTTACCCCAAAGGTGTAGATTGAATAGCGGAATAGAAAATATGATATCAAAAGGTGTATGTATCTCACACGTACTGACACAGACTATCCCGCAATTGAATTGTTTTTACCCCAAAGGTGTAGATTAAATAGCGGAATAGAAAATATTATCAAAAGGTGTATGTATCTCACACGTACAGAACCAGACTAGGCCCCGATTACTATTTTTTGTACCCCCAAAGGCAGGATGAGGAGTAGGAGGAGTTCGGAACAGGCAGGAGGCAGACTAAAGCACCCTGCAATCCTCGGCGGTATGAGATGCGCCCCAAAAATTGGAAAGGTGTATCTCACACGTACCTACACAGACTATCCCGCAATTTAATTGTTTTTACCCCAAAGGTGTAGATTGAATAGCGGAATAGAAAATATGATATCAAAAGGTGTATGTATCTCACACGTACCGACACAGACTATCCCGCAATTTAATTGTTTTTACCCCAAAGGTGTAGATTAAATAGCGGAATAGAAAATATTATCAAAAGGTGTATGTATCTCACACGTACAGAACCAGACTAGGCCCAGATTATTATTTTTTGTACCCCCAAAGGCAGGATGAGGAGTAGGAGGAGTTCGGAACAGGCAGGAGGCAGACTGAAGCACCCTCAAATCCTCGGCAGTATGAGATGCGCCCCAAAAATTGGAAAGGTGTATCTCACACGTACCGACACAGACTATCCCGCAATTTAACTCTTTTTACCCAAAGGTGTAGATTGAATAGCGGAATAGAAAATATGATATCAAAAGGGGTATGTATCTCACACGTAGAGACCCAGACTAAGAACAAATTACTATTTTTTGTACCCCCAAAGGCAGGATGAGGAGTAGGAGGAGTTTGGAACAGGCAGGAGGCACACTGAAGCACCCTCAAATCCTCGGCAGTATGAGATGCGCCCCAAAAATTTGAAAGGTGTATCTCACACGTACAGATACAGACTATGCCGCAATTTAATTGTTTTAACCCAAAGGTGTAGATTGAATAGCGAAATAGAAAATATGATATCAAAAGGTGTATGTATCTCACACGTACCGACACAGACTATCCCGCAATTTAATTGTTTTTACCCCAAAGGTGTAGATTAAATAGTGGAATAGAAAATATTATCAAAAGGTGTATGTATCTCACACGTACAGAACCAGACTTGGCCCCGATTACTATTTTTTGTACCCCCAAAGGCAGGATGAGGAGAAGGAGGAGTTCGGAACAGGCAGGAGGCACACTGAAGCACCCTGCAATCCTCGGCGGTATGAGATGCGCCCCAAAAATTGGAAAAGTGTATCTCACACGTACCGACACAGACTATCCCGCAATTTAATTGTTTTTACCCCAAAGGTGTAGATTGAATAGCGGAATAGAAAATATGATATCAAAAGGTGTATGTATCTCACACGTACCGACACAGACTATCCCGCAATTGAATTGTTTTTACCCCAAAGGTGTAGATTAAATAGCGGAATAGAAAATATTATCAAAAGGTGTATGTATCTCACACGTACAGAACCAGACTAGGCCCCGATTACTATTTTTTGTACCCCCAAAGGCAGGATGAGGAGTAGGAGGAGTTCGGAACAGGCAGGAGGCACACTGAAGCACCCTGCAATCCTCGGCGGTATGAGATGCGCCCCAAAAATTGGAAAGGTGTATCTCACACGTACCTACACAGACTATCCCGCAATTTAATTGTTTTTACCCCAAAGGTGTAGATTGAATAGCGGAATAGAAAATATGATATCAAAAGGTGTATGTATCTCACACGTACCGACACAGACTATCCCGCAATTGAATTGTTTTTACCCCAAAGGTGTAGATTAAATAGCGGAATAGAAAATATTATCAAAAGGTGTATGTATCTCACACGTACAGAACCAGACTAGGCCCCGATTACTATTTTTTGTACCCCCAAAGGCAGGATGAGGAGTAGGAGGAGTTCGGAACAGGCAGGAGGCAGACTGAAGCACCCTGCAATCCTCGGCGGTATGAGATGCGCCGAAAAAATTGGAAAGGTGTATCTCACACGTACCGACACAGACTATCCCGCAATTTAATTGTTTTTACCCAAAGGTGTAGATTAAATAGCGGAATAGAAAATATTATCAAAAGGTGTATGTATCTAACACGTACAGAACCAGACTAGGCCCTGATTACTATTTTTTGTACCCCCAAAGGCAGGATGAGGAGTAGGAGGAGTTCGGAACAGGCAGGAGGCACACTGAGGCACCCTGCAATCCTCGGCGGTATGAGATGCGCCCCAAATATTGGAAAGGTGTATCTCACACGTACCAACACAGACTATCCCGCAATTTAATTGTTTTTACTCCAAAGGTGTAGATTGAATAGCGGAATAGAAAATATGATATCAAAAGGTCTATGTATCTCACACGTACCGACACAGACTATCCCGCAATTTAATTGTTTTTACCCCAAAGGTGTAGATTGAATAGCGGAATAGAAAATATGATATCAACAGGTGTATGTATCTCACACGTACCGATACAGACTATCCCGCAATTTAATTGTTTTTACCCCAAAGGTGTAGATTAAATAGCGGAATAGAAAATATTATCAAAACGTGTATGTATCTCACACGTACAGAACCAGACTAGGCCCCGATTACTATTTTTTGAACCCCCAAAGGCAGGATGAGGAGTAGGAGGAGTTTGGAACAGGCAGGAGGCACACTGAAGCACCCTGCAATCCTCGGCGGTATGAGATGCGCCCCAAAAATTGGAAAGGTGTATCTCACACGTACCGACACAGACTATCCCGTGATTTAATTGTTTATACTCCAAAGGTGTAGATTGAATAGCGGAATAGAAAATATGATATCAAAAGGTGTATGTATCTCACACGTACCGACACAGACTATCCCGCAATTTAATTGTTTTTACCCCAAAGGTGTAGATTAAATAGCGGAATAGAAAATATTATCAAAAGGTGTATGTATCTCACACGTACAGAACCAGACTAGGCCCAAATTACTATTTTTTGTACCCCCAAAGGCAGGATGAGGAGTAGGAGGAGTTCAGAACAGGCAGGAGGCACACTTAAGCACCCTCAAATCCTTGGCAGTATGAGATGCGCCCCAAAAATTGGAAAGGTGTATCTCACACGTACCGACACAGACTATATCACAATTTAATTGTTTTTACCCAAAGGTGTAGATTGAATAGCGGAATAGAAAATATGATATCAAAAGGTGTATGTATCTCACACGTAGAGACCCAGACTAGGCCCAAATTACTATTTTTTGTACTCCCAAAGGCAGGATGAGGAGTAGGAGGAGTTCGGAACAGGCAGGAGGCACACTGAAGCACCCTCAAATCCTCGGCAGTATGAGATGCGCAGCAAAATTTGGAAAGGTGTATCTCACACGTACCGACAGACTATCCCGCAATTTAATTGTTTTTACTCCAAAGGTGTAGATTGAATAGCGGAATAGAAAATATGATATCAAAAGGTGTATGTATCTCACACGTACCGACACAGACTATCCCGCAATTTAATTGTTTTTACCCCAAAGGTGTAGATTAAATAGCGGAATAGAAAATATTATCAAAAGGTGTATGTATCTCACACATACAGAACCAGACTAGGCCCCGATTACTATTTTTTATACCCCAAAAGGCAGGATGAGGAGTAGGAGAAGTTCGGAACAGGCAGGAGGCACACTGAAGCACCCTCAAATCCTCGGCAGTATGAGATTCACCCCAAAAATTGGAAAGGTGTATCTCACACGTACAGATACAGACTATCCCGCAATTTAATTGTTTTTACCCAAAGGTGTAGATTGAATAGCGGAAAAGAAAATATGATATCAAAAGGTGTATGTATCTCACACGTACCGACACAGACTATCCCGCAATTGAATTGTTTTTACCCCAAAGGTGTAGATTAAATAGCGGAATAGAAAATATTATCAAAAGGTGTATGTATCTCACACGTACAGAACCAGACTAGGCCCCGATTACTATTTTTTGTACCCCCAAAGGCAGGATGAGGAGTAGGAGGAGTTCGGAACAGGCAGGAGGCAGACTGAAGCACCCTGCAATCCTCGGCGGTATGAGATGCGCCGAAAAAATTGGAAAGGTGTATCTCACACGTACCGACACAGACTATCCCGCAATTTAATTGTTTTTACCCAAAGGTGTAGATTAAATAGCGGAATAGAAAATATTATCAAAAGGTGTATGTATCTAACACGTACAGAACCAGACTAGGCCCTGATTACTATTTTTTGTACCCCCAAAGGCAGGATGAGGAGTAGGAGGAGTTCGGAACAGGCAGGAGGCACACTGAGGCACCCTGCAATCCTCGGCGGTATGAGATGCGCCCCAAATATTGGAAAGGTGTATCTCACACGTACCAACACAGACTATCCCGCAATTTAATTGTTTTTACTCCAAAGGTGTAGATTGAATAGCGGAATAGAAAATATGATATCAAAAGGTCTATGTATCTCACACGTACCGACACAGACTATCCCGCAATTTAATTGTTTTTACCCCAAAGGTGTAGATTGAATAGCGGAATAGAAAATATGATATCAACAGGTGTATGTATCTCACACGTACCGATACAGACTATACCGCAATTTAATTGTTTTTACCCCAAAGGTGTAGATTAAATAGCGGAATAGAAAATATTATCAAAACGTGTATGTATCTCACACGTACAGAACCAGACTAGGCCCCGATTACTATTTTTTGAACCCCCAAAGGCAGGATGAGGAGTAGGAGGAGTTTGGAACAGGCAGGAGGCACACTGAAGCACCCTGCAATCCTCGGCGGTATGAGATGCGCCCCAAAAATTGGAAAGGTGTATCTCACACGTACCGACACAGACTATCCCGTGATTTAATTGTTTATACTCCAAAGGTGTAGATTGAATAGCGGAATAGAAAATATGATATCAAAAGGTGTATGTATCTCACACGTACCGACACAGACTATCCCGCAATTTAATTGTTTTTACCCCAAAGGTGTAGATTAAATAGCGGAATAGAAAATATTATCAAAAGGTGTATGTATCTCACACGTACAGAACCAGACTAGGCCCAAATTACTATTTTTTGTACCCCCAAAGGCAGGATGAGGAGTAGGAGGAGTTCAGAACAGGCAGGAGGCACACTTAAGCACCCTCAAATCCTTGGCAGTATGAGATGCGCCCCAAAAATTGGAAAGGTGTATCTCACACGTACCGACACAGACTATATCACAATTTAATTGTTTTTACCCAAAGGTGTAGATTGAATAGCGGAATAGAAAATATGATATCAAAAGGTGTATGTATCTCACACGTAGAGACCCAGACTAGGCCCAAATTACTATTTTTTGTACTCCCAAAGGCAGGATGAGGAGTAGGAGGAGTTCGGAACAGGCAGGAGGCACACTGAAGCACCCTCAAATCCTCGGCAGTATGAGATGCGCAGCAAAATTTGGAAAGGTGTATCTCACACGTACCGACAGACTATCCCGCAATTTAATTGTTTTTACTCCAAAGGTGTAGATTGAATAGCGGAATAGAAAATATGATATCAAAAGGTGTATGTATCTCACACGTACCGACACAGACTATCCCGCAATTTAATTGTTTTTACCCCAAAGGTGTAGATTAAATAGCGGAATAGAAAATATTATCAAAAGGTGTATGTATCTCACACATACAGAACCAGACTAGGCCCCGATTACTATTTTTTATACCCCAAAAGGCAGGATGAGGAGTAGGAGAAGTTCGGAACAGGCAGGAGGCACACTGAAGCACCCTCAAATCCTCGGCAGTATGAGATTCACCCCAAAAATTGGAAAGGTGTATCTCACACGTACAGATACAGACTATCCCGCAATTTAATTGTTTTTACCCAAAGGTGTAGATTGAATAGCGGAAAAGAAAATATGATATCAAAAGGTGTATGTATCTCACACGTACCGACACAGACTATCCCGCAATTTAATTGTTTTTACTCCAAAGGTGTAGATTGAATAGCGGAATAGAAAATATGATATCAAAAGGTGTATGTATCTCACACGTACCGACACAGACTATCCCGCAATTTAATTGTTTTTACCCAAAGGTGTAAATTGAATAGCGGAATAGAAAATATGATATCAAAAGGTGTATGTATCTCACACGTAGAGACCCAGACTAGGCCCAAATTACTATTTTTTGTACCCCCAAACATAGGATGAGGAGTAGGAGGAGTTCGGAACAGGCAGGAGGCACACTGAAGCACCCTCAAATCCTTGGCAGTATGAGATGCGCCCCAAAAATTGGAAAGGTGTATCTCACACGTACCGATACAGACTATCCCGCAATTTAATTGTTTTTACCCAAAGGTGTAGATTGAATAGCGGAATAGAAAATATGATATCAAAAGGTGTATGTATCTCAAACATAGAGACCCAGACTAGGCCCAAATTACTATTTTTTTGTACCACCAAAGGCAGGATGAGGAGTAGGAGGAGTTCGGAACAGGCAGGAGGCACACTGAAGCACCCTCAAATCCTCGGCAGTATGAGATGCGCCCCAAAAATTGGAAAGGTGTATCTCACACGTACCGATACAGACTGTGATGGTGTTCACCATCACTGGAATTTAAGGACAGATGGGTGAGGGGTTGAATTGCTTCATTTTTGTCAGCAAGGTCAATTCTTCCCTTTGCCATGAGGTTTCTGAGCAGGAAGTCCACTCCTTATATGGTCATCCCAGGAAGTTCTGAGGAGACGGACTGTCTAAGGTGGCTCCCCATTCAACTATTGTCAGGTATGCTAATGACCGCACCTGTTGTCTGCTAAGGGAGGTATTGACACAGAGTAATGTGTATTGAGGCCTCGTTAGGGAACCATTGTTCTGTGTCTGACTATTATGTACATTGGTTGCCCCTGGGGCTTCTGTCTCCTTGCATTGGTCAAAGCTATCTGACCAATCCCTACTGACTCATTTTCAAGTCCTCATTTGCATTTCCTGGTCAAGCTATCTGACCAATCACTACTGACTCATTTTCGAGCCCTCATTTGCATGTCCGGAGAGGACCATAATGGGAACTGCAGGTACTTTACAATTGACCAATAGGAAAGCGGTTGTTGGGGGCAGGATGTTCCAAATTCTGTATAAAAGTGTGCTGTGTTCTTCCAATAAATTGTCTTCCTGTTTGAACTTACAAACAGCCTGCCTGGTGTGTTCTAATCGATTCCGGATGGCACATAGCTGTAGTTCGGATCCCGGATCCTTGGTTGACCGAACCATCAGACGTTGCGATCTGCAAGCTGACTGACTAGAAACAGAGGAGTGTCGGGAGAGCGGACAGAGCGAGCAAGGGTCTCGTCACATTGGTTGGCAGCGGTGGGATTTGCTCTCCAGTTACCGGGACACTCCAAACCACCACAGTAAATGACCAGCTATGCAGCATGCAGGATAGCCATGCTGAGAGACTTACTTGAGAGACTTACTTGAGGGACCAGTGGGACAAAGAACAAGGCCACCCTGATCAGTGAGCTGGCCGAGATGGATCAGAGGGAGGGTGATGCAGGACCCCGGTCAGTTGAAGACTTGTTTCAGCAACGAGTTCGGGAGCGGTTGGCATTATATGGTGCTAACCCATCAGAGACCGCCATACAGAATGCCATTAGAGACATCCAGCTGCAGGATGAGCGACAAGAGAAAGAACTAGAGCGACAAGAGAAAGAACGAGAACGACAAGAGAGGGAACGAGAGCGGCAACATGAGCAGAAAATGGCAGAAATACGTCAATCGGAGAAAATGCCTAAAGATGCAGCGACTGTCCGTAAGTTGCCCTTTCGGGCGTTCAAACTATTAAGGAAGGAGAGGAGGAAATTGACGCATTCCTGCAGGACTTTGAGAGACTATGCCAGATACATGAAGTACTGTCCCAAGATTGGGTCGCCTTACTGGCGAGTAATTTAACTGGCAGAGCGGCAGATGCATATCGGGCCCTGGAGGACGAAGACGCTAAAGACTATGACCAGGTAAAAGAAGCTTTGCTAGCCCGATTTGCCATTACACCCGAAGCCAGCCGGATTAAGTTTCGAGAATCCCGGAAACAAACCAACACAACATACGTGGAGTGGGCACATCGTATGCAGCAGAACCTTAAGAGCTGGTTACAGGGAAGCCACGCTCATACCATAGAGGACATCACCCAGCTAGTACTATTAGAACAGTTCTTTAACCACACCCCTCCGGTAGTACGGGATTGGGTGCGAGATAAACAACCACAGACGGTACAGCAAGCGGCTACTCTGGCCGATGAATATCTGGACTCTCGAAGGTCAGGCAAAAACGAGCGCTATCCACTGTCTCGGCCCAGTTTGCCAGCCTCTAAGCCGACTTCAGTACCTCCGTGGTCTGCCTCTAGACCCCCAGCCCGACCCAACCCTCCTACCAGACCTAAGTGCTATACCTGTAACCGAACTGGTCATCTGCAACGACATTGCCCTAGCCAATCCACGAGGTATCGAGAGACTAATCATCCATCCAGACCAGCGGCTCATTGCTACCAGAATGAGCCCAACCATCGAGATGTTCAGGAAGAGTGCGGCGAACTTTTCGAAGTGGATCCTGTCCAAGCTGCTGCCGGAGATAATCGGCAGCACCATCGCCAGGCAGTATTGGTTAATGAGCAGCCGGCCCAGGGACTCCGCGATTCCGGGGCTACGATTACCCTCATCCAGCCTCACATGATTCCCCAGTCAGCCCGGACCGGCCAGACTGTTGTTGTCAGGGTAGCAGGGGGCCAGGTGCTACGTTTATCCACCGCCCAAGTCCTCTTGGATTGGGGCTCAGGGGAGCGATATGTGCGAGTGGGATTGCAATGCGAGTTACCCGCAGAAGTACTTTTGGGGAACGATTTGGGCCATTTAACTTCCTCTTATGCCCCAGAGGCCACCATGGCCGGGACCACCAGACGTCACAGCCACAGTCGCTCTCCCATGTCAAATCGAAGGCGGCATATAGGAAGTAGAGTACGTCCGGTAAATCCTGATCCTAACTGCTGTTTGGGCGTGTTTGGCCTAAGTCTTTACACAACGGAGCAAGATCTAAGAGAAGTATTTTCAACATATGGTCCAATGGCTTATGTATCCATTGTGTATGATCGGCAGTCTCGGCGTTCCAGGGGTTTCGCGTTTGTCTGCTTTGAAAATGTTGAAGACGCAAAGGAGGCAAAAGAACGTGCAAATGGAATGGAACTTGATGGAAGACACATACGTGTATAATTCTCAATTACACAAAGGCTCCACACCCCTACACCAGGAATATACATGGGAATGCGGATGGGTTGTCCCGGCAGACAGACCTAGAACCTTAAGACTACTTTTCCAACATCCTCGAGTTGACCCGTTCGGGGTCCCACTGTGGCTGTTGGACTGTTTACCCGGGGGAAGATATGTGATGGTGTTCACCATCACTGGAATTTAGGGACAGATCGGTGAGGGGTTGAATTGCTTCATTTTTGTCAGCAAGGTCAATTGTTCCCTTTGCCATGAGGTTTCTGAGCAGGAAGTCCACTCCTTATATGGTCATCCCAGGAAGTTCTGAGGAGACAGACTGTCTAAGGTGGCTCCCCATTCAACTATTGTCAGGTCTGCTAATGACCGCACCTGTTGTCTGCTAAGGGAGGTATTGACACAGAGTAATGTGTATTGAGGCCTCGTTAGGGAACCATTGTTCTGTGTCTGACTATTATGTACATTGGTTGCCCCTGGGGCTTCTGTCTCCTTGCATTGGTCAAAGCTATCTGACCAATCCCTACTGACTCATTTTCAAGTCCTCATTTGCATTTCCTGGTCAAGCTATCTGACCAATCACTACTGACTCATTTTTGAGCCCTCATTTGCATGTCCGGAGAGGACCAGAATGGGAACTGCAGGTACTTTACAATTGACCAATAGGAAAGCGGTTGTTGGGGGCAGGATGTTCCGAATTCTGTATAAAAGTGTGCTGTGTTCTTCCAATAAATTGTCTTCCTGTTTGAACTTACATACAGCCTGCCTGGTGTGTGTTCTAATGGATTCCGGACGGCACATAGCTGTAGTTCGGATCCCGGATCCTTGGTTGACCGAACCATCAGACGTTGCGATCTGCAAGCTGACTGACTAGAAACAGAGGAGTGTCGGGAGAGCGGACAGAGCAAGCAAGGATCTCGTCACACAGACTATCCCGCAATTTAATTGTTTTTACCCAAAGGTGTAGATTGAATATCAGAATAGAAAATATGATATCAAAAGGTGTATGTATCTCACACGTAGAGACCCAGACTAGGCCCAAATTACTCTTTTTTGTACCCCCAAAGGCAGGATGAGGAGTAGGAGGAGTTCTGAACAGGCAGGAGGCACACTGAAGCACCCTCAAATCCTCGGCAGTATGAGATGCGCCCCAAAAATTGGAAAGGTGTATCTCACACGTACCGACACAGACTATCCCGCAATTTAACTGTTTTTACCCAAAGGTGTAGATTGAATAGCGGAATAGAAAATATGATATCAAAAGGGGTATGTATCTCACACGTAGAGACCCAGACTAGGCCCAAATTACTATTTTTTGTACCCCCAAAGGCAGGATGAGGAGTAGGAGGAGTTCGGAACAGGCAGGAGGCACACTGAAGCACCCTCAAATCCTCGGCAGTATGAAATGTGCCCAAAAATTGGAAAGGTGTATCTCACACGTACCGATACAGACTATCCCGCAATTTAATTGTTTTTACCCAAAGGTGTAGATTGAATAGCGGAATAGAAAATATGATACCAAAAGGTGTATGTATCTCACACGTAGAGACCCAGAATAGGCCCAAATTACTATTTTTTATACCCCCAAAGGCAGGATGAGGAGTAGGAGGAGTTCGGAACAGGCAGGAGGCACACTGAAGCACCCTCAAATCCTCGGCAGTATGAGATGCGCCCCAAAAATTGGAAAGGTGTATCTCACACGTACAGACTATCCCGCAATTTAATTGTTTTTACCCCAAAGGTGTAGATTAAATAGCGGAATAGAAAATATTATCAAAAGGTGTATGTATCTCACACGTACAGAACCAGACTAGGCCCTGATTACTATTTTTTGTACCCCCAAAGGCAGGATGAGGAGTAGGAGGAGTTCAGAACAGGCAGGAGGCACACTGAAGCACCCTGCAATCCTCGACGGTATGAGATGCGCACCAAAAATTGGAAAGGTGTATCTCACACGTACCGACACAGACTATCCTGCAATTTAATTGTTTTTACTCCAAAGGTGTAGATTGAATAGCGGAATAGAAAATATGATATCAAAAGGTGTATGTATCTCACACGTACCGACACAGACTATCCCGCAATTTAATTGTTTTTACCCCAAAGGTGTAGATTAAATAGCGGAATAGAAAATATTATCAAAAGGTGTATGTATCTCACACGTACAGAACCAGACTAGGCCCTGATTACTATTTTTTGTACCCCCAAAGGCAGGATGAGGAGTAGGAGGAGTTCGGAACAGGCAGGAGGCACACTGAGGCACCCTGCAATCCTCGACGGTATGAGATGCGCACCAAAAATTGGAAAGGTGTATCTCACACGTACCGACACAGACTATCCTGCAATTTAATTGTTTTTACTCCAAAGGTGTAGATTGAATAGTGGAATAGAAAATATGATATCAAAAGGTGTATGTATCTCACACGTACCGACACAGACTATCCCGCAATTTAATTGTTTTTACCCCAAAGGTGTAGATTGAATAGCGGAATAGAAAATATGATATCAAAAGGTGTATGTATCTCACACGTACCGACACAGACTATCCCGCAATTTAATTTTTTTTAACCCAAAGGTGTAGATTAAATAGCGGAATAGAAAATATTATCAAAAGGTGTATGGATCTCACACGTACAGAACCAGACTAGGCCCCGATTACTATTTTTTGTACCCCAAAAGGCAGGATGAGGAGTAGGAGGAGTACGGAACCGGCAGGAGGCACACTGAAGCACCCTGCAATCCTCGGCGGTATGAGATGCGCCCCAAAAATTGGAAAGATGTATCTCACACGTACCGACACAGACTATCCCGCAATTTAATTGTTTTTACTCCAAAGGTGTAGATTGAATAGCGGAATAGAAAATATGATATCAAAAGGTGTATGTATCTCACACGTACCGACACAGACTATCCCGCAATTTAATTGTTTTTACCCCAAAGGTGTAGATTAAATAGCGGAATAGAAAATATTATCAAAAGGTGTATGTATCTCACACGTACAGAACCAGACTAGGCCCCGATTACTATTTTTTGTACACCCAAAGGCAGGATGAGGAGTAGGAGGAGTTCGGAACAGGCAGGAGGCACACTGAAGCACCCTCAAATCCTCGGCAGTATGAGATGCGCCCCAAAAATTGGAAAGGTGTATCTCACACGTATCGACACAGACTATCCCGCAATTTAATTGTTTTTACCCAAAGGTGTAGATTGAATAGCGGAATAGAAAATATGATATCAAAAGGTGTATGTATCTCACACGTAGAGACCCAGACTATCCCGCAATTTAATTTTTTTTAACCCAAAGGTGTAGATTAAATAGCGGAATAGAAAATATTATCAAAAGGTGTATGTATCTCACACGTACAGAACCAGACTAGGCCCCGATTACTATTTTTTGTACCCCAAAAGGCAGGATGAGGAGTAGGAGGAGTACGGAACCGGCAGGAGGCACACTGAAGCACCCTGCAATCCTCGGCGGTATGAGATGCGCCCCAAAAATTGGAAAGATGTATCTCACACGTACCGACACAGACTATCCCGCAATTTAATTGTTTTTACTCCAAAGGTGTAGATTGAATAGCGGAATAGAAAATATGATATCAAAAGGTGTATGTATCTCACACGTACCGACACAGACTATCCCGCAATTTAATTGTTTTTACCCCAAAGGTGTAGATTAAATAGCGGAATAGAAAATATTATCAAAAGGTGTATGTATCTCACACGTACAGAACCAGACTAGGCCCCGATTACTATTTTTTGTACACCCAAAGGCAGGATGAGGAGTAGGAGGAGTTCGGAACAGGCAGGAGGCACACTGAAGCACCCTCAAATCCTCGGCAGTATGAGATGCGCCCCAAAAATTGGAAAGGTGTATCTCACACGTATCGACACAGACTATCCCGCAATTTAATTGTTTTTACCCAAAGGTGTAGATTGAATAGCGGAATAGAAAATATGATATCAAAAGGTGTATGTATCTCACACGTAGAGACCCAGACTAGGCCCAAATTACTATTTTTTGTTCCCCCAAAGGCAGGATGAGGAGTAGGAGGAGTTCGGAACAGGCAGGAGGCACACTGAAGCACCCTCAAATCCTTGGCAGTATGAGATGCGCCCCAAAAATTGGAAAGGTGCATCTCACACGTACCGATACAGACTATCCCGCAATTTAATTGTTTTTACCCAAAGGTGTAGATTGAATAGCGGAATAGAAAATATGATATCAAAAGGTGTATGTATCTCACACATAGAGACCCAGACTAGGCCCAAATTACTATTTTTTTGTACCCCCAAAGGCAGGATGAGGAGTAGGAGGAGTTCGGAAAAGGCAGGGGGCACACAAAAGCACCCTCAAATCCTCGGCAGTATGAGATGCGCCCCAAAAATTGGAAAGGTGTATCTCACAGGTACCGATACAGACTATCCCGCAATTTAATTGCTTTTACCCAAAGGTGTAGATTGAATATCGGAATAGAAAATATGTTATCAAAAGGTGTATGTATCTCACACGTAGAGACCCAGACTAGGCTCAAATTACTATTTTTTGTACCCCCAAAGGCAGGATGAGGAGTAGGAGAAGTTCGGAACAGGCAGGAGGCACACTGAAGCACCCTCAAATCCTCGGCAGTATGAGATGCGCCCCAAAAATTGGAAAGGTGTATCTCACACGTACCGACACAGACTATCCCGCAATTTAACTGTTTTTACCCAAAGGTGTACATTGAATAGCGGAATAGAAAATATGATATCAAAAGGGGTATGTATCTCACACGTAGAGACCCAGACTATGCCCAAATTACAATTTTTTTGTACCCCCAAAGGCAGGATGAGGAGTAGGAGGAGTTTGGAACAGGCAGGAGGCACACTGAAGCACCCTCAAATCCTCGGCAGTATGAGATGCGCCCCAAAAATTGGAAAGGTGTATCTCACACGTACCGATACAGACTATCCCGCAATTTAATTGTTTTTACCCAAAGGTGTAGATTGAATATCGGAATAGAAAATATGATATCAAAAGGTGTATGTATCTCACACGTAGAGACCCAGACTAGGCCCAAATTACTATTTTTTGTACCCCCAAAGGCAGGATGAGGAGTAGGAGGAGTTCGGAACAGGCAGGAGGCACACTGAAGCACCCTCAAATCCTCGGCAGTATGAGATGCGCCCCAAAAATTGGAAAGGTGTATCTCACACGTACCGACACAGGCTATCCCGCAATTTAACAGTTTTTACCCAAAGGTGTACATTGAATAGCGGAATAGAAAATATGATATCAAAAGGGGTATGTATCTAAAAGGTAGAGACCCAGACTAGGCCCAAATTACTATTTTTTATACCCCCAAAGGCAGGATGAGGAGTAGGAGGAGTTCGGAACATCAGGAGGCACACTGTAGCACCCTCAAATCCTCGGCAGTATGAAATGCGCCCCAAAAATTGGAAAGGTGTATCTCACACGTACCGACACAGACTATCCCTCAATTTAATTGTTTTTACCCCAAAGGTGTAGATTGAATAGCGGAATAGAAAATATGATATCAAAAGGTGTATGTATCTCATACGTACCGACACAGACTATCCCGCAATTTAATTGTTTTTCCCCCAAAGGTGTAGATTAAATAGCCGAATAGAAAATATTATCAAAAGGTGTATGTATCTCACACGTACAGAACCAGACTAGGCCCTGATTACTATTTTTTGTACCCCCAAAGGCAGGATGAGGAGTAGGAGGAGTTCGGAACAGGCAGGAGGCACACTGAGGCACCCTCAAATCCTCGGCAGTATGAGATGCGCCCCAAAAATTGGAAAGGTGTATCTCACACGTACCGACACAGACTATCCCGCAATTTAACTGTTTTTACCCAAAGGTGTACATTGAATAGCGGAATAGAAAATATGATATCAAAAGTGGTATGTATCTCACACGTAGAGACCCAGACTAGGCCCAAATTACTATTTTTTTATACCCCCAAAGGCAGGATGAGAAGTAGGAGGAGTTCGGAACAGGCAGGAGGCACACTGAAGCACCCTCAAATCCTCGGCAGTATGAGATGCGCCCCAAAAATTGGAAAAATGTATCTCACACGTACCGACACAGACTATCCCGCAATTTAATTGTTTTTACTCCAAAGGTGTAGATTGAATAGCGGAATAGAAAATATGATATCAAAAGGTGTATGTATCTCACACGTACCGACACAGACTATCCCGCAATTTAATTGTTTTTACCCCAAAGGTGTAGATTAAATAGCGGAATAGAAAATATTATCAAAAGGTGTATGTATCTCACACGTACAGAACCAGACTAGGCCCCGATTACTATTTTTTGTACACCCAAAGGCAGGATGAGGAGTAGGAGGAGTTCGGAAAAGGCAGGAGGCACACTGAAGCACCCTCAAATCCTCGGCAGTATGAGATGCGCCCCAAAAATTGGAAAGGTGTATCTCACACGTACCGACACAGACTATCCCGCAATTTAATTGTTTTTACCCAAAGGTGTAGATTGAATAGCGGAATAGAAAATATGATATCAAAAGGTGTATGTATCTCACACGTAGAGACCCAGACTAGGCCCAAATTACTATTTTTTGTTCCCCCAAAGGCAGGATGAGGAGTAGGAGGAGTTCGGAACAGGCAGGAGGCACACTGAAGCACCCTCAAATCCTTGGCAGTATGAGATGCGCCCCAAAAATTGGAAAGGTGTATCTCACACGTACCGATACAGACTATCCCGCAATTTAATTGTTTTTACCCAAAGGTGTAGATTGAATAGCGGAATAGAAAATATGATATCAAAAGGTGTATGTATCTCACACATAGAGACCCAGACTAGGCCCAAATTACTATTTTTTGGACCCCCAAAGGCAGGATGAGGAGTAGGAGGAGTTCGGAACAGGCAGGAGGCACACGGAAGCACCCTCAAATCCTCGGCAGTATGAGATGCGCCCCAAAAATTGGAAAGGTGTATCTCACACGTACCGATACAGACTATCCCGCAATTTAATTGCTTTTACCCAAAGGTGTAGATTGAATATCGGAATAGAAAATATGATATCAAAAGGTGTATGTATCTCACACGTACAGAACGAGACTAGGCTCCGATTACTATTTTTTGTACACCCAAAGGCAGGTTGAGGAGTAGGAGGACTTCGGAACAGGCAGGAGGCACACTGAAGCACCCTCAAATCCTTGGCAGTATGAGATGCGCCCCAAAAATTGGAAAGGTGTATCTCACACGTACCGATACAGACTATCCCGCAATTTAATTGTTTTTACCCAAAGGTGTAGATTGAATAGCGGAATAGAAAATATGATATCAAAAGGTGTATGTATCTCACACGTAGAGACCCAGACTAGGCCCAAATTACTATTTTTTGTACCCCCAAAGGCAGGATGAGGAGTAGGAGGAGTTCGGAACAGGCAGGAGGCACACTGAAGCACCCTCAAATCCTCGGCAGTATGAAATGCGCCCAAAAATTGGAAAGGTGTATCTCACACGTACCGACACAGACTATCCCGCAATTTAACTGTTTTTACCCAAAGGTGTACATTGAATAGCGGAATAGAAAATATGATATCAAAAGGGGTATGTATCTCACACGTAGAGACCCAGACTAGGCCCAAATTACTATTTTTTGTACCCCCAAAGGCAGGATGAGGAGTAGGAGGAGTTCGGAACAGGCAGGAGGAACACTGAAGCACCCTCAAATCCTCGGCAGTATGAAATGTGCCCCAAAAATTGGAAAGGTGTATCTCACACGTACCGATACAGACTATCCCGCAATTTAATTGTTTTTACCCAAAGGTGTAGATTGAATAGCGGAATAGAAAATATGATACCAAAAGGTGTATGTATCTCACACGTAGAGACCCAGAATAGGCCCAAATTACTATTTTTTTATACCCCCAAAGGCAGGATGAGGAGTAGGAGGAGTTCGGAACAGGCAGGAGGCACACTGAAGCACCCTCAAATCCTCGGCAGTATGAGATGCGCCCCAAAAATTGGAAAGGTGTATCTCACACGTACCGATACAGACTATCCCGAAATTTAATTGTTTTTACCCAAAGGTGTAGATTAAATATCGGAATAGAAAATATGATATCAAAAGGTGTATGTATCTCACACGTACAGAACGAGACTAGGCCCCGATTACTATTTTTTGTACACCCAAAGGCAGGTTGAGGAGTAGGAGGAGTTCGGAACAGGCAGGAGGCACACTGAAGCACCCTCAAATCCTTGGCAGTATGAGATGCGCCCCAAAAATTGGAAAGGTGTATCTCACACGTACCGATACAGACTATCCCGCAATTTAATTGTTTTTACCCAAAGGTGTAGATTGAATAGCGGAATAGAAAATATGATATCAAAAGGTGTATGTATCTCACACGTAGAGACCCAGACTAGGCCCAAATTACTATTTTTTGTACCCCCAAAGGCAGGATGAGGAGTAGGAGGAGTTCGGAACAGGCAGGAGGCACACTGAAGCACCCTCAAATCCTCGGCAGTATGAGATGCGCCCAAAAATTGGAAAGGTGTATCTCACACGTACCGACACAGACTATCCCGCAATTTAACTGTTTTTACCCAAAGGTGTACATTGAATAGCGGAATAGAAAATATGATATCAAAAGGGGTATGTATCTCACACGTAGAGACCCAGGCTAGGCCCAAATTACTATTTTTTGTACCCCCAAAGGCAGGATGAGGAGTAGGAGGAGTTCGGAACAGGCAGGAGGCACACTGAAGCACCCTCAAATCCTCGCCAGTATGAGATGCGCCCCAAAAATTGGAAAGGTGTATCTCACACGTACCGATACAGACCATCCCGAAATTTAATTGTTTTTACCCAAAGGTGTAGATTAAATATCGGAATAGAAAATATGATATCAAAAGGTGTATGTATCTCACACGTAGAGACCCAGACTATGCCCAAATTACTATTTTTTGTACCCCTAAAGGCAGGATGAGGAGTAGGAGGAGTTAGGAACAGGCAGGAGGCACACTGAAGCACCCTCAAATCCTCGGCAGTATGAGATGCGCCCCAAAAATTGGAAAGGTGTATCTCACACGTACCGACACAGACTATATCGCAATTTAATTGTTTTTAACCAAAGGTGTAGATTGAATAGCGGAATAGAAAATATGATATCAAAAGGTGTATGTATCTCACACGTAGAGACCCAGACTAGGCCCAAATTACTCTTTTTTGTACCCCCAAAGGCAGGATGAGGAGTAGGAGGAGTTCTGAACAGGCAGGAGGCACACTGAAGCACCCTCAAATCCTCGGCAGTATGAGATGCGCCCCAAAAATTGGAAAGGTGTGTCTAACACGTACCGATACAGACTATCCCGCATTTTAATTGTTTTTACCTAAAGGTGTAGATTGAATAGCGGAATAGAAAATATGATATCAAAAGGTGTATGTATCTCACACGTACCGACACAGACTATCCCGCAATTTACTTGTTTTTACTCCAAAGGTGTAGATTGAATAGCGGAATAGAAAATATGATATCAAAAGGTGTATGTATCTCACACGTACCGACACAGACTATCCCGCAATTTAATTTTTTTTACCCCAAAGGTGTAGATTAAATAGCGGAATAGAAAATATTATCAATAGGTGTATGTATCTCACACGTACAGAACGAGACTAGGCCCCGATTACTATTTTTTGTACACCCAAAGGCAGGTTGAGGAGTAGGAGGAGTTCGGAACAGGCAGGAGGCACACTGAAGCACCCTCAAATCCTTGGCAGTATGAGATGCGCCCCAAAAATTGGAAAGGTGTATCTCACACGTACCGATACAGACTATCCCGCAATTTAATTGTTTTTACCCAAAGGTGTAGATTGAATAGCGGAATAGAAAATATGATATCAAAAGGTGTATGTATCTCACACGTAGAGACCCAGACTAGGCCCAAATTACTATTTTTTGTACCCCCAAAGGCAGGATGAGGAGTAGGAGGAGTTCGGAAAACAGGCAGGAGGCACACTGAAGCACCCTCAAATCCTCGGCAGTATGAGATGCGCCCCAAAAATTGGAAAGGTGTATCTCACACGTACCAACACAGACTATCCCGCAATTTAACTGTTTTTACCCAAAGGTGTACATTGAATAGCGGAATAGAAAATATGATATCAAAGGGGGTATGTATCTCACACGTAGAGACCCAGACTAGGCCCAAATTACTATTTTTTGTACCCCCAAAGGCAGGATGAGGAGTAGGAGGAGTTCGGAACAGGCAGGAGGCACACTGAAGCACCCTCAAATCCTCGGCAGTATGAAATGTGCCCCAAAAATTGGAAAGGTGTATCTCACACGTACCGATACAGACTATCCCGCAATTTAATTGTTTTTACCCAAAGGTGTAGATTGAATAGCGGAATAGAAAATATGATACCAAAAGGTGTATGTATCTCACACGTAGAGACCCAGAATAGGCCCAAATTACTATTTTTTTATATCCCCAAAGGCAGGATGAGGAGTAGGAGGAGTTCGGAACAGGCAGGAGGCACACTGAAGCACCCTCAAATCCTCGGCAGTATGAGATGCGCCCCAAAAATTGGAAAGGTGTATCTCACACGTACCGACACAGACTATCCCGCAATTTAATTGTTTTTACCCCAAAGGTGTAGATTAAATAGCGGAATAAAGAATATTATCAAAAGGTGTATGTATCTCACACGTACAGAACCAGACTAGGCCCTGATTACTATTTTTTGTACCCCCAAAGGCAGGATGAGGAGTAGGAGGAGTTCGGAACAGGCAGGAGGCACACTGAAGCACCCTGCAATCCTCGACGGTATGAGATGCGCACCAAAAATTGGAAAGGTGTATCTCACACGTACCGACACAGACTATCCTGCAATTTAATTGTTTTTACTCCAAAGGTGTAGATTGAATAGCGGAATAGAAAATATGATATCAAAAGGTGTATGTATCTCACACGTACCGACACAGACTATCCCGCAATTTAATTTTTTTTACCCCAAAGGTGTAGATTAAATAGCGGAATAAAAAATATTATCAAAAGGTGTATGTATCTCACACATACAGAACCAGACTAGGCCCCGATTACTATTTTTTGTACCCCCAAAGGCAGGATTAGGAGTAGGAGGAGTTCGGAACCGGCAGGAGGCACACTGAAGCACCCTGCAATCCTCGGCGGTATGAGATGCGCCCCAAAAATTGGAAAGATGTATCTCACACGTACCGACACAGACTATCCCGCAATTTAATTGTTTTTACTCCAAAGGTGTAGATTGAATAGCGGAATAGAAAATATGATATCAAAAGGTGTATGTATCTCACACGTACCGACACAGACTATCCCGCAATTTAATTGTTTTTACCCCAAAGGTGTAGATTAAATAGCGGAATAGAAAATATTATCAAAAGGTGTATGTATCTCACACGTACAGAACCAGACTAGGCCCCGATTACTATTTTTTGTACACCCAAAGGCAGGATGAGGAGTAGGAGGAGTTCGGAACAGGCAGGAGGCAGACTGAAGCACCCTCAAGTCCTCGGCAGTATGAGATGCGCCCCAAAAATTGGAAAGGTGTATCTCACACGTACCGACACAGACTATCCCGCAATTTAATTGTTTTTACCCAAAGGTGTAGATTGAATAGCGGAATAGAAAATATGATATCAAAAGGTGTATGTATCTCACACGTAGAGACCCAGACTAGGCCCAAATTACTATTTTTTGTTCCCCCAAAGGCAGGATGAGGAGTAGGAGGAGTTCGGAACAGGCAGGTGGCACACTGAAGCACCCTCAAATCCTTGGCAGTATGAGATGCGCCCCAAAAATTGGAAAGGTGCATCTCACACGTACCGATACAGACTATCCCGCAATTTAATTGTTTTTACCCAAAGGTGTAGATTGAATAGCGGAATAGAAAATATGATATCAAAAGGTGTATGTATCTCACACATAGAGACCCAGACTAGGCCCAAATTACTATTTTTTTGTACCCCCAAAGGCAGGATGAGGAGTAGGAGGAGTTCGGAAAAGGCAGGGGGCACACGAAAGCACCCTCAAATCCTCGGCAGTATGAGATGCGCCCCAAAAATTGGAAAGGTGTATCTCACACGTACCGATACAGACTATCCCGCAATTTAATTGCTTTTACCCAAAGGTGTAGATTGAATATCGGAATAGAAAATATGATACCAAAAGGTGTATGTATCTCACACGTAGAGACCCAGAATAGGCCCAAATTACTATTTTTTTATACCCCCAAAGGCAGGATGAGGAGTAGGAGGAGTTCGGAACAGGCAGGAGGCACACTAAAGCACCCTCAAATCCTCGGCAGTATGAAATGTGCCCCAAAAATTGGAAAGGTGTATCTCACACGTACCGATACAGACTATCCCGCAATTTAATTGTTTTTACCCAAAGGTGTAGATTGAATAGCGGAATAGAAAATATGATACCAAAAGGTGTATGTATCTCACACGTAGAGACCCAGAATAGGCCCAAATTACTATTTTTTTATACCCCCAAAGGCAGGATGAGGAGTAGGAGGAGTTCGGAACAGGCAGGAGGCACACTGAAGCACCCTCAAATCCTCGGCAGTATGAGATGCGCCCCAAAAATTGGAAAGGTGTATCTCACACGTACCGATACAGACTATCCCGAAATTTAATTGTTTTTACCCAAAGGTGTAGATTAAATATCGGAATAGAAAATATGATATCAAAAGGTGTATGTATCTCACACGTACAGAACGAGACTAGGCCCCGATTACTATTTTTTGTACACCCAAAGGCAGGTTGAGGAGTAGGAGGAGTTCGGAACAGGCAGGAGGCACACTGAAGCACCCTCAAATCCTTGGCAGTATGAGATGCGCCCCAAAAATTGGAAAGGTGTATCTCACACGTACCGATACAGACTATCCCGCAATTTAATTGTTTTTACCCAAAGGTGTAGATTGAATAGCGGAATAGAAAATATGATATCAAAAGGTGTATGTATCTCACACGTAGAGACCCAGACTAGGCCCAAATTACTATTTTTTGTACCCCCAAAGGCAGGATGAGGAGTAGGAGGAGTTCGGAACAGGCAGGAGGCACACTGAAGCACCCTCAAATCCTCGGCAGTATGAGATGCGCCCAAAAATTGGAAAGGTGTATCTCACACGTACCGACACAGACTATCCCACAATTTAACTGTTTTTACCCAAAGGTGTACATTGAATAGCGGAATAGAAAATATGATATCAAAAGGGGTATGTATCTCACACGTAGAGACCCAGACTAGGCCCAAATTACTATTTTTTGTACCCCCAAAGGCAGGATGAGGAGTAGGAGGAGTTCGGAACAGGCAGGAGGCACACTGAAGCACCCTCAAATCCTCGCCAGTATGAGATGCGCCCCAAAAATTGGAAAGGTGTATCTCACACGTACCGATACAGACCATCCCGAAATTTAATTGTTTTTACCCAAAGGTGTAGATTAAATATCGGAATAGAAAATATGATATCAAAAGGTGTATGTATCTCACACGTAGAGACCCAGACTATGCCCAAATTACTATTTTTTGTACCCCTAAAGGCAGGATGAGGAGTAGGAGGAGTTAGGAACAGGCAGGAGGCACACTGAAGCACCCTCAAATCCTCGGCAGTATGAGATGCGCCCCAAAAATTGGAAAGGTGTATCTCACACGTACCGACACAGACTATATCGCAATTTAATTGTTTTTAACCAAAGGTGTAGATTGAATAGCGGAATAGAAAATATGATATCAAAAGGTGTATGTATCTCACACGTAGAGACCCAGACTAGGCCCAAATTACTCTTTTTTGTACCCCCAAAGGCAGGATGAGGAGTAGGAGGAGTTCTGAACAGGCAGGAGGCACACTGAAGCACCCTCAAATCCTCGGCAGTATGAGATGCGCCCCAAAAATTGGAAAGGTGTGTCTAACACGTACCGATACAGACTATCCCGCATTTTAATTGTTTTTACCTAAAGGTGTAGATTGAATAGCGGAATAGAAAATATGATATCAAAAGGTGTATGTATCTCACACGTACCGACACAGACTATCCCGCAATTTACTTGTTTTTACTCCAAAGGTGTAGATTGAATAGCGGAATAGAAAATATGATATCAAAAGGTGTATGTATCTCACACGTACCGACACAGACTATCCCGCAATTTAATTTTTTTTACCCCAAAGGTGTAGATTAAATAGCGGAATAGAAAATATTATCAATAGGTGTATGTATCTCACACGTACAGAACGAGACTAGGCCCCGATTACTATTTTTTGTACACCCAAAGGCAGGTTGAGGAGTAGGAGGAGTTCGGAACAGGCAGGAGGCACACTGAAGCACCCTCAAATCCTTGGCAGTATGAGATGCGCCCCAAAAATTGGAAAGGTGTATCTCACACGTACCGATACAGACTATCCCGCAATTTAATTGTTTTTACCCAAAGGTGTAGATTGAATAGCGGAATAGAAAATATGATACCAAAAGGTGTATGTATCTCACACGTAGAGACCCAGAATAGGCCCAAATTACTATTTTTTTATACCCCCAAAGGCAGGATGAGGAGTAGGAGGAGTTCGGAACAGGCAGGAGGCACACTGAAGCACCCTCAAATCCTCGGCAGTATGAGATGCGCCCCAAAAATTGGAAAGGTGTATCTCACACGTACCGATACAGACTATCCCGAAATTTAATTGTTTTTACCCAAAGGTGTAGATTAAATATCGGAATAGAAAATATGATATCAAAAGGTGTATGTATCTCACACGTACAGAACGAGACTAGGCCCCGATTACTATTTTTTGTACACCCAAAGGCAGGTTGAGGAGTAGGAGGAGTTCGGAACAGGCAGGAGGCACACTGAAGCACCCTCAAATCCTTGGCAGTATGAGATGCGCCCCAAAAATTGGAAAGGTGTATCTCACACGTACCGATACAGACTATCCCGCAATTTAATTGTTTTTACCCAAAGGTGTAGATTGAATAGCGGAATAGAAAATATGATATCAAAAGGTGTATGTATCTCACACGTAGAGACCCAGACTAGGCCCAAATTACTATTTTTTGTACCCCCAAAGGCAGGATGAGGAGTAGGAGGAGTTCGGAACAGGCAGGAGGCACACTGAAGCACCCTCAAATCCTCGGCAGTATGAGATGCGCCCAAAAATTGGAAAGGTGTATCTCACACGTACCGACACAGACTATCCCACAATTTAACTGTTTTTACCCAAAGGTGTACATTGAATAGCGGAATAGAAAATATGATATCAAAAGGGGTATGTATCTCACACGTAGAGACCCAGACTAGGCCCAAATTACTATTTTTTGTACCCCCAAAGGCAGGATGAGGAGTAGGAGGAGTTCGGAACAGGCAGGAGGCACACTGAAGCACCCTCAAATCCTCGCCAGTATGAGATGCGCCCCAAAAATTGGAAAGGTGTATCTCACACGTACCGATACAGACCATCCCGAAATTTAATTGTTTTTACCCAAAGGTGTAGATTAAATATCGGAATAGAAAATATGATATCAAAAGGTGTATGTATCTCACACGTAGAGACCCAGACTATGCCCAAATTACTATTTTTTGTACCCCTAAAGGCAGGATGAGGAGTAGGAGGAGTTAGGAACAGGCAGGAGGCACACTGAAGCACCCTCAAATCCTCGGCAGTATGAGATGCGCCCCAAAAATTGGAAAGGTGTATCTCACACGTACCGACACAGACTATATCGCAATTTAATTGTTTTTAACCAAAGGTGTAGATTGAATAGCGGAATAGAAAATATGATATCAAAAGGTGTATGTATCTCACACGTAGAGACCCAGACTAGGCCCAAATTACTCTTTTTTGTACCCCCAAAGGCAGGATGAGGAGTAGGAGGAGTTCTGAACAGGCAGGAGGCACACTGAAGCACCCTCAAATCCTCGGCAGTATGAGATGCGCCCCAAAAATTGGAAAGGTGTGTCTAACACGTACCGATACAGACTATCCCGCATTTTAATTGTTTTTACCTAAAGGTGTAGATTGAATAGCGGAATAGAAAATATGATATCAAAAGGTGTATGTATCTCACACGTACCGACACAGACTATCCCGCAATTTACTTGTTTTTACTCCAAAGGTGTAGATTGAATAGCGGAATAGAAAATATGATATCAAAAGGTGTATGTATCTCACACGTACCGACACAGACTATCCCGCAATTTAATTTTTTTTACCCCAAAGGTGTAGATTAAATAGCGGAATAGAAAATATTATCAATAGGTGTATGTATCTCACACGTACAGAACGAGACTAGGCCCCGATTACTATTTTTTGTACACCCAAAGGCAGGTTGAGGAGTAGGAGGAGTTCGGAACAGGCAGGAGGCACACTGAAGCACCCTCAAATCCTTGGCAGTATGAGATGCGCCCCAAAAATTGGAAAGGTGTATCTCACACGTACCGATACAGACTATCCCGCAATTTAATTGTTTTTACCCAAAGGTGTAGATTGAATAGCGGAATAGAAAATATGATATCAAAAGGTGTATGTATCTCACACGTAGAGACCCAGACTAGGCCCAAATTACTATTTTTTGTACCCCCAAAGGCAGGATGAGGAGTAGGAGGAGTTCGGAAAACAGGCAGGAGGCACACTGAAGCACCCTCAAATCCTCGGCAGTATGAGATGCGCCCCAAAAATTGGAAAGGTGTATCTCACACGTACCAACACAGACTATCCCGCAATTTAACTGTTTTTACCCAAAGGTGTACATTGAATAGCGGAATAGAAAATATGATATCAAAGGGGGTATGTATCTCACACGTAGAGACCCAGACTAGGCCCAAATCACTATTTTTTGTACCCCCAAAGGCAGGATGAGGAGTAGGAGGAGTTCGGAACAGGCAGGAGGCACACTGAAGCACCCTCAAATCCTCGGCAGTATGAAATGTGCCCCAAAAATTGGAAAGGTGTATCTCACACGTACCGATACAGACTATCCCGCAATTTAATTGTTTTTACCCAAAGGTGTAGATTGAATAGCGGAATAGAAAATATGATACCAAAAGGTGTATGTATCTCACACGTAGAGACCCAGAATAGGCCCAAATTACTATTTTTTTATATCCCCAAAGGCAGGATGAGGAGTAGGAGGAGTTCGGAACAGGCAGGAGGCACACTGAAGCACCCTCAAATCCTCGGCAGTATGAGATGCGCCCCAAAAATTGGAAAGGTGTATCTCACACGTACCGACACAGACTATCCCGCAATTTAATTGTTTTTACCCCAAAGGTGTAGATTAAATAGCGGAATAGAAAATATGATATCAAAAGGTGTATGTATCTCACACGTACCGACACAGACTATCCCGCAATTTAATTGTTTTTACCCCAAAGGTGTAGATTAAATAGCGGAATAGAAAATATTATCAAAAGGTGTATGTATCTCACACGTACAGAACCAGACTTGGCCCCGATTACTATTTTTTGTACCCCCAAAGGCAGGATGAGGAGAAGGAGGAGTTCGGAACAGGCAGGAGGCACACTGAAGCACCCTGCAATCCTCGGCGGTATGAGATGCGCCCCAAAAATTGGAAAAGTGTATCTCACACGTACCGACACAGACTATCCCGCAATTTAATTGTTTTTACCCCAAAGGTGTAGATTGAATAGCGGAATAGAAAATATGATATCAAAAGGTGTATGTATCTCACACGTACCGACACAGACTATCCCGCAATTGAATTGTTTTTACCCCAAAGGTGTAGATTAAATAGCGGAATAGAAAATATTATCAAAAGGTGTATGTATCTCACACGTACAGAACCAGACTAGGCCCCGATTACTATTTTTTGTACCCCCAAAGGCAGGATGAGGAGTAGGAGGAGTTCGGAACAGGCAGGAGGCACACTGAAGCACCCTGCAATCCTCGGCGGTATGAGATGCGCCCCAAAAATTGGAAAGGTGTATCTCACACGTACCTACACAGACTATCCCGCAATTTAATTGTTTTTACCCCAAAGGTGTAGATTGAATAGCGGAATAGAAAATATGATATCAAAAGGTGTATGTATCTCACACGTACCGACACAGACTATCCCGCAATTGAATTGTTTTTACCCCAAAGGTGTAGATTAAATAGCGGAATAGAAAATATTATCAAAAGGTGTATGTATCTCACACGTACAGAACCAGACTAGGCCCCGATTACTATTTTTTGTACCCCCAAAGGCAGGATGAGGAGTAGGAGGAGTTCGGAACAGGCAGGAGGCAGACTGAAGCACCCTGCAATCCTCGGCGGTATGAGATGCGCCGAAAAAATTGGAAAGGTGTATCTCACACGTACCGACACAGACTATCCCGCAATTTAATTGTTTTTACCCAAAGGTGTAGATTAAATAGCGGAATAGAAAATATTATCAAAAGGTGTATGTATCTAACACGTACAGAACCAGACTAGGCCCTGATTACTATTTTTTGTACCCCCAAAGGCAGGATGAGGAGTAGGAGGAGTTCGGAACAGGCAGGAGGCACACTGAGGCACCCTGCAATCCTCGGCGGTATGAGATGCGCCCCAAATATTGGAAAGGTGTATCTCACACATACCAACACAGACTATCCCGCAATTTAATTGTTTTTACTCCAAAGGTGTAGATTGAATAGCGGAATAGAAAATATGATATCAAAAGGTCTATGTATCTCACACGTACCGACACAGACTATCCCGCAATTTAATTGTTTTTACCCCAAAGGTGTAGATTGAATAGCGGAATAGAAAATATGATATCAACAGGTGTATGTATCTCACACGTACCGATACAGACTATCCCGCAATTTAATTGTTTTTACCCCAAAGGTGTAGATTAAATAGCGGAATAGAAAATATTATCAAAACGTGTATGTATCTCACACGTACAGAACCAGACTAGGCCCCGATTACTATTTTTTGAACCCCCAAAGGCAGGATGAGGAGTAGGAGGAGTTTGGAACAGGCAGGAGGCACACTGAAGCACCCTGCAATCCTCGGCGGTATGAGATGCGCCCCAAAAATTGGAAAGGTGTATCTCACACGTACCGACACAGACTATCCCGTGATTTAATTGTTTATACTCCAAAGGTGTAGATTGAATAGCGGAATAGAAAATATGATATCAAAAGGTGTATGTATCTCACACGTACCGACACAGACTATCCCGCAATTTAATTGTTTTTACCCCAAAGGTGTAGATTAAATAGCGGAATAGAAAATATTATCAAAAGGTGTATGTATCTCACACGTACAGAACCAGACTAGGCCCAAATTACTATTTTTTGTACCCCCAAAGGCAGGATGAGGAGTAGGAGGAGTTCAGAACAGGCAGGAGGCACACTTAAGCACCCTCAAATCCTTGGCAGTATGAGATGCGCCCCAAAAATTGGAAAGGTGTATCTCACACGTACCGACACAGACTATATCACAATTTAATTGTTTTTACCCAAAGGTGTAGATTGAATAGCGGAATAGAAAATATGATATCAAAAGGTGTATGTATCTCACACGTAGAGACCCAGACTAGGCCCAAATTACTATTTTTTGTACTCCCAAAGGCAGGATGAGGAGTAGGAGGAGTTCGGAACAGGCAGGAGGCACACTGAAGCACCCTCAAATCCTCGGCAGTATGAGATGCGCAGCAAAATTTGGAAAGGTGTATCTCACACGTACCGACAGACTATCCCGCAATTTAATTGTTTTTACTCCAAAGGTGTAGATTGAATAGCGGAATAGAAAATATGATATCAAAAGGTGTATGTATCTCACACGTACCGACACAGACTATCCCGCAATTTAATTGTTTTTACCCCAAAGGTGTAGATTAAATAGCGGAATAGAAAATATTATCAAAAGGTGTATGTATCTCACACATACAGAACCAGACTAGGCCCCGATTACTATTTTTTATACCCCAAAAGGCAGGATGAGGAGTAGGAGAAGTTCGGAACAGGCAGGAGGCACACTGAAGCACCCTCAAATCCTCGGCAGTATGAGATTCACCCCAAAAATTGGAAAGGTGTATCTCACACGTACAGATACAGACTATCCCGCAATTTAATTGTTTTTACCCAAAGGTGTAGATTGAATAGCGGAAAAGAAAATATGATATCAAAAGGTGTATGTATCTCACACGTACCGACACAGACTATCCCGCAATTGAATTGTTTTTACCCCAAAGGTGTAGATTAAATAGCGGAATAGAAAATATTATCAAAAGGTGTATGTATCTCACACGTACAGAACCAGACTAGGCCCCGATTACTATTTTTTGTACCCCCAAAGGCAGGATGAGGAGTAGGAGGAGTTCGGAACAGGCAGGAGGCAGACTGAAGCACCCTGCAATCCTCGGCGGTATGAGATGCGCCGAAAAAATTGGAAAGGTGTATCTCACACGTACCGACACAGACTATCCCGCAATTTAATTGTTTTTACCCAAAGGTGTAGATTAAATAGCGGAATAGAAAATATTATCAAAAGGTGTATGTATCTAACACGTACAGAACCAGACTAGGCCCTGATTACTATTTTTTGTACCCCCAAAGGCAGGATGAGGAGTAGGAGGAGTTCGGAACAGGCAGGAGGCACACTGAGGCACCCTGCAATCCTCGGCGGTATGAGATGCGCCCCAAATATTGGAAAGGTGTATCTCACACATACCAACACAGACTATCCCGCAATTTAATTGTTTTTACTCCAAAGGTGTAGATTGAATAGCGGAATAGAAAATATGATATCAAAAGGTCTATGTATCTCACACGTACCGACACAGACTATCCCGCAATTTAATTGTTTTTACCCCAAAGGTGTAGATTGAATAGCGGAATAGAAAATATGATATCAACAGGTGTATGTATCTCACACGTACCGATACAGACTATCCCGCAATTTAATTGTTTTTACCCCAAAGGTGTAGATTAAATAGCGGAATAGAAAATATTATCAAAACGTGTATGTATCTCACACGTACAGAACCAGACTAGGCCCCGATTACTATTTTTTGAACCCCCAAAGGCAGGATGAGGAGTAGGAGGAGTTTGGAACAGGCAGGAGGCACACTGAAGCACCCTGCAATCCTCGGCGGTATGAGATGCGCCCCAAAAATTGGAAAGGTGTATCTCACACGTACCGACACAGACTATCCCGTGATTTAATTGTTTATACTCCAAAGGTGTAGATTGAATAGCGGAATAGAAAATATGATATCAAAAGGTGTATGTATCTCACACGTACCGACACAGACTATCCCGCAATTTAATTGTTTTTACCCCAAAGGTGTAGATTAAATAGCGGAATAGAAAATATTATCAAAAGGTGTATGTATCTCACACGTACAGAACCAGACTAGGCCCAAATTACTATTTTTTGTACCCCCAAAGGCAGGATGAGGAGTAGGAGGAGTTCAGAACAGGCAGGAGGCACACTTAAGCACCCTCAAATCCTTGGCAGTATGAGATGCGCCCCAAAAATTGGAAAGGTGTATCTCACACGTACCGACACAGACTATATCACAATTTAATTGTTTTTACCCAAAGGTGTAGATTGAATAGCGGAATAGAAAATATGATATCAAAAGGTGTATGTATCTCACACGTAGAGACCCAGACTAGGCCCAAATTACTATTTTTTGTACTCCCAAAGGCAGGATGAGGAGTAGGAGGAGTTCGGAACAGGCAGGAGGCACACTGAAGCACCCTCAAATCCTCGGCAGTATGAGATGCGCAGCAAAATTTGGAAAGGTGTATCTCACACGTACCGACAGACTATCCCGCAATTTAATTGTTTTTACTCCAAAGGTGTAGATTGAATAGCGGAATAGAAAATATGATATCAAAAGGTGTATGTATCTCACACGTACCGACACAGACTATCCCGCAATTTAATTGTTTTTACCCCAAAGGTGTAGATTAAATAGCGGAATAGAAAATATTATCAAAAGGTGTATGTATCTCACACATACAGAACCAGACTAGGCCCCGATTACTATTTTTTATACCCCAAAAGGCAGGATGAGGAGTAGGAGAAGTTCGGAACAGGCAGGAGGCACACTGAAGCACCCTCAAATCCTCGGCAGTATGAGATTCACCCCAAAAATTGGAAAGGTGTATCTCACACGTACAGATACAGACTATCCCGCAATTTAATTGTTTTTACCCAAAGGTGTAGATTGAATAGCGGAAAAGAAAATATGATATCAAAAGGTGTATGTATCTCACACGTACCGACACAGACTATCCCGCAATTTAATTGTTTTTACTCCAAAGGTGTAGATTGAATAGCGGAATAGAAAATATGATATCAAAAGGTGTATGTATCTCACACGTACCGACACAGACTATCCCGCAATTTAATTGTTTTTACCCAAAGGTGTAAATTGAATAGCGGAATAGAAAATATGATATCAAAAGGTGTATGTATCTCACACGTAGAGACCCAGACTAGGCCCAAATTACTATTTTTTGTACCCCCAAACATAGGATGAGGAGTAGGAGGAGTTCGGAACAGGCAGGAGGCACACTGAAGCACCCTCAAATCCTTGGCAGTATGAGATGCGCCCCAAAAATTGGAAAGGTGTATCTCACACGTACCGATACAGACTATCCCGCAATTTAATTGTTTTTACCCAAAGGTGTAGATTGAATAGCGGAATAGAAAATATGATATCAAAAGGTGTATGTATCTCAAACATAGAGACCCAGACTAGGCCCAAATTACTATTTTTTTGTACCACCAAAGGCAGGATGAGGAGTAGGAGGAGTTCGGAACAGGCAGGAGGCACACTGAAGCACCCTCAAATCCTCGGCAGTATGAGATGCGCCCCAAAAATTGGAAAGGTGTATCTCACACGTACCGATACAGACTGTGATGGTGTTCACCATCACTGGAATTTAAGGACAGATGGGTGAGGGGTTGAATTGCTTCATTTTTGTCAGCAAGGTCAATTCTTCCCTTTGCCATGAGGTTTCTGAGCAGGAAGTCCACTCCTTATATGGTCATCCCAGGAAGTTCTGAGGAGACGGACTGTCTAAGGTGGCTCCCCATTCAACTATTGTCAGGTATGCTAATGACCGCACCTGTTGTCTGCTAAGGGAGGTATTGACACAGAGTAATGTGTATTGAGGCCTCGTTAGGGAACCATTGTTCTGTGTCTGACTATTATGTACATTGGTTGCCCCTGGGGCTTCTGTCTCCTTGCATTGGTCAAAGCTATCTGACCAATCCCTACTGACTCATTTTCAAGTCCTCATTTGCATTTCCTGGTCAAGCTATCTGACCAATCACTACTGACTCATTTTCGAGCCCTCATTTGCATGTCCGGAGAGGACCATAATGGGAACTGCAGGTACTTTACAATTGACCAATAGGAAAGCGGTTGTTGGGGGCAGGATGTTCCAAATTCTGTATAAAAGTGTG
Source organism: Pelophylax lessonae (assembly GCF_965119305.1). Classification (NCBI taxonomy): domain Eukaryota; kingdom Metazoa; phylum Chordata; class Amphibia; order Anura; family Ranidae; genus Pelophylax; species Pelophylax lessonae. The sequence continues at coordinate 423,077,137 of NC_138771.1, forward strand.
CTGTGTTCTTCCAATAAATTGTCTTCCTGTTTGAACTTACAAACAGCCTGCCTGGTGTGTTCTAATCGATTCCGGATGGCACATAGCTGTAGTTCGGATCCCGGATCCTTGGTTGACCGAACCATCAGACGTTGCGATCTGCAAGCTGACTGACTAGAAACAGAGGAGTGTCGGGAGAGCGGACAGAGCGAGCAAGGGTCTCGTCACATTGGTTGGCAGCGGTGGGATTTGCTCTCCAGTTACCGGGACACTCCAAACCACCACAGTAAATGACCAGCTATGCAGCATGCAGGATAGCCATGCTGAGAGACTTACTTGAGAGACTTACTTGAGGGACCAGTGGGACAAAGAACAAGGCCACCCTGATCAGTGAGCTGGCCGAGATGGATCAGAGGGAGGGTGATGCAGGACCCCGGTCAGTTGAAGACTTGTTTCAGCAACGAGTTCGGGAGCGGTTGGCATTATATGGTGCTAACCCATCAGAGACCGCCATACAGAATGCCATTAGAGACATCCAGCTGCAGGATGAGCGACAAGAGAAAGAACTAGAGCGACAAGAGAAAGAACGAGAACGACAAGAGAGGGAACGAGAGCGGCAACATGAGCAGAAAATGGCAGAAATACGTCAATCAGAGAAAATGCCTAAAGATGCAGCGACTGTCCGTAAGTTGCCCTTTCGGGCGTTCAAACTATTAAGGAAGGAGAGGAGGAAATTGACGCATTCCTGCAGGACTTTGAGAGACTATGCCAGATACATGAAGTACTGTCCCAAGATTGGGTCGCCTTACTGGCGAGTAATTTAACTGGCAGAGCGGCAGATGCATATCGGGCCCTGGAGGACGAAGACGCTAAAGACTATGACCAGGTAAAAGAAGCTTTGCTAGCCCGATTTGCCATTACACCCGAAGCCAGCCGGATTAAGTTTCGAGAATCCCGGAAACAAACCAACACAACATACGTGGAGTGGGCACATCGTATGCAGCAGAACCTTAAGAGCTGGTTACAGGGAAGCCACGCTCATACCATAGAGGACATCACCCAGCTAGTACTATTAGAACAGTTCTTTAACCACACCCCTCCGGTAGTACGGGATTGGGTGCGAGATAAACAACCACAGACGGTACAGCAAGCGGCTACTCTGGCCGATGAATATCTGGACTCTCGAAGGTCAGGCAAAAACGAGCGCTATCCACTGTCTCGGCCCAGTTTGCCAGCCTCTAAGCCGACTTCAGTACCTCCGTGGTCTGCCTCTAGACCCCCAGCCCGACCCAACCCTCCTACCAGACCTAAGTGCTATACCTGTAACCGAACTGGTCATCTGCAACGACATTGCCCTAGCCAATCCACGAGGTATCGAGAGACTAATCATCCATCCAGACCAGCGGCTCATTGCTACCAGAATGAGCCCAACCATCGAGATGTTCAGGAAGAGTGCGGCGAACTTTTCGAAGTGGATCCTGTCCAAGCTGCTGCCGGAGATAATCGGCAGCACCATCGCCAGGCAGTATTGGTTAATGAGCAGCCGGCCCAGGGACTCCGCGATTCCGGGGCTACGATTACCCTCATCCAGCCTCACATGATTCCCCAGTCAGCCCGGACCGGCCAGACTGTTGTTGTCAGGGTAGCAGGGGGCCAGGTGCTACGTTTATCCACCGCCCAAGTCCTCTTGGATTGGGGCTCAGGGGAGCGATATGTGCGAGTGGGATTGCAATGCGAGTTACCCGCAGAAGTACTTTTGGGGAACGATTTGGGCCATTTAACTTCCTCTTATGCCCCAGAGGCCACCATGGCCGGGACCACCAGACGTCACAGCCACAGTCGCTCTCCCATGTCAAATCGAAGGCGGCATATAGGAAGTAGAGTACGTCCGGTAAATCCTGATCCTAACTGCTGTTTGGGCGTGTTTGGCCTAAGTCTTTACACAACGGAGCAAGATCTAAGAGAAGTATTTTCAACATATGGTCCAATGGCTTATGTATCCATTGTGTATGATCGGCAGTCTCGGCGTTCCAGGGGTTTCGCGTTTGTCTGCTTTGAAAATGTTGAAGACGCAAAGGAGGCAAAAGAACGTGCAAATGGAATGGAACTTGATGGAAGACACATACGTGTATAATTCTCAATTACACAAAGGCTCCACACCCCTACACCAGGAATATACATGGGAATGCGGATGGGTTGTCCCGGCAGACAGACCTAGAACCTTAAGACTACTTTTCCAACATCCTCGAGTTGACCCGTTCGGGGTCCCACTGTGGCTGTTGGACTGTTTACCCGGGGGAAGATATGTGATGGTGTTCACCATCACTGGAATTTAGGGACAGATCGGTGAGGGGTTGAATTGCTTCATTTTTGTCAGCAAGGTCAATTGTTCCCTTTGCCATGAGGTTTCTGAGCAGGAAGTCCACTCCTTATATGGTCATCCCAGGAAGTTCTGAGGAGACAGACTGTCTAAGGTGGCTCCCCATTCAACTATTGTCAGGTCTGCTAATGACCGCACCTGTTGTCTGCTAAGGGAGGTATTGACACAGAGTAATGTGTATTGAGGCCTCGTTAGGGAACCATTGTTCTGTGTCTGACTATTATGTACATTGGTTGCCCCTGGGGCTTCTGTCTCCTTGCATTGGTCAAAGCTATCTGACCAATCCCTACTGACTCATTTTCAAGTCCTCATTTGCATTTCCTGGTCAAGCTATCTGACCAATCACTACTGACTCATTTTTGAGCCCTCATTTGCATGTCCGGAGAGGACCAGAATGGGAACTGCAGGTACTTTACAATTGACCAATAGGAAAGCGGTTGTTGGGGGCAGGATGTTCCGAATTCTGTATAAAAGTGTGCTGTGTTCTTCCAATAAATTGTCTTCCTGTTTGAACTTACATACAGCCTGCCTGGTGTGTGTTCTAATGGATTCCGGACGGCACATAGCTGTAGTTCGGATCCCGGATCCTTGGTTGACCGAACCATCAGACGTTGCGATCTGCAAGCTGACTGACTAGAAACAGAGGAGTGTCGGGAGAGCGGACAGAGCAAGCAAGGATCTCGTCACACAGACTATCCCGCAATTTAATTGTTTTTACCCAAAGGTGTAGATTGAATATCAGAATAGAAAATATGATATCAAAAGGTGTATGTATCTCACACGTAGAGACCCAGACTAGGCCCAAATTACTATTTTTTGTACCCCCAAAGGCAGGATGAGGAGTAGGAGGAGTTCGGAACAGGCAGGAGGCACACTGAAGCACCCTCAAATCCTCGGCAGTATGAGATGCGCCCCAAAAATTGGAAAGGTGTATCTCACACGTACCGACACAGACTATCCCGCAATTTAACTGTTTTTACCCAAAGGTGTAGATTGAATAGCGGAATAGAAAATATGATATCAAAAGGGGTATGTATCTCACACGTAGAGACCCAGACTAGGCCCAAATTACTATTTTTTTGTACCCCCAAAGGCAGGATGAGGAGTAGGAGGAGTTCGGAACAGGCAGGAGGCACACTGAAGCACCCTCAAATCCTCGGCAGTATGAAATGTGCCCAAAAATTGGAAAGGTGTATCTCACACGTACCGATACAGACTATCCCGCAATTTAATTGTTTTTACCCAAAGGTGTAGATTGAATAGCGGAATAGAAAATATGATACCAAAAGGTGTATGTATCTCACACGTAGAGACCCAGAATAGGCCCAAATTACTATTTTTTATACCCCCAAAGGCAGGATGAGGAGTAGGAGGAGTTCGGAACAGGCAGGAGGCACACTGAAGCACCCTCAAATCCTCGGCAGTATGAGATGCGCCCCAAAAATTGGAAAGGTGTATCTCACACGTACAGACTATCCCGCAATTTAATTGTTTTTACCCCAAAGGTGTAGATTAAATAGCGGAATAGAAAATATTATCAAAAGGTGTATGTATCTCACACGTACAGAACCAGACTAGGCCCTGATTACTATTTTTTGTACCCCCAAAGGCAGGATGAGGAGTAGGAGGAGTTCAGAACAGGCAGGAGGCACACTGAAGCACCCTGCAATCCTCGACGGTATGAGATGCGCACCAAAAATTGGAAAGGTGTATCTCACACGTACCGACACAGACTATCCTGCAATTTAATTGTTTTTACTCCAAAGGTGTAGATTGAATAGCGGAATAGAAAATATGATATCAAAAGGTGTATGTATCTCACACGTACCGACACAGACTATCCCGCAATTTAATTGTTTTTACCCCAAAGGTGTAGATTAAATAGCGGAATAGAAAATATTATCAAAAGGTGTATGTATCTCACACGTACAGAACCAGACTAGGCCCTGATTACTATTTTTTGTACCCCCAAAGGCAGGATGAGGAGTAGGAGGAGTTCGGAACAGGCAGGAGGCACACTGAGGCACCCTGCAATCCTCGACGGTATGAGATGCGCACCAAAAATTGGAAAGGTGTATCTCACACGTACCGACACAGACTATCCTGCAATTTAATTGTTTTTACTCCAAAGGTGTAGATTGAATAGTGGAATAGAAAATATGATATCAAAAGGTGTATGTATCTCACACGTACCGACACAGACTATCCCGCAATTTAATTGTTTTTACCCCAAAGGTGTAGATTGAATAGCGGAATAGAAAATATGATATCAAAAGGTGTATGTATCTCACACGTACCGACACAGACTATCCCGCAATTTAATTTTTTTTAACCCAAAGGTGTAGATTAAATAGCGGAATAGAAAATATTATCAAAAGGTGTATGGATCTCACACGTACAGAACCAGACTAGGCCCCGATTACTATTTTTTGTACCCCAAAAGGCAGGATGAGGAGTAGGAGGAGTACGGAACCGGCAGGAGGCACACTGAAGCACCCTGCAATCCTCGGCGGTATGAGATGCGCCCCAAAAATTGGAAAGATGTATCTCACACGTACCGACACAGACTATCCCGCAATTTAATTGTTTTTACTCCAAAGGTGTAGATTGAATAGCGGAATAGAAAATATGATATCAAAAGGTGTATGTATCTCACACGTACCGACACAGACTATCCCGCAATTTAATTGTTTTTACCCCAAAGGTGTAGATTAAATAGCGGAATAGAAAATATTATCAAAAGGTGTATGTATCTCACACGTACAGAACCAGACTAGGCCCCGATTACTATTTTTTGTACACCCAAAGGCAGGATGAGGAGTAGGAGGAGTTCGGAACAGGCAGGAGGCACACTGAAGCACCCTCAAATCCTCGGCAGTATGAGATGCGCCCCAAAAATTGGAAAGGTGTATCTCACACGTATCGACACAGACTATCCCGCAATTTAATTGTTTTTACCCAAAGGTGTAGATTGAATAGCGGAATAGAAAATATGATATCAAAAGGTGTATGTATCTCACACGTAGAGACCCAGACTATCCCGCAATTTAATTTTTTTTAACCCAAAGGTGTAGATTAAATAGCGGAATAGAAAATATTATCAAAAGGTGTATGTATCTCACACGTACAGAACCAGACTAGGCCCCGATTACTATTTTTTGTACCCCAAAAGGCAGGATGAGGAGTAGGAGGAGTACGGAACCGGCAGGAGGCACACTGAAGCACCCTGCAATCCTCGGCGGTATGAGATGCGCCCCAAAAATTGGAAAGATGTATCTCACACGTACCGACACAGACTATCCCGCAATTTAATTGTTTTTACTCCAAAGGTGTAGATTGAATAGCGGAATAGAAAATATGATATCAAAAGGTGTATGTATCTCACACGTACCGACACAGACTATCCCGCAATTTAATTGTTTTTACCCCAAAGGTGTAGATTAAATAGCGGAATAGAAAATATTATCAAAAGGTGTATGTATCTCACACGTACAGAACCAGACTAGGCCCCGATTACTATTTTTTGTACACCCAAAGGCAGGATGAGGAGTAGGAGGAGTTCGGAACAGGCAGGAGGCACACTGAAGCACCCTCAAATCCTCGGCAGTATGAGATGCGCCCCAAAAATTGGAAAGGTGTATCTCACACGTATCGACACAGACTATCCCGCAATTTAATTGTTTTTACCCAAAGGTGTAGATTGAATAGCGGAATAGAAAATATGATATCAAAAGGTGTATGTATCTCACACGTAGAGACCCAGACTAGGCCCAAATTACTATTTTTTGTTCCCCCAAAGGCAGGATGAGGAGTAGGAGGAGTTCGGAACAGGCAGGAGGCACACTGAAGCACCCTCAAATCCTTGGCAGTATGAGATGCGCCCCAAAAATTGGAAAGGTGCATCTCACACGTACCGATACAGACTATCCCGCAATTTAATTGTTTTTACCCAAAGGTGTAGATTGAATAGCGGAATAGAAAATATGATATCAAAAGGTGTATGTATCTCACACATAGAGACCCAGACTAGGCCCAAATTACTATTTTTTTGTACCCCCAAAGGCAGGATGAGGAGTAGGAGGAGTTCGGAAAAGGCAGGGGGCACACGAAAGCACCCTCAAATCCTCGGCAGTATGAGATGCGCCCCAAAAATTGGAAAGGTGTATCTCACAGGTACCGATACAGACTATCCCGCAATTTAATTGCTTTTACCCAAAGGTGTAGATTGAATATCGGAATAGAAAATATGATATCAAAAGGTGTATGTATCTCACACGTAGAGACCCAGACTAGGCTCAAATTACTATTTTTTGTACCCCCAAAGGCAGGATGAGGAGTAGGAGAAGTTCGGAACAGGCAGGAGGCACACTGAAGCACCCTCAAATCCTCGGCAGTATGAGATGCGCCCCAAAAATTGGAAAGGTGTATCTCACACGTACCGACACAGACTATCCCGCAATTTAACTGTTTTTACCCAAAGGTGTACATTGAATAGCGGAATAGAAAATATGATATCAAAAGGGGTATGTATCTCACACGTAGAGACCCAGACTATGCCCAAATTACAATTTTTTTGTACCCCCAAAGGCAGGATGAGGAGTAGGAGGAGTTTGGAACAGGCAGGAGGCACACTGAAGCACCCTCAAATCCTCGGCAGTATGAGATGCGCCCCAAAAATTGGAAAGGTGTATCTCACACGTACCGATACAGACTATCCCGCAATTTAATTGTTTTTACCCAAAGGTGTAGATTGAATATCGGAATAGAAAATATGATATCAAAAGGTGTATGTATCTCACACGTAGAGACCCAGACTAGGCCCAAATTACTATTTTTTGTACCCCCAAAGGCAGGATGAGGAGTAGGAGGAGTTCGGAACAGGCAGGAGGCACACTGAAGCACCCTCAAATCCTCGGCAGTATGAGATGCGCCCCAAAAATTGGAAAGGTGTATCTCACACGTACCGACACAGGCTATCCCGCAATTTAACAGTTTTTACCCAAAGGTGTACATTGAATAGCGGAATAGAAAATATGATATCAAAAGGGGTATGTATCTAAAAGGTAGAGACCCAGACTAGGCCCAAATTACTATTTTTTATACCCCCAAAGGCAGGATGAGGAGTAGGAGGAGTTCGGAACATCAGGAGGCACACTGTAGCACCCTCAAATCCTCGGCAGTATGAGATGCGCCCCAAAAATTGGAAAAATGTATCTCACACGTACCGACACAGACTATCCCGCAATTTAATTGTTTTTACTCCAAAGGTGTAGATTGAATAGCGGAATAGAAAATATGATATCAAAAGGTGTATGTATCTCACACGTACCGACACAGACTATCCCGCAATTTAATTGTTTTTACCCCAAAGGTGTAGATTAAATAGCGGAATAGAAAATATTATCAAAAGGTGTATGTATCTCACACGTACAGAACCAGACTAGGCCCCGATTACTATTTTTTGTACACCCAAAGGCAGGATGAGGAGTAGGAGGAGTTCGGAAAAGGCAGGAGGCACACTGAAGCACCCTCAAATCCTCGGCAGTATGAGATGCGCCCCAAAAATTGGAAAGGTGTATCTCACACGTACCGACACAGACTATCCCGCAATTTAATTGTTTTTACCCAAAGGTGTAGATTGAATAGCGGAATAGAAAATATGATATCAAAAGGTGTATGTATCTCACACGTAGAGACCCAGACTAGGCCCAAATTACTATTTTTTGTTCCCCCAAAGGCAGGATGAGGAGTAGGAGGAGTTCGGAACAGGCAGGAGGCACACTGAAGCACCCTCAAATCCTTGGCAGTATGAGATGCGCCCCAAAAATTGGAAAGGTGTATCTCACACGTACCGATACAGACTATCCCGCAATTTAATTGTTTTTACCCAAAGGTGTAGATTGAATAGCGGAATAGAAAATATGATATCAAAAGGTGTATGTATCTCACACATAGAGACCCAGACTAGGCCCAAATTACTATTTTTTGGACCCCCAAAGGCAGGATGAGGAGTAGGAGGAGTTCGGAACAGGCAGGAGGCACACGGAAGCACCCTCAAATCCTCGGCAGTATGAGATGCGCCCCAAAAATTGGAAAGGTGTATCTCACACGTACCGATACAGACTATCCCGCAATTTAATTGCTTTTACCCAAAGGTGTAGATTGAATATCGGAATAGAAAATATGATATCAAAAGGTGTATGTATCTCACACGTACAGAACGAGACTAGGCTCCGATTACTATTTTTTGTACACCCAAAGGCAGGTTGAGGAGTAGGAGGACTTCGGAACAGGCAGGAGGCACACTGAAGCACCCTCAAATCCTTGGCAGTATGAGATGCGCCCCAAAAATTGGAAAGGTGTATCTCACACGTACCGATACAGACTATCCCGCAATTTAATTGTTTTTACCCAAAGGTGTAGATTGAATAGCGGAATAGAAAATATGATATCAAAAGGTGTATGTATCTCACACGTAGAGACCCAGACTAGGCCCAAATTACTATTTTTTGTACCCCCAAAGGCAGGATGAGGAGTAGGAGGAGTTCGGAACAGGCAGGAGGCACACTGAAGCACCCTCAAATCCTCGGCAGTATGAAATGCGCCCAAAAATTGGAAAGGTGTATCTCACACGTACCGACACAGACTATCCCGCAATTTAACTGTTTTTACCCAAAGGTGTACATTGAATAGCGGAATAGAAAATATGATATCAAAAGGGGTATGTATCTCACACGTAGAGACCCAGACTAGGCCCAAATTACTATTTTTTGTACCCCCAAAGGCAGGATGAGGAGTAGGAGGAGTTCGGAACAGGCAGGAGGAACACTGAAGCACCCTCAAATCCTCGGCAGTATGAAATGTGCCCCAAAAATTGGAAAGGTGTATCTCACACGTACCGATACAGACTATCCCGCAATTTAATTGTTTTTACCCAAAGGTGTAGATTGAATAGCGGAATAGAAAATATGATACCAAAAGGTGTATGTATCTCACACGTAGAGACCCAGAATAGGCCCAAATTACTATTTTTTTATACCCCCAAAGGCAGGATGAGGAGTAGGAGGAGTTCGGAACAGGCAGGAGGCACACTGAAGCACCCTCAAATCCTCGGCAGTATGAGATGCGCCCCAAAAATTGGAAAGGTGTATCTCACACGTACCGATACAGACTATCCCGAAATTTAATTGTTTTTACCCAAAGGTGTAGATTAAATATCGGAATAGAAAATATGATATCAAAAGGTGTATGTATCTCACACGTACAGAACGAGACTAGGCCCCGATTACTATTTTTTGTACACCCAAAGGCAGGTTGAGGAGTAGGAGGAGTTCGGAACAGGCAGGAGGCACACTGAAGCACCCTCAAATCCTTGGCAGTATGAGATGCGCCCCAAAAATTGGAAAGGTGTATCTCACACGTACCGATACAGACTATCCCGCAATTTAATTGTTTTTACCCAAAGGTGTAGATTGAATAGCGGAATAGAAAATATGATATCAAAAGGTGTATGTATCTCACACGTAGAGACCCAGACTAGGCCCAAATTACTATTTTTTGTACCCCCAAAGGCAGGATGAGGAGTAGGAGGAGTTCGGAACAGGCAGGAGGCACACTGAAGCACCCTCAAATCCTCGGCAGTATGAGATGCGCCCAAAAATTGGAAAGGTGTATCTCACACGTACCGACACAGACTATCCCGCAATTTAACTGTTTTTACCCAAAGGTGTACATTGAATAGCGGAATAGAAAATATGATATCAAAAGGGGTATGTATCTCACACGTAGAGACCCAGACTAGGCCCAAATTACTATTTTTTGTACCCCCAAAGGCAGGATGAGGAGTAGGAGGAGTTCGGAACAGGCAGGAGGCACACTGAAGCACCCTCAAATCCTCGCCAGTATGAGATGCGCCCCAAAAATTGGAAAGGTGTATCTCACACGTACCGATACAGACCATCCCGAAATTTAATTGTTTTTACCCAAAGGTGTAGATTAAATATCGGAATAGAAAATATGATATCAAAAGGTGTATGTATCTCACACGTAGAGACCCAGACTATGCCCAAATTACTATTTTTTGTACCCCTAAAGGCAGGATGAGGAGTAGGAGGAGTTAGGAACAGGCAGGAGGCACACTGAAGCACCCTCAAATCCTCGGCAGTATGAGATGCGCCCCAAAAATTGGAAAGGTGTATCTCACACGTACCGACACAGACTATATCGCAATTTAATTGTTTTTAACCAAAGGTGTAGATTGAATAGCGGAATAGAAAATATGATATCAAAAGGTGTATGTATCTCACACGTAGAGACCCAGACTAGGCCCAAATTACTCTTTTTTGTACCCCCAAAGGCAGGATGAGGAGTAGGAGGAGTTCTGAACAGGCAGGAGGCACACTGAAGCACCCTCAAATCCTCGGCAGTATGAGATGCGCCCCAAAAATTGGAAAGGTGTGTCTAACACGTACCGATACAGACTATCCCGCATTTTAATTGTTTTTACCTAAAGGTGTAGATTGAATAGCGGAATAGAAAATATGATATCAAAAGGTGTATGTATCTCACACGTACCGACACAGACTATCCCGCAATTTACTTGTTTTTACTCCAAAGGTGTAGATTGAATAGCGGAATAGAAAATATGATATCAAAAGGTGTATGTATCTCACACGTACCGACACAGACTATCCCGCAATTTAATTTTTTTTACCCCAAAGGTGTAGATTAAATAGCGGAATAGAAAATATTATCAATAGGTGTATGTATCTCACACGTACAGAACGAGACTAGGCCCCGATTACTATTTTTTGTACACCCAAAGGCAGGTTGAGGAGTAGGAGGAGTTCGGAACAGGCAGGAGGCACACTGAAGCACCCTCAAATCCTTGGCAGTATGAGATGCGCCCCAAAAATTGGAAAGGTGTATCTCACACGTACCGATACAGACTATCCCGCAATTTAATTGTTTTTACCCAAAGGTGTAGATTGAATAGCGGAATAGAAAATATGATATCAAAAGGTTTATGTATCTCACACGTAGAGACCCAGACTAGGCCCAAATTACTATTTTTTGTACCCCCAAAGGCAGGATGAGGAGTAGGAGGAGTTCGGAAAACAGGCAGGAGGCACACTGAAGCACCCTCAAATCCTCGGCAGTATGAGATGCGCCCCAAAAATTGGAAAGGTGTATCTCACACGTACCAACACAGACTATCCCGCAATTTAACTGTTTTTACCCAAAGGTGTACATTGAATAGCGGAATAGAAAATATGATATCAAAGGGGGTATGTATCTCACACGTAGAGACCCAGACTAGGCCCAAATTACTATTTTTTGTACCCCCAAAGGCAGGATGAGGAGTAGGAGGAGTTCGGAACAGGCAGGAGGCACACTGAAGCACCCTCAAATCCTCGGCAGTATGAAATGTGCCCCAAAAATTGGAAAGGTGTATCTCACACGTACCGATACAGACTATCCCGCAATTTAATTGTTTTTACCCAAAGGTGTAGATTGAATAGCGGAATAGAAAATATGATACCAAAAGGTGTATGTATCTCACACGTAGAGACCCAGAATAGGCCCAAATTACTATTTTTTTATATCCCCAAAGGCAGGATGAGGAGTAGGAGGAGTTCGGAACAGGCAGGAGGCACACTGAAGCACCCTCAAATCCTCGGCAGTATGAGATGCGCCCCAAAAATTGGAAAGGTGTATCTCACACGTACCGACACAGACTATCCCGCAATTTAATTGTTTTTACCCCAAAGGTGTAGATTAAATAGCGGAATAAAGAATATTATCAAAAGGTGTATGTATCTCACACGTACAGAACCAGACTAGGCCCTGATTACTATTTTTTGTACCCCCAAAGGCAGGATGAGGAGTAGGAGGAGTTCGGAACAGGCAGGAGGCACACTGAAGCACCCTGCAATCCTCGACGGTATGAGATGCGCACCAAAAATTGGAAAGGTGTATCTCACACGTACCGACACAGACTATCCTGCAATTTAATTGTTTTTACTCCAAAGGTGTAGATTGAATAGCGGAATAGAAAATATGATATCAAAAGGTGTATGTATCTCACACGTACCGACACAGACTATCCCGCAATTTAATTTTTTTTACCCCAAAGGTGTAGATTAAATAGCGGAATAAAAAATATTATCAAAAGGTGTATGTATCTCACACGTACAGAACCAGACTAGGCCCCGATTACTATTTTTTGTACCCCCAAAGGCAGGATTAGGAGTAGGAGGAGTTCGGAACCGGCAGGAGGCACACTGAAGCACCCTGCAATCCTCGGCGGTATGAGATGCGCCCCAAAAATTGGAAAGATGTATCTCACACGTACCGACACAGACTATCCCGCAATTTAATTGTTTTTACTCCAAAGGTGTAGATTGAATAGCGGAATAGAAAATATGATATCAAAAGGTGTATGTATCTCACACGTACCGACACAGACTATCCCGCAATTTAATTGTTTTTACCCCAAAGGTGTAGATTAAATAGCGGAATAGAAAATATTATCAAAAGGTGTATGTATCTCACACGTACAGAACCAGACTAGGCCCCGATTACTATTTTTTGTACACCCAAAGGCAGGATGAGGAGTAGGAGGAGTTCGGAACAGGCAGGAGGCAGACTGAAGCACCCTCAAGTCCTCGGAAGTATGAGATGCGCCCCAAAAATTGGAAAGGTGTATCTCACACGTACCGACACAGACTATCCCGCAATTTAATTGTTTTTACCCAAAGGTGTAGATTGAATAGCGGAATAGAAAATATGATATCAAAAGGTGTATGTATCTCACACGTAGAGACCCAGACTAGGCCCAAATTACTATTTTTTGTTCCCCCAAAGGCAGGATGAGGAGTAGGAGGAGTTCGGAACAGGCAGGTGGCACACTGAAGCACCCTCAAATCCTTGGCAGTATGAGATGCGCCCCAAAAATTGGAAAGGTGCATCTCACACGTACCGATACAGACTATCCCGCAATTTAATTGTTTTTACCCAAAGGTGTAGATTGAATAGCGGAATAGAAAATATGATATCAAAAGGTGTATGTATCTCACACATAGAGACCCAGACTAGGCCCAAATTACTATTTTTTTGTACCCCCAAAGGCAGGATGAGGAGTAGGAGGAGTTCGGAAAAGGCAGGGGGCACACGAAAGCACCCTCAAATCCTCGGCAGTATGAGATGCGCCCCAAAAATTGGAAAGGTGTATCTCACACGTACCGATACAGACTATCCCGCAATTTAATTGCTTTTACCCAAAGGTGTAGATTGAATATCGGAATAGAAAATATGATACCAAAAGGTGTATGTATCTCACACGTAGAGACCCAGAATAGGCCCAAATTACTATTTTTTTATACCCCCAAAGGCAGGATGAGGAGTAGGAGGAGTTCGGAACAGGCAGGAGGCACACTGAAGCACCCTCAAATCCTCGGCAGTATGAAATGTGCCCCAAAAATTGGAAAGGTGTATCTCACACGTACCGATACAGACTATCCCGCAATTTAATTGTTTTTACCCAAAGGTGTAGATTGAATAGCGGAATAGAAAATATGATACCAAAAGGTGTATGTATCTCACACGTAGAGACCCAGAATAGGCCCAAATTACTATTTTTTTATACCCCCAAAGGCAGGATGAGGAGTAGGAGGAGTTCGGAACAGGCAGGAGGCACACTGAAGCACCCTCAAATCCTCGGCAGTATGAGATGCGCCCCAAAAATTGGAAAGGTGTATCTCACACGTACCGATACAGACTATCCCGAAATTTAATTGTTTTTACCCAAAGGTGTAGATTAAATATCGGAATAGAAAATATGATATCAAAAGGTGTATGTATCTCACACGTACAGAACGAGACTAGGCCCCGATTACTATTTTTTGTACACCCAAAGGCAGGTTGAGGAGTAGGAGGAGTTCGGAACAGGCAGGAGGCACACTGAAGCACCCTCAAATCCTTGGCAGTATGAGATGCGCCCCAAAAATTGGAAAGGTGTATCTCACACGTACCGATACAGACTATCCCGCAATTTAATTGTTTTTACCCAAAGGTGTAGATTGAATAGCGGAATAGAAAATATGATATCAAAAGGTGTATGTATCTCACACGTAGAGACCCAGACTAGGCCCAAATTACTATTTTTTGTACCCCCAAAGGCAGGATGAGGAGTAGGAGGAGTTCGGAACAGGCAGGAGGCACACTGAAGCACCCTCAAATCCTCGGCAGTATGAGATGCGCCCAAAAATTGGAAAGGTGTATCTCACACGTACCGACACAGACTATCCCACAATTTAACTGTTTTTACCCAAAGGTGTACATTGAATAGCGGAATAGAAAATATGATATCAAAAGGGGTATGTATCTCACACGTAGAGACCCAGACTAGGCCCAAATTACTATTTTTTGTACCCCCAAAGGCAGGATGAGGAGTAGGAGGAGTTCGGAACAGGCAGGAGGCACACTGAAGCACCCTCAAATCCTCGCCAGTATGAGATGCGCCCCAAAAATTGGAAAGGTGTATCTCACACGTACCGATACAGACCATCCCGAAATTTAATTGTTTTTACCCAAAGGTGTAGATTAAATATCGGAATAGAAAATATGATATCAAAAGGTGTATGTATCTCACACGTAGAGACCCAGACTATGCCCAAATTACTATTTTTTGTACCCCTAAAGGCAGGATGAGGAGTAGGAGGAGTTAGGAACAGGCAGGAGGCACACTGAAGCACCCTCAAATCCTCGGCAGTATGAGATGCGCCCCAAAAATTGGAAAGGTGTATCTCACACGTACCGACACAGACTATATCGCAATTTAATTGTTTTTAACCAAAGGTGTAGATTGAATAGCGGAATAGAAAATATGATATCAAAAGGTGTATGTATCTCACACGTAGAGACCCAGACTAGGCCCAAATTACTCTTTTTTGTACCCCCAAAGGCAGGATGAGGAGTAGGAGGAGTTCTGAACAGGCAGGAGGCACACTGAAGCACCCTCAAATCCTCGGCAGTATGAGATGCGCCCCAAAAATTGGAAAGGTGTGTCTAACACGTACCGATACAGACTATCCCGCATTTTAATTGTTTTTACCTAAAGGTGTAGATTGAATAGCGGAATAGAAAATATGATATCAAAAGGTGTATGTATCTCACACGTACCGACACAGACTATCCCGCAATTTACTTGTTTTTACTCCAAAGGTGTAGATTGAATAGCGGAATAGAAAATATGATATCAAAAGGTGTATGTATCTCACACGTACCGACACAGACTATCCCGCAATTTAATTTTTTTTACCCCAAAGGTGTAGATTAAATAGCGGAATAGAAAATATTATCAATAGGTGTATGTATCTCACACGTACAGAACGAGACTAGGCCCCGATTACTATTTTTTGTACACCCAAAGGCAGGTTGAGGAGTAGGAGGAGTTCGGAACAGGCAGGAGGCACACTGAAGCACCCTCAAATCCTTGGCAGTATGAGATGCGCCCCAAAAATTGGAAAGGTGTATCTCACACGTACCGATACAGACTATCCCGCAATTTAATTGTTTTTACCCAAAGGTGTAGATTGAATAGCGGAATAGAAAATATGATATCAAAAGGTGTATGTATCTCACACGTAGAGACCCAGACTAGGCCCAAATTACTATTTTTTGTACCCCCAAAGGCAGGATGAGGAGTAGGAGGAGTTCGGAAAACAGGCAGGAGGCACACTGAAGCACCCTCAAATCCTCGGCAGTATGAGATGCGCCCCAAAAATTGGAAAGGTGTATCTCACACGTACCAACACAGACTATCCCGCAATTTAACTGTTTTTACCCAAAGGTGTACATTGAATAGCGGAATAGAAAATATGATATCAAAGGGGGTATGTATCTCACACGTAGAGACCCAGACTAGGCCCAAATCACTATTTTTTGTACCCCCAAAGGCAGGATGAGGAGTAGGAGGAGTTCGGAACAGGCAGGAGGCACACTGAAGCACCCTCAAATCCTCGGCAGTATGAAATGTGCCCCAAAAATTGGAAAGGTGTATCTCACACGTACCGATACAGACTATCCCGCAATTTAATTGTTTTTACCCAAAGGTGTAGATTGAATAGCGGAATAGAAAATATGATACCAAAAGGTGTATGTATCTCACACGTAGAGACCCAGAATAGGCCCAAATTACTATTTTTTTATATCCCCAAAGGCAGGATGAGGAGTAGGAGGAGTTCGGAACAGGCAGGAGGCACACTGAAGCACCCTCAAATCCTCGGCAGTATGAGATGCGCCCCAAAAATTGGAAAGGTGTATCTCACACGTACCGACACAGACTATCCCGCAATTTAATTGTTTTTACCCCAAAGGTGTAGATTAAATAGCGGAATAAAGAATATTATCAAAAGGTGTATGTATCTCACACGTACAGAACCAGACTAGGCCCTGATTACTATTTTTTGTACCCCCAAAGGCAGGATGAGGAGTAGGAGGAGTTCGGAACAGGCAGGAGGCACACTGAAGCACCCTGCAATCCTCGACGGTATGAGATGCGCACCAAAAATTGGAAAGGTGTATCTCACACGTACCGACACAGACTATCCTGCAATTTAATTGTTTTTACTCCAAAGGTGTAGATTGAATAGCGGAATAGAAAATATGATATCAAAAGGTGTATGTATCTCACACGTACCGACACAGACTATCCCGCAATTTAATTTTTTTTACCCCAAAGGTGGTTATTAAATAGCGGAATAAAAAATATTATCAAAAGGTGTATGTATCTCACACGTACAGAACCAGACTAGGCCCCGATTACTATTTTTTGTACCCCCAAAGGCAGGATTAGGAGTAGGAGGAGTTCGGAACCGGCAGGAGGCACACTGAAGCACCCTGCAATCCTCGGCGGTATGAGATGCGCCCCAAAAATTGGAAAGATGTATCTCACACGTACCGACACAGACTATCCCGCAATTTAATTGTTTTTACTCCAAAGGTGTAGATTGAATAGCGGAATAGAAAATATGATATCAAAAGGTGTATGTATCTCACACGTACCGACACAGACTATCCCGCAATTTAATTTTTTTTACCCCAAAGGTGGTTATTAAATAGCGGAATAAAAAATATTATCAAAAGGTGTATGTATCTCACACGTACAGAACCAGACTAGGCCCCGATTACTATTTTTTGTACACCCAAAGGCAGGATGAGGAGTAGGAGGAGTTCGGAACAGGCAGGAGGCAGACTGAAGCACCCTCAAGTCCTCGGCAGTATGAGATGCGCCCCAAAAATTGGAAAGGTGTATCTCACACGTACCGACACAGACTATCCCGCAATTTAATTGTTTTTACCCAAAGGTGTAGATTGAATAGCGGAATAGAAAATATGATATCAAAAGGTGTATGTATCTCACACGTAGAGACCCAGACTAGGCCCAAATTACTATTTTTTGTTCCCCCAAAGGCAGGATGAGGAGTAGGAGGAGTTCGGAACAGGCAGGTGGCACACTGAAGCACCCTCAAATCCTTGGCAGTATGAGATGCGCCCCAAAAATTGGAAAGGTGCATCTCACACGTACCGATACAGACTATCCCGCAATTTAATTGTTTTTACCCAAAGGTGTAGATTGAATAGCGGAATAGAAAATATGATATCAAAAGGTGTATGTATCTCACACATAGAGACCCAGACTAGGCCCAAATTACTATTTTTTTGTACCCCCAAAGGCAGGATGAGGAGTAGGAGGAGTTCGGAAAAGGCAGGGGGCACACGAAAGCACCCTCAAATCCTCGGCAGTATGAGATGCGCCCCAAAAATTGGAAAGGTGTATCTCACACGTACCGATACAGACTATCCCGCAATTTAATTGCTTTTACCCAAAGGTGTAGATTGAATATCGAAATAGAAAATATGATATCAAAAGGTGTATGTATCTCACACGTAGAGACCCAGACTAGGCCCAAATTACTATTTTTTGTACCCCCAAAGGCAGGATGAGGAGTAGGAGGAGTTCGGAACAGGCAGGAGGCACACTGAAGCACCCTCAAATCCTCGGCAGTATGAGATGCGCCCCAAAAATTGGAAAGGTGTATCTCACACGTACCGACACAGGCTATCCCGCAATTTAACAGTTTTTACCCAAAGGTGTACATTGAATAGCGGAATAGAAAATATGATATCAAAAGGGGTATGTATCTAAAAGGTAAAGACCCAGACTAGGCCCAAATTACTATTTTTTTATACCCCCAAAGGCAGGATGAGAAGTAGGAGGAGTTCGGAACAGGCAGGAGGCACACTGAAGCACCCTCAAATCCTCGGCAGTATGAGATGCGCCCCAAAAATTGGAAAGATGTATCTCACACGTACCGACACAGACTATCCCGCAATTTAATTGTTTTTACTCCAAAGGTGTAGATTGAATAGCGGAATAGAAAATATGATATCAAAAGGTGTATGTATCTCACACGTACCGACACAGACTATCCCGCAATTTAATTGTTTTTACCCCAAAGGTGTAGATTAAATAGCGGAATAGAAAATATTATCAAAAGGTGTATGTATCTCACACGTACAGAACCAGACTAGGCCCCGATTACTATTTTTTGTACACCCAAAGGCAGGATGAGGAGTAGGAGGAGTTCGGAACAGGCAGGAGGCACACTGAAGCACCCTGCAATCCTCGACGGTATGAGATGCGCACCAAAAATTGGAAAGGTGTATCTCACACGTACCGACACAGACTATCCTGCAATTTAATTGTTTTTACTCCAAAGGTGTAGATTGAATAGCGGAATAGAAAATATGATATCAAAAGGTGTATGTATCTCACACGTACCGACACAGACTATCCCGCAATTTAATTTTTTTTACCCCAAAGGTGTAGATTAAATAGCGGAATAAAAAATATTATCAAAAGGTGTATGTATCTCACACGTACAGAACCAGACTAGGCCCCGATTACTATTTTTTGTACCCCAAAGGCAGGATTAGGAGTAGGAGGAGTTCGGAACCGGCAGGAGGCACACTGAAGCACCCTGCAATCCTCGGCGGTATGAGATGCGCCCCAAAAATTGGAAAGATGTATCTCACACGTACCGACACAGACTATCCCGCAATTTAATTGTTTTTACTCCAAAGGTGTAGATTGAATAGCGGAATAGAAAATATGATATCAAAAGGTGTATGTATCTCACACGTACCGACACAGACTATCCCGCAATTTAATTGTTTTTACCCCAAAGGTGTAGATTAAATAGCGGAATAGAAAATATTATCAAAAGGTGTATGTATCTCACACGTACAGAACCAGACTAGGCCCCGATTACTATTTTTTGTACACCCAAAGGCAGGATGAGGAGTAGGAGGAGTTCGGAACAGGCAGGAGGCAGACTGAAGCACCCTCAAGTCCTCGGCAGTATGAGATGCGCCCCAAAAATTGGAAAGGTGTATCTCACACGTACCGACACAGACTATCCCGCAATTTAATTGTTTTTACCCAAAGGTGTAGATTGAATAGCGGAATAGAAAATATGATATCAAAAGGTGTATGTATCTCACACGTAGAGACCCAGACTAGGCCCAAATTACTATTTTTTGTTCCCCCAAAGGCAGGATGAGGAGTAGGAGGAGTTCGGAACAGGCAGGAGGCACACTGAAGCACCCTCAAATCCTTGGCAGTATGAGATGCGCCCCAAAAATTGGAAAGGTGCATCTCACACGTACCGATACAGACTATCCCGCAATTTAATTGTTTTTACCCAAAGGTGTAGATTGAATAGCGGAATAGAAAATATGATATCAAAAGGTGTATGTATCTCACACATAGAGACCCAGACTAGGCCCAAATTACTATTTTTTTGTACCCCCAAAGGCAGGATGAGGAGTAGGAGGAGTTCGGAAAAGGCAGGGGGCACACGAAAGCACCCTCAAATCCTCGGCAGTATGAGATGCGCCCCAAAAATTGGAAAGGTGTATCTCACACGTACCGACACAGGCTATCCCGCAATTTAACAGTTTTTACCCAAAGGTGTACATTGAATAGCGGAATAGAAAATATGATATCAAAAGGGGTATGTATCTAAAAGGTAAAGACCCAGACTAGGCCCAAATTACTATTTTTTTATACCCCCAAAGGCAGGATGAGAAGTAGGAGGAGTTCGGAACAGGCAGGAGGCACACTGAAGCACCCTCAAATCCTCGGCAGTATGAGATGCGCCCCAAAAATTGGAAAGATGTATCTCACACGTACCGACACAGACTATCCCGCAATTTAATTGTTTTTACTCCAAAGGTGTAGATTGAATAGCGGAATAGAAAATATGATATCAAAAGGTGTATGTATCTCACACGTACCGACACAGACTATCCCGCAATTTAATTGTTTTTACCCCAAAGGTGTAGATTAAATAGCGGAATAAAGAATATTATCAAAAGGTGTATGTATCTCACACGTACAGAACCAGACTAGGCCCTGATTACTATTTTTTGTACCCCCAAAGGCAGGATGAGGAGTAGGAGGAGTTCGGAACAGGCAGGAGGCACACTGAAGCACCCTGCAATCCTCGACGGTATGAGATGCGCACCAAAAATTGGAAAGGTGTATCTCACACGTACCGACACAGACTATCCTGCAATTTAATTGTTTTTACTCCAAAGGTGTAGATTGAATAGCGGAATAGAAAATATGATATCAAAAGGTGTATGTATCTCACACGTACCGACACAGACTATCCCGCAATTTAATTTTTATTACCCCAAAGGTGGTTATTAAATAGCGGAATAAAAAATATTATCAAAAGGTGTATGTATCTCACACGTACAGAACCAGACTAGGCCCCGATTACTATTTTTTGTACCCCCAAAGGCAGGATTAGGAGTAGGAGGAGTTCGGAACCGGCAGGAGGCACACTGAAGCACCCTGCAATCCTCGGCGGTATGAGATGCGCCCCAAAAATTGGAAAGATGTATCTCACACGTACCGACACAGACTATCCCGCAATTTAATTGTTTTTACTCCAAAGGTGTAGATTGAATAGCGGAATAGAAAATATGATATCAAAAGGTGTATGTATCTCACACGTACCGACACAGACTATCCCGCAATTTAATTTTTTTTACCCCAAAGGTGGTTATTAAATAGCGGAATAAAAAATATTATCAAAAGGTGTATGTATCTCACACGTACAGAACCAGACTAGGCCCCGATTACTATTTTTTGTACACCCAAAGGCAGGATGAGGAGTAGGAGGAGTTCGGAACCGGCAGGAGGCAGACTGAAGCACCCTCAAGTCCTCGGCAGTATGAGATGCGCCCCAAAAATTGGAAAGGTGTATCTCACACGTACCGACACAGACTATCCCGCAATTTAATTGTTTTTACCCAAAGGTGTAGATTGAATAGCGGAATAGAAAATATGATATCAAAAGGTGTATGTATCTCACACGTAGAGACCCAGACTAGGCCCAAATTACTATTTTTTGTTCCCCCAAAGGCAGGATGAGGAGTAGGAGGAGTTCGGAACAGGCAGGGGGCACACTGAAGCACCCTCAAATCCTTGGCAGTATGAGATGCGCCCCAAAAATTGGAAAGGTGCATCTCACACGTACCGATACAGACTATCCCGCAATTTAATTGTTTTTACCCAAAGGTGTAGATTGAATAGCGGAATAGAAAATATGATATCAAAAGGTGTATGTATCTCACACATAGAGACCCAGACTAGGCCCAAATTACTATTTTTTTGTACCCCCAAAGGCAGGATGAGGAGTAGGAGGAGTTCGGAAAAGGCAGGGGGCACACGAAAGCACCCTCAAATCCTCGGCAGTATGAGATGCGCCCCAAAAATTGGAAAGGTGTATCTCACACGTACCGATACAGACTATCCCGCAATTTAATTGCTTTTACCCAAAGGTGTAGATTGAATATCGAAATAGAAAATATGATATCAAAAGGTGTATGTATCTCACACGTAGAGACCCAGACTAGGCCCAAATTACTATTTTTTGTACCCCCAAAGGCAGGATGAGGAGTAGGAGGAGTTCGGAACAGGCAGGAGGCACACTGAAGCACCCTCAAATCCTCGGCAGTATGAGATGCGCCCCAAAAATTGGAAAGGTGTATCTCACACGTACCGACACAGGCTATCCCGCAATTTAACAGTTTTTACCCAAAGGTGTACATTGAATAGCGGAATAGAAAATATGATATCAAAAGGGGTATGTATCTAAAAGGTAAAGACCCAGACTAGGCCCAAATTACTATTTTTTTATACCCCCAAAGGCAGGATGAGAAGTAGGAGGAGTTCGGAACAGGCAGGAGGCACACTGAAGCACCCTCAAATCCTCGGCAGTATGAGATGCGCCCCAAAAATTGGAAAGATGTATCTCACACGTACCGACACAGACTATCCCGCAATTTAATTGTTTTTACTCCAAAGGTGTAGATTGAATAGCGGAATAGAAAATATGATATCAAAAGGTGTATGTATCTCACACGTACCGACACAGACTATCCCGCAATTTAATTGTTTTTACCCCAAAGGTGTAGATTAAATAGCGGAATAGAAAATATTATCAAAAGGTGTATGTATCTCACACGTACAGAACCAGACTAGGCCCCGATTACTATTTTTTGTACACCCAAAGGCAGGATGAGGAGTAGGAGGAGTTCGGAACAGGCAGGAGGCACACTGAAGCACCCTGCAATCCTCGACGGTATGAGATGCGCACCAAAAATTGGAAAGGTGTATCTCACACGTACCGACACAGACTATCCTGCAATTTAATTGTTTTTACTCCAAAGGTGTAGATTGAATAGCGGAATAGAAAATATGATATCAAAAGGTGTATGTATCTCACACGTACCGACACAGACTATCCCGCAATTTAATTTTTTTTACCCCAAAGGTGTAGATTAAATAGCGGAATAAAAAATATTATCAAAAGGTGTATGTATCTCACACGTACAGAACCAGACTAGGCCCCGATTACTATTTTTTGTACCCCAAAGGCAGGATTAGGAGTAGGAGGAGTTCGGAACCGGCAGGAGGCACACTGAAGCACCCTGCAATCCTCGGCGGTATGAGATGCGCCCCAAAAATTGGAAAGATGTATCTCACACGTACCGACACAGACTATCCCGCAATTTAATTGTTTTTACTCCAAAGGTGTAGATTGAATAGCGGAATAGAAAATATGATATCAAAAGGTGTATGTATCTCACACGTACCGACACAGACTATCCCGCAATTTAATTGTTTTTACCCCAAAGGTGTAGATTAAATAGCGGAATAGAAAATATTATCAAAAGGTGTATGTATCTCACACGTACAGAACCAGACTAGGCCCCGATTACTATTTTTTGTACACCCAAAGGCAGGATGAGGAGTAGGAGGAGTTCGGAACAGGCAGGAGGCAGACTGAAGCACCCTCAAGTCCTCGGCAGTATGAGATGCGCCCCAAAAATTGGAAAGGTGTATCTCACACGTACCGACACAGACTATCCCGCAATTTAATTGTTTTTACCCAAAGGTGTAGATTGAATAGCGGAATAGAAAATATGATATCAAAAGGTGTATGTATCTCACACGTAGAGACCCAGACTAGGCCCAAATTACTATTTTTTGTTCCCCCAAAGGCAGGATGAGGAGTAGGAGGAGTTCGGAACAGGCAGGAGGCACACTGAAGCACCCTCAAATCCTTGGCAGTATGAGATGCGCCCCAAAAATTGGAAAGGTGCATCTCACACGTACCGATACAGACTATCCCGCAATTTAATTGTTTTTACCCAAAGGTGTAGATTGAATAGCGGAATAGAAAATATGATATCAAAAGGTGTATGTATCTCACACATAGAGACCCAGACTAGGCCCAAATTACTATTTTTTTGTACCCCCAAAGGCAGGATGAGGAGTAGGAGGAGTTCGGAAAAGGCAGGGGGCACACGAAAGCACCCTCAAATCCTCGGCAGTATGAGATGCGCCCCAAAAATTGGAAAGGTGTATCTCACACGTACCGATACAGACTATCCCGCAATTTAATTGCTTTTACCCAAAGGTGTAGATTGAATATCGGAATAGAAAATATGATATCAAAAGGTGTATGTATCTCACACGTAGAGACCCAGACTAGGCCCAAATTACTATTTTTTGTACCCCCAAAGGCAGGATGAGGAGTAGGAGGAGTTCGGAACAGGCAGGAGGCACACTGAAGCACCCTCAAATCCTCGGCAGTATGAGATGCGCCCCAAAAATTGGAAAGGTGTATCTCACACGTACCGACACAGGCTATCCCGCAATTTAACAGTTTTTACCCAAAGGTGTACATTGAATAGCGGAATAGAAAATATGATATCAAAAGGGGTATGTATCTAAAAGGTAAAGACCCAGACTAGGCCCAAATTACTATTTTTTTATACCCCCAAAGGCAGGATGAGAAGTAGGAGGAGTTCGGAACAGGCAGGAGGCACACTGAAGCACCCTCAAATCCTCGGCAGTATGAGATGCGCCCCAAAAATTGGAAAGATGTATCTCACACGTACCGACACAGACTATCCCGCAATTTAATTGTTTTTACTCCAAAGGTGTAGATTGAATAGCGGAATAGAAAATATGATATCAAAAGGTGTATGTATCTCACACGTACCGACACAGACTATCCCGCAATTTAATTGTTTTTACCCCAAAGGTGTAGATTAAATAGCGGAATAGAAAATATTATCAAAAGGTGTATGTATCTCACACGTACAGAACCAGACTAGGCCCCGATTACTATTTTTTGTACACCCAAAGGCAGGATGAGGAGTAGGAGGAGTTCGGGAACAGGCAGGAGGCACACTGAAGCACCCTGCAATCCTCGACGGTATGAGATGCGCACCAAAAATTGGAAAGGTGTATCTCACACGTACCGACACAGACTATCCTGCAATTTAATTGTTTTTACTCCAAAGGTGTAGATTGAATAGCGGAATAGAAAATATGATATCAAAAGGTGTATGTATCTCACACGTACCGACACAGACTATCTCGCAATTTAATTGTTTTTACCCCAAAGGTGTAGATTAAATAGCGGAATAGAAAATATTATCAAAAGGTGTATGTATCTCACACGTACAGAACCCGACTAGGCCCCGATTACTATTTTTTGTACACCCAAAGGCAGGATGAGGAGTAGGAGGAGTTCGGAACAGGCAGGAGGCACACTGAAGCACCCTCAAGTCCTCGGCAGTATGAGATGCGCCCCAAAAATTGGAAAGGTGTATCTCACACGTACCGACACAGACTATCCCGCAATTTAATTGTTTTTACCCAAAGGTGTAGATTGAATAGCGGAATAGAAAATATGATATCAAAAGGTGTATGTATCTCACACGCAGAGACCCAGATTAGGCCCAAATTACTATTTTTTGTTCCCCCAAAGGCAGGATGAGGAGTAGGAGGAGTTCGGAACAGGCAGGAGGCACACTGAAGCACCCTCAAATCCTTGGCAGTATGAGATGCGCCCCAAAAATTGGAAAGGTGCATCTCACACGTACCGATACAGACTATCCCGCAATTTAATTGTTTTTACCCAAAGGTGTAGATTGAATAGCGGAATAGAAAATATGATATCAAAAGGTGTATGTATCTCACACATAGAGACCCAGACTAGGCCCAAATTACTATTTTTTTGTACCCCCAAAGGCAGGATGAGGAGTAGGAGGAGTTTGGAAAAGGCAGGGGGCACACGAAAGCACCCTCAAATCCTCGGCAGTATGAGATGCGCCCCAAAAATTGGAAAGGTGTATCTCACACGTACCGATACAGACTATTCCGCAATTTAATTGCTTTTACCCAAAGGTGTAGATTGAATATCGGAATAGAAAATATGATATCAAAAGGTGTATGTATCTCACACGTAGAGACCCAGACTAGGCCCAAATTACTATTTTTTGTACCCCCAAAGGCAGGGTGAGGAGTAGGAGGAGTTCGGAACAGGCAGGATGCACACTGAAGCACCCTCAAATCCTCGGCAGTATGAGATGCGCCCCAAAAATTGGAAAGGTGTATCTCACACGTACCGACACATGCTATCCCGCAATTTAACAGTTTTTACCCAAAGGTGTACATTGAATAGCGGAATAGAAAATATGATATCAAAAGGGGTATGTATCTAAAAGGTAAAGACCCAGACTAGGCCCAAATTACTATTTTTTTATACCCCCAAAGGCAGGATGAGAAGTAGGAGGAGTTCGGAACAGGCAGGAGGCACACTGAAGCACCCTCAAATCCTCGGCAGTATGAGATGCGCCCCAAAAATTGGAAAGATGTATCTCACACGTACCGACACAGACTATCCCGCAATTTAATTGTTTTTACTCCAAAGGTGTAGATTGAATAGCGGAATAGAAAATATGATATCAAAAGGTGTATGTATCTCACACGTACCGACACAGACTATCCCGCAATTTAATTGTTTTTACCCCAAAGGTGTAGATTAAATAGCGGAATAGAAAATATTATCAAAAGGTGTATGTATCTCACACGTACAGAACCAGACTAGGCCCCGATTACTATTTTTTGTACACCCAAAGGCAGGATGAGGAGTAGGAGGAGTTCGGAACAGGCAGGAGGCACACTGAAGCACCCTCAAATCCTCGGCAGTATGAGATGCGCCCCAAAAATTGGAAAGGTGTATCTCACACGTACCGACACAGACTATCCCGCAATTTAATTGTTTTTACCCAAAGGTGTAGATTGAATAGCGGAATAGAAAATATGATATCAAAAGGTGTATGTATCTCACACGTAGAGACCCAGACTAGGCCCAAATTACTATTTTTTGTTCCCCCAAAGGCAGGATGAGGAGTAGGAGGAGTTCGGAACAGGCAGGAGGCACACTGAAGCACCCTCAAATCCTTGGCAGTATGAGATGCGCCCCAAAAATTGGAAAGGTGCATCTCACACGTACCGATACAGACTATCCCGCAATTTAATTGTTTTTACCCAAAGGTGTAGATTGAATAGCGGAATAGAAAATATGATATCAAAAGGTGTATGTATCTCACATAGAGACCCAGACTAGGCCCAAATTACTATTTTTTTGTACCCCCAAAGGCAGGATGAGGAGTAGGAGGAGTTCGGAAAAGGCAGGGGGCACACGAAAGCACCCTCAAATCCTCGGCAGTATGAGATGCGCCCCAAAAATTGGAAAGGTGTATCTCACACGTACCGATACAGACTATTCCGCAATATAATTGCTTTTACCCAAAGGTGTAGATTGAATATCGGAATAGAAAATATGATATCAAAAGGTGTATGTATCTCACACGTAGAGACCCAGACTAGGCCCAAATTACTATTTTTTGTACCCCCAAAGGCAGGATGAGGAGTAGGAGGAGTTCGGAACAGGCAGGAGGCACACTGAAGCACCCTCAAATCCTCGGCAGTATGAGATGCGCCCCAAAAATTGGAAAGGTGTATCTCACACGTACCGACACAGGCTATCCCGCAATTTAACAGTTTTTACCCAAAGGTGTACATTGAATAGCGGAATAGAAAATATGATATCAAAAGGGGTATGTATCTAAAAGGTAAAGACCCAGACTAGGCCCAAATTACTATTTTTTTATACCCCCAAAGGCAGGATGAGAAGTAGGAGGAGTTCGGAACAGGCAGGAGGCACACTGAAGCACCCTCAAATCCTCGGCAGTATGAGATGCGCCCCAAAAATTGGAAAGATGTATCTCACACGTACCGACACAGACTATCCCGCAATTTAATTGTTTTTACTCCAAAGGTGTAGATTGAATAGCGGAATAGAAAATATGATATCAAAAGGTGTATGTATCTTACACGTACCGACACAGACTATCCCGCAATTTAATTGTTTTTACCCCAAAGGTGTAGATTAAATAGCGGAATAGAAAATATTATCAAAAGGTGTATGTATCTCACACGTACAGAACCAGACTAGGCCCCGATTACTATTTTTTGTACACCCAAAGGCAGGATGAGGAGTAGGAGGAGTTCGGAACAGGCAGGAGGCACACTGAAGCACCCTCAAATCTTTGGCAGTATGAGATGCGCCCCAAAAATTGGAAAGGTGTATCTCACACGTACCGACACAGACTATCCCACAATTTAATTGTTTTTACCCAAAGGTGTAGATTGAATAGCGGAATAGAAAATATGATATCAAAAGGTGTATGTATCTCACACGTAGAGACCCAGACTAGGCCCAAATTACTATTTTTTGTTCCCCCAAAGGCAGGATGAGGAGTAGGAGGAGTTCGGAACAGGCAGGAGGCACACTGAAGCACCCTCAAATCCTTGGCAGTATGAGATGCGCCCCAAAAATTGGAAAGGTGTATCTCACACGTACCGATACAGACTATCCTGCAATTTAATTGCTTTTACCCAAAGGTGTAGATTGAATATCGGAATAGAAAATATGATATAAAAAGGTGTATGTATCTCACACGTAGAGACCCAGACTAGGCCCAAATTACTATTTTTTTGTACCCCCAAAGGCAGGATGAGGAGTAGGAGGAGTTCGGAACAGGCAGGAGGCACACTGAAGCACCCTCAAATCCTCGGCAGTATGAGATGCGCCCCAAAAATTGGAAAGGTGTATCTCACACATACCGATACAGACTATCCCGCAATTTAATTGTTTTTACCCAAAGGTGTAGATTGAATATCGGAATAGAAAATATGATATCAAAAGGTGTATGTATCTAAAAGGTAGAGACCCAGACTAGGCCCAAATTACTATTTTTTATACCCCAAAGGCAGGATGAGGAGTAGGAGGAGTTCGGAACATCAGGAGGCACACTGAAGCACCCTCAAATCCTCGGCAGTATGAAATGCGCCCCAAAAATTGGAAAAATGTATCTCACACGTACCGACACAGACTATTACGCAATTTAATTGTTTTTACCCCAAAGGTGTAGATTGAATAGCGGAATAGAAAATATGATATCAAAAGGTGTATGTATCTCATACGTACCGACACAGACTATCCCGCAATTTAATTGTTTTTACCCCAAAGGTGTAGATTAAATAGCCGAATAGAAAATATTATCAAAAGGTGTATGTATCTCACACGTACAGAACCAGACTAGGCCCTGATTACTATTTTTTGTACCCCCAAAGGCAGGATGAGGAGTAGGAGGAGTTCGGAACAGGCAGGAGGCACACTGAGGCACCCTCAAATCCTCGGCAGTATGAGATGCACCCCAAAAATTGGAAAGGTGTATCTCACACGTACCGACACAGACTATCCCGCAATTTAACTGTTTTTACCCAAAGGTGTACATTGAATAGCGGAATAGAAAATATGATATCAAAAGGGGTATGTATCTCACACGTAGAGACCCAGACTAGGCCCAAATTACTATTTTTTTGTACCACCAAAAGCAGGATGAGGAGTAGGAGGAGTTTGTAACAGGCAGGAGGCACACTGAAGCACCCTCAAATCCTCGGCAATATGAGATGCGCCCCAAAAATTGGAAAGGTGTATCTCACACATACCGATACAAACTATCCCGAAATTTAATTGTTTTTACCCAAAGGTGTAGATTGAATATCGGAATAGAAAATATGATATCAAAAGGTGTATGTATCTCACACGTAGAGACCCAGACTATGCCCAAATTACTACTTTTTGTACCCCTAAAGGCAGGATGAGGAGTAGGAGGAGTTAGGAACAGGCAGGAGGCACACTGAAGCACCCTCAAATCCTCGGCAGTATGAGATGCGCCCCAAAAATTGGAAAGGTGTATCTCACACGTACCGACACAGACTATATCGCAATTTAATTGTTTTTACCCAAAGGTGTAGATTGAATAGCGGAATAGAAAATATGATATCAAAAGGTGTATGTATCTCACACATAGAGACCCAGACTAGGCCCAAATTACTATTTTTTTGTACCCCCAAAGGCAGGATGAGGAGTAGGAGGAGTTCGGAACAGGCAGGAGGCACACGGAAGCACCCTCAAATCCTTGGCAGTATGAGATGCGCCCCAAAAATTGGAAAGGTGTATCTCACACGTACCGATACAGACTATCCCGCAATTTAATTGCTTTTACCCAAAGATGTAGATTGAATATCGGAATAGAAAATATGATATAAAAAGGTGTATGTATCTCACACGTAGAGACCCAGACTAGGCCCAAATTACTATTTTTTTGTACCCCCAAAGGCAGGATGAGGAGTAGGAGGAGTTCGGAACAGGCAGGAGGCACACTGAAGCACCCTCAAATCCTCGGCAGTATGAGATGCGCCCCAAAAATTGGAAAGGTGTATCTCACACGTACCGATACAGACTATCCCGCAATTTAATTGTTTTTACCCAAAGGTGTAGATTGAATATCGGAATAGAAAATATGATATCAAAAGGTGTGTGTATCTAAAAGGTAGAGACCCAGACTAGGCCCAAATTACTATTTTTTATACCCCCAAAGGCAGGATGAGGAGTAGGAGGAATTCGGAACATCAGGAGGCACACTGAAGCACCCTCAAATCCTCGGCAGTATGAAATGCGCCCCAAAAATTGGAAAAATGTATCTCACACGTACCGACACAGACTATCCCGCAATTTAATTGTTTTTACCCCAAAGGTGTAGATTGAATAGCGGAATAGAAAATATGATATCAAAAGGTGTATGTATCTCATACGTACCGACACAGACTATCCCGCAATTTAATTGTTTTTACCCCAAAGGTGTAGATTAAATAGCCGAATAGAAAATATTATCAAAAGGTGTATGTATCTCACACGTACAGAACCAGACTAGGCCCTGATTACTATTTTTTGTACCCCCAAAGGCAGGATGAGGAGTAGGAGGATTTCGGAACAGGCAGGAGGCACACTGAGGCACCCTCAAATCCTCGGCAGTATGAGATGCGCCCCAAAAATTGGAAAGGTGTATCTCACACGTACCGACACAGACTATCCCGCAATTTAACTGTTTTTACCCAAAGGTGTACATTGAATAGCGAAATAGAAAATATGATATCAAAAGGGGTATGTATCTCACACGTAGAGACCCAGACTAGGCCCAAATTACTATTTTTTTGTACCCCCAAAGGCAGGATGAGGAGTAGGAGGAGTTCGTAACAGGCAGGAGGCACACTGAAGCACCCTCAAATCCTCGGCAGTATGAGATGCGCCCCAAAAATTGGAAAGGTGTATCTCACACGTACCGATACAGACTATCCCGAAATTTAATTGTTTTTACCCAAAGGTGTAGATTGAATATCGGAATAGAAAATATGATATCAAAAGGTGTATGTATCTCACACGTAGAGACCCAGACTATGCCCAAATTACTACTTTTTGTACCCCTAAAGGCAGGATGAGGAGTAGGAGGAGTTAGGAACAGGCAGGAGGCACACTGAAGCACCCTCAAATCCTCGGCAGTATGAGATGCGCCCCAAAAATTGGAAAGGTGTATCTCACACGTACCGACACAGACTATATCGCAATTTAATTGTTTTTACCCAAAGGTGTAGATTGAATAGCGGAATAGAAAATATGATATCAAAAGGTGTATGTATCTCACACATAGAGACCCAGACTAGGCCCAAATTACTATTTTTTTGTACCCCCAAAGGCAGGATGAGGAGTAGGAGGAGTTCGGAACAGGCAGGAGGCACACGGAAGCACCCTCAAATCCTCGGCAGTATGAGATGCGCCCCAAAAATTGGAAAGGTGTATCTCACACGTACCGATACAGACTATCCCGCAATTTAATTGCTTTTACCCAAAGGTGTAGATTGAATATCGGAATAGAAAATATGATATCAAAAGGTGTATGTATCTAAAAGGTAGAGACCCAGACTAGGCCCAAATTACTATTTTTTATACCCCCAAAGGCAGGATGAGGAGTAGGAGGAGTTCGGAACATCAGGTGGCACACTGAAGCACCCTCAAATCCTCGGCAGTATGAAATGCGCCCCAAAAATTGGAAAAATGTATCTCACACGTACCGACACAGACTATCCCGCAATTTAATTGTTTTTACCCCAAAGGTGTAGATTGAATAGCGGAATAGAAAATATGATATCAAAAGGTGTATGTATCTCATACGTACCGACACAGACTATCCCGCAATTTAATTGTTTTTACCCCAAAGGTGTAGATTAAATAGCCGAATAGAAAATATTATCAAAAGGTGTATGTATCTCACACGTACAGAACCAGACTAGGCCCTGGTTTACTATTTTTTGTACCCCTAAAGGCAGGATGAGGAGTAGGAGGAGTTCGGAACAGGCAGGAGCCACACTGAGGCACCCTCAAATCCTCGGCAGTATGAGATGCGCCCCAAAAATTGGAAAGGTGTATCTCACACGTACCGACACAGACTATCCCGCAATTTAACTGTTTTTACCCAAAGGTGTACATTGAATAACGGAATAGAAAATATGATATCAAAAGGGGTATGTATCTCACACGTAGAGACCCAGACTAGGCTAAAATTACTATTTTATTGTACCCCCAAAGGCAGGATGAGGAGTAGGAGGAGTTCGTAACAGGCAGGAGGCACACTGAAGCACCCTCAAATCCTCGGCAGTATGAGATGCGCCCCAAAAATTGGAAAGGTGTATCTCACACGTACCGATACAGACTATCCCGAAATTTAATTGTTTTTACCCAAAGGTGTAGATTGAATATCGGAATAGAAAATATGATATCAAAAGGTGTATGTATCTCACACGTAGAGACCCAGACTATGCCCAAATTACTATTTTTTGTACCCCTAAAGGCAGGATGAGGAGTAGGAGGAGTTAGGAACAGGCAGGAGGCACACTGAAGCACCCTCAAATCCTCGGCAGTATGAGATGCGCCCCAAAAATTGGAAAGGTGTATCTCACACATACCCACACAGACTATATCGCAATTTAATTGTTTTTACCCAAAGGTGTAGATTGAATAGCGGAATAGAAAATATGATATCAAAAGGTGTATGTATCTCACACGTAGAGACCCAGACTAGGCCCAAATTACTATTTTTTGTACCCCCAAAGGCAGGATGAGGAGTATGAGGAGTTCTGAACAGGCAGGAGGCACACTGAAGCACCCTCAAATCCTCGGCAGTATGAGATGCGCCCCAAAAATTGGAAAGGTGTAGCTAACACGTACCGATACAGACTATCCCGCAATTTAATTGTTTTTACCCAAAGGTGTAGATTGAATAGCGGAATAGAAAATATGATATCAAAAGGTGTATGTATCTCACACGTACCGACACAGACTATCCCGCAATTTAATTGTTTTTACCCCAAAGGTGTAGATTAAATAGCGGAATGGAAAATATTATCAATAGGTGTATGTATCTCACACGTACAGAAGCAGACTAGGCCCCGATTACTATTTTTTGTACACCCAAAGGCAGGTTGAGGAGTAGGAGGAGTTCGGAACAGGCAGGAGGCACACTGAAGCACCCTCAAATCCTCGGCTGTATGAGATGCGCCCCAAAAATTGGAAAGGTGTATCTCACACGTACCGATACAGACTATCCCGCAATTTAATTGTTTTTACCCAAAGGTGTAGATTGAATAGCGGAATAGAAAATATGATATCAAAAGGTGTATGTATCTCACACGTAGAGACCCAGACTAGGCCCAAATTACTATTTTTTGTACCCCCAAAGGCAGGAGGAGGAGTAGGAGGAGTTCGGAACAGGCAGGAGGCACACTGAAGCACCCTCAAATCCTTTGCAGTATGAGATGCGCCCCAAAAATTGGAAAGGTGTATCTCACACGTACCGATACAGACTATCCCGCAATTTAATTGTTTTTACCCAAAGGTGTAGATTGAATAGCGGAATAGAAAATATGATATCAAAAGGTGTATGTATCTCACATGTAGAGACCCAGACAAGGCCCAAATTATTATTTTTTTGTACCCCCAAAGGCAGGATGAGGAGTAGGAGGAGTTCGGAACAGGCAGGAGGCACACTGAAGCACCCTCAAATCCTCGGCAGTATGAGATGCGCCCCAAAAATTGGAAAGGTGTATCTCACACGTACCGATACAGACTATCCCACAATTTAAATGTTTTTACCCAAAGGTATAGATTGAATAGTGGAATAGAAAATATGATATCAAAAGGTGTATGTATCTCACACGTTGAGACCCAGACTAGGCCCAAATTACTATTTTTTATACCCCCAAAGGCAGGATGAGGAGTAGGAGGAGTTCGGAACAGGCAGGAGGCACACTGAAGCACCCTCAAATCCTCGGCAGTATGAGATGCGCCCCAAAAATTGGAAAGGTGTATCTCACACGTACCGATACAGACTATCCCACAATTTAAATGTTTTTACCCAAAGGCATAGATTGAATAGTGGAATAGAAAATATGATATCAAAAGGTGTATGTATCTCACACGTAGAGACCCAGACTAGGCCCAAATTACTATTTTTTATACCCCCAAAGGCAGGATGAGGAGTAGGAGGAGTTCGGAACAGGCAGGAGGCACACTGAAGCACCCTCAAATCCTTCGCAGTATGAGATGCGCCCCAAAAATTGGAAAGGTGTATCTCACACGTACCGATACAGACTATCCCGCAATTTAATTGTTTTTACCCAAAGGTGTAGATTGAATAGCGGAATAGAAAATATGATATCAAAAGGTGTATGTATCTCACATGTAGAGACCCAGACAAGGCCCAAATTACTATTTTTTTGTACCCCCAAAGGCAGGATGAGGAGTAGGAGGAGTTCGGAACAGGCAGGAGGCATACTGAAGCACCCTCAAATCCTCGGCAGTATGAGATGCGCCCCAAAAATTGGAAAGGTGTATCTCACATGTACCGATACAGACTATCCCACAATTTAATTGTTTTTACCCAAAGGTGTAGATTGAATATCGGAATAGAAAATATAATATCAAAAGGTGTATGTATCTCACACGTAGAGACCCAGACTAGGCCCAAATTACTATTTTTTATACCCCCAAAGGCAGGATGAGGAGTAGGAGGAGTTCGGAACAGGCTGGAGGCACACTGAAGCACCCTCAAATCCTCGGCAGTATGAGATGCGCCCCAAAAATTGGAAAGGTGTATCTCACACGTACCGATACAGACTATCCCGCAATTTAATTGTTTTTACCCAAAGGTGTAGATTGATTAGCGGAATAGAAAATATGATATCAAAAGGTGTATGTATCTCACACGTACCGACACAGGCTATCCCGCAATTTAATTGTTTTTACTCCAAAGGTGTAGATTGAATAGCGGAATAGAAAATATGATATCAAAAGGTGTATGTAGCTCACACGTACCGACACAGACTATCCCGCGATGTGTATCTCACACGTAGAGACCCAGACTAAGCCCAAATTACTATTTTTTGTACCCCCAAAGGCAGGATGAGGAGTAGGAGGAGTTCGGAACAGGCAGGAGGCACACTGAAGCACCCTCAAATCCTCGGCAGTATGAAATGTGCCCCAAAAATTGGAAAGGTGTATCTCACACGTACCGATACAGACTATCCCGCAATTTAATTGTTTTTACCCAAAGGTGTAGATTGTATAGTGGAATAGAAAATATGATATCAAAAGGTGTATGTATCATACACGTAGAGACCCAGACTAGGCCCAATTTACTATTTTTTATACCCCCAAAGGCAGGATGAGGAGTAGGAGGAGTTCGGAACAGGCAGGAGGCACACTGAAGAACCCTCAAATCCTCGGCAGTATGAGATGTGCCCCAAAAATTGGAAAGGTGCATCTCACACGTACCGATACAGACTATCCCGAAATTTAATTGTTTTTACCCAAAGGTGTAGATTGATTAGAGGAATAGAAAATATGATATCAAAAGGTGTATGTATCTCACACGTACCGACACAGACTATCCCGCAATTTAATTGTTTTTACTCCAAAGGTGTAGATTGAATAGCGGAATAGAAAATATGATATCAAAAGGTGTATGTATCTCACACGTACCGACACAGACTATCCCGCGATTTAATTGTTTTTACCCCAAAGGTGTAGATTAAATAGCGGAATAGAAAATATTATCAAAAGGTGTATGTATCTCACACGTACAGAACCAGACTTGGCCACGATTACTATTTTTTGTACATCCAAAGGCAGGATGAGGAGTAGGAGGAGTTCGGAACAGGCAGGAGGCACACTGAAGCACCCTCAAATCCTCGGCAGAATGAGATGCGCCCCAAAAATTGGAAAGGTGTATCTCACACGTACCGACACAGACTATCCCGCAATTTAATTGTTTTTACCCAAAGGTGTAGATTGAATATCGGAATAGAAAATATGATATCAAAAGGTGTATGTATCTCACACGTAGAGACCCAGACTAGGCCCAAATTACTATTTTTTGTACCCCTAAAGGCAGGATGAGGAGTAGGAGGAGTTCGGAACAGGCAGGAGGCACACTGAAGCACCCTCAAATCCTCGGCAGTATGAGATGCGCCACAAAAATTGGAAAGGTGTATCTCACACGTACCGACACAGACTATCCCGCAATTTAACTCTTTTTACCCAAAGGTGTACATTGAATAGCGGAATAGAAAATATGATATCAAAAGGGGTATGTATCTCACACGTAGAGACCCAGACTAGGCCCAAATTACTATTTTTTATACCCCCAAAGGCAGGATGAGGAGTAGGAGTAGTTCGGAACAGGCAGGAGGCACACTGAAGCACCCTCAAATCCTCGGCAGTATGAAATGCGCCCCAAAAATTGGAAAGGTGTATCTCACACGTACCGACACAGACTATCCCGCAATTTTATTGTTTTTACTCCAAAGGTGTAGATTGAATAGCGGAATAGAAAATATGATATCAAAAGGTGTATGTATCTCACACGTACCGACACAGACTATCCCGCAATTTAATTGTTTTTACCCCAAAGGTGTAGATTGAATAGCGGAATAGAAAATATGATATCAAAAGGTGTATGTATCTCACACGTACCGACACAGACTATCCCGCAATTTAATTGTTTTTACCCCAAAGGTGTAGATTAAATAGCAGAATAGAAAATATTATCAAAAGGTGTATGTATCTCACACGTACAGAACCAGACTAGGCCCCGATTACTATTTTTTGTACCCCCAAAGGCAGGATGAGGAGTAGGAGGAGTTCGGAACAGGCAGGAGGCACACTGAAGCACCCTGCAATCCTCGGCGGTATGAGATGCGCCCCAAAAATTGGAAAGGTGTATCTCACACGTACCAACACAGACTATCCCGCAATTTAATTGTTTTTAATCCAAAGGTGTAGATTGAATAGCGGAATAGAAAATATGATATCAAAAGGTGTATGTATCTCACACGTACCGACACAGACTATCCCGCAATTTAATTGTTTTTACCCCAAAGGTGTAGATTAAATAGCGGAATTGAAAATATGATATCAAAAGGTGTATGTATCTCACACGTACCGACACAGACTATCCCGCAATTTAATTGTTTTTACCCCAAAGGTGTAGATTAAATAGCGGAATAGAAAATATTATCAAAAGGTGTATGTATCTCACACGTACAGAACCAGATTAGGCCCCGATTACTATTTTTTGTACCCCCAAAGGCAGGATGAGGAGTAGGAGGCGTTCGGAACAGGCAGGAGGCACACTGAAGCATCCTGAAATCCTCTGCGGTATGAGATGCGCCCCAAAAATTGGAAAGGTGTATCTCACACGTACCGACACAGACTATCCCGCAATTTAATTGTTTTTACCCCAAAGGTGTAGATTAAATAGCGGAATAGAAAATATGATATCAAAAGGTGTATGTATCTCACACGTAGAGACCCAGACTAGGCCCAAATTACTATTTTTTGTACCCCCAAAGGCAGGATGAGGAGTTGGAGGAGTTCGGAACAGGCAGGAGGCACACTGAAGCACCCTCAAATCCTCGGCAGTATGAGATGTGCCCCAAAAATTGGGAAGGTGTATCTAACACGTACCGATACAGACTATCCCGCAATTTAATTGTTTTTACCCAAAGGTGTAGATTGAATAGCGGAATAGAAAATATGATATCAAAAGGTGTATGTATCTCACAGGTACCGACACAGACTATCCCGCAATTTACTTGTTTTTACTCCAAAGGTGTAGATTGAATAGCGGAATAGAAAATATGATATCAAAAGGTGTATGTATCTCACACGTACCGACACAGACTATCCCGCAATTTAATTGTTTTTACCCCAAAGGTGTAGATTAAATAGCGGAATAGAAAATATTATCAAAAGGTGTATGTATCTCACACGTACAGAACCAGACTAGGCCCCGAATACTATTTTTTGTACACACAAAGGCAGGTTGAGGAGTAGGAGGAGTTCGGAACAGGCAGGAGGCACACTGAAGCACTCTCAAATCCTTGGCAGTATGAGATGCGCCCCAAAAATTGGAAAGGTGTATCTCACACGTACCGACACAGACTATCCCGCAATTTAATTGTTTTTACCCAAAGGTGTAGATTGAATAGCGGAATAGAAAATATGATATCAAAAGGTGTATGTATCTCACACGTAGAGACCCAGACTAGGCCCCAATTACTATTTTTTGTACCCCCAAAGGCAGGATGAGGAGTAGGAGGAGTTCGGAACAGGCAGGAGGCACACTGAAGCACCCTCAAATCCTTCGCAGTATGAGATGCGCCCCAAAAATTGGAAAGGTGTATCTCACACGTACCGATACAGACTATCCCGCAATTTAATTGTTTTTACCCAAAGGTGTAGATTGAATAGCGGAATAGAAAATATGATATCAAAAGGTGTATGTATCTCACATGTAGAGACCCAGACAAGGCCCAAATTACTATTTTTTTGTACCCCCAAAGGCAGGATGAGGAGTAGGAGGAGTTCGGAACAGGCAGGAGGCACACTGAAGCACCCTCAAATCCTCAGCAGTATGAGATGCGCCCCAAAAATTGGAAAGGTGTATCTCACACGTACCGATACAGACTATCCCACAATTTAATTGCTTTTACCCAAAGGTGTAGATTGAATATCGGAATAGAAAATATGATATCAAAAGGTGTATGTATCTCACACGTAGAGACCCAGACTAGGCCCAAATTACTATTTTTTGTACCCCCAAAGGCAGGATGAGGAGTAGGAGGAGTTCGGAACAGGCAGGAGGCACACTGAAGCACCCTCAAATCCTCGGCAGTATGAGATGCGCCCCAAAAATTGGAAAGGCGTTTCTCACACGTACCGACACAGACTATCCCGCAATTTAACTGTTTTTACCCAAAGGTGTAGATTGAATAGCGGAATAGAAAATATGATATCAAAAGGGGTATGTATCTCACACGTAGAGACCCAGACTAAGCCAAAATTACTATTTTTTTGTACCCCCAAAGGCAGGATGAGGAGTAGGAGGAGTTCGGAACAGGCAGGAGGCACACTGAAGCACCCTCAAATCCTCGGCAGTATGAAATGTGCCCCAAAAATTGGAAAGGTGTATCTCACACGTACCGATACAGACTATCCCGCAATTTAATTGTTTTTACCCAAAGGTGTAGATTGATTAGCAGAATAGAAAATATGATATCAAAAGGTGTATGTATCTCACACGTACCGACACAGACTATCCCGCAATTTAATTGTTTTTACTCCAAAGGTGTAGATTGAATAGCGGAATAGAAAATATGATATCAAAAGGTGTATGAATCTCACACGTACCGACACAGACTATGCCGCGATGTGTATCTCACACGTAGAGACCCAGACTAAGCCCAAATTACTATTTTTTGTACCCCCAAAGGCAGGATGAGGAGTAGGAGGAGTTCGTAACAGGCAGGATGCACACTGAAGCACCCTCAAATCCTCGGCAGTATGAGATGCGCCCCAAAAATTGGAAAGGTGTATCTCACACGTACCGATACAGACTATCCCACAATTTAATTGTTTTTACCCAAAGGTGTAGATTGAATAGCGGAATAGAAAATATGATATCAAAAGGTGTATGTATCTCACACGTAGAGACCCAGACTAGGCCCAAATTACTATTTTTTGTACCCCCAAAGGCAGGATAAGGAGTAGGAGGAGTTCGGAACAGGCAGGAGGCACACTGAAACACCCTCAAATCCTCGGCAGTATGAGATGCGCCCCAAAAATTGGAAAGGTGTATCTCACACGTACCGATACAGACTATGCCGCAATTTAATTGTTTTTACCCAAAGGTGTAGATTGAATAGCGGAATATAAAATATGATATAAAATTGGTGATTTATCAATAGCACATGTGAACAGCAGTGTCTTATATCAGTCAGCTCTGCTGCAGGCTATGGAGGGAAAAAAAAAGAAAATTCCCCTTTTAAGTTTGTAATTTTTAACTAGATTAGTACAGACTATGCCACAATTTAATTTTTTTAACCCAAGGGTGTATATTGAATAGTGGAATAGAAAAAGTGTATAACTTTTGAAATCACTCAATAATAGCACATGTGAACACAGCAGTGTATTATCACAGTCAGCACAGCAGCACTGAAGGAAAAACGCTGCACACAACTGACTGATAAAAAGACTTTTTTCTCCCTCCTCCTCATCGGGCAAAAAGATTGTGTTCACACCACCCCACACACAGCAAAATCAATGTGGACCACTGACCCCTGCCTATCTCCAGATTCTCCCTAAAAGGATCGATAAGATCGGTCACTGCCGGCACTGCAATCCCCCCCCACACATCAAAATCGATTGTAGAACATTGACCCTGCCTATCTCCAGCCTCTCCCTAAAAGGATGGATAAGATCGGTCACTGCCGGCACTGCAAACCCCCTCACACAGCAAAATCGATTGTAGAACACTGACCCTAAATATCTCCAGCCTCTCCCTAAAATGCCCTAATATCTCGCCCTGCCTGCAGCACTCCGACCTGTCCCTCAATTCTTTTCGGACACAATATGATTTTTGCCTGTCTGTCCCTAATCAGCAGCCAGCACGTATGATGTGTGCTCTCTCCCTAATCTACAGCAGAATGACGCAGCGGCGCTCCGTCTCGAACTATTAAAGACTTGGTCACATGCTTCAGATGGCTAATCACAGCTACTAATACATTTATAGGCATGGCTGGGATGGCTTAAGGCACACCAGTTAAACGCTTGTTGATTGGCTGTTGAAAGCCCGCCATTAAAAGCGCGCCAATACATACAAACCCGGAAATAAAATGACCGAACACGGATTTTTACCCGAACGTACAGTAAAGTTTTCGGGTCCGTGTTCGGGTAACAAAAATCCAATTATTCGGTACGAACACGAATAATACAGTCTGTGTTCGCTCAACACTACTGCAGAGATCAACAGCTGAGGTGGGAGACTCTGTCTATAGGACAACAATCAGTCGTATACTGCACAAATCTGGCCTTTATGGAAAAGTGGCAAGAAGAAAGCCATTTCTTAAAGATATCCATAAAAAGTGTCGTTTAAAGTTTGCCACAAGCCACCTGGGAGACACACCA
Organism: Pelophylax lessonae; assembly: GCF_965119305.1. Classification (NCBI taxonomy): domain Eukaryota; kingdom Metazoa; phylum Chordata; class Amphibia; order Anura; family Ranidae; genus Pelophylax; species Pelophylax lessonae. The sequence continues at coordinate 423,118,930 of NC_138771.1, forward strand.
AACATGGTGTGTCTCCCAGGTGGCTTGTGGCAAGGTGCTCTGGTCAGATGAAACCAAAATCAAACTTTTTGGCAACAATGCAAAATGTTATGTTTGGCGTAAAAGCAACACAGCTCATCACCCTGAACACACCATCCCCACTGTCAAACATGGTGGTGGCAGCATCATGGTTTGGTCCTGCTTCTCTTCGCAGGGACAGGAAAGATGGTTAAAATTGATGGGAAGATGGATGGAGCCAAATACAGGACCATTCTGGAAGAAAACCTGATGGAGTCTGCAAAAGACCTGAGACTGGGACGGAGATTTGTCTTCCAACAAGAAAATGATCCAAAACATAAACAAAAATCTACAATGGAATGGTTCACAAATAAACATATCCAGGTGTTAGAATGGCAAAGTCAAAGTCCAGACCTGAATCCAATCGAGAATCTGTGGAAAGAACTGAAAACTGCTGTTCACAAACGCTCTCCATCCAACCTCACTGAGCTCGAGCTGTTTTGCAAGGAGGAATGGGCAAAAATTCCAGTCTCTCGATGTGCAAAACTGATAGAGACATACCCCAAGCGACTTACAGCTGTAATCGCAGCAAAATCTGGCGCTACAAAGTATTAACTTAAGGGGGCTGAATAATTTTGCACGCCCAATTTTTCAGTTTTTTATTTGTTAAAAAAGTTTGAAATATCCAATAAATTTTGTTTTTTCTTCATGATTGTGTCTCACTTGTTGATTCTTCACAAAAAATTACAAAAAATTACAGTTTTATATCTTTATGTTTGAAGCCTGAAATGTGGCAAAAGGTCGCAAAGTTCAAGGGGGCCAAATACTTTCGCAAGGCACTGTATATATATATATATATATATATATATATATATATATATATATAAATCAAATTATATATATATATATATAATTTGATCAGGAGAACAGCCCTCCATTGATTTAACTGAGTGAGTGCCGGTTCACATTTCTGCGATGCATGAACGCTGCGAATATACAGCCTGTTCCTGCATCGCATCCGCACCCCTGGCAGTTCACACTGCCATATGCGATATGCTGGGGGTGTCAATTAAAAGTTAATGACACCCCCAGATCAGATCGCATATCACAGTGCGATCTGCAAGTTCACACAGAATCGGATCGCACTAGTGTGAACCACCATGCCATCCAATTCTGCTGCGGACCAAAAAAAGGGTCCTGTGTTTGTTGGGTGCGATTGCGGTGCGAATTCAGCCATACAAACTGTATGGCTGAATTCGCACCGCACAAAGATTGCATGTAATTTTTGGAGCAGTGCGCTCCAAATTACATGCGATCTCTGTGATCGCAGAAATGTGAACCGGCACTGAGAGGAGTGGCAGCTCTCTCGTGACGTGTCTGCATGATGGGGGACACAGGTTACATGAGCGATGGGGGACACGTTACATGAATGACGGGGGACACAGACTACATTATGGCAGGGACAAGGGACACAGGCTGCATGATGGGGGGGGGGGACACAGGCTGAATGATGAATGCAGCACAGGTGGGCATGAATGAGGCACAGGTGGGCGTGAATGAGGCACCGGTGGGCGTGAATGAGGCAGAGATGGTGCCGATCAGTGTGTACAGGGTGCGAGGAGAGAGCTGAACCGGACATGCAGCGCTTTGTTGACAAATGATTGCTCCGTCATTGGATGAAGCGATCATATGGTAAAGGGCCCCTGTCATTGGCCCTTTACCAGAATCTGCAGGAAGTGCAATTCTGTGAAGACGTCCCTGTACGCCCTGCCAGAATAAGCTGACCGCGCTGTAGCCGTCATTGGGCTATGTCCTGTTTGGCAAGTAGTTAATCCCTATAGTCTTAGCTATCCGAAAGTACCCTTGAACTGGGGCTTTGCATTACCTATATTCCGCAGTATTTGGCCAAAGACTATCACCATACCAGTCCCTGTAAAAATTAGGCATTGCCCCCAAAAGATATGTGTGGCTACTGGAGGTCCTCTAGTATAAGTTTGCCAAGTATGGTGCCCTGAAACCCAGTGGTTTGGGCCCTACATTTATAGAAGCTTGGTCTGCTATGTTAATCTATGGCAGGGTCGTAGTCTGGAAATTTGAGGGGCTACAGCTTGGACACCAAATGAGTCCGGGGGGCCCATATTTGGCATAGAGGTACATTTTGGGGTTGGAAGCCAAAAATGTCCTGGTCAACTTTTTCTAGGGCCCCTTGAGAAAATGTGGCCCCCGGGCTGTATGGCGCAGCAGGGAGCGCTGGATACCCCAGGATACCTTGACTCTTAGCTACTCAACTATACCTGCAGAGCGGGGCTCCATAGTTCCCATGTCCTGTGGTGGTCAGCTAAAATCTACCCCAATGCAGGTCCCTTTGAAAATTAGGCATTGGCTCCAAACAAATGTATGTGGCCCCTGGGGATCATATAGTGACCCTGTGCCAAACTTGTTGCCCCTGGGTACCGTGGTTTGGCTACCACAGGGCCCTACATTTAGAGTGGCCTGGCCCGCTATGTTAATCTATGGTGCAGTCGCAATTGGGAATTTGAGGGGCCACAGATCAGGCCCCCGAATGAGTGCAGGGGCCCAAATTTGTCACAGAGGTAGGGAACGTCTTCCTTTACCACCCTACAATTTTGGGATCGTTAGCCTGAAATTTTATGGTCAAGTTTTTAAGGGGCCCCTTGGGAGTGTGTGGCCCTCGGGCGCTACTGAACAACAAGGATTAGTAAGTACTGCAGGAATCTCTGGTCTCTTAGCTATTTAACAGTATTTGCAGAGCGGGGCTCCGCAGTTCCTGTGTCCTGCGGTGGTAGGGAAAATTACACCCCCATACAGGTCCCCATAAAAATTAAGCATTGGCCCCAAAAACGTTTTGTGGCCATTGGGGGACCTCTAGTAACCCTGTACTAAGTTTGGTGCCCCTGGGCCGCATCATTCCACAACCGCAGGGCCCTACATTTAGGCTAGCTTGGTCTATCTATGTTAATATATGGCGCAGTAGGGAATTTTCAGTAGACAGGAGCTAGCACACGCAGCAAGTAAGAAAGGAAGTGCCAAGTTAGACTCTAAAGAGTAACCTAAAACAGAGTTCACTTTCTTTATCTTCACTACAGTGGCAAGGTGAAGCAGCGGCCTTGCCGCACACACTACAGTTAGTTGTCCTCAGGATTGTACATAGTTTCTAAGTTAGAGTATCCCACTCATCCCTTCTCCAATCCCAGTTCCAAATATAACACAAAAAAAAGCAAATCCCCTGGACTGTTCACTGACTGAGACAAGGACTTAAAGTGATAAGTTTTACAGACTGTTAATATGGGTAACCCAGGGGAATCCAATCTCATCAGCTCCCTAAGGGCAGTGCTACACTTAATTGTTTCAGGGACCTGCATAGGGGTAGATTTGTCTAACCACTATCAGTGGCGGCTGGTGCTCAAAATTTTTTTTGGGGGGGGGGGGGGTGCAAACAGAAAAATGTAATATGCATTGCTTTGTGGCAAAAAATGCTGTAAAAAATTGTGTGACTTTGAGGTCACAAAAATGTGAAAGGGGCTGTAACAGACCCTTACCTTTGACAGAGAATATTTGTGCTTACCTGGTTCATGTGTGTGGGATTTCCCAGCAACCATTCGGTTATTTACACTCCCTGCTATCATATCTCTCTTTGCACTGTGAGACCCAGGAAGTGACTCCTTAAGTCAAGGTATGGCCAGCCTAGAGACGGAATGTCTGCTAATTAACGATGCTCTTTTGTCTACATTATGTTGATTTGGGCTGAGGCAGCTTTTGTTAAGTGTGGTAATGACCTTACCTATTTGTCTGGGTGGATGTCGGGCCATTGTTTAAATAGTGTCTGATATACTCCCCAGGTGTATAAAAGCCTGTATTCTTGTTTCAATAAAGGGCTGTTTTTCTTGACCCTTCAAAACATAGCTTCGTCTCGTTCCTGGAGGGGGATTTTACTGCATTATTACCCGGTCGTTCAACAGCTGAACCTGACCCTCCTCTTGGATCTTATGGTTGGGATTCTACTACTCCATTACTACACAGGGACTTGTCAGGAAAAAGGACTTCCCCAACGGCTGATACCCTCTCACCACCTGGGTAGCCGTTGGTTGGCAGCGGTGGGATGGTCCTTTCATCCAAAACGCAAGCACTGAATGGAGTCTCGGTACGCTAGACTGAAGAGACCCACACTGAAGGATTTATTGGAGAATAGTGGAAGGAGTGCCAGTAACAGACCGCGGAGAGAGCTGATAGCTGACCTGCTGGAACTGGACGAAATGGATAGATCCATGGAAGCAACCGAGCCCCTTGCGCCTGTCAGCGAGGAGGAGGAGGTTACCAACATTGTACAGAGGAGATTAGCCATGTACCCAGCAACATCAGTAGAACTGATGGAGCATTTGTTCCTTGAAGTAAGAGCAGCGATTCGAGAGAAAAGGGGACACAAAATTGAACTAGCAAGGGCAAGACAACCTGTCCCACAGACAGTTCATACTCCCCCTCCAACTAACGCAGCAAAGAAGATACACTTTGCTGCATTTAAAGCATTTGTGGAGAATGAAGAGGAAATTGATGGGTATTTGGCAGAATTTGAGCGACAATGCTCCCTACATCAAGTACCCCCAGAGCAATGGGTCACTATTTTGTCTGGGAAACTGTGGGGCAAAGCGAGCGAGGCCTTTCGGGCGCTCACCCCAGAGGACATATTACAATACCAGCGGGTCAAAGAGGCGCTGCTAACCCGTTATGCCGTAACCCCAGAAACCTACCGCCGTCGCTTCCGGGAGTCCAGAAAACAGGCTGTGGACTCCCACATGGAATGGGCTAACAGGATACAAAGGGTGGCATCACACTGGGTACGAGGGTGAAACGCAAACACCGGGGAGGAAGTGCTGCAGTTATTTCTACTAGAACATTTTTTCCAAGATTTATCCGCTGACTTGCAGGACTGGGTAAGAGACCGGAGCCCCAACAACCTCAATGAGGCGGCCCGAGACTAGGAAGGTGAGCCAAGGTACCACACAACCAGCTAACAAGGTAGAGCCTCGTACCCCAGCCATCACCCCTCTCCCGGAGTTCCGTGCCCCCGTACCTCCAGGGCCATCCCGCCCTCAGGGGTCGAACAACTACCCTCGGGACTTGTCAAGAACGACTTGCCATCGGTGCAGCAACCCTGGACATATTGCCCATTACTGCCCTTTGGGATCGGCCGCTAACAATTGGAGGCGCACCTCACCCAACCCAGAGAACAACACACCACGTACCTCTGCTGCCCACTGCCTGGAGGCCGAGATGGGCCCAGAGGAATGCCTGGGCATCTTATATGAGGCAGACCCATCCAAGCAGCATCCACACATAACCGTCAGCATCATCGTCAGGAGGTACGAGTAAATGGGCAGGTAGCTCAAGGCTTGAGAGACACCGGAGCTACCATCACACTGATGCACAAATGACATTTGGTGAAACCGGAGTACCAGTCCAATCGCACAGTTGCTGTACGTGTGGCGGCAAGGGGCTGTGTTTCGTTTACCCACGGCCCCAGTACATTTGGACTGGGGGGTCGGGTCGGGAAAGACCACGGTGGGCATCATGGACAACTTACCTGCTGAAGTAGTATTGGGCAACGATATTGGCCCCCTGGCTTCAGCCTACTTGCCCATCACTGCTGCTGCTTGCCCCGTGACCACCCGTGCCCAGAGCCGTATCGCAGACGATCCTACAACAGGACGGGAGACCCAGGTAAGCCAAGAAACGACCCTTAGACCTCCTACGTTAGAGGGACCTTTAGCTTGGGACACCGCAGAGGAGTTTGGGAGGGAAACCAGAGAAGACACAACCCTCCAAAAATACCGTGAACTAGCTGACAGTGGGGGGCATGAGCGGGAATGCTTTGTATGGGATAACGAACGATTGTATAGATTGACCGAAGGTAGGAAGAGAGGCTGTGTCCCTGCGCAGAAGCGCCAATTAGTGGTACCCAGAAAGTACCGGTTGGAACGTCTCCGAATTGGCCATGATATTCCCTTAGCAGGACATTTGGGGGGTAACCGCACTACCTACAGGATCACCCAGACCTTTTTTCTCGAAGGATGTGCGGCGCTACTGCAGTACATACGACGTTTGCCAACGAGTAGGGAAGAGAGGGGATCATCCTAAGGCGCGACTGTCACCGATGCCCATAATCGAGGAACCATTTAGCAGGGTGGCAGTCAACCTGGTAGGACCCCTATCTAACCCCAGTCCCTCTGGTAAGAAATATATTCTTACCGTAGTGGACTACGCTACCCGGAAGCCGTCGCTCTGACGAATATCCAGGCTGACACTGTCACCAGTGCCCTAGTTGGAATATTCACCAGAGTTTGATTCCCACAAGAAATATTGTCTGACAGAGGGACCCAGTTTACCGCTGACCTCACCCAACATTTATGGAAGGTCTGCGGTATTAAGACCCTCCTCAGCTCACCATATCACCCCCAGACTAACGGTCTCTGTGAACGCTTTAATGGTAACCTGAAGCAATTACTGCGGACCTTTGCAGCGGAATACAGAGACTGGGGGCGATTCTTGCCGCACCTCTTGTTTGCATATCGGGAGGTACCACAGGAATCCACTGGGTTCTCTCCGTTCTAACTGCTCTACGGAAGGAGAGTTCAAGGACCTCTCGAACTCATCGGGGAGCACTGGGAAGGAGAGATGGAACACGAGGGGATCCCCATTGTGCCATATGTTCTGGATATGCGGGACAGCATGGCGCATTTAGCTCGGATGACACGGGACCATCTCCATGCGGCCCAGGACCGACAGAAACGTTGGTACGATAGGGGCGCCCGGCAAAGAACATTCCAGGTAGTACAGAAGGTTCTGGTGCTTAGACCCGCTAAAGGGAATAAACTCAAGACCTCCTGGCAGGGCCCTTACAAGGTAGTAGCGCAAGTCTGCGACACTACTTATGTGATTTCCAGCAGCAAGGATGAAAGGGTTTAGAAATCCTTTCACGTTAATTTGTTAAAAGAATATCAAGAGAGGCCAGAGGATTTTGCAGCTATATGTATCCCTGCTACTGAGGATCCCGACAGCCTACCCATCCCAGATCTTTTAGCACGCACCGAACCCAATAGCTTGCTCAGTGCGGTGCAACTAGGGGAGCGCTTAAACCCAGCATAAAAGGGTCAGCTCAGTCAGTTATTAACGAAGAAGGGATTAACGTTTTCCCAGGAGCCGGGATACACCCCGCTAGCGACCCACTACGTAGAAACCCCAGGACAAAACCACCTTAGACAGACCCCAAACAGGATCCCTGAGGCAGTGCAGGAGGAAATGAGAAAGGAAATACAAGAGATGTTGAGACTAGGAGTCATAGAGCCCTCCAACAGCCCTTGGGCCTCACCAGTGGTCCTAGTACCCAAAAAGGACGGAACTACCAGGTTTTGTGTGGACTATAGACGACTCAATGACCGTACAGTGACGGATGCATACCCCATGACCAGAGTTGACAAACTATTAGATCGCATTGCCAGGGGGCGGTATCTGACCACCATTGATCTGTGCAAGGGATTCTGGCAGATTCCCCTGGCCAAGGTAGCTATCCCCAAGTCGGCGTTCGCCCCCTCGTTTGGCCTCTACCAATTTAAGGTAACGCCAGTCGGGATGAAGAACGCCCCAGCTACATTTCAGCGCTGGGTGGATAGACTCCTTGATGGCTTCCAGGACTTTGCTTGCGCATACCTGGATGACATTGCGATCTATAGCGAAACTTGGGGGGATCACTTGCGACATGTAGAGGCCGTACTGGATCAGATTCGTGCCACAGGCCTAACTCTGAAGCCAGAAAAATGTCACTTCGGTATGGCCGAAGTCCAGTACCTGGGACACAGGGTGGGGTGTGGGAAGCAGCGACCAGAACCCGCTAAGGTTGAGGCGGTGGCCAACTGGCCCACACCCCACACCAAGACTCAAGTATTGGCGTTTTTGGGGACAGCCGGATACTACAGGAAGTTTGTCCCTGACTATAGCGCCATCGCCAAACCCCTGACTGATCTAACTAAAAAGAAACTGCCTAGAGTAGTCCTGTGGTCTCCCACCTGTGAAACAGCCTTCCAAGCCTTAAATAAAGCTCTGATCCACGCACCTGTTCTGTCTGCCCCCGCCCCTAAAAAAAGATTTGTCGTCCATACAGATGCGTCCATGTACGGACTGGGGGCAGTTCTAAGCCAGATCGGGGAAGACGGAGGAGAACACCCTGTCGCGTACCTGAGTAGAAAATTGTTACCCAGAGAAGTGAGTTACGCGGCAGTGGAAAAGGAGTGTTTAGCCCTGGTCTGGGCTCTAAAGAAACTTACACCATATCTGTATGGCCAAGAATTTACCCTCATTACAGATCATAATCCCTTGGTATGGTTGAACCGAGTGGCTGGAGATAATGGACGCTTGTTGAGATGGAGCCTAGCACTACAACCATACAATTTCTCCATCCAATACCGCCCTGGCAAGTTGAATTGGAACACGGACGGACTGTCCAGGCAAACAGAGTGTTCCAAAAAAGGGGAGCAGTGTAACAGACCCTTACCTTTGACAGAGAATATTTGTGCTTACCTGGTTCATGTGTGTGAAGGATTTCCCAGCAACCATTTGGTTATTTACACTCCCTGCTATCATATCTCTCTTTGCACTGTGAGCCTCAGGAAGTAACTCCTTATATGGACATTCCATGAAGTCAAGGTATGGCCAGCCTAGAGACGGAATGTCTGCTGATTAAAGATGCGCTTTTGTCTACATTATGTTGATTTGGGCTGAGGCAGCTTTTGTTAAGTGTGGTAATGACCTTACCTATTTGTCTGGGTGGATGTCGGGCCATTGTTGAAGTAGTGTCTGATATACTCCCCAGGTGTATAAAAGCCTGTATTCTTGTTTCAATAAAGTGTTGTTTTTCTTGACCCTTCAAAACGTAGCTTCGTCTCCTTCCTGGAGGGGGATTTTACTGCATTATTATCCGGTCGTTTAACAGCTGAACCTGACTCTCCTCTTGGATCTTATGGTTGGGATTCTACTACTCCATTACTACACAGGGATTTGCCGGGAAAAAGGATGTCCCCAACGGCTGATACCCTCTCACCACCTGGGTAGCCGTTACAAGGGGGTCAGACATGGGTGGTATGGAGAGGAGTACAGGGGGTCAGACATAGGGTGGTATGAAGAGGAGTACAAAGGGTCAGATATCGGGTGGTGTGGAGAGGAGTACAGAGGATCAGACATAGGGTGGTATGGAGAGGAGTACAGGGGTCAGACATGGGGTGGTATGGAGAGGAGTACAGAGGGACAGCAATGGGGTGGTATGTAGAGGAGAGGAGTACAGGGGGTCAGTGATGGCGTGGTATGGAGAGGAGTACAGGGGATCAGACATGGGGGGGGTATGGAGAAAAGTACAGGGGTCAGACATGGGGTGGTATGGAGAGGAGTACAGGGGGTCAGACATGGGGTGGTATGGAGAGGAGTACAGAAGGTCAGTTACGGGGTGGTATGGAGAGGAGAGGATCACAGGAGGTCAGATATAGGGTGGTATGGAGAGGAGTACAGGGGGTCAGACATGGGGTGGTATGGAGAGGAGAGGAGTACAGGGGGTCAGACATGGGGTGGAATGGTGAGGAGTATAGGGGGTCAGACATGGGGTGGTATGGAGAGGAGTACAGGGGGTCAGACATGGGGTGGTATGGAGAGGAGTACAGGGTGTCAGATATGGGGTGGTAAGTAGAGGAGAGGAGTACAGGAGGTCAGACAAGGGGTGGTATGGAGAGGAGTACAGGGGGTCAGACATGGGGTGGTATGGAGAGGAGTACAGGGGGTCAGACATGGGGTGGTATGGAGAGGAGTACAGGGCATGGTATTGAGAGGAGTACAGAGGGGTCAGGCATGGGGTGGTAAGGAGAGGAGAGGAGTACAGGGGGTCAGACATGGGGTGGTATGGAGAGGAGTACAGGGGGTCAGACATGGGGTGATATGGAGAGGAGAGGAGTACAGAAGGTCAGTTACGGGGGGTGGTATGGAGAGGAGAGGATCACAGGAGGTCAGATATAGGGTGGTATGGAGAGGAGTACAGGGGGTCAGACATGGGGTAGTATGGAGAGGAGAGGAGTACAGGGGGTCAGACATGGGGTGGAATGGTGAGGAGTATAGGGGGTCAGACATGGGGTGGTATGGAGAGGAGTACAGGGGGTCAGACATGGGGTGGTATGAAGAGGAGTACATGGGGTCGGACATGGGGTGGTATGGAGAGGAGTACAGGGTGTCAGATATGGGGTAGTAAGTAGAGGAAAGGGGTACAGGGGGTCAGACATGGGGTGGAAAGGTGAGGAGTATAGGGGGTCAGACATGGGGTGGTATGGAGAGGAGTACAGGGGGTCAGACATGGGGTGGTATGGAGAGGAGTACAGGGGGTCGGACATGGGGTGGTATGGAGAGGAGTAAAGGATGTCAGATATGGGTTGGTAAGTAGAGGAGTATAGGAGGTCAGACAAGGGGTGGTATGGAGAGGAGTACAGGGGGTCAGACATGGGGTGGTATGGAGAGGAGTACAGGGGGTCAGACATGGGGAGCTATGGAGAGGAGAAGAGTAAAGGGGGTCAGACATGGGGTGGTTTGGAGAGGAGTACAGGGGGTAAGACATGGGATGTTATGGAGAGAAGTAGGGGGGTGGGACATGGGGTGGTATGGAGAGGAGAGGATTACAGGGGGTCAGACATGGGGTGGTATGAAGAGGAGAGAAGAAAAGGGGGTCAGACATCGGTGGTATGGAGAGGAGTATAGGGGGTCAGACATGGGGTAGAATGGTAAGGAGTATAGGGGGTCAGACATGGGGTGGTATGGAGAGGAGTAAAGGGGGACACACATGGGGTGGTATGGAGAGGAGTACAGGGGACAGACTTGGGGTGGAATGGAGAGGAGAGAAGAAAAGGGGGTCTGACATCGGTGGTATGGAGAGGAGTTAAGGGGGTCAGACATGGGGTGGAATGGAGAGGAGTACAGGGGGTCTTACATGGGGTGGTATAATGAGGAGTACAAGGTGTCAGACATGGGGTGGTATGGAGGGGAGAGGAGTAAAGGGGGACAGACATGGGGTGGTATGGAGAGGAGTACAGGGAACAGACTTGGGGTGGAATGGAGAGGAGAGGAGTAAAGGAGGTTAGACATGGGGTGGTATTGAGAGGAGTACAGGGGGTTGGACATGGGGTGGTATTGAGAGGAGTATAGGGGGACAGACATGGGGTGGTATGGAGAGGAGTACAGGGGGTCAGACAGGGGGTGTTATGAAGAGGAGCACAGGGGGTCAGACATGGGGTGGTATGGAGAGGAGAAGAGTACAGGGGGTCAGACATGGCTTGGTGTGGAGAGGAGTAGGGGGTCAGACTTGGGTTGGTATGGAGAGGAGAGGAGTACAGGGGGTCAGACATGGGGTGGTATGGAGAGGAGAGGAGCACAGGGGCTCAGACATGGGGTCGTATGGAGAGGAGTACAGGGGACAGACTTGGGGTGGAATGGAGAGGAGAGAAGAAAAGGGGGTCAGACATCGGTGGTATGGAGAGGAGTATAGGGGGTCAGACATGGGGTAGAATGTTAAGGAGTATAGGGGGTCAGACATGGGGTGGTATGGAAAGGAGAAGAGTACAGGGAGTCAGACATGGGGTTGTATGGAGAGGAGTACAGGGGGTCAGACATGGAGTGGCATGGAGAGGAGTATAGGGGGTCAGACATGGGGTAGAATGGTAAGGAGTATAGGGGGTCAGACATGGGGTGGTACGGAGAGCAGAAGAGTACAGGGAGTCAGACATGGGGTGGTATGGAGAGGAGTACAGGGGTTTAGACATGGGGTGGTATGGAGAGGAGCACAGAGGGTAGACATGGGGTGATATGGAGAGGAGTACGGGGGGGCAGACATGGGGTGGTATGGAGAGGAGCACACCGGGCAGACATGGGGTGGTATGGAGAGGAGTGCAGGGGGTCAGACATGGGGTGGTATAGAGAGGAGTACAAGGGCTTAGACAAAGGTTGTTATGAAGAGGAGTACGGGGTCAGACATGGGGCGGTATGTAGAGGAGAGAAGAGGAATACAGGGGGTCAGACATTCGTTGGTATGGAGGGAAGAGGAGTACAGTGGGTCAGACATGGGGTGGAATGGAGAGGAGAGGAGTACAGGGGGTCAGACATGGGGTGGTATGGAGAGAAGAGGAGTAAAGGGGGTTAGACATGGGGTGGTATTGAGAGGAGCACAGGGGGTCAGACATGGGGTGGTATGGAGAGAAGAGGAGTAAAGGAGGTTAGACATGGGGTGGTATTGAGAGGAGTACAGGGGGTTAGACATGGGGTGGTATTGAGAGGAGTATAGGGGGACAGACATGGGGTGGTATGGAGAGGAGTACAGGGGGTCAGACAGGAGGTGTTATGAAGAGGAGTACCGGGGGTCAGACATGGGGTGGTATGGAGAGGAGAAGAGTACAGGGGGTCAGACATGGGTTGGTATGGAGAGGAGTAGGGGGGGTCAGACTTGGGTTGGTATGGAGAGGAGAGGAGTACAGGGGGTCAGACATGGGGTGGTATGGAGAGGAGAGGAGCACAGGGGCTCAGACATGGGGTTTTATGGAGAGGAGTTCAGGGGGTCAGACAGGGGGTGGTATGGAGAGGAGTACAGGGGGTCAGACATGGTTTGGTATGGAGAGGAGTAGGGGGAGTCAGACATGGGGTGGTATGAAGAGGATTACAGGGGGTCAGGCATGGGGTGGTATGGAGAGGAGCAGAGGGGGTCAGTCATGGGGAGGTATGGAGAGGAGAGGAGTACAGTGGGTCAGACATGAGGTGGTTTGGAGAGGAGTACAGGGGGTAAGACATGGGATGGTATGGAGAGAAGTAGGGGGGGGCGGACATGGGGTGATATGGAGAGGAGAGGAGTACAGGGGGTCAGATATGGGGTGGTATGGAGAGGAGTAAAGGGGGTCAGACATGGGGTGGCATGGAGAGGAGTACAGGGGTGTTACATGGGGTGGTATGGAGAGGCGTACAGAGGGTCAGACATGGGCTGGTATGGAGAGGAGTAAAAGGTGTCAGACATGGGGTGGTACGGAGAGGAGAGGAGTACAGGGGGTAAGACATGGGGTGGTATGGAGAGGAGTACAGGGGGACAGACTTGGGGTGGAATGGAGAGGAGAGAAGAAGAGGGGGTCAGACATGGGTGGTATGGAGAGGAGTACAGGGGGTCAGACATGGGGTGGTATGTAGAGATGTCCCGAACTGTTCGCCGGCGAACAGTTCCCGGCGAACTTCGCATGTTCGCATTCGCCTCGGCGGGCGAACATATGCGATGTTCGGTCCGCCTCCTATACATCATCATTGAGCAAACTTTGACCCTGTACCTCACAGTCAGCAGACACATTCCAGCCAATCAGCATACCCTCCCTCCCAGACCCTCCCACCTCCTATAAAAAAGCAAGGGCAGCATCCATCTTAGATTCATTCTGAAGCTGCAGAGTTAGTTAGAGCAGGGAGAGGGAGAGAGCCCTTTTTAGGGCTGGTATTTCAGTCTGCTTTTATTTATTTTTTTTCTATATATTTATCAGGCATTTTTGGAGGCAGGCATGACTTTTTTGGGATTAGTGTCGGGGGGGGGGGGGTCTAAAAAGTGTACCTGTGAAGTTTCAGCTCTGTAGCATGCCCAGAACCAGAAAAAAAAGATCATATAGGTGTAAAAGGAGGGTTCCCACCATCCCTGCTCTACTGAAAAATTATCTTTTTTTCTGGTTCTAGACATGCTACAGAGCTGAAACTTCACAGGTACACTTTTTAGACCCCCCAGACACTAAATCACACAAAAAATTTTTTTTAAAAATTGTCATTTTGGATAGAGAGCCAATTATTGGAAAAATTAAAAAAAAAAAAAAATAATAAAAAAAAAATTTCTTTGGATTTATTGTCTGGGGGGGGGGGGGGTCTAAAAAATGTACCTGTGAAGTTTCAGCTCTGTAGCATGTCCAGAACCAGAAAAAAAAAATAGAATTAGGGTTAGGGCTAGGGCTAGGGCTAGGGTTATTTTTAGTGCTTAGGGTTAGAGGGTTAGGGTTAGAGGGGTAGGGGTAGGGTTACTAACTCTAACCCTAAGTATCTCACTGTAACCCTAACCCTATCCCCTAACCCTATCCCCTAACACTAAACCTAACCCTAACCCTCTAACCATAACCCTAACCCTCTAACCTTAACCCTAACCCTCTAAGCCTAGCCATAAAAATAACCCTAACCCTAAACCTAACCCTAGCCCTAACCCTAACCCTCTAACCTTAAACTTAACCCCCTAACCCTAGCCCTAACCCTAATTCGTAATTTTTTTCTGGTTCCGGACATGCTACAGAGCTGAAACTTCACAGGTACACTTTTTAGACCCCCCCCCCCCGACACTAAATCCAAAGATTTATTTATTTTTTTTATTATTTTTTTTTTAATTTTTCCAATAATTGGTTCTCTATCAAAAATGACAATTTTTAAGAACTTTTTTTGTGTGATTTGGTGTCTGGGGGGTCTAAAAAGTGTACCTGTGAAGTTTCAGCTCTGTAGCATGTCCAGAACCAGAAAAAAATTAGAATTAGGGTTAGGGCTAGGGTTAGGGCTAGGGTTAGGGTCAGGGCTAAGGTTAGGGTTATTTTTAGTGCTTAGGGTTAGAGGGGTAGGGGTAGGGTTACTAACTCTAACCCTAAGTATCTTACCGTAACCCTAACCCTATCCCCTAACACTAAACCTAACCCTCTAACCATAACCCTAACCCTCTAACCTTAACCCTAACCCTCTAAGCCTAGCCATAAAAATAACCCTAACCCTAAACCTAACCCTAACCCTAACCCTAATCCTAACCCTAACCCTCTAACCTTAAACTTAACCCCCTAACCCTAGCCCTAACCCTAGCCCTAAACCTAGCCCTAACCCTAGCCCTAGCCCTAACCCTAATTCGTCATTTTTTTTTCTGGTTCTGGACATGCTACAGAGCTGAAACTTCACAGGTACACTTTTTAGACCCCCCCAGACAGTAAACCCAAAGGGCTCTTTCACACGGGCGGTCCGATCAGATCCGCCTGTCAGTTTTTTAGGCGGATCTGATCGGATCCTCCATGCAGCTCTATGGGGCAGCGGGTGTCAGAGGAGGTCACCTCCGCTGACACCCGCTGCCATCCGCATCTGATCCTGTGCTGAAATCTGGACGGATGGAAACCCTATTTTTCCATCCGTTCAGTAATCGGAGCGGAGCGGATCTGATGAGAGCGGACAAGCGATCCGCTCTCCTCCGATCCCCCATAGAGGGCAGCGGGTGCTGAGACACCTCCCTCTCCGCTCTGCAAGCGGAGACGGAGCTGTCATCCGCCCGGCTCAGCGGGGATCGCGGATCGATCCCCGCTGAGCAACACGGATCCGCCTGCGGAGGCGGACCGTGTGAAAGAAGTCAATGAAAGTTTTTTTTTTATTTATTTATTTTTTTTAATTTTTCCAATAATTGGTTCTCTATCAAAAATGACAATTTTTAAGAACTTTTTTGTGTGATTTGGTGTCTGGGGGGTCTAAAAAGTGTACCTGTGAAGTTTCAGCTCTGTAGCATGTCCAGAACCAGAAAAAAAAATAGAATTAGGGCTAGGGTTAGGGTTATTTTTAGTGCTTAGGGTTAGAGGGTTAGGGTTAGAGGCGTAGGGGTAGTGTTACTAACTCTAACCCTAAGTATCGCACCATAACCCTAACCCTATCCCCTAACACTAAACCTAACCCTTAAAGCCCAGTTCCTGTCCTATTTTGGTCGGTTCTGGTCTGTTTGCAGATGTTTGCGGTGCCTTAAACGGGGAGTTTGGTCTGTCAGAGTTTGGTCTGTCACTGTGAAGCGGGCGTAACCCTTACACTACCTGATCGATACAACATCATACCTGATCGTATACACACACTCGATGTTTTAAAGCACGTTATTCCAAACAATTTAGGAATGTTAGGTGATTTATGCCCTTTATGGATTAAAACCCGACTCTGCGTCGACGACGTCATTTTCCATGGGAGTTTTGCCATGGATACCGCTCCGGCATGCCACAGTCCAGGCGTTAGTCCCCTTGAAACAACTTTTCCATTAATATTGTGGCCAGAAAGAGTCCCTGTGGGTTTTAAAATTTGCCTGCCTATTGAAGTCTATGGCGGTTCGCAATGTTCGCTGGTTCGCGGACATTTGCGGAAGTTCGCGTTCGCCGTTCGCGAACATTAAATTTTATGTTCGCGACATCACTACAAGTCATGTCTGAATATCTCTACTTGGGTATCCAAGAGGTTGAATTTTACATCGAATTTGAAATGTAAACATATCGTTGAAATCAAAGACGGTGTTTGTTATTAGTGTACCATTTTGAATTAAAGAGTCATTGTAATCATTTGATGAAGCTTTTTCTTTTGTTTGTTCACTTTGCAAGTGTAAAATTTATTAAAAATAAACCAGTAAAATATAAATATTTAAAAGCATTACTTAACATTATTGACATTATTTTTTCTCAGCTGGCTAAAACTTCTGCACAGTATTGTACTTAGTAAAATGTTGAAAGTAAGATAATATGTTTATTCAAAATATAAGTGTTCTAATTACCGGAATTAAAAGTAGGATTATTACAAACGAGATCAATGTC
Source organism: Pelophylax lessonae (assembly GCF_965119305.1). Classification (NCBI taxonomy): domain Eukaryota; kingdom Metazoa; phylum Chordata; class Amphibia; order Anura; family Ranidae; genus Pelophylax; species Pelophylax lessonae. The sequence continues at coordinate 423,135,597 of NC_138771.1, forward strand.
TATAAATAACAGTCAGATGTTTGGGTATTCGGATGTCGCATTCGACTCCAAAAAAAATCTAAAATGTTCAATTTGACTGATTTGAAATGTATCGATTCAAACGTTTTGAAACGAGAAAAAAAATCGGTAAATTTGAAGAAAATTAGAAAAATACATAGAACGTATTAACCGAATTTTACTATTAACCGAATTTTACTAAACTAAATAACTAGATTACCGAATTGAAACAAAAATTTATTTTCGTCATGCACATGTGTAATACAGAAGAAAAGCCAAGATCCTTTCAGAAGGCCATCATAGCTGAATTGTAAGGTTTCAGACATTTGCTCCACACGCTCTATTAGGAATGAATCTACTGCTGCACTGGAGGGATCCCTTTTGAGGGATTTTGACAAATTAAAGCGGAGTTCCGGCCACAAAATCGACATAGTCGATTTTGGGCCATCCGCTTGCTTCTAGTCACCTGAAAAAGAAATGGATAATTACGATTTTTTTTTTTTTTTTTACTTACCTTGCTATTGCAGAAAAATATACTCACCTTTCTTCCACTTCCTCCCTCTGCGGCCGCGGCCCGCGTCGTCACTTCCTCTTTGCATTGATTCCTAGGAGCTGAACGTCATCGCTCCCAGGAATCAATGCGCCTGCACCGGCCCCGCTCGTCACTTCCGGTGCGGCGCCTCATTCCCTGCTAAACAGCTTCTGGGCATGCCCAGAAGCTGTGGAGGGATGACGCGCGCGCACCGGAAGTGACGAGCGGGGCCGGTGCAGGCGCATTCTGGGAGAAGAGGACACGCTGGCTTCAGCTGCCCACATCCGAGATGGCAGCGCTGGAGAAGAAATTTTCAAGGTAAGTATTTCTTCTAAAAGGTAAGTGCGAACCGGGACAGATCAGAGGCTATCCATTGTGGAATGTACTATCCCTGACTGTCCCGGGGGTATTTTCATTGAAAATATTTTTTTGTGGTCGGAACTTCGCTTTAAGGTCACAGCCAGGGCCTGCTACCAAGAACTGTCTTTCAATAAAGTATTCTAACCGTTGGTTGGAATTCTTGTGAGAACATTTTCTACTGGCCTAGTGGTTTGCCTGTTAAGGTTGGTCACTATCAGATCTGCAGTGGCACTGTTTAACAAAATCCTCAAAAGGGGAACAAATCCAGTAGGTACTCAGGAAAAGTCCAGGACCTATCAAGGTGCTTACAATCCCCACAGAGGAATACCTTAAAGCAGGGCTTCCCAAACTTTTTTGGGGCCGAGACCCACTTATGAATACAGATTTATTTCGGGACCCACGTGCTTGTAATTGAATTGTAAAGCGCGGCTACAGAATTAAGGTATAGCGTGCCCCCTTTCAATGCAGAGAGACCAGCGTGCCCCCTTTCAATGCAGAGAGACCAGCGTGCCCCCTTCAATGCAGAGATACCAGCATGCCCCCTTTCAATGCAGAGATGCCAGCATGCCCCCTTTCAATGCAGAGATACCAGCATGCCCCCTTTCAATGCAGAGATGCCAGCATGCCCCCTTTCGATGCAGAGATGCCAGCATGCCCCCTTTCGATGCAGAGATACCAGCATGCCCCCTTTCGATGCAGAGATACCAGCATGCCCCCTTTCAATGCAGAGATGCCAGCATGCCCCCTTTCAATGCAGAGATGCCAGCATGCCCCCTTTCGATGCAGAGATACCAGCATGCCCCCTTTCAATGCAGAGATGCCAGCATGCCCCCTTTCAATGCAGAGATGCCAGCATGCCCCCTTTCAATGCAGAGATGCCAGCATGCCCCCTTTCAATGCAGAGATGCCAGCATTCCCCCTTTCAATGCAGAGATGCCAGCATGCCCCCTTTCAATGCAGGTGATGGTACAGGCATGTCACAGGTCATGGTACAGGTCATGGTACAGGAGATGGTATAGGCCTGGCACAGGTCATGGTAAGGGCATTGCACAGGCCATGGCACAGGTGATGGTACAGGCATGGCACAGATGATGGTGTAGGCATGGCACGGGTCATGGTAAGGGCATGGCACAGGTGATGGTACAGGCATGTCACAGGTCATGGTACAGGAGATAGTATAGGCATGGCACAGGTGATGGTATAGGCATGGCACAGTAGCTATAGGCATGGCACAGGTGATGGTATAGGCATGGCACAGTAGGTACAGGCATGGCAAAGTATGTACAGGCATGGCACAGTAGGTACAGGCATGGCACAGTAGGTATAGGCATGGCACAGTATGTACAGGCATGGCATAGTAGTAGGTACAGGCATGGCACAGTAGGTACAGGCATGGCACAGTAGGTATATGCATGGCACAGTAGGTATAGGCATGGCACAGTATGTACAGGCATGGCATAGTAGTAGGTACAGGCATGGCATAGTAGTAGGTACAGGCATTGCACAGTAGGTATATGCATGGCACAGTATGTACAGGCATGGCACAGTAGGTACAGGCATTGCACAGTAGGTATAGGCATGGCACAGTATGTACAGGCATGGCACAGCACTGCTACTTACCCACTGCAGCGGCTTCAATCACTTACCTGCTGTCCTGAGCAGTGGGCTGGCTCGACTCCTATTCCTCCACACTCCGGCGCGCTGCTCCTCTCTTCGATGATGGTGGCGGAACGGGCGGGAAGGTGACTGAGTCGGACGGTGCGTGTGTCAGTCACCGCCCCCAACGACGTCAGGCGGGAACCCCCCCCCCCCCATCAATACGTCCGGCGCCCCTAGTGGGCGTATTAAATGGTAATTTTTTTTTTCCCCCTCATTGCTGATCTGACTGCTCCGTTGTCGGCGACCCACTCAAATGCGGCTCGCGATCCACCAGTGGGTCACGACCCACAGTTTGGGAAGTCCTGCCTTAAAGGAATACCTTGAAGAGTGGGTGTAATGGGGAAGATACACTATATTACCAATAGTATTGGGACGTTTGCCTTTAAATGCACGTGATCTTTAATGGCATCCCAGTCTTAGTCCATAGGATTCAATATTGTCTGAGGATCTTGAGGGGGAACTCCATGCCAAAATGGGGAAAAAAAAACGGCGTGGGGGTCCCCCCAGGTTCCATACCAGGCTCTTTGGGTTGCATTAGAGCGGAGACCGTGAGCCAGGCCTTCTCATCTACATCAGTGCCTGACCTAACAAATGTGCTTCTTGAAGAATGGTCAAATATTCCCATAGACACACTCCTAAATCTTGTGGACAGTCTTCCCAGAAGAGTTGAAGCTGTTATAGCTGCATAGGGGGCTTTTGAAACGTCGCCTATATAATATATAGGGTACTGAAGTTTGTCGCCATTGCACAGGCACCCACAAATTTAAGTTTTGGCATGTTGGGTATCTATTTCCTCGGCGCAACCTTGTGTTTTATATATTACCAAAAATGTGGCTAATTTATTGCGTTTGTTTGCCCTAAAATTCACTTTAGTTTTTTACTGAAATTTTGCATTTCCTAGACTTTTGCAGTAATATCGTGTGACATAAAAAATTGGAAATACCACTATTATTCTCTAGGGTGTCTGCTTTCAGAAAATATACACAATGTTTTGGGGTTTTACACGATCTTAGGGCTAAAATTATTTTTTTAAACAGGTATGCAAAAAAACGCAAAAATGGCTCTGGCACGGAAAAGGTTTAGGGACATTTTCTTTTTTTTCCCTCTTTGTATTTATACAAAGACAGATTCTTGGAGTTTAGGACAAGTGCACATTATTATAGGAAGCCATACCCCCCTTTTATTTTAAATCATTTTAATAAATACTTTGTTTATAATTATATAACACAACACTTTTGTTTTTGCCCCCATTTTTCATGAGCTGAACTCAAAGATCTAAGACTTTTTCTACAGTATGTACACAAAAGGCCTATTTCTCTCAAATATTGTTCACAAATCTGTCTAGATCACACGATCAGATAATCGTACAAAAAAAGTCGCTTTCGAATTGATCGCACGATAATCTGATCGTTAGTACACAGCTTTTGACAGCCGATCATGACATTTCGTCCTACAAAATCCGAAGGGACAAACACGTAAACTTTTGTCGTATGATAGCCTAGCAAACGACAATCGTTTAATCCGTACAGTATGCACCTGCTAAAAATCGATAGACAAAGACCACGCATGATCAGAATCACAAAAATAACCCGGAAAAAGCCTGGCTTCCATTGTTTTTGTTTTGCACTAAGTTACTCAACCAGGAAGCTTTTTCAGAATCGTACGGAAAAAAAAAAAAATCATACGTTTAGTACGCATTGCTGAGTTCGATACTAGTATCATGCAACAAAATGCGAGCGATAAGTCGTCCGATTATCTGATCGTGTGTACGAGGCATAAGTGAGCACTTCTTCTTTGCCAAGATTATCCATCCACCTCACAGGTGTGGCATATCACGATGCTGATTAGACAGCATGATTATTGTACAGTTGTTCCTTAGGCTGGCCACAATAAAAGGCCACTCTAAAATATGCAGTTTTATCACACAGCACAATGCCACAGATGTCGCAAGTTTTGAGGGAGCGTGCAATTGGCATGCTGACTGCAGGAATGTCCACCAGAGCTGTAAGCCAGGAATTGAATGTTCATTTCTCTACCATAAGCTGTCTCCAAAGGCATTTCAGAGAATTTAGCAGTACATCCAACCAGTCCCACAATTGCAGACCATGTGTAACCACACCAGCCCAGGACCTCCACATCCAGCATCTTCACCTCCAAGATCGTCTGAGACCAGCCACCCAGACAGCTGCTGCAACAATCGGTTTGCATAACCAAAGAATTTCTGCACAAACTGTCAGAAACCATCTCAAGAAAGCTCATCTGCATGCTTGTCGTCTTCTCGACCTGACTGCAGTTCATTATCGTAACCGGTTTGAGCGGGCAAATGCTAAAATTCGATGGCGTTCAGCTTATGAAAAATGGGGGCAAAACAAGTGTTGCGTTGTACCTTTTAACGGAGTTTGTGCATGACACTGAAATCATATGGGCAACTGTTTTTTTTTTGGCAAGCTGAGAAAATCTACAGTATGTCAGGTAAAAGAAGTAATGAGTGGGGCCCACTGGTGTGGGCATAATGGCAGAGTGCATTTTACAGCAGCCATTTTAAAACCTGCAAAGTGAATTCAAGGTTAGGGCTACCATAGCAAATAAATCTCTTTGCTATTAAAAGCTTTAAAGAGGAGTTCCGGCCTTGGGGGTGGATTATAGATAAAAATACCCCCGGGACAGTCAGGGCTAGTACATTTCATAATGGATAGCCTCTGAACTGTCCCGAGTCGCACTTACCTTTTAGAAGAAAAACTTACCTTGAAATTTTCTTCTCCAGCGCTGCCATCCCAGGTGTGGGCAGCTGAAGCCAGCGCGTCCTCTTCTGCCTCCTCTTCGGTGACGTCGGAGTCCCAGAATGCCCTGCACCGGCCCCGCTCATCACTTCTGGTGCAGGCGCAGCATCCCTGCACAGCTTCTGGGCATGCCCAGAAGCTGTTAGGCAGGGAATGCCGCACCTGCACCGGAAGTGACGAGCGGGACCGATTCAGGCGCATTGACTCAAGGGAGCGATGACGTTCAGCTCCCGGGAGTCATCGCAAGCCGGAAGAGACGGCGCGGGCCGTGGCCACAGAGGGAGGAAGTGGAAGGAAGGTGAGTATATTTTCTTCTAAAACAAGGTAAGTGAACAAAAAAAAAAAATCGGGAGCATCCATTTCTTTTTCAGGTGACCCTCAGCAAGCGGATGGCCCAAAATCGATTTTTTCGATTTTGAGGCCGGAACTTCGCTTTAACTACTTTTTGACAGTTGAAAACAATGAGACTGCCAACAAATGGTTAAAGTATATGTAAACTCTTAGCAATTTTTCTCTTATTTGCTCCTTTTTGGTCTGTTAGGAATACCATTGAAAATGTCTTATTACATCGATTTAACAAGTGTAAAAAATTAAATATATGTTCATTCAGCCAGAAATTTTGTTAGCCCATAAGTTTCTGCACTCTCTGTGACAAACGCTGGTCAGACCAATGCCTATTTCACCAACTTATGACAAATGGTTAGTCAATGATTCACAACAAAGACACTTTCAGCCTCACCCACCACAAAGATTTTCCAGGCCACAATTTAAGTGCCAACAGACAGAGCAATGGTCACTGGGTTTAGTTAACTAATTAACCCTTTAGGCCCCAAACTGCCATCAGATTGCTTTTTGGGCCTATCAACCCTTCACAATAACAGCAATAACAACAATGAATCTAAACAGATATCTGTACACACACACTGTCACCACAGAGAGGTATATCCAGAGATTTACCATGTAATAGCGCTCTTCAAGAGACAGGAATTCTTTAAGTTTTTTAACACTTTTCAAAAGGTTAGTAATGAAAAGGTAAAAAAATGGGGCAAATAAAATATTAACCAATAAAAGATATAAAAAAGGTAACAAAGAGACAATGAAGCAACAGCAAAACAGAAGGGTTGAAAAAGGAAAATACTTATAAGTGCCGGTTCACACTAGTGCGATGCGGGAACCCTGCAAATCAACTGCGGGTTCCCGCATCGCCCCTAACTCGCAGGCAGTTCGCACTGCCATATGCGAACTGCTGGGAGTTCACACTGCCATATGCGAACTGCTGGGAGTTCACACTGCCATATGCGAACTGCTGGGAGTTCGCATATGGCACTGTGAACTGTCAATTTGGACAGGAATCAGATTACATACAGTTGTGTTCAAAATTACTCAACCCCCACTGAAATTGATTGTTTTGGCCATTTTGACATTGATTTTGATCATTCAGTCATCCTGCTTACAATTAAATCAAAGAGGCATGTGTAGGTCAGACAAATATAACAACTTTTATAATGAAATAACCACAAATGTCTTTTCTGTGCTCACATCATTATCAGTTTTATTCAACCCCCAAGTGACTTTCAATCTTAGTACTTAGTACAACATCCTTTTACAGTTATAACAGCTTTTAAACGTGAAGCATAGCTTGACACAAGTGTCTTGCACCGATCTACGGGTATCTTCGCCCATTCGTCATGGGCAAAAGCCTCCAGTTCAGTCACATTCTTAGGCTTGTGCACTGCAACTGCTTTCTTTAAGTCCCACCAGAGGTTCTCAATCGGATTTAAGTCTGGTGACTGTGATGGCCCTTCAAAATGTTCCAGCCTTTAATCTGCAACCATGCTCTAGTGGACTTGGAGGTATGCTTCGGATCATTGTCCTGTTGAAAGGTCCAACGTCTCCCAAGCCTCAGGTTTGTGACGGACTGCATCACATTGTCATCCAATATCTCCTGGTACTGAAGAGAATTCATGATACCTTGCACACGCTGAAGCTTCCCTGTACCTGCAGAAGCAAAACAGCCCCAAAGCATGATTGACCCCCCGCCATGCTTCACAGTAGGCAAGGTGTTCTTTTCTTCATAGGCCTTGTTCTTCCTCCTCCAAACATAGCGTTGATCCATGGGCCCAAACAGTTCTAATTTTGTTTCATCAGTCCACAGAACACTATCCCAAAACTTCTGTGGTTTGTCCACATGACTTTTGGCATACTGCAGTCGACTCTTCTTATTCTTTGGAGACAGCAAGGGGGTGCGCCTGGGAGTTCTGGCATGGAGGCCTTCATTACGCAGTGTGCGCTGTATTATCTGAGCAGAAACTTCAGTACCCACATCTGACAAATCTTTTCTCAGTTCCTCAGCAGTCACACGGGGACTTTTCTCCACTCTTCGCTTCAGGTAGCGCACAGCAGTCGAAGTCAGCATCTTCTTTCTGCCACGACCAGGTAGCGTTTCAACAGTGCCCTTTGCCTTGAATTTGCGAATGATTCTTCCTATGGTGTCTCTTGGTATGTTTAACATCTTTGCAATCTTCTTATAGCCATTGCCCTTCCTGTGAAGAGTAATCACCTCTTCTCTTGTCTTCCTGGACCATTCTCTTGACTTCACCATGTTTGTAACCACACCAGTAAATGTCTAGAAGGAGCTGAGTATCACAGTCATTTTAAAGCTGCCTAATTGGTGCTTATTAGGCTTTATTGCTGCTCCCTGACATCCACAGGTGTTTTCAATACCTAATTGAAAACACTTCAATGAACCTCTGTTCTTCAGAGTGGTAGTCTTTAAGAGGTTGAATAATTGTGTCAATGAAGAATCCACAAAAGAAACATTTACTACTGTATTACAAAACCAATTGATGTCATTTTAGTTGCATATGGTTCTTTAAGAAGTCCTTGTAGGATTTCATTCTGAATACAATTACAAATGTACACTAAATTCCCTAAAACCCTTTACAGCATTGGGGGTTGAATAATTTTCAACACAACTGTAGGTGTGAAAACCTATGCAATCCTATTCCGGTGCAGACCCGCACAACTTTGGTCCGAATGTGATGCAAATTCAGCCATACAATCCGTATGGCTGAAATCGCATCGCACTGACATCGCACGTGATTTGCATAGCAGTGCGGGGCGAATCCCATGCGATGTCTGCACTGGCTATAGTGTGAAGTCTTGTTTCAGCAGACTCCAATCAATGAGCAAAATGGAACAGTGGCTCCCATAAGACTTGACAAGTCTTCCTTCTTTTGATTGTACATAAGGAACTGTCAACTGCAGGGTGACCTCTCTTTTCTTGACCGTGAGGGGGGTGTTGACAAAAATGATCTAATAAATTAAGTGGCTGAGCAGTGGCCATGGGATGTCACAATGTTTACGATCATGCCACAGATCCAGTTTTCTATAGCTATTAAAGCGATTGTAAAGTCTCGTTTTTGTTCCTATAAAAATATACATGTTACACTTACCTACTCTGTTGAAGTGGATTTGCACAGAGCAGCCCAGATTCTCCTCTTCTTGGGTCCCTCTGCTGTGAGTCTGGCCCCTCCCTCCTGTTCATTGCCCCCACAGCAAGCAGCTTGGGGGCACCCGAGCTGAGTCACAGCTCCCTGTGTCCATTCAGACACGGAGCCCCGACCTGGCCTCACCCCCCTCACTCTCCTGATTGGCTAGCTGACTTCGATTTACAGCAGCGGCAGCCAATCAGGAGGGAGATCCTCGGACAGCTAAGCTCGTGGACATCACTGGACAAGAGAGGGACCTTGGGTAAGTGTTATGGTGGCCGAAGGGGGCTGCTGCACACAGGATTTTTATCTTAATACATATAATGCATTAAGATAAAAAAAAACTTCTGACTTTACAAGTCCTTTAATATCTTTGAATACCTACATGTTACAGTCTGCTAACTTTCAATTACCTTTTGAATGGATATAAATAGGATAGGTTTCAGATGTTCAGTTCACCTAGGTGAGGAATTGGGTTCTGCTCCTGGTACTCCAAGGGTAGTGGTGTTTGCGCTAAAAAAACTACAAATTTACTGATAGAGGTAAATATGTCCTTTTTAACAGTCCCCACGAATTTTGCTGGAATCGCTGCAAGAAGCTAAGTACTCGGGCGGCCTGGCTGTTCCGAATCCCTACTATTATTATTTAGCTGCCCAATTACAACACATTACCGGATGGCTCTCTGAGGATACATTGGATCCCATCCGGAACATCTTAGCTGCGCCGCCTGCCGGTGGCAACCTTGTGGAGTCCTTGGAGGCTGGTGACATGAGAAACTTTCTTCGGTGTCCCACGCTGGTGCTACTGGATAAAATATGGCTTAGGGCCCAACTTTATTTTGTCTATGGGGGCTACTCTAGGTATTCTCGTATTGTGCATAATGTTAATTGTCCTGAACTGGCGAAGCTAATGGGTTTTGTGGAGTGGGACTGGTATGGGGTGTGCCTGATAAAGCAGTTGTTCCAGGGTCAGACACTCAAAGATTTCCAGACACTTAGGGCAAAATTTGGTCTCTCCAATTCCCTCTTCTTTCAATACCTACAGTCGAGGCACGCTCTCGCGGCTCAGGCAGGTGACCCCTCATGGAGACTTTGCGACCCGATTCTACTTATGCGACTGATGCAGTCGGTCACTAAAAAAAGGACAGATTTCCTCCTTATACACTTCATTCATGACTTCGGTTTCCACAGCTATGACCTTTAAGTGTAGAGATGGGTGGATGGAGGATTTAGGCCCTATTACAGCAGAGGAATGGGCGGGTATCCTGGATAATGTCCTGAAGGTATCTTTGTCCGCATCCCAAAAACTCACTCAACTGTTTATCCTTCACCGCACGTATCGTACCCCGCAGAAATTGCATAGCTGGCACAGGAGGGATTCTCATCTGTGTCCTCGATGCAAAGTGCACACAGGAATGTTAATGCACATGCTTTGGAAATACCCCAAACTGACCCGTTACTGGATGGCTATTATGCAGTCTGTGAATACTATTTGGAACCTTGCTCTTCCGCTGGATCCGAAGCTCTGGTCTCTTGGGCTGGTTGGATGAGGAATTATATGCTCCTGGTGTGCACACTGCTATACTCAGTTTTGTTCCTTGCCAGGAAATTACTGGCGAGGAAATGGATATCATCAATGGCCCCTACCCATGCGGAGTGGGCGAATGAGGTGAACCTGATGCTGACTAGAGAAAATCTTACTTATAAACATAGAGGTACGGCCTAAAAATTTGAACGTATTTGGGCTCCGTGGCTGGATGTCCCTGGGTTAGCTCCTCTAACTTTAGTGATGAACAGAATCTTAGGTGGGGTGGTGACCGCCTCTTAGATGCTGAGAGAGTAGACAGGCAGTGCTGATCTATCTATGCTTAGACGGGCAGGTGTGGGGGAAAGGCATTGTGATTCCGTTATTTCTGATACTAGCTACAATACTTTTGCAGCGTTTAGCCTTAGTGCCCATACACACCACCGCGACTTGTCAGGCAACTGGTCAGCCTGACAAGTCATGGTCCATGCAGTGCTACGGGAACCATTCTAATAGGAGCGACTCAAGTCGCTCCGACTTAGAAAGTAGTTCCTGTACTACTTCGGGGCGACATCGGAGTGACTTGCATTGACATTCATTATATGAAGTCCGTGCAAGTCGCGCCGATGTCGCGGTGCACGCGACTTCACAGGTCGCCCCCGAAGTCGTGCCGCGGTAGTGTGAACCGGCACTTAGACAGTACATTTTTGTTTTTGTTCTAGTTTTGTTTTCTCTTTTTGGTGTTGTTTGTTTTTGGTTTGAGCCACAATACCACATGCTGTATGTATTTATTCTTGCTGTGCCCTGACGCTTTTCTGAAGTCCCTACAGATTTTGTGGGTTACCCCCGTGATATTACTCTTTTGTCTTCTCCTGAGGTTGGTCAACATATTACTATTGTGGGGGGACACTGTAGGTGTAAGGTTTCATGTAATTATGATTGCATTGCAAGGCCTTATATGTCATTACAGTGCTCTTGGATACAGCATTTTATGATATTGAAGCTTTAGCTTTTCCTTTCTTTTATTTCTTATTGCGCCTATTTTTCTCCTGCACTATAGCATTGAACTGAAGGATGTTAAACTGCACATTGAATCTGTAGTGTTACCTTGACTATGAATGCTTTGTGCACTGTATCGCTGGGCTTCGTCCAGTAATCTGTAACGGCTCTGTTTTGCTGTGTATACACGTGTTATAGTTTTGTTTTTGTACTTAATAAAAACTATCGGATAAAAAAAAAAAAAATAATAACGGAATTTTTGTAAAATCTTACCTGTAAAATTCCTTTCTCTGAGTCCTCCGACAGTCGCCGCCTCTTCATATTCGTCACATATGGGGTATTAGACTTTGCTCCGAAGGAGTAGCTAGGCAACAGAATATGTTAACATTAAAGCTTTTAACATATCCCACCCTCAAGGGGTGGTCCCCTCAGTCAATACCCTCCTACTTCCTGCAACCATATCTCAGTTTTAGTGGAATAGCAGTAGAGTATACAACCAAACCCCAAAAGAGGGGCGGGGGCGGCGACTGTCGGAGGACTCAGAGAAAGGAATTTTACAGGTAAGATTTTACAAAAATTCCGTTTTCTCTTACGTCCTCCGACAGTCGCCGCCTCTTCATATTCGTCACATATGGGGACGTCCCAAAGCAGTGCAAACATGAGGGGTGGGAAACGCATCTGCGCCGAAAAGGCAACGCAGTCTCCGCATCAAAGAAAGGAACCTTACCAAAGGAAGGAAACCAGCTGGGCAACAGGAAAAACAAGTGCTCAACAGGAGCAACAACCCAGGAAAAGACAAATAACCAGGGGATAAAAAACTTATCCCAACCGCCAGTGGTCCCCACAAGGGACCCTAGGGCAACGCCGCACTAAGAACCTTGCGGCCAAAGGAAGCATCCGCAGATGCCTGAACATCTACTTTGTAGAATTTTGTGAAAGTGTGCACGGTCAACCAAGTCGCCGCCTTACACACCTGGGCTACAGAAGCCCCATGACGACAGGCCCAAGACGTACTCAGAGATCTAGTAGAGTGCGCCTTCACAGGCACAGGGGGAACCTTCCCCTGCAAAGCATAGGCCTGTTCAATGGTCTGCCTGATCCATTTTGCGATGGTAGAGGCCGACGCCGCCATGCCCTTCCGAGGACCCTCTGGAAGAACAAACAAGGAATCCGTCTTTCGAAAAGACTCAGTCGATTTAAGGTAAACCCTTATCGCCCGAACAACATCCAGAGAATGTAATCTCACCTCCTTTGGATGTTTAGGCTTCGCGCACAGCGAAGGCAAGACAATATCCTCATTAAGATGGAATTCCGAAACTCGTTTCGGAAGAAAAGAAGGATTAGGTCGCAAGACCACCTTATCCAAATGAACAACCAGATACGGAGACTTGCAGGACAAAGCTGCCAGCTCCGACACTCTGCGAGCCGAAGTGATCGCCACCAGAAAGGCGACCTTTTTGGACAACATAGACAACGAGATCTCCCTGATCTGTTCAAAAGGAGCACGTTGCAACACAGACAGAACGAGATTCAAGTCCCAAGGGGGCAAAGGATCCCTCCTAGGAGGAACCAGATGCCGCACACCCTGAACAAAAGTGCCAACCAAGGAGTTGGAAGCCACGGGACGTTGAAACAGAACGGCCAGCGCAGACACCTGACCCTTTATCGTAGCCAGCGCCAAACGCTGATCGACACCCGTTTGAAGGAAGGACAGCACTCGGGAAACCGAGTACGTGCGGGGTGAAAACCCCCTGGACTCACACCAGGCAAAATAGGCCTTCCAAGTACGGTAATAAACCTTCCCCGAGGAAGACTTCCTCGCGTTGATCAAAGTATGAACGACCTCTGGGGAGAGACCCTTCTCCTTCAGGACCTCGGTCTCAACAGCGAGGCCGTCAAAGCCAGCGACTGTAAAGCAGGATGGTATATCGGTCCTTGAGACAGGAGATCGTCTCGAAGAGGCAGACGCCACGGGGCGTCGACTGCCAGATTCACGAGGTCTGCGTACCAGGACCGGCGAGGCCAGTCCGGTGCCACAAGAATCACCGTGCTGCGTTCCGAGTGTAACCTGCGAAGGAACCTGGACAGCAACTGAATCGGTGGAAACGCGTACATCAGCCTGTACTGATGCCACGGGGCCACTAACGCGTCCGACGCGTCTGCCCGAGGGTCGCGCGTCCTTGCCACGAACCTTCTCACCTTGTTGTTGAGACGAGACGCGAACAGGTCCACATCTGGAAGACCCCACTTTGCGCACAACATCTGGAAGACAGCCGGGTGGAGAGACCATTCCCCCTGATCCAGGGTCTGGCGACTCAGATAGTCCGCCTGCCAGTTCTCCACCCCCGGAATGTGAACCGCCGTTATCGCCGGGACATGAGTCTCGGCCCAAGACAGAATGTCGGCCACTTCTCGAGCCGCTCGGGCACTCCTGGTGCCCCCTTGGTGGTTGATGTAGGCCACCGCCGTGGCATTGTCCATCTGCACCCGAACCGGGCAGCCCTGCAGCCGGTCCGTCCAGCGATGAAGACAGAGATTTATCGCACGCAATTCCAGAATGTTGATCGGAAGGGAAGACTCCCCCTCCGACCAAGTTCCCTGGGTGGACAGAACGCCCAGAACACCACCCCAGCCCGACAGGCTGGCATCCGTGGTGATCACCGTCCACGAGATAGGACGAAACGACTTGCCCCCGGACACCATCGGGGACTGGAGCCACCACAGAAGATCTCTTCTGGTGCGATGACTCAACGAGATTTGAAGATCCAGAGATTGAGGTCGCCCGTCCCACATGGACAGGATCTCCGCTTGGAGACCCCGCGTGTGAAACTGGGCGAAGGGAATCGCCTCGAAGGCCGAGACCATCAATCCCAGACATCTCATGCACGTCCGCAGAGACGAGTGCGGAACGTCCCTGAGGGACCCGACTTCCTCCTGAAGAGTTCTGAGTTTGTCTTCCGGCAGGAAGACCTTCGCCTGCACCGAGTCCAGAATCATTCCCAGGTAGGGAAGACGAACCGACGGACTCAGTGTCGACTTTGGAAAATTTATCGTCCAACCAAACTCCTGCAGAGTTTGCATCGTGACAGACAGGTCCTTCTCCAGACCCTGGCTGGTCGCAGACCGAACCAGAATGTCGTCCAGATACCCCAGGACAGAAATGCCCTGGGCCCTCAATAATGCCAGAACCGGTGCAAGCACCTTGGTGAAGACCCGCGGAGCCGAGGCGAGACCAAAAGGCAACGCCACGAACTGGTAGTGATCCTCCGCAATGGCAAATCGAAGGAACCTCTGGTGACCCTCGAAAATGGGGATGTGAAGATACGCATCCTTCAAATCGATGGAGGCCATGAATTCCCCCGAAACCAGGGCAGCCACCACCGACCGCAGGGATTCCATGCGGAACTTGCGAACCCGCACAGAGCGGTTCAGAGCCTTCAAGTCCAGAATTGGACGAACCTTGCCCTCCTTTCTGGGCACGGTGAACAGATTGGAATAAAACCCCCGAAATCTGTCCCGATGAGGCACCGGAACTACCACTCCCTGAGCCCTCAGGTCCCGCACCGCCAGGTGCAGGTCCCGTAAACGCTCTGGAGACAGTTGAAGATTTGAGGGAAAAAATCTGCTCTCCGGCCGAGAGAGAAACTCGATCTTGTAACCAGATCGAACGATCTCCTGAACCCATCTGTCCCGCACGCGGGTCAACCAGGGCTGAAGAAAACCGAGCAAGCGTCCCCCCACCCCAAAACTGGGTGAGGGCGCCCCTTCAGGCCGCACTGTTATGGGCTGCGGATCCGGATTGACCGGACTTGTGTTTTCCGGACCAGGGCTTCTTCTGAGAGCCTTGACCTTTGAACGGTTTGCCCTTGTAGTGCGACCGAAAGGCACGAAAGGACCCCTGAGGGGGCCGAAAATTAGCATGCTTCTTCCCAGAAGCCCCCTTAGCCTTGGGGAAATGGGGCAAGAGAGTGCTCTTACCTCCGGTGATCCCCTTAATCAACACATCCAAGGACTCCCCAAAAAGGCGAGACCCATCATAAGGCAGATTGGCTAAGGTCTTACGTGAAGACTGGTCCACCGACCAACATTTCAACCAAACTAGGCGGCGAGACAACACCGCCACGCTGTGCACACGTGCAGCCAACGGGACTAGGTCCAAGTCCGCATCACACAGATACATGACACCCTGGTGGATTTGATCCACCATATCCAGGGTCGCCGGCGAGGCCGAATCGGCCACTAGGACGCGCCTAAGCATCTGCGTCCAACTTGCGACCGCCTGGGCCGCCATGAGAGAGGCAAACAGAGCCTTAAGCATAGAACCCGTAACAGAATAAGTATGACGGGCAAGAGACTCCAATCTCCTATCCGTGGCATCACGGAACACAGGGGAATCCTCTGCAGGAATCGCAGTGGATTTGTTTAAAACCGCAATTGCGTGATCCACTGGGGGTGGCACACACCACCTTTCATCAGTGGAAGGCGAGAAAGGATAACGCAGCTTGAACCTACTTGGTACAGCAAAAGGTTTGCGTAGATTGCGCCATTGTTCCTTAACAGTGCGCTGAAAATCATCATTGCAGGGAAAAACCTGCGGCGTCCTGCGTTTTCTCTGCATCCCATAAGCCGCCAAGGCAGCGGGGGGACACACTTCATCCTGCAAACGCAGCGTTTGTTTTATGGAAGCAATCAATTCATCCATGATTGCAAGCTCTTCAGGCGAGCCAGGGGGAGAATTATCAACCCCTTCAACTTCAGCCTCCACCTCGGACCCCACTAGATCCAGGGAGGAGCGGGACCCCGATAAGGAGGCCCCCGCCATAACAACCCCATCACCTTCACCCTCAGAATCAGAGGAAAGAGCAACTCTGGGTCTTTTAGTAGATTGAGCAGCCACCAGCATCTGCACCTGAGCAGCAAGGCCAGCCACAATAGTGGCTAAATCCCCCCTGGGGGGGAAACAGCGGTCCCCTGGCTTTCCACCAAGGTGGTAGGAAATTTGCCCTCCTGAGAATCCATTGCCCCTATAACAAATGCCGGATAATAAAGGGTTAACTGCCCCTTTAACACGCGCGGCGAGCGCAGCCCACCGCACCACACACAAGCACAATGAGACCCCCACAGGGACAATAAAACTGACACAGGCAATGGATAGGAAGGATATAACCTGAGGAGACCCTCGCCGCTGCTGCTGCCTCGATCGGTGTTCCTGGAGAAGAGGAAGTGATGCTGCCAGGGCGCTCTATGAAAGCCTATGGGAGGCTACAAGAAAATGGCCGCCATGCATGTAGAACATGCGGCCGGAGCGAGTGTAGGCAAAATGGCGCCGTTTGGCGCCGAAACCGCCGCTCCACAGTACAGTAATGCACACATGTCTGTATATAAAAAAACATGTCAGATCGCCGCAGCGATCGCTGTATAATGCCCAAACATGCCACAAAACATGCCCCACAGCACACAGCTTCTCACACTGATAAGGCTGACACACACAGTGTCACACAGCTCCCCCCCCCCCCTTGCAGCCCACAGCATGCAGCCGAGAGATAGGGAGACAAACAGTGTGAATAGAGGCAGGTTACACAGTCCCAGACTGACACCCCCCCAGACAGACAGGTCCCCACATAAATACACTTACCTCACAGTGGCGTGGGGGACCCGCACAGGCGAACAAGCCGCTGCACATGAGGCAGGGAGAGTCGCATACAAGACGCACAGAATGGGGGTTAAGAAACCGCACAGCGTCCAGTGAGGTAGCCACCTCACCAATCATCCCTGCACCGAACAGGGATGGGTCGTTCACTGTGCCAGCAGCGTTACCTGGCTGAACGCTCGATGGCAGGCTGGGAAGCCACTAACCCACGACCTGCGACCAGGGGGATCAGCCCGAGACCCAGCCCGCATGATCCTCTTCATCCGAAGAACTAACTAATGCTGACAAAAAGAACAGCTAAGTAAAGGTAGAGAGAAAACTCAAACAAAAAATCAAAAAAGAAGAAAGAGTCTGGGGCACAAAGCCCCAGCACAGAGAGAGCCAGCCACTCCTGACAAGCTAGACATTAAAACTGAGATATGGTTGCAGGAAGTAGGAGGGTATTGACTGAGGGGACCACCCCTTGAGGGTGGGATATGTTAAAAGCTTTAATGTTAACATATTCTGTTGCCTAGCTACTCCTTCGGAGCAAAGTCTAATACCCCATATGTGACGAATATGAAGAGGCGGCGACTGTCGGAGGACGTAAGAGAAATGTCCTTTTTCTGTTTGTACGGTCATTATTTCAGAAGTTAAGTGTATTTCTTAAGTTCTTGATTCTACCAGAAAAAAGAGACAGCAATGTGTATTGCTATTGACTGCAGCTAAGGTATTTACAATGGGTGGGGTGATCTGACAGGATATCTGGTTGCTTCCTGATTGCTCAAGCTTGACTGTTTTATGAGGACACCTAGACTGAAATGTGGATTCAGGTAACCGGCGTAAGAGGGGTCTGCGTGTGTCCTCTCAAGGAACTGATAAGAATATTCTGGCATGCAGCCTAAAGTTTGTGGCGTGTATCAAATGCCTTCCTGGGAGGATGTACAGGGAATCACTTCTGTTATGTCTCCGTGTTGTTAGAAACTGTCATGGCTATTTAGGACCTCTGAACGACATAGTCGCCCGTTTGGGATGCTCAGTACATTTTACCACTACACACTCTACCTGTGGACTGTTATCAGTTAGCATTATTCCCTGCTATCGTCGGAACTACAAAACACCCCTCCCTGTTTTTCCATCACAGAGTCCACATTAAAATAGATGAACTTATGGTTAAGGAACTCGCTGTTTATTCCCCCCAACACCCACAATAAATTTCCCTGTGCATGAGTATCTCACCAAACCCTTCTAGATTGTAAGCTAACGAGCAGGGCCCTCTGATTTCTGCTGTATTGAATTGTACTGTAACTGTATTGTCTTCCCCCACATTGTAAAGTGCTGCGCAAACTGCTGGCACTATATAAATCCTGTATAATAATAATAATAATAATAAAAAACATGAGATTTGTGTTCCAGGGGATGGCAGAAATCTGACTTGTATCTTAGTGCAGACTTCTGGGAAAATTGGTGAGCCAATCACACAAGCAGGAAATTATGTTACTGGGGTGTGGTCAGTACACATTCTGTGTACAGAACAGCTCCAGGTAGCCATATTGCATTTCATTTTCAGAAAATTACAGTGCTGCAGATTGAAAAGGAAAGGTAATGTTTGATAACATTTATTTAGAGCATGACTTCGGTCCCAATTGTATACACTATAATATTTTTTCTTTACCCCCCCGCCCCCCCCCCCCCCACGAAAGTGGAGTTACCATTTAAATATTTCTAAAGGTAACATTATTGCAAAGATTTAAAAGAAAAACGACACAAGAGACAAACACTGTTGTTTAATATTTAATACAACAGAAAGTTGCTAATAATATAACACTTACAATCAATTTACAGCTCAGGGAATTTTTATGAGTATTTGTGATAATTCTGCAGGGTACGAGGCCACATATAGGATTTTTAGATAACATGTAGCAAGCAGACTTATGAAATCACCCATTAGACAAATATATACAAATTACTTGCTGAAGGTGGCCATTAGGTAGACATACATATATTAAACCAATTATTTTCTAGTCATTCACTAAAAGGTTGCGGTATACACACATGCGACCTTCTGGACCTGCCACCCCAGCTAATCAAAATGGCTAATTAGGCTGTGTATTAGATATTTTGGACTAAATTATTTAGAATTTATTTACATGGTGTTGGATGCAGAAGAGCATCCGAGTGCAGGGATTTTTATGGTCACCATTCTGTCTGCAGCTTTGGTCTGCTAGAAGAAGCTATAAGAACAAAAAAAAGATGTTGTGCTCCAAATGATGCAAACAGTGTTAAGCTTGCAACAACAACCCCATACTGTGATGTGTAAATCAAGTTATTCAGCTTAGTTTTTACTTTTAGGCTTGGAATTTGCAGAGCAGACACTTATCAAATGCCTGTAAACTCGCTTTGAACAAACCCTCATAGTACCTGAAGGGAAAAAACAACCCTGTAGGTTTTCTAAAACAACCATGACGAAGCATTCATTTTCTAAAGAGTTTGTAAAAAGAAAGGCAGAAGCCATCTATTTTGTTTCCTAAGATCAATCAGGTTCAGTTAATGTTTGTCAGCTGTGCACAATGGAGTAATACAAAATAAAGCAAAAACAAAATTATATAAAACAAATGGTACATGTATATTTTCAGTATTTAGGCCTCTTCACTTCAACCCTGTAAATAAAAAGAGAAAATTAGTAAAATTCAAGCAGGTGCATTACCATCTACTCTATATGTGCATGTGGGTGTCCTAAATGAAGGGTAGTGAAATGTAGCACACATATACACTTTGTCAATTTGTGTGTGCTGTGGTAAAAAGCCTGTTACAGCGGGTATAGAAAATAATTTCCCCCTTTAGAATAATCACATTTTGTTGCTTTTCAGCCTGAAATTAAGTTTTTGTTTTTAAAGATGTATTTACTTATCACATCCAAGTGAAAGATATAACCGCAACATGTCAGAAAACCAATTCAAAAACAGAATCACTGATTTTGAAAAAGGACCCGCCCCTCCTAAAAATGACTTGTAAACTCACTCAGGTGTAGCTAATCACCTTCTCAATGACACACAAAGCCATTTGACTTTCAACTGTGATCAGCTGTGGTTATTTTGATTAGCTCAACATGAAAAGAGCTTTCCTGGAGCACTTCATTTCCGGTAGTGCAACTGAAGTAAACAATCAACTATGGGTGGCAAGGCACTATCAAAAGATCTCCAGGATAAAGTTGGACAGGCACAAGTCAGGAAAGAAATCAATACAAAAAAAAAAATCAAAAGGCTTTATCAATGCCTAGAAGCACAGTGAAGTCTATTATTAAGAAGTGAAAGGTATTTGGTACAACACAACCCCTCCCTGGATCAGGACAGCGCTCCAAACTGAAAGAAAGAGCCAGGGGGAAACTGGTCAGAGAGGCTACCAAGAGGCCTACAGCAATTCAGAAGCAGTTGCAGGAATTTATGACAAAGAGTGGTCATTGTGTGCATATGACAGCAATATCACAAATTCTCCACAAATGTGGCTAGTATGGGAGGGCTGCAAGAAAAAAGCCACTCCTCAAGAAAAGTCCACATGCAGTCATGACTGAGCTTTGCCAATATGCTCCTTGAAGACTCTAAGGCCACATGGACAAAGGAGAAATCCAATACAGCTCACCATCCAAATCACACCATTCCTACAGTAAAGCATGGAGCTAGTAAAATCCTGTTATGGGGGTGTTTCTCTGCAGCAGGGACTAGAGCACTTGTCAGGATAGAAGGAAAATGGACATGGGCAAAATACCATCAAATTCTTGAGTAAAATCTTCTGCCCTCTAACCAGAAAGCTTTCAATGGGAAGAATGTTTATCTTCCAACATAACAATGACCCAAAGCGCACAGCAAAAATGACCACACAGTGGTTGAAGGAGAAAAAAGGTGAATGTCCTTGCATGGGCTAATCAGAGCCCAGACTTAAACCACATTGAAATTCTGTGGAACGACTTGAAGACACAAACGGTCACCATCAAATTTAACTGAACTTGAGCAGTTCTGCAAAATAAAGTGGGCAAATATTGCAAAGTCAAGATGTGCAAGGTTAGTAGAGACATATTCCAACAGACTAAAGGCTATAAATAAAGCAAAAGGTGGTTCAACAAAATACTGACACAAGGAGGTGATTCTTTTTTCAACTCAGTGATTCTGTTTTTGATTTCGTTTTTTTTCTGACATATTGGTGTTTCACTTGGAAGTTCTAAGTTGCACTTAGTAAATACATCTGGATAAAAAAAAATGTGTGTCTTTATTTCAGGCTGCTAAAGCAATACAATATGATTGATTCTTTTCTATACCCACTGTATCAAAGAAAAATTGTGAAGCCAGCCTAAATAATGGTTGTTTATGTCAATATTATTTTAGTTTTATAAAGTTGAGTTTTTAAATTACTGTGTAGTGCCTTTCTTCATATACACCCCAAGCTCTGTTAAATAAAACATACTACTTGGCAAGGGGGGTTATTTACTAAGGGCAAATCTACTGTGCACTACAAGTGCACTTTGAAGTGCAGTTGCTGTAGATCTGAGGGGGACATGCAAGGAAAATAAAACAGTTTTGCTTGCACATGATTGGATGATAGAAATCAGCAGAGCTTCCCCTCATTTCAGCTCTTCCACCTCAGATCTACAGCGACTGCACTTCCAAGTGCACCTACAGTGCAAAGTGGATTTGCCTTTAGTAAATCAACCCCAAAGGCTTCCCAAAACACATGCATTATTTAAAAAGATGATCTTATGATAACCGCATACTGAGCTGTCTCATAATGGATAAGTCACTGCTGTGATCACACAAAAAGGATTACATATTTATTAAAGGCATTCACTTTTTTTTAATAAATATTTTTAGATGCATGTTATAGTTATACTTACTTGCCCTGTGCAATAGTTTTGCACAGAGCAACCCCAATTCTCTTCTTCTGGGGTCCTCAGCCAGCGCTCCCCTCCCCTCCCCCCCCAGTAGCTGTCACAATTTGTGGTCAAGTTGGGTTCTGGCCGCGTCACTCATTTACAGTGTCCTGTGAAAAAAACAGCCTTTGCAGCTGTTGGCTTGTAGTTTTCAATAAACTACCACGGTGCTGTGGATTCTATCTTCCTGTCAGATTGTATCTGCTTTTCCATACGGGATGTATGGGCAAGCAGATACACTGATAGATCTGCTGGAGACCTGCATGGCAACATCGATCTACTGATCGCTGGTGCAATGCTTTACAGGTTTAAAAAATAAATAAATAAATCAATAAATGCACATTTTTTTTACCTGCAAAAAAATGTGCATTTATAATTTTTCTCTAAAAAGTTAGCTTATCCTTTAAGTTGGAGGAAGCACAGTTACAGTTTACGGACATAGTAGTAAATAAAATGAAGTTACCTTCACTCTAATCATTCAGCCAATCATATGCTATCCAAAAAAATATGATTGGGTAATTAAAATGAGCACAGTTTCACTTCATTGTACTGAACATTACCTTTGCAATGTGAACTACCTCTACCCCGCTATCAACCTTACTGAGTAAACAGCCTTCTTGGGTTAAATAACCATTGGGTTATACTGCTCCCTTACAGGAGTAGGACACTAGGCAGAAAAATAACTGGACTATGCCTACGGCCAGTCCCAGGATGTATAAACCCCTCTCTGCTATAGATACTCAGTTTTGTTACAAGCAGTGTCAGAAGTATTACAACTCCATAGAGGGGCGGGTGCTGTGTCCGTCAATGAACACAGAGAAATGGATTTTACGGTAAGTCAAAAATCCCATTTTTTTCTTTCAATCATTAACGGACACAGCTCCTTAAGATTATGGACCATTGGGACATCCCAAAGCAGTGTCAAACATAAGGGGTGGGAACAGCAAAAAATTCCCAAGGCTAAACCTTAGCCAACCATGTAACAGGAGCTCAACAAAAAAAACAACTGGAGCCCACCTGAACACTACTCCCCCAAGTAGGGAACCGACCCTCGCAACAGCAACCTGCAAAACCTTGCAGCCAAAGGAAGCACCCACAGATGTCATGACATTCACTTTACAGAATTTTGTGAAAGTGTGCACTGGCGACCAGGTGGCTATCTTGCAAACCTGCGTCACTGATGCCCGATGACGGAAGGCCCAAGAAGCACTAAGCGCCCGAGTAGAGTGCGCCTTTACAGGGAAAAGAGGAACCTGAACCCGAAACTAATAGGCCTAAGTCATCGTCTGTCTGATCCATCTTGAAATGGATCTCAGAAAAAGCGGACAGTCCTTTTCTTGGCCCATCCGGGAGCACAAATAGTGAATCTGACTTTCGAAAAGACTCCATAGCTGCCAGGTACACCCTAATCGCCGAGCCACATCCAGGGTATGCAATGCAATTTTCTTAGGATGTTTAGACCTAGGACACAGGGAAGGCAACACAATGTCTTAATTCAAATCAAAAACAGAGACTACTTTAGGAAGAAACGACAGACAGGCAAAGAACCACCTTATCTTAGTGGACAACCAAGTAAGGGGTGCGACAAGATAACGCCGCCAATTCTGACACTCTGCGAGCAGAGGTGATCGCCACCAAAAAGGCCACCTTCTGGGACAGTGTAAGCAGTGGAATCTCCCAAATATTTTCAAAGGGAGGCCTCTGGAGGACTGAAAGCACCAAGTTCAGATCCCAAGGCGGTAAAGGAGATTGCACCGGTGGAGTCAAATGTCCAACCCCCTGAAAAAAGGTACGCACCAGGAAGTGCGTGGCCAGGAGTTGTTGAAAGAAGACCGCCAAGGCTGACACCTGGCCCTCGATGGTACTCAAGGAATATTTCTGCTGAACCCCCCATTGAAGGAAAGTCAAGACCCGAGCCACCGAGAAAGAGCGAGGGTGACACCAAGCGACTCACACCACGAAACGTACAATTTCAACGTACGATTGTAGACTTCCTAGCTTTCAGCAGTGTTGGAATCACTGACAAAGGCAAACCTCTATCCTTCAGTACCTGGTTTTCAACAGCCAAGCTGTCAAAGCCAGCGACTGTAAAGCAGGATGGAAGATTGGCCCTTGGGACAACAGATCCTCCCTGAGAGGTAGTCTCCAAGGAACGTCGGCGACCAGCCGCTCCAGGTCAGCATACCAAGAACGGCGAGGCCAGTCAGGGGACACTAGAATGACCGGAGTCCCTTCTGCCTCGATCCTGCGCAAGAGCCTCAGCAGAAGCTTGAGAGGAGGGAAAGCGTAGATCAGACTATACTGGCCCCACGGGGCCACCAGCGCGTCAGCCAGAGGATCCCGTGGCTGTGCCACAAACCTCTGAACCTTTCTGTTGAGCCTGGACGTCAACAGATCCTCCTCAGAAGTGCCCCACCGAACAAAATTTAATGAAACACGTCCGGGTGAAGGACCACTCCTCTTGGTCCAACGTCTGGCTGAGATAATCCGCCTGCCAGTTTTCCACCCCTGGAATGTGTATGGCAGAGAGGGCCTGAAACAAATCGCTCTGCCCACCGCTTAATGCCGGCTACCTCCAGAGCTGCCAACGAGCTTCCGGTGCCCCACTGGTGATTGACTTAAGCCACAGCCGTGGCGTTGTCCAAATTAATCCACGCTGGAAACGCCAGGAACCACACTGGTTTGATTCTCTTTTATTGATTGTGTTTTACACATTTTAAACATTTGCCTTTCCAATAAAATATGTTCCATAGCGATGGGCTGTTTTTACAGTACTTTTATAATACCAACACCTGGATAGCGCTAACTCCTTTTCTTTTGGCAATGGTGAAGACCGGCCTAAGCGCCAAACCCGCAACAGTGAATATATTGCGGGACACAGCCTCTGCTTTTCTGTCAGCTGGATCCTTAAAGGCAGGCGATTCCTTAACCGGGATCATGGTCGCTTATTCAACCTGGAAACCAGGGGTCCACCACCGGGACTCTTCAAAGGGGTACCTCATCGCAAAGCGTTTAGGAACCACAAAGGGACATTTTGGAAGTTTATACTCTTTTGCGACAAATCTGTCAAAATAGGAGGGAAAAGGAAACACCTACATCGCTCTAGACGGCCTGTGTCAAAGGGGACCGGCGCCACTGCCGCAGCTTCATCCTCCATTTTTTAAAGTTTCACACAAAGACACAATCAGTGCATCCACCAGTGTGTCTTCGTGCACAGCTACAGGAGTGGAGGAATTATCCTCACTATCTGAAAAGTCAGGGCCGGTGGCCGAGAACCCGTAGGGTGGGCCAAGTCCACAATGACCGAATCAGATTCAGGATCGGAGGGGACAGATGAAGCAGGGGGCGCTTTTTGCTAGTCCACTGCCCAAAAGCCACCTTCACCCAGGACACAAAAGGACTCCAGGTCCGCCATCAGTGCATCAATGGATGGTTGGGACCCCGAGGGCCCCACAGCCTCTAAAGGGGATCAGGTGGGGAAACGTGCTCCAAAGACTCCATTAGTAAATAGGGAGCCCCCCACAAAAAGGGTCAAACACTGCTAAGGGACATCCCAACCGCGCTGGCAACACCACAAGTTTGCCCCACCATCCTGCAGCAGAGAGACAGAGGACCCCACCACACTCACCAAACCACCAGACAGGCACTGGCAGCACAAGGATAAACTTTGCTCCACGTGCGGTGTCCAGGGAAAGGAGAGACCCAGGAGTCCGCACCAGGCGACAAGGAGGGGCTCTCACAGCCGAAGTCGCCGTCCATACGCTCTTCTGCAATAGCCCTGGGTATTAGTATGCCTGACTAACCAAAAATGGCTGTCAGACTACACAAACATGGCCGTCTGCCATAGACGATACAAGCTACAACAAAATGGCCGCCTTGTGCGGGATCCCTGGGGCCCAAGAACAGCACCAGAGGGAAGGGAGGAACATAGGCATAGAGCCCCCACCAGATACAGTCCCCCCCCCTTAGCTGATAGTCTAGTCGCCGGTGGCGTACCCCCCTCCCCCCACCACCACCATTACAGCCTGAACCCATACTACCCCAGATTGGGGGGAATGGATGGGGGGGCTAGACGACCCACAGGGACCACCAGAATACAGGTGGGCATAACGGGAAGAAGGGAAACCCAGGGGTCCGCCTGTCCCAGGGAGGGGCCCGCGTCCACCCCAAAACCCTCCAGGGGAGAGGGGGGACAGCTACTCACCATACCGGGAACCAGGCGGGCACCGCTCCAGACAGAACCCCTCACAATCAAAATGGGGGGCTGTCAGCCAGGAGAAACGCTGCGATTCAGGCTGAGGCCTGGTCGTATGCGACCTCTTGAGGCGTTTAACTCGCAGGCCAGCCCCCGTCCAGTGGGGCTAAGTTGCGGTCGACCTAGTGCAGGGCTGTGGTCTGCATGCATGTGCTGGTCAGACTGGGGTGACCACTGGATCTAGATTATCCAGCCCGTTGCCTAGTCCGGCACTTGATTGCAGATTTTGCAGGAAAAAAACACATGGAGAAAGATATATAATAGATAGATACTCAGCAATATCCCTATATATATATAGTAGCGCAAACTTGTCAAGAAGCAAGTGCCAAAAAAATACTGTGCCCACTGCACAAAAGTCCGAAATGCAATAGATGTCACATAGGCAGCAGGAAAAAGTTCAGAAATGACTCAAACAGTCCATAATCCTTCACTCTATCCCCTGGGATGATAATGTACAAAGACGTGTTTCTCAAAAGGATCACCACCACCACCGTGCTCCAAGGGGGGAGGAGAATTGCCCACTCACCAGATGCTGTGGCCCAACCCACTTTCGTGTTTGAGCATTCAGGCTTATAATGATGGTCACTGGTCCAGAGTATCCACAACAGGAATCGCACCAGCGCAGTCAAAAAAAGCTCAGCAGCATATGGGGAGGAGAGAACATAATCCCAATAGCGTGATACCATTTGAAAGGGTTTTATTAAATAAAATAAAACATAAGGTAACACACTCACATGTCTTGTATGTCATCCAACGCAAAAAAACAGTCACGAATAGGGGAGGGATGCCCTTCGGGAGATGATGTCCAGGCTCCACGCCGTGGACGCCGCGCCTTCTGGGTAATCCGAACTCCTCTTACACAGCCTGGTTACATCGCCTGGTCACGCCCCGACGCGTTTCGTGATTTCCACTTCTTCCCCGGGAGCGTGACCACGGCGGCTTGGCGGTAACCTTAAATACCCATGCCCATCAACCCACAGGGCGGGGCCAGGGTTGACATCATCGGCCATTGGTGGTTGCTCAGGTGTGTCGACCAATCACAGACTAGATTTACAGGATCACTTCCTCTCAATTCACTAATCTCTATGGTA
This sequence comes from Pelophylax lessonae, assembly GCF_965119305.1. Classification (NCBI taxonomy): domain Eukaryota; kingdom Metazoa; phylum Chordata; class Amphibia; order Anura; family Ranidae; genus Pelophylax; species Pelophylax lessonae. Next base: position 423,162,835 of record NC_138771.1, read on the forward strand.
CATTACCCTATAACCCGGAAGTAGGGTGGTGCCGAGGTTCACACCATCGGTTATTGGTGGATGCCTGTAGAATACTGGCCAATAGCAGGCTAAGACAGCACAGTAACCCTCCATCTCGCCACTATTCACTACAATGGGCCGTCCTACGACCCGGAAGTATAGCACACAGGAAGTTAATTGCACCCTTATGCTGAAAGCAAAAAGACACCAACCACTCAACCACCAATAGACCGATAGTATCCATACAAAATCGCTAGTGTATATACATACTTAAAACGCTGTAAATTACATCACTTTCCATTGGTAGCGACGATCGTGTTCTGACCAATCATAGTGATTCAGCTTTACGCCCAATCAGCTAAAACTTCCTCCTTAATTAACATATGACCCGGAACAATAATAGCACGGATTCCCGGCCGGATGTAAGGTCTCCATGACCCGGAAGAATAATAACATAGAGTCCCGGCCGGATGTATGGGCTCCACCCACCAGGAAGACCAAGAAGTTATTTATGTGTACTCAGTACACTATGCACAACAGCAGCTCCAGCATTCCAGGTGGCTCAGCAAGCAGAGTCATTGGCAAACACACTGGAGGTCACAGGTTCAAGTCTGGGTCCTGACATTGTGAAAATACACCTGTTAATTATATGCACATTTAAAGAGACTATGCACAACAGTGCCATCTACCAATGGAAGTGTAACAATGTAAGGAAAATTTGTATGGAAGTATAATCCATATACCAAAAATATCATAATAATAAACAAAAACATGTCACACCAGAAAAAAGAACACGAATCTATTGGAAACTAATAGGCAAAACTAAATATAAATAAGTAAAATCATTAAAATATTTAAAATAACCCTAAGCCCATAACCAACGCTAGACAGCATGAGTCACAAGCCTAGGGACATTTGTGTGTGCGGACACTTTGGGGGATCACGGTCCTCCCAACGCACATCATCCAAAGATGAAAGATCAAAAAACAAAAAAGATCAAGTATAAAATAATATAATATAGAGTTGGAAACTAAAATCAATGATCACTAATAAAACAATTTAAATCCAACTCTATATTTAATCCTACAGGGCTCAAAGATTGGGTCTGGAATATCCATTTTGTTTCGCACTTTGATAATTCCCTAACCCAATTGGCACCCCTCCACGGGGGTGTCACCCGCTCGACACCCCAGAATTGTAAACAACTGGGGTCCCGTTGGTGATGTGAACGGAAATGGGCTGGGACACTGTGCTCTGTTTTGCCCTTAATAATATTGCTGATGTGCTCCCCAACTCTAATTGTCAAAGTGCGTTTAGTTCGTCCTATATAAATGATTTTGCAGGGACACATTAAAGCATACACCACATGCGTGGTATCACATGTGATGAAATGCCTAATGTCGAAACTCTTGTCAATTGCTGCAACATAAAAGGACTCACGTCTCCTCTGATTTTGGGGGGTATACGAACATGACTTACATCTCCCACATTTGTGAAACCCTCGTCTACCCGGAAAGAAGGAAGTATCCGGGGGATTAAGGATCTTCTTCACCACCCTGTCCCCAAAGCTCGGGGCCCTACGGTAAATGAAGGATGGAACATCGGGCAACACAGGTCCCAATACTGCATCCATCTGCAAGATGTTCCAATGGGTTTTGAAGATGGCTTCTACTTTTTTGTGGTCCTCACAGTAATCAGACAAAAAACTCCATTGTTTATCGTCAGATCCATTTGTGGGTCTCGTCACGTTCTGCAAGCATGCAGCTCGAGGGATATCCAGAATATTTTCAATCTCTTTCTCAAGACATTGTTCGTCATATCCCTTTTGGATAAACCTCTCCTTAAGAACATTGGTTTGGGCGATATAGTCTTCTTCAAATGTACAGTTCCGTCGTACTCGCATGAACTGGCCACGCGGTATATTACGCAGCCAGTTCGGGTGATGTCCACTTTGAATAGACAGGTAACTGTTTCTATCTGTAGACTTGAAGAAGACAGACGTAGTTAGTCTGCCCGAACCCTTCTTTATATTTACGTCCAAGAAGTGGATATCCGTTAAACTCCAATTGAACTCGAGTTTGATGTTATTTGTATTAGTATTCAAATAACTCATGAAGTTCAATAATGAGGACTCTGTGTCGTTCCATACAAAAATAATATCGTCTATGAATCGACGATAGAAAAGGAGTTCTGGTCTCTCCCTACAAAATACATGTTTGTCCTCCCACTCTGCCATAAAAAGGTTGGCGAGACTGGGAGCGAATTTCGCTCCCATTGCCACACCTTTCTTCTGGCTGTAGAAGGACTGATTATACCAGAAATAGTTATGCCCTAGACAAAAGTCCAGGGCATTCCGGATAAACAACTTCTGGTTATGTGGTAAATCATCCCTCTTACTCAGGGCCCAATTAAGGGCCAATAGAGCATCATCATGTTGGATGATGGTGTAGAGGGATGACACGTCCGCCGTCACTAAGAAAGCGGACGAGTCATCCCCCAAGACCACATCATCCAACGATATAAGCAGGTCCTTAGTGTCTTTAAGGTAAGCCCTTGTAGTTACGACACTGGGTTGGAGGAAGGTGTCCAAATATTGGCCCAACCTAGCACACACCGACCCTATCCCGTTAACTATCGGGCGGGGCGGTGGGCAGTTCGGATCCTTGTGGACCTTAGGTAGCGTGTACACTATCGGTATTCTGCACGCACTCGGGACCAGGTATTGTTTCTCTTTTTTTGTTAGCACATGGTTTTTGTACCCCTGGTCTACCAAAACTCTGAGGTCACTTTCAAAATCACTAGTTGGATCCTTTGACAACAGTACATACGTGGTTTCATCTGCCAACATACCCTGTATTTGTTGGTGATAAAACTCTGGATCCATTATCACCACTCCCCCACCCTTGTCGGCGGGTCGGATGATAATGTCTATCCTTTGTTCAAGGGATTCCAGCCCCTCCTGTATGTGTCTACTTTTGTTCTTAACAGAATGATCAATCGGTAGGTGCTGGAGGTCTTTCAAAACTAAACTTTTGAATATTTCAACTGCCTGGTTGTTTCTAACCGGGGGATTCCATATGGACTTGTTTCTCAAACCACTATTCACCGCCATACCAGAATAAGTATTACTCACGGAATTAATGGGGTTACTAATAAGGTATTTCTTGATGTTAAGTTTGCGTATGTACTTATGTGTGTCAATATAAGTACTAAATTTGTTAAGGGTCCGTTTAGGGGCACACTTCAGGCCCTGGTCCAGTATATGGAGTTCTTTGTCTGTTAGAGTGACAGAGCTAATATTATAAATACCCTGTCCTCTCATTCCCTCCTTCTTTTTCTGGCGTTGTATTCGCCGTCCCGCTCTGACTCCTCGTTGTTGCTTGGATACTGATTTGGGTTGGGGTTTGGGTTTCCCCAATGTTCCCCTTGACGTCCCTGGGGTTGGGGTCGACTCTTCCCCCTCCCCCTGCCCCTGCCTCTCCCTAAAAAAGGTTGTCGGCGTGGGGTCCCATCTCCGGTTGCATCCTGTCCCACTAATGGTTGATAGTAATTGTGTGTATTCACATAATTAGGCTGGGGATAGCCTCTAGTGCCTCCCCTTTGGTTTCCACGGGACCTACCACGTTGTTTATGGTGTCCCTTCCTTGGGGGTCCCGTCCACTGGGGTATTTCAAACGGGGTTTGGGGTCTAGTTGGAAACCTATTCACCACATTCGGTGTCCTGGGTTCATCTCCCTGTTCCATTGTTCCCGATGGAGCTCCGGATGCTCCCACTTCGGGGACTACGGGAACTGGCGGAACTGTTCCATATAAAGAGGGTTCAGCCTGCCAACAATAAACCTGATTTGTTTTGAAATCTTTAAGATCCCTGTTGAATTTTTTAACTTTCTTTAATTGTGTCTCCTTATCAATCTTGTCCAGTTTCGCTTTAGTTTTCTCATTAAAATCCTTAATTGCCGTAGTTTCCTGAATATTTTCTATCTTTTTCTGTAGTTCCTTAATCTTGTCATTAATTAATTCCATCTTGCGTTTTTTTCTTTTGAGTATAAGAGACTGTAATTCTATGCCTGCTCTATGGAAGAATGAATACCACTCATTCGTGGATTCATCATCTGTCAGGCCATCCTGGGGTGCCATATCCCATCTGAGACCCCTACTGATAAGTCCTTCAGATAGGTAGATCTCAATGGTATTGATATCCCACCAGGCTCTCACTTGCTTTTCTAAGGTGAAGGCCAAAATCTTTAAAGTGGCGGTGATATCCTCATCAGGTGTAATAACCTGATTGGAGCTAAAAATATTCTTGAGATCAACCTGTCTCGATCCCAAAAATTTGATAGCATCCATAGCAGCTCGGTAATGTAGAGAAGTATATAATATGACAGCTTAAATGCCCAACGAAAACCAAATAAAGGTATAAGCTATCCCAAGCGCTTCAAATGAGGACCACTCACCAATAAATAAATTGGCTATGCAGCTACTTAACTAAAACATATGGAGAAAGATATATAATAGATAGATACTCAGCAATATCCCTATATATATATAGTAGCGCAAACTTGTCAAGAAGCAAGTGCCAAAAAAATATACTGTGCCCACTGCACAAAAGTCCGAAATGCAATAGATGTCACATAGGCAGCAGGAAAAAGTTCAGAAATGACTCAAACAGTCCATAATCCTTCACTCTATCTCCTGGGATGATAATGTACAAAGACGTGTTTCTCAAAAGGATCACCACCACCACCGTGCTCCAAGGGGGGAGGAGAATTGCCCACTCACCAGATGCTGTGGCCCAACCCACTTTCGTGTTTGAGCATTCAGGCTTATAATGATGGTCACTGGTCCAGAGTATCCACAACAGGAATCGCACCAGCGCAGTCAAAAAAAGCTCAGCAGCATATGGGGAGGAGAGAACATAATCCCAATAGCGTGATACCATTTGAAAGGGTTTTATTAAATAAAATAAAACATAAGGTAACACACTCACATGGGGGGAATGGATGGGGGGGCTAGACGACCCACAGGGACCACCAGAATACAGGTGGGCATAACGGGAAGAAGGGAAACCCAGGGGTCCGCCTGTCCCAGGGAGGGGCCCGCGTCCACCCCAAAACCCTCCAGGGGAGAGGGGGGACAGCTACTCACCATACCGGGAACCAGGCGGGCACCGCTCCAGACAGAACCCCTCACAATCAAAATGGGGGGCTGTCAGCCAGGAGAAACGCTGCGATTCAGGCTGAGGCCTGGTCGTATGCGACCTCTTGAGGCGTTTAACTCGCAGGCCAGCCCCCGTCCAGTGGGGCTAAGTTGCGGTCGACCTAGTGCAGGGCTGTGGTCTGCATGCATGTGCTGGTCAGACTGGGGTGACCACTGGATCTAGATTATCCAGCCCGTTGCCCAGTCCGGCACTTGATTGCAGATTTTGCAGGAAAAAAACACAGTAGAAAAAAGCCATTTAAAAATAAAAAATTGCCAGGACCAGCGATCGCAGCAAGGAACTAAGTCCCTACTCCTGATTAGGTGGAAAAAAAAAACTGAGTACCTGTAGCAGAGAGGGAGAGTATACCTCCTGGGACTGCCCATAGGCATAGTTAAGTTATTTTTCTGCCTAATGTTCTACTCCTGTAGGGAGCAGTATAACCCAATGGTCAAGAATCCTAAAGGAGCTGTGTCCATCAATGAACGAAAGAGAAATATTATTTTAGCTCTGACTATAATAAAATAAATAAATCACCAACTGTTTTTAGTTAAGTTTTCTAGAAAAATTTGGAAAGAAAGGCTTAATTACATAAAGCAGAGGAAAGCCTGTAATATATATTTTGTATACTGGATTAACTTACCCATCAGCCTCCAGCTTCTTCCGTTTTTCAATGATCTAAAGAACATAAAAATGTAAAAAGTGTGTAAATGTTTAAGAATACAGTTAAGTGAAACTCTTAGGCTGGATTCACATTTGTACTTGCAAATAAACACTCATAGCCTGTGTCTTCAGGACTGTGTTCCACTGGTCCCTAATGTCCCCCTCATCATTAGTAAAAGCTGATCAAGGACAGAGAGCCCCAATCTGCTTGTACACCAGGCATCAGAGCTGGAAGTTTAACAGCTTTGAGCCCAGAAGTGCTGAAAGCTCAGCACTTCTGGGTTAATTCCCAGCAGGAATGGACATTTCTGATCTGCTCCCCTTTGGCCATAGTGGATGGTTCCACAGCTGCCCCAAGTTTATTAAGGAACAAGGTGAACCCAAGGACAAGGAAGCCCACACAGCTGCCCTGCCATGATCACTTCTACGTACAGCCACGGCCAAAAGTTTTAAGAATCACACAAATATTAGTTTTCACAAAGTCTTCTGCCTCCGTTTTTATGATGGCAGTTTGCATATACCCCGGAATGTTATGAAAAGTAATCAGATGAATTGCAATTAATCACAAAGTCTCTCTTTGCCATGGAAATGAACCTTATCTCATAAAAAAAAAACATTTCCACTGCATTTGTGAATAAGGCTTCAGGGGGCCCAAGAAAGTCCAGCAAGCGCCAGGACAGTCTCCTATAGTTAATTCAGCTGTGGGATCAGGGTACCACCAGTGCAGAGCTTACTCAAGAATGGCAGCATGCAGGTGTTAGGGATCGACCTATTATCGGGAGGGCCGATATGTACTTTTCTCGACATATCGGAATCGGCCCCAGAGGTTACCGATATTTCGGAAAGTGCTTGTACCGGAGTGATGCCTGCAGCTAGAGGCATCACCCCGGTACCGGCACTCATAGCCGACGGTCGGCTGTCTTGTAATGACAACAGATGCAGCTGAGAAGCCGCTCGGCTGTCATTACAAGGAGCGGGAGGGAACCTTCCCCCCACCCCGCCTCCAACGGCCTTCCGCCGCTCACCCGGGTCTCCCGTCCCGACTCTGGTCAGGTCTCCATGCAAAAGTCCGGAAGTGATGTCATGAGTGACATCACGTCCGGGTACTGTCTGGCGCCAGATTAAAAAAGACAGCATTCAAAACAGCCAAACTTGGCGTTTTGAATGCTTTTAAGTGCAGAGAAGGGGTTTGGGGTTTTTTTTAGACCCCCAGATCCCTCCACAAAAGTACCTGTCAAAAAATAAAATAAAATAAATAAATAAAATTTTTCTATAAAAATAAAATGTCGGCCAATACCGATAAGAATTGGCCAAAATATCGGTACTGGCAACGGTACCGATATTGGTCGCTCACTAGCAGGTGTGAGTGCATCTGCACACACAGTGAGAAGACTTTTGGAGGATAGCCTGGTGTCAAGAAGGGCAGCAAAGAAGCCACTTCTCTCCAGGAAAATCATTAGGAACAGACTGATGCTTTTGATAATTATACAATTCTAATTATACTTCAGCATACCATAGGAACATCTGACAAAGATCTGAAAAAAACAGAAGCAGCAGACTTTGTGAAACTTATTATTTGTGTAATTCTCAAAACTTTTAGCCACGGCTGTAGTATGTCTGTGCTTTTACTGACAAATATTTGCAAGTATTCAGAATAGGAATAAGCATTATTCTTACCGCACTGATCTTTTTCCACTGTCTGTCAAGCTCTGCTTTCTCATTAGTCTCCTTGAATCGTCGTGTTTTACGCCCCTCTGACATTTTAATACCGTACTGAAATGCAGCTCTGTGTAAAACAAGGTGCAAAATGTAAAATCTTTGATAGTAGCAAACTTTAGTACCAAATCCCTCTGCAAATATTCAGTGGTACTCCTCTTCAAGACCATATATTTGAACAGTTGGCTGAATATGCTTTTAAGGGGACAGAAGCTCTAAATTATGAGTTGCCCGCTGTATACATGCTCCAGGTCAAAGATTCAGAAAGTAATAAAGCCAGAGACAGCCAGGCAACCAGCATATTCTAGCAATGCTGCAAACAGGCCAAGCTCTGGCTTTCCTTACCATTCCAATGTTACCTGCTTAGTATACAGTATTTTCCTATTAAGAGTCCACTAGATAGACCAGGGCATTGACCTCTATAGTGCAGGCATGTCAAATGCCTTTTCAGCATTCCGCCTTTAACCACTTAAGGACCAAGCCTTTTTCTGACACATGTTGTTTACAAGTTAAAATCAGTATTTTTTGCTAGAATATTACTTAAAACCCCCAAACATTATATATATATATTTTTTTAGCAAAGACTCTGGAGAAACAAATGGCAGTCGCTTCAATATTTTTTGTCACGTAGTATTTGCGCAGTGGTCTTTCAAACGTAATTTATTTGGAAAAAAATACATTTTACTGCATTTTAAAAAAACTAAACAGTAAAGTTAGCCCAATTTTTTTGTATATTGTGTAAGATGATGTCACGACAAGTAAATACATACCTAACATGTTACGGTTTAAAATTGCGCACACTCGTGGAATGGCGACAAACGCTACTTAAAAATCTCCATAGGCGACGCCAACATTTTTTTTTTTTTTACGGTTACCGGTTTTGAGTTAGAGGACGTATTTTTCTAGAATTATTGCTCTGGCGATCGCTGCAATACCTCACATGTGTGGTTGAAACACCGTTTTCATTTGCAGGCGCGACTTATGTATGCGTTTTCTTTCCTGCGCGAGCTCACGGCAACGGGGGCGCTCTAAAATGTTTTTTTTCCTATTTTTATTTAATTTTTTATTTTTAGCACTCTTTTTTAAAAAAATAAAGATAAATAAAATCTGATCACTTTTATTGCTGTCACAAGGAATGTAAACATCCCTTGTGACAGTAATAGGCAATGACAGATACTCTTTATGGAGGGATCAGGGGTCTAGACCCCAGACCCCTCCACTGCACTTCAAAGTATTCAAAATGCTGAAATCAGCATTTTTGAATACTGAGAGTTTTTAAAATGGGCGCCGCTAGCAGCCAAGTAAACTGGAAGGGACGTTGTGACGTTGCTTCCGGGTTACTACATTGGAGACCCGATCAAAGCCGAAAACGGCTTGTTTGGGACTCCAACCAGCCAGCGGATGTGCCGGCAGGTTGCTCGGGTCTCGGTGGGACGGGAAACCCGGGCAGAGCCGCAGGGGGGGGGGGTCGCTGGGATAATGGCTCAGCGGCTGCTGAGCTGCATTGACGGTTATCTCCTGAAAACTGACCGTTGAATAAAGCCAATTTTTAGGTAGCCATCAAATGATGTACATTTTTGGGTGTAGTGGGTGACGGTTGGAGTTTTGCCAAGAAGATCCTCCACTCCATCTTTCACAGCTCCTACTTCAATATTCTGCTTTACTTCGCTATGAACTAAGAGAATTATACTTTCCTAAAAGAGAATCTACTAAGCATACATAATGAATCTGACTGGGACAGAGCACTGAATGCAATAGCATAACTCTAAGTCACCCCTATATTTTGTTATACTAAATTTCAACAATTTCTGAATGCGATTTTTTATGAAAGATGTTAAAAGCTACACCATTTTGAAATGCATCTTTCATCAGATTCAGCCACACAACTTGTCTACAAAATTGTAGAAAAAAACCTTGAGTGCAGCTATTCAACACATTTACAGTTTTATGACTTCTATACTTACTTGGGAAGAGCTTCTTTGTTGTTCATGTATTCGCTGTATTCTTCTTGTGTATCAAAGTCCCACCGTCCCAAAGGACCCTTCTTATTACCCTGCACAAAGGATATAATGAGAGTTTGAGTACAGTGTCATACCATATGCACCACTGTATCCAACACAATATTAAACAACTGAACAGATGATATACTGTCCAAAAGGTTTAGATATAGTTAACATTCGCTGATCTTTTATATCCTCTGGTTATCAAAACACACAATGACAATTGCATTTATCCATTTCAGAAAATCACTTAGAACCCTCAAACACATTATAATATATATATATATATATATATATATATATATATATATATATATATATATATATATATATATATATATATATAGAGAGAGAGAGAGAGAGAGAGAGAGAGAGAGATAGATATATAGAGAGAGAGAGATTTTAGCAGAGAACTCAGAGACTAGAACAGAGATCTTTGCAATTTTTTGTCACTGTATTTGCGCAGCAGTTTTTCAGACGCAATTGTTTTGGAAAAAATACACTTTAATGAATTTCAAAGCAAAAAAAAAAAAAGGACCAAACACAATACATAACCTAATTTTTTTTGAAAATGTAAAAGCTGAAATGGATACCCAACATGACACGCTTTAAAATTGTGCACGCTCGTGGAATGGCTACAAACTGCAAAACTTAAAAATCTCCATAGGCGAAACTCTCAAATTTTTTACAGGTTACAGGTTTAGAGTTAGAGGAATTTAGCGCTAGAATTATTGCTCTCACTCTAACGTTTGCAGCGATACCACACGTGTGTGATGCGAACACCGTTTATATATGGGTGTGCAACTTATGTATGTGAGCATGGAGGGATAGGGCGCTTACATTTTTTTTTACTTATTTTATTTTTTAATTTTTACACTGTCCCTTTAATTTTTTTTTTCTTTATCGTTCACTTTTATTTCCTATTACAAGGAATGTTTACATTCATTGTAATAGAGATAAGGGATGACAGGTCCTCTTTATGGAGAGATCTGGGGTCTATAAGATCTCGACCCTTCCCTTTGCTTGTACGTGTGATCCAACAGCTGATCAGCCACTAGGATCACTTTTATGAGAAACAGAATCGCGGGTTGAAAATAAATAAAATACTGGGGTTAGGGCTGACAGCTACAGCCATAACCCTGGTAAACCACTTGAAAGCCGCAATGTATATATACGTATTGCGGTCAGCAAGTGGTTAATGGAAGTCCGGACATAATAGCACTCACTGGCTGCTTACTTAATTCCAGGACTCCAGCAACTGGGGTGCATTTGGTAAACTATCATGCTGGTAGCCATCTTCCCCTTTTCCTATGGACAGTCCACTAGCCAGCAAGTGACAGAACATTTCTATTTACTGTGCCTGTTAGTGGTGACACATACACAATCCACTCCTTTGAAAACAAAATTTAGACGGATTGAAAGCTGACTGGTTCAGCAGGAACTGGCAGAATTTGTCCATCTATGGGGAGGCTGGTTGTACTGAAGTTGATCTTTCGATTAACTCTATTACAACAAGCCTGTCTTTTTTTTTTTTTCCGAACACTGCTGGTGGCTATAGCCACCACCAGTGATCATTGCATTCTGATGGCTGGGAAACCTCCCCCTGTCAGAATACAATAGCGCAGCAGGAGGGATTCCTTCATCAACACTGACAATGTTGATGGGGTAATCTAGCAATTTTCTTTCCTTCAACCTGTGGTTGAAGGAAAGAAAACTGCATAATGTATGACCTCCCCTACCCTTTGATTTGATTACAGAATAGGCATAACATAATAAAGTTTATCAATTATACTCTGCAAATCACTCATTTTTAGAACTTTAGTGAAAAATCTTCTGCTCTTACTCTCTAGATTTGTCATTCAGCATACTATCATCATAACATGAAACAATATGTGGCAAATATGCCTAATGTTACACAAAACAGTTAAAGCACACCTGGTCCATTTTACTGTAATCCACTTCTTCATCACTGTCAACTGCCATATCATCCATGCTAAGGAGATACAAAATTAAAGCATGTTGTTAACCATTTTATTTAAAAGAACACAAAACACAGGTGCAAATTACCTTCAGAAGCTTAGCATGCAACAGGTTATTGGGGAAAGAAACATATTGCTGTAGTCTAGGAGAAGACTTCCAATGTAATTCCTAAGCCTAATATTTCCGTTTATTCAGCAGCTTTTATTTTATAGAAAACAATCCCTTGTATTTATGCAGTGTCAGGAACAAAAGATGATGTGGATACAATTGGGATGTGATTCCAACAAGAAAAGATCTCCGTTCTTGGTGAGAGAACATCCCATGTCAGCAGTCCAAATATCTACAGACCTTGTAATCACTAACAAACATTGTATGTGTTGTCTGAGCAGCATTAAAAAAGGCTGTGATGAATTACAGTAACAATGACCAAATCACCAGGATCCTATGATGAAATAAGCAGTACTTACGTTGCAGGATAGCACTCTGCATAGCTGTTCCACATGCCGAAGAAATCTCCAACCTGCTTCTTATCTTCAGGTTTCTTTACTGTTTTCAGCCGTTAAAGTAATTTTTGTAAAATAATCTCTCACTTTCCCCATAGGAAAAACCTTACTGCATCACATAACATCTAATAGCAACTGGCGACTTCTTAAAAAAAATTACAACTATTCAAAAACCTTATGTACTTATCAAGTCAGGCAATAAAAGCATTTTAAATTCAGCTTGTAAATAAAAAGTGCCTAATTATACCTTTGGATTTGTTTTCTGTAATCCCTTGCACACCAGGACTCAGACAGAGAAAATGGAGCAGCACAGGGTGCCAAGCTGTGAGTTTGTTCCAACCGAAAAGCTTGGGACAGGAGGAGCTCCCTCTCATTAACATAAAAAGAAGGAAAGCTTATTTTGCCCTTTGTTAGGACAGACCTGTAAATCTAGTTCACAACTAGAAAACAGATCTGCCAGCACAGCACAGACAGACAGACTCATTAAAATGGTCAAAACCCTAAAAAAGGAGAGATCCTGTTCCTTTCTAGCAGATTAAACGGCACAGTATTTGTGCTGTCTAATCTGCCCCTTTCTAAACTGTAAAAAACCTGGCTGATCCAGCCTTTTCCTGTTTCTCCCTCTGTGTGCTGACCATGGTAATCGTGGCTGCTGATCCCCGATTACCGTGGTCAGGTTACGTGCCTCCGTCATCCCACTGCTCTCCTCTCTCCCTGCCTGTCAGCTCCTGTGTGCATCTCCCCCCCCCCCCCCTCTCCTGACGCTATTAGTAGCTGGCAGCAAAAGTAAAGAACAATTACAGCCAGCTCCTTTCCTACATTGTGTAAATGTTCTTGTAAAACAAATACTGCAAATACCTTATCTTTGATCTCTTCTGGCCGGTCATGTGACCTCCCAGGCTGATGTCAGAGGGGGAACTCGCCCCTCCCTCTGTAGCCCATAGATCAGAGGAATACAGCAGCCGAAGGTCACATGAACGGCCATAAAAGTTCAAAGACAAGGTTTTTACAGGCATTGTTTTAAAAAATAATTACACAGTGTAGGAGAGATTAATAGAACAGAGGAGCTAGCTGTAATTGTTCTTTACCTCATCAATAAAGAGAACTAAACAAGATTTCAGTGCTAGAATTAAAAAAAAAAAAAAAAATATCTTTGCAAGTTGCAATTTTTAAATATTTCAAGTTGTGCTATGTGAATGGGAATACATACCCAAATATAAAAGTAAGATTAATCCCAATTTGGCTGTAAAAGTGGAAAAATACTTTAAAGCAGAATACTTTAAAGCAGGCTGAGTGAAAAAAAAAAAAAACTGGAGCAGCTTGCTGTACTAACTATGCAATGTTAGTACAGCGGTCTACCCACTGAGCTATTATGTCCTAACAGGTGGACTGCCACCCCGCCAGGACACACCAGTCAGCCATTGGCTGCCAGCGCTAATCGGATGCTGGTTTTGCAGCATGCCTGTTTGGAAGCTGGACGTAAGGGTGACTCCCGTCGGACAGGCTGCTGTACACACTGGCGGAATATGGTTTCTGCTGAGCCAGCCAAGAATGGCGAATGTGCCAGCCTTAATATGCAACATGTTGATCATCCCCTCCTCCCCTTCTTCCCAGTGACAGTGGGTGGGGATTCTTCTCCCCACAACCAGCTATCACATTTTAAAATCGGCATGGCTGTGCGGGGCTTGGTTTGCACAGCCGCGTCATTTATGAATAAATTACCTACAAGTCCCTTCTGTCACCACTTGTAGTCCATTTACACTTCCTTCAACTTGTTAACAAAAATGCAATATACAGTATGTCCTTTTACAGGTTTATTTCCTCCTTTATTTTCGCCTGATGAATAACATACTTCCAGCACTATCAGAACAGGACAACTGGAAACTCCCTCTGTCCTCTTGACCATAACATAGATGGGTGGGACCCTGTAGTCCTCAGAACAAAAAAACTTTTTGGACTAATTAAACGGATATACTAAAATGCAGACCAAAAGGAAGCAAATATGAGAAGTTTATTAGGGTTTATAAAACTTTACAGGTTTGCATAAATGTAAGTTCCCTGGCACTTACAGCCTAATAGTTTTTTTTATCAAAACAATGGGAATAGGTACATTTTCTAAATGGTCAGCTGTCCCTGTGACAACTGTCATTGAGGGGGATTTCTAATAGTTACATGGTTTGTTTGACTTGTGTCCTTTTTCAACCAGACAATCTAGTTCAACCAATAAAAGGGGGAGGGGAAAAATTATACAATCCTATATACCAGGGCTCAAAATTTCATGTCCTGAGCTACTAGCCAGGCCTTAAGAGTTACTCGCCACTTGTTGCCCCACCCAAACTCTACCCTGCTCTGCCCCTAAACACGCCCTCATAAAATATCTCATAAAATTACACTGTTACATGTTTTATTCAGAAGTTACAAAAATAAATATTAACAAAAACAACCGAGAGAAAGAGGGTTCGACAGAGAGAGAGGGGGTTTGACAGAGAGAGAGACAAGGGGGGGGGGGGGTTGACAGAGAGAGGAGGTGACAGAGAGAGAGAGGGGGCTGACACGGAGAGAGGGAAAGGGGGTGCCAGGGAAAGAGAGGGGGCTGACATGGAGAGAGGCAAAGGGGCTGATATGGAGAGAGGTAAAGGGGCAGACACAAAGAGAGGGAGAGAGGGGGGTGACACGGAGAGAGAGGGGGGTGACACGGAGGGAGAGAGAGAGAGGGGGGTGACACGGAGGGAGAGAGAGAGAGGGGGGGGGCTGACAGGGAGAGAGAGGAGGGAGCTGACAGGGAGAGAGAGGGGTGACAGGGAGAGAGGGGGGGTGACAAGGAGAGAGAGAGGGGGGGGGGTGACAGGGAGAGGGAGGGTTGACAGGGAGAGAGAGAGGGGGGCTGACAGGGAGAGAGGGGGGGCTGACAGGGAGAGAGGGGGGGGCTGACAGGGAGAGAGAGAGGGGTGACAGGGAGAGAGGGGGGGGGTGACAGGGAGAGAGGGGGTTGACAGGGAGAGACAGAGAGAGAGAGAGAGAGGGTGACAAGGAGGGAGAGAGAGAAGGAAGGGGTGAAACGGAGAGAGAGAGAAGGAAGGGGTGACACAGCGAGAAAGAGAGGGGGGATGAGAGTGAGAGGGGGTGACAGGGAGAGACAGGAAAGGACAGGGACAGATGGGGATGACAGGGACAGAGGGGGGGACGGGGATGATAGGGACAGGGACGGGGGATGATAGGGACAGGGACGGGGGATGACAGGGACAGAGGGGGGAAATGACAGGAACAGAGGGGGGGATGACAGGGAAAGAGGGGGGGGTGACAGGGACAGAGGGGGGGGGGGATGACAGGGACAGAAGGGGGGGGGGATGACAGGGACAGAAGGGGGGGGGGATGACAGGGACAGAAGGGGGGGGGGATGACAGGGACAGAAGGGGGGGGATGACAGGGACAGAGGGGGGGGGATGACAGGGACAGAGGGGGGGGGATGACAGGGACAGAGGGGGGGGGGATGACAGGGACAGGGGGGGGGGATGACAGGGACAGAGGGGGGGGGGATGACAGGGACAGAGGGGGCGGGATGACAGGGACAGAGGGGGGGGATGACAGGGACAGAGGGGGGGGATGACAGGGACAGAGGGGGGGGTGACAGCAGGGACAGAGGGGGGGTGAATGGGACAGGGGAAGGTGAAAGGGATAGACAGGGGGGTGTGACAGGGACAGAGGGGTGGGGAGGGACAGAGGGGTGGGGAGTGACAGAGGGGTGGGGAGTGACAGAGGGGTGGGGAGTGACAGGGACAGAAGGGGGGTTGACAGGGACAGAAGGGGGAGTGACAGGGACAGAAGGGGGGTTGACAGGGACAGAAGGGGGAGTGACAGGGACAGAAGGGGGGGGTGACAGGGACAGAAGGGGGGGTGACAGGGACAGAAGGGGGGGTGACAGGGACAGAAGGGGGGGTGACAGGGACAGAAGGGGGGGTGACAGGGACAGGGGGGGGGGGGGGTGACAGGGACAGAGGGGGGGGGTGACAGGGACAGAGGGGGGGGGTGACAGGGACAGAGGGGGGGGTGATGACAGGGACAGAGGGAGGGTGATGGCAGGGGGGGGTGAAAGGGGCAGGGGGGGGGTGACAGGGTAGGGAGGAGTAAGTCCGGTCACAGTGCTCATCTTACTCAGTTCACCATGTAGCTGCTTCAATGAAACTTTCCCGCCCACACATCTCCTTCACACACAGCACGCACGGCTGTACTGAGTGTGTGGGCGGGCACAGGGGGAGAGAGAGAGAGAGAGAGAGAGGGGGGCGGGAGAAGGCAGAGCAGATGCAGCCTCTCCCATTCCTGGAGGGGGGGGGGATCTGCTCACTGGGCTATGTAACAATGAAACACACACACAGCCTTGTGACAGGGGGGGGGGGGGGGCAGGCTGAACCGAGGAGAAACACACATTCCCCCTACAGTACAGCCCTGTTCTTACTCGCCCTCCTCATCATTCCACTCGCAGAATGCGAGCAGAATTTTTGAGGGCTGCTATATACACAATCCTAAACCTACAGTTGATCCAGAGGAAGACAAACAATACCCCAGCATCCCAAGAGGCAATCAGATATTCCCTGGATCAACTTCACCTATAAATGTTAGTATCCAGTTATATTATGTACATATAGGAAAGAATACAGGCCTTTTTTATTCTACTTCGCTGGACAGAACCAGTTCTTATGCCCCATACACACGTGCAGATTATCTGCAGACTTTTGTCTGCAGACTTACCAAAACCATATAATATGAGGTCAAACCTAAACACTTTCAATTTGTATGCAATCCGGCAGGCCCTTGCACTACATAGAAAAGGTAAGTCTGCAGACAAAAGTCTGCAGATAATCTGCACGTGTGTATGGGGCATTATAAGAAGTCTATTCCACGTTTGCACAGCCCTTACTGTGAAGAAACCTTTCAGTATTTGGAGATTAAATCTCTTTTCCTCCAGACGTAAAGATTGCTCCTTTGTCCTCTGTGATGACTGTGATGACCTTAAAGTCAACGCCAAGTTAACTATATGGAACACTTCTGTATTTATATAAGTTGATCACATTTCCCCCCTTAATCTCCAAGAGAGAATAAATTAATTTCCTCTAATCTTTCCTCATAGCTGAGCTCCTCCATGACTCTTACCAGTTTGGTTGCCCTTCGCTGCACTTTCTCCAGTTCCCCAATATCCTTTTTGTGAACTGGTGCCCAAAACTGAACTGCATATTCAAGATGAGAGCTCACTTATGATTTGTACAGGGGTAAAGTGATCTCTCTCTCTCTCTGCCTCAGCTTTAAGCAGTACTCCCATTATACAGTCATTGATTACATAGTGTAATCAAATACAGAAGTCAAGTTTACTCATTTGTAATTTTTCAGAAAGTCATTAACATATTTTTTTTTTGTATGCAACCAATACCACTAAGTTTCCCCTTTGAATTTCTTTTTGTGGAACCTTTACTGCATTACCTGTCTGTGGACTATCCACTAAAGTCACAGCAAGGCTCCAGAATAAAGAACAGTCTATATACAACATCTCCCCAATCCATTCCCATTCAATTTTTGTTTTAGAAATGTTGCTTTTGTGTGCATCCCTGTACGCCTATGTATTAAGAAAAAGGATATTCCATGCCATCCCATCCTTGTGTTCCAGCAAAGTTATCGTTGATCGATTTCAGCAAGTCCTTGGTGGATCCTGGACCTAGGAAAGAATATACAGAATCTAAATTCACAGAGAATACAAATAAACTGATTTGTAACCATGATCAACAGTATTCAAAGACATATGACAGTGTGAGTGAAAAAGATAATTACATATAAGATCTGCACACGCATGGCAGTACGACCAGATTTCCTAAGTCTGTTATTTTTTCACAGTGCATTTGTTGCGTCCTACTCTAAAATACGCCTAAACCTGTACAGTGCTAAAACGTGGTTGTAGGCCCTCACATATACCCATTGAAGTGAATAGCCTCAGATGATACACAGATGAAACAAATCCTCCACCATAAGTTTTATTTGTTTACCTGCAGTCTTCTGCTCTCTATCTACAACCTTTCAGAAGTGAAGATCATGCTAAAAATCTCTCTTCATCTGTCAGCAGCACAGAGGAGGGGGTGGAGAGACTGCAGTTACTACTTTAATCGTCATCCCCATTTCAATACTGTCCAATATCATACATTCACAGCATTTTATTTTTTCTTTTAACTTTTGTAGCAGAAGTATGAAGACAGAAGGGGGAATTCAGGCCTGAGCACTGCATGCTGAGGAGGTCAGACACAACCTCCATACTGGAAAGCACTATGTGTTTGAGGAGGGCTATAATTTGGTGTAGGATTTCAAGAGGCTTAACATATGCCATGCACAGTGATATTTCAAATGCCATAATGGGGATATCTGCACTTTTCATACTATATATACACACCATCACATATTGGGGTGCACGTGCATAATCTTGTAGTAGGCAGAAAATGAATGTCAGGATGAGGCAAGGACAAGGCAAACCAAACCAGAATAAATAAAATCATTTTGTGATCAGAAAAATAAAAAGATCTTACAACAGTGTGGAGGGTTCAATGACCGAAAAAGAATAAAAAGTGGCAATTACACATGTTTTGAGTTAAAACAGACTACTTTAAGACACTCAAATAAAAAAAAAAAAGGAATTACCTTTTTCGGTATCAGCCTGAAAGAAAATTAAAAAGAATATAAATACTTTTTTTTTTTTAATTTCCAACTTGACAAAATAACCTTCACGTGGAAGGACACATTCAAGGAGCATACAAACTATTTCTCTACCTTTCTTGCAGTACAGAAGTATTTTGTTGTCAATTATAAACCAAGTTTGAAAATGAACAGCATAATACAAAATTTAGAGAATACAGTACTCACCTCATCATCAGCCTTTGGTTTCTCAAAATAGCTGTGCCTCCTCTTCTCCTCCTCCCTGTCCCTTTCTCTATCCCGTTGCCTGTCTCTTTCCCTCTCTCTTTCTCGGTCATGATCTCGGTCATGATCATGGTCATGATCTCGGTCATGATCTCGGTCATGATCTCTGTCATGATCACGATCTCGGTCATGGTCACGGTCACGGTCTCGGTCATGATCTCGGTCATGGTCTCGGTCATGATCTCGGTCATGATCTCGGTCATGATCTCGGTCATGATCTCGGTCCCGCTCTCTCTCCCGCGGACGTTCTCTATCTCTGTCCCGCTCCTTTTCCCTGTGTTTTTCTCTCTCCTTCTCACGAGGTGCTTTAGCGGCGGTTGGAACATAGTCTCCAATATCATCAAAGATGCTGCACGAGAAAAAAAAAAACAAAAAAACAAAAATTCAAATCTGGTAGGCCTCTGCTGAAACCTAAATTACCAACATTACTCTGTATGAAAACACATCTGGAAACAGTTTATTTTTAAACCGTTGTGAACAATAGGGCCTTATTTACAAATATGTCTGTAAAAAAAAAAAAAAAAAAAAAAAAAAAAAATTTGCTCAGAGTAAACTTATATTTCTTTAATTTTGTACACAAATTAGAAGAAATTTTATGATTATTGCAACTATTTTTTTTATCCATTTTCTTACTTTGTACATGACAAATCCAGTTACACATAAGATAACTGGATTTTTGTAAGAACTTACCGCAAAATCCTTTTCTCTGAAATCCATTGACAGACGCAGATCTTATGCTTCTTCACTATTGGGTTATGCGCCATCTACAGGAGTAGACTAGGCAGTGAAAAGCTTTCACTCGACACGCCTATAGGGGTTGTCCCTCACGACATAACCCCAGACACACTGTGCTCCGATATTAGTTTTGTAGCAAGCAGTGAAAAGAAGACACAACCATCCCCATAATAGAGGGGCGGGTACTGCGTTTGGCAATGGCCTTCAGAGAAAAGGATTTTACGGTAGGTTCTTAGAAAAATGCAGTTTTCTCTATTGTCCATTGACAGATGCAGATCTTATGCTTCTTTACTATTGGGACGTCCCAAAGCAGTATAGGCATGAGGGGTGGGAAGAAAGCAACCAAAACCGTTAACGTATTTCCAAGGCTAAAAACGTAGCCAACTGGGTAGCAAAAGGTCAACCCGTACCAACAGGCGCTTACCCCCAAAACAAAAATTCAACCCCGTAAAGAGAAAAAAACCAAGTCTCTTTTAAACAGCAGCCTGCAAAACCTTGCAGCCAAAGGAGGCATCCGAGGATGCCAATAAATTTAATTTGTAGAAATGTGTAAAAGTATGTACGGACGACCAAGTCGCCTCTTGACACACTTGAGTAACAAATGCCTGATGGCGAAAAAGACAAGAGGCACTCAGCGCTCCAGTAGAACGCCTTCACAGGGAAAGGAGGAACCTGACCCTTCAATGAACAACTGTCTGCCTGATCCATTTGGATATGGTTGTAGCAGATGCAGCCGAACCCTTACGAGATCCTTCAGTAAGGACAGAGAACCAGATGTCCTAAAGGGCTCTGTGGCCGACATGTAAACCCTGATCGCCAAAATTACATCCAGAGAATGTAAGGCAAATTCCTTGGAATGCTTAGTCTTAGAACAGAGCGAGGTAAAACAATATTTATGTTGAATTGGAAGAAGACACCACCTTCCCTAATATTTTCAAAAGGAGGCTGTTGAAGAACAGACAAAACCAAATTCAGATCCCACGCCACGGAGTCAAAGGGGATCATTTTGGAGGGACCAGATGACGCACCTCTTGAAAAAAGGTGCGGATCAAGTAATTAGTCGCCAACGGGCATTGGAAGTAAATGGCTAAGGCCGACACTTGTCCTTTAAGCGTGCCTAAAGCCAAAACATTGCTCAACTCCTTTTTGCAAGAAAATCAAGACCCTCGCCACCAAAAACGAGCGAGGAAGCAATCTCTGCGATTCACACCAGGCAATATACATCTTCCAAGTACGATGATAATTCTACCTGTAAGTTGCCCTTCTAGCCCTCAACAGGGTAGGAACCACAGAATCAGGGAGAACTCTGTCTATTAACACCTGGCCTGCAACAGCTATGCCGGTAAATCCAGCGACCATAAAGCAGGATGGAAGATCGGCCCTGAGACAGCAGATCATCTCTCAGAGGCAGCCGCCAAGGAGGCTCGACGACCAACTTTACCAGGTCCGCGTACCAAGACCAGCAAGGCCAGTCTGGGGCTACCAGAATCACCTGCACCTTGTCCACCGCCAATCTGCGGAGGAACCTCGACAAGAGCTGTATTGGAGGAAAGGCATAAAACAGCCGATATCAGCTCCAGGGCACCACCAATGCGTCTGTGGCGTCGGCCAGAGGGTCTCAAGCCCAGGCCACAAACCTCTGTATCTTTTTGTGCAGATGAGACGCAAACAGATCCACCTCCCGAGTTCCCCATCGGGCAAACAGGAGATGAAAAAAACGCCGGATGCAGGGACCATCCCCCCTGATCCGGAACCTGACGACTCAGGTAATCCACCTGCCAATTCTCCTTACCGGGAATGTGAACTGCGGAGAGAGCCGGGACATGTTCCTCGGCCCAAGTCAGAATCTCGGCTACCTCCCTGGCCGCCCCCTTGATTGATGTAAGCCACAGCCGTGGCATTGTCGGAGAGTACCCATCGGTAAAGAGGATTTCTCCGTTGGTCAGCGTCCCTGGGCACAGAGATTTCCAGTACTCCACCCCAGCCCGACAGGCTGGCAGCCGTGGTGACCACTGTCCACAACAGTGGTTGAAAAGACCTGCCCTGGCTCAGAGCGGGCGACTAGAAGCCGACACGAGAGCTCCGGCCTCATGAAAAGGCTGAGACATATCATCCTGTCAAAGGACTGCAGATCCTTGTTCCACTTGACAAGAAGCTCTTGTTGTAGAGGTCTTATGTGAAATTGAGCAAACAGGACCGTCTCGAAGTTTGACATCATCAGCCCCAGAGACCTCATACAAGTCCGCAGAGAGAACAGACCGGTGTCCATCAGCAACCTGATCTCGCTCTGCAAAGTCTGAAGTTTTCTCCCTGAGGAGAAAGCCCCTTGCCAGAGAGAAAAGTCTAAAATCATACCCAGGTAATTCAAGTGCACTGACGGAGTCAGCGCAGACTTCTTGAAGTTGATGGTCCACCCAAACTCCTAAAGGGTCTCGCCCAACAGAGTCAGATGAGAACTTGCATAGCAAAGCCAACACCAAGGCCAAAACCTTGGCGAAGACTCTGTGTTTCTAGGCACTGTGAACAGGTTTGAATAAAAAACCTACAATACAATCAATCAAAAACAATCAATCCCTGTGCAAGAAGATCCTGCACTGACTCCCTGGGATCCTTCAATCGATCCGGAGATGAACGGAGATTTGTGAGACCGAAATTCGATCTTGTACCCTGAACAAATTAGTTTGTGAAACCCATGTGTCCTGAATCAGAGACGTCCAGGGTTCTTGAAGCAACGCAGACGTCCCCCCACCCCCAAATCAGGTGAGGGTGTCCCTTCATGCAGAGGAGGATTTGTTCGCCGAACCGGACTGGCTAGTCTCGGGCTCACCCGACCAAGCCTTTTTACCTCCAGAGGCTCTGAACGGTTTACCTTTTTCTTGCGCCCCTGAGGCACGAAAAAACCTGCCTGTGACCCGTGAAAGAAGGCCCCCACTGACTGCGAGGTGTCTTGCGATTTGAGGATTGGGGGGAGAAGAGTACTCTTACCCCCCGTTAGACCCTTGATTCACTCATCCAAGGAGTCACCAAACACCCAAAAATGGGAGATCAGTTAAGGCCTTCTTAGAGGTCTGGTCCGCCGACCAGCATTTCAGCCACACCATGGGGCGTATGGCAATCCCCACTGCAGACACTCTGGCAACCAGAGGAGCCACGTCCAGGGCCGCATCACACAGGTACCCCATGGCCTGGGCCATCTGGTCTGTGAGCTCAAGCAGAGTCGGGTGAACGATTTCAGAGTCCAAGTTACCCCCCTAAGTACCTTAGCCCATTCAGTAACCGTCTGAGAAACCAGGACGGACGCGAAAAAAGGGTTTAAGTATCGAGCCGGCCAACAAATGTAGGTGGCGGGAAAGGGATTCCACCGGGTCCGTAAACACCGGGAGTCTTCCACAGGAACCACTGTAGATTTGTTCAACCTGGAAACCGGGTGATCCACCTTAGGCGACACTGTCCAAGGATTTAAGACTGAGTCAGTAAATGGATAACGGCATTTAAAGCGCTTTGGCACCAGCACATGCTTAATGCGCTGCCATTGCTCATTCACAATATCGTGAAAGTCTCCGGGACAAGGGAACACCTGACCCGACTTCTGAGCTTTTCGGGAGCCAAAAACAACCCGCTTTCCTGACTGCGTGAGCTCATCATCGATTTGCAATGTTTCCCTTACTAAACAAGTGCTTTCACCATAGCGCGTTCACGCACTGCAACTGAAGAGGACATATCCTCCTCACCATCTGACTGCGAGGACAGAGATCCCCCGTGATGGGATTGTCCGTGGCGACCATATCAGGCTCTGAATCAGAAGACAGAGGGCATAGGCAGTTTTTGGGTAGCAACTTGTTTCATGACAAGGTCCACCTTTGACGCCAGAGTTTCTAAAGCTGCAGACAGAGACATGATAAATTGCGATCCGGATGGTCTGGCATGCCCACAAATAAAGTCTGAGGGGGATATTTTACTTTGGGACTCCATTTTGCAATTGCAGAAAAAAAAGGAGTGAAGTGTGGAAGGTGCGCTGATTATGGACTGTGTGAAGCTGCAACTATAGATCCAAGTGGAATAATATGTGAGAAAAATAAATCAAGTGCGCTAAACACATGAAAAAGTGTTCTACATTTGAGAGACACTGTATAATGCTAAATACACCAGCAAAGAAATGGTGAAATATACAATAAGGTGAAAACCAAACAATAAATCTGCTAACATTATTGGGACAGTGCACAAATTTGGTACAAGTGAGCAATGAATACAAAGTGGAAAAAGATCCACGTGTAATAACCAAAGTCCGTGACAAATGTGGCACAAAGGTGCACAAAAATGCAAAAGTAAGTAACAAAGTTCAAGTGAAAACGGCAAATGTCCGTGAAAAATAAACCAAACGAAGCAGGTGATATTGCCGGTGACAAACAAAAACACTATGATGTGCCTGATGTCCCACCACCAGTGTCGTTTAACTTCTTACCAGAAATCTGTGAAAAAGGGCATATGTGCGACCGGATCCAATACACAAACCACGTGCTGGGGAGAGGGACAGATGAGAATCCTCCCACACCCTCCTATGCACAGGAAGTAAGTGAGCCTCTTACCAGATATTCAAACTGTAAGAACCTTAAGGAATTCATAGACAAAGTATATTCCTTCCTCTTATCCAGATGCCATAATGGACCGGTGTTCCCTGGTAGTCTTGACTACTCTTGATCCCCAGTATGCAGCAAGAGAGACAAAAGTAGCCAATAGTGCATTACCCTTAAACCATTTATTGATCAAAAGATAGGATACACTTACATGGACATCATGAATAAACACCATGAATGACTGCCGAGTGGTTCCTGTGGTCCGCGTCTACCTGCAGTGCAGACCGCGGCGATGTATGTGACGATGGGACGGCGCCTCCTCTCTGACGCGTTTCCTCCCTAATTGGACATCAACTGAGATAGGAGGAAGCACGCATCGTCACTTCCGCCCTTTTATGTGAGGTTGAAAGAGTACTTCCGGTGTCTGCACAGGATGTCCCGGTGTAAGTGCAGCATTCCCTGCCGCAATATTCTTAATATTTGAACAATGATAACTTCATTGGATGCGCAATACTTTTAATATGCATCCTCTGAAATAAAATACAAATTAAAACGAATATAATAAAAAGGAATAAAATCCATATGTGGTCCAATATTACGTGTTATTAAGTGAGTACCCCTCCCACATCTGATATATAATCTTTTTATTTTACATGCTTATTTAAAATGCAGGAATAGAATCAAAAGTTTACATCAATTCTAAAATCAATGCTCAAATATATCTGTTAATGCAAAAAGGAGGGACACCAGAATCCCATTTTATTTTCTTCCCCACCATAGGCCACTATAATGGTTGCCAGTTGGTAAGGGTGCCTTCTACTGATGCAAAACAGAAAATACCTGAACCTGGAGAATATTGGCATTAACACTTTATACAGTCAATAAACTGCATGTGAAATGTGAATATTCCTTTATCCCTTTGCTACTGCATAATAAGGGCCCATGCTTGGGAAATGCAGATCCAAATGGGGCAAATGGCATTTAAAATGGAGGAAAATAAAATTCAAACACTTAAATGAGAGATGAATGGAATTGAATAGTACACATGCACTATGGAGGGTAAATTAGCTGTTATTCACATAGGAATTGATGTTCCATTCAATGTTGTGTCCTGAGGGACGAAAACATTTGAGTTCATATATCCAGAAGGTCTCCCTTCTGGATATAGTTCTCTTCATGTTACTTCCAAACTTATTGTTTGGTTTTCACCTTATTGTATATTGCACATTTGTTTGCTGGTGTGTTCAGCATTCCACAGTGTCTCTCAAATGTAGAACTCTTTTTCATGTGTTTAGCGCACTGGATTTATTTTTCTCAGAAAAAAAAGGAGTGCACTGCACCTGTAAATACCGCGATCGCGGTCCGCACTGCTATACCGTGCTATATCCGGAGTTCCCCCTTAAGGATGGCAGGAGCAAAGTGTGCCAGAGGAATGCCCAAAGGAACAAAACCCCTTAACTTTACCACCGCTGAGAAGCAGCTGCTCTGTAGTCAATCTCCTGCATGAAAAACGTTTGACAGGAAGTGACATATCATCACTAGAGGCCGAACACTGCCTGTGTAGAGTCAGGCTACAATAAAATGGTGCCAAAAGTAAAGTATAGGAAGCTAATGGAAAATGGCCGCCGATCTCACACAGAGAGAGCCTATGCCCACACTTAAAATGACGTCCGAAACCGTTGCCATGCACTCAGGACCCAGGCATGAGGCCACCGCGGGAATCCACCTAAAGGGACCCCCCAGGACAAGGTAACATCTGTAATAACCCCCCCCAGACGTCAGACGCAGACTACAGCACCCCCAGCGGGAGCAGGGAGGGCAGGGCCTGTCCTGATAGGCCTGGGGGATCTTTCAGAGAAAACACAGGCCTGTTATCCCCAGGAGTGGGCCCATATCTCCCCCTCAGAGGTCTGCTTCAGGGACACGGGGGGCGTTGCATCACTCACCATACCATGGACCGAAAAAGCTCGCCTCCCACCCTGAGTGGGGGTGCTGCCAGCCAAAAGAGGTACGCTGCAACTTAGGGCGTTCAAGTCGATACGTCCCAGCGAGGAATCCGCTCGCCGGCTCATCCCCATCCACCGGGGCTCCGTTGTGGCGAGGCCTGGGCGGACCACAACCTGCTCACGCTCATTGGCCAGGCTGGGAGACCGTAAGGATCTACAATATCCAGTGCGAAACCGCAGCCGGCTGTCGCTTGTAGTTCACCAGGAGGATCTACCTGACACTAGCTAGGGATAGTGAGTAAAGATAAATAAACATTCTGAAAATAATATAAAAACTGAGATCGAAGTCCCAGCCGGAAACCTAGGTCCTACTCCTTCACTAGGCAGCAAGAAACTGACATGAGAGCACAGTGTGTCTGGGGTTATGTTGTGAGGGACAGCCCCTATAGACGTGTCGAGTGAAAACTTTTCACTGCCTAGTCTACTCCTGTAGATGGCGCATAAGAAGCATAAGATCTGCATCTGTCAATGGACGATAGAGAAATTAGTCTATTTCAGAAAAGGCAGTCACAATCAACTCATGGATAAATGATACATAAGGCATTTTAACTTACTTCAAATCTGCCTCTGGAGGCTTCTTTTCATCCAGTTTGCCTGCAAAGATTAAAATGCAAATGAGGTTTAGAGCAGAGGAATATGGTCTAACCCAAGGAGGGTGCCAAACAAGAGTTTTTAGAGTCCAAAGCAGTATTATTGCAAATCTGCAAATGACAACAGCAGAAAAAGCAACCAACATGCTTTGGGGGCTCAACACTCCATCCCTGATGATGGTAGTTGGGAGGAGATGGTTGGGGTGCTGGATGGGGAGACGGGGACTCTAAGAACTCTGGTTTGGTTGAAATGCATTATGACCTCTCAAATTATGTGAACTCTGTCTTTTGCGAGGGGGTTCCTGTGTTGATGAGAGCTGCTGAACACAAATTACTTGGCTTTATTAGGAGTTCTCTCATTATATATTGGGGATCCTTATGCTGTCCACAGTCTTTTTCAGATTAATTCTGTTTTTATTACTGGCAAAGGGACATCTCTTGGGGTCACGGTGCGGGAGATTTCAGAAGGGTGTAAATGTTAAAAATGTGGCTGGGGGATGCATTGCTAGCTCTTTATATCTGACAATTTATGGGTCTTTTAACTGTCCATTGAAATATAGTATAATCTTATTCTATTTCACATACCCTTTCGCTACATTTTTTTGTGAAAGGGTATGTGAAATAAACATGTATGTAAAATATGACTCCAATCTTCGCTTTCTTGCAGAGCTTCACCTGCTGCAAGGATGTTTTGTACCTAACACTTTCTGGTTTAACTTGCTGGCTCCTACATCATTGCGTGTGGCCTTGCAGTCTTTTAAGCAAAGAGTTGGTACATATTGCAGTAACTGCAGTTCATCCTTTATACTGTCTGTAGTCATGTGTTGCAGCCATACATACATTTAGGCTGCAACACATAGGACGGCCCATTCAAGTCTGCGTTAAAAAAAAGAAAAACCCGCCAAAGTAGCTCCTGTTCTTTTTTGGAGCCAATTTTGGCGCCTTTTTTTGCTTGCTCCTTTAGCGTGTCTGGGGTGCCATTAAAGTGTTTGGAGCAGCTCCTGCTGTTGTCCACCAAACACTACGAGGGGAGAGCAGGGTAGTGGGGCCGAGGTGTGTGTGTGTATGGATGCAAACAGCCCAACTCCAGAGCAAGGCTGCAGGTGCTCCCCCTAGGAAGTGGCTTCCTATGGTGGCCCACAAAAAAAAAAAAGAGAAGGAGCAGAGAAAGCTAGCGGGGGGGGGGGGGGGGGGGGGTCAAGAAGAGGAGGTTTAGGGCCACTCTGTGCAGTACTATTGGACAGAGCAAGTAAGTATAACATGTTGATTATTAAAAAAACAAATATGGTTTACAACCGCTTTAACAATTAATGGAACCCAATTGTGCGATTCTGATGCGCTCAGGCGTAAACTGTCACAAATTATTTAAATCCATTCAAAATTCAACCAACAATAAAATTTATCTAGGGAACAAAATACGGATTTTTCCTACAGCTTACCTGTAAAATCCATTTCTTGGAGTACATCACGGGACACAGAGCCACATTTATTAACATATGGGTTATACACCACCTATAGGTGAATGGACACTGGCAACCCCCTATATAACCCCTCCCACAAATGAAGTACCTCTGTTTTGTAGCAAGCAATAAGCACCCCATACAATAGGGGAGGGACCTCTGTGTCCTGTGATGTACTCCAAGAAATGGATTTTACAGGTAAGCTGTAGGAAAAATCTTTATTTCTTTATCGTACATCACGGGACACAGAGCCATATTCATTACTATATGGGACGTCCCATAGCAATGCACTGGAGGGGAAGGGGACACCATAAATACCGCCACCAGACTACAAAAAATCTACATAGCTGCCTGCAGAACACTGCGGCCAAATGCAGACTCCTTCTGGGTCCTAACATCCACTTGATAGAATTTAGTGAACGTATGCACCGATGACCAAGTTGCAGCCTTGCAAATCTGACCCATAGAGGCTTGATGGCGAACTGTCCAAGAGGCATCTACTCTTCTGGTAGAGTGTGCCTTTACCGGAAAAGGTGGAACCTTCCCTTTCAAACCATACGCTTGGATAATAACCTGGCGAATCCATTGAGAAATCGTAGACTTAGATGCTGCCTGCCCTTTCCTGGGCCCTTCTGGCAGCATGAACAAAAAGTTTGGTCTTTCGAATCTGAGTTGACATTTTCAAGTAAATCTTAAATGCACGTACTACTTTAAGCAAATGTAATAACTTTTCCTCCGCGGTTTAAAGATTTGGAAAAAAAAGGAAGGCAGTAAAATGTTCTGATTCAAAAGAAAAGCGGATACCACCTTGGTCAAAAAAACCTGGGTGTGGACGTAGAATCCCCCTTGATGCAAAATCAAGAATGGCTCTTTACAAGAAAGAGCTGCTAGTTCTGATACTCTTCTGGCTTAAGTTAGCGCAATCAAAAAGACCAGTTTTCTGGTCAAAAGAACCAGGGGAATATGCCCCATGGGCTGAAAAGGCTGTTTCTGTTAAACTGCCAGCACCAAATTTAGATTGCAAGGATGGAATAGTGGCTTCCTTCGGTGGAAGCATACGTAACACCCCTTAAACGAAGGTTTGAACCAAGGAATGTGAAGCGATCAGTCTCCGGAAAAAAAACGACAAGGCTGAAATTTGACCCTGAATGGTGCCTAAGGCTAATTTCATATCTACCCCTACTTGCAAGGAGGATAGAATTCTCCCGATGAAAGGGCAGAGCAACAAACTGAAAATGACGGTTCTCTACTGCAAAGTGTAAAAACCTTTGATGGGCCTGAAAGATAGGCACCTGAAGGTAATGCATCTTTGATGTCTATGGATGCTAGAAACGATTCTCCCTGCAGGGAGGCAATGACTGAGCGAACTTGACTCCATTTGGAAAAGTATGAATGTTTAGAAACTGGTTCAGAGCTTTGAGATCCAGAATAGGTCTCACATCTCCGTTTGGCTTGGGGACTACGAAAAGGTTTGAGTAAAAACCCCTAAATATTTGGTCCTCCGGAACCTCTGTAATCACTCTTTGGGACCTTAAATGGTCCAGAGCCAGAGAGATCTTCTTTTTAGGGGATCTGCAGGTATGTTTTACTTTACAAACCAAGGATACGGGAACACCAGAAATTCCAGTTTGTATCCCTGCGAGATAGTGGAAATAACAGTTGTCTTGAGTTATATCCACCCAGACCTCCGAGAACCGTAGCAGCCCTCCCCCCACCCAACTGAGTGGGGGCATCCCTTTACAAGGTAGGCTTAGAGCTAGATTTGGTAGGTCTCTGGGCCCAGGGTTTCTTCTGCCCCTGCCCCAAAGGCTTTGTTCTAGATACAGGTGGCTGGGGCCGTCGTAACTGCCTGGGATTAGAAGCACTGGCAGTCTAAGTGCTGGGAATCCTAAAAGGAGGACGTTTGCTTTTCCTCTTAGCGGGTAGCAACGCACTCTTCCCCCCAAAATCTTTTTGATATATTTATCCAGATCATCACCAAATAGGCGTTCTCAATGAAAGGGAAAGACAGCCAGCAAGTTTTTACACGGCAATTCAGCAGACCAGCTTTTTAGCCATAGGATTCTACACATATTATGCACTGCCAAAAGAGCAAACCGTGACATTTTCTGTATGGAGTCTTTAAGAGCATCTACTGCAAAACAAAGTGCGAGGCAGATGTGTCAAATCTTTCACAGACTGTCCTTGGGAAGGAACAGTCCTGGAAACTCGTTTAATATGGTCTTTTAAAGACTGACAAACTCCTATAGCTGCCAGTGCTGGTTGTATCGCAGAGCCTGCAACAGCAAAGGAAGCTTTTAGCAAAGATTCCAACTTTTTATCAGCTGGAGCTTTCTTTAAAAACCCGGGCATTATCCACAGGACAGGTTACACTTATAACAGAAGAAATAGCAGCACCCACAGTAGGTATACTCCATTTTCTTTTGAACTTTTCCCCCATAGAATACAATAGAGAAAACCTTTTGGGAGGAACAAAAATCCTGTCAGGATGATTCCAATCAGCACACATTACCTGCTCCAAGAGCGGATATAAGTTAAAAGCCTGAGGACTATGAGGAGGGCACAATTAGCCTAGAGAGAAAAAAAGAGACTTCAGACATTTCTAAGGGAGGTAGTTTGTATCCAGACTTGACCATTTCAGCGGGAGATTGAACTAAATCTCTGGGAATGAGAGGCCGAGTATGACTCCCCAGAAGTGGAAACCTCAGCTTGACCTTCTATAGGGTCATTTACGGATACTTCTTCCACATCCTCAGCCCAATCCTGAACTAGATCAGGGGATGACTCAGGTAAGGGGGATCTATCACATTTCCTCCATCCTTGTGATGCTGCAATCATGCCAGCAATCTTACCCTCAAGGCCGGCCAATGCCAAATCGTCCTTATAGACGCAGGCTGAGACAAACACTGGATGCACCTACTGTTTTGCACAGGGAGAGCAAATACGTTTAAACAAAAAACAAGGTGTGCTTTGACACAGCTAATACACCTGTCTCCTGTAGAGACCGCCATGGCACTCGGTAGCTGTGATATTTAAAAGGAACAGTGCAAAAAAATATCTTTACAAATATTTTTAAAGTGGACTTAGCAGTCCCGCCGCAGGATTCTGTCTTGTAACAAGAATCCAATCTTCCCCCATCACGGTGAGTTTCTGTCACTTGCAGACCTTCAAGGACTGGGTCCCCTTGTTTTTGAGGGGCCACTCCCTTGGACCTGTATAGCACCCTGCCAAAGCACCTTTGGGGTTTGGTTTTACCAAGGGTTCGGATCCCAGGGTCCAGTGCTTAAAAAGGACAACATTACAGGCAAAACCTTGTATCTCCTTTCCTGCAGCTCAGGTACCATCCTTTTAGTTCTTAAGACTTTTTTGGATGGATCAGATTGCTAATCCCCTTAGATTCAGAGATCTTTGATCGGGCTTTGTAGCATAAACTCCTTTCTTCTTCTTTGAGAAAACAAAAAATGTGGAGAGCCTCTCCACCATGACCATCACCTTTAAGACACTGGTGAAAAAAACGGAGGTACTTCCTGTGTAGGAGGGGTTATTATAGGAGGACTTCCTGTCTGATTGGTTGCCAGTGTCCATTCACCTATAGGTGGCGTATAACCCATATGGTAATGAATATGGCTGTGTCCCGTGATGTACGATAAGGAAAATACTGTAAATGTGTATATTTTAAAGATGTAAAATATGAAAATAGATGTCTGACATAAAGGAAGCAAAATAACGATAAAGGGAGCAAAATAACGAAATCCCCTTGAGAATGATACTATGGAGCATAACTGTAGAGGGGCAGCCAAACCGTAAACAAGTAACTACCTTTGTCCTTCTTCTTAAGTTTCTTGTTACGAGTTCCTTGCCTCAGGTAAGACAAAATCTGAGTCAATTTGCTGATGACAATGTCATTAGTTGTGAGAGTTGTTTGAGCCTGAAAAAAATGAGAATGATTGTAAAAAGTCTTTAACTTATACTGTTAAACAAGTATAATGAAACCACAGAAATCAGTAACAATCCATAACACAACTAGAACACTTACAAGTTCATTTACTGTAGTCCCCTTTGGACATAAAACACTAGTCTCAAAACAGGTGAACCTAGGTCATCCTTTCCATTGCCTATATACTACAGCTAGGAAACTGCCTAGAGTGGGGATTTAATCTGTTACATAGAGATTTAACTACTTGTTGCCCATCTTTTTTAGCAGCAAATTGATTTAAATGTATTCCGACTGGGGATACTACCAATGAATAGTTACATTTTGAACTATAAAAATTCACACCAATATTTCCAATGACATATACAGTACATAGGGGGAGATTCACTAAAACTGCTCCACCCAGAATCTGTCAGCTTAAAGATTTTATTGTCAACGCTTAATTGAACACGCTGAAGTTAAAAGATGTTTGGTTACTATGCACAGCTCCACCAGATTCTGGGTGCACCAGTTTTAGTAAATCTCCCCCTTAGCCTTCCTTCACTTTCCTTCCACTTCATTCAGTGCCAAGGGCAAAAGGCTATCCCCAGTACCTCAAGGTATGAAGGAGGATGTGATTCAGTAAATGGAGCAGCAGGGGAGCAAAAAGGAAGGTTAGTACACTGGCTTGCAATGAAGTGAGCCTGCTGCATTGCCCTGTGTAGTCAAAGCACGGTTTCACTTTAACCTCCCTATGGCTGATTCTGTGTGGAGGCTAGCTGTAAGAAATGCCCTTTGTTCCATTTTCCAGGAAACATTACTATTATTTCCTAGTTGTCAGGTCAGAAGAGATTTTAAAGAATTGCATAGTAGAGTCATTACCTAATTTAATTAGCAATCAAGAGAGAGGATCTAATAAAGGTTCATTCAGCTAAATGGTGTCAACATTCAGCTGGATAGCTGGCCCGCCATTTTAGTGTAAAATGTACAAAAAAGTAATTTTCT
This sequence comes from Pelophylax lessonae, assembly GCF_965119305.1. Lineage (NCBI taxonomy): Eukaryota > Metazoa > Chordata > Amphibia > Anura > Ranidae > Pelophylax > Pelophylax lessonae. The sequence continues at coordinate 423,196,128 of NC_138771.1, forward strand.
TACAATATGTACAAGTGTAAAACTGCTTTATATCTGCCCTAGGCTCAGACAATGTGCAGGCATTTACTTCCATGTCAAACATGCTCATGAATGATTCACACCGAATACATATGGGACATAATACTTTCATAACCCACCCATAGGACTGCCAAATTTTAGCTAAAACATCTTACCTCCATGGTTGGGCAGTCAGCCTTGCTTCGAATGAGTGTGGTTGGAATATCGGTGTCCGCATACTCATCATCTAAATCAACCACATATGCCATTCGACCTGGCAGAAACAGTTCATTGCGCTCATATGCCTTGCTTTTAAATAGGTTACGGTACACATTTCGACCTGTTGGCAGAAAAATATGTTTAGCTCAAATAAATACATTTTATTATTATTTTTTTTTTTTTTAATATAATAAGCCTTAAATAAGGCCTTATAAAAAACTTACCAAGCCGGGTTTTAAATTCAATTTTATGCTCGGGATCCTCATCTTTCCTAGTGGTAAAAAACATAAATGTTAGGATATGAAGATCTTATATACAGCACATTGTAACTATAATGTGTGGAAATGAAAGACCATAGGGGTGGAGTAATTTCCATCTAGTACAACTTTTATTCTTTAACGGAATAATGGAAAGACTGTTTCAGTATTCAGTGTATCACATGACCTAAAGTGCGATCCAATCTGTTTTCAGGATGTTTTGAAATCATAACTCGCTGTGTAAAGTTTTTTTGAACAAATCTTTGAATCCTTTGCAAGTTTCTCACTTGTAGCAGACTGATAACCCTGTCACGATCTTGCAATTAGTAACAGTGTTGTCTTCCTTGCCACCCTTGGACTGCCTAATAAATAATCCAACAGCAAGCTAAAGAAGCACACCGTGGGGGCATGGCATGAAGCTTCATGTGGTAGGACGCGTGTGAGCCGAGCCCTCCCGGGGGCGTTCTTTTTCATTGATCCTGTATCTCCAATATCGTGCCAAATCGCCTTCAATAAGACACAGGTATCCCAGCATGACCTGTCGACATGTCCCCGCCACGCAAAGCTACAGAGACCACCGCAAAACTTGAGAAGTTTCGAGGGCAGGACAGAGACAAGCAGTTCAAAGATGGTGGCTTACCATCTTCTTCCCCAGCTCCAGCTGCTGACCAGTGAAGAATCCTGGAGGCTATCTCACAGTGTCAGACGACGCTCACTACGAAGCTGGAGGAGGTAAAGGTGGATATATCCCTCATGCGCCAGGACCTCCAGAAACTCAGAGGCCCAATTACAGAGGCAGAGGACCACCTGAGCTGCGTGGAGGACGAGATCCCCCCTATTGGGAATGCAGTGGAACAGGCATCCTGCGACATCGTTCAGTTATACCAGAAACAAGATGACCTCGAGAACTGGGTGAGGCGCAACAACTTGCGATTCATTGGACTCCCTGAGGGTGCAGAGGGCACCAATCCGGCTACCTTTCACTACCTATGACCGCGCTGCCTTCTCCCAGGCCTTTGTCGTGGATCGTGCCCAGCGGATGCCAGCAAAAAAAAAAAAAAACACCCCAGGGAGCACTACCGAGAGTCTTCATTGCAAAGTTTCTCAATTATAGAGACTGTGATGCTGTACTTCGTCTGTCTAAAGAGAAAGGCAACATACCCCTGGATAATCATCAAGTTCTGGCTTTTCCCGACTTCTCTGCAGAGGTGCAGAGACAACGCAGCCAGTTTACAGAGATCAAGAGGCGCTTACGCACCCGCAATCTGAAATATTTCATGCTCTTTCCCGCACGCCTGCGGGTAGCGGGAGAGGACCATGTCCATTTTCTTGAGGACCCAGATGCTGCGGTCGCCTGGCTTGACAACTACCCGGATGCCCGAAAACACCACCACCTACTCTGGATCCACCTCGCATCTTTTTATGGAGCTTACTATTAGACATCTATTTCACTTCTTCTTCGTTTTGCAGAATACCACCAATTACAATTATACCCTGAAACTCAGTCGCTGGATGGGATGGACCACTCTTTATTTCCTCAGGTTTCCCCCCCCCCCATTTTATGTTCTTGACTATACCCCCGTTCTGTTGGATGACGGAAAACAAGCCGAGATCGTGTCCCGCATATAATGATGCCATGACTTATATACTCCTCCCGCCGGGAGACAAACTGGCTCATTCTAGGTGGCATGGTACTGTTCCCGCTAGCCGTTGAGTCCTATTACTGGGACTACCCTTCGGTGAACATTCGCCCCCATTTTGCCAATCCTCAGGGTTAACTACTTTTACAAGTACTGTGCCCCAGCTGATGTCTGGGAAGTACTGGGCCTGCAACACCACGCTGGACATCATTTTCTGCGTTTCAGTTATTGTTTGTTCTGGGACACATGGGGTTAGTGTAGAGCTGGGTGGGCTAGGGATTTATTTACTATTGAGTTTTGTGACACACTTCTACTAATTGGGTATACTGAGAAACGAATGAGGTTTATGCTTTACTTCTCAATTTTATGTCTTGCATACAAATGTGCAGATGTGGCGGTGCTGCTTGCTCTGGGGATCTTTGAACTCATCCTAATGTGCCAGATCTATCCATTCACATTATGGCAAAGTTAACCACTTAAGTCCCAGAGGATTTGGCTGCTCAATGACCAGGCCCTATTTTGCGATTCGGCACTGCGTGATTTTAACAGACAATTGCGCGGTCATGCGATGCTGTACCCAAATGAAATTGACGCTCTTTTTTTCCCACAAACAGAGCTTTCTTTTGGCGGTATTTGATCACCTGTGCGATTTTTATTTTTTGCGCTATAACAAAAAAAAAAAAAAAAGCAACAATTTTGAAAAAATAACAATATTTTTCCAATTTTTTATCTGAAATTCTCAAAAAAAAAAAATGTAAAAATCAAAATTTTTTAACATTTTAGGACAATTTGTTTTCTGCTACATATTTTTGGTATAAAAAAAAAAAAAAAAAAAAGGGTATTTTGATTGGTTTCCACAAAAGTTATTGCGTTTACTAACTACGGGAAAGATTTATGCCATTTTTATTGTTTTTTTTTTTTTTTTTAACTACTGTAGTAATGGCGGCGATCTGCGATTTTTTTTTTGCGGGACTGCAACATTTTGGCAGACAGATCGGACCCGACTGACATTTTTGACACTTTTGGGGTTACCAGTGACATTACTACAGTAATCAGTGCTATAAATATGCACTGTTACAGTAAAAATGACACTGGCAGGGAAGGGGTTAACTTTATTGGTGATCAGGGGGTTAAGTGTGTCCCTTGGGGCGTGATTCTGTTAGGGGGCGTGGCTAGTGTAGTAATCACAGAGACATACGATCCTACATAGCAGGATGGCATAGCCTCTGTCATTACTTCAGGGAGAATGACAGGCGGCTGTGTTTACATCAGCCGTCTTGTCTTTCTCCCTCTCCTGAGGGAGATCGCGAGTGGCCGGCGGACATCGGAGCTGCCGGTCACACGCGCTGGCTAGGCCGGGAACGAGCGGGGGAGGGAGCACGCCGCCGGCGCGCGCTCACCCCTTACAGGCTCGTGGGCGAGCGACGTACCCCTACGTCACTTTGCCTGTAGGGGGCTGACTGCCACAGTAAATAGTCGTGCGGCGGTCGGCAAGTGGTTAAAAAAGGTACTTACCTGGAATGTGCGGGGCTTACGTGACAAAATAAAAACGCACAGTTATTTTTTCCTACCTAAAAGGAACAGGGGGTGGATATTGTGGCCCTGGTAGAAACCCATGCAGAAGGCTCCATGCGGGGGGCACCAAGACGACCCTGGTTGGGTGGTCTTTTCATGTGTTACATACTCCGTATTCCAGGAGTGTCTCACTGCTCATTTCTAAGTCGGTACCGTTTGAGACCCAGGAGGTAGTGTTGGATCCCCAGGGCAGTAGGTCTTTGTTTTTGGTAAAATCAGGGGTAATGGTGTGATGATACTGGCTTGGTACATGCCTCCGCCATATAATGCCACTGTCCCTAGCAAGGACTTGGTATTCCATGTCCAGATTTCCTACGGTCCCGGCAAAATTGCTTGGTGACTTCAATATGGTGTCGAACCCACATGTGGATAGAAATTGAATGGGCCTACCCTCGGTGGCGGAGGCTCCTAATCATGAAACTAGATTCAGCAGACTCATGCATAGCTTTGCTCTAATTGATACGTGGAGATACCTGTACCCCACCAAACGGCCTACTCTTGTTTTTCGGCCACTCGCTCCACTATGTCTCGAATCGACTCCATTTGGGTCTCCCAAACCCTGACCCCAATGTTGCAGGTGTCTGGTTTTGACCCCAGGTCACTATCAGACCATGCCACCTACTGGGTTATACTGACCCCTTTTAGTGATCCTCCGGTGGTGCACTGGAGGCTGAATCCAGACATTAACCACCTGGATAGGGAAAGGGAATTCTATTTTGACTCTAATGCACAATCTGCCTCCCCATTGGTCGTTTGGGACGCATTTAAAAAACACACGCATCTACTTTTAACAGAACGTATCTCTAGATTTAAGAGGGCTTCATAAGCCGGGTACCTTCAGGCGGAGACGCAGCTGGCTGCCCTGGAGAGCCAGTATGTGCATTCTCCATCTCCAGACCTACTAGCACAAAAACTAGAGCGGTAGAGCAAATATGTTGAGAAAAAGCTAATCACAAACTGTTCTTTTGCAAACAGAGGGCCTTTGAACACAGCGAAAAAACGGGCAAGATTTTAGCTTACTTAGCACATTTAGATACCAGACCCCTAAAGGTTATTACACTCCATCAAGTGGCGTCGGAAGACCCCACAGATCCAGCGGCTATTGCTAGAGAATTTGATTCCTTCTATAGAGAAGTTTATACCGCTAAGAGCCCCTCAAGACTTATCACAATTATTAGACTCTGCCAATTTCCCCACATTGACATCCGAGCAGGTAGCAATGTTGGAAGCCCTATCTCCATCTACGACATTGTCCTGCGATCTCCCACTTCGCAAAGGCCAAGGCCCCGGTGGGCTTCTGGTTGAATTTTATGCCCCGTTGTCCGGTACTTTGCGGCCAAGACTTTTAGCAGTATACGCTATGTTTGAGGCGGCTGTACTGTCGGATTCCATGAGCGAAGCGCTGATAGGGTTTATCAAAATGGAGGAAAGATCCTCAATACCCTGAATCGTATAGACCCATCTCGTTGCTTCAAAGCTACTTTAAAATATTAGCATAAATCCTAGCTCTAAGACTTAAAGTAATTTTGACAATCATACATTCAGACCAAAGAGGCTTTATGCCAACCAAAAACGCAGCCTTTAAGACGAGATGACTGTTTATGAATATTCAAGCCCCTCATGACCAAGTGGGTTCCAGAGTAATCGTGACTAGACGCTGCCAAAGCCTTCGACTCGGTAGAGTGGCAGTATCTATGGCAGTGGTTCTGGAGGTTTGGCCTTGGACCTAATTTTGTTAAGTGGCTTACGACCCTCTATCACCGGCCTCGGGCTAGAGTGGTAGCCAATGGTTGGACTTCTGAGCCGTTCCCCCTATCAAGGGGGACGCGACAGGGATGCCCAATATCAACCCTACTATAAGCCATAGCTGTAGAACCCCTGGCAATAGCTCCAAGAAACCACCCTGACATACATGGACTGAGATCCGGAAGTCTTGAGGAAAAAATAGGACTTTATGCAGATGACATGATTCTCTATCTAGCAGACTCAGGCCCTTCCCTGTTGACAGCTTTGTTCACTATTGAAAACTTTGGTAAATTCTCAGGTCTAAAAATAACTCCCCAACTTACATCCCCCTACAGGTATTTCAAGATTTTAGACAGACTGCTAAAAACCTTCATGTGGTGTGTGGGCAGGCAAAAATTGGCCTGGCCGCACACACAGCAGCTTATGAATCTAGGCGGGCTGGCCGTACCGGATTTTGGGGCTTATTACATTGTGGCCAATTTGTCACACATTTACCATGTTGGGGGGGGGGGGGGTCGCACCACGGAATGGGTGGCTAATGGACTCTGGGAAAAAAAAAAAAAAAAAATCGGCAAGGCCGAAACCTCACCCTCGATAGTACTCAAGGCCAACTTTTGATCAACTGCCCGTTGAAGGAAAGCCAAAATCTGCGCCACCTAGTATAAACAAGGGTGAACCGCAAGAGACTCACACCCCGCAATGTACGACTTCCACGTACGATAATAGATTTTCCTAGAAGTTAGTTACTTCTCTCGCTTTAAAGCGGTAGTATACTAATTTTTCATTTTTGTGACTTTTACCTACAGGTAAGCCTATAATAAGGCTTACCTGTAGGTACAATTAATATCTCCTAAACCTGCACAGTTTAGGAGATATTTGCCCTGCATGCAGCCGCTGACGCTAGCGGCGCATGCGCTCTGAAGGTCTGGCAGACCTTCAGAGTTCCATGCCGGGCACTTGCCGAAAAATGACTCCCGCATGCATTTTTATTATTTTTTTTAGTATACAACCGCTTTAAGCAGAGTGGGAATCACTGAAGCAGGCAACCCCCTGTCCTTCAGCACCTGGCTTTCAACAGCCAAGCAGTCAAAGCCAGCGACCGTAAAGCAGGATGGAAGATTGGTCCTTGAGACAGTAGATCCTCCCTTAGAAGAAAGGCCCCAAGGAGCGTCTGTGACTAGCCTGACCAGGTAGGCGTACCAAGCTCGGGAGCCACAAGAATGATCGGAATCCCTTCCGACCCGATCCTGCGAAGAGTCTCGGCAGCAACTTGAGAGAAGGAAAGGCGTACATCAGCCGATACTGACCCCACGGGGCCACCAGCGCATCTGCGGCGTCTGCCAGAGGGTCCCGGGAGCGGGCCACAAACCTCTGCACTTTTCTGTTGATCCAAGATGCCAACAGATCTATGTCTGGACTGCCCCAACGAAGACATAACTGCCGGAACACATCCGGATGGAGGCACCATTCCCCTGTATCCAAGGCCTGTCGACTGAGGTAATCCGCCTGCCAATTTTCCACTCCTGGAATGTGAACAGCGGAGAGAGCTGGAACAAAGCGCTCAGCCCAACGAAGAATGCCTGCCACTTCCAAGGCCGCAAAGACACTCTTGGTGCCCCCTTGGTGATTGACATAAGCCATGGGCGGTGGCATTGTCCGATTGAATGCGCACTGGACAACCCCGCAGGTGCTCGGTCCAGTGGACTAGGCAAAGCCGGATCGCTCTCAGCTCCAGGACATTGATCGATAACCTGGATTCCTCCAGGGCCCAGACTCCCTGCGCAGATAACCTGCCGAGAACCCCCACCCAGACTGGCTTGCATACGTGGTGACAATTGTCCAATACATAGGGAGGAAGAATTTCCCTTCCCTGAGCATTGGGGACCCAAGCCACCAGATCAGGGACTCCCTGGTAACCTGGCTCATTTGGATCCGATTGTCCAGGGATTCTTGTTCCATTTGAGAAGGGTTTCCTTCCGGAGGATCTTCGCGTGGAGTTGAGCGAAGGGGACCGCCTTGAAGGAGGACACCACCAGTCCCAGTACTCTCATACAGATCCGAAGGGACGACCATTTGCTGGACAGCAACAACTGAACCGCGATCTGGAGTTTTTCCGGAGGAAGAAACACCCTGGCTGAGGAGGAGTCCAGAGTCAGGCCCAGGTAGTCCAGTCTCATAGCAGGGACCAAGGACAACTTCTGAAGATTTAGAATCCACCCAAACTCCTCCAGAGTTCCCATGGTGATTTTCAAATTTGTTTCCGGCACCGTAGGGGACTCCGTCCGGAGTAGCAGATCATCAAGGTAACCCAGGACCGATATCCCCCGCTGCCGTAGCAGTGCCAGGATCGGAGCCAACACCTTTGTGAAAACCCGAGGAGCAGAGGCGAGACCAAAGGGCAATGCCACAAACTGATAGTGATCCTACCCCACGGCAAAACTGAGAAACCGTTGGTGTCCTGCACAGATTGGGATGTGTAGGTAGGCATCTTGGATGTCTATGGAGGCCAGGAAATCCCCCTGATGTAGGGAAGCCACCACCGCGTGAACAGATTCCATCTTGAATTTTTGAACTCGCACAAAATCATTCAGTGCCCTCAGATCCAGGATTGGACACACCTTGCCTTTCTTCTTGGGAACTGTGAACAGATTTGAATAAAAGCCCTGAAAACGTTCCATACATGGAACCGGAACTATTACTCCGGAGGAACCAGGTGCCTCACCCCCTGGATGAAATTTCGCACCAGGGAATGAGTGGCCAGTGGCCTCTGGAGAAAATCGCCAAGGCCGAAACCTGACCCTTGATAGTACTCAAAGCCAGCTTCTGCTCAACCCCCCGTTGAAGGAAGGCCAAGACCCAAGCCACCGAGTAAGAACGTGGAGGAACCCCGAGGGACTCACTCACACCACGCAATATAAGACTTCCACATATGAGGATAGATCTTTCTAGAAGTCGCTTTCCTCGCTTTAAGCAGGAGTAGTAATTACTGAAGCAGACACTCCCCTGTCCTTCAGCACCTGGCTCTCAACAGCCAAGCCGTCAAAGCCTGCGACTGTAAAGCAGGATGGAAGATCGGCCCCTGAGACAGCAGATCCTCCCTGAGAGGAAGCCTCCATGGAGCGTCTGCGACCAGCCTGACCAAGTCGGTGTACCAGGCGCTACGAGGCCAGTCCGAAACCACAAGAATTACCGGAATCCCTTCTGCCTCTATCCTGCAAAGAAGTCTCAGCAGCAACTTGAGAGGAGGAAAGGCATACAGCAGCTGATACTGCCCCCATGGGGCCACCAGCGCGTCTGTGGCGTCTGCCAGAGGATCTCGGGATCGGGCTACAAACCTCTTTCCTGTTGATCCGGGACGCCAACAGATCCACATCCGGGTTGCCCCAACGAAGGCACAACTGGTGAAACACCTCCGGATGAAGAGACCATACCCCTTGATTTAAGGTGTGTCGGCTGAGAAAATCCCCCTGCCAATTTTCCACGCCAGGAATGTGAACAGCGGAGAGAGCTGGAACAAAGCGTTCCGCCCAACAAAGGATGCCGGCCACTTCCAAGGCCACAAGGACACTCTTGGTGCCCCCTTAGTGATTGACCTAAGCCACGGCCGTGGCGTTGTCTGACTGAATCCGCACTGGACAGCCCGAAGATGCTTGGTCCATTGAACCAGGCAAAGCCTGATCGCTCTCAGTTCCAATACATTTTTCAGCAACCTGGATTCTTCCAGGGACCAGATTCCCCGAGAAGAAAACCTGCCGAGAACCCCTCCCCACCCGGATAGACTGGCATCCGTGGTGACAATCGTCCAATAGATCGGAAGAAAGGATCTTCCTTGACCGAGCATCGGAGACCGAAGCCACCATACCAGGGACTCCGTGGTCCGCTCGCTCAGCCGGATCCGATTGTCCAGAGAATCGGGATTCCTGTTCCATTTGAGATGGATCTCCTTTTGGAGGGTCCTCGTATGAAATTGAGTAAAAGGTACCGCCTCGAAAGACGCCACCATCAGTCCCAGAACTCTCACGCAGGTCCGAAGGGAAGACCATTTGGTGGACAGCAACAGCTGAGTCGCTGTTTGGATTTTCTGAAGTTTGTCCGCAGGGAGAAACACCTTGGCCAAGGACGCATCCAAAGTCAGGTCCAGATAGTCCAGTCTCCTGGAGGGGACCAAGGATGACTTCTGCAGGTTCACAAGCCACTCGAACTCTTCCAGAGAGGTCATGGTGATCTCCAAATTCGCCATCAGAGCCTGCGGAGACTCCGCACGGAGGAGGAGATCGTCCAGGTAGCCCAGGACCGATATCCCCCGTTGCCGCAACAGCGCCTGAACCGGAGCCAAAACCTTTGTGAAGACCCGGGGAGCAGAGGCGAGACCAAAAGGTAACACCACAAACTGATAATGGTCCTCTCCCACTGCAAAGCGCAGAAAACGTTGGTGTCCTGCGTAAATGGGAATGTGAAGGTAGGCATCTTTGATGTCTATGGAGGCCAAGAAGTCCCCCTGATGCAGGGAGGCCACCACCGTGCGAATGGACTCCATCTTGAATTTTTGCACCCGGACAAAACAATTCAGCGCCTTTAAGTCCAGGATTGGACGCACCTTGCCCTCCTTTCTGGGCACTGTGAACAGATTTGAGTAAAAGCCCGAAAACATTCCCCACACGGAACCGGAACTATTAATCTCTGTTGTACCAAGTCCTGTACTGCCCCTAACAGAGCCCTTAAGCGATCTGGGGACAGCCTCACGTTGGAAGGGAAGAACCTTACCGGTGGAACTGATCAGAACTCGATCTTGTACCCCGAACGTATGCCCTCGTGAACCCATTTGTCTTGTCTGCGACGAGGGTCATTACCCTTGGCAGCCTGTGGGAGAAAGGTGCTCTTACCCCCAGTGAGAGCCTTGATAAAATCATCCAAGGTTGCACCAAACCGGTGATCCCCCTGAAAAGGGAGGTCAAGGCTTTTTTAGAAGCCTGATCGGCAGACCAGCACTTCAGCCACAGCATGCGCAGGAGGACCACCAATGAAAACGACAAACGCCTCAGCATTGGAGCAGTATCCAGTGCGGCGTCGCAAACAAATTGCAGCCCCTGCACCATCTGGTCTAGCAACTCCGACACGGCAGGGGGGAGGTTTCTCCCCTCTAGGTCACAGCTTAATACCTTGGTCCATTCCGTTAATGTTTGTGAAACGAGGGCAATGGTAAACACTTGTCTTAAGGCAGACCCCGCCAGGGTGAACATAGTGCGGGACACAGACTCCGCCCTACGATCAACCGGATCCCTAAAGGACGGGGGAATCCTCCACAGGGATCACAGTAGCTTTATTTAGCCTGGAGATCGGCGGATCCACCGTAGGCGGCACCATCCACTTTTTAATGAGGGACTCCTCAAACGGGTAGCACCTAGCAATCCGCTTAGGCATCCCAGGGGAGTTTTTCGTACGGTCCCACTCTTTCTTAATGATATCGTCAAAGCATGTGGGAAAAGAAAATACCTTTGTCACCCTGAAGGGCTTGCGAGTGCCAAAGGCAACCTGCGTATCAGGCACAGCCGCAGCTGCGTCCTCCAGCTTTAATGTATCACGGATAGACACAATCAGTGTGTCCACCAGCGCCTTGTCTTGCACGACAGCGGAGGCAGAAAGGTCATCCTCACTATCAGAGGAGACGGGCGCGAGGCAGCAGCCCCAGAAGGGAGACCTGTGTCAGCAGTGACTGGTTCAGATTCGGAATCTGAGGCATCACACGAGGCAGGGATAGGCGGGGGACGTTTTTTAGCACCTCGCCCCTGAAAGGCCACCTCCACCCGGGACACAAACAACTCCAGGACCGCCAAAAGTGCATCTATAGTGAAATGGGAACTGGAAAGGCCCTGCAGTCACCTCGAGGGGATCAGGTGGGGACACGTGTTCAGCAGGGTCCATGGTACACCAAAGAGACCAGTTAGCAAAGTTTGACAAAACGGAAAAACGTTTTTTTTTTTGTGGAAAATGTCTCCAAGAGCTACAGCGCCCCCCAGTGGTCAGGTAGCGTGCCTAGAAACCCCCGCAGAGAGAGAGAGAGAGAGAGAGAGCGCGAGAGACCCCCCAAGGCTCACCACCCACAGTAAGATGCACCAGAAGTCCCAGGATGTCTGAGATCGTCCTCTCAAAAGGAAGGCCTGCAGAGCGGTGTTCCCGGGTCTAGGGAGGGGCTTCACCCCCTTACACGCCTCCAGGAACTACCACAGTATCCCAGATCTGAGGAAAAACCCGAGCCGGGTGTAGCAAGATGGCCGCCGCCATGCAGAGCACATGGAGGCTTCAAGAAAATGGCTGCCCCGCCTGCGGCGGTAAAGGGGGCCCCCCTCCTGACTGACAGACGAGCGACCAGCAGGTGGGCCCTGGGGAGCCAGGTAGGACCCCACCCCCGCACAACGTCCGTCCGGCACCGGAGGGACCTCCGACCCCTTAGCGGCCTGCAATGCAGATCCAGTCTCCCCACATCCCCATTAGCGACAGAGACCCCCCAGGAGGGGGGGGAAGGGGGGGCATATTAGGTGGGGGTGCACAGTGGAACAGAGGGGAACCTGGGAAACGGGGGTCCGACCATCCCAGGAAGGGGCCCGCATCCACCCCAGAACCCGACATGAGGAAAAGGGGGAAAATAAAACTCACCATACCGGAACAGGCGGGCGCCAACTCCTGACAGAACCCCTCGCTGCCGTAGTGGGGGGGGGGGGGGGTATGTTGGCCAATAGGAACGCAGACCGGTCGTATGCGACCTGGCGAGACGTTTAACTCCAGTGGGACTATGTCGCGGCCGACCCAGCGCAGAGCTAGGGCCTGCACACGCTCGTAGGCCGCCTGGGGTGACCACTGGATCTCAACATCCAGCCCGTCGCCCAGATCCGGCATAATTGCTTGTAGATCTCACAGGAACAATCCGGAGAAAAAAAGCTAGCTAAAAAAAAAAAAAAAAAAAAAAAAGAAGAATAATCTAAAAAGCTTGCCAGGACCAGAGATCCCAGCAAGGAACTTAGGTCCTTACTCCTGACTAGGCAGAAAAAAACTGACATCCTATAGCAGGAAGAGAGAGGGTATACCCCCGGGGGACTGCCCATAGGTGTAGCCAGAACTCTTTTTCTGCCTAGTGTCCTACTCCTGTAGGGGGCAGCAATACCCTACGGATATCAAGATATGAGTCCTTCGCCTTTCAATGAGCGACAGAGAAATGGTAGCCTTATTCAGTCTTGAGACCGGGGGATCCACCTTAGGTGGCACAGTCCACTTCTTTACCAGAGACTCCTCAAATAGGGTTTAGCAATCCCCTTAGGCACCCCAGGGGAACGTTTTGGACGGTCCCATTATTTTGTGAGCATGTTGGCAAAATATGCGGGAAAAGGAAAAATCTTTGCCGCTCTGGATGGCTTGTGAGTGCCAAACGTAACCTGCGACCCAGGCACAGCCGCAGCTGCGTCCTCCAATTTCAGCGTCTCACGCATTGAAACTAGTGCGTCCACCAGCGCCTTATCTTGCGCGGCGGTGAAAGTAGAAACGTTATCCTCACTATCAGAGGAGACAGAGGGCGTGAGGTAGCAGACCCCGCAGGGAGACCCACGTCTGCGGTGGCTGAGCCAGACTCAGAATCTGAGACATTAGATGAGGCAGGGGTATGCAGAGGGCATTTCTTAGCACCTCACCCTTTAAAGACCACCTCCACCCGGGACACAAACGCTTCCAGGACCGCTGAAATTGCATGGGTAGATAGCTGGGATTCGGAGGGCCCTGCGGCCTCCCCGAGGGGGTCAGGTGGGGACACATGACCTGTAGGGTCCATGTTGCACCAGGGGACCCCATCAGCAAAAGCTGAAAAAAAAAAAAGTAGGAAAATTTTTATTTATTTTTTGCCCAAAAAGTCCCACTGCGCTACAGCACCCCCCGAAGGTCAGGCAGCGCACTGGAGACCCCCAGGAGAGAGAGAGAGACCGACCCCCAGACTCACTGTACCAAGATGCAGCAGGAGGCCCAGGACGTCTGCACGTGTCAGCAGTAAGCTCTCCAAAAAGGAAATGTGTTGAGAAATCGCCCAGGGTATAGGGAGGGGCTCCACCCACAGAACAATGCCTCCAGGAACTCCCATACAGATTCCTAGCAGAAGAATCCACCGCAAAATGGCCATGCCGCAGGTGTACCAAGACGGCCGCCGATCTCCTCAGCACATGTGGCTAAAAGGAAATGGAAGCTCCGCGCGGCCTGCAGAGCAACCGAGGACCCTTAGGGACACCCCTCAGACTCCACAGTGGGATCGATCAGCAGGTGGGCCCTGGAGGTACAGACCGAGATCCCCCCACCCCCCCCCCGCACGATCGATCCTTCGTCCACCGCCGGCAGCAGACCCCCCATTCGGCCTGGAAACACGGTCCCAGCCGTCAATGAACGATAGAGAAAATAATATATCTTAACAGGGTTTGCCTGAAAAGGTACAATAAAGTATGGGACAGACAGCTCCAATCTTCCGTGACGTGCACTTAGATGTGGCGTGTGGCTACCGGGCTTGCTTGTTTCGGGCCCTCTGGACTCCATGTGCAACTGGAAGCTGGGCAAGAATGCTAAGCTAATGTTTACTCTATTTCAATCCGATTATAACCTGTTCCTCCTGTACTCGTTGTATACTTGTACTCAGAACTCTTTTATTGCACAATACTCAATAAACGTTTGTTTCTAATTAAAAAAAAAAAAAAAAAAAAGAAGAAGAAGAAGCACACCGTACCGTATTCCTTCTATTTTAGATTTGTTAAATGGCTCCCACAAAAGAGTATGCTATTGAAAAGGAGTTAGTCTCTCAAAATGCAATCAGGGAATAGTCAATTTAGTTAAAGGAACACACTATTAGGCAAGCCTTCTCAATGCTAACTAGGGGAGCAGGATGAGAGGGCTGCATTGAGCAGATTTTTTCAAAATCTTTATTTATAGAGAGCAGTCTCCAACAAACCAAAACAATATAATGAGACATAAATGTACCACCCAGACAACAGTAAAAAAAAAACTCAAGTACTAGCCAGGTATGTCTGTATTGTGTAGATAAACTCAAGGCTTGGTTTAAGAGACATGAAAAAATATGCATAATAGATCAACATATAAAATTACTACTACTCTACTTCCAGTTCTAAAGGCAAAGAACAATGGTTGTGCTTTATTGCTCTATTTCACATTGCAAATCTAAGAGCAGACCAAAAAATCACTGAAGTCAACAAACTGCTCATGTGGCCAATATCCTAACACAGATCTTGCAGCAAAATTGGTCTAGGCCCCCCACCCTCTGTATAAATCACTGCATGATAGTGTAAAAAAATAAAAAAAAATAAAACAAAAAACCCAAACACACACCTTACCCTCATATTTTACATTGCGGGGCATAATATTCTTCTTCAGGGCAAAATCCCTATGGAATGCAAAGCTGCCCAAATATTTTGAGAAACCACTCCAGTTTATTTCAGGAGCATCTTCTAACGAGATTTGAGCTGCTCTGCATTCCCAAGGATTGGTTGCTGCATTGCTGAATCTTTTCTAAAACAGATGACAAGAGTCACCTTTTGCCTAGAAATTACCTTATTTTCACTGACACATAATGAACATTTTGTTATTCCACAAAACCAGGCCATTAAAGTCACTCACTTTGTCTCTTTTTGAGGCTTTTCCATCAAATCTTCCTCCTCTCTTTCCTTGCTGGCAATTTCAGCACGGACCTAAAAAAAAAATAAAAAAATAAAAAAAACATTAAACATTGAAAAACTTATAAAACATAATTGAAAAAAAAAAAAAAGAGAATACCTATGAAAATAGGATTTTTTGCCTTACCATAAAATCCTTTTTGCTGATGTTCATTGACGGACAAAGCTCCAGAATCTTCTTGACCATTGATTATACTGCCTCCTACAGAAGTAGGGCACTAGGCAGGAAAAAGCTTTACCATGCCTATGGGGCAGTCCCAGGGGGTAAACTGCTATAGGCATTCAGTTTTGTTGCAAGCAGTGTCAGAAGAAAATTAACCCAATTCAATAGAGGGGTGGGTGCTGTGTCCGTCAATGAACATCAGAGAAAAGGATTTTACAGGTAAGACAAAAATCCAATTTTCTCTTTCATTCATTGACAGACACAGCTCCAGAATCTTCTTGACCATTGGGACGTCCCAAAGCAAAAAACACAGCAGAAAAAAATCCCAAAGGCTAAAACTAGCCAACCAGGTAACATGGAGCTCAACCAGGAACAACTGGAGCTCACCTGAAAAAAACAATACACCCTCAAAGAGGACCAAGTCCTCTCAAACAGCGGCCTGCAAAACCTTGCAGCCAAAAGCAGCATCTGCAGATGCCAACACATCTACCTTGTAGAATTTTGTGAAAGTGTGTTCAGACGACCAGGTGACCGCCTTGCAAACCTGCATCACTGACGCTTGATGGCGGAAGGCTCAGGAAGCACTAAGCGCCTGTGTAGAATGCGCCTTAACAGGTAAAGGAGGAACCTGACTCTTGACCGAATAGGCCTGCACTACCGTCTGGCTGATCCATCTGGAAATGGTCACAGCAGACCCAACCAACTCTTTGCGAGGTCCATCCATAAAAAAGGACAAAAAGTTGAATCTGATTTCCTAAATGACTCTGTTGCCGCCAGGTACACCCTGATCACCCGAACCACATCCAGAGAATGCAAGGCAAGCTCCTTAGGATGCTTAGGACAGAGGGAAGGCAACACAATGTCTTCATTCAGATCAAAACCAGAAACAACCTTAGGAAGAAACTACTGAAAAGGGCGAAATACTACTTAATCTCTGTTAACCACCAGAAAAGGTGAACGACAAGACAAGGCTGCCAGCTTGGACACCCTGCATGCGGAAGTAATTGTCACTAAGAAGGCTACCCTTCTGGGACAACGTGAGCAAAGGAATATCGCAAATATTTTCAAAAAAGGCGGTTTCTGAGGAACCGACAATACCAAATTGAGATCCCATGGAGGCAACAAAGACCGCACAGGTGGAGCCAACTGGCGAACCCCCTGAACAAAAGGTGCGAACCAAGGAATGCGTAGCCAAAGAACGTTGAACGAAAATCGGCAAGGCTGAAACCTGATGGTACCCAGGGCCAGGCGCTGGTCCACACCTCTTTGGAGGAACGCCAAAATACGAGCCACCGATAAAGAACTGGGAGAAACCCCCAGAGACTCACACCAAGCAATGCATGCTTTCCAAACGTGATGGTAAATCTTCCTAGAGGTAGATTTCTTAGCCTTGAACAGTGTGGGAATCACCGAGTCAGAAAACCCCCTACCCTTCAGCACCTGGCTTTCAACAGCCAAGCCGTGAACCCAGCAACTGAAAAGCAGGATGGAAAAATCGACCCTTGGGCCAACAAGTCTTCTCGGAGAGGGAGAATCGCCAAGGGACATCTGCGACCAGCCGTACTAGATCCGTGTACCAAGACTGGCGAGGTTAGTCTGGGGCCACAAGGATGACCAGAATTCTTTCTGCCTCAATCCTCCGTAGAAGACTCGGCAGAAGTTTGAGAGGGAAAAGGCATATCTCAGACGGTACTGGCCCAAAGGAGCCACAAGTGCGTCCCATGGCGTTGGCTAGAGGAACTCAACCACGAATGTCTGCTCCTTCTGGTTGAGGCGAGAGGCCAACAGGTCCACCTCGGGAGTTCCCCACCAGAGACACAGCTGGTGAAACACCTCCGAATGAAGAGACCACTCCCCGTCGCCCAAGGCCTGTAGACTGAGGTAATCCGCCTACCAATTTTCCACCCCAGGAATATGCACAGCACAGAGAGCTGGAAGAAAACGTTCCATCCAACTTAGAATGCCGGCTACTTTGAGCCTCAAGGACACCTTTTGTGCCCCCTTTGGTGATTGACATATACCACCGCCATGGCATTGTCTGATTGAATCCGTACCGGACACCCCTGAAGACGAACCATCCAATGAACCAAAGTCTGATCGCCCGAAGTTCCAGTACATTGATGGGTAGTCTGGACTCCTCTGAGCACAATCCGTGCTCAAAACACCTCCTCACCCGGACAGGCTGGCATCGGTGGTGACCACCGTCCAGTACAGGGCAAGGAAGGATTTTCCCTGTCGAAGAGCCAGAGAGTGAAGCCACCAGGGACCCTCTCGTACCCTGACTCAGCAGGATCATATCGTCCCAGAGACTGTGGATTCTTGTTCCACTTGGCAAAAAACGGAACTTTTGTAAAATCTTACCTGTAAAATTCCTTTCTCTGAGTCCTCCGACAGTCGCCGCCACTTCATATTCGTCACTATGGGGTTAATGACCTTTGCTCCGTAGGAGTAGCTAGGCAACAGAATATGTCAATATTAAGCTTTTAACATATCCCACCCCCAGGGGGTGGTCCCCTCAGTCAATAACCTCCTACTTCCTGTACCCATACCTCAGTTTCAGTGGAATAGCAGTAGAGTATACAACCAAACCCCAAAAGAGGGGCGGGGGGCGGCGACTGTCGGAGGACTCAGAGAAAGGAATTTTACAGGTAAGGTTTTACAAAAATTCAGTTTTCTCTTACGTCCTCCGACAGTCGCCGCCACTTCATATTCGTCACTATGGGGACGTCCCAAAGCAGTGCAAACATAAGGGGTGGGAAACGCAGCCCCGCCTAAGGCAACGCCGTCTCCACATCAGAGAAAGGAACCTTACCAAAGGAAGGAAACCAGCTGGGTAGCATGAAAAAAAAACTTGCTCAACAGGAGCAACAACCCAAGAAAAAAGCAAATAACCTAGGGATAAAAATATATCCCAAACAGCCAAGGGCCCAAAACAAGGGACCCTAAAGAACTGCCGCACTAAGAACCTTGCGGCCAAAGGAAGCATCTGCCGATGCCTGAACATCCACCTTGTAGAACTTTGAGAAGGTGTGAACGGACGACCAAGTCGCCGCCTTACACACCTGGGCCACAGAAGCCCGATGGTGACAGGCCCAAGACGTACTCAGAGATCTGGTAGAGTGCGCCTTCACAGGCATAGGAGGAACTTTTCCCTTCAAAGCATATGCCTGTTCAATGGTCTGTCTGATCCATTTGGCGATGGTAGAAGCCGACGCCGCCATGCCCTTCCGAGGACCCTCTGGAAGAACAAATAAGGAATCTGACTTGCGAAAAGATTCAGTCGATTTCAGGTAAACCCTGATCGCCCGAACAACATCCAGGGAGTGTAAATCCACCTCCTTCGGATGTTTGGGCTTCGCGCAGAGCGAAGGCAAGACAATGTCCTCATTGAGGTGAAATTCCGAAATCCTCTTTGGAAGAAAAGAAGGGTTAGGTCGCAAGACCACCTTATCCAAGTGAACGACCAGATACGGAGACCTGCAGGACAAAGCTGCCAGCTCCGACACCCTGCGAGCCGAAGTGATCGCCACCAAAAAGGCGACCTTTTTGGACAACATAGCCAACGAGATCCTTCTGATCTGTTCAAAAGGAGCATGTTGTAACACGGACAGAACAAGATTCAAGTCCCAAGGAGGCAGAGGTTCCCTCCTAGGAGGGACCAGATGTCGCACCCCTTGAACAAAAGTGCTAACCAAGGAGTTAGACGCCACAGGACGTTGAAAAAGAACGGCCAATGCAGATACCTGACCCTTGATCGTAGCCAGCGCCAAACGCTGGTCAACACCCGTTTGAAGGAAGGACAACACCCTAGACACCGAGTACGTGCGAGGTGAATACCCCCTGGACTCACACCAGGCAAAATAGGCCTTCCAAGTATGGTAATAGACCTTCCCCGAGGAAGACTTCCTCGCGTTGATCAAGGTGTGAATGACCTCAGGGGAGAGGCCCCTATCCTTCAGGACCTCGGTTTCAACAGCCAGGCCGTCAAAGCCAGCGAATGTAAAGCAGGATGGAATATCGGTCCTTGAGACAGGAGATCCTCTCGAAGAGGCAGACGCCACGGCGCGCCGATCGCTAGATTTACGAGGTCCGCGTACCAGGACCGGCGAAGGCCAGTCCGGTGCCACAAGAATCACCGCGTGCGGTTCCGAGTTTAACCTGCGAAGGAACCTGGACAGCAGTTGAATCGGTGGAAATGCGTACATCAGTCGGTACTGATGCCACGGAGCTACCAACGCGTCTGACGCGTCTGCCCGAGGATCGCGCGTCCTTGCCACGAACCTTCCCACCTTGTTGTTCAGACGAGACGCGAACAGGTCCACCTCCGGAAGACCCCACTTTGCGCACAACATCTGGAAGACATCCGGGTGAAGGGACCATTCCCCCTGGTCCAGGGTCTGGCGACTCAGATAATCCGCCTGCCAGTTCTCCACCCCCGGAATGTGAACCGCTGTTATTGCTGGGACGTGCGTCTCGGCCCAAGACAGAATGTCGGCCACCTCCCGAGCCACTCGGGCACTCCTGGTGCCCCCTTGGTGGTTGATGTAGGCCACCGCTGTGGCATTGTCCGTCTGCACCCGAACCGGACGGCCCCGCAGCCTGTCCGTCCAACGTCGAAGGCAGAGATTTATCGCTCGCAATTCCAGAATGTTGATCGGGAGGGAGGATTCCTCCTCCGACCAAGTTCCCTGGGCGGACAGAACGCCCAGAACACCACCCCAGCCCGACAGGCTGGCATCCGTGGTGATCACCGTCCATGAGAGAGGACGAAAAGACTTGCCCCCCGACACCGTCGGGGACTGGAGCCACCACAGAAGATCCCTTCTGGTGCGATGACTCAATGAAATCTGGAGTTCCAGAGATTGCGGTCGCCCGTCCCACCTGGACAGGATCTCCGCTTGGAGACCCCGCGTGTGAAACTGGGCGAAGGGAATCGCCTCGAAGGCCGAGACCATCAATCCCAGGCTCCGCATGCACGTCCGGAGGGACGAGCACGGAACGTCCCAGAGGGACCTGACTTCCTCCTGAAGAGTCCTGAGTTTGTCGTCCGGTAGGAAGACCTTCGCCTGGACCGAGTCCAGGATCATTCCCAGGTAGGGAAGACGAACCGACGGACACAGCGTCGATTTTGGAAAATTTATCGTCCAACCAAACTCCTGAAGAGTCCGCGTCGTGACGGACAGGTCCTTCACCAGACCCTGGCTGGTCGCAGACCGAACCAGAATGTCGTCCAGATACCCCAGGACAGAGATGCCCTGGGCTCTCAACAAAGCCAGAACCGGTGCAAGCACCTTGGTGAATACCCATGGAGCCGAAGCGAGACCAAAAGGTAACGCCACGAATTGGTAGTGATCCTCCGCAATGGCGAATCGAAGGTACCTCTGGTGACCCTCGAAAATCGGGATGTGAAGGTACGCATCCTTCAAGTCGATGGAGGCCATGAACTCCCCCGGAACCAGGGCAGCCACCACCGACCGCAGGGATTCCATGCGGAACTTGCGAACCCGCACAAAGCGGTTCAGAGCTTTCAAGTCCAGAATTGGACTTACCTTGCCCTCCTTCCTGGGCACGGTGAACAGATTGGAATAGAACCCCCGAAATCTGTCCCGATAAGGCACCGGAACCACAACTCCCTGAGCCCGCAGGTCCCGCACCGCCAGGTGCAGATCCCGCAAACGCTCCGGAGACAGTTGAAGATTTGAGGGAAAAAATCTGCTCTCTGGCCGAGAGAGAAACTCGATCTTGTAGCCAGACCGAACGATTTCCTGAACCCACCTGTCCCGAACACGGGCCAGCCAAGGTTGAAGAAAACCGAGCAAGCGTCCCCCCACCCCAGAACTGGGTGAGGGCGCCCCTTCAGGCCGCATTGTTATGGGCAGCGGATCCGGACTGGCCGGACTTCTGCTTACCTGTCCACGGCTTCTTTTGGGAGCCTTGACCTTTGAATGGCTTGCCCTTATAGTGCGACCGAAAGGCACGAAAGGACCCCTGAGAGAGCCGAAAAGAGGCATGCTTCTTACCTTGAGCGCCCTTAGCCTTGTGGGATTGGGGCAAGAGCGTGCTCTTACCACCCGTGATCCCCTTTATCAGTGTATCCAAGGACTCGCCAAAAAGGCAAGATCCATCATAGGACAGATTGGATAAGGTCTTGCGCGAAGATTGGTCCACAGACCAACACTTCAACCAAACCAGGCGGCGAAACAACACCGCCACACTGTGCACACGTGCAGCCACCGGTACCTATATCCAAGTCCGCATCACACAAATAATTGACACCCTGATGGATTTGATCCACCATGGCCAACGTCGCCGGTGGGGCAGAATCAGCCACCAGGACGCGTCTAAGCACCTGCGTCCAATTCACGACAGCCTGGGCTGCCATAAGTGAAGCAAAAAGAGCTTTTAGCATAGAGCCAGTAATAGAATAAGTATGACGAGCAAGAGACTCCAGTCTCCTGTCCGTGGCATCCCGGAACACCGGGGGTATCCTCTGCAGGAACCGCAGTGGACTTATTCAAAACCGATATCGCGTGATCCACCGGAGGTGGCACACACCAACACTCATCAGTACCGGGCGTGAAAGGATAACGCAGCTTGAACCTACTCGGCACCGCAAAAGGCTTGCGTATATTGCGCCATTGTTCCTTAACAGCGCGCTGAAAATCATCAGTGCAGGGAAAAACCTGCGATGTCTTGCGCCTTTTCTGCGTCCCATAAGCGGCCAGGGCAGCAGGAGGACATGGTTCATCCTGTAAGCGCAGTGTCTGTTTGATAGAAGCAACCAATTCATCCATGAGTGCAAGCTCTTCAGACGAGCCAGGGGGAGAATTATCAACCCCTTCAAACTCTGCCTCCCCTTCAGACCCCACAAGATCCAGGGAGGAACGGGACCCCGATAAGGAGACCCCAGCCATGGCAGCCCCATCACCCTTCACCCTATGAATCAGAGGAAATTGAAACTCTGGGCCTTTTAGTGGATTGAGCAGCCACAAGCATTTGCACCTGAGCAGCAAGGTTAGCCACAACCGTAGCCAAATCACCCCCTGGGGGGGGGGGGGGGGGACACAGCAGTCCCTTGGCCTCCCACCAGGGTGGCAGGGAATTTGCTTTCCTGAGAATCCATGCCCCCAAGTATGTGGAAGAATAAAGGGTTAACTGCCCCTTTAAAAAGCGCGGCGAGCGCAGCCCACCACACACACACACACCAGCACAAGCCGACCCCCACAGGGAAAAAGTACAACTCAGGCAAGGATACAGGGATAGAGAGGTAAAAACCTGAAGAGACCGCTGCTGCTGCTGCCTCGATCGGTGCGCCCAGGGAAGAGGAAGTGATGTCACGTAGGGCGCTCTATTAAAGCCTATGGAAGGCTACAAAAAAATGGCCGCCTGCAGTGCTAACATGCGGCCGGAGCGAGCGCTGCCAAAATGGCGGCGTTTGGCGCCGAAACGCCGCTCCTCCACACACAGTGAAACCGCCAAAAACACATGCAGTAAAGTAAAATAATGGCGGACCGCCGCAGCGATCGCCGCAAATGTGCATAACACGATACAATCATGCCCCGCAGCACACAGCCTGTCACACAGTAAAACACAGCACATAATCTGACACAGAACAGTGCAGCATAGCCCCCCTCCTTGCAGCCCACAGAATGCAGCCAAGCAGACAGGGAGACCAAACAGTGTGAACAGAGGCAGGGTTTCACAGTCCCAGACTGACACCCCCCAAACAGACAGTTCCCCACACAGATACACTTACCTTCTAAATGGCGTGGGGAACCCGCACAAGCGAACAAGCCACTGTACATGGGACAGGGAGAGTCGCAGTCAGGACGCAGGAGAATTGCGTTGCGAAACCGCATGGCGTCCAGTCAGGTAGCCACCTCACCATAGCATCCCTGCATCGAACAGGGATGGGTCGTTCAGAGTGCCAGGAAAAGTACCTGACTGAACGCTCGATGGCAAGCTGGGAAGCCACTAACCCACAACCTGCGAGCAGGGGAATCAGCCCGAGACCCAGCCCGCATGATCCTCTTCATCAGAAGACCTAACTAACGCTGACAAAAGTAACAGCTAAGTAAAGAGAGAGAAAAAAAACTCAAATAAAATCAAAAAAGAAGAGAAAGGCTGAGACAAAATGCCCCAGCATAGAGACATCCAGCTACTCCTGACAAGCTAGACATTGAAACTGAGGTATGGATACAGGAAGTAGGGAGGTTATTGACTGAGGGGACCACCCCCTGGGGGTGGGATATGTTAAAAGCTTTAATATCGACATATCCTGTTGCCTAGCTACTCCTACGGAGCAAAGGTCATTAACCCCATAGTGACGAATATGAAGTGGCGGCGACTGTCGGAGGAGGTAAGAGAAATCTCTTTGCAGAGGTCTAGTGTGGAACTGTGCAAATGGAACCGCTTTGAAGGTAGACACCATCAGGCCCAGCACCAGCATACAAGTCCTGAGAGACAACCGACTGCTGGACAACAGAAGTCAAACAGCAGCCTGCAGCTTCTAGGCCTTTTCAAGTAATAGAAAACACCCTGGCTGAGGCCGAGTCTAGAGTCAGACCCAGTCAGCCAACTTGGTGGACGGAACCAGAGCAAACATCTGGAAGTTTAAAGTCTCCTGAACAGTCCACACAGTCGTGTCCAGGTTGTTCTGTAGAGCAGTCGGAGACTCTGCTCGTAGATCGTCCAGGTACAAAAGCACCGCAATCCCCCCCGCTGTCCCAACAATGCTAGCGCCGGGGCCAACACTTTTGTGAACACCCGAGGAGCTGAAGCGAGACCAAAAGGGTAACACCATGATTTGAGCATGCTCCTCACTCATAGCAAGAGGAGGAAACGCTAATGACCGACATATAATGGAATATGAAGGTAAGCGTCCTTGATGTGGGGATGCCACTACAGTACAAATGGACCCCATTTGGAAATTGTGTACCTGCACAAGCGGTTCAAAGCCTTGAGGTCCAAGATTGGACATACCTTGCCTTCCTTCCTGGGAACTGTATTTCATTAGAAACCTTGAAAACCTTTCCGAACAATCACCCCTTGTCTGGGAACAAACGCAGACTGGAAGGAAAGAACCTCGCTGGAGGATAAGGCCGAACACCTCAGACACGGGTGAGGGTGACCCTTCAGGCAGAAGAGGGCTTTTCTGCAGGTCTGGAAGAACCCGCTCTCTGTGACGAGACTCCTCGCCCCTGGCAGCCTGTGGAAGAAGAGTAAGACTATCCTGGAAGACTGGTCCACAGATCAGCATTTCAGCCATATCAGGCGCCGAAGGACCACTGCTGCCACGAACAGCCTAGAAACCAAGGGACCTGCATCCAAAGAGGCACCACAGACAAAACTGCAACCCCTAGACCAGGCATGTCCAAAGTCTGGCCTGCGGGCCAATTGCGGGCCTGCTTTAATACGGCCCCACGGGTGATTTGGAAAAATCTATTATTGTGGCCCCTGTGAATCCCTGAGCGCAGGACCCCTGGGATCTCTGTATCTTTCAATGCCGCGGGACTGCACATATGCCATATTAGTTCTTTTACCGTTCATTTTATACATCCTCTTATATATGCTACTGTTTTGAATGACTTCTACTCAAAAAGATGATCAATCCCGGCCCACTGCATCCAATCTTAGTTTTTCCTGTTACTTGTGAATACACTATTGTTAACACCCACCGCCCGCCCCCGCCAGCTTTATATCCCTTGCTTAATATGGCCTCGGACTAAGTACGATTAGGGAGCACTAAAAAACACAAATAAATCTGGCGCTAGTATTACAGGACCAGTGCCCTCTCCATGATAATTGGCATAACACCTGGGGGTCAAGTAGCAGCTGTGTGGGAATAAAAACACACCAGGAGGGATGTTCAAAAAGTATCAGTCACACAAGGGTTAACCACATATAAAGCACTATATGAACCCACCGATGAGGATTACTGATGGCAGCAATAATAGTCATGAATGATGCCAATGTAGTAAATAGAACATTGAAAAAAGTTGTCAGGACAACCACACGAGAATTAGGCACTCCTCACGCTCCTTTGCATTGGGTCACCGCACATGCCGCTTACCACCAGCGGCTTTATAGCGGTTCAAGCCTAGTTTTGGTCCTCCTTCCCCCAGGGTCCAACGTTACGTCCGGGTCCCCTTCCCGGTCGGCACTCATTGTGGGTGATCGGAGCGGCCACAGAAGGCGATCCTCCTTGCCTCCTATGCCGGGCATTGTGTGACCGCTTTTCCACCCTTCCCTGTCCAGGATTGAGGCATTCCATTATCTCCTCACAGCCCGAGCAAGGAACAACTGTCCACCCTGCTGCATTGTTCCTGGCTGGTTTTATGTCTTCACACACACTGGATGGTCACCAAGCTGTGAGTTTTTAATCCCTTATTTTGACTTCATCATTGCAGATCCAGCAGGGGTCAATGTACAAGGTGTACTGCTGTTTTATACATGCATGGAACTGATTTTGAATAAAACTTTTCAATGTTCTATTTACTACATTGGCATCATTATGACTATTATTGCTGCAACCATAAATAGAAGTGCAATAAAAAAAACTGTAAACAAGATTTTCAAAGCATGCTGATGAGGAAATTATTCAAAATAGAACCTAGAACTGTTATTGCTGGAAATGAAGTAAGCAGTTTTGTAGTTTTTTTTTTAATTGATCACTTTTTAGTTTATCACTCCAATTAGTCACATAAAAACCTACATACAGTAGAACAGTTTGCTTCCCAATTTTTTTTCTAGAAGAAACCCTCAAAGTGCTTTTTTCCACCAACTTCCAGGTACAGGCATAAACTCTCAATCCTGTTGTCCTCATGTACAGTAGTACAGTATGAAAATTGTAGGTGTTGTGATTACTAGTTTACACAGGCTCTACTATTCTGATACTGTAGAACACCCCATACATGTTTGTACTTCTGCACTGCCTAGGACTTCCACACTGAAGCTACACTTTTCAATATCTAAAAATGTGGTACCTGACACACTGAGCAGCATTACATGAAAGTTTAGAACTCAAACCACTTCTAAACTCCATCCCTTCTTACTGATGTGTACCATTGGTACAATTGGTTCCTACCACCTGTCAGTAAAAAAACACAAATTCATATACGTGTCCTCTAGAGGCAGCTCATTGCAATTAGGATCAGTGTTACCTTTTGCAGCAGGGCAAAATCCAAACCTTTCACCAAGTGAGTGTGCTCCATGTCACCACCCAAGAACTTGGACTCCTGGATCAACTGACGCCTCTTTTCTGCTGCAGATTTGTCACTGAATAGAAGAGAAAGCAGTGTTAACCAACTTATCTTTTAACAATTAGAAACTCTTTCACTTTGTCCATTCAACGCAAAGGGACCGATTCTCTTAAAAGAATAGCCCTTCACCCACTTATATTTGCCTTCCCTGCACTTTTCCATAACTCCATTCTGTCTAAAACTGGAGTTCAAACCTTGTATCAGATTGTCATAGCTTACACAAAGTAAATATCTTGCTACCTTTCCTAATAGGACAGTGCTCAGGCCTCATAATTGGCCACAAAGACTTAAAAACATTGCACCCTGAGAGTTCCAAAGAAGTACAAAGCAGAAGAGGAATGTAGCAATTTTATTTTAATTTCGTTTTTTTCTGGGCTAGCTAGGGAGATTTTTTACCTTACTTTTTGTTCTGGTTCTAAGTGAGGAGGAAATCTTCCCAACTGGTGTACAAAGACCAGAAGATTTAACCTTTTCCTTCTCTATATGAAACCAAAGTAACAGTTCTGGCTGCAGGTTAGATTTTGTAATTTCATTAAAAATATAAACTAAGGCCAACCATACATGGGTTGAACTCCAAACTAATTTTCTTTCGAAAATTGTAACTAAGACTATTCGTTCGAATTTCACACCATTATTTGGCTGCAGCAATGCTTGATCGAAATTGAGTGATAGGCATGTTGGAAATGTTTGGAAAAACAAACTAAATTTGGAATCCATGATGGGTGAATCGTGTGAGAAATATAATCGCATGGGCTGTGACCTGGAAAGAAAAGGACTCCCGGACACTAAATTTATTTTCTGTAGCAACATGAAGTGAAATTAAAAGCGTGGTTGGTCGAATTTTGAAATCAATGCTGGCACCATCGGATTACAAAACACACAACAGTTGTATGGACCGATCATTTCTCTAAAAAATGCTGCTACTTCAGATTAGCAGGCTTCATTTTATGGACTTCAAAGTACTTGTAAAGCAAAGTAACTTTACTTTCATTAAATAAAAACGTCTAACTGTTTCTAGCAACTTACGCTTCTGCTGTTGGGCCTACTGCTCTGTAGTTGGCTGTGGTGCTGATAAGTTCTGTTTCTTCGTAGTCCTTATTGACTCCATCACGTCGTTCCTTGGCTCTGTCTCTGTATTTCTCTGCAAGCTCCCTCTCCCGCTCAATCTCCTGCTGCCGTAATTTTGCATAATAGCTGCACATAAAAGAACAGAGATGTTAGAGCTGCATGAAAGAAAATGACTGCCTCGATCTCTGCCTCCACAAGAGAAATGGAATTATTTCCCAGAAGACTTCACATTAATTCCACATATATTTGTCTCCCCTCTTCATTATAGTTCACAATTTTGCTAGGAGGGATTACCAGTACATTAATATATCTTATAAAAAGGAACAATACAAATGTTGATCCCTATCTGTAAGGAATGGGATAGGGGAACAACATTTATTTTACTGCACTTAGTTTACATTGCACCATGATGAGAGATATATATACATATATTTACACACACACATACACACACTTTGTATACTGGAATGGAATTTATAATAATGTCCTCTTTTCCCTCTAAATATTTTGATGAAAAAAAAAGTCCCATTGTGTATGGCCTGTAATTTTCCTAAATAAAAAAATGTATAATAAAACTAAGAATCTGTCACAGTACAATACCTTTTTTTAAAAAAAAATATGAATTCTTTATTCAGTTTAAACTCTTCCATACAGAATACAAAATGAAGAGGACAAAGCCTGTGAACAGAATTGAACTACATCTTTATTATCAATATAGTTCCAAACAAAATTAGTTAAATTGCTTTCCTCCCTACATCAGCATTGCAGTTATAAGACTTTTTCCATAGACTGTATTACGTTATACTATATAAAGACAATTATATAATGTTGCTGCTACCTAACAAGAATCAACCTACTGTTTTTCATCCGATTTACCTTTTTTTCTTTCTTCTGCGGGCAGCTGGATCTTCATCCTCATTATATTCACGTGGCATTCTAAAAACGATAAAACACACTGATAGGTCAACACTAGTTAAACAGCATACGAAGTCTTAAAATAATCTACTCTTCCAACAAGTTCACATTAAATAGGTAGCTTGTGACATTCACAGCTAAGAAAATGCTTACTCATGATGGCGAGATTTAGTAGGGGGCGCTGAAGATGGAGTAGACCGAGGGGTCATAAGAAGTTTACGGAAGTCTTCATTTGTAAGTTTTGACCTACAAGAAACAAAAGATTATGTAAAAAAAAAGAAAAAAAAAAAAAAAAAAAGGGACACAAAAAGACATAGAAGGAATTATATGTTGGTTAACCTCCCATTTTTTGACAAACCATGTTTTAGAGGGGAAAACCCCAGGGGACCAGTGGGATAAGGCTGCAAAGAGCACTTTAAAGGATTTAGTAAGATGACAGAGTGGTAAAATCAGCCATACCATTCCACATCTTTTACCCAGCATCCCTAACCACAGACAAGCACAGCTCAAAGCGATTGTAAAACGTTCTTTTTCTTCCCCACAGTATCTCTACTTGTGATGCCTGTACAAAGAATTGGGGGATGGGGGTAGGGGGATCAGTCATTACCATTTCATGAAGGAACAGACAACAATACAAACATTGTCCCTAGTTTTAACCTTTCCCCTCTCTACTAAAAAGGTGTTTTTGTCTGTTTACCAACTGGAAGTTATTTTCCATTGTTTTCTGTCTTAACAGGAAGTGGGATGAAATCTTCCCAGTACTGAAATAAGTGGCAAAAAACTGACAGAGGCTTTAAACCCCTTCCTACACTTTCCAAAATAAAATGAAAAGCATTGCCCGGAGTATAGCTTTAGGTAGCATAATGAGGCCATAGGCCAAATTGAGTCTACCACTCTGTCAAGCCTAAATTCCGTGACATTGTAAAATTAGGTTTGAAATTAGTCAATATAACTTAAGACTCTGTTCACATGCCAATGTATAGTTACTTTAGATCAAGGGTCTTCAAACTATGGCCCTCCAGCTGTTCAGGAACTACAATTCCAATCATACCTAGTCATGTCTGTGAATGTCAGAGTTTTACAATGCCTCATGGGATGTGTAGTTCCACAACAGCTGGAGGGCCATAGTTTGAGGATCCCTACTTTAGATTCATTCCTAACAGGAGACACACTGCTGTATTAGGTTAGGTACTATCTCAAGGTTCCTTGGCAAACTTACCATTAGCTTTAGAAGATTTGTCCAGCCCTGGAATAATTATTAGACACCTTTCACACGATCGGACTGATCAGATCCGCCTGCGTTTTTCAGGCAGACCCAATCGCACCACCCATTGTCCTCTAAGGGGAGGCGGATGCCAGCGCTGACATCCAATTTGACAAAATTCACTGAAAACAAACGTATACATTTGCCATCTGTCCAGAAGGTCGGATTGGATAAAAAATAGACAGGCTGAGAGCGAGACGAACCTGTCATCTGCCTGCTCAGCGGGGATCAGATAAGCAATCCCCTCTAAGCAAGCGGAGTCGGTCAAAACTGAGCCGTCCCGTGTAAAAGCGGCCTTAGTGAAGACAAATCACCCTATGCTTGGTGTAGTACTTACTGGAATGAATGCAAATCTTCCACCTCATGGCCATCAGGAGCCAGAGGATTGGAGAACAGCTCACCTGGAATTTTAGGAAAGAAAGGTAGTCATTAAATATACAGTAAAAGAAAAAAAAAAAAAACGACATACATTCATCCTTCTGAAAATAAACTACTCCTACAGAAAGAGACCTTGCCCCTTCAGGGCAATCGCCAGTCCCCACTGCTGTCACATGAAGTGTGGGGTGCATACATTTAAAGTGGTTATAAAGGCTGAAGGTTTTTTTTATCGTCATGCATTGTATGCATGATGGTTAAAAAAAACCTTCAGTTTGCAGCTCCCCCTCAGACCCCTATTACTCACCTAAGCCTGATCTTGATCCAGCGATGTGCATGAGAGTAGCAGCTCTCCCGGGTCTCTAGCTCCTCATTGGCAAAGATGCAGCAGCAGGAGCCATTAGCTCCACTGTAGGACTGTATATACACAGAGAGAAAGGCTCGGGAGCGAGCAGGCACGAGTGCTCCCATAGAAAGCGGCTTGCTATGAGGGCACTCAGGAGAGGGCAGAAGGCCAGAACACAAGCAGGGGACCCAAGAAGAGGAGGATTGGGGCTGCTCTGTGCAAAACCGTTGCACAAAGCAAGTAAGCATAAAGCATGTGTTTTTTTAACCACTTGCCGACCACGTACAGGCAAAGTGACGTAGTACTACGTCGCTCGCCTGAGAGCCTCTAGGGGGCGAGCGCGCCGCCGGAGGCGCTCTCCCACCCCCGCTCATTCCCTAACATGTCCGCACGTGTGACCAGCGGACCCGATGTCCGCCAGTCACTCGCGATGTCCTGCTGGAGAGGGAGAAAGGCAGGCGGCTGATGTAAACAAAGCCGCCTGTCATTCTCCCTGATCTAACTGCAGAGATCATATACGATCCTGCTATGTAGGATTGTATGTCTCTGTGGTTACATCACTAGCCACGCCCCTTTACAGTTAGAAGCACGCCCCTAGGGACACACTTAACCCCTGCATCACCAATAAAGTTAACCCGTTCCCTGCCAGTGTCATTTTTACAGTAACAGTGCATATGTATAGCACTGATTACTGCAGTAATGTCACTGGTACCCCCAAAAGTGTCAAAAATATCAGTCAAGGGTCCGATCTGTCTGCTGCAATGTCGCAGTCCCGAAAAAAAAAAAAATCGTAGATCGCCGCCATTACTCGTTAAAAAAAAAAAAAAAAACAATAAAAATGACAAAAATCTTTCCCTTAGTTAGTAAACGCAATAACTTTTGTGTAAACCAATCAAAATACGCTTATTGCGATTTTTTTTACCAAACATATGAAGCAGAAAACAAATTGGCCAAAAATGTTAAAAAAATTTTGATTTTTACATTTTTTTTTTGAGAATGTTATATAGCAGAATGTGAAAAATATTGTTTTTTTTTTTTTTTTTTCAAAATTGTCGCTCTTTTTTTTTGTTTATAGCGCAAAAAATAAAAATCGTACAGGTGATCAAATACCACCAAAAGAAAGCTATATTTGTGGTTAAAAAAAAGGACAATAATTTTATTCGGGTACAGTGTCGCACGACCGCACAATTGTCAGTTAAAATAACAGTGCCGAATCCCAAAATAGAGCCTGGTCAGGAAGGGGGCAATTCCTTCTGGTCTAAGAGCCGGTTCACATAGGCGCGACCCGACTTGCCGGGGCGACCTGTGAAGTCGCCGTGCGCAGCTCGCACCGCGACCTCGGAGCGGCATGCATGGACTTCATATCATTGAAGTCAATGCAGGTCGCTCCAGGTCTCTCCAAAGTAGTACGGGACCATTTTTCCAAGTCGGAGCGACTTGTGTCGCTCCTATTAGAACGGGTCCTGAGCTAATCTATGGCAGGCGACCCACGGGGACTTGTCAGGCGAAGTCCCCCCAGTGTGAACCGGCTCTTAAAGTGGTTAAACATTCTTTGTAATAGAAATAAGCAGGATAGGTCCTCTTTAATGTGAGATCTGGGGTCAAAAAGACCCTATCTACCCTTAAAAGCAAAAAATAAATAAATAAAAGTCTTTTTCTTTTCAGCGTGAGAAAAAAAAAAAAAAAAAAAAGGGCCCTTTAAGTCCGTTGGGAGGAAGCAACATACGAGGTTGCTGCAGTCCTCCAAGGCCATAAAGTCGAGTGGCGGCCATCTTGCCCTCACTCAACTTCCTGCCTGGGACATGGATGGACTGGATTGTTTTCTCCCGCTACCGACAGCGCCGGTAAGCGGGGAAAACCACCAGGAAGGCACCACTCCTGCCGCCCATAAAAGTGATCCTGCGGCGAATCTGCCGCTGTATCCACTTCTTATGTGAAAGAGGACCTGCCCTGTATGAAAATACCGGGGTTAAGGCTGCTATCTGCTGCCTCAACACCGATATTTAACGTCAAAGTTAAATGCGTCGGGCAGTCCGGAAGCGCTTAAGGTTTGCCAAGTTAGGTATTTATTTACTCACTGCAACCTCCTTATCTTTTATATCATTTTACCAACAACTTGGGTAATTTATTGCATTTGGTTGCACTAAAATTCCCTTTAGTGTTTTGTACTGAAATCTTGCGTTTCCTAGACCTTTGCGGTAATATTGCGTGACATAAACAATTTGAACTACCGCTATTTTATTCTCTACGGCAGGGATCTCCAAACTATACTATTGTAGTTCCAGTTGTTCAGGAACTACAATTCCCATCATGCCTAGTCACGTCTGTGAATGTCATGCCTCATGGGACGTGTAGTTCGGCAACAGCTGGAGGACCATAGTTTGGAGATCCCTGCTCCAGGGTGTCTGCTTTTAGAAAATATTTAATGTTTGGGGGCTTTATGTAATCTTTAGGCCTAAAAGGATTTTTTTAAAACGTGTGCACCAAATGCAAAAACGAAGAAAGGGTTTAGGCAGAGGAATGAGGAAAAGGAAGGTAAAGCTATGTACACGATGTGTGTGTGTGTGATGTATTTCTATGCATACACTCCTATACCGACCTCCCCTGTATGGGGGGCCTCCTCTGTCCTCTACACCCCCAGTCACACTATACCGCCCCGTTAAATAACATTATCTCTTATATTAACTACTTACTGTCCCTCTCAGGCATCTTTGCAGTCGTATCAACAGCAAACCGGAAACAGGAAATACTACAGCGCTCCCACAATTCCCTGCACACCGACACGACCTGCAGGAAGCTTCCTATTGGACCAATGAGTGAAGCAGAGGGGATGTGCCGCGATTGGGAATCGTGGGACAGCGATTGGCTGAGCCGCTGTTGGTCTCGGCTCTGCAAAAAGCTCTGATTGGAGGCGAGCTGGGCATGTGTGTAAAGTGAAAATGGCGGCTACCATAGTGAGAAACATCGGGTCAAAGCTGGGCAGGAACCTGAGGGAGGTCAGGATCCATCTGTGCCAGAGGTCTCCGGGGAGTCAGGGGGTCAGGTGAGCATGGTGGGGGTGCAGGGTTTTAGGACTGGGCTGAGGTAGTGAAAGGACAACGGTGTCACCTTCCTGACAATGTCATATACACTGGCAGAGCTGTCATTGGTAAAGATGTGAGGGGAGAGAAGTTTCTGCCTCACACATGGGATTACAAAAGGTCCAGAAGGATTGTGAAATTAGACGCTTCATTGCATGTGATTCGGAACGCACTGCTCTGCAAATCACATGCGATGTCTGTGCGATGCCAATTCAGCCATACAGATTGTATGGCTAAATTTGCATCGCATTCGGACCAAAGTCGCACAGGACCCTTTTTTTTATCCGCACCAGAATCGGATTGGGTGTTCACGCCTATGCGATCTGATTCATGTCCAAACTGACAGTTCACACTGTGATCTGATCTGGGGGTGTCGTTAACTTTGTATTGACACCCCCAGCGATTTGCATATGGCAGTGTGAACTGCCTGCAAGACGAGTGCAATGCGGAAACACGCAGTGGATTCCCAGGGTTCCAGCATCACATGTGTGAACCGGTGTTCTGTCAGAATACCATACCCTATCAGAATTCCATACCGCTGTCATTTCCGGCTGCGGATCAGCTGTGGCTACATCATGAATCAGCTGTAGCCGCGTCACAAATCCTACTGCGCATGCACAGAATAGGTAGGGCATTTTGATGACATTGTAAGGGTCAGGCAAAACTTCTAGTGTACATGCGCATGTGCACCAACGGGTCGGGCAGCGGGATCTCTGATAACAAACATCCATCCGATCTCCATGGCCCGCACTGCGCAGAGCCGATACTGCGCAGAGCCGACACTGCAGTGACCCGACAATCCGATCTCCATGCCCCACACTGCACCGACCAGACAATTAGACAGTGGGCGTGCTCGTGTGGGTAGGGAATAGGATTGTCCCATTGTCGGCTCGGCGCAGTGTATGTCATGGAGATCGGATGGATGTTTGTTATAAGAGATGCTGCTACCCGATCCCTTGGTGTGCATGCTCCCGCTCATGCGCAGTAGGACTTTTGCCTCACCCCCCCCCCCCCCACCCTTACGATGTTATCAAAATTCCCTACCTATTCCGCGCATGCGCAGTAGGACGTGTGACGCGGCTACAGCTGGTGCATGACAAGCCTGCCCTGGAAATGATGTAGGTAGGGAAATCTGATGGGGTAGGGTTTTCTGATAGAACACCGGCACTGAGGCGAAAAACCAAACCGGACGCAGTACCTTTCTTTTCAATCCAGTTTGGCCCTGGAGCAATTTTTCTTTTCTTTGTCGCATCCATGTAAAAATCCAAATTTTTGGCAATAAAATTACGTAAACTCCCAGAGCGTTATATATTTTCTGGAAACTGAGGCCCTGTAGAATAAAAAGATGATAGTTGCACTTTTTTTTTTTGTGTTCTATGATAT
This sequence comes from Pelophylax lessonae, assembly GCF_965119305.1. Classification (NCBI taxonomy): domain Eukaryota; kingdom Metazoa; phylum Chordata; class Amphibia; order Anura; family Ranidae; genus Pelophylax; species Pelophylax lessonae. Next base: position 423,231,127 of record NC_138771.1, read on the forward strand.
TCGTGCAACGGTGTATGCAAATTTTCTAGAAAAAATAAAATGAATTTTAGTGCAAAACCACACCATTTAATACCCAGTTTTGGTTAAAAGATGATGCTGCATTGAGTAAAGAGATACCTAACATTCCATGTTTTAAAATGGATGTGCACCTGCGATATTGCCAAAAACTATAGTGTTCAAAAAATCACCATAGGTGACGTTTAAAAGCTGTTACAGCTCATCAGTTTAGAATTTACTTGGAGCTGTTGTGCTAGAATTATTGTTCTCACTCTGACGCTCGCAGTGATATGTCACATGTGTGGTGTTACTGGTGTACATACACATACGCACCCTGGGCTTGCGTTCGCCGTCTCTACTTCTCTGCATCCAATTCGCATGACAGAGCCGGATAATAGATTAATAGTGCCGGAGAACACAGATCAGGGGTGGCCACGGTCTGCACTGGAAAAGGGTCTGGTGCATCTTTGGCTCCATTTTAGGTCCGAATTCAGGCAAAAATTTAGACCTGTTTCACACCTGAAACGGAGAACAGGGATGCACCGGACCCCCTGCTGCAAGCTGCAGCTAGTGTGATCCCGGTCTTCCATAACCGCTACTTGATAAAAAAAAAAAAAAAAAAAAATGTAGGTAAAACACAATCCAGAATTACAGCAGATTGCCGCCTCACCACGACTTCCAGAAAATGAAACAATACTTGTGTACTTAGCTGCAGTTATAAGTGTAACCGTGCTATACACCCCTAGTCTTTTCTAGCACAAATATCGTTTTTTTTGCAGGATTTTTATACCAGCACAGATGATCGGTACATTTTTTAGTGTTGTGTGCGTGTATGATGTACAATTGTAGCTTAAAATCCTTAAAAGTGGTGGCTGTATTATTTTTCCTTTTTTAGACTTTTGTTCTTTATTTTCACCTGATGATCCAGCCAGGATAACACACTTGCTGTCATAGCATGTCTCCACTCTGGATGGAGGAGTAATGGAGTCACTCTTGGACAGTAGCATTGTCAATTTGGGGAGAGGGTAGAGTTAAGGGCCATACACACTATAAGATTTTCTGAAGACTTTTTCCTTCAGATTTACCTTTTCTATGTAGTACAAGGGCCTGCCAGATTGCATACAAATTGAAAGTGTTTAGGTTTGACCTCATATTATATGGTTTTGGTAAATCTAAAGGAAAAAGTCTTCTGAAAATCTTATAGTGTGTATGGCCCATTAGATGTGCTAGCAGATTTAGATGAGTATGACGTTTTTAAAGTGGATTTCCAGGCTAGAACAAAAGCCCCGTACACACGTACCGATTGTCGGCCGTAAATATTCGGCCAACGACCGATCGGCCGATTGTAGGCTTGTTAGTATGATGCTTCCGACAGCACGCTTTCGGCCAAACAGAATCTGTCGTGCAAGCATTAAAATTTTTGTTGGCCAACACCAGAAAGGCCGATTGTTTGCCAGTCAGTACAGAATTCGGCCGACAAACAGCAGATTTGCAAGACTGGGCATGCTCAGAAAAGAAAAAACACAGGGAAAGTTAACCATCACATGACATCACTTCTGCAGTCGGCTGTTGTTGGCCGACAAAATTCGTGTGCAGTCTTTTGCTGTTTTCAACAGACACGACAGCCCTGGACAAAAGACGGCCGATCGTTCGGCCGACGATCAGTACTTGTGTACGGGGCTTAACTAAGCTCAAAACTGCTCCTTCTAACTATGGCCCTCCAGTTGTTCAGGAACTACAATTCCCATCATGCCTAGTCATGTCTGTGAATGTCAGAGTTTTACAATGCCTCATGGGATGTGTAGTTCTGCAGCAATTGGAGGGCCGTAGTTTGAGGATCCTTGTTCTAACATCTATATTTGCTACCCTGTAGAAGAAAAGTGACATACATACCTATTCTCAGGGTGCTCTGGTCCAGTCACGTGAGTAGCAACCAAGGGCTGGCTTCAGGGGAGAGGAGAGAGCGCTCAATAACAGATGGAATTCCTGGGTAGTGACCTCACCCATAGGCTTACTATGAAGCATCCATTGTCAGCTGTCCCTCCTCTCCCCTGAAGCCGGCAGACTGAAGCTCTTGGAGACTAGGTAAGTATATGCATCTTTCTTCTACAGGGTACTTAGTCTAGATGTTAGAAGGGGGTGGGAGCAGTTTTACGCTTAGTTGTAGCCTGGAATTCCACTGTAAGGCGGAGATCTCCAGCTAATACTTGTTCAACAGTTACAGCAAACAGGATAAAGGTTTACAAAAATCAAACAAATATGACTATTGCACCTCTGTTGGTGTTAAAGAGGAACTAAAGCCTGCAATACTTCTGTTTCAAAGGTCCCTTGATGGCACCGGCATCTTCACCTCAGCTTTTTCCAGGTATTGGTCTTTGGCTGTCTTGGTGGGTCGGTGCAGGATGACCTCACTCCTGCACTAGAGTAGAGTCATCTCGGCACACAGCCACTATGTAGGAATGTAAACTGAGCTGTGCATGCACAGCTCAGTCTCTATTCTACAAATAGCAAGCCAGCAGGCATTTTATTGTGGAAGAGACATTGCACTTGTCTTCTGCAATAAAAAGCTTGGCTGCTCACATTTTTTCTTTTTAATTTGAGAATTTAGTTCCACATTAAATTATTTTTCTTAAAGTGGTTGCACAGTTTAGGAGATACTTGCAGTGCATGCAGCCGATGACGTCATCGGCGCATGCGCTCTGAAAAAACGGCTGCCCATGCTGTTTCTTCAGAGCCCAGTGCCGTGACTGGCGGATCCTGCACGCATGCACGGGAGTGACGTCACGCAGCTCCGGCCAGTAATACTGCCGGTGTCCGCAGACCTGGAAGAAGACGGGTGAACATGGATGCGGCCAGCAGCGTGGACATCGTGGGCTTCGTTGGAGGTAAGTGTCACATAATGTGCTAGTGTGCGATGCATACTAGCACATTATGCATTTACTTTGCATGGAAGGAAAAAAGAAAAAAAAAAATTGAGGAGTTTACTTCGTCTTAACTCTAGAACTGCTACTCTCAAACTGCTACTTTGGATAGCTTGGTCTGTTAAAGGAAGTTGAAAAAAAACAGACTAAGGGTCCATTCACACTAGCGCGACTTGGTCGCCTGACAAGTCGCGGTCGGTCGCTCGCCATTGAATAGTATAGGAGCGACACAAGTCGCTCCGACTTAGAAAAAGGGTCCTGTACTACTTTGGGGCGACCTGGAGGCGACTTGCATTGACTTCAATTATATGAAATCCCTGCAAGTCGCGCCAAGGTCGCCCCAGCAAGTCGTGTCGTGCCAGTCTGAATGGGCGCTTACAGGCCAGACCACTAGGTAAAAATAAAGGAAAAAAGCCAAAAAAAGAAAACAAATTTAGATTTGATGGCTTGACAGTTTGGTCAAGAGTACAGGCAACTGTAACAGCTATCACTCACAGCATGCCCTAAAAATTAACTGTTATGAAACGGTAAAATCAATAGGTTGAGGTCTGCTTTAAAGCAGAACTAAACCCTCCTATCGTTTTCAGCCAAGGAAGCTGCCATCTTGGCCTCTGTTTGACCTTTAACTGCCAAGATGTTGCATATGTGATCAGTTATGACACCAGCCCTTTGATGGTTTGACAGTTTGGTTGAGAGCACAACCAATGTGACAGTTAGATTCCCGGCAGGTGTCAGGAATGTAACTGTTTTTTTTTTTAAACATTTAAATCAATGGGTTTAGTTCTGCTTTAAGTTGGCCAACAAATGGTATTTTTCACTCAAACTCCAAAATGACATGGTACAACACTGTACTATTGTTTACATACATGTTGACTGCTGTTTTTTTGCAGAGGCAAAATAGCAATTGTATTGTGAAAGTTAATTTCTTTTTCATTCAATGAGAGACATTGCTGTTAACTGAAAATAAACCATATACAGTTGGGTTATACTGCCATTTCCAGGAGTATGTGCACAAAAAAATAACCAGGGCAGCTAGGACAACAGCTCACTCAAGTGGCTTAAAGCCCAACTCCAGACAGAGTATAGCATCAAGTTAATTAATCTCCTGGGATATTGATCTGGTCAGTTAAGTAGCAGTGGGGGTTGGTAATCAGTTTCAGCTGGTTTGGTGTTAATGAAATGAACAGCAGGTGCACTAGATGGGCAACAATGAGACAACCCCCCCCCAAAATAGGAATGGTTTTACAGGTGGAGGCCACTGATATATATATTTTTTTTTCACTACTCCTTTATTTTGACTGTTTTTGACTAGTTTTGCATTTGGCTAGGGTCAGTGTCACTACTAATAGCATGAGGCGATACCTGGACCCTATAGAGGTTGCACAGGCAGTACAACCCCTCCAGGATGGCACATCAATACGTGCCATTGCCAGAAGGTTTGCTGTGTCTCCCAAGAGCATGGAGGAGATTTCAGGAGACAGGCAGTTACTCTGGGAGAGCTAGACAGGGCTGTAGAAGGTGCAGGGCTGGTATCTGCTCCTTTGTGCACAGAGGAACAGGATGAGCACTGCCAGAGCCCTACAAAATTACCTCCAGCAGGCCACTGGTGTGAATGTCTCTGACCAAACAATCAGAAACAGACTTTATGAGGGTGGTCTGAGGGCCCAATATCCTCTAGTGGGCCCTGTGCTCACTGCCCGGCACCGTGGAGCTCCCTTGGCATTTGCCATTGAACACCAGAATTTGTAGGTTTGCCACTGGTGCCCTGTGCTTTTCACAGATGAGAGCAGGTTCGCCCTGAGCACATGTGATTGACATGAAAGGGTCTGGAGAAGCCGTGGAGAACAATATGCTGCCTATAACATCGTTCAGCACGGGCAGTTTGGTGGTGGGTCAGTGATGATCTGGGGGGGCATATCCATGGAGGGACACACTACAGGCTAGACAATGGCACCCTGACTGCCATTAAGAAGTGGGATGAAATCCATGAGCCCATTGTCAAACCCTACGCTGGTGCAGTGGGTCCTGGGTTCCTCCTGGTGCACTACAGTGCCCACCCTTATGTGGTGAGAGTATGCAGCCAGTTCCTGGAGGATGAAGGAATTGATACCATTGAATTGCCTGACCTACATCCAATAGAGCGCCTCTGGGACATTATGTTTCGGTCCATCCGATGCCGCCAGGTTGCACCTCAGTCTTTTTAAGAGCTCAGTGATGCCCTGGTCCAGATATGGAAGGAAATACCATCCTTTGTCTCATTAGGAGCATGCCCCGACTTTTCAGGCATGCATACAAGCACATGGTGGCCATACAAACTACTGAGTACCATTTTGAGTAGCTGCAATGAAGTTTCAGCAAAACTAATTAGCCTGCTGCATCATTTTTTTCATTTTGCTTTTTGAGGGTGTCTTTGAATTCAGCCCTCTGTAGGTTGATAATTATCATTTCCATCAAACCATGTGGCATGCTTTCATTCTTAACATTACCCAGTCTATATCAGTATAGATATCCAGCACAATATTTTTCCACCGTTGAAATCTGATGTGTTTTCAAAGTGTTCTTTTAATTTTTTTTGAGCAGTGTATTTACATTTGTTAAACATTTTACTATTTTTTAAAAACCCCAGTTTAACATTATTGAGGGGAGTGTACGCCTCACTGAGTGACCACTGGCCACATCAGCAGTGTCTAATAATAGAAAAAGGTGGTGTGTCTCTGCCATGATATTCATGCAGACTGTGTTTAGCTTGTAAATAGCGTTCGGCCCCTTTCACACTTGTGCGATTTTTACATTGATTTTGCAGCGATTTTGACTGGACTTGAAGCAATGCCTGGGTAATCTTGAGGTCCTCAAAAACGCATCAATACAGACCAAAGTAGTACAGGGACTACTTTGAAGATGTTGCGACTTGAAGTCACACAGATCTGAACGGTACTCATTGGAAATTATGGCGTTCGACTTGTCATTCAACTTTGCAGTCCCAAGTCACATAAGTGTGAAAGGGGCCTTAACGGATACACCCTTTGTTGGGGATCCTCTTTTCGGTGCAAAACTGGATGAAATTTTTAAGAATTACTCCTACTTATGCTTCCAAAAAAGGAAGAACTTTGGCATCATCTAGAAGTGGAAGATCAGTCCCAAATTTAAAGACAAAATTGAGCTCCCTCAATGTGAAAGCTTTAGCATCAAATTTTAAATTGCTCGCTCAGTGGAACTTGGTACCAGCTCAAGTCACTAAAGTTTCCCAAAACTCCTTCCAAACTTTCCAGGAATGTGATTAAATTGGCACATTTCAAAATATTTGGTGGACATGCGTGCATGCGCGTGCTTTGGTTGAACACTTAGAGCAGCCGTTATCAACTAGGGTTTTGTGGAGCCCAAGGGTGACGTGAGCTGTGGTGAATTGATCTCCAATTTCAGTGGTCCTCAACCCTGGCCTACAGGGCCCACTAACAGGCCAGATTTTAGGTATTACCTTGGGGAGATGCAGACTAGAGTACTGCAATCACTGAGCAGCAAATTATATCACCTGTGATGTATTTCAGTTATCTTGCAAATCTGGCCTGATAGTGGGCCCTGTAGGCCAGGGTTGAGGACCACTGCCCTATTTGATGGTGCCTGCATAGTATCTGAATTGATTCCACATGGCAAAGGCAGCAGCATGACTCCAATGATCTTTTTAGCTATGTAAAGGGTAACATTTTAACCAGCACTCTCCCTAATCACCAATCTAAGAGCCATTTTTGCCAATGACCCCTGATTAATTGGTTTTAATAGGGGTTCCCTTTGAAAGGAAATTTTTTTTAGCAGTCCCTCTTGGGGAAAAAAAAGTCTGACCTAGAGTGTGCCAAGTCTGCTTTTCCAACAACATTTTAATGAGTAACCAGAGGGAATCGTGCACTCTCCGTTCAAACTAATGACAGGGCAACCAAACAGTCTATAGCAAAATCATGGAACTCCACTAACTTAGATCCATAAGAGGTTAGATCCAGAGTATTGTAGATTATGTGCAATGACCCTGAATTATAAAATTACCCTCTTTGTGAAGGTGTGGTCCTCATCGATCCGACACTACCTCCCCATATTTTGTCTTCTGCCTCTTGAACCTTTAGATTTCTACTAAAAATCTTCCTAAGCTGGCCCAGAGGAGTTCCTGGACTGCAAACACCCTCAAACCCCCCCACTATTTTCCCTTACTTCTGCACTCTTCTTTTTTCCTTCCTTTGTTGGCGCACTACCTCACAATAATACAATAGAGCTGCTTAAAATTGTGCAAATCTACATTAGATTGGATTGCATAGTAACTGGTGTACTGTAACATTGTCAATGTTCTTTGTGTTTAACGTGTTAAAATCCTTAGTAAAAAAATCATTGAACATAAACTTTTGAGAGGCTTGATGGCAGCAAAAGTACTATTTTGCAGCAAAAGAGGTAGGTTGGAGCCCTCTTACAGCCCACCAATGTTTCCTTCGGTCCTTAAAGAAATTACTTATTGTAAACGATTACCTTGTAAAACAACCCATTCAGTTTAAAATAGAAATGAAGGGTAAAACATTTGTGTACAGATATAAAAAACATAAACATTTTCCCTCTTTTATAAGTAATCCCATACCCTCTGTTCTCAGCTGCATTAGGAGCCCAGAGAGCTAGGGGAGGAGAAACAGCAGCACAGTGATCTTCCCAGTGACAGGCTGTGAGGGGGGGGGGGGTCAGCTCAGATCTGATCATTGTAGGAGAGCAGGCTGAGTTCTCAACACAGCTAGAACACTGACCAGACCGTGCTCTCATGCCTAGTGTGGTAAATTTTTAATAGGAGAGCAGAAGGACTGGCAGGAACACCAGGGAGTTCACACAAAAGAAGCAATACAAAGAGGATACTTTTTCATAAAAGTACATGGTACCAGCAGTCACACATCAGAAATATGAAATGTTGCGTTTACATATGCTTTAAGAACAACCCAATATGACTCTGGCAGATCACTGCTTATAAATTATCTTTAGCATGAAGGTTTCCCTTACCTGTGTCTGGCAAAGTGGGGGGATGGCTTCTGTCTTTTGCAGACTTCTGGGTCAGTTACAGTATAGTTACTTCCCCTGGGTTCAAAATGTTTCTTCAGGCTTTTCAAAAAGAATCTCAGTCCATACCCAGGGAACGGGAATGTCTCTCAATGAAAATAATTTTTCCAAGTACACAAATGCTACTATTAAAGCCTACAACCTTACCCTCCTCACCCACTTTCTATTTTATCCCTACCCACCTCATTTCACACATTTATTTTCAATACCTTATTTTGGTAACCCTCTTTGCACTTTTAAAGAATCTCAACTAGGTGAGATCGCAGCTTCCAGGAATGTTCACACATCCCAGGAGGCCTCGGGGCATGCACTACAGTCATCAGGGGACACGGTTGCAAGAACCAGAAAGAGACAACTGGCCCCTGATGACTGTACAAAATGAAGGCAGTGGTGGTGTGGGATCTGGTGTGAGGTAGAAAGGCAAATCACTAGAGAACCTTGCTGGATTCCCTACGAATGCTATTTATACCTATGTGTTGTAACACATTGTAGCCCTTTACTCCCAACACATGCAACTAGGTGCCATTTATTTTAGGAGGAAACCCACGCACCTAGCGCCCGCACCACAACACACAGATGTGAACCATTTCTGCATTGTGGTGTCTTGCGTTAAAAAAAAAAAAAAATGATGGGTATGCATGCCTTAAGGCCCCATTCACACTAGTGCGACTTGTCCCGCGATTTTGGACCGCAAAATCGCATGACAAGTCATTTTCCATTATTTTCAATGAGCCCCATTTCATATCTGTGCGTTTTTGAAGTCGCACCGACTTCAAAGTAGTTCCTGCACTACTTTGCCACGATTTTAATGCGTTTTGAGGCATATAGCCTTGCCATTGCTTTCAAAATCGCAGCAAAAATCGTGCCGCGAAATCGCGGTAAAATTGCGTCGCAATAGTGTGAAAGGGGCCTAAGACACATGGTATGAAGGGACCCTAAATACCTAAACCATTTTTACTTGTAGATATTGCGGAGTATCCATGGAATTGTGATTGTCTGACCAAAAACTGTGCATTGCTTTTCTCATTAGTAAGATAACTCTGGCTATTGTAAGAATTGTGCAAGTTTCCTCCTTTTCTAGGCATGACTGGCTTGCCTACTGTGTGCATGCATTCAAAGTGTATTCATATTTAAAACTTTTTGTTTTTCCTATTTACATTTGTCTCAGTGAGTACTGCTGGCTGCAGTCAGTACAAGTAAGCATTTGACTTGGAACAGACACAGCAACCTTTGTAATCCTAATAACAGGGACACTAGGGCATTACATTTAAACATGTTCAGTTTATTTTGCTATCAGAGATTTGATATTTTTGAACTGAAATGCTTCTTTCTTTTTTCAGAGACTTTATTGAACAGAACTATGTGGAGCTGAAAAAGGCTAATCCAGAATTTCCTATATTAATCAGAGAATGCTCAGAGGTTCAGCCTAAACTATGGGCAAGATATGGTGAGTATTTGGTAACTTTTAAACACTGAGTAATACTGATAGTTCTGCTTTCCATAGAAAGCCCTTCTGTTTTTCTTTATTCAAAGGACTAAACACTTTTACCATCTAATTACACATTTACAGAATATCAAAATGAGTTTGGTAATAAAGCTTTTCAGTGACTGAGAAATATTGGATAAAGCTGCCCATACATGGCCCAATATCTACAAGTATTCAATTGCGGTGATTTTGGGCCATGTAGGAGTTTTTTGAATTGGAGACTGTCCACATGCAACCAGATTGCAATCATTTCTTCTAGTGTGAGGGAAAACGACTAGAGAGAACAATATAAATAATGCTCTGTTTTATGAATGGTAGTTTATATTAGGGCTGTAACTAACGATTATTTTCATAATTGATTAGTTGGCCGATTTAATATTTAGTTTAATTGGATAAAATAAACTGTGTGGCCAAAAATTTAGTTATGTAAAGTTTAAAAATGTATTCTTGAATATCTCTATGCAGTGTTAAATACAAATAACCAGCCTATATGGTGAGAAAATCTATACCTGTGCTCAAATCCCAATAGCTTGTACATGTATTTTAAACTATCAGGTGCTAAAGAGGTGTGACCACAAATTAACACTACAAATTCTGGATGGACTGTGTGTGAACTAAATAAGGCTCCTTTTACATGGGCGATCCGATCCGCCTGTCAGTTTTTCAGGCGGACCTGGACAGATGCTCCATGCATCCCGTGAAATCCGGACGGATGGAAACCCTCATTTCCATCTGTCTGGGGGATTGGATCAGATGAGAACTGACAGGCGGTTCGTTCTCATCCAATCTCCCCATAGAGGACAGCGGGGATCTGACTGCTCCCTCTCTGCACACAGAGCGGAAATGGAGCAGTCATCCGCCTTGTTAGCGGGGATGGGCGGATCGATACGCCGCTGAGCAGAACAGACTCTGTCCCGTATGAAAGGAATCTATCCCTGTTTTTTATTGTATAGTGTGCTGGAAAGGGTGCTCTGATACTAAAACCAATACCTTTTTTGCAATTCTTTTGACTTGCATTGAGTTCTGTTAAATTAAGTTGTAAGCCGCAATGAATTAAGAGATCCTAATTGCACTGATCTGTGGCTTTAAAATCACGCTGAAGTAGCGCAGTTTCAAAGCCACAGAAGAACTGTTCTTCAATATCCTAAAAAAAGGTGGCAATTTTTCATTAGTCTAAAAAAAAAAAAAATAGGTATCAGTAATTTGATATCGGGGAGTAATTGAGAAAAAGTATCAGTACTTCCTCTTCTGGGGTGCCCTGCCTGCGCTTCTTACTCCTACTGTCCTAAGAGTGCCCCTATAGCAAGCCACAAAGTATAATAGAGAGTTCCCCTATAGCAAGGTAAAATAAAACTGCCTTTAGAATCACTTCAAATCACTTACTTCTCCTTGCAAGGACTACTTGTCCCATGAGGCATTGCTCCTCGCACATTCACAAGCTTACTGACCCGTATGGAGGGTAGGAATGGGCTCGGGCATGTTCAGGATCCTGCCAGGAAGCCAACACTGCACATGGCTTATCACAGGCAGTGAGATATTTCCTGATCCACATCTGCACAGATCGGGAAATGGTCTCACTGCCTGTGATTAGCTGTGTCAGCTTCCTGGCTGGATTGGGCAGGTGGGATCCCGTACATGCTCGAGCCCATCTCTAATGGAGGGTGTACTGAGCTGTAGGTGCATTGCACTGTGTATACTGACATGTATGGATGGTGTACTGAGCTGCACTGTGTATACTGACATGTATGGACAGTGTACTGAGCTGCACTGTGTATACTGACATGTATGGACAGTGTACTGAGCTGTAAGTGTGCTGCACTGTGTCTTCTGACATGTATGGACAGTGTACTGAGCTGTATGTGTGCTGCACTGTGTATACTGACATGTATGGAGAGTGTACTGAGCTGTATGTGTGCTGCACAGTCTTCTGACATGTATGGACAGTGTACTGAGCTGTATGTGTGTTGCACTGTGTATACTGACATGTATGGATGGTGTACTGAGCTGTATGTGTGCTGCACTGTGTCTTCTGACATGTATGGACAGTGTACTGAGCTGTATGTGTGTTGCACTGTGTATACTGACATGTATGGATGGTGTACTGAGCTGTATGTGTGCTGCACTGTGTCTTCTGACATGTATGGACAGTGTACTGAGCTGTATGTGTGTTGCACTGTGTATACTGACATGTATGGATGGTGTACTGAGCTGTATGTGTGCTGCACTGTGTCTTCTGACATGTATGGACAGTGTACTGAGCTGTATGTGTGCTGCACTGTGTATTCTGATATGTAAACAAATAATGCATTCTGTATGCAGGCCAACTAATCGATTATGAAAATAGTTGACAACTATTTTCATTGATTAGTTGTTTTAGCCCTACTTTATATGTTAGCTATACAGGCTTTTTTTTTTTTCTTCCTATGAACGATTATATTTTCTGCTCCTATTTAGCCGGAGTTTCAAAACAGTTGCTGCCAGTCAGAAGGCTGACCTCATAGACTGCAGAAAAAAACAAAATGGAAGACTGTGGGATATGTTTACCAGAGGGTTTGAACATTTTCCCTCAATAAATTGTATCTGTGTTCATTTTGAATACCCAATCGCTTGCACAAAAATAAACAGGAATGTGCTTTTTCAGATTGAAGTAAACACAGTTTAAACCTTTACTCATAATATGGACTTCCTTTCATATGTCTTTCAAATTACCTTTAATTTATGGCATCCCACTACCTCCCGATTGCTCGCCTAGCCGATGGTGGCATAACGATCGCCCCACCCCTTCCTGGACCCAGTGTTTCACTCAAGGTGGAAGTATCGTTCAAATTCAATCCTGCTCGCGCATGGGTAGACACACAGCCGTTCTCTGCCATGTATATAGGGCCTTGTAAGATTTATGGTGTGCCACACATGCAGTGTAGGTCTCTGCCAGGTCCAAAATATCTGGTGGAGATCTGCATTGTGTGAACAGATGTTTCAAGATGGCAGCACAAAGAGACCTTCCTTCATCTGCAGGGAGAACTCCATGGACTAGTACATTTTTAATCAGACAGGGACTATTGTTAGAGATAAAATCCTTATCTTTCCTAAGTGAGCATTGTCTTTATTAAATCAGCCCTATTGTGTAAGGTCAGATTTTATGTGACCTCCAAAAAGGTTTCTCCTGTATTTTAGGTGTATTTGGCTGTTTAAGATGCCACCTAAGCCCTGCCTGCATTGGGCCACACTTGTTAGTGCCAAGCACATTGCAATGAAGGTCACGGTTTTGGTGCAAGGTAGAATGGCAAAGTACACCTTCACTAAGTGGGACCGCTGTATGCAGCTGGGGGGGTGCTCTGACGATTCCAAAAGAAAACCAATGCATGTGGAGCTCAAACAAACTTATGACCAGCTCTCCACCCTTTGCCCTTACGGTGGTCATAAAAATATGATCATTGCGGTCTCCAGCATAACTAGGCAGCAACATCTTGCCTTATGGTACTCAGATGCTGCCAAATTGGAGAAATAATGATCAGACAAGTCGGAAAATATGACAACTCCTGCTGTGTCCCAGGGATTTGCTGGCCTAAGAATTTTCAACATGTCTCCTTCATTACCCCAAAGCATCAACAAACCATTAGGCATGCTGACAGTACAAATTTATGTGCAAATCATGAGGAATCTATATCATGCCTAAATTTCCAGTAGCCGTCTAATGTTTTTAGCCAACGTTAATCCATTTAAGCTAAATGGAGGTGCTACAATTCCACATTTAACCTGTAGGTGGTGGTGCTGCCTATAAAATAAAGCTGGAATCATAGTTTTCTGGCTAGCCTGGACAGAAAAAGCTCAGTATCTAATAAATGATACTAAATAGCATGGTTACTAGAGGTTGGATTTATTTTCATTGTATTAATTTCTGAAGGAGTAAAGCTACTTTATAAATATAACATCCTCTGTGTAATTATATGGTTAGCATTAGACTAACTGCACGCTGAATATGCATTCATTTAGTCAAAAATGCTCGAAGCATCTCTATATTTAATTTAAACACGCTTAGTTTATAAAACATCTGTTTATCAGTCCTAATAATACTGGAAATGCTATTGAATGGTTATTAAATCCAGATATTTTTTTATGGCTATTCAAGGAAAATTGGTTTGCAGTCAGTACTATTTTTTTGGTTCTGCATACATGGGGGTTGATTTATCAAAGGCAAATAGCCTGTGCACTGCAAGCGTACTTGCTCTAGATCTGAGGGGAAGCTCTGAAATAAGGGAATACACTGCGGATTTCTCTCATCCAATCAGGTGCAAGCAAAAATGCAGTTTTATTTTCCTTGCATTTTCCCCTCAAATCTAGGACAACTGCACTTGCAGTGCACAGACTATTTTATTTGTCTTTAGTAAGTCAACCTCATGGTCCTTTTTATAATGTACAGTCTCAACAGTACTCTATTGTGTTCAATGCAGGAGTTAGTGCTGGCAGTTTCATTAAACCCCATACGCACTGTGCTTGTCAGTATAGCATGTACCATCAGTATACAAAGCATTTATCCTTCTGAATGGCACTGAGTGCTATCTATGCGCCCTGGTATATAAAGGCATCATCTAATTGTAATGTCAGTGGGGTTTTTTTTTTTCCCGTTGTGTGGTCCCAGTTCAGACACACTCAAGATAAACTTCTTCACACATGCCTGTATAATTAGAAAATGCTTTTTGATCTAATGCATGCATTTTATATTTGCAGAATTTGGAAAGGAGGTGAGCGTTTCCCTTAATAATCTAAAGGCTGAACAAGTAGCCAAAGCCTTGGAGTCTGTTGCGAACAGCAAGCCGTAAAGCATCCCATTTACCAAACCAATATATACAATTTGCCTTGATGGACTCTGTACAAGATGGCAAAGAAACTGCATTTTGGACTATATTATAGCAATTACATCACAGAAATCAAACTGCATTGACCCATATTTAACTTTATTAGAAAAATATATAAACACTTCTTGAACAAATGACAATAATAAAAAAAAAATCTTAAATTCTCCTTGTGTTGGCTTGGTTTATTCCACAGCTTTATGTCCTTCTGTATTGTGTTCTTTGATCTGCAGATTAGAAAATGTCACAATATTACATCCTCAATTTCTAATTGATTAGTTGCAATTTGTTTTGATTTTGTGTTTCCCTTCCCAGGAAGTAAGTAAAGCATAGCAAATGGAAAGGAGCAAGTAAAAGAGAGCCAAAGGGAAACTATAACCTTTTTACTCAGCGCTTATGGGACAAAGAACGAAAATTAGTGTTGTATACTACCAGAAAAGTGGTACCTCACTAATAAATGTACAGCAGCTGCTAAACAAATAATTAATATTGGAAAAGGTGTATAGATAAAAACTAGAAGGTAATATGTATACACGAGCAGCGCATCAGGACCAAATGTCTAAAGTCCTAGGAATGACCAAAAACTAGCCAATCCACATAATAAAGTGAAATCCTCTTCAGTGTTCAGATATATACAGGATGGTGTACACCTCCACCGCACCCAAGTAGTAAACACGTACCCTTAAATCTTGTATATGGCGCTTTTTGGAACTCCAGCCAGACTCCCCACACCGGTCCGCTCACATATATACCGACCAAGGACCTCTTGTCACGGGCCGCTGGCACTCCTCCAGATGTCTCTCAACATCAATGGCACCATAAAATCATAAGGGGGAACTCAGTGTGAACAGTTTAAAAATAGGCTTTAATGCGCAAAAGTATCCATAAAAAACAAACTCCACCCTCACAAGTTGATTGTACCGTCTGCGACTCGGTACCAGCTCACGAACTTCCGGGTTCCTGGGCGTGACGTCAGATGCTCTGGGTTGTCTTAAGTGACCGTGTGCTCATGACTGACGCGTTCCTCAGTTGAAGTCCTTGATGAAACGCGTCAGGCGTGAGCCTGTGAGGGTGTCTTAACATACAAAAAGCTGTGAATACATGGAAAAAAAATGTTTGTTTTTTACGGATACCTTTGTGCATTAAAACCTATTTTTAAACGGTTCACACTATGAGTTCCCCCTTATTTTATGGTGCCATTGATGTTGAGAGACATCTGGATGAGTGCCGGCGGCCCGTGACAAGAGGTCCTTGGTCGGTGTATACGTGAGTGGACCGGTCTGGGGAGCCTGGCTGGAGTAATTCCAAAAAAGCGCCATATACAAGATTCAAGGGTATGTGTTTACTACCTGGGGGACTCAGAGGTGCGGTGGAGGGGTGTACACCATCCTGTATATATCTGAACACTGAAGAGGATTTCACTGCATTTACGGAGGATTATTGCATTGAACTTTATTATGTGGATTGGCTAGTTTTTGGTCCTGATGCGCTGCTAGTGTATACATATTACATTCTAGTTTTTATCTATACACCTTTTCCAAAGCATAGCAAATATTGCAAAAAACACTTTGTGGAGAATGTTAATAGCTCATACATTTTCAGTAGACTGGTAAACTTGTTGTGGATTACTATACAAAAAAAAAACCTCTCCCATTTTGGATGAGACGCCCTAATGTAGTAAAACATAAGATTCTCACCTACTACAATCTCATCCCCCTACTATTATGCCTGTGATTGGTGGATTGAAATTTGTGACAATGAAAGGGGAGAAAAAAGGTTCTCAAAGAATTGCTATGTGCTGCAATACCAGACTCACCAGCAGGTTGCACTGCAGGTAGAATCTGGAAATAGTATCTCCAAATTATTATAGAACCAAGTATTAAAATAAATCCCATGGTGATAATGCTTGAAGAGGTTACAAACATGTTTGTGTTAAATCCTGTAAGAAAAGAAGTGCAGTATCTACCTTTTCCACTGACTTGGAACAAGCATGCAGCTAAAGATGCAAACTTGCTCCACCCACAGCAGTGACTAACTTTAAAGCGACTGTAAAGGTAAAATTAAAAAAACAAACCTGTCTATGCCTGGCTGCTCTGTGCAATGGAATTGTGCCCCCAAACCTCCTCTTCTTGGGGTTCCCCACTAGTGCTCCCGGCGGCTCCTCCTCTCTGTCCAGTGCCCCCATAGGAAGCCGCTTCACATGGAGCTACTCGTGCATTCTCACTGCTGCATCCATTGACACAGACAGCAGAACTCGGCCCCCCCCCCCCCTCATCACTGGCTTTAATCAACAGCCGATGGCTCCCAGAGCCCTAGAGGGACCTGGAAATGAGGGGACAAGAGAGGAGCTGCAGACGTGCACAGCACTGGATCTAATGAGGGCTCAGGTAAGTAAAGGGGGGCCCTGGTGCCTAAACCATTTTTACCTTAATATGAGGAATGCATTAAGGTAATAAAGGTTTAGGCTTTTGAACTACTTTAAGACTCTGACTTGAAACAAGCATGAAAGCCATAACTCCTAACCTGCACACTTGCTTTGAGTCAACGACTTAGAAAATACTGTAGCCACTGAATGAACAGGACAGCCATGAATATTAGTTTGGGGAAAAATAAATTAGGAATGCTTCCTTTAAAAACAAACAGGGAGGTGCTCTGTTCCCGAGTCCACTGCGCTTTTGATTATTCCTCTAGTGTGCCACCATAGAACGCTGCTTCCTATAGTGGCACATGTGCAGACTCGCTCCAAAGCTGTGTCGTGTGTGTCTATTGACACACAGTGCGGCTCAGCTCTGCCCCCTTATGACTGGATTTGATTGACAGCAGTGGAATCCAATAACTCCTGCTGCTCTGAGTGCAGTGAGGGAGAGTGAGAGCAGCCCCACTGCTCTTGGGTATGCCACTGGATCAAGATCGGGCAAGGATTTGGAGAGGCTACACAAGGTTTTTTTTTTTTTTTTTTAACCTTAAAGAGGAAGTAAACCCTCCTCTGCAACTTGTACCTATAGGTAAGCCTATGATAAGGCTTACCTATAGGTACTGTAAATATCTCCTAAACATGTACCGTTTAGGAGATATTTACATTGCATGCAGCCAGTGACATCACTGGCGCGCCTCCAGCCAATCAAATGTCCGGATGCCGCAAACCCAGAAGAAGGGCAACCGAACATGTCACTCGTTAGAGAGGTGAGCAGTCGGCACTGCAGGGCTTCGTTCTAAGGTAAGTATTCCATAATGAGCTAGTATGCGATGCACTAGCTCATTAGGTGTTTGTCTTTCAGGTGTTTTTTTTTTCTTTTTTTAATTCTGAGGTTTACAACCTCTTTAACCACTTACCGCATACTAGCGTAGGTCTACGTCGGTAAACTTTGCGGTAGTGTACCGGGATGATGCCTCTAGCTAGAGACACCATCCCGGTACCGTGGTTTGAAGCCGACGGTCAGCTTTCCGTCGGTACCGACCGATGCGGCTCAGGAGACGTCCCGCCGCCTTCCGTGGCTTTGCTCGGGGCTCCTGTCCCACCGGGAGCCCCGAGCACCCAGCCAGCACGTCCGCCGGCTGGATGGAGTCCCGATGAATGCCGGAAACGGCATCGATCGGGTCTCCGTTGACGTAACCCGGAGGCAGCGTCCATGACGTCACTTCCGGGTCACTGTGCTGCAAAAGGCGGCAAATTTGAAAATCGGCTGTATGCAAAAACGCCGTTTTTGGCGTTTTGCATACAGGGAAGTGTAGTGGAGGGGTCAAGGGTCTTTTAGACCCTCGATCCCTCCATAAAGTGTACCTGTCACACATATTGCTGTCACAAGGGATGTTTACATTGCTTGTGACAGCAATAAAAGTGATCAGATTTTTTATTTTTTTTTTTAAACTGTAATAAAGTTAAAAAAATAAATAAAATAAATGGGGAAAAAAAAAAAAAAAATTTAGCCGCCCCCGTCACCGTTAGCTCGCGCACAAAAAAAAAAAAACGTATACGCAAGTCGAGCCGCAAATGAAATCGCTGTTCAAACCACACGTGAGGTATCGCCGCGATCGCCAGAGCGTGAGCAATAATTTAAAAAAAAGAGCTACACTCTACCTCTAAACTGGTAGCCGTTAAATAAATTTAAAGCGTCGCAGATTGAGATCTCTATTGACCGTAGTTTGTCGCCATCCCACGGGGGGGCGCAATTTTAAACCGTAACATATTGGGTATCTATTTACTCGGCGTGACATGTTCTTTCACAATATACAAAAAAAATGGGCTAACTTTACTGGTTAGTATTTTTTAAATGCAGTGAAATGTGATTTTTCAAAATTTTTCCAAAAAAATGGTGCTTTAAAGACCGCTGCGCAAATACCGCGTGACAAAAATTATTGCAATGACCGACATTTTATTCTCCAGAGTCTTTGCTAAAATAATATATATAATGTTTGGGGGTTCTAAGTAGTTTTCTAGGAAAAAATACTGGTTTTAACGTGTGAACAAAAAGTGTCCGAAATAGGGCTGGGGCTTAAGTGGTTAATTCAGAGAATGCATTAAGGTAAAAAACATGAAGCCTTTACAACCACTGAAAGTTACTAGAAACTATACACTCACCACTGAACTGCAGTAGTTCCAGACTGCTTGTATATGTTGTTTAGCTTCTGGATGATCTTTATAGGGCTCCAGAATTTGTAATCCAGAAAGAATTTGGGTGTCTTTTGCCACCTAAAAGAAAAAAACATTTTAGACAAAATTCCTAAAATATTGAAATGAAGTAACTTTCATGAGCAAACCAATTGATAAGCAATTTTAGTAAAATAAAGCTACAATGTACAAAAGAATGAAGGAGGACCTCTTCACGTATTCAACACCCTTGTAAAGCCATTCATGCCTGGCTGTGTGAGGACAATACCCGTAAGATCCTATACTGATCATGGACTGCTGTATCATTTGGAAGAGGGTAAACTATTTCAATCATGTCTAAAACTCATAATTATTGAACCATTAGGCCACATGAAGTGTACATTAGCATGTCTAATTTGCTGCAGGAATGCATCTTAAAATGATTGAAAAGCTTTAATTTTAGTTTTTTTTTGTTATTAAAATAATAAACATGTTATACTTACCTGCTCTGTGCAGTGGCCTCACGCTGGCGCTCCTGGCTCCTCCCTCCTGTCAGGTGCCCCCTCAGCAAGTAGCTTGCTATGGGGGCACCCGAGCTGAGCTGCTGCTCTGTGGGTTAATTCACACATGGAGCCTCGGTTCAGCCCCACCTCCTCCTGATTGACAGCAGCGGGAGCCAATGGCTCCATCTGCTGCCAATAGCCTAGCAGAAGTGCAAGTCTCTGGAGAGGCAAGGCTCTCATAGACATCTCTGGATCGAGGGGAGCTGCTGCACACAGAAGGTTTTTTACCTTCATAAATAGAGTGCCTAAAGGTAAAAAAAAAATTGTGCCTTTACAACCACTTTAAAGGTTAGGTTTAAATTTTTTCCTAAAAAAAAATTAAGATGAACTTACAGCCTACACCATCCCCACTGTACTTTCCTCCATGGGTGATAAGCTGTCTGTACTCATGCAGCTGGTGTAGCAGTCCAGGGATTCCGATTGGTCAAACCAATCACATGGTGGTGCTGAGCAATTAGAATTGCTCTGATCTGTCCTGGAAACCCTACAGAAAAAAGGGGTAGAAGAGTGGGGATTTCAAATGCCTGGACCTCAAAAGCACCTTGGTAGTTCATTGAAAATTACAAGCCCACAGCCTCAAAGGCTGCCGGATCTTGTAGTGTTTAACTCATAGAACTCTGTGCATGAGTGACGCGGCCAGGCAGATTCTGACAGAGAGCCGGGGGAGAAGATCACCCACCGCCTGTGACATCAGGGAGCCGGTGGATTTGTAAGTTCAGCAGTCTGGCTTTAGGTCCATGTGTACAGCTGTCTGTTAAACGGATGCCAGTCTAACAATCCGCTTCTATCGAATGGCCATGCTGGAAAACCAGCGTTCGTTCAGCGCTTGCAGCCAATGACTGTGACCACTAATTGCTGTATTCTGATGGTGTTCAATTATTGTATCCACCTCATTCAAAGTACCACAGGGCACCCCCTTTTTCCTAGTTTTATTTAATTTGGGATGGAAGTCGTTACAATTTACAGTGCGAGACTATTTTTATTTATTATTTGTCAGTATTCTGATAGTGGGGTGTAATCTATCAGTCAAAATACAATGTCTAAGGCCTGATTCACACCTATGCATTGTTTTTAGTGCATTTTCAGTTTTGCAGAAACACACTACAGTCCATTTAATATGGTTTTCCTATGGGTCACGTCCACATCTGTGCATTTTATTGAAAGGGCCAAGGCCTTTTTTCTGGTTCCATAGACTTTAATGGATCTAAAACGTGTATTGAAAAAATGCACCTGGAATATGCAACCTGCGTAGGTATGAACTAGGCCTTTATGGTAGAGATCCCTGCATCCCTTGTGTTGATGTGGGGATCAATCTGTTTTTTTGTTCAACCTCCTGGTACACAGACAACTGGTACAAATTGTTGGACAACACTTACAAAGAGATGCACACAGGTTTTTCTTTCTTGCCATTCACAATAGCATTCCTCTCCAACATATGCATACTTTTCAAGAGCTGTTGTGTAGTTACTGTGAAATATGGGCATTATAACGAACAAAGCACAAATACTGAATTTCACACAAAAACATGAGCAAACCATGGAGTATCAGGTTACCTGTGGACAGTAATGCAGAAGGATGATTATAAGATCCAAGCAGCACAGTGTCACCTGATCATCAGATGTCTCAAGTAATGGGATCACCCTGGAGAGAATGGCTTTCTCCTGAAGGCATTGGCAGTAGACAGGTCCAAAGTCAGCTATGTTACACAATACTGTGAGAACCTGCACAGGTACAGTTTTAACTCTTGTTAAGAAGGAAAACAATTACAAACAAATGCAAAAACAACTCCCAATCAACATTTAACAACTGTAATCCTCATGCTGCTTGCATTAGTAAATAGATATACTTTCCTATCATAATTAAGCCCCGTACACACGCAACGATTATCGGTCGACCGATCGTCTGACTTTTGTCCAGAGTGGTGTTTTGTTGGTTGGAATGTGCCTAGACTGCACACAAATTTTCTCGCCCAACAAAATTCTACTTCAGAAGTGATGTCATGTGTTGGTTTGCTTTCTTCCTTCACTGAGCATGCCAAGACTTGCTCATCAGATTTTTCCCTGTCGAAATCTGTACTGACTGCACGAAAATCGGCCGTGTTTTGACGGCCAACAAAAATTTTATAGACTGCACACCATATTTTTTTCGGCCGAAAAGTCGGAGTCAGTTGTCAGAAGCATCATACTAACAAGCCTGAAAATCTGCAGATCGGACGTTGGCCGAAAATTCCCTGCCAATTTTTTACGCGTGCGTACGGGGCTTTACTTGTTTTAAACTTATTTTTACATTTCATTAGTTACTTCCTTGTTTCCATGCCTAGGCAAATGATGTCATACATCCCAGAAGTCTTCAGGAGGGGAGGAGGGGTTTTCTCAGCTCAGCACACTCCCCTGCATGCATACTTGAGCTAAGAGCAGGAAGTCAATGCCATGGCCAGAAATGCTAGGGGGTGTTTTTCAAAGTGATTTCCCACCAAAATAAAGCATGAAAACATGGATGGATGAAGGAGTTTGCTTTAAATATTAAAAATGAATCCAATAGCTTTTTTAGTTTGTTGTGTTCAGACGCAGTGAAGATCCACTTTAAGGTCCGGTTCACACTGATGCGATGCGGGAAGGCTGCAAACTCGCAGCCTGTTCCCGCATCGCACACGCACCCCCGGCAGTTCACACTGCCATATGCGATACGCTGGGGGTGTCAATGTAATCTTAACGACACCCCCAGTTTGATCGCATATCGCAGTGCGATCGTGCAGTTCGCACAGGATCGGATCGCACAAGTGTGAACCGCTGTGCGATCCGATCCTGATGCGGCTGCAAAAATGCCTCCTGTGCGTGTTTGCTGCGGGTGCGATGCGAATTTAGCCATACAGTTTGTATGGCTAAACTCGCACCGCACAGCCGATCGCATGTAATGTCGGAGCAGTGCGCTCCGACATTACATGCGAACCCCGCACACGCACAAGTGTGAACCGGGGCTAAACTACATAAAGCTTTAGAAAACGTGTTAGATATACCAGCATTCCTTATCAAAACAAAGATAAATAACTTTACTTTAGAACACTTCAGCTCTTTTAAATGCAGGGATAGTTCTGTTTTCTTTTCATGGACCATTGTAAGTCCCCATTCACACCTTCAGGTTCTGGGAATGCACATATTCCCGAAAACATGCATTGCACCTGTGGTGCCGTAATGAAAGCCCAAATGTGGTGAACAGATGCTCATTTTGTTGCACGAAAAATGCACAAGGCTCACTGACAAAAAAAAAAAAGGTGCAGATGCAACTTTGGCACATTAGTCGCATGTAAGGTAGCCCATTCAAGTGAATTGGATGCTCTGTGTTGTTGCTCAACAAATGCGCAAAAAAGCGGACATGTGCATCCCACATGTATGAATAGGGCCTTAAATTTACTTGTTTACATTCAGTTTGGCTGCACTGTAACTGGTGACAAGGACTGCGAATAAGAAAGGCATCTGCCTGTTTGATTCATTGCTTTTAGTGCCACGAACCACGGATGATGATTTCTATGTTTCACTACACTCAAGTAATCAATGGAGGCTACAAACTGATAGAAGCAGCAAATCCCTGCATCAGTTTAAATGGCTCACTAGCTGCTGCTAATCCATATCTTCCTATTTCATAGTCAACTATGGAATGCAAAAACACATCTGGAAGGGATTTGTAGTGACGCCCTTGTTCTTTTTTTGACCTGCAGACCTGTACTCTCTAGTCTGCAGCAAAACTTTGTCATACACGGATCAAACCCCCCCCCCCAAAAAAAAAAAACAAACGAATTCCCCCATCCACACATGCGAAGTGGATGGAGGAATCCTCCCCATTGTGCTATTGTATTCCTACAGTGAGGACTTCTCTGCTGTCAGAATACATTGATCAGCGCTGCAGGTACTGACTGAATTAAAATTTCCCAACATTTTCGTTTGAGAAAAGTCAGTCATTAGATTGACTTCTCTCAAGCGGTAATGGCCATAAACGCATAGAAATTCGTCCGGTCCCTGCTTAAGCTGGCCAAATTTTGATCCATCTATGGCCAGTTTTAGTCATGGTCTGTCTGCTTCTGGCAGTTTATCTCCAGTGATCACATGGTTAAAGTGCAGCATTAAATGATCATTTATAGCTCTTGGCATTGAATTAAAAAGGTATGGGGGGGAACACATGCCTTTGTTGATTTCCTTGCCAGTAGCTACAATGCAGATGCAGACAGGCTAAATGTAATAAAACAATCTTATACTAAGAACTGCCATTACTCAAAAAAACCATATGCATATAGAGCTAGAATGACAGAAAGAGAGTGATAGAAAGTATAGTTAACAGTGAAAGTGACAAATTGAAATAGATGTAGACATATCTGTCAGCATACAGTACAAAGTAACATTCTAGTGTTAATAGTAAGATTTACCAGCAGATTGATGTCCTTTGAATGGCCCAATAACTGCATCATAGCTGGTACCAAGTTAAGGTTTAGCACTGCAGAGCTTATGATAGGATCTTTTACTGTAAAAAAAATAAATAAAACATATGTTTTTTTTTTTTAAAGTAGTTATGCTAGATAGATTTTCACTTCTTACACCTCTTGCACATGGGCTCCTAAACCCGTTCAAGAACATTTTTTTCTGTACGCTATACTTGTGTTTAGGACAGAACCATTGTATACCCAGGTTCTAGGTTCTTAGGTGCTAGGTTTTACTGTTCTCTGTGACAAGTAAGGGATTCATTTTAAAACTCTTATTTTATTTAAAAAAACTGTAAACTAATGGTAACTATGTTTTATATTTATATGGGTTAATGTGGATGTGTCGTCATTTAAGTAAAGCACCATATCCGTTAAATACTGGCAGAAACAGAAACAAGGGGCTCCTTGGGACTTTTAAGGTGCAACACAACTATAGAAAATTCATTAAAATTACAATATTTATTGTAAAATTGAGTTAAAAACATTATTTTCATATAAAATCGAGTACAATCATGACCCATTTCCTATATTCCTTTAGTCCACAGTGGTATTACGATGCTGAATCCCAACATGTTTCGATCGCTGGGCCCCTTCAGGGGATGTATCGTCTGCTAAAAGGTCATGGCACTAAATCAAATAAAGACAAAATATGAATATACAGTATCTCACAAAAGGGAGTACATTTTTGTAAATATTTTATTATATCTTTTCATGTGACAACACTGAAGAAATGACACTTTACTACAATGTAAAGTAGTGAGTGTACAGCTTGTATAACAGTGTAAATTTGCTGCCCCCTCAAAATAACTCAACACACAGCCATTAATGTCTAAGCCGCTGGCAACAAAAGTAAGCAGTTTACATCGACTACAAGCAGACAGTGCATTTGTGTGTCTCACACACGGAACAGATATGGAGGCACCCTCTACGAGCCGAACGCTTAGACTATTAAGCAATAATCCGCTGCGGCAAGATGCACAAGCCACCCTCAAAAAGGCTAAAGATGATTCTTCTTCTTCTATTAAAACGATTTTTCACAAACTGGAAAAGCTTATGACCAAAGAAGTCAAAGATTACTGGGAGAAAACCACATTAAGCGAGTATATTGATGTCGCAAGGATCCCAAGAGGTCTCCGTATAAAAAAATTTCCAACCTTTGATTTGCATAATGATGATCTCAAACAACAGTGGACAGATACCTTATCCAAATGCTCTTTTGAGCTCATGAGGCTCATCGTGGATTCCAAAAACTTGGAGCTTGATAAACTACAAGAGGAGATTCTATCATTACAAACAGAACTTTCACCATTCAAGGAGTCCTCACTTTTTGCAGACCTGGATCATGGTTTGAATGATAAAATCGATAAGCTTGAACTGGACATTATAAAGGGAAAACAAGAAAAGCTGCTCAGAGATGAGATTGATTACGATACAAAAAATGTCTACACGTGGAAAAGAACAAACACCTGGTATCGTCAATATCCTACCAAGAAACGGGTTAGCTTTTCAGATCCTGACATGGGGGCCATAGACACATCGATGGCTAATACATCGGACACATCAATGGAATCCAGATCGGGCAATGTGTCATCGGCTTCAAAAAACGGATCAAGCAAACGCAACAGACGGTACACAAAGAAAAAGGGCAAAAACGCACAAGAAGAAGAGGGAGAAGACACCACCGGCAAATCTCGCCTCCGTTCCTCTCGGAAATAGACTCAAACAATTCATCTACCGGTATCATAACAGCAAGTAATAATGTTATTAATTTGTCTAAAAGAACTTTAACTGCTGATGATGTCAGTCTATTATCCAAAGGTCTAAATTTTTGCCCCCATGTTCATTTTGACCCCTTTCAAACCATTCTACAGGTCAACAAATTTGTTCGCAATTTAACGCTTAAAAGGCATTTTTTTGATAATATTGATACCATCTCCAATGATGTTGATCCTGCCACATCCCCCATTTTAGACAGGCCTGTGCTCACCTTCCGTGAGGCATGTGCCGTTGTTGAATTGGAGGATCTGGCAATGGAGAATTTATATCAGTCAGATGAGAGTTCTGAGGAAGGGGTCAAGAGAATCACTTTGTGTAGCTTCTCTAACTTTTACCCGATCCAGTCACGATCACCAAGCATGGACCTCTTCCAAAAGGCAGTGGAGAGAGACATATTTGGCTTAGCCATTGATACACCGTCCTCCATACCTAGGTCCCTTGACAATTTAACCAGCAAAGAGAGAGTCTCTTTAAAATCATTGAAGCAGGACACAACCATCACCATCAGAAATGCTGACAAGGGAGGGGCAATTGATATACTTGACAGTGAGGCTTACAAAAGAGAAGCCTTTAGACAACTAAATGACACCTGCACCTACCAGCCTTTGAAAAGTGACCCCACTGTGAATTATAAATCGGCACTATGCACTTTAGTTGAGAAAGGCTTAACCCTTGGCGTTTTTTCTGCCAATGTAGCAGAGAAACTCATCCCAGACCACCCAGTTACACCTATTTTTCACCATCTCCCCAAAGTCCACAAGGGCTTAGATCCAATTTTGGGGAGACCTATTGTCTCTGGGATTGGATCTCTCTGTGAAAAATTGGGTGAATGGTTGGACGGTCAATTACAGGACCTTGTACTAGAACTCCCTAGCTACTTAAGGGATACCAAACATCTTTTAAACATTATGGATGCATTTTCATGGGCGGAGGACTACATCTGGATTACATGCGATGTATCCAGTTTGTATTCCTCTATACCCCATGATCTTGCCGTTACAGCCATAGATACTGTTCTTAAACAACGTACTCATCTCAGTGCCGAACTACAAGCCTACATTCTTGAGGTATTGTTATTTCTTTTGCAACACAATTTCTTTTCATTTGATGGCAATTTTTACCTCCAAAGGTGTGGGGCAGCGATGGGGGCCAAGTTTTCCCCCTCTCTCGCCAACCTATACATGGGTTGGTGGGAGAGACCCCACATCTTTGGAGGTGACAATCCATTTAGAGACCGAATTGCACTTTACTATCGCTACATAGACGACCTCATCTTTGTCTGTCACAACAGTGTGAACTTGGATGATTTTTTGTTACACTTAAATCACAACTCTTTGAATTTAAAGTTTACAGGCACTTCAAGTGCACAAAAAATAGAATTCTTGGATGTTGTGTTGAGCCATGAGAACAACAGAATTACATCCAATTTATATAGGAAACCTTTGTCTGGTAACAGTTTACTACACGCACACTCTAGTCATCCAATTCACACGATTAAGGGTATCCCTGTAGGACAATTTCTCAGAGTTCGCAGGATTTGCAGTAGTTTACAAGACTTTAAGAAACAAGCGACATTATTATACCATCGTTTTTTGGACAGGGGCTATCCTAAATGGATGTTAAATAGGGCTTATTCCATCGCCCTAAATAAAGATCGTTCAGATCTTCTAACATTAGATAGCTCAAGAGACCCATGTCATACACAACACGATATTGTCCCCCGGAACAACCATAGGAACACAACGTGGAAAAATGCCAGGAAATCTAGGAGCTCTAAAAAAATGATTCCTTCGATCACATTATCTTTGCCCTACAGTTTAGAGTTTAACAAGATAAAAAAGATTATTTTAAAGCAATTGCCCACATTATATACAGATGATATTTGTGCAAATGTCCTTGAAGATGGGGTGAATATAGTAGCGAAGAGGGCAGCCACCTTGGGTAACTCCCTGTCTCCCAGTCTTTATATTTCTGAAAAACCTAATACATCTAGGACATGGCTTTACTGTAAAGGGAATTTTAAATGTGGCATGTCAGATTGTGTTACTTGCCCACACATTATCAGTGGGGACAATTTTGTCTCTACTCATGATGGGAGGGTATACACCATCAAAGATTTTTTCAACTGTAACACAAAATACCTCATTTATTTAATTTCATGTAAATCATGCTCTATGCAATACGTAGGCAGAACCACTCATAGATTAAAAGATCGGTTCAAAAAGCACCTTAGTGACATTCGTACTTTAAAATCCACTAACATAGCTAAACATTTCAACAATATACATCAAGGAGATATGTCTTTAGTACAGGTCCAAATCATTGACCGTGTCACCAGACCTCCTCGAGGTGGTGACATTTTTAAATTGCTTTGCAAAAGGGAGTTTTTTTGGATTTTTAAGTTACACACACGGATACGTCATGGGTTAAACTGGGAATGGGATGTCACTCATTTCTATGAGTGACTTCCTTCCCTTGGCGTCTTTTAACACCCACAACCCATTTCTTTTGGTATTCATTTTTTCTTCTCCCAGTCTGAGCTCAACTTCCTATATAATATTGATGTGTTATTTTCTTGTTTCAACAGGGAACATATACACTAATTTATTCCATTTATTCATAGCGTCTTCGGTCTGTTTCTGATATCAGTGGTTATTGTTATATGTTCACATGTGTGCATTTACAATTTATATGACATCCATCAAATGCGGCCATTGATTATTCTGACCACTTGTTTTCATCACAGTTATGAGGGTCCTCCGTTCATCTTTTTTCCCGTTGGTTTTTGGTCCTATGAACTCGCTGCTTCGTTGGCATTAATTAATTATTTATTAGTCTTATATTTTTTATGTTTGCCTTCGACTGCTATTGTGTGTCTTTTACTATTGTAGCATGTGTTGACATTATTACCCTTGTCTGCAATGGTTCATTGACCTCTTCTTTACTTCCTTTTTTCCAACGGGTATATGTATATAGTGTTTATGGAATATATTCATCTCGACTATGATCTTGCGTCTCTAGACATGCTTCATTATTTTTCATTAAGTTTACAATAAAAAACATCTTTACTGCAACATTTAAGTTTTATCACTTTCATTATTGTCATATACACATCATAGCGCATATCTTCATCAATTAGTACATGCACAATACACAACAGATTGTTTCACCCATTTTATCAGGTTCACTCACCATTTTACATGGTCTACATTATCTTTCTGTTGTTTATCAATTCTCACACTTTTAATTTTAATTTTGTCACTTCACTATCATTTCTCATGATTGGCACAAACATTGTTATTTATTCACAAATTTTATTCAATAGCCTTTTACTGCCAACTATGGTATCTCACACACCCTTTGCATTCACTTTTTATTACCTGTCACTACCCATCCTTTCCTTCCACCCCCCTCTTTTTTCCTTTCTCTCCCCCTTTCCCTTCCCCACCCCTCCTTTTTCCTTCCCTTTCTTCCCTCCTTTTTCACATATTCATTGCATATACTTTACGTTCATGCACTTGGTTTGATTATAACATATAGGATTGACACGATGATCAAGATATACGGTGCTGGGTTTGATTGCCATATTTATTTATGCATACATGCACGATTTTTTTGTAGGATGACTTTTGTCTTATATATGTATCTTTCCTACATGTACATGTATGTTATTATTTTTTATGGCTTTGAGCATTTTACCCATGCATGCTCATGTGCGTGATTGTGTATATTTGTGTTGCATTTGATACATTTGCATACACGCATACACTACGTACACTTTATATTTCACATCATATATATATTTTTATATTTTCATTGGGAAACAGTTATATTATTTTTGTCCAATTGTTCATATTCATACAAAATATTTATATTTGTTTTCCCAATATTATTTTCCATCATTTATTGCTATTTAGATACAGGCATGTCTTGAGACCCAATATCTATGCAAGATAACAGAGGAAAGTTATGCAATATTATGTATTTATATAATACATTTTCGTTTTGATGTTCATGTTTTGTTGTATATATTTTCCTCTGCATTATGCAGATATGGATTTTCCTCTTGCATCACATGATTTTATTATTATAGTTATTATCACTTATGTTGTACACCTTTTTATGTTGTTTACATTTATTGTCATGTTTGTGAAGCACTCCCATATGTATGTCTAAATATCCCAGGTGCTGAATCACGGACTTATCGGTCTCTCAATTGAGAAACATCAAGTTGATGACACAAACCTGCGATCAATCATCAAATTAGAATGTGTATATCAAACCGATTTCCGTGATCCATCACTACGGTTATGAGTAAGCGGCTGTATGTGCCGTGAAACGCGTTAACCTTGGATTGCCTGTTCCCCTGCACTGTCTGTTTATCTATGATTTGAAGAATAAAAAAGTATTCTTTTTACTTTCATCTACCTGAGTGCGGTTCCACTACTTCTTTGCACAACAAAAGTAAGTACACCCCCAGGTGACAATGTCCAAATTGGGCAAAAAGTGTCAATATTTTGTGTGGCCACCATTATTTTCCAGCACTGCCCTAACCCTCTAGGGCAAGGAGTTTACCAAAGCTTTAAAAGTTGCCACTGGAGTCTCTTCCACTCCTCCATGACAACATCACAGAGCTGGTGGATGTTATACCTCGTTTCCATCGGTTCGGTACGGTATGCTATTTTGAGTGTTTCCATTATGAAAGTGGCTCATATAACCAAACCACACCATTCCTGGTCCTCCTTCAGATGTAGGGCCATAGCAAATGGTACAGTTAGGGCAGAGCTACCGGCGTCACACGATATATTCCACTGATTGGTGGACAGAAAAACGTCAATGCTCATGTCAAACGAAAACGCAAAACAAACACCACGTTTGGTGTAAGCATCGCATGGCCCCTGGCAGTCCGACTTGCAGTGGAAACGCTAACCTGAATAGGCCGGACCATTCTAACCCTTCTAATCTGTACCGACCCGAACCGTTCCGCTCAGTGGAAACCAGGCATTAGAGACCTTGCGCTCCTCCACCTTCCGTTCGAGGATGCCCCACAGATGCTTAATAGGGTTTAGGTCTGGAGACATGCTTGGCCAGTCCATCACCTTTACCCACAGATTCTTTAGCAAGGCAGTGGTCGTCTTGGAGGTGTGTTTGGGGTTATCATGTTGGAATACTGCCCTGCGGCCCACTCTCAAAAGGGAGGGGATCATGCTCTGCTTCAGTATGTCGCAGTACATGTTGGCATTCATGTTTCCCTCAATGAACTGTAGCTCCCCAGTACTGGCAGCACTCATGCAGCCCCAGACCATGACACTCCCACCACCATGTTTGACTGTAGGTAAGACGCACTTGTCTTTTTACTCCTCACCTGGTTGCCGCCACACACGCTTGACACCATCTGAACCAAATACGTTTATCTTGGTCTCATCAGACCACAGGACATGGTTCCAGTAATCCATGTCCTTAGTCTACTTGTCTTCAGCAAACTGTTTACGGGCTTCCTTCTGGGACGACAGCCATACAGACCAATTTAATGCAGTGTGCTGTGTATGCTCTGAGCACTGGCAGGCTGACCCCCCACCCCTTCAACCTCTGCAGCAATGCTGGCAGCACTCATACGTCTATTTCCCAAAGACAACCTCTGGATATGATGCTGAGCACGTGCACTCAACTTCTTTGGTCGACCATGGCGAGGCCTGTTCTGAGTGGAACCTGTCCTGTTAAACCGCTGTATGGTCTTGGCCACTGTGCTGCAGCTCAGTTTCAGGGTCTTGGCAATCTTCTTATAGCCTAGGCCATCTTTATGTAGTGCAACAATTTTTTTTTCAGATCCTCAGAGAGTTCTTTGCTATGAGGTGCCATGTTGAACCTCCAGTGACCAGTATGCGAGAGTGAGAGCGATAACACCAAATTTAACACACCTGCTCCCCATTCACACCTGAGGCCTTGTAACACTAACAAGTCACATGACACCGGGGAGGAAAAATGGCTAATTGGGCCCAATTTGGACATTTTCACTTAGGAGTGTACTCACTTTTGGTGCCAGCTGTTTAGACATAAATGGCTGTGTGTTGAGTTATTTTGAGGGGACAGCAAATTTCCACGGTTATACAAGCTGTACACTCACTACTTTACATTGTAGCAAAGTTTCATTTCTTCAGTGTTGTCACATGAAAAGATAAATAAAATATTTGCAAAAATGTGAGGGGTGTACTCACTTTTGTGAGATACTGTACATTGATCTCACAACAGTTGTGTGCATATATTCAGTAATGCTTATTCAACATGCTTACCCCAAAATGACTTCCAAGTAAAATAGAATATCTAATTAAGGTTATCAGATGGTGTTCCCAATGGAGCCAGACAGATTAGGACCATAAATTACCACAGGAGACATGAAAAGGGGTAAGAAAATATATGAAAAAAAAAAAAAAGAAAAAATTATATTTAGTTAACCCCTTTTCATCCCTCCTGTGGTCACTTATGGTACTAATCTGGCTGGCTCCATTGGAAACACCATCTTATAACCTTGGTTATATATTCTATTTTACTTGGAAGAAATTTTGGGGTAAGCATGTTGGATAAGCATACGGAATATATGCACAATATCCATATTTTGCCTTTATTTGATTTAGTGCCATGACCTTTTAGTGGATGGTACATCCCCTGAAAAACATGTTGGGATTCAGCACCATAATACCACTATGCACTAAAGCAGTGGTCCTCAACCCTGGTCCTCAGGGCCCACTAATAGGCCAGGTTTGCAAGATAACTGAAATACATCCCAGGTGATATTTTTTGCTGCTCAGTGATTGCAGTATTCTAGTCTGCATCTCCCCAAGGTAATACATAAAATCTGGCCTGTTAGTGGGCCCTGAGGACCGGAGTTGAGGACCACTGCACTAAAGGATTATAGGAAATGGGTCATGATTGTACTCAAATTTTATATGGGTATATTATTTTAACTAAATTTTTTAACGCATATTGTAATTTTAATGAATTTTCTATAGTTGTTGTGCTGCACCTTAAAATGTCCCAAGGAGCCCCTTGTTTCTATTTCTACATTTTTAAAATTTGTGGGAAAATAATCCATGCAACAATCCATGACCACATTTCTTTGCCTCAACCAACTGCTGGAACCCGTTTTACACCAGAAGTATTTTACCCCTAAATCCCTTAATCCTCTAGAGTTAACCACCTTCCCATCCAGTGTTTTGGCTTTCTAAATTATCTTACACCTCTTGGACTTCCTCCAAGGTACCCTCTTTAGGCTATTTCTTGTTTGAGAACTGCAAAACCAAAGTTATTGCACTCTACATCACAGTCTTCACCCTACACCGAATTTGGATTCTAAAGCTGGGTATACACGTATCAAAATTCAGCCAGTTCGGCAGGAACCCACCAAACTTTGATCTGTGGATACCCCTTTCTGTTTAACAGAAGGCGGTCGTTAGGCTGGCTTCTGTCGAACAGTCCTGCTGGAAAACCTGAATTCTATCAATCACTGAGGCCAAAGGCTGCAGCACTGATCAGTGTAATCTGATGGGGGGGGGGGGGGGGAGGGAGTCCCTGCTGTCAGAATACAGTAGGGCAGTGAGATGTGGGGATTTGTTAATTTTTTTTTGTTCATCGCACTGATTGAAAGAAAAAAAACTCACAGTGTATACCCAACTCAAAGTGGATACACCAAACATTGGTGGTATAAAAAAAAACTGTCTACAATTAGTATTGAAATAATACTGAAACCTATGTAGCACCTCACAATTATTTAAAGTTACTTCAAAAGCGGAGAAGAACTGTGGGGAAGTGTCCTTGATCGTCACTAGTGCAGTACTATGATGTAGAAACTGCTTGTACTCTTCAGTATTGAATTTTAATTGGTCGGTAGGTAGGCACAGATGCTCTCTGCATGATTAATTATAAGCTTACAGAATATGGGTGGTTCATTTTCATATGTGTGCACAAACAGAAGAGGCAACAAACATGGCTATATTCTTTAAATATACTTTGTTAAAGTATATATAAACTCAGTCACTAAAATTTCATATATGCTCTAGCATGTTAATGTCTTTTAAAAAGTTGTTTCTGATATTTCATATGTGCAGCTTTCATGAAAGAATTCTGGTCATCCTGCTGTGAAGGCTATTGTTCAGGTACTTCCTGCTGTGGGGGGGAGACTACTCTTAGTCGTGCCTATGAACTGTTACCCTATTACTCAGGAGATACACTCCCCCAGTTCACCATGAATGCTGCTGCTGGACTCATTTACCTCATCAATCATTTAGTGGCCAACGCTCCTCCACTGACTATTGTTTGGCCAATGTATACAAATTTGAAATACTAATAGCATACAAGGCCATCCACAACTTTGTCCCTAGCTACATCACTAACCTCATCTATTAATGTCACCAACATAGTCCACTTTACTCCCCCCCTAAGACCTTCTGCTCTATAGCTTCCTCATCAACCTATCCAATACTCGCCTCCAGAGCCTTCTAGGCTATCTCCTGTGTCTACCTTGATGGGATCCCTGAAATTCATCTCTTCAGAGAAGCCTATGCCTCCTCAATCTAAAAACTAAAGTTTTACTTTATCAACTCATATCCACAGAGTTATTAATTTTTGTATCGCTTGCCCCCTCCCTTTTATATTGTAAGCATTTACAAGCTTTATCCCTTAAGATTACCTGTCATGTTATTCAAAGTCCAGAGGCATTCCCGAACTAAAAAGAGATGCTCTTTCTGAAACTGCTGAATAAAGACAAACAAAGCCACAAGTAGGCGGCCATCTTCTTGATTCACAACTTTGTTGCCTGCAGCATCAACTTCCGCTAGAAGGTTTCCCAAACAACGCACTAAGGGGCAAACCAACTGTATTGTGCATAAAGAAAAGTTGACATTCAGAATGTGTTTTTACATAATCAAAAACACTGCATATTGTACAATAAAATACAAACACAAACCTGGACTAAAGGCTCATTTACATCAGATGCAGTTTTCACTGCATTTAAAAATACCTTGCACACATATGCAAGCAAAATGAATGTATTGTAATAAACATACATCATTGCAGTGATTTCATGCGCACTAAAAAAAAAATCAGTATGCTTCATTTTTTAGTGTTTAAATGTACCAAACACATGTAAACATACCACAAATGCATTTATAGGCAACTCAGTAAAAAAAATAAAAATAAAGAATAATACCTAAGAAATGTGATGCAAACGTATTACAAGTGCATGTAAAAACACATGCAGAACTGTACACTGAGCAGCACAGTAGGAATATTTAATTTGTTGACTTATGCAAAAAAACACCATCAGCTCTCATCTATAAGTTTTCAATGCCGGAACATCAGCATTTGTGTACGACAGTTATGATTAACAGCCAGCTAACATAGATAACAAATTCAAATCATGAACTGTTCATTTTACAAATTATAATTTTTAGATCAATTTACCAGCTCAGAACCAGGAAAACTGGTGTTTGTAAGAAATCCAGCTAGTTTCGTCAGCAAGTGTACCAGTTTGGACACCACACCTTGTGAAATCAGCAGTGCATTGTTTACCTGGCTGAGAAATGATACAAACATTTTAAAAAGAAACATTACTTATTAATAAAAAGAAAGTTCATTACTGTACCATACAAACATGTATGACTGAAAAATGTACTGTATATTTAGTTCCTAATATGGTAAAAAAACATTGATTGATAAAAGCTTTCCGTCTCACAGAAAAAAAAAAACGGATTTTAAAAAGTATTGTGGTGTATTTCACTTAAAATTTGTTAAAAAGCAAAACACAAATAAAATACAAAAATTCAATTTGGTCAATACATTTAGGCTGCTTTCACATTGAGGCGCTTTCAAGCACTTTTGAGGAGTTAGCGGTGTGCTTTTTTGAAGGCCACATGACTCAAAAGAACCACTTTAAGGTTCTTTTGAAGCACTTTTTGAGAGTTTTTTTAGCGCTTCAAAGATGCAGAAGTTTTTTCACTGCTCTGCCAGCGCATCTCCCCAGTGTGAAAGCGTTAATTGATTTTAATAGAAATTGGTTTTCATGAGCTTTTCAGGCACTTTTTCTTAGCGTGAAAATGCCTGCAAAGCTCCTCAGTGTGAAAGGGGGGGGGGGGGTCTTAGAATTTTTTCACTTTCAATCAACATAGATTTTTCAAGTCTCTTTTCCATGTCATATGAAATGTGTTATTTTTTTTTTTTTTCTGAAAAATTTTTTTTTATTGAAAAATAGAGATGTATAGGTACAAAACAGCCTTTGGGCATTCCCTGGCTAATACATAAAACATAGAACTACTAATAACCCCTCCAATTCTAGAACCCCAAAAAAAAGGGGGGGAAAGAAACAACACACCTTCCATACACCACACTCTGTCATTCTCTTAAAAAATCACTTCATGGGTTGATGAATCATAAGGAGATTCCTGTTCCCTCTCCACACATCAGGGTAATGTATCGGAAGAATATATACTCGTGTTTAGAATCCTACCTGAACAAATGTTATATGAGTCCCCGCAGAGGAATACATTTGTTCATATCATAAACTAAACCTTATCAGGGGGGAATGAATTCAGTCTGTGGACTCCTGATCATCTGTTGTACACTCCGAATCTGTCCACAAGTGTCAGACCTTCTCAAATTTCCTAGGGCAACCCTGGGACAAATAAGTAGCTTTGTATAGGGGTACAACCTTTATTGATTAAACGCTTCTAGAAGGGCAGATTAGGGGCGGTGTCTGATTTCTACTTGAGCACAATCACCTTCCTGGCATAAAATAAAAGGAGACCCAAGAGAGTACACACCGCCCTACTTATGGCCAGAAAGCCAAGTAACCCCAGGTGGAAAACACCAAATTTTACAGGGACCTGTATAGTAGTTAGGGTAGATATAAAACTGGGTCACTTCCCGCCAGTAGCTACTAATCTGAGGGCACTCCCAAAAGATATGGGCTAATCCAGCAAGGTCACTAGAGCCTCTCCAACAGCAAGAATAGGAATTAGGGTATATACCATGTAGTCGTTGTGTTGTAAAATAAATTCTGTGCACTATCTTAAATTGGATCAGCCGGTCTTTAGTCGATATTAGTGCTTGGAATGGACTGTCTCAGAGATCTTTCTAGTCTTCATTGTCCAAGTTCTGCTCCTCCGAATGCCACACAGTTAGCAGGGCATCAAATCCCACATGAACAGAGGTAAGTAGTGAAATGTGTTATTTTTAACTTCAACCCTGAATCTAGGATGTTCACAATATGACCTGCCGAGGCAGCATGGCCTCTGCCCCAAAGCCTTTCAAGTATGCTTGCCATGGCTTCCATTTACTTCAATGGAAAACCAGCATGACAGGCTGACGGTTGGGCCATCTATTGAAGATTTCTGACAGAGGAGGTGTAGTACCAGGCAGGCTGCACAGAGAAGACATGAGGAGTGGGATAAGTGGTAAATATAACCTATGATGGTGTCGCTGACATCAAGGAGAGAAGACACTCTGAATGATTTGACTCAAAGGTACCATCTCACCAATCTATGCACAAATGCTTTTACACCAGAGCATTCAAATTCTGCATATATGGTTAGCTCAGTTTACCAAGCCAAGCAACTACAGTTAGAAATATATGACAATTGTTAACAAAATTATTGGTCTTACAAGGTTGTGCATTTACAAAAGTGTATAGTCCAAACTTTTCCTTTTGGTTTTGCATAGAGTAAGGAAGGATTAGAACCCCTGTCCATTTTTTATTGCTGTCTTACAGTATATGTCCTGCTGACCATCGCTACCAAGACAGAAAGTAAGGGAAAAAACAAACTGTTACAGTTGTAACTGGAACAAGTAATGATACATCTTGGAATGGGGATATCTGTTCCATTGGCAACTGTCTAAGGGAGTTTTTCTCACTTTGCAGAGATTTCTACTGATTTTCTGTTGTAGAGGAAAATTTTACCAACAGGAAGCAGACAGCAAAAAATAAACTAATAGGGTTTTAACCCTTCCATACTGTATCAAACAAAAAAAGTTTTGGCTTTACATACATATTAAATATGTAATGTTATTGATTTTCTTCCAGGCTGTGGAGGCAATTCTGAATGACACGGCTGGGGGGGGGGGGGGGGGGGCAATTCTGAATGCTACCATATTATATATATATATATATATATATTTTTTTTTTTTTTACCAAAACGACATTTTAGTTTTGGTAATATTAATTATTTACTATGTACCATTTTAATATTTAATTTAATATTATATTATTAAATATTATAAGACAGTTGCTAAAAACCGAAAAGGGTATCTACCGCCCGGCATTTTTCTAGATGCTGGACAAACAAGCAGATATAATAGTAGCAATTCAACAATAGTTATATTTGTACATTTTCAGGTGCTGTTTCTATTCTAAGCCAACTTTACAAACTTTGCTTAAGCCCAATACATAACATAAGAAAATCGGATGAATGATCGTCTGTTTTTTCCTTTGATGTTCCACAGCAGGTCGAAATGGAGGATGGTACTACTGTAAATGTATGAAAATTCTCGGACAAAGGCTTTTTTGTTTTTTTGGTTTAACGTTTCTGATTATGTGCAGTCTTTCGGATTAAATATTTCTGATATGAAAACCATAGGAAAACAGTAAACATTAGGTGAAAATTGTTAGTTCTGTTCACGTACAAGAAAAATTTGCCAATATGCCCCTTCGGAAATTTTCATTTGGAAAATCTGAATCGGATGTCGAAAGTTGTGTACACACTATAAGGAAATTGAACAAACGTGCCTCATACGGCATTTTTCTTACGATTTTCTCATAGTGTGTACCCCACTTTAGGTAGCTAGGAGAATGACATTAAATGCACATACCTGCTGACAATGTAATGAAGGCACCAAGCAAATTCAATCATCATCCCAAAACCATCTTCAGAATCAGAAACTAACAGTCTAAGTATGTCCTGTGTTAGTCCAGCCTCTAGAACAGTTCTGAACAAAGGTAACACATTTAAATATTTCACCAACAATCCTGATAGGATACAAAGCTTAAGTAAAGGCACACAATAAAACTAGCAGGACATAATATAAAATGCTAAAAGTTATCAATATGACTTTTCTCTTACTTTTAGAATATTTACATTACTTTGAATGCATTCCTATTATTTGGATGGGCTATTGCTTTCATTATATTTATATGTAATGTACTGTATGTATACTGGGGCATATTTATGCATGTGTAAATATGTATATGCAGGTATTTACCGCTGTTGTCAGATTTCTACTATGTAAAATGTTGTTGTACTTAAAGCGGTAGTATCCCGCTTTTTGACACTTTTACCTACAGGTAAGCCTATAATAAGGCTTACCTGTAGGTACAATTAATATCTCCTAAACCGGCACGGTTTAGGAGATATTTGCAGTGCATGCAGCCGCTCTCACACAAGCGGCGCTTGTGTGAGAGCGGGGGGACCTTCAGTTTTACTTGCCGGGAGCTTGCCGGAAAATCACTCCCGCGCGCATGTTTTTTCAATTTTTGGGTTTACAACCGCTTTAAAGTAGAACTACAGGCAAAACTTTTTTTGTTTTCATTTTGGATATAGTAAGGGAGGGTTATAACCCCCCTAAAGGTTTATTTTTGCCATTTGTGTCCCATTGGGGACATTGGCCTTCCCTTCCTGTCCCATAGCCAAACAGTAAGTGAGAGGAAATCCCTGCAAATTAAGGAAATTCCTTGGGGACCCCCAGGTCACCGGGACTAGTGTCCTATTGGAGCATTTCCCCAATTACTTTTCTGGGGACAACACAAAATTTGGGATTTTCTTTTACTTTAACTTTCAGGCTACATTCACACCTGAGCGTAGCGTTTTCGTGCGTTTTTTTACCGCGATTTTACCGCAATTTTTACCGCGATTTACAGGCGTTTTTTGTGCAGGCGTTTTTAGATTGAATAGAAACCAATGGAAAACGCCTGTAATCTGCCCAAAAAGAAGCTCATGTACTTTTTTGAGCGTTGGGCGTTTTGCTTACAGCGTCAAAACGCTCAGATGTGAACAGGGGCCATTGAAATGAATAGGATTTGTCTTGTTGGGCGTTTTGAGAGCTGATCCTAGAGCAGAAAAACTCCCCAAAAACGTCCCAAAACGCCTAGATGTGAACGGAGCCTCAATGATAACGGTAAACAGGACAAATAGAGAGGGTGAATCTCCTTAACAGGGGCACAGACAGCTATAAAGAATGACAGGTGTTCTAATCCATCTCCATTCTATCCAAAACGAAAAAAAAAGTTTTGCATTTAGTTATAGTTAAACAATGATAGTAACATCTAATCTAATGTGTCAGTGAGTTGCAAGGCTGTTCATTTTTATTGGCAACTAAAGGAACACACGTGCTGCAGTGCAACACAAGGCATGGTAAAGCACTGCCATGCGTTGCGCTAATCTTCTTGGTAAAAAATGATGCATGTCTGATTTTTGGACGCTTTGATGCAACACACGTAAGTCAAGGTGTGAATTGGCCATAGCATGAATGTATTTATCAAGGCCCACTCTGTGTTTTGCATTTCCTTCATTCAGGTCTACATGTTTCTGTTGCTATGTGTATGTGTCAAACATGGCAACTTACGGAACTATATTCTGATGAGCTTCCTTTGCTTGCAATAACTGAGAAAGTGCATATCCAGTGGCTTCTAATACTGTCATATGAGGAGACTGGAATAGAAAATTGATTACGCAATCTGTTTCACTACTTAATCCCATGTATTATACATCATGGAAATAAGTGATAGAATAATACAGTACACCTCACCTGTATGCACACCACAAAGGCCGGAATAATTCCTTGTAAGAGTAACTGGTGCCGTGCTGCCTCACTTTCCACAATAAGGTTACCCAAAGTATATAAACACAGCTCCTAGAAAAGATTAAATAAAGATAATTTTTGCTTTCCATCCAAAACTTGCCACACTGTTTAACATATCAAAGTGCTAGAGCTGATGGGTAGCTATCAGCCTCCAGTAACTAAAGCAAGCCATACATGAATCGAAATGGTTTAGCAAGGTCCGGGCAAGATTCTATTTATGTATGGGCAGGCTGATTGTACCCAAGTCGATCCATCAATCAACTTGAATACAACCAGCCTGTCAATATTTTCACATCCAATTACTGCCGGGGGCTATTGTCGCTAAACAGTATTCATTGTGCTCTGCCGGCTGGGAAGGCTCCCCAAGCCCCCCACCAGCAAAACACAATAGCGCTGTGGGAGGCATTCCTCCATCGACACTACTTGTGTTGTTGGGGGA
Organism: Pelophylax lessonae; assembly: GCF_965119305.1. NCBI lineage: Eukaryota > Metazoa > Chordata > Amphibia > Anura > Ranidae > Pelophylax > Pelophylax lessonae. The sequence goes on from NC_138771.1 coordinate 423,272,138, forward strand.
ACAAAGAGATTTTCTTTCCTTCCACCAGAAAATCAAATCATCTATGGGCTGCTTTAGTGTTGTTGATCACATCCCTTCTGCACTGCAGTTAGACAACCCAAACATCCAGGTAGGGAGCAAAAACTCAGCCTATCCCCTGATTTTTTACAATGCAGTGCTCACTGTGAATGCATCCTAATGCATGTGAAATGTCACAAGAACAGTGGGGGTGTGCCTAGCTGCATACAAATACAGACTATTCAGAAATTCTGTGTTTGATTATGATCCTTTGAGAGCTAGAGATACAATGTGATACTGGAGGGTGCCGGCTAGTAATCTACATTTGTAAAAAAAAAAAATAATTAAAAAAACCCACAAAAATTATCTTTTAATATTATGACTGCAATAGAGGTCAGGATGCCTCTGAAGTATCACTCTGGGTGCACCAACATTTTGACATGCAGAACACTGACCAAACTGGCCTGCAAGCCTTTCTAGAGATTACATCTGACCTCTGTAGAAGTATAAGGACATGTGAGAGCCCTGAATCCTCCACAACATCTGAGGAACTCTTTAAAGAACAATGTTTAACAGATCAATCAGTTTGTTACAGAGGGGGGAACATGGCAGAGGGAAATTTGCTCACAAGTTTCAGCTGTGCTAGCCAATAAAGGCATGTAACTAAACAAATGGCGTGGCTAGCAGGGTTAAGGGCTGACAAATTTGTTGGGTGGACTCACAGTGAAATGCCCTTCAACATGCACCTACATCTGTTAAATACAAACTGATGAGCTCTTTACCATTGCCTTGATTTCAGTAGATGATAAATGACTGACTCATCCACTGGGTTCCTGTATCTGTCAGTTATTCCAAGAACCTTGGACATAATGAGGCTAGGCAAGGGCTTTTCACTTTCCCCATTAAAATTAGCTGTAAACGAAAATAAGTGGAGGATCTGGCAGCTGAACTAGAGATCCCTTGCCATAGCAGGTGAGAAGATCTTGCTAATAAGTCCTCAGGTAGTCAGAAAGTACTGCCAGCACCCACTCAGGACTGAATCAATATGTTTCAGGTGGAATTAGACAGTCAATATTACTTTTATTTAAAAGGACCATTTAAACCAATTTTAAAATTTGGGTGGATTACTGTAGACTAGATTACCAGCTTTCATATTTAATCATCTGAAAAGTCCAGTGACACCATCTCCCTGGCAGAGTTTGTTTCAGCCCCGCCCCAGCAACTTAATGATGAAAATAATAACATTTTAAATGCCAATAGCGATTAAAAGCCTACTCTAATTACAGTTGCCGCAAATAATTAGGAATTTAATTGCAAAGATATCAGTCACAAGATCCAATGTCTGCTGCAGCCAGCCTCAAAGAATCCAACCAAATCCAAAATAATAGTTTTAAACAAATAGATCTTTTAATAGTATACGATAATAAGTTAAAACAATGATATTGTTCTTTTTTTTACATGCTGTCTAGGCTTTCCACTGGATCTTCGGAATTCCATATTTCCAGAAACAAAGAATTCTTGTTATGCAATACCAAAGCTATTTCCCATTTATAGAGCAGGTCTAACTAGATACAGTTCAAGTGATGTTTTTGAGGCATGTGCCAAACCACAGAACCAACTTAACACAAATGTTTTTGTCTTACAAGTTGTTTAACACCAGGATGTATCTTTGCATTTTGCCTTGCAAGGTACAAGAGTAATATTACCAAGCAGATGCAAGCAAAGCCAACAGAATACTGGCATGTATAAAAAAAGGGGATTATTCTCCCACTCTACAAGACTCTGGTCCGGGCCAGAGGCGTAACTAGAACCTTCAGGGCCCCGATGCAAGAAACCATGAAGGGTCCCCTGGACCCCTGACCGGGGCCCTTCTCTTCAAACCAGGGGCTCTTCCCACTGATCCTGGGGCCCTTTACTCTTGTTTCAGGGCCCTTTATTATGGTCCCGCAGCGGGACCCTTTCGCAAGTTCTGCAGTGGGCCCCCTTCCTGCCATCTTGGGGCCTCCCCAGGGTGGTGGAATGCCAGGGCCCATGTGCAAGTGTGACCTTTGCCATCCTGGAAGTTCACCCACTGGTGTCAGTAGTTTTTATTTTTTGGTAATTTAACTGTATTATTTTTTTATCATTTTTTTTTTCTTTACAATGTCATTGACTATGACTCTGTCCATTCAGAAAAGGAAGGAGCTGGTAAATTACATATTTACCGACCCCTTCCTGGTTCTCTATTGTGACACATCGCCGGCAGCAGCCGGCAGGAGAGGGGAGGGAGCACGGGGGGGGGGCAGAGGAGCACACAGGGGCCCATAGACAGCAGAACACAAGTGAACTATATAGGAGGAGTGGCAGGGGCAGCCTACAGAGGAACCAATCTCCTCCATTTTCCTCCTGCAGCTAAAGGAGAAAAAATGTATTTTTGACTTACCGTAAAATATTTTTCTCTTGGGTTCATTGACGGACGCAGTCCTCTGATGCAAGAAACCATGAACCGCCCCCTACAGGAGTAGGACACTAGGCAGAAAAAAAATTTCTGGCTACGCCTTAGGCAGTCCCTGGGGGTATACCCTCTCTCTTACTGCATAGGATGTCAGTTTTGTATCAAAGCAGTGTCAGAGAAAAACACACCAACCCACTCAAAAAATAGAGGGGCGGGTACTGCGTCCATCAATGAACCTAAGAGAAAAGGGATTTTACGGTAAGTCAAAAATCCAATTTTCTCTATCGTTCATTGACAGACGCAGTTCTCTGATGTATATTAGTAGGGACGTCCCAAAGCAGTACCAAAATGAGGGGTGGGAACCAGAACACAGAAAAAAACAGTCCCCCAAGGCCAACATAGCCAACCAGGACACCTCAGAACAACCAGATGAGGTCCACCTAAAAAAAAAAAAAACTGAAAAAAAAACACCCTCAAGGAAAGCCAAGAGGCCCCCTAAACTGCAGCTTGCAAAACCTTGCGGCCAAAGGAGGCATCTGCAGATGCCATCACATCCACCTTATAAAATTTGGTAAAGGTGTGAACAGACGACCAAGTTGCTGCCTTGCACACCTGAAGCACAGACGCCTGATGGCGAAAAGCCCACGAAGCACTAAGCGTCCGAGTAGAGTGCACCCTGACAGGGAAGGGGGAACCTGACCCCTAATGGAATAAGCCTGCACCACTGTCTGTCTGATCCATCTGGAAATAGTCGCAGCAGGCGCAGGCAGCCTCTTCTTTGGGCCATCCGTGAGCACAAAGAGCGAGTCAGACTTGTGAAAAGACTCAGATGCCAAATACACCTTAAGCGCCCGAACAACATCCAGTAATTCCTTAGGATGTTTTCGCTTAGGACATAAGGGAGGTAACACTATGTCCTCATTTAAGTGAAAACTGGAAACCACCTTCAGCTGGAAGGATGGATCCAGCCGAAGTACCACCTTGTCCCTGTGAACCACCAGATAGGGAGAATGACAGGACAGCGCTGCCAGTTCCGACACCCTGCGCGCAGAAGTGATAGCCACCAAGAGGGCCACCTTCTGAGACAAGGTAAGCAGGGGACCTCCCGAATATTCTCAAAGGGAGGCCTCTGGAGAACCGACAGCACCAAATTAAGATCCCATGGCGGTAGCGGAGGTCACACCGGAGGCACCAAGTGTCGCACCCCATGGATGAAACTACGCACCAGGGAATGGGCGGCCAATCGCCTCTGGAAGAAAATAGCCACGGATGAGACCTGACCCTTGATAGTACTTAAAGCCAACTTTTGATCAACTCCCCGTTGAAGGAAGGCCAAGATCCGAGCCACAGAATAGGAGCGAGGGTGGATCCCAAGGGACTCACACCACGCAATGTACGACTTCCACGTACCATGATAAATCTTCCTGGAAGTCGTCTTCCTCGCTTTCAGCAAAGTGGGAATCACTGAGGCAGATAAACCCCTGTCCTTAAGCACCTGGCTTTCAACAGCCAAGCCGTCAAAGCCAGCTAATGTAAAGCAGGATGGAAGATAGGCCCTTGAGAGAGCAGATCCACCCTGAGAGGAAGTCTCGACGGGGCGTCTGCGACTAGCCTGACCAGGTCGGCGTACAAGGCGCGACGAGGCCAGTCCGCAGCCACAAGAATGACCGGAATCCCTTCTGCCTCTATCCTGCGAAGAAGTCTCAGCAGCAACTTGAGAGGAGAAAAGGCATATATCAGCTGGTACTGGCCCCAGGGGGCCACCAGCGTATATGCGGCGTCTGACAGAGGGTCCCGGGAGTGGGCCACAAGCCTCTGTACCTTCCTGTTAATTCGAGACGCCAACAGATCCACATCCAGAGTGCCCCAGCGAAGGCACAACTGCTGACACACCTTCGGATGCAGGGACCACTCTCTGGCATCCAAGGCCTGGCGGCTGAGGTAATCTGCCTGCCAATTTTTCACCCCCTGAATGTGGACCGCAGAGAGAGCTGGAACATGGCGCTCTGCCCAACGTAGAATGTCGGCCACTTCCAGGGCCGCAAGGACACTCTTGGTTCCCCCTTGGTGATTGACGTAAGCCACGGCCGTGGCATTGTCCGATTGAATGCGCACGGGACAACCCTTTAGACGGTCGGTCCAGTGCATCAGGCAAAGCCGGATCGCTCTCAGCTCCAGGACATTGATCGGCAATCGAGATTCCTCCAGGGACCAGACTCCCTGAGCCGAGTCCTGATTGAGGACCCCACCCGGACAGACTCGCATCCGTGGTGACAACTGTCCAGTATATAGGGAGAAAGGATTTTCCCGACTGAAGCATCGGGGACCGAAGCCACCAGACCAGGGACTCTCTGGTCCTGTGGCTTAACCGAATCTGAGAATCCAGAGAATTCGGGTGTTTGTTCCACTCGAGAAGAATCTCCCTTTGAAGAAGGAGCAACTGAGCAAAGGGGACCGCCTCGAAGGAGGACACCATCAGTCCCAGGACTCTCATACAGGTCCGAAGGGACGGCCAGTTGTTGGACATTAACATACAACACCGCTGACTGGATCTTCTGGAGTTTTTCCGGAGCAAGAAACACCCTGGCAGAGGACGAGTCCAAGGTCAGACCCAGATAGATCAGTCCCATGGAAGGGGTCAGAGACAACTTTTGAAGGTTCATGATCCAACCGAACTCCTCCAGAGTACGCATGGTGACCCCCAAGTTTTCCGACAGCAATGCAGGAGATCGTCCAGGTAGCTCAGGACCGATATCCCCCGCTGTCACAACAGTGCCAGGACCAGGGCCAACACCTTTGTGAAGACCCGAGGAGCGGAGGCGAAGTCAAAGGGTAACGCCACAAATTGATAATGATCTTCTCCCACGGCGAAACGGAGAAACCGTTGGTGAGCAGCACAGATCGGAATGTGAAGAGGTAGGCATTCTTGATGTCTTATCAAGGCCAGGAAGTCCCCCTGATGCAGGGAAGCCACCACCGTGCGAATGGTTTCCATCTTGAACTTTTGAGCACGCACGAACACATTAAGTGCCTTTAGGTCAAAGATCGGCCGCACCTTGCCCTCCTTCTTGGGAACCGTGAACAGGTTGGAATAAAACCCACAAAAGCGTTCCACGTACGGAACAATCACTATCACTCCTTGCTGTAGCAAGTCCTGCACCACCCCATAGTGCGCTTGCAAGCGACCCGGGGATAGGCGGACATTGGAAGGGAAAAACCTGACCGGAGGAACAGATCGAAACTCGATCTTGTATCCGGACCGCACAACCTCCTGGACCAGCCACACGTCCGAGAACCGGGAAAGGCGTCCCCCACCCCAGGCACGGTTGAGGGCGCACCCATCAGGCCAACGGGGTCTTGTCTGCAGGTCTGGCGGAACCGGAATTCTGTTTCCCAGCCCAGGGACGCTTGGGAGCACCCAAGGGAGCCTTGAAGGACTTTGCCTTATCGGCTGCCCCTGAAGGACGAGAATACTTCCTGTAAGCCAAAAAGGACAGACCCCGCCGATGGCGAGAGTCCCTACCCCTGGAAGCCTGCGGGAGAAAGGTACTCTTACCCCCCGTAACACCTTTAATAATGTCGTCCAGGGTAGCCCCAAACAGACGGCCCCCCTGAAAGGGGAGTTCCGACAAGGCCTTCTTAGAAGCCTGATCCGTAGACCAACACTTCAGCCAGAGCATAAGCCTCATGACCACCTCTGAAAACAACCGACGACCCAAAAAGGGAAGCAATGTCCAGCGCAGCATCGAAAGTATACTGCAGCGCCTGCACAATCTGGTCCAACAGTTCCCAAAATTCAGGAGGGACAGGCTGGCCCTCCACGTCCCGGCGAAGCAGCTTTGCCCATTCAGTCACCATTTCGGTGACAAGGGCTGAAGCAAAGGCAGGCCGTAGCGCAGCAGAAGAGGCAGAAAGCTCATCCTCACTATCAGAGGAGGCACCTAGTGGGGTACCCGACCCGGCCGGGGTAACCTTGTCTGCGGTGGCTGGGTCAGACTCAGAGTCTGAGACATCAGAGGAGACAGGGGTAGGGGGGGTCATTTTTGCGCACCCCGCCCTCTAAAGGCCACCTCCACCCTGGACACAAAAGCTTCTAGGACCGCTGAAATCACATCAGTGGACAGTTGCAACCTGGAGGGCCCTGCGGCCTCCGTGAGGGGATCAGGTGGGTACACATGGTCTGAGGGGTCCATGTTGCACTAATAGGACCCACCAGCAAAATTTGTAAAAAATGACAGAATTTTTTTTTTTTAAAAAAAGGAACGTCCCCACAGCGCTACAGCACCCCCCAGAGGTCAGGCGTGGCTCAGAAAAGGAAACCTGAGCCATAAGCTTCCCGGGCTGAAGAGAGGGGCTCCTCCCCCGAAAAAACACCTCCAGGCACACCCACGGGCCTTCCCAGCAAAAATCCACCGCAAAATGGCCGAAAACCACCCCCCCCCCAAGATGGCTGCCTCCATAACTGCAGACAAAGGCTACAACAAAATGGCGCTGCCAGCGCAGCAATCGGACCCCCCCACAGAGACCCCCAGCCAGCCCTATCACATCATCCAGCCCTGGAGGGCCCGACCGAGGTCCCCCCCGCACCAGCAATTGAGCACTGCGAACGGTGCACCCCCCGCCCCCCCCCCCCATGTGGATTGCACATCAAGCACCAGCCTCAGGTAGGCCCAGAACTCTCCCCCCACGTGGGAGAGGGGGGGTGGGGGGGGCAAGGAGGGGGGGTCACAAAGGAGAGGGAAACCCAGGAGTGTGAGGGTCCGACCATCCCAGAGAGAGGGCCCGCGTCCGCCCCAAAATCCGTCCTGGGAGGGGAAGTGTACTCACCATACAAGAAACACAGGCGGGTGCCATCTCATGACAGGACCCCACGCCACCGGAGTAGGGGGGCTGTCGTCCAAATAGGAACGCTGCGACATAAGCCCAGACCCTGTCGTGTGCATCCTGGCGAGACGTTTAACTCGCTGGGCCAGTTCCTGTCCAGTGTGACTATGTCGTGGCCGACCCAGCGCAGAGCTAAGGCCTGCACGCACTCGATGGCCAGACTGGGGCGACCACTGGATATGGGGGTCCAGTCTTTCGCCCAGCCCGGCATAATTGCTTGAAGATCTCACAGGAAAAAAATTCTGGAGAAAAAAAGACTAGCTAAACAAAATCTACATAAAAAAGTACCAGGACCAAAGATTCCAGCAAGGAACTAGGTCCTCACTCCTGACTAGGCAGATCAAAACTGACATCCTATGCAGGAAGAGAGAGGGTATACCCCAAGGGACTGTGTTCATAGGCGTAGCCAGAAATTTTTTTCTGCCTATTGTCCTACTCCTGTAGGGGGCGGTATTACCCTACTTATACACATCAGAGGACTGTGTCCTTCAATGAACGATAGAGAAAAGGAGGACAGCGATTTCTCTACATGCTGCCCCCACAGCCCCTCCTATCCAGATGTACAGGGGAGCCGCACAGGCCATCTGGAGCATGGGGCCCGGTTGCAATTGCAACTCCTGTAGTTATATCCCTGATCCGGCCACATCTTGAATATGCCGTCCAGTTTTGGGCACCGGTACTAAGAAAGGATGTGCTGGAACTGGAGAAAGTCCAGAGAAGGGCAACAAAGATAATTTGGGGAAGGGAGGACATTAACTATGAGGAAAGACTGCATGCATTGAACTTATTCTCTCTAGAGAAGAGAGGCTTGAGAGGGGATATGATATCAATACAAAAATACCATACTGGTGACTTTAGCATAGGGAACACATTTTACAGAGAAAGGGAATTCAATAAGACATGGGGGCACTCACTAAAACTTGAAGAAAAACGTTTTAACCTTAAACTGCGTAAGGGGTTCTTTACTGTCAGAGCGATAAGGATGTGAAATTCTCTTCCACAAGCAGTGGTATCAGCAGGGAGCATCAATAGTTTCAAAAAAACTTTTAGATGGGCACCTTAAAGACCGCAACATTCAGGGGTATACAATGTACGGTTAACAGCAAACACACAAACACACACATAATAGGTTGAACTGGATGGACTGATGTATTTTCTCAACCTAACTATGTAACCCTTCTTTTTAAAACAAAAATTTTGAAGAGGAGGACCAAACTCACATAATTTGTGAAGTCGCTGTCCTTCAAAATGCCCTTTTCTGGACCCCGAAGAAGCCTCTTCCCCCCCCTTTTTTTTATGGTGTCTCTATTAGCTAGTCAGGTGCTATGGAAACACCAATGCATGCTATTGTATAACAAGGAAATTTGGGGACTGAGTTAATCGGAGCCAGTGGGGAAGGGGGGTCAGCACAAGCCTGATTATTGGAGTAGAGGAGGCTTAGGTCTCAGCAAAGTTAGAGAACTGTGCTCTCCGGTCTAGTGCGGTCAGTTTTTAATAGGAAATCAGAGGGGCTGGCAGGAAAACCAGGGATTTCACACTAAGAAGCAATACGGAGAGAACAAGGTTACTGTTTCATACAAGTACATGGTACAGCTGAGCACATATCGGGAATATGAAATGTTGGGTTTACATATTATTTAATGCTTTGAAATTAAGATGAACTCCAGGTATAAGGTGGGGATAGTTGATGCCACTACCCTGCCTCTCTACCTCGTCCAATCAGAAAATGGCTTGCATTTCCTGGAAAAGGACCTGTAAGACTATGTTGATGACCACAGTGGGCGTGATTACTATAGTGATTCTCTACTTCCACTGTGGACCCATATGTATATCTAAATTTGTACAAGCCGGACCAATGAACCTCTGCAATATAACCATACCTATTCAGCTTTAAGCCTTAAGTGCTACTTCAGGAACTGCAGGTTTATTGTGCTGGCTAGAAAAAGTACGCATAGTATAGGTCAGCTACAAAATCAGTAAAAACTAGTAAGGATACAATATAGACATAATATGTATAATTATAAAATATGGATCACAGTCTCTCATGTCATAAGGAGACCAAAAGCCTTGCAAGTTACTAAATCCAACACAATGCTTTAAAAGGAGACTGGTCTACTTTAATGTTAAATGTGCTTTGTCAGGCCAGTATGGGAACGCCCTATGTTATACATCCCTGCTATGCGGCAAGTCATTGATCAACTTCTGCAATCTTTTCATGTGTAAGAGAGCCTGCATTGTTCACTCCAATAATATGCTTTTGGCTTTCTTTCTGGAACTCCAGCAGGGAAGAATTAATCTACTACCACATTATCCTTAATCAGCAGATTTGCACAAGATCCTAATTATCCCTAAATACCAAGTAATGGTTTATTCACAATGTGTTTCATCCAGTACATTAACAATTTATTGCAGCAAAGAAAAGTCTATTGAAGAATGTGTAAGGCATATTTTGTGTAACCTAATAAAACCACATTTTTATTTATTGGGAGGGGAGGGGGTGCAAGCAAACATGGGAAAAATGGGAAAAATAGGGAATCAATTAGGAAAAATCTGGGTGTTTTGGAGATTGTGAACTCAGCATTAACAGGCAATGCTAGTCTGTAAATTCTAAGCTCTTGCTTTTATTTCTTTTATTATAGGCTGACCAAAAAAAAAAAAAAAAAAAAAAAACTTTGGTTAAATGTTTTTTTATAATGAATCCATAGCGGACATAATGATCACATGATTAGGAAATTTACGAATCACTCTGATTGGTTTCTGATCATCAGAATGGACCTAAGTTGTCAGAGACAGCCAAGATTGAGAGCCCCTAGCTGAGCACAGGGTCAGCTGCTGGCTTTGAAACATGGAGCGTTAATAAATGTACCCTGGCGATGGTAGACAGTAGAGAGACAGCTGTGTAGCACCTTTTTAAACTTTTTTTCTATTACAGCTATTTTGTAACCAATAAAGCATGTTTAATGGTTTCAATCTACAAGGTGATATCGCGCAACAATAATAAAGTGCTAAAGGCAAAAATGCTGTGCTGTGCAAAATAAAACTATTCAAAGTGTTTTCTTAGGGGTAATAATAAATAACTCAAGTAATCAGTGAAATAATTCATCAACATAATACATATGCGTCCATATAACTGCTTCAGATGGAACGTTTAAGTGAGGTATCAAACCAACTTGAACACATCAAATAAATTGCAAATGGAATATATAAATAAAAAGTGCTGAGTGCTAGTCCATTATGAGTAATTTCCAGTGAACAAACAGTCTCTAAAATGCCAATAATTAAGCTGCTCACGATCCCACCACCAGTGCCGGATGGCCTCTCACCTTAAATTTAGACCAGTGTTTTATCACTAGGTCTAAGAGCCGGTTCACACTACTCTGACTTGTCAGGCGACTTGGTCGCCTGACAAGTAGCTCCCAATGCTGTGCAATGGAACCGTTCTAATGAGAGTGACTCAAGTCGCTCCGACTTAGAAAAAGGTTCCTGCACTATTTTTTGGCGAAGTCGGAGCGACTTGCATTGCCTTCTATTATGAGAAGTCGTTTGCAAGCCGCGATGAAGTCACGCTGCATGGGCGACTTCAAAGTCACCCAAAGTCGGGGCGACTTTGAGCCGGATTAGTGTGAACCGCTCTAAAACAGCTTTATGATATCCTCAGATAAGGGGGTATACTCGATCTTCTTGTTTAATCCTGAGTGTTCCCTGATTGCTGCACAGATAATTTGAGCGGCTCGGTCCTCACTGGTTACCTTGGTCTTAGTCATGCAACTCAGAAATAAAAGGAAAAAGGATCTAATGCTCTCTGTATGTAAAGCATTTATTTTAAAATCCAAATAACAAATACACTCACATTCATTAGCATATAAGCCGTGCGGGCTGGAAGAGGCGTTGTATCGGTTAAGGAGACGCAGGAAAAATCATATCCTGCGGCTGAATCTCGCCCGTGGTGTCTCCGCCCCCTAGACGCGTGTCATCAGGCGCTGATGGGCGTGTGACTTCCTCAGTAGTTGTTTTTATCTCTGACATGGGCTTTTAAGCCGTGTAACAGTCTTTACCTCTTTTTAGATTGTTGCAGTAAAAATGCCATTCACTGTTGCTCACTCTAGCCAAAAAGAATTTAGAGAGGCCCTGGTCACTCTGATAACTGTCCAAAGACCAGGGGCCAAGACCTCACATTGTTCTTGAAGTGTTGCAGACTTATCCATCCACATATAATGGTGCATTCGCTTATTCAAGGTTTTATGTAGTAAAGATGGATATCTGAAATAGTAAGCTGTCAACATTTTCATATAACGGTTCATGTAAATGAAAATAAATACCGTGAGCTCTGCACTGCTTCCAGATAAATATGTCAGAAGGTAGGAGGTAGCTGGCAGGCATGCTTTGGACACAGCTGGGTCATCAGAGTGAGACAGTTCATGTAGACACCTGGCAGCCTCCATCTGAATTTTGGCAAACTGACATGTGAACAATCCAATCAAAACTCGCATGCTGCCTTCTATCCTGAGGAAAGAAAAAAACAAGTAGTCAAATAAGGAAGGCTAAATAAACACACATTACCATTTTTTTTTTTTTTTTAAAGATTGAAAATCAGAACTCTGATCTATGGATGGGTTGATCACCCACAACTTCTAATGTGAGTAAGATTCTCATTCTCTCTTATACTGTAGGTACAGCTGGGTAGATACACATTTAGCTCAGTAGGTAGTGACAAACTGGAGAGTGCAGAATCTGATGCAGCTGTGCATGGTAGCCAATCAGCTTCTAAGTTCAGCTTGTTCAATTAAAGCATAAGTTCACTTTTAAAAAAAAATAAAAGCACATTTTTTAATGGGTAAAAAAATTGTGTATTTATTATTTTTTTGTAGTAGGAGCCTGTAAAGAATTGCACCAGCGATCAGCAGATCGCTGATGCCATGCAGGTCTCCTCTACACTGTCAGTGTATCTGTGTGCCCGTACATCCCATACAGGTAAGCCAATACTCCCTGACAGGTGAGTGGATCATTGAGAATTACAAGCAGAGAGCTGCTAAGGATGTCAGGGCTTGTAGTTCATTCAGACGGACAGAGCTGTGTGTCTGAATGATGTGACCGTGTGGGCGGAGCCCGATTTTAGGGTGGATCACGTAACATATTCCCAAGGGTGAACTTATCCTTTAAGCTTTGACAAAAAAAAAAAAACCCGGAAGCTGATTGGTTTCTATGCAGAGTTGCGCCAGATTTTCCATTCTCCAGCTTTAGGGCTCTTTCACACAGATCCGCCTGTCCGTTTTTTTGGCGGATCTGAACGGTACCCCCATGCATCCCTATGGGGCATCAGATGTCAGCGGAGACATGTCCGCTGACATCCAATCCGATAAATCTGAAAAGGATGGAAACCCTATTTTCCATCCGTCCAGCGGATCGGATCGGATGAAAACGGACCGACAGTCCGTTCTCATCCGATTTCCCCATAGAGATGTATGGGGAACTGACAGCTGTGTATGCGGAGAACAGCTGTCATCCTCCTGCTCAGCGGGGGATCAGCGGATTGATCCCCCGCTGAGATAAACGGAGTCTGTCCGACGGACACATAGTGTGAAAGAGCCCTTAGGCTACTTTCACACCGCTCCATTGCAAAAACATAATAAAACACACATATGCGTTTTTACCGCGTTTCTGGTGTGTTCTGCACCTGTAGAAAAAGGACATGACCGCAGGTGCGTTTTTGCCACATGTTCCATTACAATGGGGAGGTGTTTTTTTTTTAGGCACCAAAAATGCAACTGACCAATGTGAAGAGTTCCATAGGAGCAAATAAATAGGGTCCAGGTGTGCAAGTGGAATGTGAAGGGTAAGGGACATGGAATGGAAAGGTGATCAAGCACACCCTAGTATCCCAATAACAACTGAGATATAAGAACGTGAAATGGGTCATTAGTCCAGCCGTTACTGTCTATGCCAGATGTTATATCTCAGTTGTTATCGAGATACTAGGGTAAGACAGCTTGGGTCACGACATTTGATGGACGATGTATTATCTTATTTCCTCGAGTTTTGTTTTTAAACAACGGAGAATGTGATTATACACAACTACTTTTAAAAAAACTACTGTTGGGTCCCGAGGAAGCTGTTTCTGCGAAACGCGTTGCTCCACCAGTAAACCTGACTATAGAATGTTTAAATGTATTTGTATATTTTGTACTATTTTTCGAATATCTTCTGTGTTTGTTTTTTTTTTTTTAAATTAATAATTGAATGCCTATGTACTAATAAAATACTGTGACTTTGTTTTAATATAAAATACTATTCTTGTGTGTTTGAATGAATATATGGTACAATTAAATCTTCTGCTGCCCAGGTGTGCTTGATCACACCTTCCCATTCCATGCCCTTGTTCCCTTACCCTTCACATTCCACTTGCACACCTGGACCCTATTTATTTGCTACTTTACATACTGGGGACGGTGCCGTGCAGTTTTATCAGCCGACCCTTCTCCGCACAAATTCTAAGAGTTCCATAGGATTTAATGGTAATGCATTTTTCTTCCACTTTTCTAACGCAAAAACAGAAGAAAAACTGGTCAGTGTGAAAGCAGCCTTATAAAATCAACCCCTATGTATTAACTTGTAAGTAAAAATGCAATACAGTCTAGTATAGGACCCACACTAATGAAGTCAGCACTGTCCTCCTCAAAGGGTCCTTTCACACGGGGCGGACCGTTTTTTGGTCCGCTCTCGCTCTTTTTCTTTTTTTACGGACACGGGTGACACTTGTGTCATCCGGTCCGTATGTCCATTTATCATCCCATCCGTTTGCGGATGATAAACGGAGATAATGCATGTCAATGTGATTGAGGATGTCAGCGGATGACACTGCTGACATCCGTTTTTGCGTCCGTTCCGTTTTTTTAAACGGAAGAAAAATAGGGTTCTCCTCCGTTCCAAAAAACTGAACTGATAGGAAAGGACGTAAATTGGATGTAAGCGGATGGTCATCAGCTAATATCCGCAATCCCATTGACATGCATTATGTCCGTTTTTCCCCCCGCAAAAAAATGGGATGAAAAAAACGGACATACGTGTGAAAGCACCCTCAGGAGGAATCTAGTGTTAAAGGCCAACTGAACCTTCAGGTTAAATTAGCTAAATGTATTCCAGGTGCATTAAAACAGAGTTGGACAAAGTCTAACATTTTGTTTCCTTGCTGGGTTCACACTGTTGCGAATAGTATGCGGGTTTCCCCACATCCAAATTGTAGGATAGGATACTGTGTTGGGCTCTCAATGGAGCCAGTTCACACAGCTACGTGTCATCTGCGGAGAGGCTTGCAGAAACATCCTGTGCGTCTTCTGGTCTGTTTCAGGTCCAAACTCAGTCAAAAAATTCGGACCTGAACCTGTGCACGGGGATGCACCAGACTCCCTGCTGCGAGCCGCTCCAAATTCAGTGTGAACCCAGCCACAGCCTGCTTATTATAGGCATTTTCTCTGCAAAAATGCAGAAGGACCCTTGTTCTCTTTGTGGAAGCAGCAATGGAGTGGTCCGATACACCCCCTGCAAAGTCACACATGCCTTCTGATCAGGTCTGCCTGAAGGTCAATGCATTCCTATGGTGTAAACGGACTTGTGCACGTTTCCCCACCTCCAGGTCTAATTGGGTCGGCTAAAAAGGTGGAGTGGATTGGATGTAGCCAGGTGTAAATGGCCAGCGGAGTCCATATACTCAAGATCGCCCACAGAGCAGAGAGGGCTCTGTCCGGGTCTGCTCTGCAGAAACTGCTATGTCATCTGCGAGCTGATCCCCTGCCGATAAGAAAGGAATCCACCCAGTGAGGAAGAGGCCTAAAGCCTAGTACACACTACCAGTTTTTTTTTTTCACTCAACCTAGCAGGGCTGAGCGAAAAAAAAAACTGACAGCTCAGTGTACTAACTATGTGATGTTAGAACAGCAATCTTCCCTGCTGGTCTATTGTGTTCTGACAGGGGGACAGCCCCACCACCAGAACACTTCGGTCAGCGCTCTCAGCCAATCGGCAGACCTTTTTTGGTCATTCCCCCCCATCGACAGAAGCTGGCCGAACATCTAGCTTCTGCCGCCCAACATTCGGCCCATGTGTACTAGGCTTTACTCAGTAGGGGCGTGTGGGATCACTACAGAGAGACCACTGCTTCCATATAGAGAGCAAGGATCCCACTATGCAGCTGCTAGCAAAGGACTTACTTTTCTGATCAGGCTATGACTGACATTAAACATCTTTTTGTTTTTTTTATGCACCTGTATTGTATTTAGGTTTGATTTTAAATGAACAGCACTCTGCAAAGTAACAGAGCCTGACTGGTTTACAGTGCTGGCCTCTCACCCAGTCCGAATGCTGCTATAGAAGGGATTGCATATTCTGGTATTTATTGACCTTTCTAATCAATTCAAAAATCTTTTTTTTTTTTTTTTATACATATCAGACCAATATTCAGTTTAGCTTTTTATACTTCCACCCATGAATGTCTTTACAGTCTGTTTTGTTACCACTGATGGCAGGTAAGGTCAAAAGATTTAGGCTCCATTAACAAATATGTGAATTGAATGCATTTTGAACCACATCCGATTTGCATGACATGTGAACCGGCAGCCTTCTCTATGGAGGCTATTTACATATATGCGGCGCAGAGGCAGTGCCCATTCACTGCAAATTGAGAAGGAGTCCTATGTGTTTTCGGAGCACTGCTGTGCAGTCCAGATGCAAATTCCCGGCTTTTGCACTCTATAGGAACGCATCTGAATCGCACGTCATCAGTTTAACACAGGAATTGGATCGAGAGAAAAAAAAAACAGCACGGGGTGCCCCCCAATCCATACTAGGCCCTTCCGAGTTTGGTACGGATTTTAGAGGAACCCCACGCCTAAATTTAAAAAAAAACACCAGTGTGCCCCCCCCCCAATATCCATACCAGACCCTTATCTGAGCATGCAGCCTGGCAGGCCAGCGAGTGAGCACCCCCCCCCCCTTCAAACCATACCAGGCCACATGCCCTCAACATGGGGGGCACCCCAAAGCACCTTGTTCCTATGTTGATGGAGACAAGGGCATCATCCCCACAACCCTGGCTGGAGGTTGTGGGGGTCTGTGAGCACAGGGCTTATCAGAATCTGGAAGCCCCCTAACAAGGAGGCCCCCAGATCCTGGCCCCCTCCCTATGTGAATGAGTATGGGGTACATTTTACCCCTACTCGTTCACCCAAAAAAGTGTTGAAAATAAATAAAAAAAAGACAGTTTTTGACAATTCCTTTATTAAAAAAAAAACAAACAAACAAAAAAAAAAAACCCAATATCCCCTGGTGTAGATCCATCATTAATCATGTTGCCTGCCGCCACTGCTGACCAGAAAAAAGAAAAAAAAAAAAAAAGTAAAAAAAACCCTGCTCGTGCCGAAGGCTCCCATCTCCCACCCTCTGACACTTCCTAAATAATTAGCGGGTGGGGACACCATACCCATTCTCCTGGGGGGGGGGGGGCGGGATCTGGGGGCCCCTATGTTAAAGGAGGCTTACAGTTTCCGATAAGCCCCCATGTGCCCAGACCCCCAAAACCACTGGCCAGGGTTGTGGGGAAGAGCCCCTTGAGGTGCTTTGAGGTGGCCCCCCCCCCCAATGTTGAGGGCATGTGGCCTGGTATGGTTCCGAAAGGGGGACTCGCTTGTCCCCCCCCCCCCCTTTCCTGACCTGTTAGGCTGCATTCTTGGATAAGAGTCTGGTTATGAATTGGGGGGGGGGGGGGGCACGTCATTGCTTTGGGGGGGGGAAATCCATATCAGACCTTAGGGTCTGGTATAGATTGAGGGGGACCCCACGCCGTTTTTTCACAATTTTGTATTGCTAGAAAGGTTTTTTTTTTTTTTTACATTCAGCTGTCAGCGGGGAACCTTGTTGACAGCTATGAGTCAACCGTGAAGGATGCGGTAGCCAGCTTCCCAGCCCGCTCCTTAACAACCAGCTAATGTCAAAGATGCTGGTGGCTGCTGGCTCCAAAAATTTTCATCTGAACCGCATCTATATCGCAGCTAAACCACTGAACAGCTGCTTTAGAAATTCGTACCATAGATTTGTGAACCTAGTCTAAAGTGTAAAGTAGGACATATGCATTACATCTCTGTAGCACATGCCCATTTTCAGTTTTTGTTATTAAAAATGCTGCAAAAACATTAAAAAAGGCTATCCTGCCAAAAATCCAGTGAGCTTTTAACTTTTAACCTGTAGTAAGCTGACAACAGTGCTTCAAATGCACTGAAATTTAAAGCAGTGTTGTTATTTTTGCCAGGATAAGGTTTTTTTCTGTTCTTGTCATGTTTTAAAGATACAAAACATCAAAACATAGGGAAAATGTGCATGAATTGTAGAAATGTATTACAGTATAACTAAAGGCAAAAATGGGATTTTTGACTTACCGTAAAATAAATTTTTCAGATGTTCATTGACAGACACAGCTCCTGATCTTCTTAACCATTGGGTTATACTGCCCCCTACAGGAGTAGTACACTAGGCAAAAAAAAGAGACTGACTATACCTATTAGCAGTCCCGGGAGGTATACGTCCCTCTCTGCTACAGGTACTCAGTTTTGTTACAAGCAGCATCAGAAGAATTACAACACAGAGGGGTGGGTACTGTGTCCGTCAATGAACACCAGAGAAATGGATTTTACGGTAAGTCGAAAATCCAGTTTTCTCTTTCGTTCATTGAAGGACACAGCTCCTGATCTTCTTAACCACTGGGACGTTCCAAAGCAGTGTCGAACTTGAGGGGAGGGAACAGCAAGAAAAAATTCCTACGGCTAAACCGTAACCAACCAGGTATCAGGAACTCAACCAAAAAACAACTGGAGCCCACCTGAAAACTTCACACCCCCAAAGAGGGAACAGGCCCACTAAACAGCAGCCTGCAAAACCTAGCGGCCAAAAGAACCATACGCAGATGCCAACACATCTACTTTATAGAATTTTGTGAAAGTGTTCACAGGCGACCAGGTGGCCGCCTTGCAAGTCCCTGACGCCTGATGACGGAGAGCCCAAGAAGCACTGAGCGCCCGAGTAGAGTGGGCCTTGAATAGGGAAAGGAGGAACGTGACACTTGATGGAATAGGCCCAAGTCACCGTCTGTCTGGAAATGGTCGCAGAAGAAGCGGACAGTCCTTTCCGAGGCCCATCCATGAGCACAAATGGAGAGTCTGACTTCCTAAAAGACTCCGTAGTTGCAAGGTACACCCGGATTGCCCAAACCATATCCAGGGCATGCAACGCCACTTCTCTAGGGTGTTTCGGCCTGGGACACAGGGAAGGCAACACAATGTCCAAATTCCAATGGAAATCAGAGACAACCTTTAGAAGGAACGACGGACAGGGGAGAAGAACCACCTTATCTCTGTTGACCACCAAGTAAGGTGAACGACAAGATAACGCTACCAATTCGGACACTCTGCGCGCAGAGGTGATTGCCACCAAAAAGGCCACCTTCTGGGACAGCGTAAACAGGAGAATTGCCCAAAGATTTTCAAAGGGAGGCTTCTGGAGAACTGAAAGCACCAAGTTGAGATCCCAAGGCGGTAACGGAAACCACACTGGAGGAACCAAGTGTCAAACCCCCTGAAGAAAAGGTACACACCAGGGAGTACGTGGCCAAAGGTGGTTCAAAGAAGACTGCCAAGGCCGACACCTGGCCCTTGATGGTTCTCAAAGCCAATTTCTGCTTAACCCCCCCCTGTCAGGAAGGTCAAGACCCAAGCCACTGAGAAAGAGTGAGGGTGAACCCCAAGAGACTCACATCACTAAATATACATTTTCCACGTACGATGGTAGATCTTCTTGGAGGTAGACTTCCTGGCTTTCAACAGTGTTGGAGTTAAGGATCAACCGATTATTGGCAAGGCCGATATAGCGAGGGCCGATACGCACTTTCCCCGATATATCGGAATCGGCCCCCGGAAGTTACCGATATTTTCAGGACGTCATTCTGCCTTCTTCGGTCGCCTCCCTCGCCTTGGACAGCCTCGCCTGGAGTCGGGACTAGTCTCGCGGGAGTGTATCACAGCCATACACCCACCCACAGCAGCCCGGTGCCAGCCCGCCACCCACAGGCCTTGTACCTGCCAGCCAGCCACCCGCAGGCCCTGTACCAGCCAGCCACCCACAGGCCCTGTACCAGCCAGCCAGCCACAGGCACTGTACCAGCCAGCCACCCACAGCCCCTGTGCCAGCCACCCACTACAGGGTGCCAGCCAGCCACCCACCAGAGGGTGCCAGCCAGCCAGCCACCCACAGGCCCTCTATCAGCCAGCCCTCTCTTCTGCGTCTCCTCCTTCCTCCACCTACCACAGGGTGCCAGACAGCCAGCCATCCACCACAGGGTGCCAGACAGCCAGCCACCCACCACAGGGTTCCAGCCAGCCATCCACCACAGGGTTCCAGCCAGCCAGCCATCCACCACAGGGTTCCAGCAAGCCAGCCACCCACCACAGGGTTCCAGCAAGCCAGCCACCCACCCACCACAGGGTGCCAGACAGCCAGCCACCCACCCACCACAGGGTGCCAGACAGCCAGCCATCCACCACATGGTGCCAGACAGCCAGCCATCCACCACAGGGTGCCAGACAGCCAGCCACCCACCACAGGGTGCCAGAGAGCCAGCCACCCACCACAGGGTGCCAGAGAGCCAGCCACCCACCACAGGGTGCCAGAGAGCCAGCCACCCACCACAGGGTGCCAGAGAGCCAGCCAACCACCCACCCACCCACCACAGGGTGCCAGCCAGCCAGCCACCACAGGGTCCCAGACAGCCAGCCACCCACCACAGGGTGCCAGCCAGCCATCCACCACAGGGTGCCAGCCAGCCAGTGACCCACCACAGGGTGCCAGCCAGCCAGCCATTAAACAAAAATTAGCATGTTCAGTACCAGATTTGTGTCAAAAATTGTCTTTATTTTTCAAAACTTTAAATGTACAAAATATCGGCCGATACCGATATGCGATGGCCAAAATATCGGTATCGGCAACGAAAAAACGATATCGGTCGATCACCAGTTGGAATCACCGACTCAGACAAACCTCTATCCTTCAGCACCTGGGTTTCAACAGCCAAGCCATCAAAACCAGCGACCATAAAGCAGGATGGAAGATCGGCCCTTGGGACAGCAGATCCTCCCTGAGAGGCAGTCTCCAAGGGACGTCAGCAACCAGCCACACCAGATCAGTGTACGAAGACCGACAAGGCCAGTCCAGCCCCACTAAAAATGACCAGAATCCCTTCTGTCTCGATCCTGTGCAAGTCTTGGCAGAAGCTTGAGAGGAGGGGGAGGCGTAAATCAGATGATACTGGCCTAATGGGGCCACCAAAGAATCGGTAGCATCCGCCAGAGGAGCCTGTGACTGTGCCACAAACCTCTGCACCTTTCTGTTGAGCCGAGACACCAACAAATCCACCTGGGGGGGGGTGCCCCCACCAGGGACACAACTGATGAAACCTATCCGGATGAAGGGACCACTCCCCTTAGTCAAACGCCTGCCGACTGAGATAATCCGCCTGCCAAATTTTTACCCCAGGAATGTGTACAGCGGAGAGGGCTTGAACGAAGCGTTCTGCCCATCGTAGAATGCCGGCTACTTCCAGAGCTGCCAATAAACTTCTTGTGCCCCCCTGGTGATTGACATAAGCCACGTCCGTGGCTTTGTCCGATTTAATGCACACTGGACACCCCTGAAGACGACAGTGATCCAAGCACAGCCTGATCGCTCTAAGTTCCAGGAAAATAATCGGTAGTCTGGACTCTTATAGTGTCCAGACACCCTGAGCAGAGCTCAAGCCTAGGACACCTCCCCACCCAGACAGACTGGTATCCATGGTGACCACTGTCCAATACAGGGGGAAAAAGGATTTGGCCTGGCGAAGAGCCAGAGAGCAAAGCCACCAGACCAGGGACCCTTTTGTGTCCCCGCTTAGCCAGGTCTGATTGTCCAGAGACTTTTGACACTTGTCCCATTTGGACAAGATCTCCCTTTGCCGGAACCTCGTATGGAACTGCGCAAATGGGCCCGCCTCGAAGGTAGAAACCATCTGGCTCAGCACCCTCATCCAAGTACGGAGGGATGACCACCTGCAGGACAACAGAAGATGAATTGCAGAATGCAGTTTCTGGAGTTTGTCCAGAGGACGGAACACTCTGGCTAGAGCCGAGCCCAGGGTCAGACCCAGATAGTCCAGCTTTGTGGAATGAACCACAGCAGACTTCTGATAATTCAGAAGCCAGCCAAACTCCCTCAGAGTCCGTATAGTGATGTCCACGTTGTCCACCAGAGCAGATGACTCCGCAAACAGAAGGAGGTCACCCAGGTAGCCCAATACTGCGATCCCCGCTGACGTAACAATGCTAGCACCGGGGCCAAAACTTTTGTGAAGACCTAAGGAGCAGAGGTGAGACCACCAAAGGGTAAACACCACAAACTGATAATGCTCCTCTCCCACGGCAAAGCGGAGGAAGCGCTGGTCACCGACACATATTGGAATGAGTAGGTAAGCATCCTTGATGTCGATAGAGGCAAGGAAATCCCCCTGATACAGGGAGGACACCCCCGTGCAAATGGACTCCATTCTGAACGTCTGTACCCGCATAAAGCAATTCAGTGTCATGAGGTCCAGGATTGGACACACCTTGCTCTCTTTCTTGGGGACTGTAAACAGATTTGAATAAAACCCCTGAAAACGTTCTGAGGTCGGAACTTGGACAATTAACCCTTTGAAGTAGCAGGTCTTGCACTGCCCCAAGGAGAGCCTGTAAGAGGTCCGGGGACAGGTGCACGTTGGAATTAAAGAGCCTTTCTGGAGGGTAAGAATGAAACACGATCTTGTAGCCCAACCGTATGATTTCGTGGACCCACTTGTCCTGCACCAAGGAAGTCCACGGGTCCAGGAACCAGCGTAGATATCCCCCCACCCCAGGTACTGGTGAGGGCGCACCTTCATGCTGAAGGAGTCTTGTCAGCGGGTCTGGAGAATCCCGCTCTCGACTTGCCAGACCAAGGTCGCTTGAATCCTCCAGAGAAGGCTTTAAACGGCTTTGATCCCTTGTCGGCTGACCATGAGGGACGAAAAAAACTTTGTGAGACAGGCCACTTCTACAATGAGGATCCTTACCCTTACTAGAAAAAACCCAAGGGATGCTCACACAGAAACAGATCTTATTGGACTGTACAGCTTACTCCCTAATCACCTCTGCAGTCAGGTAAACCACCTGCTGCTGTGCGTTGATGAGCATACTAATACAACACAAAAGGGGAGGAAGAAAGGTTCTCCTCAAAGGAAGTCAACTAAGGACATCTGGGTGTATTAGTGCAAAAAAAACTTTATTAATTGTGAAGGTATCATTGATTCCAAATGAACAGAACCACACACTCATGAGATAAAAATCATACATGGATAAAATCAAGGTAACAGCAATAGGGACGTCTGCAGTAACCAGTTTCTATAATTGTACTGATAGTGTAGTATTATAGGCTTGAAAACATAGTAACCACCACCGGTGAATGGATAATAGCCTGAATACAGTCAAGACTAGGCAAGAAGAGCAGTCTCTGGGACCGGACTCATCAGGGATGGATCACCTGGAGTGTCCAAAACCGACAGGCATAGCCTGTAATTATATTGTGGAGTCACTTGTCAGAGCAATAGCCACTTGGTGGTGGGTGTTGGGAACCAGCCCAGTGTGTATGGAGGCTCTGTTGATGCTGACAGCACAGTAATAAGATTAGGAAAGTTCCAATAGTGGTATATACCTCCTTAAGAATAGAGCGGACCCGTCCTCCAGTTGCATCTGATCCTATTCCCAGTAGACATCCATGGTCTGCAGCTCCAGCGTGTCTCCTACGATCCAGAGGCTCTCTTCCACCTCCTACACTCATCTGAGTTTGTTTGGGGAGGGGCGAGCCGCAAGCCGTCACCGCTGTGACTTCCACGCTTGCACTCTCCAGACAGGAAGGACTTAGACACAGCTGATTCCTCTGCTTAGTGCGGGATGTGTTGCGATGCTGACGCGTTTCACCAGCAGGTGGCGCTGGTTTCCTCAGAGCTCACTTACCCTTACTAGCCTGCGGAAGAAAGGTACTCTTCCCCCCCTGCGAGACCCTTAATGATGTCACTCAGGGTACCTTAAAAAGGGAGATCAGTTAAGGCCTTTTTAGAAGTCTGGTCCGCAGACAAAGGTTTGAGCCAAAAAACACGTCTAAAGGACCACTGCCGAAACAGAGAGTCTGGCAATCAGGGGAGCCGCATCCAAAGAGGCATCAGATAAATCGCAGCCCCTGAACCAGCTGGTCTGCCAAGTAAGCATAGGCAGGGGGGAGCGTCACAGAGTAAAAGTTTAGCCCACTCGATCAGAGTTTGCGACACCAAGGCAATGGTGAATACAGGCCTAAGTGCCGAACCAGCAACCATGAACATATTGCTGGCCACAGCTTCCGTCTTCCTATCAGGCGGATCCTTGAAGGCCGGGGAGTCTTCAACTGGAATCGTAGTTGCCTTGTTCAATCTGGAAACTGGGGGGGAGGGGGGGGGGGGTTCACCACTGGTGGAACAGTCCACTTTTTAAGAAGGGACTCTTCAAAGGGGTACCGCATTGCAAATTGCTTAGGGACCCCAGGGGGACATTTTGGACGTCCCCACTCATTTGCGACAATCCTGTCAAAATAGGAGGGGAAGGGGGACATCTTCGCTGCTCTAGATGGCTTGTGAGTGCCAAAGGGAACCAGTGCCTCCACCGCAGCTTCAGCTGCGACCTCCTTTGTTAAAGTCTTACGCACGGACACAATCAGTGCGTCCACCAGCGCCTTGTCATGCGTGGCTACAAGAGTGGAGGAATCATTGTCACTATCTGAGAAGTCAGGGCGCGTGGTCGCAAATCCAGCAGGGAAAGCCACCTCGACCCAGGACACAAAGGACTCCAGGACTGCCGTCAGAGCATCAATGGATGGTTGGGACCCGGGGCCCCACAGCCTCTAAGAGGGGGTCAGGTGGGGAAACCTGCTCCAGGGACTCTACAAGCAAATAGGGGGACCCCTACAAAAAGTGCAAAACACTGCTAAGGGAAACCCTCACTGCGCTGGCCGCACCACCCGGTAACCAGCAACAGAGCACCCCTCGATCCTGCAGCAGAGAGAGAGAGAGAGAGGACACTACCAGACTTACCACCCCACAGTATAGACACCAGCAGCACCAGGGTAAATTGCACTCCATGTGTGGCGTCCAGGGAAAGAAGAGACCCAGGAGTCAGCACCAGGGGATAAGGAAGGGCTCCCACAGCTGAAATCGCCGCCCAGAAAGGCCCCATTGTCATAGTTGCTGCTATTTTAAATGCCGGACTAACGCAAAATGGCCACTAAACTGCACAAACATGGCCACTGTGTGTTACAGAATATAGGCCAACAAAATGGCAGCACAACGAGGCTCCCAGGGACCCAGAAGGGATGCCTAGGTCTAAGGCAAGGCACAGAAAAGAAGGGGGCAGTGGCAGGAGCCCCCACCAGGTACAGCCCCCCCCCCCGCAGCTGATCACCTGGTCACCAGCAGCGCACCCCACCGGGCCCCATTGCCAGTACAGCACCCTGCCCCAGCCCCAGGAGGTAGGCCAGACCACCATACTACCCCAAGTATAGGGGGATGGGGGTGGGGGGGGCGGATGGGGAGCTAGATGACCAACAGGGACCCAGAAGAGGGGTGCCTAATGAGAAGGAGGGGAACCCGGAGGTCCGACCATCCCATGGAGGGGTCCACGTCCACCCCAAAATCCTCCAGGGGGAGAGGGGGGACAGCTACTCACCATACCAGGAACTAGGCGGGCACCGCTCCAGGCAGAATCTCCTCTCTATCAAAATGGGGGGCTGTCAGCCAGGAGGAATGCTGCAACACAGGCCGAGACCCGGTCGTATGCGA
Organism: Pelophylax lessonae; assembly: GCF_965119305.1. Classification (NCBI taxonomy): domain Eukaryota; kingdom Metazoa; phylum Chordata; class Amphibia; order Anura; family Ranidae; genus Pelophylax; species Pelophylax lessonae. The sequence continues at coordinate 423,297,400 of NC_138771.1, forward strand.
CCTCATGAGGCGTTTAAATCACAGGCCAGCCCCTGTCCGCTGAGTCCATGTCACAGCCGAGCTAGCGCAGAGCTAAGGTCTGCATGCGCTTACTGGCCAGACTGGGGTGACCACTAGATTCAGATTATCCAGCCCATTGCCCAGTCCGGCAGCTGATTGTAGATCTCACAGGGAAAAAAAAAAAAAAACAGGAAAAAATAGAAAAATCTATCTAAAGGGAAGAAAATTGCCAGGACCAAAGATCCCAGCAAGGAACTAGGTCCTTACTCCTGACTAGGCAGAAAGAGCTGATTACCTATAGCAGAGAGGGGGAGTATACCTCCTGGGACTGCCCACAGGCGTAGTCATTCTTTTTTTCTGCCTAGTGTCCTACTCCTCTAGGGGGCAGTATAAGCCAATGGTTAAGAAGATCAGGAGCTGTGTCCGTCAATGAACAAAAGAGAAACTTTTTTTTAGTTTTGGATAGAGTGGAGAGGGATTAAAGGATTAGGGATTAGAGAGGGATTAGTTACATTTTATTGCTGTCTGTGCCCTTGTTTAGGAGATTCAGCCTCTCTATTTGTCCTGTTTACCATTATCATTGAAAGTGAAAGTAAAAGAAAACCCCACATTTTGGGTTGTCCCCAGAAAAGTAACAGGTGGGAAATCTTCCAATAGGGACACTAGTTCTGGTGATCTGGGGGTCCCCAAAATATTCCCTTAATTTGCATGGATTTCCTCTCACTTCCCGTTTGGCTATGGGACAGGAAGTAAGGAGAAATCTCCGCAATGGAACAGAAATGGCGAAACAAAATCTGACAAGGGTTGAAATCTTCCCTTACTCTATCCAAAATGAAAAAAAGGTTTTGCCCTTAGTTCTACTTTAAGTTTAAGGTTTTATTTTGTCCAGACATAAATTTTAAGCAACCTTAATTTATAATCATTCAACTGCCAGCTTAGCCTAAATTGATGGTATCAGTGTCAAATGGTGAGATCACTTCTTGATTAGTAATCTGTGTCTTGATATTTTGTTTTCAATATTCCTTTCTTAAGCCTCTACATTTTTTATAGTGCTGTAATACTTGTCAGATGATGTAAGATATAAAAAAAAAAAAATCACCAGCTGTCCTTTGTGACCCCCATCTTGGAAAGGTTTATAAGTAATTTAAATCCTTTCTACTGATGAACCTGAAATTTAATTTGTCTGGGCGAATCATTACTGTAATACTGCATAATTATGTCAATGGTCATTCCACTCCAAAAAGTGATGTTTTAGTTTTGGGTAGGTGCAGAGTACTTAAATATTGTCGGCTTACAGTATTACAATTTAGGCACACTGGGAGGGAGCTCTCTCTGCAACTAAGTACCCAAGACTGCCCCCCTTCTTAATGATCCCATGAAAGAGAAGTTTATTGTTGATGAAAAATGCACCCCTTGTTATAAAGATCCCAGATACAGAAGTAACCCACTGCTGAATCCTGTGCACTGGTTGTTGCACAGTGAAACTCTTATTATACTATGTAGCTGGATTTTGGCATATGGGTATTGCTGCCACCCCCACGAAGGCCTGAACATAGAGAGGCCGTGGTATTGCAAAAAAAAAAAAAAAAAAATCGCAATAAGCGTATTTTGATTGGTTTGCGCAAAAGTTATTGCGTTTACTAACTAAGGGAAAGATTTCTGTCATTTTTGGTGTTTTTTTTTTTTTAACGAGTAATGGCGGCGATCTGCGATTTTTTTTGCGGGGCTGCGACATTGCGGCGGACAGATCGGACCCCTGACACTTCTTACTTTTTTGGGGGTACCAGTGACATTACTACAGTAATCAGTGCTATACATATGCACTGTTACTGCAAAAATGACACTGGCAGGGAAGGGGTTAATTTTTATTGGAGAGGGAGGGGTTAATGTATGCCATGTGCTTACTAACGTGTGTGGGGGGAGGTGACTGAGTGGCACAGGGACAGATCGCAGGTTCAGCTATGCTGAACCCTGCAATCTGACCCTGCCTGTCACTTAGGAGATCCGCCCGCTTTGTTTACACAAGCGGGTGGATTTCCACACTAGATCCCCGACGATCGGGGAAGAGCAGCGGTGATCACCGCCGCTCCTCCCCTGGCCCGACTCCCGCTGTAACTGAATACAGCGGGAGCGAGGGGAATGTCTGGTGACGTAGGTCTACGTCGCCAGACGATAACGAGCCACTTTGCCGCAGTACAGTGTGCATTGTAGTGTGCATAACCATCCTAATGGGAGTTTGACCTGCATTGCAGTGATTCTTTTTTTTTTTTTTTTTTTTTTTTTTTTTAACATAAAAAAGGTCCTATTAAGAGCTGTTTGCATTGCAGGCAAAGCAGGTCAAAAACAACCTTTGCTGGATTTGACGTTCTGAATTTTTGAATAGTGCTGCATTTAAATGCAAAGGGCAGCATTTCCCAACAATGCCTGTCTGCCCTTTATCATGTAATTTAAACAGACCTTAAAACAGAACTAAATGTAAAAACTTAAAATTGCGAACAGGCAGGTTTTTTTATTGCGGAAGGGACAAGCAAAGACACAACAAGAATCAATAATAAAACTAGCAACAGAGTAAATAATAATAATTAAGACCTGAAAAAACATATTAGAGAGTCAATTATATTTTCCTTTCGTGCGTAATTTACAATACTATTAATTTATAGAGGTAATGCACTTAAACGACTGCATATCTCACACACTAGGACCTAAAATCTCACTTTTAGGCTACTTACACACTGCTTCGTGAAAATTTTTTCAGGCATACAGGTGTTTTTTTTTACTGATCTAAATACAGCCTATTGTTTTCAAGGTGTCTGGCAACTAAATATGCACTGCGTAGTGATCAGTAAAAAAAATAAATAATACATAATACAGAAATGTAAGTTTCCGATCAGTATTTTTGCTTGTATACTCGCAAATAAGCGAAAATATGCACAAAAACTCGCAAATGCCATGCTTCCTGCTTGTGTGTGCATAAACGGAAAAACGTGCAAATACTCTGAAGTGATACAGCCCATGCTCGTGGTTTTTCTGCCAGAAATGTCTGATGCTCAAACATTAGTACAGTGTGCAAGTGGCCTTTTTTTCTTCCTTTAAAAAGTCTCCAACCTATATCCTGCAGGGAGTGTATAGGAAAGATAGTACAAGCATTCTATACTGGTTGTGAATAAATTCGGTCTCCAAATCACTTATTGCTTCCAAAGCCTTTTGAGTATCAGCCTAGTATATAATAAATTTCTGACCTTCCTATACATCCATAAATTGACTAAGTACACCTGATAAGAAATAAGGTATCAAGACCGAGGGACGTAAGTAGGAAACAACTGATCTGATCTGCTGGTAGGGGGGTGGGCTGGTGGGGGACTACAAGTACAAACTACATACAAGCACAAAAACTACAAGCAATACAGGTTACTAAGGGGCTACTATAGACTGAGAGGTGCTCTGAGACTGACCAACGGTGCCGAGTATCTTGCGACTGGTGGGTATCTTGCGACTGGTGAGTATCTGCGACTGGTGAGTATCTTTGCGACTGGTGAGGATCTTTGCGACTGGTGAGGATCTTTACGACTGGTGAGTATCTTGTGACTGGTGAGTATCTTGCGACTGGTGGGTGAGTATCTTTGCGACTGGTGAGCATCTTTGCGACTGGTGAGTATCTTGTGACTGGTGAGTATCTTGTGACTGGTGAGTATCTTGTGACTGGTGAGTATCTTTGCGACTGGTGGGTGAGTATCTTTGCAACTGGTGAGCATCTTGCGACTGGTAAGTATCTTTGCGACTGGTGAGTATCTTTGCAACTGGTGAGCATCTTTGCGACTGGTAAGTATCTTTGTGACTGGTGAGTATCCTAGCGACTGGTGAGTATCCTAGCGACTGGTGAGTATCCATGCGACTGGTGAGTATCCATGCGACTGGTGAGTATCCTTGCGACTGGTGAGTATATTAGCGACTGGCGAGTACCCCAGGTTTAGTACCAGGGGAGACAGAGGTAGTGTAGGTAAGGAAGAGCAGGTCGTTAATATTATCCCCATAGAGTAGAGGGTAATAATGTCCGACAGGATTGGGGATGCCACTCAGTGCACTTCTTGCTGCATGTATGCGTTCCTTGATGAACCAATCAAGGACAAATACTGCTGTGCAAGATGTGAGCGACTTGTTGCTCTGGAAGCCCACATCGTGGATCTAGAGAACACAGTGGCAACACTGCGTAGCATCAACAACCTGGAAAGGAGCTTGGACATTACCCATCAGGCGCTGGCAGGGGCCAGCATAGAGGAGGGAGGAATAGAGGAGACGCAAGCAGCAGAGGTACGCAGTTGGGTGACTTTTAGGAAGGGTAGAGGGGTGAGTGTCAGGGAGGCCAGTCCTGAGTTGGTACACCCTACAAATTTGCAGAGTTGCAGGTTGAGGGGGATATCAACTCAGGGGTGGCAGTGCTGGAGCATGCGCCCTCCCCCAGCTGCCAGGGGAGGGACGGCTCCAGGAAGAAGGGGGGTCATGACTCAGGAAAGGTTAGACAGGTTGTGGGGGACTCAATTATCAAGAGGACAGAGAGGGCAATCTGTAAAAAAGATTTCGGTAACCGAATAGTATGTTGTTCGGCACATCGCAGATCTGGCAGACAGATTATTGTGCGGGGCTGGGGATGACCCAGCGATCATGGTGCATGTGGGCACTAATGACAAAGTAAAAGGTAGGTGGAGGATCCTAAAGAACGATTTCAGGGACTTGGGTAATAGATTGAGGAAAAGGACCTCCAAGGTGGTTTTCTCTGAAATACTGCCTGTACCTCGAGCCCCACAAGAGAGGCAGAAGGAGATTAGGGAACTTAACAAGTGGCTGAGGTATTGGTGTAGGAAGGAGGGGTTTGGGTTCCTGGAGAACTGGGCTGACTTCTCAGCCGGCTACCGGCTCTTTAGTAAGGATGGGCTGCACCTTAACGGGGATGGTACAGGTCTTTTGGGGAGAAAGATGGCCACCAAGTTGGAGGGGCTTTTAAACTAGGAGACGGGGGGGGGAGGGCTCAGAAGTAGAATCAGTCAGGAGGGAGCAGAGGACTGAAGGCAGTTGTAGGGTCAGCAGCGACAGTAGGTCCACAACGTCAATTGGTAGGTCTGTGCGGAAAAACCTCAGACCAAACAGGACTAAACATAACCGCCAATCGCGTTTAACTTCTGTAAAACTAAGAGGGGTATATGCTAATGCCAGGAGCCTAGCTAATAAAATGGATGAATTGGAAATGTTAGTACCTGAGGATGACATAGACCTTGTGGGAATAATAGAGACTTGGTTCGACCCCTCACATGACTGGCTGGCCAATATCCAAGGGTATTCGGTGTACCGGAAGGACAGGGTAGGAAAAAGAGGGGGAGGGGTATGTCTCTATGTCAAGAACAATATAAAGGTGATAGAAAGGAGTGACATTACGGATGGGATGAGCATGGATTTAGAATCTGTGTGGGTTGAACTCCATAGGGAAGGAGAAAAGGGGAAAGTAATTGTGGGGGCTTGCTATAGGCCACCTAACCAAGGGGAGGAGGTAGAGCTGGAATTTTTAGCACTAATGGGTAGAGTGGCAAAATTGGGATCAGTCATCATATTGGGGGACTTCAATTATCCCGACATTGACTGGGACGAGGGGATTACACACTCACAGAAGGCCCGTCTATTCACGGAAACCTTACTGGATAATTACATGTCACAGTTGATGGATTCCCCTACCAGAGAAAACTCAGTCCTGGATCTATTGATCACTAATGACCCAGACCTAATCTCGCAGGTAGGAGTCCAGGACAACCTGGGCTCTAGCGATCACAGGATGATCACATTTAGTATAAATAACAATATAACAAGGCACGTGGGGAACATAAGAACCCTAAATTTCTGAAGGGCAAACTTTCCAAAATTGTACTCATTGATGGAAAGGGTAAACTGGGACCAAACCCTGGGATCACTGACCACTGAGGATAAATGGGAATGCTTTAGGAACATATTAAGCAAATGCATCTTGCAGTGCATTCCTATGGGAAATAAATTTAGAAGAGACAAAGCCAAACCTGGCTGGCTAAACCGTAGCGTCAAAAAACTTATTAGGGGAAAAAAATTGGCCTTCAAGAAATATAAATCAGAGGGCACAGTATCGGCTTTCGAGCAATACAAGGAGGCAAATAAGAAAAGTAAACAAGAAATCAAGATGGCTAAAATCAACTTTGAGAGACAAATAGCAGAGGATAGTAAAAAAAAACCCAAATAAATTCTTTAAATATATCAACAGCAAAAAAACTAAGGCAGAGCATATTGCACACATAATTAACAATGATGGGAGGATGGTTTCAGAGGACATTGAAAAAGCAACCGTGCTGAATGCTTTTTTCTCATCAGTCTTTACACAGGAAACGGAGGGGTACACTGACCATGACTGTATGGTTAGTAGTAATACACAGGACTTGCCACTATGGCTAACAGAGGGGGAAATCAGGGAAAGGCTGGATAAACTTAACACAAACAAATCACGAGGCCCGGGTGGCGTACATCCGAGAGTACTCAAGGAACTCAGTAAGGTTATATCTAGACCACTGTTCCTGATCTTTGCTGACAGTATTAGGACAGGAGATGTACCAGGGGATTGGAGGAAAGCCAACGTGATTCCGATATTCAAAAAGGGGCAGAGGCATATCTCGGGAAATTATAGGCATGTCAGTTTGACATCAGTAGTATGTAAACTTCTGGAGGGGATGATAAGGGACTATATCGTAGAGTTTGCTAAAGAAAACAACATCGTCAGCGGTAATCAGCACGGGTTTACAAATGGACGTTCTTGTCAAACCAATCTCTTAGCATTCTACGAGGAGGTGAGCTGTGAGCTAGATAGGGGCAGACCAGTGGATGTGGTGTACTTGGATTTCGCTAAGGCATTTGATACAGTTCCCCACAAGCGCTTAATTTATAAAATAAGGTCTGCAGGTATTGACAGCAGGGTTTGCTCTTGGATACGAAACTGGCTAAAAGGCCGTGTCCAAAGGGTGGTAATAAACAACGCATACTCAGACTGGTCTGAGGTAGTAAGCGGGGTGCCCCAGGGCTCAGTCCTGGGACTAACCTTGTTCAATTTATTCATAAACAACATTGAGGACGGGATCAGTAGTTCGTTATCCGTTTTTGCAGATGACACAAAATTGGCCAGGGCAATAACTGCACAGCATGAAGCAGATATCCTACAGAATGACCTGGACAAAATAACGGAGTGGGCAACGACATGGCAAATGAGGTTTAACGTGGAGAAGTGTAAGGTTTTGCACTTGGGGACTAAAAATATAAAAACACAATATACGTTAGGAGGGGAACCCTTGGGGGAATCAAAAATGGAGAAGGATCTGGGAGTCTTGGTTGATGATAGATTAGGCAACAGCATGCAATGTCAAGCGGCAGCTACCAAAGCCGGCAGAATATTAGCATGCATAAAAAAAGGGATGTATTCCAGAGATAAGACTATAATCCTTCCACTTTTATAAAACTCTGGTCCGACCGCATCTGGAGTATTCTGTCCAGTTCTGGTCGCCAGTCCTCAGGAGGGATGTGTTGGAGCTGGAGAGAGTCCAGAGAAGGGCAACTAAACTGATTAGGGGATTGGAGGACCTTAACTATGAAGAGCGTCTGCAATCGCTCGATTTATTCTCCCTGGAGAAGAGACGCCTGAGGGGGGACATGATAGCAATTTATAAATATCTCAATGGGGATCTCAGCTTAGAAAAAAAGCTGTTCATTCGAAGGGATTACATGAGGACTCGAGGACATACAATGCGATTAGAGGAGAAGCGTTTTAACCTCAGGCAACGAGAGGGGTTCTTTACTGTTAGGGCTACAAGATTGTGGAATTCTCTACCACAAGAGGTGGTTTCTGCGGGAAGTATGGTGGCTTTCAAAAGACTCTTAGACTTACATCTCAAGGATCAGGACATTAAGGGCTATGTGAGATGATTACAGCCACACACACCTACACAGGTTGAACTGGATGGACTATTGTCTTTATTCAACCTCACCTACTATGTAACTATGTAAGTGCTATTAAAGCCCTGATGAGGACGACGAGCATGCTGGTGAGCTTCCCTGAGTCGGTTTCTGACAGTTTGTGCAGAAATTCTCTGGTTATGCAATCTGTGTAATGTTCTGGTACCTCTAGTACCCCTATTCCACTTTCCACTTCAGTGTATGCGTCCCACCATTCTCTTCTGGTAGGTGCGCATACACCTTTAAGACCGATGCGGTCATCACTGAGCGCCGCAGAGCGGCTATTTCAACCGCCGGCGTTCTCACTCACATGTTCGTTCAATGTGCCTTGTTGCTGACCTGCCTTGAAGCTCATATGCTTGCAAGCGTACCTCGCTGTCGGAACCTCGCTACTGATCCCTGTATCCCGCTACCGGATCACTCGCTCATACCGAACCTCTCTACTACTGCTTGCTATTAGTGATAAGTACCCCGCAGGGGAATCCTCCATAACCTTCCTACTAAGCTTACACTATCTAGCTCTGCATATTAAGGACTGTTACTATCATCTGCACTAATTAGATTGCTAGCTCTTGAGCCTACTAACATCTATCCTTGCACTGGGTTAGTCTCTCCTGTATGTCATCTGCTATCCTACCACCTACTACCATACATGATTGCTAACCTATCTGCATCCTACCTGTTACCATCTATGCTCTCATGAACATTTCTCTCAACTGCTGTTCACCTATTGTCACTGTTCATACCTGTCTCTTCAGCTCATCACCACTATACTGCTATATACATCTATCACTCCAGGAACATCTTATTGAGTGTGTATATTTGTATGCTGAATCAGACAGACCACAGTGATGAGTCTTGGGAGTTGGAATTGGTATTTCAACGTATCTCTACATGACTGCTGAGTGGAGTTTCTCTGCAGCTGCAAATCCATCTTGTTTCAGAAAACGCAGGAGCGTTACAGATTGAACGAACCTAAAATGGATTCAGCAGATTTACCCACTCAAGTGACACAATTAAAACAACAAGTGACTGCGTTAATACACGCTCTTACTGAATTAAAAGAAGACAATCAGGCTCTGAAGCAGCAGGTAACCCGTCTATCACAACTTGCCGCTGCTCAGCCCCCTGAACCCAAAATAAATCCTCCTCTAGTGTTTACAGGTGATCGCAAAAAATTTTGTGAATTCAAAAACGCCTGTCAGTTACTTTTCTTGCTAAAACCTCGTACCTACCTTACTGATCATATCAAAGTCTGTACTATTATTTCATACCTAACGGGTGATCCACGGGCCTGGGCAGTGTCTCACTTGGAGAAAAATGATCAGCTTCTCAACTCCTATGCTTTATTCATAGCGGAACTCGCTAGTCTATATGATGACCCCAATAGGCAGAGTACTGCCGATATTCAATTGAGGTCCTTGAAACAAGGTAGGAGACCTGTAGAAGACTTTGTAGCAGAGTTCAAAAGATGGACCCTTGACTCAGGGTGGAATGATACATCTCTGAGAACTCAATTTAGACTCGGCCAATCAGAAGCCGTTAAAGACGAGCTCGCCCGAGCGGATTTACCGGACACCCTGGATGCTTTGATACAACTCAGTATCAACATAGACAGGAGGCTGCGAGAAAGAAAGGCTGAAAAAATGGGAATGCCATTGTCCAGTCCTTCTCGGATTACGGCCGTTGACCCTACTCCTATGGAGGTAGGAACCATACGCCCACCTTTATCAACTACTGAAAGAGCCAGGAGACGATCCAGTAATCTTTGCTTGTACTGCGCATCCCCGGATCACATGATAAGCGTCTGTCCCCTTGTCCGCAAAAAAGAGGGTGAGTGTTCACATGTCCTCCTAGGGGGATTGACAACTTCATTTACTAACCCTTATCTTTTTGTTCGGTTGACATTGCAGTGGGACCAGACTAGGATTACCACTAAAGCCATGATCGACACAGGATCTTGCGGAAATTATATCGATATACGTTTTGCTACTTTAAATAAAGTACCTATTATTTCAAAACCTAAGCCTGTCTCTGTGAGTCTTATTAACGGTATTCCGTTATCTTCTGGCCCAATCACTAATCAGACACAAGCACTCCTAGTCACCACTAACGAGTCTCATACGGAGACCACTACCTTCGACCTATTATCTTCGCCCCATTTTCCCATTGTTTTGGGACTTCCCTGGTTACACACACATCAACCAACCATAGATTGGAAGAAACGGACCCTAACCTTCCTCTCTTACTATTGCGAGAGTACGTGTAACCTCCCGTCTTATGGAAAGATCCTGTCTGTGGTGTCAGATGAGATTGCACCACTATGCTATCAGGATCTGTCCGAAGTTTTTCTTGAGAAAAATGCTCAAGTACTGCCTCCCCATAGGGATTATGATTGCACTATTGATCTACTCCCAAATAGTAAATTGCCTTTTGGTCATGTTTATCCTCTTTCACAGGATGAACTTTCCCATCTCAAGGAATACTTGGATGAGAATTTGACAAAAGGTTTTATTAGACCTTCCACTTCTTACACACCTGCAGACAAGAATAAAAAAGCGGATGCGCTATCACGATTAACTGAAGATAATTGCTCCGAAATCCCTTCCGTTCCTATAATACCCTACAAGCGTATTATTGGGGTTGTCCGTTCCTTGAAGGAAGAGATTCTACACAGTATAGGTTTGGATTCACCTCCACCACAACTAAGTGCTGATGCAGAAGGCTTCCTCTACTACAACGACAAACTCTACATACCCCCTACTATGCGCACCAAGATCTTGGAATTGTCACATGATGTGCCTATGGCAGGACATATGGGTATGACAAAGACCCTTAATTTGCTTACCAGGCAGTTTTGGTGGCCTGATATGAAGACATCTATACAAAAATTTGTCTCTTCATGCAACGTCTGTGCCAGGTCCAAAATTGACACTACAAAACCATCCGGTCTACTATGCAGTCTACCAATACCCCAGACTCCATGGGAAGTCGTGTCCTTGGACTTTATAGTAGAACTACCACCTTCCAAAGGATTTAATACCATTTTAGTGTCAGTGGACCATCTGACAAAGATGGCACATTTCGTTGCTATTCGCAGACTACCTTCCTCCAAACAGCGGAACTACTGATGAAACATGTCTTTAAGTTACATGGAATTCCAAAAACTCTTTTGTCTGACCGTGGATCACAATTCATCTCCAAGTTTTGGCAAGAACTATGTCACATACTACGAATTGAGCGAAAGCTCACTTCTCCCTACCATCCTCAGACCAACGGACAGACAAAGAGTCAACCAGTGCATCGAGCAATATTTACGTTGCTACACATCAACCTACAGGATGATTGGGTGGATCTCCTCCCTCTGGCAGAATTTGCCTACAACAACGCAACCCACAGTACGACCAAACAGAGTCCGTTCTATTTGAACTATGGGTTTCATCCCACTATTCTTCCACCACGCATCCTTCCATCAAGTAACCCAGTAGCCTCAGACTATCTTACCCAAATAAAAGACTCTCTGGGTTTACTTAATACTACCATCTCACACGCTCATAGTCAACAAAAAAAGTACTATGACCTTCGTAGAAGACCTTCTCCTCAGTATGCTATTGGGGACCTCGTTTGGCTATCAACAAAAAACTTAAGATTAAAGATCCCTAGCAAAAAGCTTGGGCCTCTGTTCTTGGGACCCTTCCCAATCAGGAAACTTATTGGAAAGGCTGCAGTACAGCTCACATTACCAACAGACCTCAAGATACATCCCATCTTCCATGTGTCGCTACTGAAGCCCCATGTTCCTGACCAAGGAATAAGGCCTACCATCCCACCTCCACCTCCTATACAAGTTGAAGGCGGAGAAGAATATGAGATAAAGGAGATTCTGGATTCTCGTATCCACAGAAGAAGACTCCAATATCTAGTACGATGGGCCCCAAGACGACACCTGGCTGGATACCTCTGATATACATGCCCCTAGGCTGATTCGCAATTTTCACGCGAAATACCCGGAAAAACCAGTTCTAGAGGCCTTCCGGAGCCGGCCTTAAGGAGGGGGTACTGTAATGTTCTGGTACCTCTGGTACCCCTATTCCACTTTCCACTTCAGTGTATGCGTCCCACCATTCTCTTCTGGTAGGTGCGCATACACCTTTAAGACCGATGCTGTCATCACTGAGCGCCGCAGAGCGGCTATTTCAACCGCCGGCGTTCTCACTCACATGTTCGTTCAATGTGCCTTGTTGCTGACCTGCCTTGAAGCTCATATGCTTGCAAGCGTACCTCGCTGTCGGAACCTCGCTACTGATCCCTGTATCCCGCTACCGGATCACTCGCTCATACCAAACCTCTCTACTACTGCTTGCTATTAGTGATAAGTACCCCGCAGGGGAATCCTCCATAACCTTCCTACTAAGCTTACACTATCTAGCTCTGCATATTAAGGACTGTTACTATCATCTGCACTAATTAGATTGCTAGCTCTTGAGCCTACTAACATCTATCCTTGCACTGGGTTAGTCTCTCCTGTATGTCATCTGCTATCCTACCACCTACTACCATACATGATTGCTAACCTATCTGCATCCTACCTGTTACCATCTATGCTCTCATGAACATTTCTCTCAACTGCTGTTCACCTATTGTCACTGTTCATACCTGTCTCTTCAGCTCATCACCACTATACTGCTATATACAACTATCACTCCAGGAACATCTTATTGAGTGTGTATATTTGTATGCTGAATCAGACAGACCACAGTGATGAGTCTTGGGAGTTGGAATTGGTATTTCAACGTATCTCTACATGACTGCTGAGTGGAGTTTTTCTGCAGCTGCAAATCCATCTTGTTTCAGAAAACGCAGGAGCGTTACAATCTGATTGTTGCAGCAGCTGTCAGGTGGATGGTCTCAGATGATCTTGGAGGTGAAAATGCTGGATGTGGAAGTCCTGGGCTGGTGTGGTTACACGTGGTGGGATGTTGGATGTACTGCCAAATTCTCTGAAACACCTTTGGAGATGGCTTATGGTAGAGAAATGAACATTCAATTCACGGGCAATTCATTCAGCTCTGGTGGACATTCCTGCAGTCAGCATGCCAATTGCACACTCCCTCAAAACTTGCGACATCTGTGGCATTGTGCTGTGTGATAAAACTGCACATTTTAGAGTGGCCTTTTATTGTGGCCAGCCTAAGGCACATCTGTGCAATAATTATGCTGTCTAATCAGCATCTTGATATGCCACACCTGTGAGGTGGATGGATTATCTCGGCAAAGGAGAAGTGCTCACTAACACAGATTTAGACAAAATTTGTGAACAATATTTGAGAGAAATAGGCCTTTTGTGTACATAGAAAAAGTCTTTGATCTTTGAGTTCAGCTCATGAAAAATGGGCGCAAAAACAAGTGTGTTGGGTTTTATAATTTTGTTCGGTGTATATGTGAATAAATACATACACCACAATATGAAGTGAAAAAATCATAAATGTACCTTGTGACAAAAAACAGTGCATATCTCTTTTTTTTTTTTTAAGAAACAAAATTTCAGAAGCAGGCGGTGCGCCAACCTGTGTAATAGTGCATATCTCTTTAAATGTGAAATTATATAATCAGTTCTTTGTGAATGCACACAATTCCAATTCACAGAATGTGAAACGCTATGCAATCCAGTGCATCACACCACCAAGTGCTCCAGCTCTTTACCATGTGCCATTGACCTCTATATTATAAGAGATCTGCAGTGCTCGAGATAATAATGGATATCACAACCAACACAGATCAACCCTCGCCATCATTAGTCATTAGGAATCACATGTAACCTCAGAGAGTACAGTGGAGAACAAGGACAAACCACACCATGTGATAACACTTGAAAATACATACAATAATTTAAAAGACAGGTATTCACAATGTGTAGATAAGAGATAGAACATATAAAGCCCTGTCGCTATCCAACCGTACAATACATCAGATGCATATAGGACTCATCAACCCAATTATAGCTACAGATAAAGAATCTCCTCAGTCTGGATTGAACAAGGTAATGAATGTACTGTAGATGTTAATTATGCCTCTGAGAAAGGGTTAAAGTTGTTCTAGACAAATGCTACATTGAAAAATATCACGTGATTTAAAAAAAAATTGCTGTGCCATAAAAAAGCAGCAACTACAGTTCTATTTCAAATAAGCTTGCAGTCTCTTCTAGCCTTAGGGCTCTTTCACACGGTCCGCCTCCATAGGCGGATCCGTGCTGCTCAGCGGGGATCGATCCGCCGATCCCTGCTGAGCCGGCGGATGACAGCTCCGTCTCCGCTTGCAGTGCGGAGAGGGAGGTGTCACAGCTCCCGCTGCTCTCTATGGGGGATCGGATGAGAGCGGACCGCCTGTTCGCTCTCATCCGATCCGATCCCTGAATGGATGGAAAAATAGGGTTTCCATCCGTACGGATTTCACAGACAGGATCGGATACGGATGGCAGCGGGTGTCAGCGGAGGTGTCTCCGCTGACATCCGCTGCCCCATAGAGCTGCATGGAGGATCCGATCAGATCCGCCTAAAAAACTGACAGGTGGATCTGATCGGACCGCCCGTGTGAAAGAGCCCTTAGTGTATTAATAAAGTATGGATATTAGATATAGGATCATAGTTTTTGTTTCCTCACCATCTGTTGTGGAATTTTTTTGTCTGTCTATGTGTTTCTGTGACTACACAGGCCCTATCAATTAACACAAACAGTTGACTATCTCCTCCTCCTCAAAAAACTCAATTAGCTTGGTCTCCGTTACTGCGCTCTCCATTGGTTCGAATCTTACCTATCTCGCGGCACCTTCAATGTCACTTACAATTCCCCTTACCCCTCTGCAACTCCTCTTACCATTGGGGTCCCAAGGTTCTGTCCTTGGACCTCTTCTATTCTCGATCTACACCTCCTCCCTGGGTCAGCTAATAGCCTCCAATGGCTTCCACTACAATTTCTATGCTGATGACACCCAAATCTACCTCTCTACCCATCAGCTCACCCCATCAGTCTCCTCCCGCATCAATAGTTTACTAACAGACATATCAGCCTGGATGTCACACCACTTCCTCAAACTGAATCTATCTAAAACCGAGCTCATATTATTTCCTCCCCCACGTGCCCCTTTCCCTGAATTCTCTGTCAAGATCAATGGAACAACTATCAGTCCTTCCACACATGCCAGGGTGCTAGGGGCAACCCTGGACTCTGCACTGTCCTTTCAGGCTCACATCCAATCCCTGTCTAAATCATGCCGTCTTAACCTCCGCAACAACTCTAGAATACGCCCCTTTTTAACAAACAACAGCACCAAACTTAATTCACTCCCTGGTTATCTCTCGCCTCGGCTACTGCAACTCACTCCTCATTGGATTACCTTTACAGACTATCCCCCCTCAGTCAATAATGAATTCTGCTGCAAGACTCATCCACCTTACCAGCCGTTCAGTGTCCTCCACCCCTCTCTGCCAATTCCTTCACTGACTTCCACTCACCCAACGAAAAAAATTGTAAGTACTAACAATAGTTTACAATGCCATCCACAACTCTGCCCCCAGTTACATCACTAACCTGATCTCAGAATATCAACCAAGCTGCTTTCTTCGGTCCTCACAAGACCTCATGGTCTCTAGCTCCCTTGTCACCTCCTCCCATGCTCGCCTCCAGGATTTCCTCAGAGCTTCTCCCTTCCTTTGGAACTCTCTACGCTAATCTGTCTGACTGTCCCCTAATCTATACATCTTTAGACGATCCCTGAAAACTCTTCTCTTTAAAGAAGCCTATCCGGCTACTAATATACAGTTTCACTTTCTCCATCAGCTCATCCCCCACAGCTATTACATTTTGAATCAATTGACCCTCCTTTTTAGATTGGATGCTCTAACGAGCAGGGCCCTATGATTCCTTTTCTACCAAAGTGTTTTGTAACTGTAATGTCTGCTTTCATTTTGTCAAACTGTTGGCGCCATATAAATCCTGCATAATATAATAATTGGAACATACAGTGGGGAAAATAATTATTTGATCGCCTGCATATTTTGTAAGTTTGCCCACTTACAAAGAAATGAGAGAGTCTAGAATGGTTACCATAAGTATATTTTAAATGATAAAGACAGAATATCGAAAATCCAGGAAAAAACACGACACAAATGTTATAAATTGAGTTGCAGTTCAGTGGGAAAAATAAGTATTTGATTCCCTACCAACCAACAATAATTCTGGCTCCCACAGACTGGCTACAGTATGTGCTCATGTGGTACACAAATTAGTCCTGTCAATTTAAGAAGGTGGACAACTCGTTAGGTGTATAAAAAGACACCTGTCCACAGAATCTCTTTCTTCTATTCAGACTGCACCATAATGGGCAAGACCAAAGAGCAGTCAAAGGATTTTAGGGACAAGATTGTAGACCTGCACAAAGCTGTAATGGGTACAAGACCATCAGCAAGAAGCTTGGTGAGAAGGAGACAACTGTTGGAGCGATTATTCGCAAATGGAAGAAATACAAAATAACCATCATTTAACCTTGGTCTGGAGTACCATGCAAGATTTTGCCTCATGGTGTAAGGATGATCATGAGAAAAGTGTGGGATTAGCCCAGAACTACATGAAAGGAGCTTGTAAATGATCACAAGGCAGTTGGGACCACAGTCACCAAACAAACCATTGGTAACACAATACGCCACGATGGACTGAAATCTTGCAGCACTCGCAAGGTCTCCCTCCTCAAGAAGGCACAAGTAAAGGAAGTTTGCCAATGAACATCTAAATGATTCAGAGAAGGATTGAGAGAAAGTGCTGCGGTCAGATAAGACCAAAATTGAGCGCTTTGGCAATAACTCATCTCGCTGTGTTTGGAGGAAGGAAAATGCTGACTATGACCCTAAGAAGACTATCTCTACAGTAAAGCACAGAGGTGGAAACATTATGTTTTGGGGCTGTTTCTCTGCTGAAGGTACAGGCCGACTTTGCCGCATTGAAGGGCCAATGAATGGGGCCATGTATTGTAAAATCTTGGATGAGATTATCCTTATCCTCTTATATTTCAAATAATCTTCTTTCCTGTAGATCTCTATTCAAAATGAAGATTGCTAGCTGGAAAATTTACCCTTAACCCTGTTAGGAAGGATAAATCTCTGCTATCGAAATTCTTAAACATTTTGTCGATTAATCCAGTATACATACCCAATAAGATTTTTAAGAACATGAACTCTCTCTTCTCTTCATTCCTTTGGTACCCTAAGGCACTCAAAATTTCTTTTAACTATGCTCCAGCAGCAAACGTCCCGAGGAGAATTAGCTCTACCGAATTTGCGCCTATATTATTATGCCTCCCAGTTGGTGTATGCTCACGAGTCCACTTTGCTTATTCATGCAAATCAGTTTGTCCATTTGTATCGTTCAGCATTAGTTGAGTTATAAGTGTCTATCTTTTCACTTTATTGCATTTATCCTCATTGGTAAAATACATGACACATTGTCCTTTAAGGATTATCTGGCATTACTCTTTTGCCAGCTTCAGTCACTGTTACTGTAAACCCATCTGCAATTCTGTGTCTGTCTTCTGTCTGTCTGCACTAATATCAATCACTCAGCCCATGATTGCCAGATAGAATGTCAATGTCAGTCACTTTGTCAATAAAATAAGATGTCGGAATGCTGGACTCAGGGCTAGGTGGAGATTAAGGCCTAATGAGGCAATCTTGAACTAAGACAGCTCTCTTAACCCCGAGGGGATCCAACTTGACTTTCAGAATAATAGTTTTAGACAGAATGAAAATAAGACAGTTCTAAACTGTAGAGGAGAGTCCAGATAAAGTTCTTTATTCACCATGTGAAACAAAATGTAAAATTCTGTATAAAACTGTACTACATTTGTATATTTTGCTCATATAATGCACACTGCACTTATATTCTGCACAAAAAACTAAATGTTTTGATTACGTATTCACATCCTTTTGACTGATAAGAAGCTACCCTGCCCATGTACTGCCTACAATTGTGATATGAATGTGATATTTAAGTGAGCATGGTTGTAAAAAAAAAACTTTAAAACGTGCCAAACACACATAACAGTTATTTGGAAAGACGCCAAGTTTATTATTTAGTGTCTGTTCCCTCCTAAAGTAGTTATTATTTGGAATCACTGATCAATATTAGGATAGGAGTTGCATATCTATAAAATTTCTAAGACAACCACAATAAACATTTTCATAAAAGATCAGATCTAACAAGTTTTCGGGGGTTTTTTTTGTGAAAAATCCTTCTTCATCAGGGCTTGAATAATGTTGAACGGAGCAGAATATGAGCTTAAAGTGGAACAACTGGCGCTGACTTTAATTAGGAGGATGGAAGCTCACTGGTCTAGCAGCTGTTTGGCTAATCAACCAGGAAATGTCAAATAAGTGCCTTTATGTACACATACAGTAAAAACAACTAAAAAAAAATTTGAGGTACCTGATAAAGGAGAGCTGTGTGTCCTTCTTTCGGAGTCCACGACGAAGATCAGTTAGAGACTTTAATTTGTCCGCAGACCCATGCTGGATAGCTCTAATAAGGTGTAAAACCTTGGAAAACACAATCACAGGATAACCTTCAAACAATTGGCAAAATTATATGCAGGCTTATACAATGTGTAGAGTAAAAAAAGAAATCTTTCAAAAATTTTCAGGAAATGTTAATAAATAACCATCACAAAAACCTATTATAGGATAATCAATGGCAGCCAAATCCAACAGGTTTCTCTCAATGTTTTGGACTCAGTTGCTTTAGCACAATTTTATTCCTTAAAGATAGCCAAAATTACATTCATGGTCTTACTAATCCTGGCTATATTTAGGTCATTGCCTATGGCAGCCATAAGGGATGGGAATGCTACATTTTCAGATTTCGCTGGCTGCTTGTCTGTTCCAGGCCAGTAATGCTCTAAATAGTGAAGATCAGAATAACAGTCTGCAACTTCTTAAAGTGGAGATCCGGCCTATTTTGCAACTTTAGTGATTCCTGGAGTGCTCACTATGCTGATCAACAATTGGGCATTTTCAATTTTTTTTCGGGGATCCCTTACCTAATTTTCAGGGCATTTTTGATTGTACTTCCTCCTTCTCCCCCCTCTGTGGCCACGGGCACCAACATCAGTTCCGCCTTTGCATTGCATCCTGGGAGCTGTTTGTCATCACTCCCAGGAGGCTGGAATCAGGAAGAACTCCCAGAACACTCCCTGGAATCAGGAGGAAGGACACAGCAGATTACACTGCGGCTTCAGATGCCCACATCCAAGATGGCCATGCCCAGACAGCGTTTTTAAAAGTAAAATTTTGACTAAAATCCAATACTGTACACCTTGTAAGTATGAGAATAGCGGTTCATTAAAGGGCGATGGATTAGTATTACAGGGGTATTTTTAGTTAAAAAAAGGTATTTGAGGCCGGAACTCCGCTTTAAGCAAGTCCACAATGCCAGCTCTCATATCTCTATCCTCGGTTTCTACTGAAGAACTACACAAGGTGGCGCATTTCTTGCAGATTCAAATCCAAAGCGATTTAAGGCAAAGCAAATTAGGCAAGCTGCTGCACAAGATGAATGCCAGTTTGAAAATAGAGCCACTTATCACTGCTTGGAGTGTGTGCAAATGTAAAGGTTTTATAAAGTGTACCTTTAGGAGTGAATAAATCAGCGAGAACTGCTATAAAATGGAATGTGGCATTTCAGATAAAAGAATCAAACTCCTCAAAACCTGACAGCACCTTTAGGTACTGAACAGGTAGCTACTGGTAATTTTACTGGTACTGGCACCTTTATATGACCCCTCCAGAGGTGTCAAACTATTGTAAGATGCAAGGTTTGACACTTTTTAATGCTAAAATTTCCTCCTCCCTCGTCTTCCTGAGTGCCCATTACTAGAATGAGCAGCCTTACCGGTCAACAAAAACATGATGGAGGATAGAGGAGATGAGCCAACTGTAAAAAAGAGCGGCGCAGGCTTAAGGACCCCACTGGCACTGGAGTGGTCAGGGGTCTTTACCCCTGACAGCTCCATGTGTGCAGGGTCTTCTACCTGTCTACACCGGACTCTTGTAGTCTACTGAACAACTTCAGGGCAACTACTGGTTTTCTTTATAAAAAAAAAAAAAAACTGAGAAATGTAATATTGTTTCTGGAGATTTAGGACAGTAGTCTCCAAATGAGGCCCTTTGCTTGCCTTTATCCGGCCCTTTTATCCATACACTGACACCACTAATGGGGCATAATTCCTGCCACTGACACCAAAAGGGATACTATTCCTTCCATTGGCACCAAGGGCGGGGCATTTTTTAACCTCTAGCTGACCGCCCGACATATTATTATTACTGCGGCAGGGCGGCTAGGCTGCACAAAATCAGGTAGTACTACATGACTTCGTGCACGAGGTTTCGGTGGCGTGCGCGTTTAGACACATCGGGAGGCGGGCTGCAGGAGGAGCAGCGGCGATCGCCGCCTTCCGCCCGTGATCGTCAGATGAACTGACAAAAGACCCGCCTGCTTATGTAAACAAAGCAGGCGGGTCTTCTGTCAGACAGGCAGGGAGAGATCAGGAGTTTCAGCTAAGCTGAAACTTCGATCTCTCGATGCCTGTCACAGAACCCTTCCCATACACAGTTAGTAATCACATTTAGGTACACATTAACCCCTTTGATCACCCCCAGTGTTAACCCCTTCCCAGCCAGTGTCATTTATACAGTAGCAGTGCATAATATTTAGCATTGATTACTGTATTAATGTAACTGGTCCCCAAAAAGTGTCAAAAATGTCAGTTAGGGGCCCGATCTGTTCACCGCAATGTTGCAGTCCCGCCAAAAAACGCTGATCGCCGCCATTACTAATAAAAACAAAAAAATAATACAAATTCCAAAAATCTATCCCGTAGTTTGTAAACGCTATAACATTTGCGCAAACCAATTGAATACGCTTTTTGGGATTTTTCTTACCAAAAATATGTAGCAGAATACAAATTGGCCTAAACTGATAAAAAAATTTGTTTAACATTTTTTTATTTGGAATGTTTTATAGCAGAAAGTAAAAAAATATGGCGTTTTTTTAATTTGTCGCCATTTTTTTTGTTTATAGCACAAAATCTAAAATACCACCAAAAGAAAGTTCTATTTGTGGGAAAAAAAGGACATCAATTGTATTTGGGTACATCCTCGCACGACCGTGCAATTTTTCGTTAAAGTAATGCAGTGCCGAATCGTGAAAAATGGCCTGGTCATTTTGGGGGTAAAACCTTCCGGAGCTGAAGTGGTTAATCCTACTTAAACCAGGACGTTTTCAACTCCCACAGGCAACAGTCCAGCCCCCCTAAAGTCTGAAGGAAATTAAACTGGCCCTTTGTTTAGAAAGCTGGGAGACCCCATATTTAGAACATCAATGGCTAACAAACCTGCTGCTCAGAGAGGAAGTGGTGCTGCAGATTTTCTTCCAGAGTTTCCTCATCATCAGTGTGATCCCGCAGTAACCTTTTGCTTATCAGCTGCTGTTCTCTTCGTGCTTTCCTTAGGGCTATTTAAACAAAAATACTACTATTGTTGCCAAGCACAGAAAAGTCATAATTACAGATTAGAACAATATAGTCTAATTTCCTTAATTACACATTTTTAGAAGTAACCTGACAGATGTTCTAACCCTTGCCTATTCAAAAATCAAACAAAGAGGGTTTTAGATGAAGTTCCACTTAAATGTCACACAACTGAGTAGACTTTCTGTCCTCCTCGTCTCAGGCAAACTATTCATATTATCAACTTTCACAGTCCTTATCACATGGTAGTAAAGACTGGTTAGAGAATTGGTTTAAAGGTAAATTGCAGGCAGACATAAAGGACACAAATGATGCAGCTCTGTGTTCATTAATACATACTGAAACGTGTTTTCTAAATGCAGGCTGACCAGCAGAAATAGGAGCCAGTCTGTTATGCTGAAAAGCAAAGAACATGCTGATAGGTGGGGAGAGCAGAGTGTTGAGAGATGAGCTCATCAGTCTGCTGCTTCTCCTATCACTGTCCAGTCACATTTTGGGGGAGGGGCAAGACCTTAAAGTGTTTTCAACTGCAGCAGAAAAGAAATCAGGTCTTCTTCCCTGGAACTGTTATAGAATTTACACTTGCAGTGCTTAGTTTGAAGAGGCAGAACACTAATGTGAGCAGTTGACTGCCTCTTGAGTGAAACAATGCAAATATGAAAATGCCTTGATGAGTGTCTGTCAGTCTGGAGGAGTTGGGGCACCTAGGCAGGCAGAATTTGAATGCAGACCGCCCTAGGTAATGCCCAAAATTTGATGCTGAGCATCGATGACAGGAAGGACTGAAATTCAAAGAATAAGGCTGGATTCAAACTGATGTGAATTGGATGCAAGTTTCTCCCCATCCAATTTGCATGATAGGAGACTGTGACCAGCTCTCAATGAAGCTGGTTCACACATCTCCGGGGAGTCCGGGGTCGGAATTGCAGAAGGGTCCTGTGCGTCTTCTGGTCCGTTTCAGGTGCGAATTCAGCCAAACCCATGGACCTTATTTGCACCTGAAACAGTGAACAGACACCAGATCCCCTGCTGTGAGCCGTGGCCACAGCTAGTGTGAACCCTGCCTGAAAGGGGTGGACCAGAGACAGCAAGGCTGGGCAGAAAATGGTTAGATGATGCTGGACATGATGCAAATACAATCTGACTTGCTGCAGCTTCTAGCACACACTGGGGGGGGGGGGGGGGGGCAGGGGGTGGAGATTTAGTAAAACTGGAGAGTGGAAAATCTGGTGCAGCTCTGCATAAAACCTAATCAGCATCCAGGTTTTATTGTCAAAGCTTATTTAAACAAGCTGAAGCTTAAAAATTATTGGCTACCATGCACAGCTGTACCAGATTCCTAGTGCTCCAGTTTTAGTAAATCCCCCCCACTGTAAGAACCTCACGGTGTGCAGGGAACTTGCAGTAAGCAATTACAGAGATGAGCAGCCTAATGAAGAGATCTAAGGTATCCTGAATGCTTACACCTTTAATACCCTAACCACTTGAAGACCAAGCCTTTTCTGGCACTTTTTGTTTAAATCAGTATTTTTGCTAGAAAATTACTTCTAACCTCCAAACATGATATACATTTTTAAGCAGAGACCCTAGGGAAAAAAATGGCAAATAGTTGCCATTTTTTTTGTCACACGGTATTTGCGCAGTGGTTTTTCAAAGGCAATTTTTGGGGAAAAAATACATTTTAATGAATAAAACCCCAATTGTTCTGTATAATATGAAAGATGATGTTACGCCAAATAAATAGATACTGAACATGTAACGCTTTAAAATTGCGCACGCTTGTGGAATGGCGACAAACTATGGTACTTAAAAATCTCCATAGGAGCGATTAAAACGCCTTTACAGGTTACGTGTGTACCACCCTCCCAGGTAGGTGCTAATGAGAGAGAGTATAGTTTTTGGCTCTGTCTACTTACTAGAGGGGCTGCAGCCATATATATATTGCCCTTTGATTACCAGAGAGCAGGATCTGTTAGAGAGGTCTGCTCATTGTGCTCAGTATGCAATTCATTGTGTCTAGAGAGTGTTTCACACTGGTCCAATAGGGAGGCATGTTGGACAGTGGGAGGAAACCTGACAATTGGATGCATAGGCTTTGATACAGTCCTGGTGATTGGCAGAGGCGGGTCGCCTCAGTGCATTCTGGGATACTGTATAAAAGCCAGGAGCACATGTGCTGGGGGTCTTTGGCTGCAGAGCAGAGTCCCGGAGGGAAGGGGGCGGCTGCCTCCTCCTCTGTAGCAGTGGCACGTGGTCGCAGGAGGTCATCCTGAGGGCCAGAAGAACGGAGCTGAATCCAGAGGTCCAGGAGAGCTGACTGGAAAGGAGACACTGGAGACCCTGGAAAAACAGTATCGTGAGTACAGGGGTGTAACGGAACCGCAACCCACTCTGTACTTGTGGACTTTCATCAGTATACGGCTTCCCCCTAGTCGTGAACATAGATATTAGATTTTCCAGCCGCCCCCATACAAAGCTAGCCGACAACTTAGCTTGTACTGGAATCTTCACATTTATTGAACAGTTTGACACTCAAGTTATACACACATGAGCACATCCCCCTCCTGATCAAATTACCCCATCAGGTCAGGTGCCTGATTACATTATCATATGCAGATGAAATTGTACACAGAAATATAATTAACATATCTAAAGCACAACCAACACAAACAGTATACTATTTCCACTCAGCAACTAACAGATGACAATGATTCAATCAACTTGAGCCAATTAACTAGCAGACGGCCGTCCTTGAGCTCCTGAAATACAATACACATTATCATATTCTCAGCATCCATTAAGTACCTGTCTTTCACTCCCCGTCACCAGGGGCTTGTGTCAAGGGGCCTGCCCTGAGGGGGGCCACCCCAGGAGTAGGATAGTCAGTGGACGGGTGTCAGCAGTCAGGAGAGAGAGGATTCTGAGGAGAGTGTCCTGAAGATAACACATAGTTCTCATCAAGTCGTCTTAAGAAAGAGACTCAAAACTAAATTCACCTCAGTGACAGGGTGAATCAACAGCCTGGCTGCATCTAAAGATAGAGGTCCTCAAACATTGTGAATACTTAATTCGGAGTATCCCACTATTCCCTTCTCCCATCCCTAATTCATAATAAAACACAAAAACAACCACAAACCCCTGGACTGGTTACTGGAGCAAGCCAAGGAGGAGTAGAGACTGTGCATATCAAGGTTGCTAATGGTAACTCAGGGGGCCCGAAAATTTGAAATCTGGCAGTCCTCAAGGGGGCAGTGCTACACATGTTTTACAGAGTTACAGAAGAGCTTCAGCTCTAGAATTATTGCTCTAATGTTCATGGTGATACCTCAGTGTGCGAACACCATTTAAATATGTGTGCGCAACTTATGTATGCGTTCACTTTTGCGCATGAGCACCTAGGGATGGGGGTGCTTTAAAACATTTTTTTTTCTTATTTATTTTATTTTTACACTGTTCCTCTAATTTTTTTTGATCACTTTTATTTCTACTACAAGAATGTAACCATCCCTTGTAATAGAAATAGGAATGACAGGTCCTCTTTATGGCAAGATCTGGGGTCAAAAAGATCACAAATCTCCCCTTCACCTTTAAAAGCAAAATATCAAAAAAAATGTTCCCATAAAGGAAGTACCTCCGTTTTGTTGCAAGCAATAAACTTCCCAGACAAGAGGGGAGGGACCTCTGTGTCCTGTGATGTACTCCAGGAAAAAGATTTTACAGGTAAGCTTTAGGAAAAATCTAATTTTCTTTATCGCACATCACGGGACACAGAGCAGCCATAATAATTACTATCTGGGTTTGTCCCAAAGCAATGCACTTGAGAGGAGGGGACACTGAATATGAAAACCGCTATTAGACTGAAAAGATCTACATAGCTGCCTGCAGCACACTGCTTCCAAATGCAGAATCCTCATGGGCCCCAACATCCTCCTGATAAAATCTAGTGAATGTATGTTCTGAAGACCAAGTAGCGGCCCCTCAAATCTGAGCCGTAGAAGCTTGATGGCGAACTGCCCATGAAGCACCTACTCTTCTGGTAGAGTGTGCCTTTACCCGAAAAGATGGAATCTTCCCCTTTAAACCATACACCTGGATAATAACCTGGCGAATCCACTGAGGAATCATAGACCTAGATGCTGCCTGCCCTTTCCTGGGTACTTCTGGCAGCATGAACAAAAAATCGGTTTTCCAAATCTGAGCCAACATCTTCAAATAGACCTTAAATGCACGGACTACATTGAGAGAATGTAACAACTTTTCCTCTGCTAATTGAGGATCTGGATAGAAGGAAGGCAGTGTAATATCTTGATTCAAATGAAAAGCGGACACCACCTTGGGCAAAAACCCTGGGTGTGGACGTAGAATCACCCTCTCTTGGTGCAAGATCAAAAATGGCTCCTTACAAGAAAGCCGCTAATTCTGACACCTTTCTAGCCGAAGTTACTGCAACCAAAAAGACTAACTTTCTTGTCAGAAGCTCAAGAGGAATATATTGAATGGGCTCAAAGGGTTGTTTCTGTAGAACCGCAAGGACTACATTTAAATCCCAAGGACACAACAGTGGCCTAACTGGAGGAAGCATACCCAGCATCCCTTGTATAAAGGCTTGAACCAGGGAATGTGAAGCAAATCGGTCTTTGAAAGAAGACTGATAAGGCTGAAATCTTAACTTTAATTGTGCTTAAAGCTAGCTTCATATCTACCCCAAATTGCAAAAAGATAGAATTCTCCTGATATATTTACGGGGATGCCACTTCCTTGCCTCACACCAGGAAACGGAAGACTTCCAGACTCTATAATAAATGTTCCTAGAGACTGGTTTCCTAGCGTTTCTCATGATAGAGAATGCAAGACCAGATATACCCTGCTCCTTCAATAGCCAAACCATCAAACTTAGCGATTGTAAAGTAGGGTTGAAAATCGGACCCTGAGAGAGCAGATTCAGATGTAGTAGGAGGACCCATGGCCTTTGCCAGGACAACCTCAGAATTTACGCGTACTTAATCCTCCTGGGCCAAGCTGGAGCCACCAGAATTACTGGTTTCCCTTCTTTCTGAATCCTGCACAGAAGTTGTGGCAGCAGCTGGACCAGGGGAAAGGCATAGATCAGGGAGAACTGCTCCCAGGGAGTCACCAAGGCATCCACTCCAACTGCGAACCTGGACGTCAACAGATCGATGTCCAGAACCCCTCAACGTTGACAAATCAATGCAAAAATTTCAGGATGTAAGGACCATTCCCCTGAAAACTGCTAAAAACGTCTGCTGGCCACTCAGAAAGTTTGCCTGCCAGGTCTCTATTCCCAGTATAAAAACTGCCGACAGGCGTGGAACAAATTTCTCCGCCCATGATAGGATGTGACCCACCTCCTTCTGGGCTGACTGACTCTTGGTGCCCCCCTGATGGTTGATATGGGCCACAGCTGTGGCATTGTCGGATTGGACCCTGATGGGGCAACCCCATAGTCTGGTAGTCCAGAACGTTAAAGCCAGACAAACTGCTCAAATTTGCAGAAAGTCAATGGGGAAGCTCCTTTCTAACCAGGGCCATTTTCCTTGGACAGTGGCTTCCTCCAGAACTGCTCCCCACTTGGAGAGACATGCATCTGTAGTAACCACCTTCCAGACTACTGGAAGAAAGGATTTCCCCCTCTCCATATTCCTGGCTACCAACCACCAACCTAGACTCTGACGTACCCTTGGTGATAGAGACATGCGACAATCTAGTGCCTGGATCTTTTTGCTCCAGGCTGACAGAATGTTGTTCTGTAATGGTCTGGCATGGAATTGGGCATAAGGAACTGCTTCCAATGAGGACCCCATCTTCCCTAGCAACCTCATGCAAAGAGGCACAGGAGGATACTTCTTCCCTCTTATGATCTGGACCAGATCTATCAGGCCTCGACCCTTCTTGGTGGCAAAAACACCTTTACCTGTACTGTGTCCACAAGGAGACCCAGATCCTCTAGACTCTGAACCGGCTGCAACTCTGACTTTGCTAAATTCAGAATCCAACCCAGACGTTCTAAGAACTGAACTGCCCAGGACACATACTGGCTTTAAGTAGAAGCTGACTAATCTATCAGTAATAGATTGTCCAGGTATCCTACAACTGCTATCCCTTGAGATCCTAGAATAGCCAATACTGGAGCTAGAGTTTTTGTGAACGCTCGTGGGGCCGTGGCTAGCCCGAAGGGCAAAGCCACAAACTGAAAATGACGGTCTTCCAATGCAAACCTCAGAAACCTTTGTTGGGCCTGAAAAATTGACATGTGAAGGTATGGATCTTTGATGTCTATGGATGCTAAACATTCTTCTCCCTGCAGAGAAGCCATGACTGAGCAAATTGACTCCATTCGAAATGTGCAAATGTTTAAAACCTGGTTAAACGGTTTTGAGATCCAGAATAGGTCTCACCTCTCTGTTTGGTTTGGGGACTACAAAAAGGTTTGAGTAGAAGCCCCTGAAATTCTCGTCTTCCAGAGCCTCTGTAATCACTGCTTGTGACCTCAGATGGTCCAGAGCAAGAAAAACTGGATTTTTGACTTACCATAAAATCCTTTTCTCTGAAGTCCATTGACAGATGCAGCTCCATATTCTTCTTAACCATTGGGTTATGCTGCCCCCTACAGGAGTAGGACACTAGGCAGGTAAAAGCTTTACCACGTCTATGGGCCAGTCCCTGCAGGCATACACTCACACACTCTGCTATTGCCTTAAGTTTTGTTGCAAGCAGTGTTTAGAAGAAAAAAAACCCAACCCACTCATAATTAGAGAGGCGGGTGCTGCGTCTGTCAATGAACTTCAATGAAAAGGATTTTTAAGTAAAAATTCCAGTTTTCTCTATAGTTCATTGACAGACGCAGCTCCATATTCTTCTTGACCATCGGGAGATCCCAAAGCAGTATTTGCATGAGGGGTGGGAAAAACAAATGCAGAGAAAGAACGTAATTCCCCAAAGGCTAAAATTAGCCAACCAGGTAACATGTAGCTCAACCAGGAACTGGAGCTCACCCAGAAACAACCTACACCCTCAAAGAGAATATTTTCTGTTTTAAACAGCAGCCTGCAAAACCTTGCGGCCAAAAGAGGCATCTGAGGATGCCAACACATCTACCTTGTAGAATTTTGAGAACGTGTGCACAGACGACCAAGTTGCCGCCTTGCAAACTTGCATAACTGATGCCTGATGGCAAAAAGCCCAAGAGGCACTCAGCGTCCTAGTAGAATGTGCCTTCACAGGGAAAGGTGGAACCTGACCCTTCAGTGAATAAGCCTGTACCACCGGCTGCCTGATCCATCTGGATATGGTCGCAGCAGATGCAGCCAATCCCTTACGAAGTCCTTCGGTGAGGACAAAGAGAGAGTCTGATTTCCTGAAAGATTCAGTAGCCACCAGGAGCTCTAATCGCCCAAACCACATCCAAAGACTGCAAAGCAATTTCCTTGGGATGCTTGGGCTTAGGACAGAGCGAAGGCAACACAATGTCTTCATTCAGATGAAAATCAGAAACCACCTTAGGAAGAAATGACTGATTAGGTCAAAGTACCACTTTATCTCTGTGGACCACCACCAGATAAGGTGAACGGCAGGACAGCGCCGCAGCCCGCCAACTCAGATATCTTGCAAAAAGGTTCCCAAAAAAAAAAAAAAACAGCTAAGACCGAAGTCCCAGCAGGGAACTAGGTCCTACTCCTAAACTAGGCAGAAACAAACTGAAGGCTATAGCAGAGTGTGTGGGTGTATTCCTGCAGGGACGGCCCCATAGGCGTGGTAAAGCTTTTTCCTGCCTAGTGTCCTACTCCTGTAGAGGGAAGCATAACCCAATGGTCAAGAAGAATATGGAGCTGCGTCTGTCAATGAACGATAGAGAAAAAGGATCATATTTTTAGAGGATCTGCAGGTATGTTTGACCTGACAAACCGAGGATGAGGAAACAAACACCCAGAATTCTAGTTTGTACCCCTGCAAGACCGTGGAAACAACCCAGCAGTCCTGAATCACTTCTACCCAGGCATCCGAGAACTGTAGTAGCCTTCCCCCACCCAACTGAGTGAGGGCGTCCCTTCATAAGGTAGAGGCCTCTAGACCCAGGGTTTCTTCTGCCCTTGCCCTGGAGGTTTGGCTCTAGATCCAGACGGCTGAGGCCATCGAAACTGCCTAGGATTAGAAGTACTGGGAACCTGAGCGTTAGACACCCTAAAATAAGCACGTTTACTTCTCCTCTTAACCACTTAAGCCCCGGAAGATTTTACCCCCTTCCTGACCAGGGGGTATTTTGCGATTCGGCACTGCGTGACTTTAACGGACAATTGCGTGGTCGTTCGACACTGTACCCAAACGAATTTGACGTCCTTTTTTTCCCACAAACAGAGCTTTCTTTTGGTGGTATTTGATCACCTGTGCGATTTTTTGATCATGCGCTATAAACAAAAAAAGAGCGACAATTTTGCAAAAATAATAATATTTTTCACATTTTTTTATAAGAAATTCCCCCCAAAAAAATGTAAAAATCAAAATTTTTTTGAATTTTTGGCCAATTTGTTTTCTGCTACCTATGTTTGGTAAAAAAAAAAAAATCACAATAAGCGTAAAAGGTTTGCGCAAAAGTTATTAAGGATTAAAGGCTAGCGCTGAGGATTATAATTATACTTATAATTATACTGATACCACTGTATAGTGGGCTGCTGCTGGTATAAAAGGTGATGTACCTTCATAAAGTGTATAGTGCAAAATTATACCTGCGCTGCTACCAAAACAAACTAATAAATAAATCTCAATAATTATTGTGTATAAATAGTCTGTGTAAAGTGCTAGTGCTCAACTTGAAATACACAATCCTATATCTTAAATACCAATCAATATAAAAATATACATAAATACAAATTTTTTTACGTGAAATAAATAAATGTGAATAAAAATCCTTCAATTAACGACGTGCTGAAATAGTGACAGTCTTTGTGCAAAGTATAAGTCCAAAGTGCTGCGTGCTCATAAAACAAGTGCCGGTGCTCTCTCTACATGGGTAGGTGCTCCCCTCCTGGACCCCTACTCACCAGAAGCCAAATAATACACCGCCTTCAAAAAATATCCTTAGGTGGGACGAGCCTTATTGGACCATCAACTCAATGGCTTTACTGTAGATCACATCATCCAGGTATTTGCTCAAAAAAAGGAAAGAGATGCTGGCATCGTGAAGTATGTAACTACTTTATTCGATGCACACAATACAAGATACACTTACAATATGGCAAAGGTTCAAACGCCTAAAAGTCATCCCACGGGTTGCCAATCCCAACGACTGTACTTACTCCCCGTGTCCCCGTAACTCGGAAGGTGGATGTATTCCGGCGTAGTGCGTACTCGGACGGACAGCTTGACGCGTTTCGCTCCTCACACAGAGCGTTATCAAAAGCTTTTGATAACGCTCTGTGTGAGGAGCGAAACGCGTCAAGCTGTCCGTCCGAGTACGCACTACGCCGGAATACATCCACCTTCCGAGTTACGGGGACACGGGGAGTAAGTACAGTCGTTTGGATTGGCAACCCGTGGGATGACTTTTAGGCGTTTGAACCTTTGCCATATTGTAAGTGTATCTTGTATTGTGTGCATCGAATAAAGTAGTTACATACTTCACGATGCCAGCATCTCTTTCCTTTTTTTGAGCAAATACCTGGATGATGTGATCTACAGTAAAGCCATTGAGTTGATGGTCCAATAAGGCTCGTCCCACCTAAGGATATTTTTTGAAGGCGGTGTATTATTTGGCTTCTGGTGAGTAGGGGTCCAGGAGGGGAGCACCTACCCATGTAGAGAGAGCACCGGCACTTGTTTTATGAGCACGCAGCACTTTGGACTTATACTTTGCACAAAGACTGTCACTATTTCAGCACGTCGTTAATTGAAGGATTTTTATTCACATTTATTTATTTCACGTAAAAAAATTTGTATTTATGTATATTTTTATATTGATTGGTATTTAAGATATAGGATTGTGTATTTCAAGTTGAGCACTAGCACTTTACACAGACTATTTATACACAATAATTATTGAGATTTATTTATTAGTTTGTTTTGGTAGCAGCGCAGGTATACTTTTGCACTATACGCAAAAGTTATTGCGTTTACTAACTAAGGGAAAGATTTTTGTCATTTTTGTTGGTTTTTTTTTTTAATGCGTAATGGCGGCGATCTGCGATTTTTTTTTGCGGTACTGCAACATTGTGGCGGACAGATCGGACCCTTGACTGACATTTTTCACACTTTTGGGGGTACCAGTGACATTACTACAGTAATCAGTGCTATACATATGCACGGTTACTGTAAAAATGACACTGGGAGGGAAGGGGGTTAACTTTATTGGAGAGGGAGGGGTTAAGTGTGTCCCTAGGGGCGTGTTTCTAACTGTCATTGGATGTGGCTAGTGGTGTAATAGCACAGATCAACGGTCCTACATAGCAGGACCGAGTGATCTGTGTTTTTACACAGGGGAGAATGACAGGCGGCTTTGTTTACACTAGCCGCCTGCCTTTCTCCCTCTCTCCCCGACGATCGCGAGTGACCGGCGGACATTGCGCGCTCGCCCCCTATTCGCTCCCAGGCTAGTGACGTACCGGTATGTCACTTTGACTGGGAGGGGCTGACCGCCGCCGTATATAGTCGGGCGGCGGTCGGCAAGTGGATAACTGGTAGAAGCACACTCTCCCCCCCAGATATCTTTTGAATATATTTATCCAGATCATCACCAAATACGCATTCCCCATGAAAGGGAAAGCCAGCTAGTAACTTTTTCACAGCAATTCCACAGATCAATTCTTTAGCTACAGGATTCTGCGCACTGACAGAAGAGCAAACCCTGACAACTGCTGTATGGGGTCCCAAGAGTATCTACTGCAAAACACAAAGCACAAGGTAAATCTGCTAAATCTTCAGCAGACTCCCCCTGAGTAGGAGCCTCCCGCTTAACACGGTCTTTCAAAGACTGACAAAGACTGACAAACTCCTATAGTTTGTATTGCAGACCCAGCAATAGCAAAAGAAGCTTTTAGTATAGATTTCAATTTCTTATCCGCTGGATCCTTAAAAACCTGGGTATTATCTACAGGACAGTTTCATTTCTGTTTACAGAAGAAATAGCAGCATCAACTGTAGGCATATTGCATTTCTTTGTGAATTTTTTTAGAACCTTTTGGGAGGAATAAAAACCCTATCAGGGTGATCCCAATCAGCATACACTATCTACTCTAAAAGTGATGTAAGGGAAAGCCTGAGAATTTTGCAGAGGGCGTAATGAGCCTAATGAATAAAAAGAGACTTCAGAAATATCTAGCGGAGGGGAGGTCATTTAAATCCAGACTGGACCATTTTAGTGATAGACTGAATTAACAATCTCTGGGATTGAGAGACTGAGAATGGCTCCGCAGACCCTGACTCCCCAGAAGTGGAATTCTCAGCTTGACTTTCTACTAGCTACAGTACTTCTTCCACATCCTCTGCCCAATCCTGAACCAAAACAGGCATAGATGTAGCTGCTATGCCTGACAACCGTAATGGCTCAGATTGGCCAGTCGCCTCTGGCCTCTTAGGGAAGGTTAACACAGAGGATGCACAGCTAGGACCTTCTAGTCCTGATGGTGGCACACTTATGCCCCCTTACCGCTGTGCCTCCCCCCTGTGTACTCAAAGCTTGTGTCAAGCTGTAACAGCTTATCGCATACACAGCACAGTTCCCCCACAGTAACAGAACCTGTCAGTGCCTGCATTCATCCACCAAGAGTGACTCACACACCCAGCTGCAGCTGCTCTGTGCCTATCCAGCTTCAGTCAGAAGCTCATACCGCCGGAACACTCCTCAAATGCTACGCCATCTCCGCCCCTTACTGCATCGGTGCGGTGTGCACGTCCGCTCACCAGGTGCACGCTCAATGCATCACGGACACCCCCCCCCCCTTGCTCCACGTGCAAATAGTGCTGCGCCCCTGCAGTCCTATAGAAAGGCAGGGAATGGCCACCGAAGGTGCTCCCTGCAATCTAAGCCACAGAGTAAGTGGATGCGGGAGCGGGATATATTAACTCCGCTGCGCGCCAGGCTTCAGGGGGGTTGGCTTGAGCAGAAAAATGTGAGGCATCCAAGGTATGCATACCACAGCTGAATACACATCACTGCCCTCTAGTGGAGACATAAAAACATGGTGTAATGGTATCCTGCACTGGATATTCCATTTTGTCAAGCAACCATTTTGTCTCCAGCCGCCATGACAGTTTAAAAAACAAAATACCACTCTCACAGCCCCTCACCCCAGCCCCCTCCTCAGTGTTAATTACCTCCTGGAATGCAGGGCTCGAGCTTCAAAAGAGCGGTTACTTCAAAGAACCTTATCTAAGAACCTTATCTCAAGCACAGACAGAAATACTAGCAGATGTTGTGTCTTCCAAAACAGCATGAGGTCGTAACTCTGAGCAAAGCCATAAGGCTAATGGGTCGTAAAACATAGCCATTCGAAGAGCTCCGTTACTGGAACACGTTGACCCACAAATTCCTAACTGTAAACACAAACAAGATATGTCTCTGGAAAATGTATAGTTAAAAGCAAAATAAACTACCGATCGAATTAAGATCATACATGATCACGTTCGCTCCTAGGGAAGACAAGCTAGCGGTCAGATGCCTTACGGGTCAGAGGTTATTACGAGATAACCTGTGTTTGGCGTCTATGGATATAAAATTCAATGCCGCACAATAAAATATCAGTTTCAAGAATGTAACCATTACATATTTCTGTTATAAATCTGTCTAAACAGGAGGTTCCTTGCCATTGTCTGAGCCCAGGGCCACTGTGTTTATTGGTCAAGGACCTCTGGTGACACCCCCTGGGGTCTCAGAGAAAAGGAAAGCAGCAGATGTTTTTTTCTGTTCTCATGTAACATCAAGGAAGAAACATCAAGAGAAGAACCGATCACATATGCTCAGCTTCTGAAACTCTGATACTACTCAGGACATTGACTGCAAGTATCTTCATTTCTAATTCTTTATCTTATTTTTCTAAATTGCTGAATTGTGTCTCTATTTCTTTGTAACCCATTTTTCTGTAAATATTTTTATTTGTACCAATTTTAACCTTTTTTTATAATTAAACCTTATTTTCAAAAGTGTTTATTTTGTCTCTAATCTCTTAACACAAACTAACCAAAGAACCTGTCTCTTGAAGAGCGCTACTGTCTAGAATAAATCCTCTGGACACTCCTGTCTGCGGTGACAGCGCGTGTTACAGATGATTATTCTAAATTCAAAATTGGTATTTTAAAAAATACGAGCGTCCGCTGGGCTCAAACGTATCGGTGGTGGCAGAGAAAGGGTTAATTGTTTAATTGGCCTGGTGACAATCGCTCTCAGCCTACTGGCATCTAGATTGTGGTCCCGCAAGCTGAAATAATCTTTGTGACAAGTACAGCTGAGAGTGGCATTGTTACGCAAGTGACGTCAGGGTGTGAGATTGCCTGGTCCTTGGTCACGAGTTGGATGAGAAGGCCAGGGGTCTGATACCCGCCACCGTCACACATGGTACCCGATATCTGTTAAAATTCATAGGCAGCAGTGCATCATATTTACAGTAAACTTACCAATCCTGCCGCAGGATTCTGCATATAGCTAGAATCCAATCTTCACCCATAACAACGGGTCCTGTCGCTTGTGGACATTTAAGGACTGAGTCCCCCCTATAATCTTGGGGCCACTCCCTTTGACCTAAAGGGCAGGCTGCCAGGTCACCTTTGGAGTTAGTCTTACCAAGGGTCCGGATCCCAGGGTCCAGCGCCTAAGAGGTTTGCATTACAGCAATACCTCGCAGTCTCTCTCTACCAAGGCTCAGGTACCATCCTTTTAGCCTTCAACTTTCGGATGGATTCGATTGCCAATCCCCTTGGATCCTGCAAGATCTTATCCGGGACTGTAGCATAAGAGTTTAAATATGGAGAGCTTCTCCAACCATCACCTCTAAGACACTGGCAAAAAAACTGAGGTACTTCCTGTATGGGAGGGGTTATATAGAGGGGGCTGTCTTTTTAGTTGCCAATGTCCATTCACCTATAGGTGGCGTATAACCAGATAGTAATTATTATGGCTGCTCTATGTCCTGTGATGTACGATACAGAAAAAAATATAACGAGCTTATGGCTACTAGTTTCAGCCATAACCCCGGTAAAGCATTGCAAACCGCAACGTATAAATAGGTATTGCAGTCGGCAAGTGGTTAAAGTGGAGCTCCAGTCATATTTATGAAAATTAAAAATCAGCAGCTACAAAAACTGTAGCTGCTGACTTTTTTTAAACATACACTCACCTGTCGAAGCATCTCAACTGTGGGCACCTGGCTGTGACAGCTTCCGGCTTCACAGCTGGCTGCCCACTGCACATGCGCAAGTCGCGCTTCGCATCGTGAATGGTCCCGCAGTCTTCTGGGACCTGTGACATGTCCCAGAAGACTGTGGGGAGGGAGGCAATCCGAGTGGAAGTGGGAGTGGGTATCTGTCAAAACCAGGTGCCTGCTCCCCCTCCCCCCAAAAAATGTGCCAGATGTTAAAGTGCTTGTTACCCCAACATTTGATATTCCTGATATGGGCCTGCTGTACCATGCACTTGTATGAAAAAAGTATCCTGTCCTCTTTGTATTCCTTCCTTTGTGTAAAATTCCTGGTGTTCCTGCCAGTCCCTCTGCTTTCCTGTTAAAAACTGACCACACTAAGCAGGAAAACCCACATGGTCAGTTTTCTAACTGTGCTGGGAACTAAGCCTGCTCTCCTCCAATGATCAGACTTGTCCTGACATGCCCCCGCAGCAAAGCCATTCGCTGTAAAGCTCAGTGTGCTACTGACTCTCCTCCCCCAGCTCTTATGCAGCTGAGAACAGAGGGAATGTGATTACTTATAAAAAAAAGGTATATATATATATATATATATATATATATATATATATATATATATATATATATATATATATATATATATATATATATATATATATATAATAAATACACACACACAAACCTATACACAAATGTTTGCCTTTCATTTCCATCTTACACTGAATGAGTTGTTTTACAAGGTGATCGTTTTCAATCACTTTAAAAAGAGGAGTGGGGGAGGAGGCCTTAAAGCGGAACTTCCCCTTTTGGCTAGAGTTCTGCTTTAAATTATAATAAAATGTATCACCTAAACTCCTAACTTTCTGCATTGGTCTTTGGCAATACTCTGTTCCTGCACAAACCTCATGAAATGCACAAAATGCTATGTCCATTACCTGTTTCTCGTTCCCTTCGTTGTACCCTTAACTCTTCCAATCCTAGGTGCGATTTCTTGCCAAGCTTTCTTCTACGCCACATCTTTTATGGTAAGAGTCTGACTCACAGAGATATTCCCGCAAACATTCTTTCCTGTACTGTACAAAAAATAAAAACAATCATAGTTACATAGTTAGTCAGGTTGAAAAAAGACACAAGTCCATCTGGCTCAACCAATAAAAAACAAAAAACAGTAAAGAAAACCCAACCATACAATCCCATATACACAATCCTATACCCGCAGTTGATCCAGAGGAAGATGAAAAAACCCCAGCAAAGCATGATCCAATTTGCTACAGCAGGGGAAAAAAATTCCTTCCTGATCCCCCGAGAGGCAATCGGATATTCCCTGGATCAACTTTGCCTATAAATATTAGTAGGCATTTATATTACGTACACCCAGGAAACAATCCAGGTATTTTTTAAAGCAATCTAGTGAGCTAGCCAGAACCACCTCTGGAGGGAATCTATTCCACATTTTCACAGCTCTTACAGTGAAGAAACCTTTCTGT
This sequence comes from Pelophylax lessonae, assembly GCF_965119305.1. NCBI lineage: Eukaryota > Metazoa > Chordata > Amphibia > Anura > Ranidae > Pelophylax > Pelophylax lessonae. Next base: position 423,334,824 of record NC_138771.1, read on the forward strand.
ATTTGGAGATCAAATCAGTTTTCCTCTAGATGTAAAGAGTGCCCCCTTGTCTCCTGTGTTGACCTTAAAGTGAACAACTCAACACCAAGTTCATTATATGGACCCCTTATGTATTTATACATGTTGATCATATCCCCCCTTAATCTCCTCTTCTCAAGAGAGAATAAAATTCAGTTCCTCTAATCTTTTCTCATAGCTGAGCTCCTCCATGCCTCTTATCAGTTTGGTTGCCCTTCTCTGCACTTTCTCCAGTTCCCCGATATCCTTTTTTTTTTAACTGGTGCCCAAAACGGAACTGCATATTCCAGATGAGGTCTTACTAATGATTTGTACAGGGGCAAAATGATCTCTGTCTCTCTGGGGTCCATGCCTCTGTTAATACAAGAAAGGTTTACGATCTACCGGAACACCCAGATCCTTCTCCGCTATGGATTCCCCCAGTTCTACTCCCCCTAGTACAGGAGTCTTCAAACTACGGCCTTCCAGTTGTTCAGGAACTACAATTCCCATCATGCCTAGTCATGTCTGTGCATGTCAGAGTTTTACAATGCCTCATGGGATGTGTAGTTCCGCAACAGCTGGAGGGCCGAAGTTTGAGGATCCCTGCCCTAGTATGTATGATGCATGCCTATTTTTAGCCCCCAAGTGCATAACTTTACATTTATCAACATTAAACCTCATTTGCCACATAGGTGCCCAATGAAACAGTGCATTGAGGTTGGCTTGTAAGTTGGAGACATCCTGTAAGGCAGTTCTTCCACTGCAAAGCTTGGTGTCATCTGTAAAGACTGAAATTGGGTGGTACGTGATTGGGTGGACGTGATTGGGTGGTACATGTGTGATCGAACCGCTAATTAATAATCGTACCTCATAATAATAAAGCTGGGCACCCTGTTGACAGTTTAATTTATACAATAGCAATAGGGGGGAAAACCTACAACTCTGCCAATATACTCCCCTTCCCCCTCTCCAAAATCTTTTAGCCAGGGGTATCACCACATTTGAAGATGTCCATAGACATTGCTGAAATAAGCCAGCGTGAGTGATTTTTTTCCTGTCTCCCCCCCCCCCCCCCCCCAAAAAAAAAAAAAAGAAATTGCATGCCTAATGTGGCATATTTGGGGAGAGGAGTGCTTAAAACGGAACTTCCCCTTTTGGGTGGAGCTCTGCTTTAAGTGGTAAACTGACTGACCATTTACAGACTGAAATTCATTCCTCTGATCTAAAAGAGCGAAATGATACAATGTTTCTCCTTATCTCTAAGGCTCCGTTCACATCTAGGCGTTTTGGGGCGTTTTTCTGCTCTAGGATCAGCTCTCAAAACGCCCAACAAGACAAATCCTATTCATTTCAATGGCCCCTGTTCACATCTGAGCGTTTTGACGCTGTATACAAAACGCCCAACGCTCAAAAAAGTACATGAGCTTCTTTTTGGGCAGATTACAGGCGTTTTCCATTGATCTCTATTCAATCTAAAAACGCCTGCACAAAAATCGCGGTAAAAATCGCGGTAAAATCGCGGTAAAAAACGCCGCAAAAATCGCGGTAAAATCGCGGTAAAAAACGCGCGAAAAACGCTACGCTCAGGTGTGAATGTAGCCTAAACGCTTAGCAATTTTCTGATAAACTTTGCCGGTGTCCTGATGAATAATGCTTCTTGTGGGATAATGCATCCAATGAACTGTGCATGGGCAGTACGTAATGTCACTCCAGCTGTTGTCCTGATCAGCTAGTGTGGTGTTAACACTGCGCATGCGAATTTGGTCAGAGGAGTTTTTCCACGAGAGGCAAACTGCAAAGAGCGCAGAGTATGTGAGAATCTAAATGTCAGATTCTGCCTCGCTCTCGCAACGTCATAGGCGGAAAACTATGGTTATTGAGCGAATCCGCCCAAAAACAACCACCGTCCTCGACCAAAAACAACCACCAAAATTTGCGCTGCAAGATCACACCCACAAGCCGCCCAATAACAATAGCTTTCTGCCTGGGATATCAGCTGGAGTGACGTTATGTACTGCGCATGCGCAGTTCGCCAGATGCATTATTCGACAGAGTACCGGCTGTTTTTTTTTTTTTACATCTGTCATCTGTGAGCAGAGAACGGCGCTGCACTGAATCGTGGAAATACCGGATTAGGATCGTGAGGGGGGGGGGGTTGAATCAAGATTGCAATTTTTTAAATGATTAATCATGCAGCTCTACAGCAAACATTTGGAAGAAGGTGCTCTGGTCAGATGAGACCAAAATTGAACTTTTTGGCATAAAAAGAAAATGTTATGTGTGGCAGAAAACTAACACAGCACATCACCCTGAACATACCATCCCCACTGTGAAACATGGTGGTGGCAGCATCATGTGGGGAATCTTTTCTTTCAGCAGGGACAAGCAAGCTGGTCAGAGTTGATGAGAAAATGGATGGAGCCAAATACAGTCTGCAAAAGACTCGAGACTGGGGCGGAGGTTCACCTTCCAGCAAGACAACGACCCTAAACACACAGCAAGAGCTACAATGGAATGGTTTAGATCAAAGCATACTTGAAAATTGCTGTTCACAGACGCTCTTCATCCAATCTGACAGAGCTTGAGCTAATTTACAAAGAAGAATGGGCAAAAAGGTCTCTAGATGTGTAAAGTTGCTAGAGATATACCCTATTTTCGGATCGGATAGGATCAGATGAAAACGACAGACAGTCCATTTTCATCTGATCTCCCATAGAGGAGAGCAGATATCTGACAGGTCTGTCTCTGCAAAGTAAGCAGAGACGGACCTGTCATCCACCTACTCAGCACCGCTGAGCAAAGCAGAGTCCGCCGGGCGGAAAGCCCGTGTGAAGGAACCCTTACTTGTCCAGGGATCCAGCATGGTCCTCACTGGGGCTTGTTCTTCACTAGCCATCGGCTTCCTGGCACCACCATCTTACCTGTGGGCAGCTGGCGGTGCTGCTTGCGGCTTCACAGCCAGCTGCCCACTGCGCACACATGAATAGCGTTGCACTTTGGGAATGGTCTTGTATGCCAGATAACTGCGGGGAGGGAGGGGGAGACGAGAACTTGTGGAAACTAGGTACCCACTCCCTCCTCCCCGAACAAAAATTACATAGCAAGGGGGAGGGGAGGGGAGGGGAAGGCGGGGGGGGGGGAGTAGGCCTTAAAGCGGAACTTAAACCCATTTAAGTGAACCTCCGCTTTAACCTGTCAGTGGTCATCAAATTATGACTGATCGGTGTACATCTACACATTGTGGTACCACTCATTTTGAAAGGCACCCCCAAAAGGCAACATCCACACATTGCACTGCATGGCAACACACCATAGCACATTGCGGCAAACATTTGGTGATGTCTGATTTTTGGGATGTTTCGGTGCATTGGAAACCCTTAGATTTTAATATGATGCCCTAATGCAGCATGCATTACCACTCCATATATATGTAATTGGGCCATTAGTATATAAAATACCTCTCCAAATCACTATGCAGCATTATTACAACAACCAATCTGTACATAACAACAGAAAAGCATTTGACAATTGCTATGTAACTCCTCAGCTACTATCTGCTAAATAATCGTCTTCTCCCCCACCAGCACTGCTAGATCTGTTTTTCTTTATTCATGAAGCCATTAAAGGATATTCAGACATACCTTCACACATATCCTTCCCAGGTTTATGGCTTAGCACGGCAAGATCTGTAACAAGAAACTAAAACTGTCCAGAAAAGGGTAAGGGTGGCGGCCATGTTTTTGTAGACTGTAAGTCATTGTAGCCTACGAGACTGGCTACCGTAAAATGGCATCTCAAGAGCAGACAAATTGCTAACTAGATCGGAGCTCTAGTGTTCAGAATGTGAAATGCCTGCCCATTCCTACATGTTATTAGAAGGGGGAAGATGTTTTGGGGCGTTTGAATGTTTTTATATAAAAACTTGTAATATTTGCACTGAAAAACAGATACTGAGATACATATTGCAGACAGAGGTTGAGAAGATAAACCCTTTATCTACAATCCTTAATTAGCCTCATTAAGGCTCCGTTCACATGTAGGCGTTTTGGGGCGTTTTTGGGGAGTTTTTCTGCTCTAGGATCAGCTCTTAAAACGCCCAACAAGACAAATCCTATTCATTTCAATGGCCCCTGTTCACATCTGAGCGTTTTGACGCTGTAAGCAAAACGCCCAACGCTCAAAAAAGTACATGAGCTTCTTTTTGGGCAGATTACAGGCGTTTTTCATTGGTTTCTATTCAATCTAAAAACGCCTGTAAAATCGCGGTAAAAATCGCGGTAAAATCGCGGTAAAAAACGCGCGAAAACGCTACGCTCAGGTGTGAATGTAGCCTTAGGCTTCATGCACACTGGGGCTCTTTTAAACGCTTTTCTCCTGCAGGGAAAAAAACAGCTGAAAAAAGCTCGTAAGCTGCATTTTTACAAGCGAGTTTAGGTGTGTGAAGTGCTTGGATTCATTTGATTGGCCAGAATATAAAAGTGATTGTAAACGTTCGTTTTTTTGTTTTTTAATAACAAACATGTTATACTTACCTGCTCTGTGCAAGGGTTTTGCACAGAGCAGCCCCGATCCTCCTTTTCTGGGGTGCCCCGTCGGTGCTCCTGGCTCCTCCTCTTCATCGGGTGCCGCCACGGAGAGCCGCTTTCTATGGGGGCACCCGTGTGGGCACGCGCACGCAGGGCCGGGACAAGGGGTGGGCAGGAGGGACGGTAGCCCTGGGTGCAATGGTTGAGTGCAGGGATGGGGGGGCTCCTTGACCCTAAACCTAAGGGAAGGGGGGGCGCAGTTTGGCATCCTTGCCCTGGGCACTGGATGACCTTGTCCCGACACTACGCACACGAGTCCCGCTGCTGTGTCCATTGACACAGACATTAGGACATGATCCTACCCCCTGCTCCAGTGTAACTGGATTGACGTCAGCGGGAGCCACTGGGCTCGTGCTTGTCGCTGGAACGATCAGGTTCAGGTAAGAAAAAGGGGAGTCTGGGTGACAGCTGCAGAACCGAAGGTTTTTCACCTTAATGCATTAAAGCGGAGTTCCGCCCTCCCCCTAAAAATAAAAGAAATAAAAGTCAGCAGCTACACGTACTGTAGCTGCTGACTTTTAATATTAGGACACTTACCTGTCCTGGAGTCCAGCGAAGTCGGCACCGCAGCCGATGTTTCCATCGGCTGTCGGGAGCTGCTGCCGCCATCACACGCTTCACAGGCGGGTCCCTACTGCGCATGCGCGAAGCATGCTGCGCATTCGGATTGGCTCGGCTGCGGGGGAAGGAGAAGGGGGCCAAACTTCCGAGGGAAGGCGCAGTCTCCCCAAAGTGGGGAAGGGTACCTGTCCAAGACAGGTACCCGTTCCCCCCTCCCCCCCTGAAAGATGCCAAATGTGGCACCAGAGAGGGTTAGGAAGCAAATGAGTGGACGTTCCACTTTTGGGTGGAACTCCGCTTTAAGGTGAAAAACCATGAGACTTTACGACTCCTTTAATTTAGTCTGGCCATTGAAATAAAAAACAAAAGTAAGCGCTAAAAGCGCCTAGCGTTAATACGCATTTAGACACGCTTACTTGCATTTAGGCACGTTAGGCTTTTTATTCTGCCACAACACTTCTCTCTTGAACGCACAAGTGATGGGGTGTTTTTTTCTGCCTTATACCTGAGCAATTTGTAGCTCCAAAACGTTCAGCAAGCCAATTGCCGTACTTTTCAATTGCCCCCTGTTTACATTTAAGCATTCAGGTGCCTGTAGTTAAAGCTGGAAAAGGTACATGAGCTAGATGGGGCATTTTTTTTTTTTTGCCCCATTGACTTTAAAAAGAACTTGCATAAATGCAAGATAGGTGTGTTTTTTTGGCGCTCTGGCAATAAAAAAAAAATCTTTAGACCAAAAACACGGGACCCTGTCTCAAAGAAACTCCTGTATGATACTTTATATGCAAAAAGGCACCTGTAGCCAAGTTGTAGGCAGATGCAGTCTACTTTCTCCATTGAAGGTGGCGCTCATCAGCATCGGCAGTACAGTTTGAGAGGAAGTCAAGGGGAACATGGTTCTTCTATGGCTTTCTGGGTCACTGGGGAAGCTATCCAGTTGAACTCTCGCAGCCATCTTTGGTCAGGCAGAGTCTATTTAAGGCCCTGACTCCCAGGCTTGGGGCACTTTTGGTAAGAAGGTAGATTAGGGACATGTACCATGCCTGGTATGGACAGAACTAGTGACAGGGAAAGGTTCCTGACGAAGAGGGAAAGTGTAGGGCTCACAACTTCTTTGAACATCTTCCCGTTTGGACACGAGACGGCCAGGTCACATTTAAGCATTGAGGTGCCTGTAGTTCACGCTTAAAAAGGTACAAAACCTACCTTTGAAGCTGGATGGGGAATATTTTTTTGCCCCATTGACTTCAAAAACTACGTGCAAAAATGATATGTGTGTTTTTTGATGCTCCGGCAATGAGAAAAAAATCTACAGACCAAAAACACGGGACCCTGTCTAAAAAAGAAACTCCTGTATGATACTTTTTATGCAAAAAAGCACCTGTAGTCAAGTTGTAGGCAGGTGCAGTCTACTTTCTCCATTGAAGGTGGCGTTCATCCGCAGCGGCAGTACAGTTTGAGAAGAAGTCAAGGGGAACATGGTTCTTCTATGGCTTCCTGGGTCACTGGAGAAGCTATCCAGTTGGACTCTTGCAGCCAACTTTGGTCAGGCAGAGTCTATTTAAGGCCCTGGCTCCCAGGCTTGGTGCACTTTTGGCAAGTAGGTCGATTAGGGACATGTACCCTGCCTGGTAGGGACAGAACCAGTGACAGGGAAAGGTTCCTGATGAAGAGGGAAAGTGTAGGGCTCGCAACTTCTTTGAGCATCTTCCTGTTTGGGCTCGAGGTGGCCAGGCCACATTCTACCTCTCCTAACAGGCACTGTCAGTTCAGCTGAAACCTGCTCTCTACATGCTGTTGGAACTGTGAGTGTGCCCAGTTGGGTTGTCTTCCCACCGGTTTATTGTCTCTACATTACTTCAATACTTCAACTTGCATGGGGACTGTGTGTGTTATTGCCATCACACCACGCTACACCCCACCTACAAGGTCCTTGGCTAAAAACAAAGAGTGATTTAGGACTCTGTGCTGCAGTTCTCTCTGTGCTCCCAATGGTCTTCAGCTGAATTGGTTTACATTACCTCATCTCCATCCTCCAGGGGGAGCTGACAAGCAGAAGGAGCTCTAGAGACTTGATGGTGGGTAGCATTCAATCATGGGAGATGTAGTGCAAGAGAAGGATCATGCTATGATAGTCAATATACAATTGCCAATGCGAGCCAGGAGACCTAGAGAGAGCTATTTTTTCTCAGGCTGAATAGCGAGGAGTTTCCTCTTTAATGCGAGGAGACCAAGTTGTGCACACCTCTTCTCCTGTGTGTTCATCATCCTTCTTCAAGCCTGTAGCTGTGTGCTGAAGACCAGAGTCACTTCAGACAGATCAATATGTGAGCTGTCATCTGAACAGTGAGACCACTGTTGCTGTATTGCTGGGAATAGTGGGAGGACTCTGTTGACATTAACCTGTTGCTGCTAGCAGAGACTGAGCACGTAGGGACTGGCCATCAAACTAGCAGCACTATTTACTGCATGCAGAGTTTACTGATATTGTACTCATGTGTACCACCATAAAGACTGGGCCCCAATGCTAGCCGACTGAATTTTTAGGGATAAAGACTGCTCACTCAGATAGTTGCTTCATAGAGTACACTGTAAAGTGGATATAGCCTACTACTTACAGAGGAGTTATCATAGTATTGATTATGATTACTGTTACTGTTTTCTAATGCCATTACTTTATGCTGATGTTGATTACCAGGTTTGCCCTAATTTAGCTGCATAGAACGACATTCTATGCTGCTATAGCCTAATGAACATAATGTCACCTGAACTGTAAATGACTTAGTCCTTTACTTACTCATTTATGTGCATACTGCTATTTACTGCAACCTGTGACAATATATTGGGGTAATTTACCACTGATGTTTGCTTTTTGATACTGAGCCTTAGCTGTGTGCAGGATATCTATATTGGTGCTCCCAGTAGCAGTGCAGTATCTATTTGCCTAACCTGGTATTTCAGTGGGGCTGAGGTTGTTCTCATTGTTGAGGCAGAAGAACATAGTACTCAATCTACCAAGCAGCATCTGCAGGGGTAGTGCTACAGACACAAAAAAAAGCCTCAGAATCACCTACCTATGCTATGCTCAAGCGTGAGTGGGGGGCTCAATACTAACTATGCGTTTCAAAGTATTCTTGCACACAAAGTAGAAAATATTATATATATATATATATATATATATATATATATATATATTGTGAGGGGTTAGCTCGGTAGCGGCTGTGGGTGACCCCCTTGGGGGGGTTCCTTACACAGAGAGACAGCCGAGGAGTGGTTGAAAACAACGGTCTATGGTTTATTCTTCCATTTTGCTGGAAACAAGTGCAAGCATCCAAACAGCATAAATCAAACAAACATAAAATAAATCCTGGCCACTTAGGGCGTCTACCTTCACACACAGGAACCTACCTATGGTGTCTGTCCCAACCTACTGCTGGGCAGACACTGCTGGTCATACAGCAGAAAACCAATAGTCCATTTGTTTTCTTTTCACACAGAAAAAGTCCATCACCTCACCTTCAGAAGTCTTTCAGCTCACTGCTCTCCTTAACGCACACAGCTTCAGGAGGCAGCAATCAGTAGTCATCCTCTGGATAACTTATAGAGGACTTAATTGCCTCATCCTGAATAGCTGAAGCATTTTCAACGTCCTAACACCTTTCTGGCTACCTCTCGCAGCCGACACCCTAAAGTAATTGGTGAATTGTCTAAACAAGGCGGAAATGTATCTCTCGTCTGTGACAACACCCACAGATTTACCTGACTTCCTGTCACAATATACACACAGTATATATACAGTATACACTGTATATTCTATTATAATAACCAACACTATCTAAAAATTCTAACTCAGTAGTGTACCCAAAAATAAACAAGCACATAAAAAACAAGCCAAGCGTGAAAATGCACCCCTTTCCCTAGCTCATCTCTGCGCCTCCCATCCACAACTCACTTTTGCACCCCTGCCTGCAGCTCACCTCTGCACCTCCTGATCACCTACGCACACCTTCCACAACTCATCTCTGCACCACCTAGCCATAGCTAAACACTGTCCACAGCTCAGCTCTGCACCCTTCTTCCACAGCTTATCTCTGCAATCTTATAAAATACAGGTGAAAGGGGTCATAGAAGACCTCTTAGAACGGCTGCAAAAAAGGGATGCTCAAACCAACTCAGTGAAATTAATAGAAAAAACTTTATTATGGATCAGGATTGACACATGGTTATAAAATTACCCCAGCTTGGGGACACATTGCAAAAATTCAACAGGTATGTCAAGAAAAATAATTACAGAAAACATACATGACATAAAAACAATGACACACACTCACAAGGCCGGCCTCACACACACTCCAGAAAATCAAGCCAGTGGGAACCTTGGCTAACCGCGTACATTCCAATCGGAATTTGTGAACGCGGTGGACTCAAGGATCCACTGGTTGGCATGCCACAGTGTAAAAGTCAAAAAATATAATGATGGACCGATGTGATAACATCAAATAACAAGGGAACATGACCATCTAATATGTTACCGTTGGTACTACTTGATGCTACACGGTTGATATACTAATATCAAAGGAGTCCCAAGCCGGACTATACAATACATAGAAGATTCCAAATATTCGACTCAGTAGCAGGCTAGACCATGACACTATGGTGATGAATACCAATGACTCGGAATTTTCAAAGTAATTTCCACCATAGAGGAAAGGGTGTCTAAAGGAGTGTCTGCATACCGGATATATTGGATTTGATATAGAGGATCAGTCCTGTGATGATCAAGAGCAAATATACTTTGGGGGGGGGGGGATGGTACAGTTCCTCATGTATGTGGGGCAGCAATGTCAGGCCGACAATAGTTCCTCTGGGGCAGAGCGTCACTTACAATGTATAAGGAATGGAGGTGCGGTAGCAGGGGAGAGACGCAGTGCAATCTGCATCCTGCGCAGGCTCACACCAGGGTTAGGCTGAATCTTTGTAGGGAATGGTATTTGACCATGGGCCAAGTAATGGCCTTCCGCTGGTTGATATATTTTGGTAGGTATCCACAAACAGCCTGGTGGTCACGGCCTTTTCTCTATCCCCTATCGGTATAAAGTTAATGCTCACCATGCACTTGGATCTTAAATCGGTGGGCTTCTGCTTGTTTTCCCAGGTAACATTAAGATGAGGGCCCGGCATGCAGGTATGGCTCCGGCCAGCCACGAGGAGACGGCGTGTTCCAATTTGGAGACAGGATTTCCGCACCTTGGATGGACGCTGGAGCGCATCAGTGGCTCTTCCGGGTTGTGCGGGGCCGGCGTGTGACGTCACACGCCGGCCCCGCACAACCCGGAAGAGCCACTGATGCGCTCCAGCGTCCATCCAAGGTGCGGAAATCCTGTCTCCAAATTGGAACACGCCGTCTCCTCGTGGCTGGCCGGAGCCATACCTGCATGCCGGGCCCTCATCTTAATGTTACCTGGGAAAACAAGCAGAAGCCCACCGATTTAAGATCCAAGTGCATGGTGAGCATTAACTTTATACCGATAGGGGATAGAGAAAAGGCCGTGACCACCAGGCTGTTTGTGGATACCTACCAAAATATATCAACCAGCGGAAGGCCATTACTTGGCCCATGGTCAAATACCATTCCCTACAAAGATTCAGCCTAACCCTGGTGTGAGCCTGCGCAGGATGCAGATTGCACTGCGTCTCTCCCCTGCTACCGCACCTCCATTCCTTATACATTGTAAGTGACGCTCTGCCCCAGAGGAACTATTGTCGGCCTGACATTGCTGCCCCACATACAAGAGGAACTGTACCATCCCCCCCCCCAAAGTATATTTGCTCTTGATCATCACAGGACTGATCCTCTATATCAAATCCAATATATCCGGTATGCAGACACTCCTTTAGACACCCTTTCCTCTATGGTGGAAATTACTTTGAAAATTCCGAGTCATTGGTATTCATCACCATAGTGTCATGGTCTAGCCTGCTACTGAGTCGAATATTTGGAATCTTCTATGTATTGTATAGTCCGGCTTGGGACTCCTTTGATATTAGTATATCAACCGTGTAGCATCAAGTAGTACCAACGGTAACATATTAGATGGTCATGTTCCCTTGTTATTTGATGTTATCACATCGGTCCATCATTATATTTTTTGACTTTTACACTGTGGCATGCCAACCAGTGGATCCTTGAGTCCACCGCGTTCACAAATTCCGATTGGAATGTACGCGGTTAGCCAAGGTTCCCACTGGCTTGATTTTCTGGAGTGTGTGTGAGGCCGGCCTTGTGAGTGTGTGTCATTGTTTTTATGTCATGTATGTTTTCTGTAATTATTTTTCTTGACATACCTGTTGAATTTTTGCAATGTGTCCCCAAGCTGGGGTAATTTTATAACCATGTGTCAATCCTGATCCATAATAAAGTTTTTTCTATTAATTTCACTGAGTTGGTTTGAGCATCCCTTTTTTGCAGCCGTTCTAAGAGGTCTTCTATGACCCCTTTCACCTGTATTTTATAGCATTGTTTCTTTGGCTGTGGTGGCTCCCTTCATACCATTTGAGACCAATTGGATTTCCAACGAGTCTCTTAACGGTTCTGTGTCCCGCCTACATAGGACACAGCAGTCTCACATCTTGGGTGCCTCCTTTATCTCTGCAATCTCCCCCAACAGATGGGCTCCGGAACCCCCTTTCCACAGCTAAATACCTCTGCATTTCTGCATCAAAACAACCATATCTCACTTCTGTGCCCCTCCTCAGCCATCACCTCTGCACACACCTTTCCTCCACTGCCCTCCTCTCCCCCTGCTCCCCATGCTCCACCATATTTCATATGCTTACCTCTGCAAAAAGCACCTTTCAGCAGCCGGCCCAATTCTAGTACCTCCCAGAGCTGAGGCTTGTTTTTCCCACACAGTGCACACTCATCTGTGGTACTGATTCTTTCACTTGGCCAGCAGCTGCAAAAGTGCAGGGGCAGGGAAGATTCTATGGGAGATGCCAAGAGAGGTGCACTGTCACTTGTAAACACAGAGGCTGGGCTTTTGTGTTTACAAGTGACAGTAGCGAGAGGAGAACACAGGGGCAGTGCCGGAGGTGGCTGAACAGAGTTCTGCCATGTTTCAGCTATAAAAGTTCATGTACTTTTTTGAGAGTAGGGTGTAGAATATTGGGCCACTGAGTGTACAAGTGTGTACAGAGACAATCGGAAGGAATGGGATTCTGCGTGTTGAGCGTAGTCAGGCATAGTCAGTTGAAGTCTGATGTAGGGAAACAAGCAGAAAAAAGCTTAAGTTTGAATAGGGGCTAAAGCTGAATTTCATGTTTGCTTTTTTTGCATAATTACAATGGACCAGCTTGAACCAATAGGTTTCAATGTATATTCCATACATGGCCGATCCCTGTGAAAGATGAAAATCACTGTAGTAGGCACTGATACTCCATATTAACAGAGATCAGCCATGTATCTGTAGCGCACCCCCTAAGGAGCCGTAAGTAGAATGGTAGTAGAATGGGATCTCCCACCCTGCTCAGCCAGGTACACCGAATTTTCACAGTCACTTCAGAGTCAGAAAACAGTCCAATACAGTACTTTGTTTTTTTTCGTTTTATTTTAGGGATTAGAACAGGGGTCTTCAAACTATGCCCCCCCAGTTGTTCAGGAACTGCAATTCCCATCATGCCTAGTCATGTCTGTGAATGTCAGAGTTTTACAATGCCTCATGGGATGTGTAGTTCAACAACAGCTGGAAGGCCGTAGTTTGAGGATCCCTGGATTAGAACTTGGATGAGTATTAGGAATAACTTGACTTCAGAACAATTCCAGGGACAACTTTTCATATATACAGTCTATATACACTCCTTTGCTTCCTCCAGCACTCGCTTGCTCACAGGACTCTGCTGGCATACTGAGAGTGGATTTGACACAGCACTCATATTTTAGGTAACAGCCGGTTATAGGCAGGAACTCAAGGCCACTTGGTGTGTAGAGAAAGGTCAGTGTGCAGCATACATCCCTGTGGCTACTGCTTCAGGCACTGCCAACCCACCTGTTTGCAGCTGCCCCTTTCACTAGCCCTCCTGGCTAACTTCTCCACAGTCCTCCTAGACTGATCACTCACCAGCCCACGCCGCTGACTTCTCAGGAGATCTCTCGGGCGTGCTGACCTGCTCCTGCTGTCCTCTCACTTGCTCCTGTGCCTCCAGGACAGAATTCCTCTCTGTGTTGTAGAGGGTCCCTCCAGCACCCCAGTCCCAAAGCCACCCCCCCCCCAGACTGGGGGGCACCCTCAAGGGCCACCGACAACCTCCATAGCACTCCACACTCCATCTTACACCCGACTGCCCCTGCTGGCATGACTCATGGCTATTTATGAAGTGGCCTGACCCCTGCCAGCCCATTTGCTGGGGATTGGCTGGGGCACTCATAAATATTACAAACAGCCCCTCCTAGCCTCCACCCACTATATCTGGAAGCTTCTCCAAGGTTCCAGAAAACAGGGTGAGGCACCAGAAGAGCTGTCTGAATGGGTCATTCAGCCTCCCTGAGTCACTCAACCCTGATCCAGGATCAACCCAGGCCTGGCTCTCGGCCAAACCAATTTATGTACACTAACAGCTAACTACTGTATATACACTAGCAGACTGGCTAGAGGGTGCTACATATTGTACATATTTATACTCTAATTAAGACAAAGCTTGTCTAAACACTTTTTGATTCCTCCAGAGAGGTGACCGGGGAGTTCCAATCATTTGTAGCTAGCCTCCTACTTTAGTAGGCCATCAAGGATTCTGAAACAAAGACTAGAGGAAGTTTATAATATGGAAGGAATTTTTGGGTATAGAAAAAGTGCAGAGAGATTGGAGGGAATGAATATGAAATGTAATGTATCTTTTACAGAAACTCACTGGGGAGAATTAACAAAGCTTCTAGCACCATTAAAATGGCACAGAAAACTGGCACAAGTGGCATGTGCCAAGTCAACAAAGCAGATAGACCTGTTTCAGGTCTATCTGTGCAACCCCAACCCATCCTGATTTCTATTCCAGATATAGAAATTGGCTTGGGTTTCAGTACTTAATCAACAAAGGGATCTTGACACACCCACAAAATCATGCCTCCATTTATAATGCACCTTCAAAATATTAGTCACAAACATTTGAAACAGGAGGCAGACATTCAAAGTATAAGGACTTAATTAACGGATTTAAAAAAAATAAAAGACATCAAGATATACTGTACATACAAAGTTAGGAGGGTCACCCTCAAGGCATCAAGAATTGAAATGCAATATGCCTACCGAACACTTGAAGGTGTATCCAAAAATTAGGTGTAGGGCTTGTATTGTGGGATTATTATACACTGTATAAATATAAGTCCTTAACACTCCTTTTGGTTATCCAGAAATTAATATATTATACTCCACCAGTGCATTCTGTACAGATTTCAGAAATATTCTATTTGACATGTACGGCATAGTATAAGCTACTCCCTTGAACAATGGAATTACTAGTTACTACCAGTTTTCATACTGTATATATTCATAAGTGAAAGTTCTTCACTGTTTACTGGAGTGTTCCATATAAGTATTATTCCTGAAGTTTTTGTTGCTGCATGTTGAAGGTGCAACAAATTTGGAGGGACACATTTTAGGCTTTACAGACACTGAGCAGCTGAGGCATACTGTAATGGATCAACCTGCACCCCGACTGGGTACCTCCGTTGACGGATGCTCCTAGTGCTTCCCGAGGGTTCCAAGCACTCCACCAGACACCGTAACCACTTCAGACCCCACGAACCATTGCAGATTGGTTAGGGTCTCACCGCCTCTTACCCACCGTGAACCTACGACAAGGCTCCAGGTTCCCGTGGGTGAACCTCTCTTTCCCCAGAGAGGGCAGCAGGAACAGGAACAAGCTCTTACACAAGCTCTTTCAAGAGCTTAGTGATTATCTAAGGGAGTATGGAAGAGCATAGCAATCCCTTGTAGCATATTCCCCCAATAAGAGACAGGACTCTAGATTGAGGGTGAAGTATATCTCTTTATTGATCAAGAAACATACTTTTATACAGTTTTCCCCCACAAGGTTACCGACCAGGTGGACCTTGTGGAGAACTGGACGTGACATTCACAATCCAATAGAAACAGGGTTTTACACTCAGTCATTCCCACACAGTGTACACAATCCCTCCCCCCAACCTAAGCTAATCATCTAGCCACCTGGACAGAACAATGTGAGATCATTAACATTAGACAATAGGACGGCACCATCCACATTCCCTCCCAATACACAAACAATAGGACAAGGCTGCCAGTGACAATCTGTGTGTCTCTCTCACATTGAAGCTGGAATACACATTATCCCAATCCACAAACAATAGGGAAAACCTGTCTGACATTGGGGGATATGTAATACACACATTATTTAGGAATTACAGATTTCATGGCAATGGGAATAAATCTTCATAGTTCTATATGGAGATATTGCTGACAAATATGACTGTCTCATCTAAAGCAATTAAAAACCATTAATTATCTGTTTTTCACTTCCAGTGACAGAGAATACCGTCACACATACAATCTCCAGCGTCTTCTGGTGCCCAGAGAGCTGCACATGCCACGTACAGCCGCCATTACAAGAAAATGGCTGTAAGCAGTCATCCTTGAATACTACACCCAGCATCAGTGTTTACCCGCGCATGCATTTATGGCATTGCTCTTATATTCTGGGAGAAGCACTGCACGCACATGTGTCTGTAAAGACTGATTCCAAAAATTATCAGCATTTACCCATATACATCTGACTGAAAACAACGGGGGTATTTGGTAATCTGTGGTGCTATGAAAACATCCAGACCGCAAGCAGTGTGGCACCCATTCTCTTTGTTTTACTTGAAGCTGTGTGAGCTCCTAAGTATCTTAAATGCCCAGCAGCAGGGACATGGGATTGTAAAAAAGACCACATGACATATCTGAGGTAACCGCTCACACCACCCAGTGAAAGGGGTAAAAGGTTGCACTCGTTGGTCAATTGTTTTATCGATAAAAGATCTGTCATCCATCCAGTGCTCAGCTGACTCAAGACCTGCCGAACAACCACAGTAAATCTTCCTAGTAACAGTAGGCAACCTGTAACCTGAAACACAAAACAGAAACCAGCAAAGCAACCCCAGAGCGACATATACTTAACAGTCACCATAGCCTTTTTAAAAGTGTCAATAAACCCACATCATAAAGAATTACCAATAAATGGTGTATTATATGCTGTTCATACTCACTCAGTCACTATGGGATTACTTTTATAGATTCTGCAAAAAAACATGGTTAATCCTGCTGCTCTCTATTGCCACCTTCTGTTCATGTCCCCCCAATTCAGATAGGGATTTTGCAGCTGTGGTGGCAACTCTGCACATGCTCAGTTTTTAGTGAGTTTCTATGCTGAGCATTTCCTCCCTATCACATCTGAGCAGCCCATGACTATAGAGTCACACATGTGGGTGTTTACACAGTGGTAACTGACAGGCCACCTCCTCCATTTCCACTAACCAGCTAAACACAATATTACATGTAGATCAATGGTGACTTCACCTCCCTCTTATTCTAAGACACAGGCTGGAGAGGCATGACAAACCCTGTGACTGGCAGAAATCCACCAACACCTTGTTATTTACACAAAAGAATAGAGATAAGATTTCAAATATATATTTGTATGCCAAACAATTTAAAACAGTTTATTGATATTATTTATTTATTTTTGCTCTGTATTATAAAGTCTTTTTTTTTTAAACACATGACCAACAGCAGAGGACTAGAAACTCCTTCTGGTTATGTTTCCCCGCAGACAGGCTGGGAAAGAGCTGGGTCATGTGACAGCTGTATATCAATTAGGAAAAGGTACTAAGATATTTTTTTATATTTCAATGCTTTTATTGGTTTCAAAAAGGTAGACAAATGTACAAAACATTCAATGACTGTTAATATAGTAGATGTCTTTTAGAACATCTGGCATAGTACATACTGTCAAAACATAGCAACATTTTTGTCTTTCGTTGGTAAGACCATTCAAGATAGTCAGTAGCAGTACTGGTTAGACCAGGTCGTATCGCATCCCCCCGACACCCCACTGGGAACAAACTGTGTCTCCGAAGTAGAAGGCGACCCGCCCAGCCCCCCAGCCTTTATTTCCATGGTAATCATTTAAGGTTTCCAACAATCTCAGTTTTAAATGGTTTATCTTCATAGTTTCCTACTGAAAACAATATATCAAAATCTATTAACTTAGGACAAACAGATGACCATTGTAAAAACATTTGGTAGCAAAAGAGAAAGGAGAAGATAGAAAGAGATAGAAATGAAGTAAAGAGAAAGGAAAAGATACGAAGATGTCGGTGTCCAAATGTTTTGACGACAGCTCCGTTATAGAAGAAGTTGAAATGAATCAGATTCAAGAGTCAGGAGCTCTCGCTCCGATCAAGAAAGCCCACACAGGTACCTCATCGAAGGTTCCTATATTTTCTCGAAAAGTGTTAACTTATCCTTAAGTATGGCCACCACTCTTTCATTAATTATGATCCAGGTCAGCTTAGCCTTCAGCAATTCAAACGAGACCACCGGCGATCACCAGGAGCGAGCTATAGATATTGGTTGCCGTGAAAATGAAAGCTATTAAGCGTTTCGTATGTCTCGGGATCCCCTCGACTGGCCTCCCAATAGAGCCTGTTGTGGAGACTTCACCAAGTTAATCTGGGTGAGAGAATAAATAAAATTATATGTGCGGTTCCAAAACCGCCTCACTTTTTTTGCATGTCCACCAAGTATGTAGGACTGTTCCTTCCTGTCCGCATCCCCTGAAACATCTGGAGGAAGCCCCCTGAACAGCGGCCACTAATCTGACCGGGACCATATAACATCTTAGAAATACTTTATAATTAGCTTCTATTAGAGACGTGTTGATGTAGGATCTGAAGTTGAGTTTGGCTAGCTTGCCCCATTCCCCCATGTCCAACTCCTCTCCCAAATCCTCCTCCCATTGTATCATATATGGTAATTTAATTTTCTCTTCACATAAAATATTATAAATTGTAGATATATGACCATTGTGTTTATCCACCGATCTGCATTAATATTCCATAGGTGTCGATGAGGTTATGTTACTAGTACGCTTAAGGGTATTCATAAGATGTAATATCTGGGAATATCTGTACATTTCCCCTGAGGGGAGCAAATATTTTTCTTGTAGCGTGTCCCTGGAAATCATTCCCCTATGATTGCATAGATCTGCCCACCTGAAGGAACCCTTTGTTTGTCCACCATTCAAACGTGGAGGGACTGAGACCCAGAGAGAACAATGGATTACCCAAGAGAGGTGCCATGGGGGAATGAGGAGACCTGAATTTGTGTCTTTTTGATAGTCTCTCCCTATGTCTATCAATGAAAGGGACAGGGTAGGGCATAATGCACCCGGTCTTTCTTTAACTTTTAGCCACATAATATTACTAATTTGGATATTGGGTAGGTGAGAGGGCTCCAACTGCATCCAGATCGGGCATGGTCTTTTCGAGTGGAATCGAATTAAGTGTGTCAGTTGAGCAGCATAGTAGTATTTTACTAGGTCTGGTACTCCCATACCCCCCTCCCCTCAATTTTGGTGTAAACAAGGTGTGTTTGTTCACTCTAGGCCTCTTATCTCCCCATATAAATTGTAATATCTTCTGCTGGAAAGCTCAAAAGTCGGTCATATTAACCATTATCGGCAAGGTACGGAACAGGTATAATATCCTTAAGAATTTTTTTTAATAACCACTTCCCTCAAACCGAAGAAGAAGTTGTATGGGGGCATGGACTAGACATGGCTGAGTAGAGACGAGTGTCCTAAGAGCTCCTGACCATCTCCTATCCACCCCGGCCTATTGTGCTTGATCCTGGATGTTATGCTCTCGCAAAAAAAGCGGAAAGAAAAGAGCTCCACAAGGGCTACCTGTGCGACCAAACCAAGCAGGAAAATATACAATTTTCCCGAGTTCCCAGACAGCCACCCCCCAATCTCAAGATGGCGGAGCCACGCGGCTCACTACACGAGGCCTTGGACTTATGGGATCCTCCCGCTTCACCTGCTATCTCTCTGGCATCAGAGACATACTCTGACACTCTGGCAGTTTTCCGCTCAGGTACACAGGGCACCTCTCAACATCCTCTGACCCTATGAGCAGATGCTGAACTACGTTCAGTCCTCCCGACTAAGGCTGATATAGAAGCTCTCATGTGCCGCTTGGAGGAAACTCATCATCAGAAGGTACAAGAAATAAAAAAGGATGTACAGTCCCTCTCTGATCTACTAACATAAGGAGAATCCTCTTTAGTGACTCTACAAAGACGGATGTCAGCCCTGGAGTTCCTCCAGGACTCTCATGTTGACACTGCAGTTGCTTTGCAGCTACACATGGAGGATATGGAGGACTGGAGCCGGCGTAACAACTTGCGGCTCCGTGGACCGCTAGAAGCAACTGGAGCGGAAAACCTATCAGAGACAGTGGCTGCAATCTTCCACAAAATCACAGGTGATGCCATCCCAGCACGCCTGGAATTTGACCAGACCAACAGGGCCCTGGATCCCCGATCTGCTGACCCTAGTGGACCAAGAGACACTGTCTGCCGGTGTCAGGGTGCCAGGAAACCAGACCACACTGGGATGCAGGTAAAATAAAGCAGTTTATTGGAGCAAACAACAATAAAAAGCACAGCAGAGTGAGGGAGTAAGAGCAGGAACAAGCCGGGGTCAAGTTCAGAAGCGGGTAGTCACCCAAGCCGGGTCAAATCCAGAAGCAGGTAGTCTACCAATGCCAGGTCATCTGCCGATGCGTGGTCGAGAGCCTGGAGAGTCATCAGCCAAGCCAGGTCACACACGTAGGAACATGGAGAACAGAAGATTGCTAGCAGAGATGCACCTTGGAGCAGAAACGCAAGGGCAACCCATCAGGTGATAGATATATATTGTAAAAGGTAACTGATGCTAAAAAACGTCAACCACCCGCCCGGCGCTAAAATATATATATAAATCAGTGTAAGGTATAAAGAAATAAATATATCTACTCAAATCATGAATAAATAGTAAATAAAATCATGTAGATAAAATCATGTAAAACATGTCACTCTGTGCATCCTTTTTATGCACTAGCTGCCACTGTAAATGTAAAACTTGCAAAATCAAATGTATAATAATAGCCCAATCTGTGCGTCTCAGTTCGTTATATCATACATTCAGCGGCGCTTCAGCACACACAATGTATGTGTGCAAGTATATTAGTCAGTTCCTGCAGTGCTTCAGAGCCTGCAATTGCAAACTAGTCCCAACTCCACAGGATGTGCAGTCACAGCCAGCAAAAAGATTTCTCCTCTGATGTTCAGCACCAGTGATTGTACACACAGTATCACTAATCCTTCACCACACCGACTGTGCACCCCTATGAAGTGGCCACTCACCGAATTGCCCTTGAAATATCGCCTTTATGCATAAGCTGCATGAGCCCTTGCTTCTAGTCGGTCTGTCGTCTCTTAGGCACGTCCAGATCCTATCCGTCCACCAGGGGTCACTATCAGGCTGTATATCTCCTCAGTGCAATTTGTAAGCAAACGACATGAAGCAAGAGAGTAGTGTAATACTGTTTCGACTTTATTAATTAAATAAAACTTCCCTCCCCTTCAGCGTATATGCTTACATTTCAATCACCCTTTGCACGCATATCATAAACACAGAGGCTTTGAAAGGTACCGCCGCTCGCCGACCGCGAGCTAGTCCCTGCTGTGGATTACAGCGCTCCTGCGGCTAACAGGCGAGATCCAGAACAACAGCGGTATCCTCCCTTCGTCTCCTCAGCAGCAGCGTACGTGCATCCTGACCGGTTTCGTCTGGTAGACTTCAACAGAGGACTAACGTGCGCTGCTGCAATCAAGATTAATGTATGCAGCCGGAGGACCTCCCTCCCATCATGATTGGTTTACACCACTGATGGGTTCAAACACCTCTTCATTGCCATTACCTGGCCTGAAGGAAATTCAATATGGACATACCATAGAACAGGGGCGTAACTACAGGGGTTGCAGGGGTTGCAATTGCTACCGGGCCCCATGCTCCAGGGGGCCCGGTAGCAAACCAGTGGGTGAACTTCTAGGATCTCAAAGGTCACACTTGCGACCGGGCCCTGGCATTTCACCACTGTGGGGAGGCCCCAAGATTGCAGGAAGGGGGCCCACTGCAGAACTTGTGAAAGGATCCTGATGCGGGACCATAATAAAAGGCCATGCAATGAGATTAAAGAGCCCCAGGATTAGTGGGAAGAGACCCGGGCTTGAAGGGAAGGGCCCCGGCCAGGGGTCTGGGGGGCCCTTCATGGTTTCTTGCATCGGGGCCCTGAAGGTTCTAGTTACGCCTCTGCCATAGAATCATTTTCTAAATACCGGAAAAACAAGATTAATCGATACAAAACAAAGTTTAATACCGCTATTAACTCTCTTATTACTGCAACCAGTATCTGAATGTGTATTCCCCGGGTTTGAATCACACAGAACCCCAGTTTTTTTCAGATTGGCCATCTTTGCCCGATCTGAGCATGTATGTTCAAAATTTCCAAACCTATTGATTTGTAAAAATTGGTCATGGAGTTCTTTCTACCCCTAATTCTACATGCCATCTTGCCCTATCCGGATGCATACATCTTAAGTACTACTAATATTTAAAACGGTTATGCTAAAATCGATATAACCAAAATTTGACACAAAAATAAACCTACAGCACCTGGTATTCCCAGGTGGTCTCCCATACAGGTACTAACCAGGCCCCACCCTGCTTAGCTTCTGAGATCAGATGAGATCGGGCATGTTCAGGGTGATGTGGCCATAGGTAAAATGTAAAGTGCATTCTAATGGTGAAACCATCATGTATGACCACTGTCCTCAAGATGTCATACTTATCACATAATTAGCACATGTCATGTAATTTCTGATATGTTTTAAAACCAGTAAATGTCAAATCTTAAATAAATCATTTCATAAATAGTAGATACATAATAAATAAATAAATTAACTTCATAAATAATAGGTACAATTCATATGTTGAGATTACAAGAAAATGTTGTTCATAGAGGCCAAATCGCAAATATAATATATAAAATTCGCTCTAAAATATCTTAGTCCATAACCAATGGTACTAAAGGTTAAAATATATAAAAAATAAAGGCGTGTTGCCATAAGGAATCAATGGTCGAGGCATAATTGTAAATTCGAGTAAAATTGGAGAAGGATAAAAGTATATATAAAATTTTGTATATAAAAATCTATATATAAAATGGAATCCATAAAACGTCCTGTCTAAAAAATAAACTTAATAGTTGCTTAAAAAACAGTTCAGGTCAAGTTCTATATTTAACCCGTTGGGCGCCAAGGAGTTTGTCTTGTAAATCCATTCAGTTTCCTTTTTGGACAGTTCTCTTACTCTATTGCACCCTCTCCAGTTGCTTGGCATCTTTTCTATACCCCAAAATTTCAGTGCTGAGGCGTCTTTATCATGCTTTTCCCTGAAATGTAGTGGGACACTGTGTTCCTTGAAGCCTGTTGTTATTTTATAAATGTGCTCAGAAATCCTGATGCCCAATTTTCTCTTTGTTCTTCCTATATACAACATACCGCAAGGGCACTCCATTCCGTATACCACGTGGGTCGTGATACACGTGATACACTCCTTTATTTCAAAGGTCTTCCCATTTGCTCCTGAAGTGAACTCCGTTAGACCCCGAAAGTGTGTATTCACTTGTCTGCAAGCCTTACACCTTCTGCATGCGTGAAATCCAGACAAGTCCCAGAACATCTTTGGTGGTCTGGGAGGGTCCAAAACTTTCCTCACCACTCTGTCTCCAATAGTGGGAGCCTTTTTGTATATAAATATTGGGTTATCCGGAATCACGGGGCCCAGAACCTTATCAAGCTTCAATATTCCCCAGTGCTTTTTCATGATAGATTCAAATTCCCTGAACTGGACATTATAATTTGTTATGAAGCCCCATTGGTGCGATTCATTTGGAATCTTATTAGTTGGAGCCAGGCAGGACTCATGTGAAACCGCCAGTACTTCTTTCACTGTCTCCTCCAGTACCTCCGGTCTGTATCCCTTATCGGTAAATTTGTCTGTTATCACGCGTGATTGTTCCAAAAAATCCTCCTCCAAGGTGCAATTCCTCCGTATCCTCAGCAATTGCCCCTTGGGGATGTTCCTTAGCCAGCACGGGTGATAGCCACTGTATACTGGAAGATAGCCGTTTCTATCTGTAGGCTTAAAATACGCCTTAGTGATGATCCGTCTGTTTTCGATCCGCACAGATACATCTAGATAGTTAATTTCTTTTTTGTCCCATGTACATTCTAATTTGATGTTGTGTTTATTTATATTTAAATGCTCAGTGAACTCTGCTAGCGATGTCTCTGTACCAGCCCAAATAAAAAATAGGTCGTCGATGTATCTTTTGTAGAAGACCAGCTGCTCTTTTCTGTGGGCATATATACTCCTATCTTCCCACTCGCCCATAAATAGGTTGGCGAGGCTGGGTGCATATTTTGCACCCATCGCCACACCTTTCTGCTGCGTGAAGAATTGTCCCCCATACCAGAAATAGTTGTGGGTTAAGCAAAAGTCCATAACTATCCCCAAGAATTTTTTCTGGGTATGTGGTATGTCCTCTCTCTTACTCATTGCCCAATTGAGGGCTAGTAATGCATCCTCGTGCTGGATAATCGTGTAGAGAGATGCTACATCAGCTGTTACAAGATATATCTCAGGGGCATCAGGCAGAGTTAGATTGTCCAACAAGGTTAAAAATTCCTTCGTATCTTTCAAATACGCTTTTAATTCAACCACACTTTTTTGAAGGAATACATCCAAGTATTCCCCAATTCTTGAGGTCACTGATCCGATACTGTTTACTATCGGTCTTGCTGGAGGGCAAGACTGATTTTTGTGGATCTTCGGGAGCGTATATATGGTAGGTACGCAATTAAAACTAGGGAATAAATATTTTTTCTCCTTCATAGTTAAAATGCGTTCATTAAAACCAAATTCAACCAAATTGCACAAATCCCTTCTATACATCAATGTGGGGTCCTTAGGTAAAATCCTGTACGTGGTGACATCATTAAGCATGCCTATCAGTTGCTCGTGATAGAATTCTCTCTTTAAAATAACCACTCCCCCTCCTTTATCTGCTGGTCTGATCACGACCTCTTTTCTGTTTTCTAGGGCCTCAATGCCCTCTTGTATGTATTTAGGATTGGCATTCCTTATTGGTTTTATTTTCTCCAAGTCTGTCGTTATTAATTGTTTAAAAACCTCGATGTTGTGGTTGGACGTCTGTGGAGGATTAAAAAGCGAATTATTTTTGAGTCCACTATTAACACTTGTTGTTGCCGATGGGACAATATTCTCCCGATTTTTACCTGGGTTTATATTCAAGAAATACTTCTTCATATTCATATTCAATTTTCGTGTGTATTTTTGAATATCCATGTAGACATCAAATTTGTTTAGCGACTTTTTAATACCGCATTTGAGTCCCGCATTTAATACGTTGATTTCTTTTTGGTTCAGCTCTATTTCAGCCAAATTATAAATCCCTTTTAATCCTGTCCCAGCCTTCTTTTTTTGGATTTTTCGTCCAGCTCGGCAGCCCCTACTTATTTTTTATATATTTTAACCTTTAGTACCATTGGTTATGGACTAAGATATTTTAGAGCGAATTTTATATATTATATTTGCGATTTGGCCTCTATGAACAACATTTTCTTGTAATCTCAACATATGAATTGTACCTATTATTTATGAAGTTAATTTATTTATTTATTATGTATCTACTATTTATGAAATGATTTATTTAAGATTTGACATTTACTGGTTTTAAAACATATCAGAAATTACATGACATGTGCTAATTATGTAATAAGTATGACATCTTGAGGACAGTGGTCATACATGATGGTTTCACCATTAGAATGCACTTTACATTTTACCTTTTACCTTTTACCTTTTACCTTTTACCTTTTACCTTTTACCTTTTACCTTTTACCTTTTACCTTTTACCTTTTACCTTTTACCTTTTACCTTTTACCTTTTACCTTTTACCTTTTACCTTTTACCTTTTACCTTTTACCTATGGCCACATCACCCTGAACATGCCCGATCTCATCTGATCTCAGAAGCTAAGCAGGGTGGGGCCTGGTTAGTACCTGTATGGGAGACCACCTGGGAATACCAGGTGCTGTAGGTTTATTTTTGTGTCAAATTTTGGTTATATCGATTTTAGCATAACCGTTTTAAATATTAGTAGTACTTAAGATGTATGCATCCGGATAGGGCAAGATGGCATGTAGAATTAGGGGTAGAAAGAACTCCATGACCAATTTTTACAAATCAATAGGTTTGGAAATTTTGAACATACATGCTCAGATCGGGCAAAGATGGCCAATCTGAAAAAAACTGGGGTTCTGTGTGATTCAAACCCGGGGAATACCCATTCAGATACTGGTTGCAGTAATAAGAGAGTTAATAGCGGTATTAAACTTTGTTTTGTATCGATTAATCTTGTTTTTCCGGTATTTAGAAAATGATTCTATGGTATGTCCATATTGAATTTCCTTCAGGCCAGGTAATGGCAATGAAGAGGTGTTTGAACCCATCAGTGGTGTAAACCAATCATGATGGGAGGGAGGTCCTCCGGCTGCATACATTAATCTTGATTGCAGCAGCGCACGTTAGTCCTCTGTTGAAGTCTACCAGACGAAACCGGTCAGGATGCACGTACGCTGCTGCTGAGGAGACGAAGGGAGGATACCGCTGTTGTCCTGGATCTCGCCTGTTAGCCGCAGGAGCGCTGTAATCCACAGCAGGGACTAGCTCGCGGTCGGCGAGCGGCGGTACCTTTCAAAGCCTCTGTGTTTATGATATGCGTGCAAAGGGTGATTGAAATGTAAGCATATACGCTGAAGGGGAGGGAAGTTTTATTTAATTAATAAAGTCGAAACAGTATTACACTACTCTCTTGCTTCATGTCGTTTGCTTACAAATTGCACTGAGGAGATATACAGCCTGATAGTGACCCCTGGTGGACGGATAGGATCTGGACGTGCCTAAGAGACGACAGACCGACTAGAAGCAAGGGCTCATGCAGCTTATGCATAAAGGCGATATTTCAAGGGCAATTCGGTGAGTGGCCACTTCATAGGGGTGCACAGTCGGTGTGGTGAAGGATTAGTGATACTGTGTGTACAATCACTGGTGCTGAACATCAGAGGAGAAATCTTTTTGCTGGCTGTGACTGCACATCCTGTGGAGTTGGGACTAGTTTGCAATTGCAGGCTCTGAAGCACTGCAGGAACTGACTAATATACTTGCACACATACATTGTGTGTGCTGAAGCGCCGCTGAATGTATGATATAACGAACTGAGACGCACAGATTGGGCTATTATTATACATTTGATTTTGCAGGTGATAGATATAGTCAGGTGTGCAGCATCATCACTGTGCGACAACCAGGCAGCAGGCAAGTGATGATGCAATCAGAGTTTATAAGAGGCAGCACTCTGCACATGTCCAAGATGGCTGACAACAGGAGGGCAAGGTAAGACATTGACAGCCGGTTACACCACTACACCCACAAGGAGACTATTTTGCGAAGCTGGGAAGCTGGGAAGCTGGGAAGCTGGAGAAACTTACTTTGATGGAGCATTTGTCAAGACTCTCCCTGACCTCTCTTAAGTGACCCTGAAGCGCCATGTCCTCTCTTGGATCTAGCCCGTCAGCTGGGGTTTACCTACAGATGGGATTACCCACTCTCCGTCACTTTCCGTAAAGACCAAAGGTTATTTACCCTCCCCACACCTGGAGATCTTCCAGCACTCTTCGTTTTCATGGAGACTTAGCCCATCCAAGTCCTCGTTGTTGTTTCTCCCGAGATCAGCTGGTCATGTGAATTCATCGACACCTTGGAGGAATCCCCCACCTTGACCACAGAGGAGCAGACGATGATCTCGGGTGTCGAGAGTACATGTGAGTCCTGAATGGCTCTTGCTGGCTTCCACCTACTTGCAATTGCCTTGATTTACTCTCCTGCATATCTCTTCACTCCCTCGCAATTGAGAGGCAGTTTATTCCACTGACTGTCTAAGTCCTTCACTTGTTTGCCTCATCGATCGGCTTTGGAATCGCTAAACATTCACATACTCCTACATTGCAGGGCTTTCTTCCCTAGTATTTGACCTTTCTTGGGTACAGGGACTACCTGTCTGTTTTTTCTTTTGTGCTGAAGAAATGAGGATCGTGATCAAATTCCCACACATCGTTTACTTATGGTTTAATGCCATTATCCTGCTTCATCACAAAAAAGGACTGAAGGTCTTAGTGCCTTAATGTTTTATGTGTTTCTTATCTGAGACACTTAAATATACCTGAACCTATTGTCCTTTAGCTTATTATGCTCCAGTAGGAGTATATACAATATATCTTTACCACTCTCTGTTACTAATGTGTAATTTGAAGTTATACTAGACTTGTACCCGTGCAGTGCTCCGACCTCAATTTGTTAACCTTGAGAGCCTTGTGGTGAGGGGGATGTTCCTCTGCTTCCTCCTTTCCCCTGGGTATGCGGGGGAAGGGGAGGCAGTGCTCTTGCCGGGTCCTTATATATAATGTTTTAGTTAATGAACTCAACTCGAGAATGTGATGCCTTCTTTTTGTAATGAGTAACTCAAATTCTGGGATCCTCTGTGCACGGTGCTCTTGAATCCTTCTCTATCTCTTTGCTTTCCGTTCTAGTAATGACTGCCAGGAGGTTGCTTGTAGGAGATGGGGTCGGTGAGTGGATAGTATCTTCAGAACACTCTCATGGTTTGACTTGTGCTGGGTTCAGTGATTGTCACGCCTGCAGTACTACACTTGTTTCATGTTTATAGGAATGTTTCTATATTTGGTACTCTTTAACAGACACCTCTGTGTGAGATAGCTAACGGGGATTGTTTATCCGCTTCGTTCTGCAACGTTATGTGCCATGCGATGTCCACTTTGCATTGTTGGGCAGTTCTTCCCCTTTTTTCTCACTCTGAGAGGAGAGGCTCCCCATGATGAGACGTGGACATCAATTACTCTTGTTTCAGTAGGATACTGCAATATATTCTCTATATTATTTCCTCTCTTGACATTTCTTATCTCTGCTGGGGTGGTTGGGACGGTTAGGACTGCTCCCTCTAGGCTTTTTCTAACCGCTTCCCCATATAGGCTGGCACATGAGTTGCCGACGATAATCGGCGCTTGTTTTTGCAAATTTTATTTGCTACATTTAGATTTACAGAGAGTGCTTGATTGTCCACCGACGGTCTCCCACTCTCATCTTCTTTCTTCCATCTCCATCTATCTTCTTGATTCTTTCCTACTTTGCCATCCCCGCCTAGGAAAGAATCCAGGCCTTTTTTAAAGCAATCTAGTGAGCTAGTCAGAACAACCTCTGTAGGGAATCTATTCCACATTTTCACAGCTCTTACAGGGAAGAAACCTTTCAGTATTTGGAGACGAAATCTGTTTTCCTCTAGACGTAAAGAGTGCCCCCTTGTCCTCTGTGTTGACCTTAAAGTGAATAACTCAACACCAAGTTCATTATATGGACCCCTTATGTATTTATACATGTTGATCATATCTCACCTTAATCTCCTCTTCTCAAGAGAGAATAAATTCAGTTCCTCTAATCTTCCCTCATAGCTGAGCTCCTCCATACACCTTATCAGTTTGGTTGCCCTTCTCTGCACTCCATACACCTTATCAGTTTGGTCGCCCTTCTCTGCACTTTCTCCAGTTCCCCGATATCCTTTTTAAGAACTGGTGCCCAAAACTGAACTGTATATTCCAGATGAGGTCTTACTAATGATTTGTACAGGGGCAAAATTATATCTCTCTCTCTCTCTGGAGTCCATGCCTCTGTTAACACAAGAAAGGACTTTGCTTGCTTTGGAAACCGCAGCTTGGCATTGCATGCTATTATTTAGCTTAGGATCTACCAGAACACCCAGATCCTTCTCTGCTATTGATTCCCCCAGTTCTACTCCCCCTAGTATGTATGATGCATGCATATTCTTAGCCCCCACTTTACATTAATCATAATTAAACCTAATTTGCCACATAGTTGCCCAATGAAACAGTTCATTGAGGTCAGCTTGTAAGTTGGAGACATCCTGTAAGGAAGTTATTTCACTGCAAAGCTTGGTGTCATCTGCAAAGACTGAAATGGTACTTTTAATTCCAGACCCTATATCATTTATAAAGATATTAAAAAGTAAGGGTACCAACACTGAACCTTGGGGTACACCACTGATAACCTTAGACCATTCAGGGTAACAATCATTAACCACTACTCTCTCAATTCTATCCTGTGTGTGGGGAACTGTGTCAAACGCTTTTGCAAAATTCAAGTATACTACATCTACAGCCACCCCTCTAAATCAATGGATTATCTGTTGAAGGCATCCAATATAAAATATCAGTGTATGCTGATCACTTACATTTTTCTTTAACAAACCTTACAGTGTTGCTCCCAAACCTCCTCCGAGAATTCGAAAAATTTATGAGGTATTTTCTAATCTGAAAATAAATTCTAGTAAATCAGAAGCTATGGGAGTTGGAATACCTCTGACCCTCCTACCGACTTTGAAATCAAGCTTTAAATTAAAATGAACGGATTCAGCATTAAAATACTTGGGTACAAATATCCCCTCCAATTTATCCCCCATTTATGAACTCAACTTTCCATCTCTGCTGACTAAAACCCGCACACTGCTGGAGAATTGGCATAAAGGATTACACTCTTGGTTTGGTAGATGTAATCTACTAAAAATGTGTATCCTACCAAAGTACCTATACCTTTTTCAAGCCCTACCAATAAAGATTCCTTCTCATTACTTTAAACAAGTACACTCCCTCTTTACTAGGTTTATTTGGGCACACAAGAAACCTCGCCTCCCCTGTCATCATCTCACCCTATTCAAAAAATATGGAGGACTGGCACTTCCTGATGTACAGAAATATTATCACGAAACACACCTTAGTAGATTTATCGATTGGTGCTGTCACTACAGCTCCAAAACTCTGGACACAACTAAAGCAGGCCCAAACAGACATCCCGTTAAAATATGCTCTATGGTGCTATGATAACTTGCCATCAGGGTTAAAATCACACCTGCTACTAGGCACCACATTACCTATATGTTCACAGGTCTGTATACAGGCTTCCCTCTCTACCCGAGACTCTCCCTTATTCCCTATTTTAGGGAACCCGCAATTTGCCCCAGGCCTTAGATCTCATGAGTTCAGGACCCTACACCAATTGGGTTGCAATCAAGTGTCCCATTTTTTAGTGGCCAAAAAATGGCCTTCTATAACAACATTAGTAAGCGACACGGGCCCTTTTAAGCTTCCCTTTTGGAACACACTTCAATTGCTCCATTTTCTAAACTCCAATCCAAATTCTCAGTGTTTTGGTCGCCATTTGACAACTTTTGAGTAACACTGTTCAGAGCTGTAATAGGGAGCAAGAGCCGCATAAGCCGATATTTCCTCTGTAGTGCTGGATCCTGTCCCATGCAAATTGATACCAACTGCACTCCACCTCTTATCCTGGCTAGCGGTCTCCAGAGTTGTGCCAGCAGAAGGAAAGAGAAGATTCTCAGGTCAGTGTAAAGTAATACATTGGACATAATGGTATAGGGCTGCTTTCACACTGATGTGCTGCGGTTTACCCACGCAGCGGGTGCAGCGCAGTGTACCTGCAGTTTTCCTGTGGGTTTGCTGGGCTTAGCCAAAGACATTTTATTATATCCTGCAAGTTTGGTGCACTTTCTGAATGCAGGAGTTTTGGTGTGCTTTCAGAAAGTGCACCACACCGCCAGGATATAAGAAGTTTGGTGAAGAGCAGCTAACTCAGGAAAGTTGCAGATGCACTGCACTAAACCCGTGATGCAGATAAACCTCAGCACATCACTGTGAAAGCAGCTTTATAGGGAGCTCAGAACAGTAAGGGTCCTTTACATTTGCAGTTTGGGGGTTGGTAAAACCCCATAGCTAAGATGTGTTTTTTATCACCCTTGCCCCAACCGCACCCCGTTTAGCTGAAGTGGACAGAGGTGTGCATATGTTGCAGCTGTGGGAGTTATACACCCTGTCATGGTTGGTGGGTGTAGCACCTGTCAAGCCTGACCCATTCAGGTGAATGAGGCCACTCCACAAGTGCCCTGCAACCTTGTGCAGTACAGCAAACAAGGGGTTAAAGAGACAGCCTGGACCCTGCAGATGCATGCAGTTTATGGGCACTTGCAGAATGGCCAAATTTATTTGGCAGGTGGTAGCACCCACCAAAAGCAACAGGGGTTTAATTCCTACCACAGCACCTGTACACTTTTGGCTGCTGCCTCAGCAGCTAAAGGGGGTAGGGATTGAGGGTGGTAAAACTTTGACTCAACCACAGGTTTTACCACACCTCAACTGTACGCGTGAAGGAGCCCTAAGGGTGCCGCTGCTGAATGCAACTAAAGGCTCATTCACAAGTGCAGCAAGCAGTGCTGCTCCTCTGAAAAGCGATCCGAGTGTGTTTGACAGGTGGTGAAGAGGCGATATGTTGCCTCCTCACCACCTGATTTAAACACATGATTCCCGTGCAATGCACACAATTGCGACACCGTACTACGGACCTTTATAGGTTTAAATCATTTTTTATAAGGCAACAATGTGCCCGGTGATCTTTGGCTTCTCCCATGTTGTTCAGGTAGATCTCCACCTCTTTAAGTGTAGCACACTCCTAGGTAGGTGCTAGGTAGGTAAAGCCTAGTGTCTCTGTTTACTTATCAGGGGAGCCTGATTTGTATTTTTGCCTGTTGCATGTGTCCATGTGTGATTCATCTGGCCTGAGGGAGTGTCCCCACTGTATCCAATAGGGGAGCCTGTTGGACAGTGGAGGAAACCCAGCCAATGACACACAGTCTTTTGTAACTATCCCAGTGGGTTGGCACAAACAGTGGTGCATCCTGGGATATGTTATAAAAGCCAAGGGCACATGTGACAGGGTGTCTTTGGGCGGGAAGCCAGGTCCCAGAAGGAGGGTGACAGTTGTCTCTCCTTCTGATGCAGTGGATGGTGGTCACAGGCCGTCAGCCTTGTGGACCAGGAGTGTGAAGCTAAGCCAGGAGGTCCAGGAGAACTGACTAGTGGAGTTGGAGGCAGAGCAACCTTGGGAAAAACAGTGTCCGTCAGCACCGGGAAGCTTGCCGGGGGTCTGCCCAGGAAGGGGACCACTCCAGTGGAGAGTCAGTGGACAGGTGTCAGCGCACTCAGCAAGTGAGAAAGGGGGTGCCAAGTTAGAACCCTGAAGAGTGATTCAAACGGGAACATATTATTTATCTTCACTTCAGTGGCAAGGTGAAGTAGCGGCCTTGCCGCACACTACAGCTGGTTGTCCTCAAGATAGTTCATAATTGGAGTATCCCACTCATCCCTTCTCCTATCCCAGTTGCAAATAAAAGCACAAAAAACAACATCCCCTGGATTGATTATTGACTGAGTCAATGACTTTCAATGCTAATTATCTGCTATCCATTGCTAAGGGTAACCCAGGGGATTCCAGAAAGGGTAATACTCAGCAGTCCTCTAGGGGGCAGTGCTACATAAGGATGCCTACACCTGCTCTAGGGGCATGAGTATACGCTTCCCCCTGTCCCCATATAAACCTGCTGACAAGGTTGGTAGCCAGGGGCAGGGATGTGGATGGCTTAGGCCCCTTTCACACGAGCGGTAAGATTTCAGCTTTTAGCTGCGGATAGAGGAACCTATTTACCGCAGTTAAATGCAGACAATGGTTCCCTATGGCCTCGTTCACACACTGCATTTAGCAACGTTTTCATAACATACGGTTTTGTGCATTTAAGAAAAAAAAAGTTGACAGCGTCCAAAAGCGATGTACCACTGCTATCTGTATATAAATGCAGTTAATCGCAGTACAAAGAAAAATAAGTAAACAGTTATACAAAAGGCAAGAATTTACTAAAGCTAAACGCAGCAGCATGTAAACGCAGTGTACAAATGTGAGTAATCTTTGTGCCAGGAGCGTTGGAATTTCAAAATAACAAAACATGCTTTTACCAACGGCAGAACAACCGTGTGAAAGGAGCCTTAGCCCCCGTTCACACTGGGGCGACCTGTGAGGCGACCTGGTCGCCTCACAGGTCGCCGTAGGTCGCCTCACAGGTCGCCGTAGGTCGCCTGCCATACAGAAGCTATGGACCCGTTCTAATAGGAGCGACACAAGTCGCTTCGACTTAGAAAAAGGGTCCGGAGCTTCTTTGGGGCGACCCGGAGCGACCTGCATAGACTTCAATGTTATTGAAGCAGCGCGCCGCGACCTGTGAGGTCGCCCGGCAAAGTCGGGTCGCTGCAATGTGAACGGGGCCCGAGTATGTTGTTGTTATTGTTTTTGTAATTTTTTAATTGGCTGATCAAAAGCCAGTGAAGGGATTGGCAGAGAAGGGTGGTGGACACTGAGCTGTTAGGAAGTCCGTTCAATACTTGCTTACTTTTATTTAAAACATATTCAGCTTGAAAAAGCTTGTGAAAATAGACATAATGTGTCTCTTTATAAACAAAATTAAAAATGTTTTCGATGTGCCTAAAATAGAAGATATACAATTAAAAGCATAGCTTTAGTGCCTTATGCACACTGGACGTTTTTACAGCTGCTGTTTTTGGCATCAGACATTTTTTTCTACAATCCGTAAATTCCCCAGCATGTTATCCTATGTGTCCATGCACACATAGGCTGTTATCAGCAGTTTTTGGCAGGGGCGTTTTCTGGCTGTAAAAAAAAAAACAAGAACTAGTGGGTTTTAGGAGGCATTTTTTAGCTGTAAAAATCCTCTAACTCTGATAAAAGGTGAAAGAAGCAGAAAAACGCCAAAAAAACGCTGAAAAACATGGATATTCTGCATTTATTAACGTTTTTGAGCCATAAGCTTTTGTAGGAGTATAGTTTTGTTATAAAAAAAAGCTAAAAAACGCTACAGCTGAAAAAAAGCTAAAAACTGCTGAAAAACGCAAACCTTCTTCTACTTCTACGGCCTCCTACTGACGTTTTGATAACGTTCAGTGTGCATGAGCCCTAAAAGTAACATCTAGAGTATATAACTTTAAGTTCTGTCTCCGCCCCTCGCAAAAAAAAAAAAAGTCTTCAACGTAACACCTCTCGGCAGACTCAGATTCTTTCCTGCAGCTCGGTTACGAAATGGGAATTTCTGAAAAGGAAGTCTGTCCTTGCAGTTGTTTTTGCCAGTACTTTTCTTTTTTTCTACTCCCCAACTGAAAAACTGCAGAGAAAATGAGCTGGCTGCTGTCAGAAATGCAGCGCAGAAACTGAAAGGAAGCACACAACTTTGACAGCACAGCTACACAAGTCTGAGAAGTAAGTTATTTTGGCGATGTTGTCTCTTTTTCCTTGTTTTTTTTCTTCTCTATACCGTATATATAAAGATGATGTGTGAAAAAAGTATATTCAAAAACCAACTGATTCATTTTCTGAAAATAATCCAAAAACCCTGGGATGATAAACAATTTTTTTACACTTCAGAATTCTGATTGCAGTGATGTCATAGCTGAATTCTTTTTCTGATTTAAGCAAATAACTTTTATCTGGGATAAAGATACAAACAGCATGCTAGGCAATTTATTTTACAGATTTCTTACAAGTCATCATTTTTAACTCATCAGTTATCCAGAGCAGAGTTCGAATCTTTGGCAACTCATGGAAAACTGTTGGTTTGTACCTTTAAAGCTGATCACACATGTTACAATCTGACTGTGCAATCTTCTTTAGATCTAAAAATGCATGTTTATAGGACAAGGGCCTGTTCAATTGGATGCAAATTAATTGTATTGTTTAGGTAGGTCATTTAATCACATAGTTTTGATAACTCTAAAGATGATTGTATAGTCAGATTGTTTGGTTAGACAGCAGATACCTGCCAAAGCCAGTCTCCATCCATTGCTGGGGAGCTTAAACTCCCCAACTCCTACAAGCATGCTTGCATCCAAGCAGACAATGCACTGTGATAATACAAAGGGGTCCTCTGCTCTAGACATCTAGGTACTTAAGGCTGGATTCACACCTATGCAAATTGGATGCGGGTTTCACCGATAGAAGACTGTGACTGGCTCTCAATGGAGCTGGTTCACACACCTCCGGGGCGGCTGTAGTCTAAACTGGAAAAGGGTCCTGTGCGTCTTCTGGTCCGTTTCAGGCAAAAATTTGGATCTGATTTGCACCTGAAACGGAGAACGGGCACCGGACCCCCTGCTGCGAGCCACAGCTAATGTGAACCCAGCCTTAAGTCCACACTGGAAAAGGGTCCTGTGCTTCTTCTGGTCCATTTCAGGCAAAAATTCAGATCTGATTCGAATCTGAAACGGAGAACATGCACCGGACCCCCTGCTGCGAGCTGCAGCCACAGCTAGTGTGAACCCAGCCTTAAGGCTCCTTACAGATGGGGCTGTCTAGCTGCAGTGCTTACCTCCTGGCACCTTAGTGTGCACTCACACTGGCAGTTTTAACCATGCCTAGGCATGGTTCATTTCATTGGTCCTGTTAGTTGTGTGGTGTTAGTGCTTCAAACCTTGCTGTGGAATGGTTAAGTGTTTTGTGCCTGAAGACACTTGGAAGAGGTGGTCCTGGGCACGGTTCACTTGTGGTTTGTTATGATTCTCTTCAGTGTGAGTGTAAACCATGTCTGAGCATGGAACTCATAGATCAGTGGGAACAGAATTAGGGATCACTGTGTTTGGTTGGCAGAAGTGATGAAATAAATGTGCTTAGGAACACTTGATCCTAGCCAAGTATGAGCACGGAACTCATAGATCAGTGAGAACAGAATTAGGGATCACTGTGTCTGGTTGGCAGAAGTGATGAAATAAATGTGCTTAGGAACACTTGATCCTAGCCGAGTATGAGCACAAACCAGCAGGGGAGTGGGGACAATTGAACGCAAGAAAGGTTCAGTTCAACCATGCCCAGTGTTAGTACACAATCACTGACAGTTGTCATTGGAACAAGGGTCCCTCTTAAACAATATCCCCTCTGCCAGTGACAACAGAGACATTTTGGATCTCCTCCTTCTTTCACTTCCAATGACAATGGTCAACAGAAAAAGCAAAAAAAAAAAAAAAAAAAAAGGAAAGCAAAAAATCCTTCTCAACATAAAGAAGAGTTTGTCTGTAGTTCTACCTTAATCTAAAAATGTATGTAAAGGCATTTTTTTCCCTACATTTTAGAAAGAGCAGGAAAGGGTTATATTTTCTGTCAAGTTTCTATCGCTGTCTGTCCCTTGCTGGGAATTTTCACCCCTTTGACAATGGTCACCAAGTCAAAAAGTAAGGGGAAAGCCACAAATTTTGAGCTGTCATCAGAACCAGAGGTAAGAGAAAATCCTTCATTGGGAATGGTTGTCACTGTGAGAACTGTCTAAAATGAGAAGTCTATTCACTTTGAAGACATTTCCTAATGTCCTGTTGTCTGATTTGTGTGTGATAGCGATGAACTGACAGAAAATTGGTTCCCATTAATATACCGTAAATTGATTTTCCATTTCAAGAAGCAAATCTGTGAGTAAAATATAGTATGAGTAGACCCTGTTTTGGTTCTAAGATGCTACTTCACTGATAGAGACAAGGGAGCGCTCGCGAGACGGTAAATGTTTGGATGAGTACGGAGGAGCGCCTGGTACAATAATTCATCTTACCTAAATGACTTTTTGAAAAACAAAGTGAAGGAAATCTCCTCAACTAAACACAGATCACAAAAAATAACTTGATTGGGTTTTTGTTTCTTTTGGATATTTTATCACGAACTGTCGTGATCGGCTCTTGAAAGCTGTGTGCTAATGAATAGATTTGCTTCATCCAATCTTCTCATAGTTTGTACTAGGCATTAGGGATGATTGAACGGTTCAGGTCAACCATCGGTTCGACCCGAACATTGGCTGTTCAAAATTCGGCCGAATTACGAACTTTTTGCAGTAAAAGTTCGGATCTCGGCCACCAGAACCACCCACAATGCAATGGGACAGGAACTGGGCTTTAAATTTAAAAGCCCATGATTGGCCCAAAAACATCAGTAAAAGCCGATTGGAGTGACTAGGGGGTCCAGAGGCCAATCAGGAGTGAATATGCCCCCCCATACGCCCCCCAGTATATAACATAGCCCCGCCAAATTTCTAGCACTGTAATAGAGAGGCTGTGGAATAGAGTGGAAGCATTTCTGTTACTCCTGCTGCTCCAGTGTCATTTTGCAATTATTAGTGTGAGGAAAGGGATATGCAGTGTAGTTAGGGTACTATATACCACTATAGTTAGATTCAATAATCTAGTTTTTGTAGGGAAAGTTTTACGTGTCAGGGTGACCGTAGTGTAGTTTAGGGTGAACTGACTCTGCTATGCCAGGGTGACCGAACTCTTCCATGTCAGGGTGACCGTAATGTAGTTTAGGGTGAACTGACTCTGCTATGCCAGGGTGACCGAACTCTTCCATGTCAGGGTGACCGTAATGTAGTTTTGGGTGAACTGACTCTGCTATGCCAGGGTGACCAAACTCTTCCATGTCAGGGTGACCGTAATGTAGTTTTGGGTGAACTGACTCTGCTATGCCAGGGTGACCAAACTCTTCCATGTCAGGGTGACCGTAATGTAGATATATATATATATATATATATATATGGAATAAAAAAACACAATTTTGAAGCCCTAAAACCCAATAAATGCCCCTAAAAAGTGCCTAGGGATCTGGGTCATGCCCCAGGGACTATTAATCACACAAAAAAAGTTCTTAAAAATTGTAGTTTTTGATAGAGAGCCAATTATTGAAAAAATTATTGGAAAAAAAAAATGAGATTTCTTTGGATTTAGTGTCTGGGGGGTCTAAAAAGTGTACCTGTGAAGTTTCAGCTCTGTAGCATGTCCAGAACCAGAAAAAAAAGATAATTTTTCTTAGAATTTCAGTAGCGCAGGGATGGTGTTACCCTCCTTTCACACCTGGGCGTTTTTGTTTTAGGTGTTTATTGGGCGTTTTTTCGGCGTCTTTGGAGGCAAGTGTGACATCTGAACTTCTGTATAGGGGTATATATATATATATATATATATATAAAGACACTAAATCCAAAGAAATATCTTTTTTTTTTTCAATAATTGTCTCTCTATCAAAAACTACAATTTTTAAGAACTTTTTTGTGTGATTAATAGTCCCTGGGGCATGACCCAGAACCCTAGGCACTTTTTAGGGGCATTTATTGGGTTTTAGGGCTTCAAAATGGTGTTTTTTGATTCTATATATATATATATATATATATATATATATATATATACATACAGTGCCTTGCAAAAGTATTCAGCCCCCTTGAACTTTGCGACCTTTTGCCACATTTCAGGCTTCAAACATAAAGATATAAAAACTGTAATTTTTTGTGAAGAATCAACAAAAAGTGGGACACAATCATGAAGTGGAACAAAATTTATTGGATATTTCAAACTTTGTTAACAAATAAAAAACTGAAAAATTGGGCGTGCAAAATTATTCAACCCCTTTGCTTTCAGTGCAGCAAACTCTCTCCAGAAGTTCAGTGAAGATCTCTAAATGATCTAATGCTGACCTAAATGACTAATGATGATAAATAGAATCCACCTGTGTGTAAACAAGTCTCCGTATAAATGCACCTGCACTGTGATAGTCTCAGAGGTCCGTTTAATGCGCAGAGAGCATCATGAAGAACAAGGAACACACCAGGCAGGTCCGAGATACTGTTGTGGAGAAGTTTAAAGCTTAATTTGGATACAAAAAGATTTCCCAAGCTTTAAACATCCCAAGGAGCACTGTGCAAGCGATAATATTGAAATAGAAGGAGTATCAGACCACTGCAAATCTACGAAGACCTGGCCGTCCCTCTAAACTTTCAGCTCATACAAGGAGAAGACTGATCAGAGATGCAGCCAAGAGGCCCATGATCACTCTGGATGAACTGCAGAGATCTACAGCTGAGGTGGGAGACTCTGTCCATAGGACAACAATCAGTCGTATACTGCACAAATCTGGCCTTTATGGAAGAGCAGGGCCGGATTAACATAGGGGCTATTGGAGCTGCAGCTCCAGGCCCCTCCCTGAATATAGGCCTATGCCAGTGGCTTATCGATATCTACGTGTGCTGTCTTGAAGAAGAAGTCCCCTCTGCACTGCACACGTGAAGGAGAGAAGTCTCAGCTGCTGCAGCTGAGTCCTGTTCCTGCCGATGCCTGGCTCCTATCACAGGATCTGTTACACTCACACAGATCCTCAGTGTAAAGGAGATGCAGGCAGCCGTCAGGGGGAGGGGTGCTGATGTCATCCTAACCATCAGAAGCCCGGGAGAAAGGAAATATTTCATGCTGCTCAAATGAGGTTAGTAAATAGGGAGAGAGGATTGTGCAAAAACTCTCCTGGGGGCTGTGATGATTGTGGGAGAGGCTGCTGCTTCCCCCCATGTAATGTGTTCCCTTTTGCCCACAATGTAATGTGTTATGCCATACAGTGCCCACCATGTCATATGCTGTGCCATGCAGTGCTTGCAGTGTAATATGCAGTGCCCACCATGTAATGTACTGTGCCATGCAGTGTCCACTATGTTATGAGCAGTGCCCACTATGCCATATGATGTACCATGCAGTGCCCACCATGTAATGTACTGTGCCATGCAGTGCAATATGCAGTGCCCACCATGTAATGTACTGTGCCATGCAGTGCAATATGCAGTGCCCACCATGTAATGTACTGTGCCATGCAGTGTCCACTATGTTATGAGCAGTGCCCACTATGCCATATGATGTACCATGCAGTGTCCACCATGTAATGTGCTGTGCCATGCAGGGCCTACCATTTAATGTGCAGTGCCTATCATGCCATGTGCTGTGCCATGCAGTGCCCACCATGTCATGTGCAGTGCCCACCATGTCATGTGCTGTGCCATGCAGTGCCCACCATGTCACATGCAGTGCCCACCATGTCATGTGCAGTGCCCACCATGTCATGTGCTGTGCCATGCAGTGTCCACCATGTCACGTGCAGTGTCCACCATGTCATATGCTGTGCCCAGCATGCAATGTGTTTTGCCCGCTGTGTAATGTGCTATGCAGCAGTGCCCACCATGTCGTGTGCTGTGCAGTGCCCACCATGTCACATGCAGTGCCCACCATGTAATGTGCTGTGCCCAGCATGTAATACGTTGTGCCCACTGTGTAATGTGCTATGCAGCAGTGCCCACCATGTCGTGTGCCATGCAGTGGCCACCATGTCACGTGCAGTGTCCACCATGTCATATGCTGTGCCCAGCATGCAATGTGTTTTGCCCACTGTGTAATGTGCTATGCAGCAGTGCCCACCATGTCGTGTGCTGTGCAGTGCCCACCATGTCACATGCAGTGCCCACCATGTCACATGCAGTGCCCACCATGTAATGTGCTGTGCCCAGCATGTAATGCGTTGTGCCCACTGTGTAATGTGCTATGCAGCAGTGCCCACCATGTCACATGCAGTGCCCACCATGTAATGTGCTGTGCCCACCATGTAATGTGCTGTGCCCAGCATGTAATGCGTTGTGCCCACTGTGTAATGTGCTATGCAGCAGTGCCCACCATGTCACATGCAGTGCCCACCATGTAATGTGCTGTGCCCACCATGTAATGTGCTGTGCCCACTATGTAATGTGCTGTGCCCAAAATGTAATGTGTTGTGCCCAAAATGTAATGTGCTGTGCATTGCCCACCATGTCATGTGTATTGCCCACCATGTAATGTGCTATGCCATGAAGGCCTCCCATGTCAATTGCTGTTCAGTGCCCACCATGTTATGTGCTGTGTTGTGCCTATCTTGTCATGTGCTGCACCATGCAATGCCTACCATGTAATGTGCTGTGTATTGCCCACCATGTCGTGTGCCGTGCAGTACCCACTATAAAATGTGCTGTGCCGTGCAGTGCTCACCATGTCATGTACTTTGCCCACCATGTAATGTGCTGTGTTGTGCAGTGCCCACCATGTCATGTGCAGTGCTCACCATGAAATGTTCTGCACCCACAATGTAATGTGGTGCCGTGGAGTGCCCCAGGTAATGTGATGTCCAGTGCCCACCATGCCATGTGCAGTACCCACCATATATTGTGCTGTGCCCACCATATGATGTGCAGTGCCCAACATGTAATGTGCTGTGCCAGCCATGTCATGTGCTGTGCCCACCATATAAGGTGATTTGCCCACCATGTGCTGTGTTGTGTCCACCATCTAATGTGCTGTGCAGTGCCCACTATGTCATGTGTTGTGCCCACCATGTAATGTGCTGTATCCATGTATCCACCATTTAGTGTGCTGTGCCCACCATGTAATGTACTTTGCTATTACCCCCATGTATTGTACTATACTGTGCCCCCC
Source organism: Pelophylax lessonae (assembly GCF_965119305.1). NCBI lineage: Eukaryota > Metazoa > Chordata > Amphibia > Anura > Ranidae > Pelophylax > Pelophylax lessonae. The sequence goes on from NC_138771.1 coordinate 423,376,522, forward strand.
CACAGACTCACCTCCCCTCTACCCTTTCTCTCTCTCGCCCCCTTAACCCCCTCTCTCCTACCACTCTCTCTCACTTTCACCCCCCTCTCTCTCTCATCCCCTCGCTTTCAGCCCCCTCTCTCTCTCTTTCGACCCCCCTTCTCTCTCTCTCAGCCCATCTCTCACTCTCTTTAATTTATTTTAACAAAAAAATGTTTGCGTTTTCATTTTATTTTATTTTTCATTTTATTTTTTTTCATAAAAAGGCCCACCAAAATCCTCAACACCAGGCCCATGATGCTCTTAATCCGGCCCTGTGGAAGAGTGGCAAGAAGAAAGCCATTTCTTAAAGATATCCATAAAAAGCGTTGTTTAAAGTTTGCCACACGCCACCTGGGAGACACACCAAACATGTGGAAGAAGGTGCTCTGGTCATCAGATGAAACCAAAATCAAACTTTTTGGCAACAATGCAAAACGTTATGTCTGGTGTAAAAGCAACACAGCTCATCACCCTGAACGCACCATCCCCATTATCAAACATGGTGGTGGCAGCATCATGGTTTGGGCCTGCTTTTCTTCAGCAGGGACAGGAAAGATGGTTAAAATTGATGGGAAGATGGATGAAGCCAAATACAGGACCATTCTGGAAGAAAACCTGATGGAGTCTGCAAAAGACCTGAGACTGGGATGGAGATTTGTCTTCCAACAAGACAATGATCCAAAACATAGAGCAAAATCTACAATGGAATGGTTCACAAATAAACATATCCAGGTGTTAGAATGGCCAAGTCAAAGTCCAGACCTGAATCCAATCGAGAATCTGTGGAAAGAACTGAAAACTGCTGTTCACAAACGTTCTACATCCAACCTCACTGAGCTCCAGCGGTTTGGCAATGAGGAATGGGCAAAAATTTCAGTCTCTCAATGTGCAAAACTGATAGAGACATACCCCAAGCGACTTACAGCTGTAATCGCAGCAAAAGGTGGCACTACAAAGTATTAACTTAAGGGGGCTGAATAATTTTGCACGCCCAATTTTTCAGTTTTTTATTTGTTAAAAAAGTTTGAAATATCCAATAAATTTTGTTCCACTTCATGATTGTGTCCCACTTGTTGTTGATTCTTCACAAAAAATTACAGGTTTATATCTTTATGTTTGAAGCCTGAAATGTGGCAAAAGGCCGAAAAGTTCAAGGGGGCCGAATACTTTCGCAAGGAACTTTCAAAAGTTCGATCATCCCTACTAGGCATTAGTAAATCTCCTCATTGCATGAATTAAAATCTATGCATCTTGCGCATCTGTAAGAAATGGGGGAAAAAATCCCTGACCCTTTTGTAAAATTGCTCCGCACTGAACTACATGGTGCTGCAGCACCATGCGGTTTGGTGCGCACAAAAAATGTGTGCAGTTGCTGATGCATGGGGTGCCATTAAGAATGAATAGCACCCCCCACATCTGCTAAAGTGCAGCATGTTTGTGTGCGTGCTGAGAAAGCGTGCAATAGATGTCAGCCAAGCCTAAGCCTTAGATGTTATAACAAGCACGTCCTGGTGCTTCCACTCATCTTCACTTATTTTCTAGAGTGTTCCAGGACCTCAAAAACCCAAAGCATTTTATTATAGGTTAGGACACTGCCATCCATGTCTGGTGCTCCACGGGTTGGTCAGCAGGGCCACCTATCTCATTTACTTAACAGCAGTGAGGTGGGCCAAAATGGAAGTCTGTGTTTGCATACCAGAATGATCTGTTTTTTGTTACTCTTGAGATTCTTTAGTCCAGTGTTTCTCAGCCTTTTTTTTAGTTAAGGCACCCTTTAAAATTATGGACAGTCTCAAGCCACCCCTAAAATGTAAAAAATATTTTAATTGCTTTACATAATGCAGCAAGAATATACACAAGAATTTGCTGATTTAAACAGTATCATTAGTAGTATTCAGCATAGGTTTACGAAGGGACGTTCTTGCCAGACCAATCTGTTAACATTCTAAGAGGAAGGGAGCTGCGATTTAGATAGGGGGAGACCTGTTGACATGGTATATCTGGATTTCGCAAAGGCATTCGATACAGTTCTCCATAAACGCTTAATCTACAAGCTGAGGTCTGCAGGCATCTACCATAAGGTTTGTTCTTGGATAGAAAACTGGTTACAAGGGCACGTCCAAAGGGTGGTGATACATAACAAGTACTCTAAATGGTCTGGAGTGGTAGGTGGGGTATCCCAAGGTTCTGTCCTTGGACCAATTCTGTTTAATTTATGCATAAATGATATAGAAGATGGGATAAATAACTTAATCTCAGTTTTTGCAGATGCCACAAAAAAAAAGCAGGGCAATACTTCACATTAGGATATAGAAATCTTACAGAAAGACCTAAACCAAATAATAGAGTGGGTAACTACATAGCAAATGAGGAGAAATGTAAAGTAATGCGCTCGGGGGCTAAAAAAACATAAAAAGCAAACTACTCACGAAGGGGAAAACTCTGGGGGAATCAAGCATGGAGAAAGATCTAGGGGTTCTAGTGGAAGACAGACTGAGCAATAGCATGCAATGTCAAGCTGCCGCTACCAAAGCTGGCAGAATACTAGCATGTATAAAACAGGGGATATACTGTACATCTGGAGTATTCTGTCCAGTTCTGGTCACCAATCCTCAGAAGGGATGTGCTGGAGAGAGTCCAAAGAAGGGCAATGAAATGAATTAGGGTATTGGAGGACCTCAATTACGAGGAGCGACTACAAGCACTACATTTATTTTCGCTGGAGAAGAGATGCATGAGAGGGGACATGATTGCGATTTACAAGTACCTCAATGGTGATCCCAGCATTGGAAAAAAGCTATTCAGTCCCAGGGAGTGTAAGAGGACACTAGGCCACACAATCAGATTTGAGCGAAAGTGGTTTAACCTTAAACTGCATAAGGGGTTTTTCACTGTAAAGGTGGTAAGAATGTGTAACTCTCTTCCACAATTGGTAGTGTCAGCGGGGAGTATTGATACTTTTAAAAGACTCTTGGATGTGCTTTTTAAAGAACACATTATACAGGGATATGGGAAATGATTATTATCACTAACACACACACACCTACACAGGTAGAACTGGATGGACTATTGTCTTTATTCAACCTTAACTACTATGTTACTATGTAACATCCATACATAGGACACCCAACATTAGAGGTGATTTATTCTTCCAAAGCATATACAATTTTGCATACTGGTACTCACTAGTATGCCAATGTTTCTCTTCTCCCTTAAAGGGATTGTAAAGTCTCAAAGTTTTTCCCCTTAATGCATTCTGTGCATTAAGGTGAAAAACCTTCTTTGCCGCAGCCCCCCCCAGACCCCCCTTTTTTCTTACCTGAGCCCACTCGTTCCAGCGCCGTGCTCCAGCCGCTGGCTCTCATCTCAATGGACAGATTGATAGCAGCGGGAACCATTGGCTCCCGCTGCTTTCAATCAATTCCAGTGACAAGGGAGTGGGGGCGGGGCCGATTTACACTGTTAATGGATGCAGCAGCAAGACCCGGGAGCGTCCCGCACGGGTGCCCCCATGGAAAGGCACCTGATGAAGAGGAGGAGCTCCGCCGGGGCACACCAGAAGAGGAGGATCAGGGCTGCTCTGTGAAAAACCCTTGCACAGAGCAGGTAAGTATAACATGTTTGTTACTTTAATTTTTAAAAAAATCTGAACCTTTACAACCCTTTTAATTTCTCTCCATCAGTCAGCTAATGTCACCCCAGTGCTGAGGGTTAGGAGCAAAGGAGGGTCAAACAAGAATGCTGTGGAGGCAACATACATCCTCCTTTTTAAGTGATGACATCATTGGTTGTTAGGATGCCAGTGTATAGAAGGTCATAATGGTGCATAATGAAAACCTGTGGCTTTGTGTAACTTAAAGGTAGGCTTGATCCACCTGCTGACTTGTATACAGTTTTTGATAAATTTTTAGGTATTTTGCCAGGCACCCCTGTAGAAATCTCAGGGCACCCAGGTTGGAAAAGGCTGCTCTAGTCTAGATGATCACGAAAGTGCAGGCACCCTTACTAACTTGGTAATCAATGCTGTCTCACTTTAGTCCAAACAAACTTTCATTTTATATCAGCTAAATACAATTCAGGTGCATCAAAACAAAAGGGGTGTGTAGCACCCTCCTAGGTAGGTGCTAGGTAAGTATAGTTTGCTCTGCCTGCTGCACAGGGGAGCCTGATCAGTAGTTAGGCCTGTTACATGTGTCCACGTGTGATTCACTTGCTTTGAGGGAGTGTCCCAACTGTGTCCAATAGGGGAGCCTTTTGGACAGTGGAGGAAACCCAGCCAGTGACACACAGGCTTTGCAACTGTCCCAGAGGGTTGGCACATGTAGCAGTGCATCCTGGGATACGTTATATAAGCCACAGGCACACGTGACAGGGTGTCTTTGGGCGGGAAGCCAGGTCCCAGGAAGAGGGTGACGGCTGTCTCTCCTCCTGCTGCTGAGGAAGGTGGTCACAGGCGGTCGGCCTAGTGGACCAGAAGTGTGGTGCTGAGCCAAGAGGTCCAGTGGATACTGACAGTGGAGAAAGTGGCAAAGCGACCTGAGGAAAAACAGTGTCCATGAGTACCAGGGAGCTTGCCAGGGGTCTGCCCAGGACAGGGACCACTTCAGGAGGGTGTCAGTGGACAGAAGGTCAGCGCACACAGTCAGTGAGAAAGGGGGTGCCAAGTTAGACCCTGAAGAGTAATCCAAGTGAGAGCACATATTCTTTATCTTCACTTCAGTGGCAAGGTGAAGCAGTTGTCCTCAGGAATTGTGCATAGTTCAAAACTATTGACAGAAAAAAGTGGGGTTTTGAGGGCCCAAATGAGATGGTCAAAATATATAATGCAACACGGTAAAAGAGTTAAAATACATGTTTATTAATAATTTCTCTTCACATAAAAAGCATGTATGAACATGCTCTGAAGACACACATACATGTAACAAATATATATATTATATAATAAAATTGAGAACACAAAGTGGGTAACCGAATGGTGGGGTCTCAATCAAAAAAGATGGACATGGTCCCTGTGCAGCCAACGCGTTTCGCTTGACTTCGCTTCTTCAGGGCTTAAGAGACCAGAGAACCAGCTAGTGTTCCCAAAAAAGGTGCAGACTCACAGGGCAAACAGGAATTCAAGGATTCCAATTACATGGTAGGCGTAGACCATGCATCCATATTTCAGTGATAATAATTTTATAGAGCATATACGTGCATATAGAGTGGGGGTACCTATACGTTACTATATGGTATATGTACTATCCTTTTATGTCGTATAGACCCCAATGCACTATTATATTAATTATTAATATACTGCCATGGAGAGAGGATATGTAGCATCCTTCTACTAGGGTATATGCGATGGATAGGCAGGTAATTATTTATATAGTATTCCCAAACAGACAAGTACTTTCCTGATCATGTTGAGAAGGAGATACCAGAGTGTGTTTTACTCAGTAGTAACAGACTTCCTCTTGTGGGGGAACCATCCTAGATGTCTCTCTCCAGTCGCATGTCCTGCCTAAATAGTTCAATTTGGAGTATCCCACTGTTTCCCTTTCCACTCTTTCCCCTCTCCCATCCAAGTTCTAAAATAAAAACACAAAAACCAAATCCCCTGGACTGTTCATTTTCTGAGCCAAGAACTTTTAATGCTGTGTGTTCGCTTCCAGTTACTAATGGTAACCCAGGGGAACCCAAGAAGTGTAATTCTCAGCGGCTCCCTAGAGGGCAGTGCTACAGGTGTAAAGCCTTACGGTTTGTTTCCTTGAGAAGACAACCACAATCTGAGTAGAAAATCCTGTCTACTGTCAGCATGCTGCAGAGTAGGACCCTTGCTCTCTTTTTATGGAAGAAGTGGTCTCTTTGCAGAGGTCTTACACATCCCCTGCTCAGTCAGAGATATGAACTTTGCTGGCTGGAGAGCACTGGGTCAGACTAAGCAGTGGGTATGTCAGATCTCTGCAGAGAGACCACTGATTTCACACAGAAAGCATGGACCCTTCTCTGCGACCCTTCTCTGCAGCATGTTGTCAGGAGACAGGCTCTTCTGCTCATATTATGCCTGCTTTCACAAAAAGAAATAACTAAGATTTTGAGCAACTGTGGTTTTGATATACCTGATTTAAACTACAAGCTAAGCTAGAGTGGCACTAAACTCTGGTTTAAAAAAAAATATATTCAAGTATTCTTAACTCAAAAATTGAAATACCTTGTTTTTTTTTTTTTTTTTGCTGCTGTGATTAATGTTAGAGGGTGGCTATGTTTGTTTCCATGGTTCCTTTGTATGTTGAAACAAAGCCAACCTCTCTGACTCGCTTCCGAGATGGACTAGTTACTTGGGAGTTTGTAGTGTGGATAGAGCAGTACACATGACAAAACTAATGTGCACTTTTCATTCGAAAGACAAGCAGAAGAAACAATTTAATAAAAAAAAGATTATATGACCATTAGGTAATGGATGTGTATGGATTATTTTTTGAGAATGGATCATTTAGTGTCACTTTAAGCTTTATTGCTAAAGTTTAGGTATGGCAACTTTTCCAGATTGGATGTAAGTATGTATGTGCCATATCTAAGGGATCTCCTTGGAAACTGGAAATCATTGTAGTAGGCACCACTACTACAGTGATCTCTTCTAGCTTCGTGGTGCCATTCAAAAAAACACTTTGCATTATTTCAATAAATGCAAAGCATTCTCTGAGTGGACGAGGTAGAGGAAAATTAGTGACACAATCTCCACCTCTTCCAATCAGAGGAGACTTTGCATTCATAGAGAAAATGCAAAGCGTTCTGTGAATAGCACCCATGCCAAGCATGCAACCTTCTCTGTCCATTAGGCAGCAGAGCAGCCCCTCGGCATGGGACCTGGAAGCTAGCGGAGATCCCTGTTGTATCAGTGCCTACTACAGTGATTTTCAGCTTCAACAGGGATCCCACGGGCATGGCATATACATACTTACATTGGTCCAAGCTGGACCAATATAACTAGATAAAAATTGCAATACCTAAACTTCAGCTTTAAGCTACTGATGGTTTACATTTGGAAAACAATAATATGTATGTTGGATAGTATGTCAATTAATGTGAAATTGTGCATTGATGGGATTTATAACTTACTTTACTTTCATTTAGTAGTCTGACTAAAGTCTGCTCTTTTTAGGCATTGGTACCAGGGCCGTATGTACCGCAAGGCAAACAAGGCGTTTGCCTTAGGTAGCATTTTTCAGACAGAAGGGACACTACAATGACGGCAGAGAAGCAGTGCCGTCGCTACAGGGTTGCGGACCGCACCCGAGTGACACCCGCCTGAGGGGGAAATCGGAGGCAGCTGCGGACTACCCATTCGGTGCTAGGAGAGTGAACGTCCAGCCTCCAATCCTGGAAGTAGCTCAATTGGTAGACCAAGGTGGAGTCCCGGGCTGTGATCGGCCTAGGCTGTGGGAAGATGAGAGTCCAGTGTAGTTTTTTTCTTGGGGGGGGAGGGGAGATGGGAGAGTCTCCTGGTGTAGTATGGGGGAATAGGGGAGCCCCCTCTCTCTCACCCCATCTCTCTCTTTCAACTCCTTCTCCTCTCTCCCACCCCTCTCTCTCCTTCACCTCTTTCCCCCTCCCTCTTTTACTCACCCCCCTCTAATGGGGGGCAGAGGGGGGGGGGGGCTCAGCGCTATGGCAGACTTTGAGCTGCCTGACTAACGCATAACAATAATACCAGAGACTGCATGTGACTACCCAACAGTCCACCAGAGACCCTGCATAGCCATCAGAGACTCCACATAGCAACCAGAGACCCCGCATTGCAACCAGAGACCCCACATAGCCACCAGAGACCCCTCATAGCAACTAGAGGCCCCTCATAGCAACAAGAGGCCCCACATAGCCACCAGAGACCCAGAATAGTCATTTGAGAGGGAAGGGGTAAGACAAATTTAGATGGGGGGGGTTCCCAATTTTAGTCTTGCCTAGGGTAGAACAAAACTAAAATACACCACTGATTGGTGCCTATGTAGTGTCAGTGTATCTGAATGAATTAGCTGTATTCTTAGATTCACCTGCAGTTACTGTAGGCCAGCCATAGATGGAGTGATTATCTTTCCTGCAACCACAGGTTGCAGGAAAGAAAATTGCTTTATTCCCTCATCAACACAGACAGTGTTGACACCACTGATTGGTACCTATGTAGTGTCAATGTATCTGAATGAATTAGCTGTATTCTTAGATTCACCTGCAGTTACTGTAGGCCAGCCATAGATGGAGTGATTATCTTTCCTGCAACCACAGGCTGCAGGAAAGAAAATCGCTCGATTCCCTCATCAACACAGACAGTGTTGACAGGGGAATCCCTCCCACTGAGCTATTGTAAATATATAATAATAATACTTGCATGTAAACTCCGGCAGGCTGGTTGTACGCAAGTTGACCAATTGATAAACTTGGGTACATTTGATCTGCGCATATATGGTTTGAATCACTGCAGTTTCCTGCTGAATAGGCCAAGATTCCAGTTTTTGAGAAGCCAGAATGTCATCAGAGCTTTCTAGCTTTAACAGAAAACTCCTTTAATACTATGGGCAAATATTTTATTAACTTGTTTGTTTTTTCCTTGTGGTATTTTTCTAGAAAACATTGCACAATGAAGATCGCCCATTCCTTTATCGTCATCTTTTTATTTGCTCAGAAGATCCCGGCTTCAGAGGCAGATTGCACCTACGATTCCTCCCTTAGACATTGTTCTTGTTTGCATCTTGACATAAACAACATCCTGTCTATCATTTCATGCATTACGGCTTCCAGCTTTGAATTTATTGGAGGAAGCTATGTGAATGCAGAATATTTTGTTCTGTTCAACTTTGAGCTGGTGCAGGCTCAGAATGAAGTTCAAAGTCAGTTAACCAAGATCAGCTTTGTAAACGTCATTTTGTCTGAGGAATTTTTGTTTAAGTTTATAAAATGGTTGCAGAAGATTCCAGTCACTTTGCTTTCATTTGAAAACACAACTTTTGTTGGACAATATAACCGGACAACGGAAGAGCAACAGCCTCATATATCGTCTCTGCAATTCATCAATGCGTCTTCACATCCATTAATACAGAGAGATACTGTGTTCTATGGTCTTGGAAACTGGATGTTTACACTGGGAAAGTTAACAGTGTCCAAGTCCAACTTGAAGGCTTTTTCATGTAATATCAGTTTGAATTTTAAGTACATGTCAGATCTAGACCTATCGGAAAATCTTATTCAAGAGGAAGGTCTCTCTTCTTCTTTTTGTAGTGGCGCATTTCCCACTCTCAAGATATTAAAGCTTCAGCGTAATAATTTAGTTCATTTGGAATCTGTGTGCCAAACACTAAGGAATTACAACCTATTGGCGCACTTAGACCTAAGTCAAAACAATTTCGCAAACATGTCCAATTCTATTTGTGAATGGCAGCCTTCATTAGTTCGCTTAAATTTGTCTTCTACTGGCCTGAAGCATGTGGATATTGATTTGCCTAAAAACTGTGAAGTTCTTGATTTAAGCCACAACAAAATTGAAAATCTAAATATCTCACTGCCAAGGCTAAGGGAGCTTTATCTGTCCTACAATGCATTTACAACTATTTCCCCCATGGGTAATCTCCCTTTTCTTCAGGTCCTAGCCGTTGATGGAAATCTTATTGAAACCATAAACAGAGGGCAGCTTCAAAACTTTGAACATCTAAGAAGTTTTAAAGGAGACAATAATCTCTATAGCTGTTCATGTTCTTTTGTGACTGAAATGAGAGAAATTGCAGAAACTGATTGGATAGTTCAGAAATGGCCCGAAGGATACATATGTAATTCCCCCTCTTCAGTTAAGGATATGTTGGTTGATGACGTCAATCGTTCATTCTTTGAGTGTCATACGCATCTCCTAATAGTTTTGATATGCATCATCATATTATTGTTAACTATAGCTATAATAATTTGCTTTGTTAAGATTCATCGGAGTAACAAGACAAGATCTCCACGGACAGATAGCAGAAATTCAAACAGTGTGCAGCTTTAATAAGAATGATTTTTCTTTGAGTCTGCTGGATCAGCAACGGGTGATGCTGGTTTATAAATTGTGTTTGCAGAAGACATTTTTTCTCAAAAACATGCCAGGCTGGTTTAATCAGTGACCATTTTCAATCAAAGGTGCTTAAAAGCTAAACCCAAAATAAAAAATAAATAAATATTGAAGCTTGTCAGTTCTTAGGAGAGGTGGCTGCATTAGTTTTCTGCAAATCCTGCAAATAACACAGATGCTGTCCCTGGTTGGCTATGCTCACTCCTTCACTGTATCTATGGAGGCAGCCAGTGCGGGATTTAGAAGAGGGCAAACCCCCCTACCTAAGGGAGCCCCAGACCTCCTTTATAAAAAAAAAAATGTAATAATTATTATTAAACAATTAACGAAGTGTGTTTGGATGTCAGGATATGGAACAGTTAAACCTGACTTTAGAGGCAAAAAAGGGATGAGGGCTTCTGGCAGATGTTTTACAGTTTAACCGGTTGCCGACCGCCGCATGACTACATACGGCGGCCAGCCCCGGCCAGGCAAAGTGACGTATATATGCGTCACTAGCCTGTCACTTCCTTGTGAGCCAATAGCGGACGAGCGCGCCCTGCCCCGGCTCGTTCCCTGGGAAGTCAGTGCGTGTGACCGGCGGACCCGATGTCCGCCGGTCACTCGTGATCGTCCTCCGTGAAGGGAGAAAGGCAGGCGGCTGATGTAAACAAGCCGCCTGTCATTCTCCCCTGTGTAGGAATGGTGATCATACGATTCTACTATGTAGGACCGTTGATCACTGTTCCTACACTAGTAGCCATGTCCAATCACAGTAAAAAGCACGCCCCTAGGGACACACTTAACCCCTCCTTCCCCAATAAAGTTAACCCCTTCCCTGCCAGTGTCATTTTGCAGTAACAGTGCATATGTATAGCAGTGATTACTGCAGTAATGTCACTGGTAACCCCAAAAGTGTAAAAAATGTCAGTCAAGGGTCCAATCTGTCCACCGCAATGTCGCAGTACCACAAAAAAATCGCAGATCGCCGCCATTACGCGTTAAAAAAAAAAACACCAAAAATGACAGAAATCTTTCCCTTAGTTAGTAAACGCAATAACTTTTGCGCAAACCAATCAAAATACGCTTTTTGCGTTTTTGTTTATCAAACATATGTAGCAGAAAACAAATTGGCCAAAAATGTTAAAAAAATTTGATTTTTACATTTTTTTGGGGGGGAATTTCATATAAAAAATGTGAAAAATATTGTTATTTTTGCAAAATTTACGCTCTTTTTTTGTTTATAGCGCAAAAAGTAAAAATTGCACAGGTGATCAAATACCACCAAAAGAAAGCTCTGTTTGTGGGAAAAAAAGGACATCAAATTCGTTTAGGCACAGCGTCGCACGACCGTGCAATTGTCCGTTAAAGTCACGCAGTAAAAAATCGCAAAAAAACCCCTGGTCAGGAAGGGGGTAAAATCTCCCGGGGCTTAAGTGGTTAACTTCTCATATTATTTTACTATTCAAGATGTTTATTTTTACATGATTGCGTTGCAGAATTGATTGCCTTGTTTACCAAAGACAAGTGGGTGGGACAAGAGAAATGTTTGAAAAATGTTGGAAAGTGCCAGACAACAGCCCCTACCCCATCGCATGGAGGTGAAGTTAATGATCAGCATCAATTTATTGCAGTGAGAATCACAAGTGAAGCTCACTCCCCCCACTCTTGACCCTGATTGGGACGAGGGGCGAATCCGAAACTACCCAATTGCGAATAGGGTCAAACTTTGTTTGCAAGTTTTACCTAAAATTACAACATTTATTAAATTCCTGATAGGCGTAGTCCTGGATCAAAATTTACCAAGAATAAAATAGCAAAGTGTTAGACAAAATCGGCTGAGGGGTGAGGGTCCCCCGAACTTTAAGTACCCCGGACCCTCAAGGTCTAAATCCAACACTGGAGGCAGCCATACAGGCAGCACCTTAAATAAGTCAGCATTTTTTAAATTTCCGTTACATGTGGGCTGATGGGGGTTAGCAGTTTACACAAGAAAGATAACATCATTCTTGCTTTAAGTTTATCTCACAGGAACTGATAAGGACACTGTATTTCTGGTAGGATCAACCAGTATTTTCTGTGTTTGGTAAAAATGTTCTTAACCACAAAATGAAAGCTACTGCAACCACCAAATCTAAAGACTGGTTAATCACAATAAAATATGATTAAGCGCTCATTGTCATGAAATGCGTCAACACTTGCTCCTACGGTGTGTTATGCTATTTTGACATTTTTTATTTTTTCAATAAACATATGGATCTTAGCAAAAACAGTGTGCAGTCATTCACCTGTTAATTGTCCAAATAACGTTTTGTTGTTGGGTTTAGGTAATCCTTGAGAACTTGTTCCCACCATAATTTCAGTGTTCCAGATGCGTTTTTTGCATACGCATTTACACACATGTGTAATGCCTTTTTAATGCAGTTCAGTGTGTTTTTTTTCCTTCTTTTTATTTTGTTTCCTTTGTTTTCATTAGGACAATTGCATTCCAGTGCGGTTACACAGGTTTTGATGCGTTTTGGATGAAAAAAGTGCAGCAGGTTGTACTTTTGTTGAAAGCACCAGAACTGACCGCATTGGTGTGAACTAGGGCCAGTGGAATACATGGCAAACCACTGTGCATGGGGTCTGGATGCAGTTTAAAAATGCACTGGAAGCACCTGGTGTGAACCAGCCCTCAAAATATACGAAAGATAAAAAAAAGAAAACATGGATGCTTCTTTTGCTGATTTCTCCTTATGAACAAGCTATTTGCCGGGTTTTTCTGGCTTCAAAACAATGAGTTGTGGACATAGAATAAGTATGCAGATAAGGCTTTCTGACTTTACTGATTTGCATACTTGTTCTAGATCAGTGACTCAGAGACAGTCAAAATATGGAAGCCAGGGGGTCAGCATAACACCCAGGTAATTAGCATTTTCAAGAAAAGGGTTACAATGACAATTCATATTATCCCCTTAGAACAGGACAACTGCAATGGTACTGAGTCAATTTTCTATACATATTTACTGTATATAATTGTTTTATTGAGGTTTATATGATTATAAACTGTTATTTTATATCCTTTTTTGCTATAAATTTAGTGTTTGTTCACAAATCAAGAGTTAATATATACCAAAGAATTCCCAGAGCACTATGGGTTAATACAAAGTGGTCTGAAATGTACTTCAAAGCAGAGCTTACCCTGCAATCTTCAGTTCAGCAGGGCCCAGGTATGGCCTCCAAAACTGTGGCTAAGTGAATGATGATCCAGAAAGCTGCCAGGTAGAGATGAGCCCAAGCAGCATCCCTTGAAGTCTTGATTGAAATAAGTCATGAAAAAAAGAAATATTTACAGAGTAACTTAAAGGGTAACTCCACTTTTGTGGGGAGATAAAATAGCAAATAAAGAAAAAACAATATAGCATATACAATTGCGACACATATTGTAATTGAATATTATTAAAAATGACCTTTCCTTTTCAATCTGCAGCTGTTGTCATTTTCTGAAAAGGCAATGCAATATGGCTACCTGGAGCTGTTCTGTACACAGAATGTGTGACCACACTCCAGAAACATAATTTCCTCCTTGTGTGATTGGCCCACCAATTTTCCCATTAGTCTGCCTAAGATACAAGTCCGATATCAGGAATCCCCTGCAGCAAAAATGTATTTTTTGGTGAGATACTGCCAATAAGAACACGTCTAAAGGGATGCAGGCCAAGCAGCTTCCCTCATTCGTGCTCTGCAGCTGCCACAGCTTATAGATAATTATGAGACCATACATATATATATATATGTATTTTTGATTTTGTGGTTCATATCTAATTTTGCACTTTATTGCCTAATTATGAGATCTCTCCCATTAGACCCACTCAGCACAGAGGCACAGAGGAACAAACAATGATTTCTTCAGAATAACAAAAGGTAGGAATCTGCAACAAAGTGTGTTAAAATCCTATTAATGTGCTTCGATCACCCAGAGGGAAATGTTTTTTTTCCAACAAAAGTGGAGTAACGCTTTGAACAAAGTGAAAGAAAAAAAAAAAAAAGGTCAAAATGATAGTTTTTCTCAGAAATGATAAAGAAAAGGCAACTATCCTCCTCAGGTACTAGCAAAAAACTGAGTCCTAAAGGTTGGAGACAAGGCTATACAGGTTTGGCTTTTTTTTCTAGTGTCCATATCTCCTAAAGGTAACAGTATTGCCAATTCTCTAAGGGCTCTTTCACACGGTCCGCCTCCGTAGGCGGATCCGTGCTGCTCAGCGGGGATCGATTCGCGATCCCCGCTGAGCCGGCGGATGACAGCTCCGTCTCCGCTTGCAGTGTGGAGAGGGAGGTGTCACAGCCCCCGCTGCTCTCTATGGGGAATCGGATGCGAGCGGACCGCCTGTCCGCACTCATCCAATCCCACTCCGATCCGATCCCCAGGACGGATGGAAAATAGGGTTTCCATCCGTCCGGATTTCACGGACAGGATCGGATGCGGATGGCAGCGGGTGTCAGCGGACATGTCACCGCGGACATCCTCTGCTCCATAGGGCTGAATGGGGCATCCGATCAGATCCGCCTAAAAAACTGACAGGCGGATCTGATCGGACCGCCCGTGTGAAAGAGCCCTAAGAAATACTACATCCCTTTGTACCTCCATGAATGATGAAAAGAAATTTAATTATAGCATTACATTAGCTAGTTCGGCACATAGTAGCTGGATCTGAGACTTATTTAGGCCTTCATACAGGAGTCTTTTGTTGAAATGTAACATTTTATTCAAGCTGAAGTTTGGGCTAAACAAATATTGTCTCAATACAAAAGACATGCATATTCTTATTGATGAGAAAAAATGGATGTCAGATTTTTGTTATTCCATATGTAATCCCAAGTGTTCAGTTCCCAGACTCATTCCCCATAGGGTCCCCTTGCATAGGCCACCACCTAGGATGTATGTCTCTTAGATTTGTACAATAATTCGGTGTGAAACTTTTTCTCTGTGTAGACGTTTCTTGTAATAATTCAACCACTACTGTTCTCTCCCCTTGTGCAGGGTGACTGGTCTCGTATCAGCCTGTAGTGGTAGGACCTGTTGGGTCACTCCCAAAGCTCTGCCCTCTGCAATGGCTATGTACAGCACTGTGATGATGTCACCACTATTGGTACACGGTAATAACGGAGTATTTGGTGCACACAGAGGATTATATCCTTTGTGGCCATCGAGGAATATAATACTTAACCAGTTTCCAGTGCCAACAGGGCGTCAATAGATGTCCTCCTGTGATCGTGCTGTTCGCGTGCCCTGTGATCATCGAGTCCTTCAGACTCGGCTGATCACAGAACAAGGTAATCACAGCGGCCCTTTTATTACGTGAACAGCTGTCAGCCAATGACAGCTGATCACAGAAGTAAAACAAGCCAGTTATCGGCTTTTTTTCTCCTCACAGTCAGCGTGAGGAGAATAGAAGAAAGCTAGTAACTTCTGTTACAGGGACATCTGTCTCAATCTGTGCCCGTCAGTGCTCTCAATCACTGCCCATCAGTGTCTCATCATCAGTGTCACCTATCAGTGCTGCCTATCAGTGCCACCTATCAGTGCCCCTTAGTGCTGCCTATCAGTGTTCATTAGTACCACCTCTCAGTGCCCTTCAGTGCCGCCTATCAGAGCCCATCAGTACCACCTATAAGTGTCCATCGGTGCAACCTCATCAGTGCCTCCTCATAAGTACCCACCAGTGCCACCTCACCAGTGCCCATCAGTGCAACTTCATCAGTGCTGCCTCATCAATACCTATCAGTGCCCATCAGTGCAACCTCATTAGGGCACATCAATGAAGGAGAAAATCTACCTGTTTACAAAAAATGATAACAAAGTATGAAAAATGTTTTGTTTTTTCAAAATTTTTGGTCTTTTTATTTTATTTTTATTTTTTTTAAGCAAAAAATAAAAAAAACTAGTGGTGATTAAATACCACCAAAAGAAAGCTCTTATTGTGTGAAAAAAATATAAAATGTTGTTTGGGTACAGTGTTGCATGGCCTCGCAATTGTTATTCAAAGTGCTTCAGGGCTGAAAATTGGCCTGAGCAGGAAGGGGGTATAAATGCCCTGTAAGCAAGTGGTTAAAGTGGTTGTAAAACGTACATATACCCAGTTAAATGAACAGCCTAAGGTGATACCCAGAGATGAAACAAATCCTCCTATATAGGTTTTACTTGTTTATCTGCAGTCTTCTCCTCTCTACACCCCTCCAAAAGGGCAGATAGTGTTAAAAAGAATCTTTCTTCATCTGTCAGGAGCACAGAGACTGCAAATACAGTGTGTGAGAGCTGATTGGAGGAAAAGAACACACCCGCTTCACACACAGAAGAAGTGTTCTGAATAGACAAACTGCGTTCTCATGCCCCCCCCCCCCCGACACAAATTTATCTCATGTGTTGAGAAAAATCATCAGAAATCACTCATGCTGATAACAGATGAACGAAACACCAGAGAGAAACAACACTTAGAGCTTTGGAGAGAGATAAGTAAACACTGCAGAAATACAATATGTGCTTTGCTCAGATTCTATGACTGAGGTTTACAACCACTTTAATCAGTCCTAACCTGTATATCTCTCTGTCTCACTCTCTCTCTCTCATATACAGTGCCTTGCGAAAGTATTCGGCCCCCTTGAACTTTGCGACCTTTTGCCACATTTCAGGCTTCAAACATAAAGATATAAAACTGTAATTTTTTGTGAAGAATCAACAACAAGTGGGACACAATCATGAAGTGGAACGAAATTTATTGGATATTTCAAACTTTGTTAACAAATAAAAAACTGAAAAATTGAGCGTGCAAAATTATTCAGCCCCTTTACTTTCAGTGCAGCAAACTCTCTCCAGAAGTTCAGTGAGGATCTCTGAATGATCCAATGTTGACCTAAATGACTAATGATGATAAATAGAATCCACCTGTGTGTAATCAAGTTTCCGTATAAATGCACCTGCACTGTGATAGTCTCAGAGGTCAGTTTAAAGCGCAGAGAGGATCATGAAGAACAAGGAACACACCAGGCAGGTCCGAGATACTGTTATGGAGAAGTTTAAAGCCGGATTTGGATACAAAAAGATTTCCCAAGCTTTAAACATCCCAAGGAGCACTGTGCAAGCGATAATATTGAAATGGAAGGAGTTTTAGACCACTGCAAATCTACGAAGACCTGGCCGTCCCTCTAAACTTTCAGCTCATACAAGGAGAAGACTGATCAGAGATGCAGCCAAGAGGCCCATGATCACTCTGGATGAACTGCAGAGATCTGCAGCTGAGGTGGGAGACTCTGTCCATAGGTCAACAATCAGTCGTATACTGCACAAATCTGGCCTTTATGAAAGAGTGGCAAGAAGAAAGCCATTTCTTAAAGATATCCATAAAAAGTGTCGTTTAAAGTTTGCCACAAGCCACCTGGGAGACACACCAAACATGTGGAAGAAGGTGCTCTGGTCAGATGAAACCAAAATCTAACTTTTTGGCAACAATGCAAAGCGTTATGTTTGGTGTAAAAGCAACACAGCTCATCACCCTGAACACACCATCCCCACTGTCAAACATGGTGGTGGCAGCATCATGGTTTGGGCCTGCTTTTCTTCAGCAGGGACAGGGAAGATGGTTAAAATTGATGGGAAGATGGATGGAGCCAAATACAGGACCATTCTGGAAGAAAACCTGATGGAGTCTGCAAATGACCTGAGACTGGGACAGAGATTTGTCTTCCAACAAGACAATGATCCCAAACATAAAGCAAAATCTACAATGGAATGGTTCACAGATAAACATATCCAGGTGTTAGAATTGGCCAAGTCAAAGTCCAGACCTGAATCCAATCGAGAATCTGTGGAAAGAACTGAAAACTGCTGTTCACAAACGCTCTCCATCCAACCTCACTGAGCTCGAGCTGTTTGCAAGGAGGAATGGGCAAAAATTTCAGTCTCTCAATGTGCAAAACTGATAGAGACATACCCCAAGCGACTTACAGCTGTAATCGCAGCAAAAAGTGGCGCAACAAAGTATTAACTTAAGGGGGCTGAATAATTTTGCACGCCCAACTTTTCAGTTTTTTATTTGTTAAAAAAGTTTGAAATGTCCAATAAATTTCGTTCCACTTCATGATTGTGTCCCACTTGTTGTTGATTCTTCACAAAAAATTACAGTTTTATATCTTTATGTTTGATGCCTGAGATGTGGCAAAAGGTCGCAAATTTCAAGGGGGCCGAATACTTTCGCAAGGCACTGTATATAAATATGCACAGTATACACACACACAAAGTTTAAGAGAGTGGACAGCACAGCAGGTAAAAATAATTAACCATGCTAGTTAACCACTTTACCACCGGAGGATTTTGCTGTCTTCCGTCCAGGCCACTTTTTGCGATTCGGCACTGTGCGACTTTAACTGACAATTGCGCGGTCGTGCGACGCCGTACCCAAACGAAATTTACGTCCTTTTTTTCCCACACACAGAGCTTTCTTTTGGTGGTATTTGATCACCTGTGCAATTTTTACTTTTTGCGCTATAAACAAAAAAAGAGCGTTTATTTTGAAAAAATAACAATATTTTTCACATTTTTTTATATGAAATTCCCCCCCAAAAAAATGTAAAAATCTAATTTTTTTAAAATTTTTGGCCAATTTGTTTTCTGCTACCTATGTTTAGTAAAAAAAAATCGCAATAAGCGTATTTTGATTGGTTTGCGAAAAAGTTATTGCGTTTACTAACTAAGGGAAAGATTTCTGTCATTTTTGGTGTTTTTTTTTTAACGCGAAAAGGCGGTGATCTCCGATTTTTTTTGCGGGACTGCGACATTGCGGCGGACAGATCGGACCCTTGACTGACATTTTTGACACTTTTGGGGGTACCAGTGACATTTCTACAGTAATCAGTGCTATATATATGCACTGTTACTGTAAAAATGACACTGGCAGGGAAGGGGTTAATTTTATTGGAGAGGGAGGGGTTAATGTATGCCTGGTGCTTACTGACGTGTGGGGGGGGATGTGACTGTGTGACAGAAGGACAGATCGGATGTCCAGCTATGCTGAACACTCCGATCTGTCAGTCCCTGTCACTATGGAGATCCGCCCGCTGTGTTTACACACAGCGGGCGGATCCCCAGACTCGATCCCCGACGATCGGGGCAGAGCAGCGGCGATTGCCGCTGCTCCTCCGCTGGCCCCACTCCCGCTGTGAATGAACACAGCGGGAGCGAGCCTCCGGCGACGCGCGAGCGCCGCCCACAAGGGGCGGAGTCCAGTGACGTAGGTCTACGTCGCTGGACGGGATCGCGGCACTTTGCCGCAGTAGCCTCCATGTGAGAAGAGGTAAAGTGGTTAATAATGCTGGACAAATGTAACGAATGTTTGAAATATATGTACCTTAAGTTCTTCTTTAAAGTCTTTAAGGGCATAGAGGAGGATAAAGAAGAAGGAAGAGTTTACAATCAGGCTGTAAGTGGAAATACAAAAGGTGAAGGTACTTACAATATATTGGGGTCCACAAAAATATATATAAATTGTGAGAGCTAACAGTCGATTAAGGTATAAGGGAGGATACAGAATGCTAAAGATTTTACAATCTATCAGGGTTTAAGGGAGAATCAAGAAGATGTAAAAAAAATGAAAACATGGCTTTTCAGGAGGATGATCCTCCCTGTAAGGGGCGTGGCTGAGGATATGGCGCCGTGAGACAACTCGTGGCGGGGCTCCGTGTGCGCTGGTGAGCGGCCGCTCTGGGGAAAGAAGCCGGCGTTCCCTACAGGACACAGCAGTTGCTCAATCCAGAGGAGTGAGGGGAGAGAACGGGAGTCAGACAGCCTGGTGAGCCAAAGGAGCAACCCGGGATCCGTATCGCCCTGCTGTTAAACACAGAGCCGAATCGATCCCTGGAGGTCCGCAGCGAGCCGTACCTAGTTAGAGGAGAGTCTGATGCCAAGGTGATCAGAAGCAGCCCCAGACATCACTTCGGAACTGTAAGTGAATTTCCTTAAAATAATATTTCTCTAAAAGGGGAAACTGACTCCTGAGAAAACAGCCGAAGCAATACACTGGGTGGACAAAAGCTGTATTCTGGTCTATGAGTGGGGAAGGGGAGAGAGCGGCTGTTAACACGCCGGTGAGACATACAGACATTTCTCAGTACTTTATTCGAACCCCCCCCACACAAGAAGAAAGTGTTTCTTATTCCAAAATGGCACAGACACGCTCGGGGTCGGCTAATATAAATGCCTCAAAAAAAACTGGCAGTAATCAACGGGAACCTGCTGAAATCCCATTAGGGAATCTCAATCAGCAAGGGACGGACAAAAACACGCAGAGAACTGACTCCCCTACCCCCCAAAACTCCCGAACACAGGACAGTTTAAACGTGGAGTTGAAAGACTTATTGGCAGCTATACCCACAAAACAGGACATGTCGGAAATGGCATCCTCAATTGTCCTGGCATTGACACAAGAAATCAATTCTCTTAAAGGACAGATGGATGCAATGTCTAAAAAAATAGAAACGGTGGAAGTGGAGACAAACGCTTTAAATGCTAGAGTGGTTCATATGGAAGACACACATAAAAATTTTGCTAGGCAATTACTGATCTTGAAACTCCAACAAGACGATGGGGAGAACAGAAACAGAAGGAACAATATACGCCTTCGGGGGTTAACGGACGCAGTGCAAGGCCCAGATTTAAAAACTAAAGTAATGGCTATATTAAATATATTCTTAGAAACCACTCAAAATGAGGAGATAGAAATAGACCGAGTTCATCGGGTTAAAGCCCCCAGAAGCATGGGAACAGACTTTCCCCAGGACGTCCTTATAAGGATCCATTACTTTTCAATTAAGGAAAGAATTATGAAAAACGCATGGAGAAAAGGCCCACTTGATTATGAAGGTTCAACAATACGGCTGTTACCGGACCTATCAAGACAGACACTTAGGATGAGAGCAACCTTAAAACCAGTTTTGGAAACCATACAGAACGCTGGGGCCAAATACTATTGGGGCCACCCTTTCCATTTAATTGTGGTTAAAAAAGATAGTTCTTACATTCTACGGTGGCCGGATCAACTACCGGGTCTTTTTACATTTCTCGGAACCCCCCCTGTAGTGGTGCCGGACTGGCTGGAGTTGCAGGGATACAAAGACTCCCTGGGGCTCCATATGCCCGGGAAGGGCCTATAAGAAGGGGCTAACACCCCGAAAGGGGTGAGACCCCACATTGGGCCGTGGAAATGAAGTACACACCGAGGGGGATTCACCCCCGAATAGAGGGACCTAAAATGTTGTGTTTTCTGTTTTTGATTTCCCTTTTTAGCCTAGAGGGAACAGGTAATATGGCTTGGGGAGCAGGAATAGCACGAAACAGACTAGAATTGGGTATTTTGTACCGACCATAAGGGGGGGATAGACCTTTAATTGGCCAGATAAACAATTGGATAATTCCCCCTCAATGAGGGACCATACGTATTGGGCTTAAATCAATCTTTTTAGACATCTTTCGTGCTGTCCTGCTCTTCATAAATAAGTAAAGTCGGAGCGGCTGCTCGCCGGTCCTCAGGGAGCAACGCTTATAGTTTGAAGTGGGAAGACTATTGTATTGGGTTGTTTTTTCCTGTGATTTCTTTTTTATTTTTTTCTTTTGTCTTCTCGCTTCCTATAAATAGTATAGGTCCCACGGAACGACCTTCTCACTCGCCCCGAGAGTAGATAAGTGCATAGTTGCGCTTCGGTCAAGGTTTGACAATTAGGGAAAACAGGAGATTAACAGTGAGGATCGAGCATTGATATATCCCATCCCTCCATTTTTTTTTTTTTTTTTTTTTTTTTTTTTTTTTTTTTTTTTTTCTCTCTCTCTCCCTCCCCTCTTTCCCCCCCCCCCCCCGCCCCCTTATATTGAAAAGGTGGAATAAGTTAAAGTTACTGGGGATTGAGGAGGGGGAGGTAAAATGGCCAGGGCGGGCAGAGCAGGTTTAAAGATGACCTCATTAAATGTAAGGGGTCTATCTACCCCCGAAAAACGCATGCGGGTATTGAATGACATAAGAAAGGGCCATACGCAGGTAGCCTTCTTCCAGGAGACATACTTTAAAACTGATAATATACCTAAACTGTGCAATAGATTTTATCCATGGGCATACCACGCCCCCTCACCAATATCAAAATCAAAAGGGGTCAGTATGGTTATAGCGAAGGAAGTAGACTGGATACACCGGGAATCAAAGATAGATCCACAGGGAAGATACCTTATGATAAAGGGTACAGTGGGACAAAAGGTAATAACACTGATCAATGTATACTTCCCAAATGTGAATCAATTAACATTTTTACAGCAGCTATTACCGATGATCCTTGATTTTCGGGAAGGAATACTGATAATGGGCGGAGACTGGAATTATGTGGCAGAACCCCTACTAGACACTTCACGAGGCTCCTCCCACCTGTCTTATGCAAAACTCAATGGTCTGAGAAAAGAACTTTCTCTTCTCGATTTGATTGATCCGTGGAGGATTATGCATGCAGGTGAAAAGGACTTCTCGTATTTCTCCGCATCGCATAACATGTATTCAAGGTTAGATAGATTCATGATCCCTCAGAGTGAACTGGGAAGGGTTAAAGCTACTGCAATTGGAACGCCTATTATGTCGGACCATGCTCCAGTACACATAGTACTGGATTTGGACTCTGTACCATCAAAACCCCCCACATGGAGATTAAATGAATCCCTCTTACAATCCACGGAAATAAGAACAGAAGTAGAACTTGCTTTGACAAATTACTTCAAAGAAAATAATGGAACGCAGATGTCACCGTCTATGACGTGGGAAGCACATAAATGTGTTATTAGGGGGACGTTAATGATGTTAGGATCACGGCGTAAAAAAGAATATGAAAAGAGAATATCGGAATTGTTGACACAGCTAGGAAAACTTAGTTCAATGCATAAAAAATCATTAGCGCAGGTACATTTGCATGATCTTACTAAAACTAGAGAAGAACTAAATACCCTTCTATATCAAAAAACAATCAGAAGTTTAACACTCATGAGGAGGCAAATATATGAATTCTCCAATAAACCGGGGGCCATGTTGGCAAGGGCGCTACGTGGACCTCAAAAAAAAACAACAATTGCTCAGATACAAACAAAAAAGGGTGAGAAAGTTGTAAGGATAGAAGAAATTGTGAAGGAGTTTGGTAATTTTTACCAATCTCTTTACAATATAAACACAGGGAGAGAAGTAGATAAAGGAGACAGAGATCAAGTTATAAGAGCAAGGGAATATGTGGAATCTTCTGGGATGCCCTCACTAAAGAAAGAACAAATAGAGGCAATGGAAGGAGACATTTCAGAGGAAGAATTAGATTATGCTATAAATCAAAATAAACCCCACAAAGCTCCGGGCCCGGACGGTTTAACCTTACCATACTATAAACAGTTCTGGTCCCAGTTAAAACCCCCCTTATTAGCTCACTTCAATAACATTTCTAAAGGAAATCAGGTCCCTAGAGACAGCCTTCGAGCATACATTTCCTTAATACATAAAGAGGGTAAAGATCCCTCCTTATGTGGAAATTACCGCCCTATTGCGTTATTAAATCTGGACACAAAACTTTTTGCTAAGATCATTGCAAATAGAATTATAACATATATCCCACAGCTAGTACAATTCGACCAAGTGGGATTTATCCCCTCAAGAGAAGCAAGGGACAACACAACCAGAGTAATCGATCTCATATCTTACGCCCAGCGCACACATAGGCCCCTAATGCTCCTATCGGTGGATGCCGAGAAGGCCTTTGACAGGGTGGCCTGGGATTTTATCGAGGCCACCCTGTCACATATTGGGCTGGGAGAGGGAATGAGAACAAATATCATGGCATTGTATTCTGGACCTACAGCTGCAGTGAATGTAAACGGATGGAGATCAGATTTTTTCGAAATCAAAAACGGAACAAGGCAAGGCTGCCCGCTGTCGCCGTTAATCTTCATCCTGACGCTAGAGCCTCTTTTGTGCTTAATCCGCAAAAACACAGAGATCAAGGGGTTACACATGGGGGGAGGGTACCATAAATTAGCGGCCTATGCGGATGACCTAATTTTCTTTACAACAAACCCAGTACAGGAGCTGCCTTTAATTTTAGAAACAATGCAGAAATATGGGAAATTTTCACAATTTAAAGTAAACCTAGCAAAATCAGTGGCAATGAATATTACAATTCCAACGGAGATCTGGAGGGAACTGCAGCCCTCTCTTTCCCTTCAATGGACAACAAAGTCATTTATATATCTAGGAGTGCATATCACACCCCGAACAGAAGATCTATTTGAGGCTAACTTTCCCCCTTTCTTGAGAACACTTAAAAAAGATATTTTGAAATGGCAGACCCTGGCTTTGACGTGGTTTGGTAGAAGCAGCTCTTGGAAGATGAATATACTCCCAAGAGTGCTCTATTTATTACAAGCTCTGCCAATAGAAATTCCAGAATATTTTTTTATGCAAATGAATACCTTGATGAGAACTTTTGTCTGGGCTAATAAAACTCCAAGAATAGGAATAAACATTCTTACCCGGCCTAAAATCCAAGGGGGGATAGGTCTGCCGGATTTGAAACGCTATCACAGGGCAATACATCTTACAAGGGTGCTTGACTGGCATTGCAATGAGAAAGCTAAACAATGGGTAAGCTTGGAAAATGCGTTGACAGAAAACCCAGTTCCCTGGGGCCCTTGGGTACCGATATCTTCTGGCGACCCTATCTTCTCGCACCCGACGATAGGGACTACAATGAAGGTATGCAGAAGTATACAAAAAAAAGTACAGATTGCACCTCCAATATCCCCTATGTTACCATTAGTAGGAAATAGAGAGTTCCTGCCGGGTCATAATAAGGGCATGATCAGAATCCTATCACAGAGAGGGAAAACACGACTGGTAGATATATGGACGCAAGAGAATCCCCCTACGGTGAGAGAGATTATGACCGGGTCAGAGGAAACGATGGATATATTTTCTGCGTTCCAAATTAGACATTATTTGGTGAAATTACAGAAACAGGGATATTCCCCTCGGCCCCTGACATCTTTCGAAACTCTATGTAAAGGAGGTAATACAATTCCACATGCTCTTTCGTTCTTTTACTCCCTTCTGACCAAGGAACAGGACGAACAAGCATTACCCTTTATGGTCAAATGGGAAAGAGAACTAGGAACTAATTTTAACCCGCAACAAATAAAAAAAATATTAGCACTCGCACATAAGGCCTCTATAGCTAATAGATACCAGGAGATTAGTTATAAAATTATGGCGAGATGGTACAGAGTCCCAGTAGTATTGCATAAGATGGACAAAAAAAAAAACCCTGACAATTGTTGGAGATGCGGAGAAACGGGGGGATCAATGCTTCATATCTTCTGGTCTTGTCCCCGGATCAGAGGCTATTGGTCAGAGATAGCGAGAGTGATTAAGGATCTCACTACAATCGAGGTGGGAGAAGATCCGGCTTTATGCCTATTGCACTTGACAAAGTTATCAACTAGGAAATATAGAAATTCCCTGTTGATCCATTTGCTTAATGCGGCCAAGGCGTGCATCCCTGGGGTATGGAGACAAATTACACCTCCATTATTACAAACTTGGTTCGCTAAGGTAAACGAAATATACCGGATGGAGACATTAATAGCAGCACGTAACAGTAGGGAGGAAAAAGCCCGCATCTGCTGGCAGCCCTGGACCATTTATACAGCCTCGGAAGAGTACCTGAGACTGCGAGAAGAGGAGATGGGAAACGGAGGGTAGGGGGGAATGTCGTTTTTCTTCTTTTTTTTTTTTTTTTTTTTTTTTTTTTTTTCTCTCTTTTTGCAGGATGGGATATATCAAGTGTATCAATTATTTTAATTAGGAGAATAGTTATGGAGGATAGGAGATTCAAAGTGTCTGGGGGAATATGAAGGTGGAGTTTTTTTTTTTTTTTTTTTTTTTTTTTTTTTTTTTCCTAAACACTTGGGGTAACTGAATAGTAATATACTGAAGGGGAAGAGATAGTATATTTGATTTATGGTTTTAATATGTAATCACGTTTACGTTCTGTTAGATTTGTATTTTCCACTGGGTGGAATGTGGTAAGGATGAAGTGTATCACTAATAATTGATGTGCAGGGAGGGGGGGTGGAACAAATGGGTAGGTGCTTGTTTGACCTACCCCCCCCCCCCCCCCTTTTTTTTTTTTTTTTTTTTTTTTTTTTTTTTTGCTCACTTTTTGAGCACTAGGGGTAATTAAATAACAAACATATGGAAGAGAAAGAGAGAGCACATTTTGACTTATGGTTTAACATGTAACCACATCTATGTTTTGTTAAGACTTGTAATCTTCACCGGGTGGATTGCGTTTTGAAAGTAGAGTATCACTACTCACTGAAGTGAAGGGGAGAAAGAACAAAGGGGTAGGATTTTGTTCAATCCTACCCCTTTTTTTTTTTTTTTTTTTTTTTTTTTTTTTTTTCTTTTTTTTTCTCTTCTCTCTCCCCCTCTCTCTCTCCCCCACTTCTGTAGAAACTTGGGAGAATCTCCTTTAGGGATTTATATGTTGATCAGAATGGACATTTATGCAGTAAGCTTTCTGAATATTATGAACATCAGATATTGTTTGTATGTGAACGTGTTGTGTGGAAAAATTAATAAAATATTGGAATTAAAAAAAAAAAATGAAAACATGTTAATATCACCAATATGAATAAAAAAACACTGTGAATAACTGAGAATAATGAAAACAAAAACTACAGTAAATGAATGTGTTCAAAGTCCACAAAAAGTCCATAACCAGTGTTCATTCTGCAGATAGGAGACATAAATCCTCCACTGGATCCCCCAGGGTGCTCTCACCTGGCAGGTTTATTCTCACTACAAAGGTCAAAACTCGCATGACGGGTAAAATTCACCATTCAGCCGGATGGATTCAATCAATGTGCAGCGACTCAGTCAGGTTGTTAGTCCCCAACAGCTTCTCTTACTGCTCAGTGGCTCATATAAACTCTAGATTTCAAGCTCAATAAAGCAGAAAAACTCCCATAGTGCTCACTGATAAAATCTATTTTATTAAGTATAAAACTATATACACTCACATAAATGGTTAAAATACGTGCCTATTTTAACCATTTATGTGAGTGCATTTATTTATTTTTACTTAATAAAATAGGTTTTAGGGACTCTGCATGACATTCATTTACTGTGTGGCGGGGGGATGTAATGTGGAGATTAAGGAGAGCTTTGCCCAATTTACTTGGGAAAGAAGTAGCACAAATACTGACCCCCAGACATGGGGACATAAGCTGAACATAACCCAAACTCTCCACATGTTTGCCTAAGTACTGGAGGTGTGGAACAGTCTGGTGACCTTAACCACTTGCCAACCGCCGCAAGTACATACACTGCGGCGGTCAGCCCCGGCCAGGCAAAGTGACGTATGGGTACGTCACTAGCCTGTGAGCCAATAGCGGGTAAGCACGCGCCCCCCGAGGCGCGCTCCCGCACCGGCTCGTTCCCTAACAAGTCCGCGCGTGTGACCGGCGGACCCGATGTCCGCCGGTCACTCGCAATCGTCCGCCGTGAAGGGAGAAAGGCAGGCGGCTAATGTAAACAAAGCCGCCTGTCATTCTTCCCTGTGTAACAGCAGTGATCTAACGGTCCTGCTATGTACGATTGTAGATCTCTGCTGTTACATGAAAAGCTACATCCCTGCACAGTAAGAATCACGCCCCTAGGGACACACTTAACCCCTCCTTCCCCAATAAAGTTAACCCCTTCCCTGCCAGTGTCATTTTTACAGTAACAGTGCATATGTATAGCACTGATTACTGTAGTAATGTCACTGGTACCCCCAAAAGTGTCAAAAATGTCAGTCAAGGGTTCGATCTGTCCGCCGCAATGTCGCAGTCCCGCAAAAAAAATTTCAGATCGCCGCCATTACTCGTTAAAAAAAAACAACAAAAATTACAAAAATCTTTTCCTTAGTTAGTAAACGCAATAACTTTTGCGCAAACCAATCAAAATACGCTTTTTGCGATTTTTTTTACCAAACATATGTAGCAGAAAACATATTGGCCAAAAATGTTAAAAAATTTATATTTTTACATTTTTTGGGGGGAATTTCATATAAAAAATGTGAAAAATATTGTTATTTTTGCAAAATTTACGCTCTTTTTTGTTTATAGCGCATGATCAAAAAATCGCACAGGTGATCAAATACCACCAAAAGAAAGCTCTGTTTGGGGGAAAAAAATGACGTCAAATTCGTTTAGGTACAGCGTTGCACGACCGCGCAATTGTCCGTTAAAATCACGCAGTGCCGAATCGCGAAATAGGGCCTGGTCAGGAAGGGGGTAAAATCTTCCGGGGCTTAAGTGGTTAAAGTGATTGTAAAGCTTTCATTTTTTTTTTTTTTTCATGAAAACAATAAACATGTTATACTTACCTGCTCTGCACAGTGGTTTTGCACAGAGTAGCCCTGATTCCTCCTTTTCTCGGGTACCACGCCGACACTCCTGGCCACTCCCCCCTGTCGGTTGCCCCCACAGCAAGCAGCTTGCTATGGGGGCATCCCAAACTGCTGCCCTGTGTGTCCATTCACACACGGAGCCGCAGTTTAGCCCCGTCCCTTCCATCTCCTGATTGGTTTACTGGCTGTGATTGCCAACAGCCAATCAGGAATGCAAGTCCCCGAGAGGCAAGGCTCTCGTTGACATCGCTGGACCAAGAGGGGGCTCGGGTGAGTATTAGGGGGGGCTGGGGGGCTGCTGCACACAGAAGGTTTTTTACCTTCATGCATTCATTCTGTAGTTAGAAAACATATTGTGTAACATTTTGTATCATTCTGTTATCTTTGTGTTAGGATGCGGCAGAAATGTCTCTTCTGCAATAAACATCCTGTCTGCTTGTAAATTTTATAATGTTGCCTTTAGTTCCACTTTAATTACTCCCATGTAAACAAAATCAGAGCCCGGGTAATATCGCAACTCAGGGTATATTTATTCATGCTGAAATTATTAAATTGTGTGCTGCTAATCTTCATTTAAATAAAATTGTATCAAAAACATGATTCTAGTGCCTTTAGAAAAGGGACAAATTGCATGATAACATTTACGGTAGTTTAATCCTTCAATTCTAACTATAAAACTTGAGGGGCGTGGCTTGGCGCGCAGATGGCATGGACGCTTAGAGAAGGAGCTCCGGGAGATCACCCGCTTCACGGCCGCATTTGAAGCTATCAGTGAACCTAAAATGGGAAGACCCTCTAAGCCTTCTACCAGCACAAAGCCACAGCGCCCTTCTGGCTCTTCCTCTCAGCGGAATATACTGGATATCTTCCAAACTAAGTAGACCCGCAGAAACACCATATCTGCAGGCAAGATGGCGACGGCGCGCCATGAGGAGGACTCGGGAGATGAATCACTAGCTCCGTCGGAGGAACTGGTAAGAGACATTGACCGCTCCGAGACTCCACTTACCCTTACCGAGATGACACACATCGCTGCAGATCTTAAGAGATCGTTTACCTCAGCTATCACCGATCTGCGATCAGACCTCCTAGCCCTGTCTGAGCAAATGGCGGCTCATAAGAAGATAGGAGTGCAAAGGGACAGAGCCATATCCAGATTAGAGCAGGTCACTGATTCGCACTCTACCCACCTAATTACTCTTAACAGACACCTTGAGGACCTCGATAACAGAGGTAGAAGACATAACATACGGGTCCGGGGATTACCCGAAAGTGTCAATGCTGAGCAAATAAGACCGGCCCTACAGTCTATCTTCAATAACTTGCTAGAAAGGCCAGAGGACGCAGCCATTGAGCTAGACAGAGCTCACAGAGCCCTTAAACCTAGATCTGCTGACAATGCCCCACCAAGGGATGTTATTTGTTGTGTTACCAGTTACACCCTAAAAGAAGAGATCCTCAGGAAGGCGAGACAAAATTAACTTATCACGTTTAATGAGGAGACCATCTTCCTCTACCAAGATCTGTCACCGATCACTCTTAATAATAGGAGAGCCCTGCGCCCGCTCCTGAGTGCTCTTAAGGAAAAGGATATAATTTATCGTTGGCGCTTTCCATTTGCCTTACAAGCCACCTTTAAAGGTAGACAATATACCTTAAAGATGCCTAATGAGCTTGCGGAGTTCTGCCACAATTTACAGATTCAGACTGTCGAGGTACCGGAATGGTACGCAGAATTCAAATTACCTGCACCAGCTCTAAGAGATGCACTATCACCTGAGAAGATGACCACCCCTAAATCCACTCGTAAAAAGGACAGACAAAATAGACAGCATGGCAACAACCCGAGCTTTTCTTCTCCTAAATCCAAACAACCCAGATACAGGGATGATCAGGAGGACTTTTGATGTGGCTCTGGAGACCTTTTCACCGTGATGATACTCCTCCAGAGCACTCCTTTCACCTCATTTTACATTTACATGTTTTTTTGATGCCAAAGATGACCCAGCCAGAGGTCTCACTCTGTTTTCTTCCTACAGTGCCTATTTTACGTTGCAGGGAACTTAGACGCTACGTTCTCTGCCTAAGGAGATATGCGAGACCAACCCGCCCCTTGCGCGGTCTCCTAAAGAGCAGACTTGGCACTTTAGGGTGACTAAGACGCTAATTGATCCAAGGGTCACCAAGCAATCACCCAAAGGTTCGCCCTCAGAATGTCACGGACCACCAGAGTCTAACCAAGCCTCTTAGTTGTTTGTACTCTCTCATAGTTTTTCCACATGTTACCGACAGAACTTAGCAGTTCGTTTGGATCTGTTCCACATGAGAAGAGTACTCGCATAAGAACTCATGCAATCTAATATAGAATTTAGCTGGTTCACCATGCTTTTGTCAGAACTTACTTCTTTACTACAAAGTTCACTTTTTATTGTTATGGGCATGTGCAAGGTTCATGAAAAGTTTTAATATTGTTCTCATCATACAGGCATGTTGAACTGCTCATTGCCTTTCTCAACATTTGCGGCCGTGAGCGGGATAACATCCGTGCCTTATGTTGGTGTACTTACAGTGGTTCCCCTAAATAATCGTTGATCGGTTACCTGGTATATGTTCATATCCATAGGTGTGACGTATGCCATACTTGGGACCTACTGAGGTTTGTATAGTACACCCTCCTTGTTATTGCCACCTCCCACTAACCCCCCCCCCCCTTTTTTGTGGTTTTGAACTACTTAACCATTGACACAGTTGATCAAAGGTTGTGTTAATATAACTACCTGACTTTTACAAACCTCCCCCTACCCCCTTTTCCTTAATCTCCTACACCTCCTTTTTTTTTTTTTTTTTTTTTTACTTATCTGCTTACCAAGCTTGGTCATATCCCTATTTACGTCATGGCCTACTCCACCTCTTTGGGCAAAGACCCCCTGCTGATCTCGCATAACATTAGAGGTCTAAATATCCCAGAAAAGAGGGCACAAGTCGTGAGAGAGCTCAGGAAAATTCGTCCTAAAATTGTGTTCTTACAAGAGACACATTTTAAATCCAACAACATTCCTACCATCACAAATAACTACTTCACCAAAGCCTTCCACGCCACTAATCCCTTGGCTAAAACCAAAGGAGTTTCGATCCTGCTGAGTAAAGATGCAAATTTCTTGATAACGGATCACCTGGCAGATCCAGATGGTCGCTACTTGTTCCTGATGGGGTCATGGGCAGGCAAGCCTATACATTTGCTAATGTATATTTTCCTAACAAGTCTCATGTTTCCTTTTGTAACAGGCTGACTGATGAGCTGAAGGGGTTTGCCTCGGGGTGTGTGATCTTGGGCGGGGATTTTAATGTTCCATTGAATCCCCTCCAGGACACATCAGATGGCAAAACGGCAATTGCTTACAAGGTCCTTAAAAGAATCAAGCAGGCATTGAGATCCCTTTTGATGGTGGACGCTTGGAGAATTCTCAACCCCTCAGGTAAGGATTTCACTTGCTTCTCCCCCCCCACACAACAAATACTCGCGTATTGACTATATCTTTATCACCCAAAAAGATCTACCGGTCCTGCAAGACGCTCACATAGGCACCCAGACCTTATCTGACCATGCGCCTACCTCACTACACATGAATCTAGTTGAAAAACAGGATAAAACTTACAACTGGAGACTCAATCCCGCACTACTATTAGACCCAGAGATCTTTACTGACATTTCAAATACAATCAAAACATTTTTTGAAACAAACCCACCTGAGTTAACCTCACATATCCTTACATGGGAAACACATAAATGTGTGGTTAGGGGAGAACTAATCAAATGGGGAGCCAGAAAAAAAAGGGAAAAGCTTAAAAGAATTGCCGATCTGTCCTCCACTATTGATGGTCTCGAAGCCTCTCATAAACAATCCCTGGCCTCAATTAGCCTGTCGAAACTTAACGATGCAAGAAGGGAATTACGCAACCTTCTTGACGCAGATTACAAAAGGGCCCTCTTTTTCAGGAAAAGAGTTTACTATGAGAAGGGAGACAAGAGTGGCAAGTTGCTTGCCAGAGCTCTGAAAGAGGCCAAACTGGTGGAGAACATTTTCGGCATTAAAAATGAGAAAGGTGAAGTAGAACACGATACTCGCTCCATAGCGGACATTTTCCACAAATTCTACTCCAAACTCTACAACCTACCAGCACAGCACAGACCTGCCCACATTCCTCATGATAAACCGACTACCATTTTGGAATTCCTATCAAATAGCAAGCTGCCACATATCTCCGAATCGGAAGCTCAATCACTTGATAGATCCATAGAAACACAAGAATTATTATGTGCCATCAAAAGTTTAATACCAGGGAAGAGCCCGGGCCCTGATGGTCTAACGTCCCAGTACTTTAAATCCTTCAAAGACCTACTTCTGGTACCCTTGTGTAACACCTTTAACTCCCTTTCCGTACAACAGGACATACCTCCCTCCTTTCTCGGGGCTCATATAGCTGTGATCCCCAAGAGGGACAAGGACCCATTTGACTGCTCTAATTACAGGCCAATTTCGCTGTTGAACAGCGACGTGAAACTGTTTGCAAAGATCATAGCGAACAGGCTCCGCCCCTTGTTGACAAAAATTATTGGCCCAGAACATGTGGGATTTATGCCGGGCAGGGAGGCGAGGGACAATATTTCCAAAGCTCTCAACCTCATTTTCAAAGCACAACAGGGACACGTCAAGGGCCTTCTCCTCTCGACAGACGCGGAGAAGGCCTTTGACCGGGTATCTTGGGACTATATGCTTTCGGTATGTTCCCATATAGGACTTGGACCAAACATGCTCAACAGAATTACCTCGTTATACCACCACCCCACTGCCAAAATTAAAGTAAATGGTTCGCTATCGGAAGACATCCACATTAAAAATGGCACACGCCAGGGCTGCCCCCTTTCCCCTCTCCTTTTTATAATTTCCTTGGAACCCTTAATCAGAACAGTCAACTCCAATAGTTCTATACATGGCTTCAAATTATATGATAAGGAATACAAAATTGCCGCTTATGCTGATGACCTACTACTCTTTTTGTCCAACCCACACATATCCATTCCAAATTTGCTATTAGACTTTAAGACATTTGCGTTTATATCCAATTTCAAGATAAATTATACTAAATCTGAAGCCATGAATATTTCTCTGCCAACTAAGGACAAAGACAGAGCACAAAAAAATTGCAAGTTCCGCTGGGTCCACGATTCGCTTAAATATTTGGGCATATCAAGGGCGTAACTACAGGGGTTGCAGGGGTTGCAATCGCTACCGGGCCCCATGCTCCAGGGGGCCCGGTAGAAAACCAGTGGGTGAACTTCCAGGATCGCAAAGGTCACACTTGCAACCGAACCCTGGCATTGCACCACTGTGGGGAGGCCCCAAGATTGCAGGAAGGGGGCCCACAAGATTGCAGGAAGGGGGCCCACTGCAGAACTTGTGAAAGAATCCTGCTGCGGGACCGTAATAAAAGGCCATGCAACGAGTGTAAAGAGCCCCAGGATTAGTGGGAAGAGCCCTGGGCTTGAAGGTAAGGGCCCCAGCCAGGGGTCTGGGGGGCCCTTCATGGTTTCTTGCATCAGGGCCCTGAAGGTTCTAGTTACGCCTCTGGGGCATATGGTTGACCCCACAGTGGAAAGACTTATACAAACAAAATTATGTCCCGTTACTAAACAAAATTAACTTGGATCTCAAGAGATGGAATGTGAAAAATTTCTCCTGGTTTGGAAGGGCGGCCATTATAAAAATGGTTATCCTTCCCAGACTCCTATACTGCATGAGTGCTCTCCCAATTAAACTTCCTCTCCTTTTCTTCAAAAAGCTTCAGCAACTTCAAAGGTCCTTCATCTGGTCACACCAAAAACCTAGGATAAAATTTCAACTTATCACCCGCTCAAAAAACTCTGGTGGCATGGGCCTACCAGACTTCAAGCGATACTACTACGCAATCATACTCAGCAGGGTCATAGATTGCAACTGTCATGCTGATGATAAGGACTGGGTCAATTTAGAGCACTCACACGCAGACCTACCCCTTTCCCTTTCACCTTGGATTACCAAATCCTTCTACTCGGACACAATGACTGGTCATCCACTCATCTCCAACACCCTGGAAATTTTTCATAAATTGGCAAAACAATTTGACTTAGCTAATGTCCCTGGCCCACTATCCCCCATTTTCAAAAACCCTGAATTCCAACCAGGCCTATCCTCATCCCACCCGTTAAAGACGACGAATAACAAACCCTTACGGATAAAACACTGTCTGACAAATTCCAAAATTATCACTAAATCCGACTTACAACTTGTCTGTAATAACACCAATATCCCATTCTGGACCTACTTACAGATACACAATTTCCTTACCACACATAAAAAAAAAAAAAACAACTTTCACAAGAACTCACTGCCCTCGAAAAGATTTGCTTAGCAGGTAATCCTATTAGAAAGACCACATCTCTTGCATACTCCTGGCTGCAAGCTAAACATGATGAATCTCCGGATAATTTCAAGAAGCGCTGGGAATCCGAGCTAAGCTTGACAATTTCTGATGAACAATGGAACACAGCCTGTGTCCTAGCACACAAATGTTCCATTAGTACAAAAATGCAGGAATCCTCCTATAAATTACTCACGCACTGGTATGCTACGCCAGACAAACTACAAAAATGGTTCCCTCAGACAAGTGACATATGTTGGAGATGTGGTCAAGAAAAGGGAACATTACTACACATCTGGTGGGCCTGCCCATTAATAGCTGACTACTGGTCACAAGTTTGCAATCTAATACAAGAAATCTCAGGTGCTCAGACTCAAAACGACCCCGCTCGCTGTCTCCTCAATGTCCATTCACACACTGTCTCACAATATAGGAACACCCTGACAAGACACCTTCTGAATGCGGCGAAAATCCTAATTCCTAGGAAATGGAAGTCACAAGTTGTTCCTACCATAAAAGAATGGTTAGTGGAAATCGGGAGAGTCCATGAAATGGAAAAAACCCTTACCATGTCAGACGATAGCCTTGCCAAATTCAGAAACGTCTGGGCCAATTGGCAGATGTTTACTCTATCCAACCATTACTCGGAGTTAATGCCTGCTTGATTCTTGACTCATGTGTCACTCTTTACCTGAGTAGCCTATTATGACTATATTGATGTTATCTATGGTATGTAGAATTTTATCTTTGAATCTTTGACAAGTATGCACAAAGAGCAATATCCTATTGGGAGTTATTTTACCGTTCAGTATTTATTTATTTATTTATTTTTTCCTTCTCTCCTCGCCCTCCTCCCCCTCCCCCTTCACCCATTCACACTATCCACTAGCATCTTCTATTGCTCACTTTATTCTACTCAAGTCAACTTATTGGAAACAGTTTTAACATTATGACTTCATTGGTCACGAGGTTCCGGTCGAGGTCTTCTCTATTCCTTATATTCAAGACCGAGGTCTCATAGAATTTTTTTTTTTTTTCTCGCTTACATTTTATTATCTTCAACGTTAAATGTAATGTATCTGAATTGGCTATTTTTATTGCCTTGTTCTTGAATGATTAACACCTCAAAACTGTATTTCATTGTACCATTTGACAATGTGCTTGTTCACCATTTATTCGTCCCTCTCTCCTAGCGGGACTGAAATGCTTTTGTTTTATACTATGTTTGTTTTACCTCAATAAAACCGAATTGTTTAAAAAAAAAAAAAAAAAACTTGAACGTAAAATTTTAGTTAACCCTTGTTATT
This sequence comes from Pelophylax lessonae, assembly GCF_965119305.1. NCBI lineage: Eukaryota > Metazoa > Chordata > Amphibia > Anura > Ranidae > Pelophylax > Pelophylax lessonae. The sequence continues at coordinate 423,412,852 of NC_138771.1, forward strand.
TTTTTAAATTATTTAATTTACTCCTTTAGTTTTTTTTACATTTTGAAATGCTTTTTAGTTTTTGTACCATTAAAATAAAGAGCTTTGGTGGGAGGAGGGACACACTTGGCCTTGGGTGCCAGAGAACCTTCTCTCATAACAGATTATATGCCTAAAGAATAGCAAAACAACAAAAACACATTAGCTTCATTTACGGGTGTCTTCCCTCCCACAGACTTTCCGTATGTTTCTAAGATCCACAGCTTTACAGGAAATTGTTTGCACACCTTAACAATACAGATAGATTCAATTACCACTCTACCTGTAAAGGTAATTACATCTTTTGAAAGGTTGAACTTTTCAGTAAAACAAAATAGAAACTAGAGTGTCCATGTTACATTTGTATTGCAGTGAAGAAAGTATGCTAGACTTGGACGGCATGTTTGCCAAGTGATTCCTTTAGATACAGGCACATATGATCTATGGCTGATTCAGTCACGGCGCACACTGGTGCGATGCGTGAAATCCTGCTGGTTCCCGCATTGCACCAGAATCGCACAGTGGTTCAGACTGAGGTCTGCGAATCGCTGGGGGTGTGAATTTACAGTTAATGACATCCCCAGATTGGTTCGCAGATCGCAGTGTGAACTGTGAAATGGTGCAGGAATCAGATCACATAGGTGTGAACACCCATGTGATTCGATTCCAGTGCGAACCAAAAAAGGGCCCTGCACCATTTTAGTGCGAATCCAATGCGATTTCAGCCATACAGTTTGTATGGCTGAAATCGCATCGCACAGACATGACATGTGATCTGCACAGCAATGCGATGCAAATCACAGGCGATGTTACATAGTAGTTAAAGTTGAATAAAGACAATAGTCCATCCAGTTCAACCTGTGTAGATGTGTGTGGCCATAATCATTTCACATACCCCTGAATGTTTTGATCCTTGAGATGTACGTCCAAGAGTCTTTTAAAAGTAGTCATACTCCCCGCAGTTACTACCATTTGTGGTAGAGAATTCCAGTGTCTTGTAGCCCTTACTGTAAAGAACCCCCTGCATAGCCTTTGGTTAAAACGCTTCTCCTCTAATTGCATTGTATGGCCTTGTGTCCTCATGCATTCCTTGCGACTGAATAGTTTTTTTTCTATGTTGAGATCACCGTTGAGGTATTTGTAAATCACTATCATGTCCCCTCTCAGGCGTCTCCTCTCCAAGGAGAATAAATCAAGTGCTTGTAAGCGCTCTTCATAATTAAGGTCCTCCAATCCCCTAATTAGTTTAGTTGCCCTTCTCTGGACTCTCTCCAGCTCCAACACATCCCTCCTGAGGACTGGCAACCAGAACTGGATAGAATACTCCACATGCGGTTGGACCAGTGTTTTATAAAGTGGTAGGATTATACTTTTATCCTGGAATACATCCCCTTCCTTATGCATGCTAATATTCTGCCGCTTTGGCAGCTGCAGCTTGACATTACATGCTATTGCTTAATCTATCTTCTACTAAGACTCCCAGATCTTTCTCCATTCTTGATTCCCCCAAGGTTCCCCCCCTAAAGTGTATTGTGCTTTTTATGTTTTTAGTCCCCAAGTGCAATACCTTACACTTCTCCACATTAAACCTCATTTGCCATGTAGTTGCCTGACTCTGTTATTTTGTTTAGTATCAAAGAAAAGAAATCCCCTCAGGGGTGGGACTTTAACGGCAAGAACCAGGACTTGAGTATGTTACGTATAAATTTATTAAACAATTGTGAAACACAAAAAAGACAGTGACATAGAACAATAGTGTGTCATAAAAACATGGCCATAGATACGTCTCTGATGCAGAGGATGTCTGAGATGTCTGGACAGGACCAGACGCGTTTCGGTCAGTTTGCCTTTCTCAATGGTCCGACAATTGAGAAAGGCAAACTGACCGAAACGCGTCTGGTCCTGTCCAGACATCTCAGACATCCTCTGCATCAGAGACGTATCTATGGCCATGTTTTTATGACACACTATTGTTCTATGTCACTGTCTTTTTTGTGTTTCAGAATTGTTTAATAAATTTATACGCAACATACTCAAGTCCTGGTTCTTGCCGTTAAAGTCCCACCCCTGAGGGGATTTCTTTTCTTTGATACTATTCAACAGGGATGTTGGCAATATCCAGGTCAAACACAGATTCCGAATAACTTTTTTTGTTATTTTGTTTAGGTCATCCTGTAAGATTTCTTCCTCATGATGTGAAGTTATTGCCCTGCTTAATTTTGTGTCATCTGCAAAAACTGAGATCGAGCTAGCAGAGGTGGGGGACTCGAGTCACATGACTTGACTTAAGTTAGACTTACCGTAAGTCACCAGTTTCAGGACTGGAGACTTGCTTGACTAAAATTAATAAAAGACTCGACCTGACTTTGACTTGGTATTTATGATTTGAGACGTGACTTTGACTTGAGACATATGACTCGAAATTACTTTACTTTTTTAAGTTATTAAATATTTGCATTTTCTCAAGATGTGTTAAAGCAAAATGAATGTGCCTGTTATGTTTCTGACACCACAGTCACTTAAAACACCTCAGTGTGTTCTGATTTTTAGGACACTGGCTGTTTAACAATGGAAATACTTAACATGTTTTTAGTGACTGTGGTGTTGAAACATGAGCGGACGAAGGATTTTGAGCTGTTTGGGCATTCAAAGTGTTTCTTTAATATGCCAAGAAAAAAAGCACTAAGCAGTTTTGTTAATGTTGAAAATAAAACAAAACCTTTCCTGACCACTGACTTTTAACTGATTTAAAGGTGAAAGGGTAGATCAGTATTTTGACTTGATTTGTGACTTGACCAAAATAAATGACTTGACTTGACTTGCTTGACTTCTAGCAGGGACTCGACTTGACTTGCTTGCTTTTCACCACAGTAACTTGGGACTTGCTTGAGACTTGAAGGGTAAGACTTGAGACTTGCTTGTGACTTGCACATGTGTGACTTACTCCCATGTCTGCGAGCTAGCGATCCCGTCCTCAATGCTATTTATGAATAAATTGAACAAAATTGGTCCCAGGACTGATGTCTGGCATCGCACTAGTGTGAACCGGCATAAAAGGTAGGCAAGCACTGATTCATAGTAGTAAAGAGGAACACAAGCTTTAACACCTCTGGTCCCACTTGTTGCCATAATGACAAGGATACATAAAGGTGCTCCTTGAAAAAGGGTTGTTTGAACAATCCAAAGTGGGACCTCATTTCCCACACGACTGTAATGCTATTGGTAAAGGTTATGTACTTTTTCACATTGTTTTTGTCCAATTCTATGTTGAAGCCCAGATGTATATTGGGCCACATTGTTGCATACTGCATCTATTATGTAATATGAATATACTAGTGATTTCCTTCAGGAATACTTTTTTGACTTTGATGTAGATTGTGCATTACTTCATTACTAAGTTTGGATGCATAAAGTAACGAGGTGCAAATATTGCAGTGCCTCATAATATATAATATACAGCAGTCCAGAGTAAGCAATATACAGCACAGCATACATAGTGCTAAAGAAGAGTATGTAACATACACCACAGCATAAAGAAGAGATCAGGACCCCTTATATTAGTGGCCAGTGGTGAAGTACATTACCCAAAACATCAGAGTAAAGGCCCATACACAGGATAAGAAAATCTGAAGTAAAATTTCGTCCAACATACGATCTGCCAAATTTCTGATCGTTAGAATGGTGCTTTCGACAGCCGATTACGAATTTTCGTACGACAAACACTGGATGTGCAGGCTATAAAATTTATATCATATGTTAAAACAACATCCGATTTTTGTTTAATTAGTACAGTTTTTGTACAAAAAAAATCGTAAGAGCAAGACTACGCATGCCCGGAAACGAAAGAATACATACAAAACAATTCCACACATGACGTCACTTCTGAAGTGGAATTCTGTCATACGAGAATTTTCCTATGAAAGTAACCTCTTCACTTTCCATATGAGACTAGCATGCAACAAAAAACGGATGAAAATTTGTTCGATAACCTGATCGTGTGTACAAAACACTTGCTCTCACGTCTGATAGATTTCACTGGTAATCTGAATTGCCCAGGTTTGTGAACAGTGCACTTAGCTCATCTTACTTTTTTTGGAATCTTTTTTTCATTTTGGTTTTTATCACTATTAATTATTGATTTTGTGTCTGTAAACAGGTTTCTGGTTGTCAATTAATTCTTGTGCTTATCTTGTTGCAATTGCAATATGCAAATCTGATTTTCAGTACAACTAATTTATTTCTTTATGAAAACATGGAACAGTTTATATGTTCAAATGTGAAGGAATCTGTTTATATAGGATTACCTATAGCGCTTGCTTGAATAAATGATAATAACACAGTCCTACCACTGTTAAAGTTGAAACTTAATAAAGTGCATATAAAACCCTGTGATCTATTGCAAGTGGTATATTAAATTGGTACACTTCACATATAAATATGAAAAATTGAAATAAGTTAATAAAACATAAAAATGGAAAAGACTTTTACAAGTTCATATATATAGTGCATGGGGCATATAATTACTCTCATAAAAATCATGTGCAGAAAGTTCAGGTGTATAAAATTATTAATAATGTGACTTCTAAGGCTCCGTTCACATGTAGGCGTTTTGGGGCATTTTGGTGGAGTTTTTCTGCTCTAGGATCAGCTCTCAAAACGCCCAACAAGACAAATCCTATTCATTTCAATGGCCCCTGTTCACATCTGAGCGTCTTGACGCTGTGAGCAAATGCCCAACGCTCAAAAAAGTACTTGAGCTTCTTTTTGGGCAGATTACAGGCGTTTTCCATTGGTCTCTATTCAATCTAAAAACGCCTGCACAAAAAACGCCTGTAAAATCGAGGTAAAATCGCGGTAAAAATCGCGGTAAAAACGCATGAAACCGCTACGCTCAGGTGTGAATGTAGCCTTAGTGATGAAAGTTCAAAAGTAAAGTGCACAGTGAATAATGCTTGGTGCTGCTGTAATAGGTTTTCCACTCTGTCCCTGGTGTCACTCCTTGTGCTCCACCGTGACAAGATAGAAGAAATTCACACTCACCGGATCATAAGGGTCCTATGTGCCTTACGGCACTAAGACCACTCAAGCTTTTGTGACCCCCAGGGCCAAGGTACGTTCCCTCCAGATAGGCACCTTTCTCCTACAGCAACGCTCCTCCTGTCATAAACCTAGAGTCAGGGATGTATGAAAGAAAAGGAAGGTCCAGATAGTGCAGTACCGTTTTTCAACAAATATGTTTATTGCACAATATCCAGATAAGCCATTACAGGGTCCAAATGTAGAAAAAACCAATTAAAACGAGAAAAAATGAATAAAAACACCGTCACTAGTGTGAGCTGCGGTGTGGAAAGCGGTACTTTCGGTTTGCGTTCCACCGCGCTCATGTGATGTCACGACGTGGAATGCGATTTTTATTTTTTGTGCTTTAAACAAAAAAAGAATGACAATTTTGAAAAAATAACAATATTTAATAACATTATGAAATTCTCAAAAAAAAAATGTAAAAATCAAAATTTTTTAACATTTTAGGTCAATTTGTTTTCTGCTACATATTTTTGGTAAAAAAATTGCAATAAGCGTATTTTGATTGGTTTGCGCAAAAGTTATTGCGTTTACTAACTACGGGATAGATTTATGTCATTTTTATTGTTTTTTTTTTAACTAGTTATGGCGGAGATCTGCAATTTTTTTTGCGGGACTGTGACATTGTGGCGGACAGATCAGACCCCTAACTGACATTTTTGACACTTTTGGGGGTACCAGTGACATTACTACAGTAATCAGTGCTATAAATATGCACTGTTACTATAAAAATGACACTGGCAGGGAAGGGGTTAACTTTATTGGTGATTAAGGGGTTAAGTGTGTCCCTAGGGGCGTAATTCTAACTGTTAGGGGGCGTGGCTAGTGAAGTAATCACAGAGACATACGATCCTACACAGCAGGATGGCATAGCCTCTGTCATTACTTCAGGGAGAATGACAGATGGCTATGTTTACATCAGCCGTCTGTCTTTCTCCCACTCCTGAGGGAGATCGCGAGTGGCCGGCGGACATTGGAGCCACCGGTCACACGCGCAGGCTAGGCAGGGAACGAGTGTGGGGGGGCTGACTGCCACAGTATACAGTCGCGCGGCGGTTGGCAAGTGCAAACCAACGTAGGTAAATGTCAGTCGTGCGCCTGCAGCTAGGGGGCAAGCGCCCACCCCCACTCGGCAGCGGGGACTCCGAGGCACGGGGCTGGTGGCTCCGATTGCCACCAGCCATCCGCGATCGCTCCCTGCTGAGAGAGAAGAATGGTCAGCTATTGTAAACACAGCTGACCATTCTTCTCTCTGGAATGATGACAGAGTGCCTGTGATCCTATATAGGTACACAGGTCTCTGTGATCATTTCACAAGCCCAACCCCCATACAGTTAGAAACACTCCCCTAGGCTTACATTTAACCCCTTATCACCCACTGTGTTAACCCCTTCCCTGCCAATGTCATTATTACAGTGCATATTGTTAGCACTGATTACTGTAGTAATGTCACTGGTCCCCCCAAAAGTGTCAGAAAGGGGTCCGATCTGTCCGCTGCAATGTCGCAGTTCCACTAAAAAACGCAGATCGCCGCCATTACTGGTAAAAAAAAAAAACAATAAAAATGACATAAATCTTTCCTGTAGTTAGTAGACGTGATAACTTTTGCGCAAACCAATCAAAATACGCTTATTGCAGAGAACAAATTGGACTAAAATGTTAAAACATTTTGATTTTTAAAATTTTTTTGGGGAATATTATATAGCAGAATGTAAAAAATGTTACTCTTTTTTTTGTTTATAGCGCAAAAAATAAAAATTGCAGAGGTGATCAAATACCATCAAAAGAAAGCTCTATTTGTGGGAAAAAAAGGACATCAATTTTATTTAGGTACAACATTGCAGGACCGCGCAATTGTCCGTTAAAGTAACGCAGTGCCAAATCGCAAAAAAGTGGTCTGGTCATTAACCACTTGCCGACCTCTCACATTGAGCGTACTGCGGCAAAGTGGCTCGTTATCGTCCAGCGACGTCGCTGGATCCCTCTCCTTGTGGGCGGCGCGCGTGCACCGCTGGAGGCTCACTCTTGCTCTATTCAGACACAGCGGGAGTCGGGCCATGGGAGGAGAGGCGGTGATCACCGCCGCTCTTCCCCGATCGTCGGGGATCGAGTGAGGTGATCCGCCCGCTTGTGTAAAAAAAGCGGCCGGATCTCCTATGTGATAGGTAGGGTCAGATTACAGGATTCAGCATAGATGAACCATGCGATCTGTGCCTGTGTGCCACAGTCCTCTCCCCCCACACACGTCAGTAAGCACCAGGCATATATTTAACCCCTTGATCACCAATAAAGTTAACCCCTTCCCTGCCAATGTCATTATTACAGTAACAGTGCATATTTATAGCACTGATTACTGTAGTAATGTCAATGGTACCCCCAAAAGTGTCAAAAATGTCAGTTAGGGGGTCCGATCTGTCCGCCGCAATGTCGCAGTTCCGCAATAAAAATGACATAAATTTCCTGTAGTTAGTAGCTGCGATAACTTTTGCGCAAACCAATCAAAATACACTTATTGCGTTTTTTTTTTTACCAAACATATGTAGCAGAAAACAAATTGGCCTAAAATGTTAAAAAATTTTGATTTTTAATTTTTTTTGGGGGGGGGGGATTTCCTATAAAAAAATGTGAAAAATATTGTTATTTTTTCAAAATTGTTGCTCTTTTTTTGTTTATAGCGCAAAAAGTAAAAATCACACAGGTGATCAAATACCACCAAAAGAAAGCTCTATGTATGGGAAAAAAAAGGACATAAATTTAATTTGGGTACAGCATCGCATGACCGCGCAATTGTCCATTAAAATAAAGCAGTGCCGAATTGCAAAATATGGCCTGGTCAGGAATAGGGTAAAATCTTCCGGTCTTAATGCAGTTAAAAATACGCTCATTGAGAATTTTTTTGTCAAAGACATGTAGCTAAATACATTTTGGCCTAAATATATGACAAAAATTGAATATAATGGATATTTTTTTTAACTGTCAAAGTAGAATAATATTGTTATTTTTTCAAAATTGTTGCTCTTTTTTTATTAATATCGAATATCGCAAAAAATGAAAAGAGCAGAGGTGATCAAATACCACCAAAACAAATCTCTGTTTGTGGGAAAAAAAGGACGAAAATTTCGTTTGGGTACGGCGTTGCATGACCGCGCAATTGTCAGTTAAAGTCGCACAGTGCCGAATCGCAAAAAGTGGCCTGGACATAAAGCAGGAAAATCCTCCGGTCCTAAAGTGGTTAAGGGGGCAAATCGTTCTGGTTAAGAACTGTCACCATGGTCCATCTGGCATTTACTACATAGGAGATCCTTTGTAATGCTCATTTTAAAAAGGTTTTGGGTGGTGTAGTGAACCCTCAGAAGAATATATGTGTGCAAGCTTCTAGGTAACAATGATCGAGCACAGTTGGACTGCTCAGTGAGCTTCCTCCTATTAATCCACCTACAAAGGCCCAATATATGACTCCCAGTGGCTCACTATTCTAAAGCTGGGTACACAGGTAAAGTTTTTTTTAGTTCAACTCAGTGGACTTGCAATTCACATGTAAGTGTAGACGAGTTCTGGGAGCCAGCATCTGGAGTGGAGTGGGCGTAACACAAGTTGTCTTGAGTGTGGTCATGTTTATGAGAGTGCTATTATAGGATATGTAAACCGAAGATCATTAAGTAAATATATTTTATCTTACTGGTCTTAATATTTTTTGGCTGCATTTGCTTTCTTTTTGAGGCTAAATTTTTTTTCGCAAGTACAGAAAATACCTGTTGCCAGAAATGCAATGTCCTTGTCAGTTCCTGTTAGCTAAACTCAAAGGGCAAATAATCGTATCTTTCTTTTAAGCTATCCTGTGCAAACTACAAATCTCTCTCCCCTTCTAATGGAGATGACTAGAAAAAGACTTGTAAGCAGGTGGCCAGCTGGATGTTTGGTTAACTTTGACTGCCCGGGTTAGGGGGAAGGGGTTAACATTTTTCCGCCTTCCCTGAGTGTGTTTGCAGGCTTTTTCTGGGTCCAGCCTCCCTCCCGTGTGTTATAAAAGGAAAGAGGTCAAGGTCCTAAAGGTTCAGGACTTAAGAGATGTAAATGTAAGGAAGAACATCTACAGCAACGTTAATGTGCTACCTGGTTAGGTAACAGGTCCCCCCCTAGCTGTCCATCTCTTCTGGTCACCGGGAGCAGGCTCGCGTTATGGATTGAAAGTGTTTCCAAACCCAAGACCCTGCATTCACTATATCTGGTCTTCCACAGTACACAGAACATGGAAATAAAATAATTTTAGTAAATATAAAATGCTGAATACCTTTTCCTATCAGCAGTACATAGCGGTCTTGTGACTTCAGTGTCTGGTTAAAGCTTGTAGGAGGCATTTTCATTCTCCCCTGAATGACCTATGAGGTTGCAGGACCCCTGACCCTCTGTCTGGACAGTGCTGATTGGCCCTGTGTTGATCCCATGCACTCTCCCAAGAAAAAAAAACTCTCTAGCAATACACACGAAACTGAGCATGCACAGCTTGTCCCGAGCAGGAAATGATTAGGGGACATGAAAGAAAGGTAGGGTCAGAGGAGACAGGATCAAACAGCCTTTTTGACACAATGCAGAGGATTAATTCCTTAGGTTCCATAGTAAGTATAACAAGCATGCTTTACTGCATATATAGACTGCTTTTACTGTTGTGGGTTTAGTAGCACTTGAAATCCTGATCACTAGGTATGGGAAGGAGAGTTAAAGAGCACACATGGGACCTGCTATGTGCTCGTAGGGACTCCATTCTGTTACAGGGAGCGAGGTAACAGAGGTAAGCTGAACTGGTGGAGTGGGCAAAGGCTTGTCACGTCTCTCTGAATGCAAAATAAACATCAGTTACAAGTGTGTAGTGTCATGGGACAAAACATCTCAGAGGAACTCTTAATGTTTGATTCTTTACTTACCTGGTCCCAGGCATTGGTAAGCACACCTTCGGGCGAAGTGTTACCCCTCGTGCATGGGCAAAGTTAGAACCCAGCCCACAAACTTGTCTGTAGTCCAAAGTGAGTGACCTTTGTCACCCTGGGACAAAAAGTGTGCTAGGATCAATAGATGAAATTAAAGAAAAAAAGTCTGGGGAAAAAAAAAAACTCATGCAACCACCACATTCAAGGACCAGTAAGCTGCAAAATACTACAGAAATATACAGAGGGTCTTTGAGGAAGTAGGGTGTCTTCCACATATATTTGCACATATTTTTTTTTTTTGTTAGACAGTGTAATTTGTTTTTTTGCTGGCTAGCTAATGAGTGTGTCAGGTGTTAGGCTGGAGGCTGAGGTGATGCGAGTGCTCCCCTTGCGGCTGATTGTAGAGTACCCCTTGAGATGGTGACAGAGGGTGCTATGCTCAAAGATGCATGGGTTGCCTGCAGGTGAAGCTGCTTGAAGAATCAGATCTGTGGTGGAGAAGGTGGTAACAACCAATGGGTCTCTGGAAATGGAGGCAGGTTAAAGCAAAGCAAGGTCAGTAGCCAGGCCAAGGGTCAAACACTGGAGGTCCATCAGGAACAGAGGCAGGCAGAGTAGTCGGGATCAAGCCAGGGTCAAACATGGGAAGGCAATCAGAAATAGGCAGGAGCAAGTTCGTAAAGCAAGCCAGGTTCAGAGCCAGGAGAGAAGCCAGAGCAGGTCAGGGATAAGCCGGGTCGGTAACAGGTAATCAAGCTGAATTCAAGGCACAGGGAACACAGGATACTAGCTGAAGATAATCCAGCCATGAGTGATAGTCAATGCTGACTTTATATAGGCCAGTGGATGCTGGTAATTAGGACGTACGCGGCGTACGCCAATGTGCCGTTGCGTACGCCAATCCGCCATCGCGTACCTTTCGCGAATGTGCATTAGAGTGGCCATCTGCCAGTTCTCCTCGAACCTCTTTCCTGACAGAGTGTGTTGGGACATTTGTTTTGTTTTGCTCTGTGCAAAGCCCTTCCATGTGCACCTTACGCTTAAAGGAGCAGTACAGCTAAAGCTCGTTTGGCTGTACTTCTCCTGTGGATCACAGGAGTGCAGTTCGTTCTGCACTCCTGTGACCTGTTTTTAGCTGACAGTGGGCTGAACTGACATGACAGAGCCAGTCCAGGCTAGGGCAAGATCACGACAATGGAGTTGGGATCCATCCACATGCCTGGACCGACACCCGTCGAAGCCGCTGAGAGCCTGAGCCGGCTGTTCTTGCTCCCTCCACAGCTCAGTACTCCAGTAAGAGCGGGGGGGGGGGGGGCAGAGCAGAGAGTCGGTGACTGACAGTCACCAGATCTCTGCTCACCAAGCCCTGAGAACTGAGTTAGATCGCTTGGTTCTCAGTCTTAGAGCCGGCGAGGGGCAGATGCAGCGGGTTGATCATTCAACCCAGCGGGTGGTGTGTACTAGGCTTTAGATCCAGAGCTGTTTTCATGAAGCTTAAAAAAAAAAATCAGCTCTAGGCAAGTCATATTAAATATAGAACCTAATGAAAGTGATAGCTGTAGCTTTAAAATAGCTTCAGATACATAGCAAGGCTGTTCCTCTTTAGACCCTTGTTGACCAGCATTGTACAAACTGAGGGAGGTCTTCTACTCTTGTTTTCCCCTTTGATTCTGCAGAAATCCCCTGCTCCGCTGCTGACCACCTGGTGCTGCTCTGCCATCTTCTCTTCTTACCTCATTGAGAGATGACTGCCTCTTCCTGGTTCTTGCAGTCAGCTGCCATCAGAAATGCCAAGACACATACGCATTTTGGGATAATTGAGGCAAAGCCTCCTGGGATGCGTGGTGCAAGTATCCCAAGAGGCTGCAGGCAGCTTGGGGGCTACATCCTTCTCACCTAGGTAAGAAATCTAAAAGTGGGGAAAGTTTAGTTAAAAAAAAAAAAAATCAATCAATAACATTATTTTGTGATTGTGTGAAAAAGAGTGGGTGGGAAATTCATAATACGGAAAATTATTTCACGTAGTTACGGAAATTAATTCCAGCAGTATTTATTTAGATGAACTTGGGGGCACCTCATCTTCAGTCTCCTCTCCAGTGGTATGGCTAAGGGAATTCAAAACCAATAAGGTAGCACACAGGAATAGCACCTTAAAATGCGGCAGTAGGTGCTTTCAATTTATTAATTTTTTTATTTATCAGGAATATATTTGTTTTCATTAACTTACAATCAGTAACAGGATTTCTTTGAATAGTGACCTTTCTCATCAATAATTAAAAAAAAAAAACTGCTGGTAACACTGGGAGGATAATTTCCTGTTACAGAAAAAAAGGCAATTTATTTTGCATGCCACCTGCTGAAGCAACTTGTGTGCTAACCCCTGTTTGATGGAACATTCACCTGGATATTGGGGACCTGATTACCAAAGGGGAGAGGAGATATTCTCCATAAGAGTAACATTTCAGAAAATCATAACTGTTCTGATACTGACCTGAGCAATATGCAGTGGGCTGCTTTCAAAAAAATGTTTTTTAGAGCTTTGCAAGGTTCTCTTAATTATTTGTATATATTATTTTGGTAGTTTTCATTTTAAGATGAAAGGTACAAGGCAGGCATGATATTAAATATCATGATATTAATGAACTGATGACAGTTCATTATTAAAAGAAGAAATATTGTTGTGCAGTCCTGTTCCGCTCTAGCCACAGGAAACAAGCAGCATAAACATGATACCTCTACACGTAGAAAAGCCTTATTAAATATTAAGAGGAACTTCAGACTGGCCTACAGGTGACTTTCTCTCACAGCAAAATGGACACGGGAAAGGTAGGTACTTTCAATTGATGTTCAGTTTAAAAATGTAATTTAGCCTTTTGAGACAAGAAGGATTTAGATTCAATATACATTATATATATATATATATATATATAGACATTTGAGCCTGTTTAATTGCCTATTTAGAGCCCAACCAAAATCTGCCTGTGCTTATATTACTTCAGACTATATTTGAGGAAAATGTGCATTCTCCTAATGTATGTATAATAAGTAGTCCTAGAGACTTTTTTTTTCACTGTTGTGATCCAGTTGGGCCAGGTTATGGGGTTATTATTGCTGTCCCTTCACAGATTGTGCACTATTGTTGGGGGAATAATATACTGTGTATTTAGAATTCATCCGATCTGGGTCTGTACACCTATAACCAAATAGCAACATTTTGCCCTGCTCTTCTAGATGTTATTTCTAGATATACAGAAAATGTGCAAACTTTTTCAGCCTTACTGCCCACAGGCTAGCTACACAGTGCCGTGTGTAGCTTTAACATCTAATCCTGTTAGTCTGATTCCAAGGAATAGGAATAAGCAAACTCAGCAAAATTCAATTCTCTGGACATCTGCCGAACCCAGCGGAAAATTTATGAAAATCTATAAACACCAAACATAGTGCAGGAACCCCTTTGATATCTATGGGAGCTGAATTATATGATTTTTTGGCCTTTTTTAATTTGCCAGATTTTATTTTAGGTAAAATCTGGGAACTGCCATAGTGGGAATGTACCAATTGTTTTTATTAATAAAATCTATTTATTAATAAAATACACAATTTTTATTAATAAAATACACAATTTCATTAAATAACATGCTTGGGGATGATTTAAATCTGCAAGTAGTTACATAACTGTACAATGTACTCAAGCATTTAGAAAAAAAAAATTGTCGCTGAATGACATTTCCTAGCAGTCTTTGTTCTGTTTGTAAAAAAACACGCACCCCTCAAAATCCATACCAGTCCCTTATCCAGTGGATAAGGTCCCTTTTAAACTCTATACCATACTTTTTCCCAGCCATCTTCATTCTGTTTGTAAAAAAAAAAAATAGCATTGGGCTCCCTAAAAACGCATACCAATCTCAGTGCAGTGGATAAGGTCCCCCTAAAAATCCATTATAAGGGTCTGGTATCGATTTTAAGGGGACTCAAAAGAAAAAAAATTGTGTGAAGTCCCAAAAAATTCATACCTGAACCTTATCTAGGCATGCACCCTGGCTGGCCAGGAAATGGAGTGGCAGTGAGAGTGCGACCCTCCCCTCTTAAACCATACCAGGCCACATGCCCTTAACATTGGGAGGGTACTTTGCCGCAATGGGGGGAACAAGCCCCCCCCCACAACAATGAGTAAGTGATACTTAGTACCCCATTTGCAAAAAAGTTAATAGTAAAAAAAAAAACACATACAGTACACTGTAAAAAAAAAGTCATTTATTAAAACAATCATAATAAACACTATCACTTGATGTAAATCTAAAGTAAAAAATGTCGGCCAGCGATGCAGATCCAATGTCAATCACAATAAATAATGCCGTGACAACCCACAGACAGGACAACCCATGAAACGATGATCCTCTTCCACCGATACTCCTGTTGCAAATGACAGTTTCCCAGACCTGCTGGACGCTGGTGTCCTGTCAGAATACCGCTACTAATCAGAAACTGTAACGGGAGTGACGTTCTGAGCGCCAAAATGATTATTTCGTGAAATAGACTATTTCACTGGGTCACGGTGAAATAGTCTATTTTAGTATATAAGGTGAGTTAACTGCTAAAATAAGTGTGAAATTTAAGACTTGCTTGGGTGTAAGAAAGTGTCCGCTGACGCCTTCGTATTCTGTCAGATTAGGAAACCTACTGAAACGCATAGCGGCCATGTTGGAACGCATAGCGCATGCGTAGTAAGCAATTTTGTTCGCAACTTCACTTCTGTTGCATTTTCAGATGGGTGCCGATATTTTGATAGAACACCGACTTGTTTACGATTTGAAACAAGTCAGTGGGCAGGAAGCTCTCAAAAATGTATAAATTAAGTTCATGTCTTCTGGCTGTAGCAGCTGGAGGTTCAGGCAGTTAGACAAGCTGTGACAGTACTCACCATCACTGGGAGTGAAAGACAGCTACTTAATGGTTTGGATTGCTTCAAGTGGGACAGTAATATTTGTCAACCATGTATCTCAAGAAATATGTGAGGACTATTCCTGTTTGATTCTGAACATGTTCATTGAAAGAGCTAATCACATTTTCTTCTGTTCCATGTCCTTCAATATCAGAAACAGGCTTTCCCTATTGTTTGTGTATTGAGATAATGTGTATTGTATTGTAGGAGCTCGAGGATGGAAAGTCTGCTAGTTAATTGGCTCAGGTTGATTGAATCACTGTCATCTGTTAGTTGCTGAGTGGAAATAGTATACTGTTTGTGTTGGTTGTTCTTTAGATATGTTAATTCTATGTCTGTATACAATTTCATCTGCATGTGATAATGTAATCAGGCAACCCCTGACCTGTGTGTGGTAATCTGATCAGGAGGGGGAGGTCCATGTTGTATATAAATTCTGTGTGACTGTTCAATAAAGAGTGATTCCAGTACAAGCTACGTTGTCGGCTAGCTTTGCATGGGGGCGGCTAGGATTTGATATCTATGTCCACGACTGGGAGGAAGCCGTATACTGACGGAAGTCCACAAGTACAGTGTTGGTTGGGATTCCGTTACACAAGCTAACAAAATCTGCCTATTTTATTTCCCTGTTTGATAAACTGTGAATAAGCTCGGTACAGGTCGAACTTATGGTTGATCCGAGCCCTAAACTTATCCCTACTAAGAAACCTATTTATAATGGGAAGTGGATATTGCATTCTCTGTTATACACCATTAGATTACGTCACATCATGGCCTGCATTTCCCACCCATTATTAAAATGAAGAACACTATGTAAAGTCCCAAGAGAAGATCAAACCTGTTAGTTATGGGATTAAAGCGTAACTAAAGTCCAGCTGTAACAAACAGCGAGCAGGTAGGTGTTTATTGCAGAAGAACCATGCAAAGTCTTCTAGAATAAAATGCCCCTACCTGCCTGCTTATTATCTTCTCTGGCACTGTAAACTCAGCTTCGCATGCGCAGCTCAGCTTACAGCACTGAGCCAGTCTCTGTGTGATAGAATGACAGATGCGCAGGAGTGACATCATCCTGCGCTAGTCATTGAAGACGGCCAAAGACCAACATAGGAGAAGATGCTGGTGCCAGGTGGGGGAACATTGGAAAGGTGAGTATGAACCCCTTTAGTTGCACTATAACTATGAACAACAGCAGGATAAATTTTGCTTACTACACAAATAGGTTAATTCACAAAACTTGAAAACAAGGATAAGGCCATTTGAGCCAAAAGGCTGCGTTCACACCTGGGCACTCTTTGAATGCACGCATTTACAGAACATGTGGAAAATGCACGTCATGTGTGTGGTGCCATTCATTGGTAATGGCACTCCAAACGTGGCAAGCAGATGTTAATTTTTCAGATGAATGAAAACACACACCAAATGATTAATATAAAAAAAAAAAAAAAAAAAAACACACACACACAAAGCTCAATGCACCTCTTGCCATGTTTCTCACACATAGGGCAGCTCATTTAACCACTTAAGGAACGTCCACCGTACATATACGGCGACCCTTAATCGCAAAATCACCTACATATACATGATTTTGCTTTAAGGTTCTGGGGGGCGTGTGCGCGCCGCCAGAGCCGCGTTTCTGCTATGATTAGACACAGTAGGAGCCAGTCCACAGGACCGGCGGCCGCGATCGCCTCCGGCCTCCCACAATTGTCCAGGGGACTGACAAAATGGCCGTCTGCCTATGTAGTCAAGGCAGACGGCTGTTCTGTCAGAAAGGAAGGGAGAGATTGTGTGCTCCTAGTAATCAGGAACACCGATTTCTCTCTTACTGCAGCATGTCAAGTACCAGTACAGTTATAAAACTCCTTAGAAACACACTTAACCCCTTGATCGTTAATCCCTTCCCTGCCAGTGTCATTTTTACAGTAACAGTGCATATTATTTACCACTGATCATTGTATTGGTGTCACTGGTCCGCAAATAGTGTCACCCAGTGTCAGATCTGTCTGCCGCAGTGGGATTTTTTTTACAAAAAATATGTAGCAGAATGCAAATTGACCTAAACTGATAAAGAAATTATATTTTTTAAACTTTTTATTGGTAATGTTTTATAGCATTGTTTTTTTTTTTTTTTTTCAAAATCAAAGGAAAGCTCTATTTGTAGGAAAAAAACGACATCAATTTTATTTGGGTACAGCGTCGCACGACAACGCAATTGTCAGTTAACGAAACACAGTGCTGTATTGCAAAAAATGGCCTGGTCATTAAGGGAGTAAAAATAAATAAATGGGCTGCCCTATGTGCGTAGTATGAAAATGCATGAAAAAGTGTGAAAAATCGCACGCTTAAAGGACGCTATGTGTGAACCTAGCCTATGACTGTAGTTTTCAACTCTAATATAATTGGACTTTGAGCTGGAAATAACTGTCACTTTTATCAAAAATAAGTACACGTATCCTGGTGTGTTAGCTTTGTGAATTGAGCCTGATGTCTTGCTACCACAGGTACAGTTACAGTTTCAAAAACCTACCCATAATTTATAAACACTAAATCAAAAAATGACAGGTCCACTTGTTAGGGCCACATGTGAAAATGTTTCTGTATATATTTAACTATTTCCAATAGTGCAAAGTAGGCCTTTTTAATTTGGTAAATAATTAATGTGTTGTTTAAGTGCTTTTTAATATTCCTCATATCAGAAGCGCTGACATTAGAGAAACACATCTAAAAGCCTCAATAATTCAATGACTTGACAAAATAAAACCACAAATATATGTTTTCAGTCAGCAGTTAGTGATAAGAATATTACATTAATGGAGACATGCTGGGGACTTAAGGAGAGTTATTAAACTTACATGATAACAGGAAATCTATAAATTAAATATTCGATAAAAATAAGAAGCGGCGCTAAATCCTAATAGTGCAATCGTGAATAATCATATGGTAAATAATGTGGCATGAAAACAATTAAACATGCATGGAATAAATTATGAGCAAAATATATAATTAAAAAAAAAATAATGAATCATATGAAAGTGATATAATGAAATAGATGCAAAATCCAATGTTAGGTGAACAAAAAAAAGTCCTTTCAATTATAAAAGTCCTTTTCAATATTAAACAAAAGTGTCCATAAAGTGCAAAAAGGTGTACAAGTAATGTTTATTGATGATATCCACCACCAAGCACCAACACTTAGCATTCGCTTCTTTCCAGATAGCATAGTCCAATAAATTATAATGGTCATAAAAGCACAAAATAACCCGGCCTCCGAGATAGGCAGTGGCTGCTCAGCAGCAGCTCCAAAAGGATCGGGAATAAAAAAAAAATGAACAAGCATAGTGAAGCCTGCTAACATTTAAGTCATTTTATTTAAAATATGTAGAAAAAACCTTCAATGAGTTGTAAAAAGGCACAAACAAGTAAAAAGAACGTCAGACTGCCAGCTCACGAGAAAGCAACACCGTGACTGATGGCTAAGCAATCTTGATGTCTTTAGTAACAGCCAATCCCAATGCGTTTCGTCATCAGTGACATCTTCCCAGGGGCAGGCCGTACGTTAGATACCATGCTCCATTGAAATAAATAGTAACACACAGTCTACGGTAATTGGTTAAGATAGTTAAACAAAGGATCGTATGCAAATGGATCTAGCGTAGCTACACACATGGTACAATTAGGTGTGCAAAAGACATTGCTCCATCTAGTGGTAAGAATCCATATGAATAATTTAAAAACATATGCAAGAAAAAATCATATGCAAATAATCATATGCAAATTAATCTAGTGCAGCTACACACATATGGTACATGGGTGAGTGTACAAAAGGTGGTTCTCTATCTAGTGGTTAGAACCAATGTGACTAATTAAAGAATCAAATTAAAAAGCTCAGAGCCAACAGTCTGTTGTTTACAAATAATCCATAACTGGTATTTGTATATAATGTAACATAAATAATCATTAAAATAAAAATTGCTTATGTACACCACATACAGAAAAGAATTGTAATGTGTGATTAATATTATTACAGTGACATGTGATAACCAACCTATTATGAACTAGATAAAAGTGGCATTGATTCTGTCTCTTCCCGAGTGGTTAAATATGTAGACGAATTTTTACAACCCTTAGTGATTGAGACTCCCTCATATCACTCATGTTATTAACACATTAAAAGTAGAATGGAGAGATGGATATATTATGGATATATTATGGTCACAGCAGATTTCCCATATTCCCATTGTCTGGAAGCGGTGAGGTACTAATTATCTAATAAAAGTTTTCTTCCCTCTAGACAAATAGATTTTATTTTGGAAGTATTAAAATATGCCATGACTCATAATTATTTTTGGTTTGAGAAGCAGTATTATATGCAGAATCGCAGAGTTTCTATGAGTGCTAAATTCGCGCCCAGCATGGCCAATCTATTCATGGCCAAATGAGAGGAGGATGTTGTCTATACTAACAGGCACTCTAATTTGGTGTTTTGGGGTACGTACATCGACGACATCCTACTCCTATGGAAGGGTGACGCTGCATCACTGACCAGTTTCATAGATTAATTAAACAGTATCATGGGATTGTTTTACAATGTGAATGGAGCAATGAAAGTGTTAACTTTCTTGATCTCACTATTAAAGCTGCCAACAATTCACTTGAGACAATTACTTATTTTAAAACCACTGATCGTAATTCACATCTGTAAGTGGACAGCTGTCATCAATCCTTGATCAAATCCGTTCCTAAAAGCCAATTTTTGCCTTTGAGACGTAACTGTACTTTTGCCGAACTTTTCCCGGACACCGAACCCCATTGAAGTCAATGGGGACCCGAACTTTCAGGCACTAAAATGGCTCTAAAACACCAATGGAAAGGGCTAGAGTGCTGCAAATGGCAGCAAAACGTAGTTAAGAGAATGGCAAGTGCTCTGCAAACAAATGTGGATAGGGAAATAACTTAAAACAACAAAAAAAAAAACAGAAAAATAAAACAATGTTCTTCATCTCTGAAGGACGAGGCCCATATGGAGTAGGAGGGAGGTTGAGGTGGTGGTGGATGTGGCGGTGTCATAGGCGTGCGCACAGGGTGTACCTGGGCACACCCTAATCACCTAGGGCACATAGCATTATCGCTCTGTTTGCCAGTGAGGAGATGGGAAAGATCTCCCTCGGACCTGCTCTGCTCTATTTCTCTTTGCCAGCAGGGAGAGTAATGTATCGGGCCATGTACATGTAGCAAAACACATGCATGTGTATTTAAACTTTGGGGTGCACACCCTAATGCAATAGGCTGCGCACACCTATGGGCGGTGTAGGTGGAAGCGGCGGTGGAGGAGGACCAGGGCCGAATTAAGAGCATCATGGGCTTGGTGCTGAGGATTTTGAAGGGCCTTAAGGGCCGTGCCTTGGCATGCACCCAGAGGAGGAAGGGTGCAGTCATGCATGCCTAATTCAACATGGGATGCTGTCTCTGAAGCCCATAAACACATCCATGCATCGGCAACTGTCCCTCCTTGTCCGGCCTTCGTGCTGTGTGGGGAGGTTCTGAGGGAGCTGCCTGGGGAAGCGAGCATAGAAGCCAGACTTCTGTGTTTACAAGTGACAGAAGAGCGGTAACAGTGAATATGGCCAACCCGGGGCCTATATTAAGGTAGGGGCCTGGAGCTGCAGCTCCAATAGCCCCTATGTTAATCTGGCCCTGAGGAGGATGAGGTAGCCAACACTGCTTTTTTTCAGAAATTTTAAATGAGGGTACACCCCAAAAGAGTGAGAAAGAGCAAAAATAGAACAATGGCTGGGTAAGGTCGGTATCCATCGCTATTCTGCACAAGGTACGGAAAAGTCCCGTGGGATCCATGCCTGGTTCATTTTAATGAACGTGAGCTTGTCCACATTGTCTCTGGACAGGCGGCTGCGCTTGTCTGTGATAACGCCCCCAGCCGTGCTAAATACCCGTTCAGATAATACACTGGCTGCAGGGCACGCCAGCACCTCCAAGGTGTAAAGGGCAAGCTCAGGCCATGTGCCCAACTTGGAGACCCAGAAGTTGAAGGGGGCAGACCCGTCATTCAGTACGTCTAGGCGTGTGCACACATACTGCTCCACCATGTTGGTGAAATGCTGCCTCCTGCTAAGACGTTCCATATGAGCTGCTGGTGCTGCTGTTTGTTGTGGCGTGCTGACAAAGCTTTTCCACATTTCGGCCATGCTAACCCTGCCTTCTGAGGTGCTGGCGGTTCCCTGGTTGCGTTGGCGACCTCTTCCTCCTCCTCCTCCTCCTCCTCTGCCTTGTGCTTCCACTGTGGCCCCCCTGTCAGGTGGGAATGCCAGCAGCATCGCGTCTACCAGCGTGCGCTTGTACTCGCGCATCTTGCGATCGCGCTCCAGTGAGTGAATTAAGATACGTTGTCCTTGTAACGGGGATCCAGCAGCGTGGCCACCCAGTAATCAGCACAAGTTAGAATGTGGGCAACTCGGCGGTCGTTGTGGAGACACTGCAGCATGTAATCGCTCATGTGTGCCAGACTGCCCAGAGGCAACGAAAGGCTGTCCTCTGTTGGAGGTGTATCGTCTGTGTCCTCTGTATCCCCCCAGCCACGCACCAGTGATGGCCATGAGCTGGCCTGGGTGCCACCCTGCTGTGAACATGGTTTCATCTCCTCCTCCAGCACCTCCTCCTCATCCTCCTCATCCTCCAGAACTGTGCCCCTGCTGGACAATTGTGTCCCTGGCGTTTGTGTGTGCAGGAACCCACCCTCAAAGCCCCTTGTGAATGACTGCCCTGAAAGCCTTGGAAATGTTACCTCTTCATCCTCCTCCTCCTCATCCTGTGCCAGATCCTCTTCCATCATCGCCCGAATTGTTTTTTGAAGGAGGCATAGAAGTGGGATAGTTAAGCTGAGAACGGCGTCATCGGCACTGGCCATGTTGGTGGAGTACTCAAAACAGCGCAACAAGGCACACAGGTTTCGCATGGAGGCCCAGTTATTGGTGGTGAAGTGGTGCTGTTCCGCAGAGCGACTCACGCGTGCGTGCTGCAGCTGAAACTCCACTATGGCCTGCTGCTGCTCGCACAGTCTTTCCAGCATGTGCAAGGTGGAGTTCCACCTTGTGGGCACGTCACATATGAGGCGGTGAGCGGGAAGGCCGAAGTTACGCTGCAGCGCTGACAGGCGAGCAGCAGCAGGGTGAGAACGCCGAAAGTGCGCACAGACGGCCCGCACTTTCTGCAGCAGCTCTGACATATCGGGGTAGTTTTTAAGGAACCTCTGCACCACCAAATTCAGCACATGCGCCAGGCAAGGGATGTGCGTCAAACCGGCTAGGCCCAGAGCTGCTATGAGATTTCGCCCGTTATCGCACACCACCAGGCCGGACTTGAGGCTCGCTGGCAGCAACCACTCATTTGTCTGCTGTTCCATGCTCCTCCACAACTCCTGCGCGGTGTGTGGTTTTTCCCCCAAACAGGCAAGTTTTAAAACTGCCTGCTGTCGTTTACCCCTGGCCATGCTGAAGTTGGTGGTGAAGGTGTTATGCTGTCCGGATGAGGAGGCGGTAGAGGATGAGGAAGCAGAGTAGGAGGAGTTAGGAACAGGAGGCAAACTGAAGCGCCCTGCAATCCTCGGTGGTGGAAGGACATGCGCCAAATTGCTATCCGCCTCAGGCCCATCCGCCACTGCATTTACCCAGTGTGCCGTTAAGAGATATAACGCCCCTGACCGTGCTTACTGGTCCACGTATCGGTAGTTAGGTGGACCTTGCTACAGATGGCCTTGCGCAGTGCACACCTGATTTTTTCCCCCACTTGGTTGTGCAGGGAAGGGACGGCTTGCCTGGAAAAGAAGTGGCGGCTGGGCACGACGTACTGTGGGACAGCCACCGACATAAGGTTTTTAAAACTGTGCGTCTCCACCAGACGGAATGACAGCATTTCAAAGGCCAAGAATTTTGAAATGCTGGCATTCAGGGCCAGGGATCACGGGTGGGTAGGGGGGTACTTCCTCTTCCTCTCAAGTGTTTGGGAGATGGAAAGCTGAACGCTTCCACGGGACATTGTGGAGATGGTTGGTGACCCAGGTGGTGGTGTTGCTGACAGATCGTCTGTTTGCGGGGTGGGAGGTGCCGGTATCACTACAGATGTGGCTGGAGCGGCCGAGACTGCAGCAGAAGAGGAAGCAGGATGAGCCAGAGACGTTTCTTGGTTTTGAAGGTGTCTACTCCACTGCAGCTCGTGCTTTGCACTTAGATGCCTGATCATGCAGGTTGTGCTCAGGTTGAGAAGGTTTATGCCTCGTTTCAGGCTCTGATTGCACAGGGTGCAAACCACTCGTGTCCTGTCATCAGCACATTTTCTAAAGAACTTCCACGCTAGAGAACTCCTTTGAGCTGGCTTTGCTGCGCTCGTTCCCTTGCTGCGTTGGGCAGTAGCAGGCGTAGTGTCTAGGGCACGGCCGCTCCGCTTCTGCACCCTGCTCCCTCTTCTGCTGTGCTGGTGGCTCTGTGCGACCACCGCCTCTTCCTCCAAACTACTCAGGTCACCTGCATGACGTTCATTCTATGTGGGGTCGAGGACCTCATCGTCCTCCACATCATCTTCCACCCAGTCTTCACCCCTGCCCTCCTTGTCGGTCTCCACAATTCTGAACGCCGCAGCAGTTGGCACCTGCGTTTCGTCATCATCGGAGACGTGCTGCGATGGTCCTTGCATGTAATCATCTTGAGAAATAGGTGGTTGGGCATCACTGCACTCAATCCCTTCCACTTCTGGGGCAGGGCTAGGTGGATGGCGCTGGGAAACCCTGCTGACAGAGTCCTCAAAAAGAAGAAGAGACTGCTGTATGGCTTGGGGCTCAGACTGCTTGCCTGATTTGCAAGGGGGTGAGGTGAAAGACGGTTGGACATCGGTAGCAGGTGCCAACTCTGACCTTTCTGCAGTAGACTGGGTGGGAGACAATGTGAAGGAACTGGAGGCACTGTCAGCAGCAAACCAATCTCCTATCGCCTCTACGTGTTCTGGCATCATCACTTCTAGAGGCGTATGATGCCCTACCAAATACTGATGCAGGTTCTGTCGCCTACTAACACTTGAGGAAGGTGTTTCACTTGTGCATGTAGCTGGCACAGATCGACCACGTCCTCTCCTTGCAACAGGAGCTCTACCAGCAGCACCACGACCCAGGCCACGGCCCCTATTTGACGGTCTCCTCATATTTCTGTAATTTAAGATCTTGCCCTAGAAAGGTGTTTATTGAATAGCGGAACAAAACAAAAACAGTATCGCACAGGTGTATCTCACAGTCAAATATGCAAACTATGCCGCAATTTAATGTTTTTTACCCCAAAAGGGTGTATATTGAATAGCGGAACAGGAAAAAGGATAAAAAATGGTGTATCTCACACGTACAAACACAGACTAGGCCCGATTAAAATTTTTTGTACCCTAAAGGGAGGATGAGGAAGAGGAGTAGGAGGAGTAGGGAACAGGAGGTAAACTGAAGCGCCCTGCAATCCTTGGCGGTGGAAGGAGATGCGCCAAACAAATTTAAAAGGTGTATCTCACACGTCCCGACACAGACTATCCCGCAATTTAATTTTTTACACTCCAAAAGGGTGTATATTGAATAGCGGAATAGGAAAAATGTTATAATACGGTGTATCTCACACATACAAACATAGACTAGGCCCCGATTACAATTTTTTGTACCCTAAAGGCAGGATGAGGAAGAGGAGTAGGAGGAGTTGGGAACAGGAGGCAAATTGAAGCGCCCTGCAATCCTCGGCAGTAGAAGGAGATGCGCCAAACAAATTTAAAAAGGTGTATCTCACATGTACCGATACAGACTATCCCGCAATTTAATTTTTTACACTCAAACAGGGTGTATATTGAATAGCGGAATCGGCCAAATTTTACAAAACGGTGTATCTCACACGTACAAACACAAACTAGGCCCCAATTACAATTTTTTGTACCCTAAAGGCAGGATGAGGAAGAGGAGTAGGAGGAGTTGGGAACAGGAGGCAAACTGAAGCGCCCTGCAATCCTCGGCGGTAGAAGGAGATGCGCCAAACAAATTTAAAAAGGTGTATCTCACATGTACCGATACAGACTATCCCGCAATTTAATTTTTTACACTCAAACAGGGTGTATATTGAATAGCAGAATCGGACAAATTTTACAAAACGAAGTATCTCACACGTACAAACACAAACTAGGCCCCGATTACAATTTTTTGTACCCTAAAGGCAGGATGAGGAAGAGGAGTAGGAGGAGTTGGGAACAGGAGGCAAACTGAAGCGCCCTGCAATCCTCGGCGGTAGAAGGAGATGCGCCAAACAAATTTAAAAAGGTGTATCTCACATGTACCGATACAGACTATCCCGCAATTTCATTTTTTACACTCAAACAGGGTGTATATTGAATAGCGGAATAGGACAAATTTTACAAAACGGTGTATCTCACACGTACAAACCCAATCTAGGCCCCGATTACAATTTTTTGTACCCTAAAGGATGAGGAGTAGGAGGAGTTCAGAACAGGCAGGAGGCAGACTGAAGCACCCTCAAATCCTCGGCAGTATGAGATGCGCCCCAAAAATTGGAAAGGTGTATCTCACACGTACCGACACAGACTATCCCGCAATTTAATTGTTTATACCCAAAGGTTTTGATTAAATAGCGGAATAGAAA
This sequence comes from Pelophylax lessonae, assembly GCF_965119305.1. Taxonomy (NCBI): domain Eukaryota; kingdom Metazoa; phylum Chordata; class Amphibia; order Anura; family Ranidae; genus Pelophylax; species Pelophylax lessonae. The sequence continues at coordinate 423,438,501 of NC_138771.1, forward strand.
ATATGATATCAAAAGGTGTATGTATCTCACACATACCGACACAGACTAGGCCCCAATTACTATTTTTTGTACCCCCAAAGGCAGGATGAGGAGTAGGAGGAGTTCGGAAAAGGGCAGCACCCTCAAATCTTCAGAAGTATGAGATGCGCCCCAAAAATTGGAAAGGTGTATCTCACACGTACCGACACAGACTATCCCGCAATTTAATTGTTTTTACCCAAAGGTGTAGATTAAATAGCGGAATAGAAAATATTATCAAAAAAAGTGTATGTATCTCACACGTACAGAACCAGACTAGGCCCCAATTACTATTTTTTGTACCCCCAAAGGCAGGATGAGGAGTAGGAGGAGTTCGGAACAGGCAGCACCCTCAAATCCTCAGAAGTATGAGATGCACCCCAAAAATTGGAAAGGTGTATCTCACAGGTACCAACACAGACTATCCCGCAATTTAATTGTTTATACCCAAAGGTTTTTATTGAATAGCGGAATAGAAAATATTATCAAAAAAAGTGTATGGATCTCACACGTACAGAACCAGACTAGGCCCCAATTACTATTTTTTGTACCCCCAAAGGCAGGATGAGGAGTAGGAGGAGTACGGAACAGGCAGCACCCTCAAATCTTCAGAATTATGAGATGAACCCCAAAAATTGGAAAGGTGTATCTCACACGTACCAACACAGACTATACCGCAATTTAATTGTTTATACCCAAAGGTTTTTATTGAGTAGCAGAATAGAAAATATTATCAAAAAAAGTTTATGTATCTCACACGTACAGAACCAGACTAGGCCCCAATTACTATTTTTTGTACCCCCAAAGGCAGGATGAGGAGTAGGAGGAGTACGGAACAGGCAGCACCCTCAAATCTTCAGAAGTATGAGATGAACCCCAAAAATTGGAAAGGTGTATCTCACATGTACCAACACAGACTATCCCGCAATTTAATTGTTTATACCCAAAGGTTTTTATTAAATAGCGGAATAGAAAATATTATCAAAAAAAGTGTATGTATCTCACACGCACAGAACCAGACTAGGCCCCAATTACTATTTTTTGTACCCCCAAAGGCAGGATGAGGAGTAGGAGGAGTTCGGAACAGGCAGCACCCTCAAATCTTCAGAAGTATGAGATGCACCCCAAAAATTGGAAAGGTGTATCTCACAGGTACCAACACAGACTATCCCGCAATTTAATTGTTTATACCCAAAGGTTTTGATTGAATAGCGGAATAGAAAATATTATCAAAAAAAGTGTATGTATCTCACACGTACAGAACCAGACTAGGCCCCAATTACTATTTTTTGTACCCCCAAAGGCAGGATGAGGAGTATGAGGAGTACGGAACAGGCAGCACCCTCAAATCTTCAGAAGTATGAGATGAACCCCAAAAATTGGAAAGGTGTATCTCACACGTACCAACACAGACTATCCCGCAATTTAATTGTTTATACCCAAAGGTTTTTATTGAATAGCGGAATAGAAAATATTATCAAAAAAAGTGTATGGATCTCACACGTACAGAACCAGACTAGGCCCCAATTACTATTTTTTGTACCCCCAAAGGCAGGATGAGGAGTAGGAGGAGTACGGAACAGGCAGCACCCTCAAATCTTCAGAATTATGAGATGAACCCCAAAAATTGGAAAGGTGTATCTCACACGTACCAACACAGACTATACCGCAATTTAATTGTTTATACCCAAAGGTTTTTATTGAGTAGCAGAATAGAAAATATTATCAAAAAAAGTTTATGTATCTCACACGTACAGAACCAGACTAGGCCCCAATTACTATTTTTTGTACCCCCAAAGGCAGGATGAGGAGTAGGAGGAGTACGGAACAGGCAGCACCCTCAAATCTTCAGAAGTATGAGATGAACCCCAAAAATTGGAAAGGTGTATCTCACATGTACCAACACAGACTATCCCGCAATTTAATTGTTTATACCCAAAGGTTTTTATTAAATAGCGGAATAGAAAATATTATCAAAAAAAGTGTATGTATCTCACACGCACAGAACCAGACTAGGCCCCAATTACTATTTTTTGTACCCCCAAAGGCAGGATGAGGAGTAGGAGGAGTTCGGAACAGGCAGCACCCTCAAATCTTCAGAAGTATGAGATGCACCCCAAAAATTGGAAAGGTGTATCTCACAGGTACCAACACAGACTATCCCGCAATTTAATTGTTTATACCCAAAGGTTTTGATTGAATAGCGGAATAGAAAATATTATCAAAAAAAGTGTATGTATCTCACACGTACAGAACCAGACTAGGCCCCAATTACTATTTTTTGTACCCCCAAAGGCAGGATGAGGAGTATGAGGAGTACGGAACAGGCAGCACCCTCAAATCTTCAGAAGTATGAGATGAACCCCAAAAATTGGAAAGGTGTATCTCACACGTACCAACACAGACTATCCCGCAATTTAATTGTTTATACCCAAAGGTTTTGATTGAATAGCGGAATAGAAAATATTATCAAAAAAAGTGTATGTATCTCACACGTACAGAACTAGACTAGGCCCCAATTACTATTTTTTGTACCCCCAAAGGCAGGATGAGGAGTAGGAGGAGTTCGGAACAGGCAGCACCCTCAAATCTTCAGAAGTATGAGATGCACCCCAAAAATTGGAAAGGTGTATCTCACACGTACCAACACAGACTATCCCGCAATTTAATTGTTTATACCCAAAGGTTTTTATTGAATAGCGGAATAGAAAATATGATATAAAATTGGTGTGATTTATCAATAGCACATGTGAACAGCAGTGTCTTATATCATTCAGCTCTGCTGCAGGCTATGGAGGGAAAAAAAAAATTCCCCTTTTAAGTGTAATTTTTAACTAGATTAGTACAGACTATGCCACAATTTAATTTTTTTAACCCAAGGCTGTATATTGAATAGTGGAATAGAAAAAAGTGTATGATTTTTGAAACCACTCAATAATAGCACATGTGAACACACACAGCAGTGTATTATCACAGTCAGCACAGCAGCACTGAAGGAAAAACGCTGCACACAGTGACTGATAGAAAAAGACTTTTCTCCCTCCTCCTCAGTGGGCAAAAAAAGATTGTTTTCACTGCACCCCACACACAGCAAAATCGATGTGGACCAGCTCTGCTGCAGGCTATGGAGGGAAAAAAAAAATTCCCCTTTTTAAGTTTTTAATTTTTAACTAGATTAGTACAGACTATGCCACAATTTAATTTTTTTAACCCAAGGGTGTATATTGAATAGTGGAATAGAAAAAAGTGTATAACTTTTGAAATCTCTCAATAATAGCACATGTGAACACTGAACACAGCAGTGTATGATCACAGTCAGCACAGCACAGCACTGAAGGTCGGAAAAACGCTGCACACAGTGACTGATAGAAAAAGACTTTTCTCCCTCCTCCTCAGTGGGCAAAAAAGATTGTGTTCACTGCACCCCACACACAGCAAAATCGATGTGGACCACTGACACCTGCCTATCTCCAGCCTCTCCCTAAAAGGATTGATAAGATCGGTCACTGCAAACCCCCCCCCCCCCCCACACAGCAATATCGATTGTAGAACACTGACCCTAAAAATCAGCAGCCTCGCCCTAAAATGCCCTACAACTCGCCCTGCCTAACACACTCCGACCTGTCCCTCAATTCTATCCGGACACAAATGGTTTTTGCCTGTCTGTCCCTAATCAGCAGCCAGCACGTATGATGTGTGCTCTGTCCCTGAACTAACACAGCAGAATGACGCAGCGGCGCTGGCTCGAACTTATAAAGACTTGGTCACATGCTTCAGATGGCCAATCACAGCTACTAATACATTTGTAGGCATGGCTGGGATGGCTTAAGGCACACCAGTTAAACGCTTGTTGATTGGCTGTTGAAAGCCCGCCATGAAAAGCGCGCCAATGCATACAAAACCCGGAAATAAAATGACCGAACACGGATTTTTACCCGAATATACAGTAAAGTTTTCGGGTCCGTGTTCGGGTAACAAAAATCCAATTATTCGGTACGAACATGAACAATACAGTCCGTGTTCGCTCAACCCTATTAAAGTCTATTATCAGCAGACTAGACTATATAAAAATAATTTTCTAGAAAAAGGGTATGATCCAATAGATCTAGATAAGACCATTGTGGAAATAGCTGATAGAAATAGAGAATCGCTTTTGGATACAAAATCATCATCCATTTCTGATGGTTCTTTTGAATGGGCTTTTTTCACTTCCTATTCTAGTCAGCATTGGGCACTCAAAGTGATTTAAAAAAAACACTGGACAGTGATTAAAAATGATCCTATCCTGGGACCACGATTGCCCAGTAGACCAGATGTGGTGTTTAGAGGAGCACCCATATTAGGAAACACACTAGCTCCCAATGCCATACAAAATCCCCCCAGAATTAGCTTTTTTCATGACCTTATGTCACAAATGTGAGGTGTGTAAAATCAATCACTTTAAAGGGAAAAAAAATCACTTCATTTTAATCTAATCAGACCCTTAGGGAATACAACATCAAGTCTTTCATAACCTGTAATACTAAGAATGTGGTGCATATGATTGTCTGTCCCTGGGGGAGGCAGTAAATAGGGAGGACGGTCAGAAAACTACAGACTCGATGGAAAGAACACATCAAAAATATAAAAAAAAGGGTTTCTAGGTCACAGTGTTTCAAAACACTATGCAAAATCTAAAAATAAAAATATGCGCTCACACAAAAAGAAAAAAGCAGCAACTATAAGTGCAAGACAAACACATTCAAAACCAATATTGAAAAAGTTGCGCTATAAGGAATTATCAGTGATAATAAAAATCCATATATAATAACATATTATGCAAACATTCACATAAGTAACAAAAATAAAGACACCAGTGATAACGTCCAAGCAAATCATGGAATCATAGTCCCACTGTGCAAATATAATTCATTAGTGAAAAGAGTAGGAATAAATGGTGTAGCGCTTAAATATAAATTAAAATGAACTCCACAGTCCATATAAAAATATCAATCATTGGAAGGAAAGTCCATATCAGAAAGACGTGCTCCCAAAGGTGTAGCCAATCACTTCACACTCCAACAATTCTGTGCAGAGAGACCACCACCAAGAGAAAAGATGGCCCCTTACCGCAATGAATGGATCCCCACTACAGAGATCAGATCCAGCTCTATTCGTACGTCTATATGACCATATCAGATAATGCCCGGCTCATAGTGACCTGACAGAGAGTATGGTGCCTAGGAGCCTGCGGTGGGAGGTGTCGCCGCAAAGCGATGTATTGGACACCGATGAATGGTACCAATACTTCAATAAGGCTGGGTTGGAGCTTCTGCGGTTCATGGTATCCAAGAAACGGCTTAAGTTAAAGAAATTGGATGAGGAGATCAATACTATTAAGAGTAAATTAGAGGAATTTAAGACTAAAGACTCTTACAAACTAAAATCTGACTCTTTGAAAAAGCATTTGGAGAAGGAGGATATTGAGCAGAAAAATAAAAAGAGAAAGAAATTTCTCAGGGACAGTGGGGACTATAAGAACAAATTTGTCTTTAAATGGCAGATCAATAGGGACACCACTGGTCCGGTTGGGATACAAAATGCTCAAGCTATTATTCCACCCAGTACTCCAATGGACATTACACCACCATCAGAGCAGGGGGAGAGGGAGGGGTAGAGGTAGGGGTAGTTCGGCCTCTCAGTCTAGAGGGGAGTTTCCGGTATCTGAGAACAGATTTTTACCCCTACAAGATAGCTTTGAGGGTGGGGTCCAGTATATCACCTCACACCCACAGGGGAGGGACTTCATACCTCCCCTCCGACCTGGGGGACCTTATTATCAGAGAGGGGATGAACAATGGGCCCGTAATACACAAGGCTATAACCCTCCCCAACCAACGCGCTCAAACCCACCTGGGGGATATGGACCCTACAGGCCACCTAATACCCCTTTTCAGGAGGGGACCCCCAGGAGCAAGAGGCAGAAAGAAGGAAGAGAGGGACTAGAGGGGGGAGGAGGGTCCGCAACAAAAAGAAGGCGGCGCTAAAAGATCAAGGTCTATTTAATTTAAGCACGGCTCCCCTCTCTGTAAAGGAGAAGTATGTGCTTAATCATGGCCTGAAATATGCCACCCCTAAGCCTTTGAGCAAGTTTGACACGTTCATCGACCTACACAAGTATGTGCGGAAGATGAGCATAAAGAGGCATTTTATGGGGAACCCAATTGCTCCCAGATCAGAATATGTTATGGGAGTAAAAGCCACACCGTTTGCAAACGCTTCGCTCTTTAATCCTCCTGGTTCCCTGGCTCCTTCCCTGATGGTGTTTCGGGATTTGGTTGCCAAGGACTTGGACAAACTTAGTCTTAAAAAGGTGCATCAGACTAGTATGTTTAGACGAGGAATGCGTTCATTAAAAGAACGGGAGGACATTATTGTGAGGCCAGCAGACAAGGGGGGGGGATAGTTATTTTGGACACCTCGGCCTATAATAAGGAAATGGAGAGGTTGCTATCTGATAGGGAAACCTATATCCCCCTTAGGGGTAATCCAACTGTGGCGTATAAAAAGGAGCTTATTGCACTAGTGGAAGAGGGGTTTGAAAGAAAACTTCTAACCAAGAAAGAAAAGTCATTTTTGGTGCCTTCTGCTCCTAGGGTACCCATTATGTACTACTTACCCAAGGTGCATAAGGATGCGGTGAACCCACCCGGGAGGCCAATCATTAGTGGCATTGATTCGGTTACCTCCCGGGTGGGGAAATACATTGATTTCTTTTTACAGCCATTGGTGATGAAAACACCCTCCTTCCTAAGAGACTCTATGCAGGTAATTAATATTCTTAAGGACATAGAGTGGAAGGATAGCTATATTTTAGCTACTGCCGATGTCTCGTCACTATACACGGTGATTTCGCATCGGCATGGGAGAGATACTGTTGAGCACTTTTTGGGACAAAGTAGCATGCTGAACTTTCAGAGTCAATACATTCTGGCCCTCCTTGACTATGCCATGGCCCACAACTTCTTCTGGTTTGGGGGCACCTTCTACAGACAGAACAAGGGTGTGGCCATGGGCGCGAAATTTGCGCCGAGTATGGCCAACTTGTTCATGGCCAAGTGGGAGGAGGATGTCATCGGTGACGTTCCGAGACCGGAGGTTGTCCTCTGGCGGAGGTACATCGATGACATCCTCCTCCTGTGGGATGATGACTTTGAATCCCTGAATGTATTTATCTCGGAGCTCAATGCCAACGACAGAGGTATCAGACTTACCCATGAATCTAGCAGTTCTGAGATCCATTTTTTGGATCTCAGGATCAGGGTTGCGGGTAATGTCCTAGAAACCTCTACCTTTTTCAAAGAGACTGACAGGAACGGATTTATTGACACATCTAGTTGCCACCATGTGTCGTGGCTCAAGTCCGTTCCTGTCAGTCAATTTCTCAGACTGAAGAGAAATTGCTCTAATAGGTCTGACTTTCTGCGGGAGGCGGATACCCTGAAATCCAAGTTTTTGGAAAAAGGGTACAAGGAAGAGGACCTTGAGAGAGCTCTTGTGCAGGCAGATGATCGTAACAGGGAGGATCTGTTGCAACCGAGGGTGCGAGATGCAAATGAGGATTTTCAATATGCCTTTTTTTCCTCCTATTCTATTCAGCACTTCTCGGTCAAAAAGATCATCCGTAGGCATTGGCATGTCTTAAGGAATGACAGTATATTGGGATCTGTATTGCCGGAAGCCCCTAGGATCATCTTTAGGGGTGTTCCCCCTTTACGGTTACAGGTGGCTCCCAACATCATAGATCCGCCCAAAACTGTTTCATTCTTCCAGCAGAGAGGGGGGTTTTACCCCTGCAGACGTTGTGCCGTTTGCAAAATCAATGCCTGTAGGACAAGAAGGGTTGAGTCGTTCTTCTCCAATTCCACCCAATTAGATATTAAAATTGAGCCGTTCATAACTTGTACCACGCGACATGTGGTCTACTTGTTGCGCTGCCCATGTGGCCGCGAATATGTGGGCCGTACGATTCGTATGCTGCATGTGCGTCTGCAGGAGCACGTGGCAAATATTATCAAGAAATTCCCAAAGCACAGTGTCTCGCGTCATTATGATCTTTGCCACGGGGGAGACCCTAAAGGCACTGTGTTTTTGGGAATTGACAAATTTTCTGGCAGTTGGAGGGGTGCCAATCGTACAAGAGGCGTTTCCCAGTTGGAAACCAACTGGATTTATCGATTGAAAACGTATGCCCCCCATGGGTTAAACATCGATTGGGACATCAATGCGTTCATCAATAATGCATAGTTGATGTGTCCTCTCGATGTCCCATGGTCAGATCGTTTGTCACAATTTTGAGAATATTTAATTATTTGGGGTATATTTATTGTTTTAGTAAAAGATGCCCATAGGATTTATATATTCTTTTTGTTGTTTTTATTGTTTATGTATTTATATTGTACTTTTGATTTTTGTTTTTATTATTGGCACTGTATTTAGTATGTAGCCTTTGGGGTCTGTTTCCGCGACCGGATAATGGCGCTGCGCACCCTGGTGGATCCATTGTGGTGGCGCTGTTTTTGTGCGTTATAGCACTATTTGGCTACTAAGTATGGGGACTACTGGTATTTTGGAAGCCAAGAGTGAAGCATTTATTCCCATTAGTATCAATGTTGCCCAGAATTGGGGAATTGGCCATGTCGCGTTATCATGTGATTTTATGGCATCCCCATTATTATTAGATTGAGTACATATATATATCGCAATCCGCAATCCACACATTCTGATCTGTGTTCGGAGTGTTATTAGATTGACAATTGACATCTGCTGTGGATTATTGTGGGTTGTATAACTTCCTGGTTCCGACTGCTGAAGCGCATGTTTCCAGGGAGCTGGAATGCAAGCGCCGGGTGCCAGGATGTAGAGTTATAGTACTCTGACCCGGAAGTTCCGGTTGTTGGAGCGCATATACCCGACTTCCGGTTTCGGGTGGTTATGCAAAGTTCCGCCTCTTCCGTCCCGTCCGGCGTATAAAAGTGATTGGTTTACCGCAGGCCACACCCCCTGACGACGTCATCTACTGCCGAAACGCGTAGGAGGAGCTTGAGGCACGCCACGCTGGGACACACGAGGGACGCGGCGGCCATTTTCTTGGTTGGAAACCGGACCCGAAAGGCGATATATGAGAGAGACATGCTGTAATATCTGCTGCTAAATGTGAGTTGCCAATTTTATGCTTGTGCATCTAATAAACACACTTATTACTGTACTTCACTATGGGAGTTGTCCCTCTTTTTTCACATATGCATCTATACCTGTGTCTGTAACCATTGGAGCTGATGTAGATGTCACTATGAGCCGGGCATTATCTGATATGGTCATATAGACGTACGAATAGAGCTGGATCTGATCTCTGTAGTGGGGATCCATTAATTGCGGTAAGGGGCCATCTTTTCTCTTGGTGGTGGTCTCTCTGCACAGAATTGTTGGAGTGTGAAGTGATTGGCTACACCTTTGGGAGCACATCTTTCTGATATGGACTTTCCTTCCAATGATTGATATTTTTATATGGACTGTGGAGTTCATTTTAATTTATTATTTAAGCGCTACACCATTTATTCCTACAATTTTTTATGATCTGTGTTTTCTAATTCATGATCAGGTGTTGGCAGCTTTTACTTAGAGAGGTTGAGCTTTTATTCATTGTTGAGTGTGTAAGCTTATTTAATCATGTTTTAGCGCAGTAATTCCCATATCTTTTATTAGTGAAAAGAGCCTGCCCCACTGTGACTGTATCCTCCATCACGTTGAATGGCCTCTTACCAGAAAATAATGACCTGAAAGGTCAACAACGCCTGTGGTAACACCCAACCGGGGCTCCAAGAGATGGAAGACGTTCTGAATTCAAAGGGTTAAGATACACAGTATTAACCTCCACTACTACCTTCTCTCACTCTGGTCAGCAATACTCCCCATAAAAGAGATGATAAGCCTCCATAGTGTAAAACTGAATGTACTTTAATAGTATAAAAGATTGAATGCACTTACAGCAATCCAAGTAAAACACGCATAGATATGTAAATAAGTAGCCGGCCGGCTGTCCAAGCATCGCCCGTCCTTCCGGGATGCCACGTGCTGACGTCGTGGCCCGATGCGTTTCGTCACAAACTACGTTATCCTGGGGTGCAAAATACCATCATACAAACCCTATGGGTATTACTTTTCTGGCCATTGATCGCTTCTGTCCACATTGGAGGGGTAGTAATATTAGGAGGGAAATATCTCACTGTGAAACACAATGGATAAATAATCTTAAGACCTATGTCTCATTTGGCATGAATGTCGACTGGGACATAAACTGTTCTATTAGTAACAGCTAGCTGTGTCATTAATATTTTGACCATGGGTATGTATAGTGATAGTGATCAATCACTGGATAGTGCTTTTCATGTGAATGGTCTTTTATACGGTCTTTTATACATTAAGCTATATATACCTCTCTTTGGCTCAACAAACAATCCCTTGTGCCACCCCCTTTTCCTTGTCTCTTCTTCTCCCCCTCCCTCCTTTGCATGTTTTTACCTAGTTCAGGATAGGTGGGTTATCACATGTCACTGTAATAATATTAATCATACATTACAATACTTTTCTGTATGTGGTTAAATTTAAGCAATTTAGGCTCGGTTTCCACTATTGCGACTTGCTGTTTGACTTGACACATGTCAAGTCGCACAGCAAGTCAAAAGCCATTCATTTCTATTTGGCCCGTTTTCACTGCCGCGACTTGAGTTGCGGCGACTTGAAAAGTAGTTTGTGCACTACTTTTGGGCCGACTTCAGTGCGACTTCCCTTTATAATGGGGGACAAGTCTCACTGAAAGCCGCGAACAAGTGAACACTACAGAGTCGCGCTAGAAGTAGCGCGACTCTGTAGCCGCAGCAGTGGAAACCGAGCCTCAGGCCCCGTTCACACTGGGGCAACGCTACTTCCCGGGGCGACCTCGGAGCGGCCGGCACGGACTTCATAACACTGAAGTCTATGCAGGTCGCTCCGGGTCGCCCTAAGGAAGCTCCAGGCCCTTTTTCTAAGTCGGAACGACTTGTGTCGCTCCTATTAGAACGGGTCCGCAGCTTCTCTATGGAAGGCGACCTGTCAGGCGACCAGGTAGCCTGACAGGTCGCCCCAGTGTGAACGGGGACTAAGACTTTAATGATTGTTTATGTTTCATTATAAATAAATACCAGTTAGGGATTATTTTTACACAACAGACTGTTGGCTCTGAGCTTTTTAATTTGATTCTTTAACCACTTCAGCTCCGGGAGGTTTTACCCCTTTAATGACAAGGCCAATTTTTGTGATTCGGCACTGCGAAAAATTGCCCGGATGTCCTTTTTTCCCCACAAATATAGCTTTCTTTCGGTGGTATTTGATCACCTCTGCGGTTTCTGAATTTTACGCTATAAACAAAAGAGTGACAATTTTGAAAAAAACACAATATTCTTTACTTTCTGCTATAAAACATTCCCAATAAAAAAAAGTAAAAAATCTAAAATTTTTTTATAAGTTTAGGCCAATTTGTAGTCTGCTACATATTTTTGGTAAAAAAAATCCCAAAAAGCGTTAATTGGTTTGCAAAAATTATAGCGTTTACAAACCAAGTGATCGATTTTTGGACTTTTATTTTTTTGTTTGTTTGTATTAGTAATGGCGGCGATCAGCAATTTTCAGTGGAACTGCGACATTGCGACGGACAGATCGGACCCCTAACTGACTTTTTTGACACTTTTTGGGGACCAGTGACATTAATACAGTAATCAGTGCTAAATAATATGCACTGTTACTGTATAAATGACACTGGCAGGGAAGGGGTTAACACTGGGGGGTGATCAAAGGGTAAATGTATGCCTGTTTGTGTTTGCACACTGTGCGGGGGGGGGGGGGGTTTTGACAGACACAGACAGATCAGGGTTTCAGCTTAGCTCTCTCTGCCTGTGTGACAGAAGACCCGCCAGCTTTGTGTACATAAGCAGGCGGGTCTTCTGTCAGTCTCTGTGAAGATCGCAGGAGGCCGGCGGCGCTAGATTAATTTGCATATGATTCTTTGCATATGTATTTTTCTTGCATATGTTTTTTAACCACTTCCGGAATGCCCGGCGCAGTTATACGCAGGTACTTTGACATTAAATACCAGTGTTATAGCAGCAAATAGCTGCCATAACCCTGGTATTTTCTTACAGGGTGGGCGGTCTTCCTTTACATAAAAGTGGTCCTAGCAGTGGATTCACTGCAGAAACACTTTTATGGGCTGCGGGAGAGGTGCCCTCCCCCTCCCGTCGCTTCCCTGGTCGTTTTCCCCACTTGCCAGAGCCGTCAGTAGCGGGAAAAATGATCCGGTCCCCTCAGGCTCTGTGCAGGAAGTTGAGTGAGGGCAAGATGGCCCCCACTTGACTCTATGGCCTTTCAGGACCAGAGCGACTTCATAACTCGCTTCCTCCCAACGGCCTTAAAGGGACCATTTTTTTTCATGCTGAAAAAAATTACATTTTTTTTTTTTGCTTTTAAGTGTAGCTGATCACCCCCATTACTAGTAAAAAAATAAATAAATCAAAATTCCATAAAAATATCCCACCGTTTGTAGATGCTATAACTTTTGCACAAACCAATCAATATGCGCCTAGTGGGATTTTTTTTACTAAAAATTAGTAGCAGAATACATATTAAAGAAGATCAAATACCACCAAAAGCAAGCTCTATTTGTGGAAAAAAAAAGGACATCAATTTTATTTGGGATCAGTGTCGCACGACTGCAGAATTGTCAGTTAAAGTAACGCAGTGATATATCGCAAAAAATAGTTCGGTCATTAAGGGGGTAAAACCTTCCGGGTCTGAAGCGGTTAACCTTCCACACTATGCAAAAGTAAAAAAGCATTTTGGCTGTATACGTATAATTTTTAATGTTGATTTTATTTTTCAGGATATAGTGTATGCCTCTCATGGCCACTTCACGCAGAACTTGTTTAGTTTTAGTTGGGACTGTTATTAGAAGCTATCCATGCTAAAACACCAAAGATCCTGCGAGTTTATGGGCCTTAGTGATCTTAGCCTTCCAAGATGAGGATACAGCTGAATCAATGTCTAAATCATTATAAAAAAAAAAAAATGTTTTTTTTTTTTCAAATGCAGATTGTAATATAGTAAAATAATTTTTTTTTGTCATATGCAGCTGGGACAAGAAGTGTGTGTAAAGGCTGCTGTAGGATTATGGCAAGCAGAAGGTAACGTATACGTTGTCAAAAAAATACATATAAACTTTAATTTTTTTTCCTGTATTTTCTGTATTTAGACATTTGAATATAAATAGCATATACTTTTTTTTTTTTTTTTTTTTTTTTAAACATAAACTTTATTTTTTTTCTGTATTCAGGCAAACACATTGGTATAAAGATTAATAGTTACTTTCTATCAGTCAGTAGAAGCACAATGCATATCTGTCTTTCTCTTACTTAAAGATGAACTTACTGTAAATAAACCACCCAGTTCACTCATTGTGAAAACTATATTGAATTCAGCTAATGAGGTTTCACCTCTGTATTTGTATTGATTTGCTGACCCAACTGAAATTAGGTTTGCAGATGGGAGACAGGGAGGTTATTTAGATCAGCTGTTGCCAACCAGTGGTCTGTAGGCACTGATTGTCCACCAGAAAATTGTAGTGGTCCCCAGGGGTTCTGCCCCAAATAAACATTGTGACGGATGTATACTGCCCAATGTTGTTTCCAGTGTTGTTATTAATGTGCACAGTTAATACTGTTAGCGTGCATTGATACCCGATGCCTCCTCTGAAGTTCTGGATCCTGTAAATTCAGAGGGAGGCGCTGGGAGTAGTGCAGAGAGCAGGGGTTGAAGAAGAAGGAGACTTCCAACGGCAGAAAAAAAGCAAAGAAAAAAGGAAGGACTGTAAAGGTTGCCACTAATAACCCTTAAAAAAAGGAAAATGAGTACTGGCATTATCGGTATACAATTATACAAAGTTTATTTATAATCTAAACATCATAAAAAAAAAAGCTGTATTCATCTTTCAAGGATGTTATACGATTACCAAATGACACAACACTGCAAATAATCCAGATCAATCTAGTCCAGAAGTGTAAACAGCATAACTAGCTAGATATATACAACATGTCACAGACAAGTTATACGGAGTCAGGTGATATGGAGAATCCAATGTTTAGTCTTGATCTCTATACATTTTGTCAAACATGGCTTTTTCAGGAGTCACAAAGAGTAATAAAGAAAGAAGGGGGCTCAGAGATGCTCAGTCCAAAAAGAGGACAATGCAACACTAATGGGCCAATAAGAAGTGTATTATGAAATCTAAATGGACAGCTGATATTGTACAATATAATAAACCACTGGGCCTAAAAAACTTCTACAAATATATAAGGCCGCTCCAGATGACGTCAGTGTGGCGAAACGCGTCATCATGTCACTTCCTGTTTCCGTCCGTGGAACGCAGGAAGAGTCCCGGACGCTACAAACAGTCTGAACAACGCTGGTTTTATCTTGTTTAATGTAAGTGAGATATATATTTAATAAAGCAATACTTTTTTGAGCATACTACGCTATAGGTACTCTATTTTCATACTCCTGAGGAAACATCACCCGAATTTGGTCATGGAGAGAGGAACAGCCCACGGGATAATACCAATACTCAAAGGCTATTTACCCCTACCTAGGGGACCTTCCTCTGGTGAGTGTTCACCCTTGGGGGGAGACACGACTGCACTGCCACACATCGGGTGCTGTGTTCCGGAACTGTGGGTTTCTCAAGTGTGCCATAATAGGACTGATTGCACTTACCTGGCCCAAGGCACCCAGTTACCATTCAATGGACTGGCACTATTTGCACCACCTCTAACATACAGCCACTGGGGATTCCCCGTGGACAATCATTATTGGTTAATAGGGATTGGTCATATGCATTTTGCACTTATCATTGTTTGCACAAATATTTGCACTTATGCACTTTTGTAGTTTGCAGGGATTTGCACTTCCTATGGTTTGAAGCATTTATGGTTTCATTCACTGTATGTATAGTTTGTATGTGATGCTTATGTTGCCATAAATATTCTTACCACATACCTTTTTACCACACATACACCTTTGTATTTAGTGGCCCAGTTCACTCACCTTCCAGGCGGGACATCTAGGTTGTCACAGCATCATTTGATTTACATTGTTATTTCATATCACCAGGCAGTGCCATTTTTTGCACTTGCACTATAGCACTTTTTCAATACATGGACACCACTTTTTAGTGGCCGTCTAGAGTGAGGGCAGCAGCCTTATTTTACATTTTTATTCATATTTATTAGTTGTCACACAGGTTGGTCCATAGAGCGGGGCACCCCCACACTTTTCGTCAAATATATAAAATTGCATACCAATAACTGTGTATCTTAGCCACTAGGCAAAAATACATAATCTTGAATATTATAATTATTTTTTTATAGTATATAATAATGAAAAACTTCTTTACAGAATATTTTTTTTGTTTTTCTATCACCAACATTATATAGCCTATTATGCCTATTAACAACCTTTTCTTTATACAGTATATCTGCCCAGCCAGTCTCTTCTGCTTATTTAGGACTTGTACTTGAAAACATAATCCCACTCCTTATCCATACTCTATTAATAACTTTCTTGTTCTGTCTTTTTCTTGTGATAAATTTAATCATCATAGGAATAACTAATGACTGGTCCTTTTGCTAACATTTCTATTATCTTAAAGAGAAATATCTTTGTCAGTCTCCATTCACACTAATACGACTTGTCAGGCAACTTGTCAGCCTGACAAGTCGCGGTCCGTCGCGGTCTGTTGTGTGGTACAGGAACCGTTCTAATAGGAGCGACACAAGTCGCTCCGACTTAGAAAAAGGGTCCTGTACTACTTCGGGGCGACCTGGAGCGACTTGCATAGACATTCATTCTGTGAAGTCCGTGCAAGTCGTGCCGAAGTCGCGCTACACGCGACTTCACAGGTCGCCCCCGAAGTTGTGCCGCTTCAGTGTGAATGCGGTGTTATGCTAAAAATTACAATTAGAAATGTTTACAAATGGAAATCTACAAAGAGATACTATAGATAATTGCCGGCTTTTTATTTTTTTGCTCACCTTATTTTAATTCCCTCCCATTCTCCTCACGGTGGCCATTTTCTCTAAGGGCAGAATCCATCTCCCTTTACTTTCCAACTCTGCATCAACGTGGAACATGTGACAGGTTTGTATCCTGGAACGTGCGACAGTGCACATCATCTGAGGAAAGGCACTAGTGATGTAATCTTCCCAGTATGCATCTGTTATGGTCAAAGTTACATCACCAGTGCCTCAACCAGGAAGTAGAAAAAATAAATGTAAGTAAAATCAAAAAAATCTTAGTTTACCAAATAAATGTAAGATGATTTCGTACCAGCATACAGGGCTGACTTCTGACATGTATTTTAGCAAAAGAGAGGAAAGTCCACTTTTATATTACTAACCTCATGTGAAAACCTCACCTCCTTTCTCTGTTACTGACTGGATATTTCTTCTCTCTCTTCTAGTAATCTGCCAAAAATAGTGCCCAAACATAAATCTAATATGCATACACACAGGCCTCTAGGCATACATCATAACACACGCCTGTTTTTGTGGCTCCTGGGTGCTCCAGCTGCTGCATAATTTTGCCTATAGGAATGAATTGCAAAACAAGGTGTAGGCCGACGAGTATACATGTTTTCTGAACACACAAGTTTCGTGCTTGTGAAAATACGTCCATGTGCGTGCAATTTTAATTCATTTCTAGAGGCAGAATTACACAGCAGCTGGGGCATCCAGACTTCACAGGTACAGTCATATATTCTTGCAAATACATCTGTGTGCATGAATCCTTTAAGCATGGCTTTGCCAGGGGAAATCATATACTGTATACAGCTTCCCATGTGTTTGTTCCAAAAACCTGCATCAAAATAGCAACAACATAATAAAAAAACAACATAGTTACATCTATGGTTGGTGCTGTGTAAATTCTGCTGCTCCTTATAGGAGTAACCTATTTTCATATCTTGAATGTAGAGATTTTACCTTACTTACTGTTGTCATGACATGTGGCAGAAAGGGAGGGTATAGCTCCCCAAATGTGACAGCACTACAAAAATAATAATTTTCCAGCTGTAGTGTGTCCATTTTTGTGAAGAAAACCAAAAGAAGGGGACTCCTATACTGCTATTAGCACTTGTAAATTAGGACCACTGCAAAAAAACAAAACAAAAAAAAACCTTTCCCCTGTAAGACAAATGCATAATGTGCTAGTACTGTATGAATCGCCTACTAGCACATTATGCAAGACTTACCTTAAACTGAAGCCCTCACCACTGACAGTGCTTCCATCTTCACCCTGTCTTCCTTCCGGGGTCGTGGCCTCCGACTACATGAGTGGCTGGGGCCGAGATGACATCACGCAGGGCAGCCCTCATTTACGGCACGAACTCTGAAGGTCTGGCATGGTATGGCGGACCATCAGAGAGCATGGGCTGGTGATGTCACCGGCTGCATGCAGTGTGAATATCTCCTAAACTGTGCTAGTTTAGGAGATATTCACTATACCTACAGGTAAGCCACGCTAGTACAATGTACACTAGTACAGTGATGGCATACGGGGTGAGGGGATTTACTAAACTGGAGTACTCAGAATCTGGTGCAGTTGTGCATGGTAGCCACTCAGCTTCTAACATCAGGTTGTTCAACTAGGCTTTGACAATAAGGCTCGGTTCACACTCCTTAGGATCCAACTAGTGAGACCTAGAGTCCCAGGATATGTGAAATGCCAATGAGTCACTGCGACTTCAGAAAAGGTTCCTGCATTACTTTGATCCGACTTTGACACAGCTTTAATACCAGAGAGTGGAAGAGTCTTATCAAAGTCAGACTCCAAATTTGCACTGAAAAATGACACAACTTTGGAGTTGGCTAGTGTGAACCGAGCCTTAAACCTGGTAACTGATTGGTTTCTATGCACAGCTGCACTAGATTTTGCCCACTCCAGTTTTAGTAAATCCCCCCATGATATATTATATAATATTATTATATATATTTTCATAACCATGCCTATTCATGGGCAAAAAATAAAAAAATTGGTAGGAGATTGCAACTAGTTTATTTAGATTAGTCCAAGGCACCTAGAGTTAAATAACACATATCCATACTAGATTTTCCCATTTTTATCCAGTTATTTTGTTGTGGTTTGTTTGGTACGGGCTCTGAAAAAATTCAACTGCAAGCTCATCTTATTTATTTTTTTCCCAATTCCAGAACAAGAGAAAACAATCTGCGTTAACGAAGACTGCAAGAGTTTGATTTTTATAGATAAACATGACACAGAAACAAAGGTAAAGCTATGCTTCAATACATGATACATTGCAGCTGCTGCAACATTTGGCAGGATAGATAGGGCATGCCATCCTTACTGCACCACGGTAGGCCTTTGCAATTTTTGGGGGTTTTGGAAGTTTCTAAAAAATTCCTGATGGAATACAGAACACCTCTTCCTTATATTTTAGAAATTTGGAGAGTTGTTTTCTAGTCCAGCAGGAAGAACTAGGCAGGGCTGACAACAATGTGGGGTTTAATGCAACAAAGGCTGACACGTTGGCAGATTTACTAAAGGACGATTCACTTTGATTATCTAATCATGTCAAAAAAATCTCTGTTTATTGTGTTAACTTTCTCGAATCCTATAGTATGTCAGCCTCACTGTATTGTTAGCTATTAGTGCCGGTTCAGACTATAGCGATGTCAGACATGGCATGTGATTCGCACAGATTGTACGGCTGAATTCTTATCACATTCGGACCAAAGTCGTGCAGGACCAAAGTCCGCACCAGAATCGGCCGCCTGTCCTTTTTCATTTGATGCTATCAGATCCGATTCTCCAGACGGATGGAAAATACGGTTTCCACCCGTCTGGATTTCATGGACAGGATCGGATTGGATAGCAGCAGGTGTCAGGGGACATGTCACCACTGACATCCGCCGCTCCATAGGGATGCATGGAGCATCCGATCAGGTCCGCCTGAAAAACTGACAAGCGGACCTGATCAGAAAGCCCGTGTGAAAGGGGCCTAATTATTTCCAGAACAGGAAAAGATGGTAAAATTCTCTGGAGAAATAGATAAGCACAAAGACACATATTTAGTACTGTAAGGAATGGTCACAATAACTGACAATGTTTTTATTGTTGTCTGCATCTTCTTGTTCCAGTGACAACCATGCACCCCTTTTTAATCTAAGAGTGTCAGAGAGATAGGATGTTAGGGAAAATGAAATTTTAAGTCTTACCTACTCTACTGTTAATTTTAAATACATTTTATGAGCTAAATTTAATGACTCTTAAGAGCTAACATTCTTGGTAAAGCATAACTCCAATCCAATCTTTTATTTTTATTTTTTTAAGTGGAAGTTCATACTAACTATACTTAAATCTGCTCTCATCCCCATTCTAAGCCTATTCTAACTACCCTGTAATGCATCTTATGAGCTGACAGTATTGTTAAAGCATAACTCCAACAAATCTTTTTTTAAAGTGGATGTTCAGTCAAATCCTAACTATACTTAAATTTGCTCCTACCTGAATTCTAAGGCTATTCTAACTACCTTGTAGAAGGAAAGATGTCTATACTTACATAGTATGAAGGCGCTTCGGTCCGGTCACATGATCTTTCCAGTGGCCAGCTTCCGTGAAGAGGCGCGATCGTCCACAATGGCTGAAGAGCCTATGCAGTGACCTCACCCATAGGCCCACTATGGGGCATCTGTTGTCAGCTGTCTTTCTTCTACACTGAAGGTGGCGCTGGAAGCCAATCATGTGACAGGACTGGACGCCCTCAGAATAGATAAGTATCGACATCTTTCCTTTTACAGGGTAGTTAGAATAGCCTTAGAATTCAGGTGTGAGCAAATTTAAGTAAAGGTAGGATTTGACTGAGCTTCCACCATGGCAGACAGACTTCTAGTTTCAGTGGGCTGCTAGGGGGGCACTGATGAGCGCTGTGGAAGTCTACTGCGGTGTTTCTCAACTCCGGTCCTCAGGGCACACTAACAGGCCGGATTTTAAGTATTACCTTAGCGAGATGCAGACTAGAATACTGCAATCACTGAGCAGCAAATTATATCACCTCTGATGTATTTCAGTTTTCTTGCAAACCTGGCCTGTTAGTGTGCCCTTAGGACCAGAATTGAGAAACACTGATCTACTGACAAGTCCTCTTACTCTCAAACAGAAAGCCTGTACAGAGGTATGGGCTGAAAGCGGAAGGACATGCAGGTGCCTGACATTGCACCCGTGATCTATGGATCAAAGGTGCAATGCTGATCATGCGTTTTCTGCAAAAATATGTGAATTTATTATTATATTTCTGTAAAGGTGAACTTAGCCTTTAAAGCAGGAATCCTCAAACTACGGCCCTCCAGCTGTTGCGGAACTACATATCCCATGAGGCATTGTAAAACTTTGACATTCACAGCTATGACTAGGCATGATGGGAACTGTAGTTCCTAAACAACTGGAGGGCCATAGTTTGAAGACCCCTGCTTTAAAGTGACAGTTCTTTTTCAACAAGATTTTCCAAAAATTCCCCTATGCAATTCCTTACCCTCTGAACAGTACATACCAACACTCCTCCTGGCTCCTCAATCTACCTCCATCCCTGCAGGACGACCTGGAGTGAACAATTGAGCTAAGCTCAGCAGAAGAAGAAGAGACCACACTGTGCATACACACAATTTGATCAGCCCAATGTGTCCGCTACTAAGCTCGGCTGCAATAGGGAAGAACACACCGCACACGTACACAGTATTTCATAAGGTTAACAAAAGTGAGGCCCAGAGGGATTTTGAGGGGTGTAGGCCAGAAAATTGTTCAAACCAGTGTATAAAAATAGTAAACTGCTTTATTCATCATACTATATATAAAAATAGACATTATTTGGATAAAAAAGGTGTACTAGCACCCCATTATACATCACACTATTACAACAAGGGTATGTAATAGGCATCAAACACTGTCAAGTTGCTTATTAACAGGTTTCGTGAAACAAGGAGTCAAAGCAAATTTAATCAGGAGTCAAAGCAAATTTCCAGCTGATAGCCAACATCTGCAAATGAACCACATCATTAGAATAAACAATATTCAAACAAAAAAACTCAAGAAAAGGCATAAAGGTTTTGGTTTGGCTAATGTATCAAAAACATTTGTAGATAAGTGGTTTATACTTACACAACAAATTTGATATCAAAAGCATCACTAATTTTCTAAAAATCAGAACAATAAAGTTCTCTCCTATACAGGCACATGCAGTGGATTTGCATCGACTGGGGCCATTCCACCCGGGAGCTGAGGGCGGGGTGAACCACCAGGGGGAGGACCCAAAAGAGGGACGGGGAAGCCAGAAATGATCAAAATGAGAAAGGAAACAGCCTATAATATAAATTAAAAAAAGAATAAAAGAGACCTCATTAAGATCTCTTTAATAATAAAATGTGCTGTATAGAAAATATACAGATAATGGGGTAACAGTTTTGTGTGGACACAGAGACTGTGGATGTGAAAGAGATGAACCCAAATATAAAAAAAGTGATAGGAGAGGGCATAAAGTCCCACAATGAGCTCAACAAGTCTGAGCAGCCCAGGAGGGCCGCTAGGGGGCACATAATTGTAATATTCTGAAGGACGGAGGTGCATTGTGGTGCTAGCGGGTTTTGTGGAGAGGCCCCAGAATATCTGCATGTATAATGGTAGAATGTGCACCATTTAACACAGAAGGAATGGTAGTATGTACTATTCAGAAGCTATGGATTTACATAAGTGGATTTATGCATGGTGATCATATCCCCCTTAGGTGGATTCTTGGAAAAGTCTGCTGAAAGTGAACTTACCCTTTAAATAATAAAGTATTGTACTGAAAGCAGGTGTAGCACTAGGTAGGTGCTAGAGAGTGAGAATAGTTGTTGGCTCTGTCTGCCTATCAGAGGAGCAGCAGGTAAATTCTATATTGCTATATTGCACCCTGCTTAACAGGGAGCAGGATCTGTGAGTTAGGTCTGCTCAATGTGCTCAGTGTGTGATTCATGTGGTCTGGGGGAGTGTCCCCACTGGCCCAATAGGGAGGTACATTGGACAGTGGAGGAAACCTAGCAAATGAGTACACAGGCTTTGATACAACCCCAGTGATTGGCACAGACTGGTTGTCTCAGTGCATTGTGGGGTGAAATATAAAAGCCAAGAGCACATGTGCTTGGCATCTTTGGCTGGTGAGCAGAGTCCCGGAAGGAGGGTGGCGGCTGCCTCCTCTTCTGCAGTGGATGTTGTACGGTCACAGCCAGTCGGCCTGGTGAGCCAGATGTGAGGAGCTGAACCCAGGTACAGCAGAGCTGACTAGGAGGAGTTGAGACACTGGAGAACCTGAAAGCAGCATCATGAGTACAGGGGATCGTGTCTAAGGATCTGACCAGGAAGGGGGCCAATTCGGAGTAGAGTAGTCAGAAGACAGGTGTCAGCTGGTGGATAGAAAGGGGGTGCTAGGCGAGTACCCTGAAGATAAGAGCTTAAAGAACTTTACCTCAGATTCATCTAGTGGCAGGATGAAGCTGCGGCCTTGCCGTATTCTCAGATAGAAGTCCTCAGCATTGTGAAAAGTTCAAGTTTTGGTGTATCCCACTCTTCCCTTCTCCCATCCCCATATAAATAAAACAACAAAACCAACAAAACCAACAACCCCTAGACTGTTCAATGACTGAGCTGGAAAGTAAAGTGTTAAGATTCTGCATGCAGTTGCTATCGGTAACCCAGGGGGACCTGAAAGGTGAGAAATCCAGCAGCCCTCAAGGGGGCAGTGCTACACAGGTACTACAGTCTTGAGAGGAGTAGGACAGGGTGTAATGTTTTTCTGGATTGCTAAGAGAAGTTTGGGTCTTGTGGGAGTTCTCCTTTAGCCTTTTCTATCTCTATCTAATGATAGAAAAGCTATCTGAATTATTTGTAGCTTTATACCGTGGGACAGCTATCCTAATTTACTTACATGACCAATATAGTTTACTTTTAACTAATAGAAAGACTTGCAAGAAAGTAATTTGTATCTATTTTGCGTTGTTTCAGGAATACCATTTTACTTTTGATAGCGTCTTCAATTTTAACATGGGACAGGTAAGCCCTAATATTATGTGTATTAAATTAAAGCGGAACTGCAGTGCATCTGAGCATCACAAACAAAAAACGCTATTTAATTCATTTTTAAATATCAAAAGCATTCCCCCCCCCATCCATCCATGTCTTCATGCTTTATTTTGCTGAGAAATCATTTTGAAAAACACCCCCAACACCCCCAGCATTTCCGGCCATGGCCATCTAAATCTTAATTTTCCAGGAATCCATTTGCCCTTATCTCAGTCATGCAGGCAAGAGGGTGTGCTTAGCTGAGAAAAACTCTCCTCCCCTCCTGAAGACTCCTGGGATGTATGACATGATTTGCTTAAGCATGGAAACAAGGAAGTTACTGAAGAAATTGAAAAAATAAAGGATAATACAAGCAAATTTGATATACTTTCCTATCCATTTACTAATGCTAGCAAAATAAGGATTAAAAATGGTCAATGTTGATTGAGGGAGTGAAGTTCCACTTTAAATAGTCAGTCAGAGTTACCAGTTGGCAGATTTCAAGTGTAACTAAACATAAAAAACAGGGCAAAAAAAAAAAAAAAAAAACATAGTAGCAAGCTTATTCCTCATGTAGCAAAAAGTTTTCTGCATGTTTTTGCTTTGCACCTACATTCACACCTAGGCATTGCTTTTTTCCTGACAGACTCCATGGCAGCATACGTTTGGGTAGCCCTGCCTCCACTCCTACCCTATAGGACCCCACTCCCATAAATCCTTGCTCCCTTTCAGCATCCGTGTTCTTTTTTTGTCCTTCTCCATGCACCTGTTTGGTGCTGATTTCCTACATTTTTTATTGGTTATTTTTGAAAGAAGACCGAGACGCAGGGACAGTGAAGTCAGCAAGATTTGAGTCCCCGATAAGCCCTTGCTGCTGCAGGGTATGGGGTGGGCAAATTGAAGAGGAGCCCAAGATGCCTGACTAAGCAGGCCGTATGGCATGGCCGATTAGCCCTGCTGCTGCGGGTGGCCGTTTATATTGCCCCAACGATGGAGTCTGTGTCCTGGCTGCTGACTGCTATCTTTCCCTGGTGTCTAGTGGTAAGCACCCTGGAGAGGCAAGTACCTTTATTGTTATTATTCTCCTTGTTATTACCTGGTGGTGTAGTGGTACAGTCGCCCTGGTGGTCTAGTGTGCGGCTGTACTCCTCTGGTAGGCTTCCTGGTGGTCCGGGAGGTTCTCTGAACGCCGTGGAACGCTATGCGTTCCATCCTCGGTGTCTCTCGGCCGCTCTGCGCATGCGCGCCGACCGGCCGGGAACGAGGCTTTATTCGCGCATGCGCAGTTGACGCGGCCGTGACGTCACGGCCGGCGCCAATTTTAAAGAGCTGTCAGTCCCACAATCGGTGGGACTGACTGTAGAATCGGCGTTCCCACATCCATTGGGCTTATTTCCAGGTATGTGGATCTGCACCAAGGGGGGGCCTTGCTATATATATATACATTGCCTTATACTGATTTTTTGCGCTATACTGCACCAATCTCTTTCAGTGTGTCTGCTGTGTGTCAAATGGACACTTCACCGCTCCCCTGCGACCAGCCCTCTCTGAGGTAAGCTCAGGGCTGGAATGGGGGGGAGCAGAACGTTTGTCAGTCGATTCTGTATTCCCAATATGTTTTCCTTTGCAGCTCCTCCTCTAGGTCCGAACAACCTCAGGGCACGCGGGAAGATCGCCATGCTAAAGCGCAGCATCATCGTTCTTCCTCCAGACATGGCTCAACTAAGTTTAGATACCGTAGTAAAGACCGTTCACCTCCTAGGTCTTCACGCCAAGCCAGCGGAACAAAGTGCTGGGGCTGTGGTATCCGATTACTGGACGGAAAATCGCTATGCGACTCCTGTTATTCCCGGGCAGCGGGTGAAAGAGGAAGTTCTGACCAGCATCTTGAATCTATGGTCAAACGCATAGTAAAAGACTCCCTGGCTGATCTTAATAAGCAACAGTCTCCAACGCCAGATCCATCTGCCTCTCCTGTTAGAGAGTCCACTGGCGGACGGGCCCTGGAATCGTCTGAGCCTAGCCATCCCTCCGTGTTTGAGTCTGACAGCGATTCGGGTCAAGACGAGCCTAGCTTGGGATTTTCATTCAATCTGGTTCCACCATTAGTAAAGGCCGTCAGAGAAACCTTAAATAGGGAAGACCCAGCGGTCTCCGCCCCAAAGCAGAGAAAATATTTTAAGCAGCTGAGCAAGGAGCGGCTGAATTTTCCATTTATTCCCGAATTGGGGGAAATTATAATGGAAGAATGGAGCAAGGTGGAGAGAAAGAACTCCATGGTTTCAAAATTGGCTAAACTCTATCCATTCAAAGAAGAGGAAGTCAAACACCTGGAATCTCCTCCGCTTGTGGATGCGGCTGTTATGAGGCTAGTAAAACATGTCACTTTGCCTCTTAAGGATACAGTTTCCTTTAAGGATCCCCTTGACAGAAAAATTGACACGGATCTGAAGCGTGTCTATCTTTCAGTGGGTGCTGCTTGCAAGCCGGCCCTAGCCTTGGCATCTCTGTCCAAAGCCATGGAAGTATGGGTGGACAATGTCGATGACTCCCTCAGAAGCTTCTCTGAAGATGCAGCCAAGAGCTCTCCTATCCAGGATTTGAAACTGGCATCAGCCTTCCTGGGGGAGGCGTCTATTGATATGATCTGTTGATATGTTAGCTCGAGGGATGCTATCATCAGTTACGGCAAAGCGTGCACTATGGCTACGCCCTTGGTTGGCTGATCCTGCTTCTAAGCAGGTGTGGTGCCGCATTCCCTTTGAGGGTTCTTCCCTCTTTGGGAATAAGTTGGATAGCGCCATCTCTAAGGCTACTGGTGGTAAGTCGGGCTTCCTTCCCCAGGATAGGCGTCTTCTTGGTCAGAAGGGAGGCACGTAGTTATAGTCCAGGAAGGGAATTTGGAAGAAATTGTAAGTCCAGGCAGTCTTCCTTTCGGAAAGGCCCCAAGAGCAATCCGTCTGGGGATAGAGATACGACGAAGTCCTTTTGAGATTGGGCCCGCTCAGGCCAGTCAGGTGGGAGGTCGTCTCTTTCACTTTCGGCAGGTCTGGGCGGCCTCAATCCGAGATACTTGGGTCGTCAACTCGGTCTCTGCAGGTCATTCTTGGACCTTCACCAGTATTCCCGGAGACAGATTTTTTCCTACCTCCCTTCCTCGGTCAGGTGACAAAAGAGAGATTCTCTTGTCTTACGTAGACTCGCTAGTCACTCAAGGAGCAGTGGTTCCAGTGCCAGAATCCGAAAGAAGACTCAGAGTGTACTCTCCTCTGTTCATGGTGCGCAAGAAGAGCGGCGCCTGGAGACCAGTGATAGATCTGACGCACTTGAATGGCTTCATCGAAGGAGAAAAATTCAAGATGGAGACTCTATTCTCCATTCAGCAAGCCGTTCAACCGGGAGATTGGATGGTCTCAGTAGACCTGAAGGATGCATACTTCCACGTGCCAGTGGCAACGGAGTTTCAGCAATATCTAAGATTCTCAGTCGGCCAACGTCATCTGCAATTTGTATGTCTCCCCTTCGGGCTTTCCACGTCGCCTCGTACCTTTTCGAAGGTCTTGTTAGCGGTGGTAGCCTTGATAAGACTGAGAGAGGTCCGTCTTTATCATTATCTGGACGACCTACTTCTTCTGGCCCAAGACAAATCTGTCATCCTGGAACATCTAGCTCTGGTCATCTCGTCTCTAGAGAGGTTCGGCTGGATCCTGAACAGAGAAAAGAGCCATCTGATTCCCACTCAGTCCCTGGTCTTTTTGGGCGCGCTGTTCAACACCAAGAACAGTACCATCTCTCTGCCAGAAGAAAAGATTCCGGTAATCAGGGACAGAGTGTCTCTGGCTTTGTCGGCATCCCGTCTCACAGCAAAACAATGCCTAAGAGTAATTGGCACCATGGTGTCAACAGCCCCTATGGTGAAGTGGGCTCTCTGGAGGATGAGGCCTTTTCAGAGGGGTTTTCTTCAGCAATGGAACGGAGTCAGCAATTCTCAGTGAATAGTGATAACCGCAACCATGAAGAGCTGGCTTCCTTGGTGGCTACAGCTGAAGAATTTGCGCAATTGTCACTCCATAGCCCCCATATCTTGGGTGACAGTGACATCAGACGCCAGCAACACTGGCTGGGGCGGTCATTGCGGAACAGAGATGGCACAAGGGAAATGGGACTTTTGGTCTCGCCAGACGGTGTCCAACATCTTGGAACTACGAGAGGCCTTTCAAGTGTTACTAGCCTTCGGCCACCTCATTCGGGGCACCTCAGTCATGCTGAGGTTAGACAACACGACTGCAGTAGCCTATGTGAGGAGACAAGGTGAAACTCGCAGTGCATCCCTGCTTCGGGAAGTAGAGCCAATAATGACCTGGGCTCAGAGAAATCTGGTCAATCTGTCGGCAGTTTACATACCAGGGGCTCAGGAAAGGTAGCAAGATGTGGGGCCAGGGTTGGGATTTTAAGGGTACCGTTATATAACTAATAAGAGAGATGTATCTACAAAAATATCTAAAAAGTATATAATTTTATTAATCACATAGAGTGAAAAGAATACAGATACAAATACAAAGACATTACTGTTACAAGATAACATGAAACATCATCATGGTAACAACATAATTGATAAAATATCGTCAGAGATAATTTCCTTGAAATTGTGGACAGGACTAGTCAGAGGTCACAGTCAGTCTGGAGGTGCCAGGACTGGTGTGTGTCCCTCTAGTCAGTCCGATTACCACTACCCGACATGTTTCGCGGTAATACCGCTTCTTCAGGGGTACAAGGGATGTAACTTGATAAAAAGCCACTAAAAAATGACAAAAATAGATACATGATTATCATACATATATGAGCGTATATACATATACATGTTCGTTTTGCTGTTTCGAATATCAGTGTGTGTCAAGTATGGAGCAATTGGCGATAAGCCCCTCCTACTTCTGACACTGGTACGTCATTTATTCGATCACATGGTAGACATTTTACTTACATGAGTATACAAGAAGAATGATCTACACTGGCATGTAGGCCAAGGCATATATATGATACTTCCAGTGGTGGAACTGATGGTTCATGGCAAACGGAGCATAGGCGTCGGTCATCAAAAATTGTCCCCCGGGCGGGCAAGGATGACCAAATGGCAAAAAAGCCTAGACAGTGGAAGATATAGAGAATGCTGGTATATAGAATATTGTATTCGTTCAAAGGCTGCAGAAATATATACTGCAGACTATATTGGTCACATTATTCAAATCATTGAATATAAGTAGAGATTGGTATTGAAAAATCTACAGATATATGTTGAAGCGCCTCCAATCTTTAAGAAAAGGAGGGGAGGAAGGGAAATGCCAGCTAGTGTGCAGACGATGGAGCTCCGACACATGGATCACTAAATGGTAATAACGCTTCAGCCTTTTTATCATCTACTATTCTCTTACCCTGCACATTCTGAATATAGCCACGTACCCTCCCTCTTGGAGATTATGTATGGGCAGTAAGCTGTACCTACATAGCATTCTGTGACTATGTATAGATTCAGAGCATGTTTAGAACTAGCCTGCCCAAGCCCTTTTGTTTATTTGCTATTTTTTCTTTTTGAACATATTACAGAGCGGTACCAGCTGATCTGGAGACTGAAATTTGATGTCTCGCTTGATGTGCGATATCATTTCTGTGCTCCTCTGATCGTATGTTTTTTCCACCCTTTCTCCATCGTCTGACCATCACACAAGCCCTGGCATAGAGTTTGGTAGGTTATTATTTCCATATACTTCTATTGATGTCATTCTTGGTGAGCATTTCCCTTCCTCCCCTCCTTTTCTTAAAGATTGGAGGCGCTTCAACATATATCTGTAGATTTTTCAATACCAATCTCTACTTATATTCAATGATTTGAATAATGTGACCAATATAGTCTGCAGTATATATTTCTGCAGCCTTTGAAGGAATACAATATTCTATATACCAGCATTCTCTATATCTTCCACTGTCTAGGCTTTTTTGCCATTTGGTCATCCTTGCCCGCCCGGGGGACAATTTTTGATGACCGACGCCTATGCTCCGTTTGCCATGAACCATCAGTTCCACCACTGGAAGTATCATATATATGCCTTGGCCTACATGCCAGTGTAGATCATTCTTCTTGTATACTCATGTAAGTAAAATGTCTACCATGTGATCGAATAAATGATGTACCAGTGTCAGAAGTAGGAGGGGCTTATCGCCAATTGCTCCATACTTGACACACACTGATATTCGAAACAGCAAAACGAACATGTATATGTATATACGCTCATATATGTATGATAATCATGTATCTATTTTTGTCATTTTTTAGTGGCTTTTTATCAAGTTACATCCCTTGTACCCCTGAAGAAGCGGTATTACCGCGAAACATGTCGGGTAGTGGTAATCGGACTGACTAGAGGGACACACACCAGTCCTGGCACCTCCAGACTGACTGTGACCTCTGACTAGTCCTGTCCACAATTTCAAGGAAATTATCTCTGACGATATTTTATCAATTATGTTGTTACCATGATGATGTTTCATGTTATCTTGTAACAGTAATGTCTTTGTATTTGTATCTGTATTCTTTTCACTCTATGTGATTAATAAAATTATATACTTTTTAGATATTTTTGTAGATACATCTCTCTTATTAGTTATATAACGGTACCCTTAAAATCCCAACCCTGGCCCCACATCTTGCTACCTTTCCGAATTCGACTAGGGATGAGGTACCTCAATACCTAATATTAAATCTAATGGGCTAATTTCTGCTATACCAGGGGCTCAGAACACACAGGCGGATTTCCTCTCGAGAACACAACTCAACAACAACGAGTGGTCTCTCCACGAGGATGTGTTCAACTGGATCCTGTCCTTGGGGTTCATCCCAGAAGTAGATCTATTTGCCTCCTTCAACAGGAAGTTGCAGAAGTTTTACTCGAGGAACAGAGATCCCAGAGCATTCGGGGTGGATGCCCTGACGGATTGCTGGAGGTTTCACAAGGCTTATGCCTTTCCCCCAGTGCCAGTCATCTTTTAGTTCCTGCGGAGAGTCAAGAGTGAAGTCAGTCAAAGTGGTTGCAGTAATTCCGTTCTGGCCCAACAGACCGTGGTTTCCCCTACTGTTCCAGCTGAGCTACCGCGACCCAGTCCCTCTTCCTCTCAGGGCGGATCTGCTGTCCCAGGGCTCCATCCTTCACCCATGACCAGCCCGTCTGCACCTTCGGGTCTGGTTTTTGAAAGGGGAAGGCTGGAAGCGTTAGGATGTCAGGAAGTAGCCATACCAACTTTTTTGAGTGCTAGAAGACAAAGCACGAATAAAACCTATGAAAGGATTTGGGCTAGGTTTACTTCTTTCCTAGAGTCCAAGGGAAAGTCCTGGTCATCTCCTTCCGTGCAAGATATTCTGTCTTTCCTCCAGTCAGGATTGGAGTTGCCTCTTTCAGTGAGTGCCTTGCGAGTACAAGTTTCAGCCATATCCGCCTTCACAGGCATTTCCTGGGCTGCACATCCTTTGATCAAGCAATTCTTCAAGTGGGCAGTAAGGCTGAGGCCACAGAAGAAGCTGAGATTCCCCAAGTGGGACATGCCTTTGGTCCTTGATTTCTTATCCTCAGTTGGCTCAAGTCTTGAAGATCCTATATCCGTGAAACATCTCACCCTCAAGACGGTCTTTCTGGTGGCCATCACATGTGCAAAGATGGTGTCAGAGATCCAAAGTCTGGGAAGTAAGGAACCTTTTCTGACTTTCTTCCCGGATAGAGTTGTCCTCATTCCAATGCTGGGAGCAAGGCCTAAAGTCACGTCGGTCTTTCATGAGAACCAAGAAATTGTTCTCCCTACTTTCAATTCATCGGCCGAAACTCCGGAAGTCCATCCTCTGGATGTGGGCAACACGCTCAGACAGTAATTGGAAGCTACAGCCTCTTTCCGGAAGACAGATTATCTCTTTGTCCTATTGTCTGGGAAGAACAAAGGTATGCGTGCCTCTTCAAGATCAATTGCCTCCTGGATAGTAGAGGCGATTCAGTGGGCTTATAGAGAGAAGGGCTTGGTTCCTCCTAAAGCGGTGACTGCGCATTCTACTCGTGGTGTCGCTACTTCATGGCTAGCTTCAAGACATGTCGCTCCGGATGTGGTCTGCAGAGCAGCGTCTTGGTCGTCCATTCATACATTTATGTCACATTATTGTGTTGAGCCAGCGGCTCTTCCTTCTGTTGGTTTTGGTGCTCAAGTGTTATCTGTTGCAGGTGTTAATTAAAATTTATCAGCATCTGCCCACCCAATTGTGTTTTGGCGAGTTATTTCCCAAACGTTTGCTGCCATGGAGTCTGTCAGGAAAACGGAAAATTTATATCAAATACTTACCGTAATTTTCCTTTCCTGATGGACTCCATGGCAGCAGGAGTCCCCTCCCAGTTCCTGAGTAGGCTAGTTACAGAACACGGATGCTGAAAGGGAGCAAGGATTTATGGGAGTGGGGTCCTATAGGGTAGGAGTGGAGGCGGGGCTACTCAAACGTATGCTGCCATGGAGTCCATCAGGAAAGGAAAATTACGGTAAGTATTTGATATAAATTTTCCGTTTTACAGGCGTTTTTTTCGGGCAATTTACAGGCATTTTTTGCAGCATTTTTGTGCAGACGTTTTTAGGTTAACAAGTGACCAATGAAAGAAGATAAAAATGCCTGTAATCTGCCAAAAAAAGAAGTTCATGTACTTTATTTAATGACCGGCGTTTTCCTAAGGCGACAAAACACTCAGTTTTGAATATGGGCCATTGAAATGAATGGGATTTGTCTTGTTGGGCGTATTTAGAGCTGAGACATAGAGCAGAAAAAATACACCACGCTATAACTGGATAAGTGAGAAGCTTCACAGACCATTTGGAAAAGTTACGCTGTTTTAAAGTACACCTATTACAAATGTGAGCGATTCAGATTGAGTATATGAAGAAAAAACACATATGCATTGGTTACCTTTAGTGAAAGATGCATGGCAAAATGATTAATGGATTTAAATATACAGTATATACAGCTGATGTTATACACAAATCATAACTTTTCTCATAAAATCCGAGCATAGGCCTACCCTTGCCACCTCCTAAAGACTCGCACACACTGAACGAAAATCAGACGGAATATCGTCCGATTTTTGTAGCTCTTGCTCAGCGGTCATAACCGTTTTTATTTGACAGTGCATAATGTTGCATGAAATTTCTCGTCCGATCTCTTTTTTTTTGGGACGTATGATCATAGAGTGTGATGCTAGTACATAAACGTGTGACCCCGAGGCATTTCAACATTGGTGTATAGACTTTATATATCCCCTGTACACTGTAACAGTATGTGTGGATAGAGATAGATGGATAGAGATAGATAGATAGATAGATAGATAGATAGATAGATAGATAGATAGATAGATAGATAGATAGATAGATAGATAGATAGATAGATAGATAGATAGATAGATAGATAGATAGATAGATAGATAGATAGATAGATAGATAGATAGATAGATAGATAGATAGATAGATAGATAGATAGATAGATAGATAGATAGATAGATAGAGAGAACTCAGTTCATATTAGTGCAACAAATATAGATACAAATTATCCATTTGTGTTTTTTATTGATAAACTTCCGGGTCGTCAGCAACTTCCGATTATGCGTGGTCTTTCGTATACGATTTTTCACGGACGTATTGCATACACATTAAACCAATATTGGTAGTGCCGAGGACGGACGATGAAAATTTTGGTGTTTGTCCCTCCGTTTTTTTTTTCGTTGAGAATGTCGGAATCGACTGCACACACTAGCCGAAAAACGTATGATCTTTCCTCGGAAGAAGATTTTCGGCCGATTTTCTACTAGTGTGTACCCCACTTAAGTTTCCCTATTGGTCCTTACTGTTTCTGATAGAGAACCAATGGGCAGGCTTGTGAGTTGGGATAGGGTCAGCTAAGCTTGCCTTCTTAGTGAAAAATTGAAATTTCCTATGAGTTGCCAATGTTTGTGAATGCACTGATCACTTTGAAATGCAGTTTTCACGAAAGGTAACTTCTGTGTTCTGTAACTTTTTACCAAGTGCTTGGTTTGAATTGCCAAGGCTTGTGATGGGGGTCACTGTGAAGTTCATTTGAAGTTACCCTCAAAATGAACTTTTCACGGTCCGCTCGCTTTAATTTACCTGAAAAACAATTGGATAATTAAAATGTTTTTTTTTTATTCACTTACCTTTTAAAGAAAATATACTTACCTTCCTTCCTCTTCCTCCCTCTGCGGCCGCGGCCCGTGCCATCACTTCCTCCATGCATTGACTCCTGGGAGATGAACGTCATCGATCCCAGGAGTCAATGCACCTGCACCGGCCCTGCTCGTTACTTCCAGTGCAGGCGCGTCATTCCCTGCTGACGTGCCTGCGCCGGAAGTGACTAACAGGGCAGGTGCAGGGCATTCTGGGACGCCAACGTCACCGAAGAGGACGCCGAAGAGGACGCTCCGGCTTCAGCTGCCCACTCCTGAGATGGCAGCGCTGGACAAGACATTTTCAAGGTAAGTATTTCTTCTAAGAGGAAAGTGAAACAAGGGGCAGTTCAGAGGCTATCGTTGCTTAAATGCACTAGCCCTGACTGTCCCGGGGGTATTTTTAGCTACAAAAAATATTCAGGGCGGAACTCCGCTTTAACTCTATTAATGCTAATCTGTTTGTTGTAGGATAAGGTGTTCTCAGAGCTCATTCAATCCATGCTGAACACTGTTACTTCTGGATACAATGTATCTGTTCTTCTGTATGGTTCCCGGAGTTGTAGCATCCAATTTCTGCATGGTGAAGATGGAAATCAGTTTGGATTAGTATATCAGGTAAGAGTGATTAATTATATCTTGTTAACATCTGTTTTTCTATATCTTCACTTTACTCCATTTTACATTTAGTTACCTTCTGGTGAAATAAAAAGAAGGGTGTCTAAATTTTTAGATATTATTTTAGTAAATGGGGGATAGAAGTAAAATAGTCAGGGCCCAACAACTAGCACAAGTACGCAAAGCCCAAAAATAGAAAATCACAATCAGTGATTATCTCTTTTCTGATCTGACAATAGTGAGCAGAAAGCTGAATATTTACTATTATTGGCCGCACTTCACATTGTATACTGCTTCCAGGTGCCCATTGACTGTAGAGCATAGTTAGCTATGCAGGGGCAATTTAACTACCCTACATGCAGAGGTGCAGATAACACTATGCAGTTCCCACACAGTAAATTCAGCATAAACAAAGGTACTAAATAAAATGTTCAGCCTCTTTAAAGTCTCTTACAGACTTTGAGACAGAGGCGTAACTAGAACCTGCAAGCCTGGGACTCTTCCCACTGATCCTGGGGCCCTTTACTCTCATTGCAGGGTCCTTTATTTTGGTCCCGCAGTGGGACCCTTACACAAATTCTGCAGTGGGCCCCCTTCCTGCCATCTTTGGGCCTCCCCACGGTGGTGGAAGGCCAGGGCCCAGTTGCAAGTGTGACCTTTGTGATCATGGAAGTTCACCCACTGGTGTCAGTAGTTTTTTTTTTTTTTGCTATTTTAATTGTATTATTTTTTATCATTTTATTTAATTTTTTTACAATGTCACTGACTATGACTCTGTCCATTCAGAAAAGGAAGGAGCTGGTAAATTACATATTTACCGACCCTTTCCTGGTTTTGTATTGTGACACATCCCCTGCAGCAGGAGAGGGATGGAAGCACAGTGGTTGGCAGCACAGTAGGGGGGGGGGGGACCAGGGGAGCACACAGGGGCCCAGAGACAGCAGAACACATGTGAACTGGATTGGAGGAGTGATGGGGGCAGCATACAGAGGAACCAATCTCCTCCATTTTCCTCCTGCAGCTACAGGAGGAAAAAGGAGGACAGGGATTTCTCTACATGCTGCCCCCTGCCGCCCCTCCTATTAAGGTGTACAGGGGAGCCGCACAGGCCCCCTGGAGCATGGGGCCCAGTTGCAATTGCAACCCCTGTAGTTACGCCCCTGCTTTGAGGCCCCTGTCTGCTATGTCACAGACAGCACCCACATGGGTTCTGCAGCAGGGACATAGAAGGACCCCTGTCAGACTGCAACCTCTTCCTTCTTCTGAAACAACTACACCCATAGCCTAATTTGGCTGGCTTGTTTTAGTCTTTACCCTTTGCCAAAACTAGTTACCAAATGCCATCTGTAACATATTGTACACTGTTTCCTAGTGTCATCAGTCACATATACACTAGAGGGCCTATTTACAGTGGACAGCAGACATCGCCATGCCCTTACCGCTATATTGAAAAGTATTATTCTTCCACACCACGGACTGCATTTTATGGCCCGTTCAAAAAATGCAGGTCACAGTGTGGAGCCCGCTGTATATCACAGAGGCACTCTTCCCAACTTTTTTTTTTCCTGTGTTTTATAAATGTGCTCCAACAATACTTAGAAAGGAGATGGCTGCTTCCTAACAGGAGCCTAATTTGGCTCTGAGTATTTTTCCACAGACAAGCAACGGCAAGAGGAATGCAGAGGCTGACACACTGTCGCTCCCCCTGCATTCCTCTTCCTTTTCTTGTCTGTGGAAAGTGCTCAGAACCAAGATCAGCTGCAGTTGTGAAGCAGCTATCTCCTTTCTAGCTGCTGTCGGAGTGGCCACAGGGGAAACACGTGTAGGGCAGATGAGGCCACAAGCCTGGTACACACAATAAGATTATCAGCTGAATAATAATCCATTTTTTGCTGCATGCTAATCTCATATTGAAAATGAAGAGGTTACTCAACGTACAAAAATTCCCATATGACAGAATACAACTTCAGAAGTGATGTAATGTGTTGAATTGCTTTGTAATGTATTCTTTCATTTTTGAGCATGCGTAGCCTTGCTCTTACAATTTTCTTTTGGATGAAAACTGTACTAATTAAGCGAAAATCAGACGTTGTGTTCAATTACAACATTTTTTTTAAAGCATGCACCTTCAGGTTTTGTCATCCAAAAAGTCAAAATTGGCTGTGGAAAGCACTATACTAATGATTAGATAATCGGGCGATTGTTCGTCGTACGCAATGTTACTTATGATTTTCTTATCATGTGTACAGGCCTTTAGAATACACCTAGCAACATGGTAGTACAATAGAAAAAAATGTAATGACAGATCTTCTCTAAAGGCCATGCTAAAACTAGATAAACATGAATTATAGCATTGCTTTAAACATACCTCGTATACATCAGTTCCGTGTGCCAGAGGCCTTATAGTGGTTGTGTTGAAATACAGTGGTGACGATCTTAAAACATTTATAGCAATCGGTTGTTTTGCAACAAGTACTTCCCCTTACTGGACTGAGGTTAGTTTCTTGCATTAAAAAAAGACTTATCTTTTGATGAGTAATAACTTTTTATTCTCCTTTTCAGATACTAGAACAAGTTTTTCAAGGAGTTCATTCAATCAGCAATGAGGAATTTCTGATTACAGCAGCATTTATGCAGGCACGTATCACTGGTAGCTGTGGTAAAAAATCCATTATACCCACAAAATGTGTAATCAGTAGAAGTTATGCAATACATATATTAATATATAAGCTTGTAAAGAGCACTTGTGTGCTGTAACCCATAGTAGCTGATCATAGGCCATGATTACTCTGAACATCCCATAGCTGACTTTTTGTGGCAACTGAGTTATTGATTTCAAGGACTTTTAATGTTGCAACCCCTGCCTTTTGGCTCGTTGTTAGGTAAAAGATACCTAACTTCCAAATAAAACATGAAAATTCCTTCATTACATGTCTCCACCCTTGTTAAAATAATGTAATTGAGGAGCAGATCCTTAGGATCTGCATTGCCTGGTATAAACATATAACAAAGATGTATAACATCCTATACAAACTACCAAGGTCAGTGGAGTGACTACAGGACACAACAGTAAGACCATTCCATCTAGTAATCTGTTAGTGCCAATATGGGTCACAGCATGGGTTAATGCTTTTGGGTCCCTTAGTTTAAGTGGTAAGGTAAGTTATATGGGGGTGTGATGCGCTTCAGGGTTATTGTGAATATTATATAAAGTGCTTCTGTGTAACTATTCACCTCTTGAGTAGTTATATAAAATTAGTTCATCTAAAGTGCTAATACATATGTTTCATTCCAAAATAAATACATAAATTCATCGCTACTATAAATAAATATAAAGTGCTGGTGTTGGTATCCCTTTCAAGTATTGTTATTACCAAAAAG
This sequence comes from Pelophylax lessonae, assembly GCF_965119305.1. Classification (NCBI taxonomy): domain Eukaryota; kingdom Metazoa; phylum Chordata; class Amphibia; order Anura; family Ranidae; genus Pelophylax; species Pelophylax lessonae. Next base: position 423,475,991 of record NC_138771.1, read on the forward strand.
TGAATAAGTGCTTCTTATAAACAAAAAAGTGCTCTGTGCATCCAGTGCTGATATAAATATGAAAAAATATGAAAAAATATATATACTGCATATGTGCAAATCCGATAAATATAACAATAAGTGTCCAATCCAAATGATACGCCAGACAATTCCAAATTTATCTGGTTGCAAACCAGAAAGTTCTATATACAGATAAAAAAATAATAGTGATATATTCGTGCACTTTCTTTTCCTCCACCTTTAGTCTCCTTGGTGTGAACCTTGTTAAGTGATTTCACTTCTAGGTGTGCTATATTCTCACCTTAGAAAAGACAATAATACGCCTGTATTATTAAACCGGGGTTGGTGGTTGTTCCTCTCCTTCCTCTATTCCAGCGTGGTTTCTGAGAGCCACAATCTCCTCCCAGGGATCCGTTACTTCCTTCCCGATGTTGTAGTGTATATGGGGACCTTTCATAGCCTCCTTTACAATGCGACCTCTTTAGTTGTATCGCTACTCCTTGGGACTCATTAAAGCAATGGGGCCATCATTGTGTAGTATTATAGCATTTATTAAATAAAAAAATACCAGACTTACATTTAAAACAACTTTCTCCTGTATGAATTAAGCCGCCGTGGGAGCTCTGTCCCGTACCGCACGTCACTTCCGGGTTCCGGGTTCCTACGCGTTGCTTCACGGTATCACGTGACTTCCTCAGGGAATCCTGAGATCTCATTAAGGAGACAAATCCTTCTGGTCCAGAACTGGTTAAGCTGCAATATATTACATTTATGGTTTTGGGTTATGTACTGCTTTAAGTTAACTTTTGGCTACCCTGTGCTGGCTGCCTTTAGCAAGCATCATAGTTTTACAATGCTATGAAAATGCTTATGCTGTGATAATGATAATACTAGCATTTACATGCTTGTAAGGGGACTTCTAAATGGCGTGGTGTTGGGACCAACAGGACAAGTCCCCACCCTACTTCTTCTAGGATAGAACAACAACCCACTTGTTTGTAGCCCTCTACCTCTGCCATACTGTGTCCATCTCCTTGCCAGAGGCCTTCCCATGACATCCCCAGCCATTAACCCTCATATTCAAAGAAAGGAATGTCCACACAAAAGATATAGTTTCTGCACTTTACTGTTGTTCTTCAGAATATGGCATTGACTTCAGAAGATGGTATTGTATGCATATTGATTCTATTGATTTTTTTTTTAAATAAATATTCAGTTTAATCCAGATGGAAAAGCCATGGATTTACTCAATCCTCTCAATGAAGAGATGACAGCAGTTTTTGTTTCTGATCTTGGAATGTAAGTACTTGGGCATGAACACTAATATTCAACTCAATAAAGGGTCAGTCTACCGAAACCAGAAATATCGGTTTTGGTTGGATACTGGAGAGCTGGACTAAGGCCTCTTGCACATGGTACTGATGTTTGAGCCTCTGCTTTTTTTGCATGTCATTTCAGGCGTCCGTTTTGTGTGTATTCTCACATATTTAAGCGTTTGTATGCGTGTTCGCGCATTCAAGCACACAATACACTCCCATTCATAAATATTTATGCTCATATGCACACATTTGTGCAAATTTGCACGTACTGGCATAAATTATTAACCGGGAACGCAGATTTTTCTATATTTTTTTTTTTTTACTCAAGAATATGCAGCACTTGTAAACAATGGGCTGCAGTTCAGATTAGTAACTGAGATTTTTCAAGCTGCAGTGTGCAAGAGGCCTAATAGTTTGCTGTTCTTTACAGGAACTGTTGTAGTGAAAACGTATTGTTTGATCTTTGGACTGCATGCCTACCACATGTCACTCTCTCACTTTTGGACTTTAAATGTATTTATATAATGAAAAATGCAATAGATAAAAATGCTACAGGAGCAGAAATTAGTTCACCAGAGTGCAACAATCGCAAAAATCTTTCTTTTGAATAGATTGATGCTCTGTCTATGTCTTTTTAAAAGGCTATTTTTTCAGGTCAGCTGTTGTTTTTGAGTTCCCATTATTCTCCCATTTTAAATCAGCTAACCACATTGTAGGTGCATCAACAAAAAAAAAAAAAAAAAAGGCGTTCAATATCTAACCTAAAAAAACCTGAAACAGGCATGTCCTTTGTCAGCAGCTGCAAATTAGAACCCTTGCTGTATGTGATCTCCCTGCAGAGGTCCAACATGCCCCACACTAAAGCCAGCCATACATGGATCAAAATCCTGTTGGTTAAGCAGAGACCGGCCAAATTTCAGGTCATGTGTGGGCAGGCTGATTGTACCCAAGTCGATCCATCAATTGACTTAGGTACAACCATCCTGTCTGACTTTTCTACATACGGTTACTACCAGCGGCTATAGCCGCTAGCAGTAAGCATTGTATTGCGCTGGCCGGAAATGCTGCCTGCGCCGCCCGGCTGGCAGAATACAATAGCAGAGTGGAAGGCATTCCTCCATCAACACTGTGTTGATGGAAGAATACAAGTGATTTTCTTTCCTTCCATTTGTGGTGGAAGGAAAATAAACTGTTTTATCTATTGCTTGTTTAGGGTCACCATACACTATACAGTTCCATTTTACAACCTCTTTTAGATCAACCAATAACTATGTAGTACAAGGGCCTGCCTGGTTGGATAAAAATTGGTTAGATAGATTAGGTTGGTCATTATGTTATATACAATTGGTAAATCAAAAGTTCATTGTTTGGCCAGATTGTAATGTGTATATTGACCCTTGAGCCTGGTATACACTATTATTTTTTTTCTTGGGTTGAACGAAAAAAACTGTCATTTACAGAGCGGCTGTATATGATCTGACGTTAATACAGCAATCTCCTCTGCTGAGCTGTTATGTTTTGACAGGGGGACGGCCATTGACTGAGAGTGCTGATCGGGAGATGGTTGACTGCTGGTTTTCCGGCATGCACATCCAACAGAAGCTGGCTTCGGTCCAACTGGCTGGCTTACACATGGGCCCTATGTTGGCCATTTTTTATGAACCAGCCAATGTCGGCCAGGCTTTAGTCAGACCTGTGTCTCAGCAATCAGCAAAGCTCGTGCTCCCTGCAGATTGGAGAGCTCTGGCTCTGATACAGCAGGAGGTGTGTTGATTCTTTGTGGAGAAAATTGAATTTTTGACATACCATAAAATCCATTTCTCTTATGTTCATTGACAGACACAGCTCCTGATCTTCTTAACCATTGGATTATACTGCCCCCTACAGGAGAAGGACATTAGATGGAAAAAAAGTCTGGCTATGCCTATGGGCAGTCCCAGGGGGTATACTCCCTCTATCTGCTCTACGAACTCAGTTTTGTTGCAAGCAGTGTCAGAAGAATTACAACTCCACAGAGGGGTGGGTGCTGTGTCTGTCAATGAACATCAGAGAAATGGATTTTACGGTAAGTCAAAAATCCCATTTTCTCTTTCGTTCATTGACGGACACAGCTACTGATCTTCTTAACCATTGGAACCAAAGCAGTGTTAAACCTGAGGGGTGGGAACAGCGAAAAAGAAACTCCCAAGGCTAACTATAGCCAACCAGGTAAACAGGAGCTCAACCAAAACAACTGGAGCTCACCTGGCAAAAACCATACACCAGGTCCTCTAAACGGCAGCCTGCGAAACCTTGCAGCCAAAAGAGACATCCGCAGATGCCAACACATCCACTCTATAGAACTATGTGAAAGTGTGCACCAACGACCAGGTGGCCACCTTGCAAACCTGCGTCACTGACGTCTGATGATGGAAGGTCCAGGAGGCACTGAGCGCCCGAGTAGAGTGCACTTTGACAGGGAAAGGAGGAACCTGACCCATGATGGAATAGGCATGAATCACTGTCTGTCTGATCCATCTGGAAATGGTCACAGAGGAAGCAGAAAACCTTTTCCGGGGCCCATCTTTGAGCACAAATAGTGAGTCTGATTTCCTAAAAGACACTGTAGCTGCCCGGTACACCCAAATTGCCCGAACCACATCCAAGGCATGCATAGCAATTTCCTTAGGATGTTTTGGCCTGGGACACAAGGAAGGCAACACAAAGTTTTCATTCAAATGAAAATCAGAGACAACCTTTGGAAGGAACGACTGACAGAGGTGAAGAACCACCTTATCTCTGTGAACTACCAAGTAAGGTGGACACCAGGATAATGCTGCCAATTCCAACACCCTGCATGAAGAGGTGATAGTCACCAAAAAGGCCACCTTCTGGGACAGTATAAGCTGGGGAATCTCACAAAAATTCTCAAAGGGAGATTTTTGGAGGGCTGAAAGCACCAAACTGAGGTCCCAAGGCGGTAACGGAAACCGCACTGGAGGAGCCAAGTGCCTAACTCTCTATAGAAAAGTACACACCAGGGAGTGTGTGGTCAAGGGCCATTGAAAGAAGACTGCTAAGGCTGACATCTGGCCCTTGATAGTACTCAAGGCCAGTTTATTCTTAACCCCCCGTTGAAGGAAGGTCAAGATCTGAGCCACCGAAAAAGAACGAGGATGAACCCCAAGGGACTCACACCATGACCACGCAATGTACGTCTTTCACATACGATGGTAGATATTCCAAGAAGTAGATTTCCTAGCTTTTAATAGTGTTGGAATCACTGACTCAGACAAGCCTCTATCCTTCAGTGCCCTGGCTTTCAACAGCCAAGCCGTCAAAGCCAGCGACTGTAAAGCAGGATGGAAGATTGGTCCTTGGAACAGCAGATCCTACCTGAGAGGAAGCTTCCAAAGAACGTCGGTGACCAATTGCACCAGATCAGCGTAGCAAGCCACCAAGGCCAGTTCGAGGCCACTAAGATGACCTTCTGCCTCAGTCCTGCGTAGAGGTCTTGTGGCGTCCGCCAGAGGATCCCGTGACCGAGCCTCAAACCTCTGCACCTTTCTGTTGAGCCGGGACGCCAACAGATCCACCTCGGGAATGCCCCACCGGAGATACAACTGATGAAACCCCTCCAGATGAAAGGACCACTCCACTCCACTCCACTCCACTCCAGGTCCAACGCCTGCCCACTGAGGTAATCCGCCTACCAGTTTTCAACCTGGGAATGTGTATGGCTGAGAGGGCTTGAATGAACTGTTCTGCCCACCTTAGAATCTGTGGTGAACACTGTCCAATACAAGGGGTGAAAGGATTTGCCCAGCCGAAGGGCCGGAGAACGAAGCCACCATATCAGGGACTCTTTCATTCCCAGGCTCAGTCAGATTTGATTGTCCAGAGACTGCAGATCTTGTCCCATTTGGCCAGAATCTCCCTCTGCATGGACCTCACATGGAATTGTGCAAACAGAACCGCATCAAAGCCACCATCATGCCCAGCACCTGCATGCAAGTCCGGAGGGATGAGCATCTGCTGGACAGCAGGAGACGAATCGCAGCCTGCAGTTTCTGGAGTTTGTCCAAAGGAAGGAGCACTCTGGCTAAGGCCGAGTCCAGAGTCAGACCCAGATAATCCAGCTTTGTGGATGGAACTGGAGCAGACTTGGGAAAATTCTGAATCCAGCCAAACTCCCTTAGAGTTCTTATGGTGATTTCCAGGTTTTCCACCAGAGCAAAAGGAGACTTCGCTCGCAGAAGGAGGTTGTCCAATTAGCCCAGTACCGCGATCCCCCTTGGCTTAAAAATGCCAGTAAGTACCCAGGCCAACACTTTTGTGAAGACCCGAGGAGCAGAGGCGAGACCAAAGGGTAACACTACAAACTGATATTCCTCCTCTCCCACGGCAAAGCGGAGGAAGCGCTGGTGACCGGCACATATTGTAATATGAAGGTAAGCATCCTTGATGTTGAGAAACAAGAAACAAGTAAGAAATCCCCCGATGCAGGAATGCCACCACCATGCAAATGGACTCCATTCTGAACTTCTGCACAGCACAAAGCAGTTCAGCGCTGTGAGGTCCAGGATTGGACGCACCTTGCCTTCCTTCCTGGGAACTGTAAACAGGTTTGAGTAAAAACCCTGAAAACATTCCAATGTTGGAACCGGGACAATCCCCCCTTGAAGTAACAGGTCTTGTACCCCCCCCGACAGACCCTGTAAGTGGTGCGGGGACAGGCGCAAGTTGGAAGGAAAGAACCTTACCGGGGTAAGAGCGAAACTCTATCTTGTAGCCGGATGGTAGGACTTTGTGGACCCACTTGTCTTGTACCAGGGAAGTCCCCGGGTCCGGAAACCAGCGGCAATGAGCTCCCGATATGGTTGAGGGCGCACCTTCATGCTGAAGGAGCCTTGCCCGGGGGTCTGGATAAGCCCGTTCCTGACTTGCCAGACCAAGTTCACTTGGATCCACCAGAGGAGGCCCTGATTGGCTTTGATCTCTTGCCATTCGCCTCTTGGGTGACGAAAGAACTTCTTTTGAGCCAAGAAGGATGGCCCACGTCTACGACGAGGGTCCTTGCCCCTAGTAGCCTGTGGAAGAAAGGTACTCTTCCCCCTGTGAGACCCTTAATGGTGTCATCCAGAGAAGCTCCAAATAGGCGATCTCCTTAAAAAGGAGTATCATTTAAGGCCTTCTTAGAAGTCTGGTCCGCAGACCAGCGTTTTAGCCAAAAAATACGCCGAAAGACGACTGCTGAAACAGAGAACCTAGGGGAACCGCATCCAAAGAGGCATCACAAATACAATTCAGCCCCCGGACCAACTGGTCTGTCAGCTCAACAAAGGAAGGGGGGAGCTGCTCCCCCACCACGTCATGGCGTAAAAGCTTAGCCCAATCGGTCAGCGTTTACGACACCAGTGCAATGTTAAATACTGGCCTCAGTGCCGAACCAGCCAGGATGTACATATTGCGGGCCATAGCCTCTGCTTTCCTATCAGCCGGGCCCTTAAAGGCTGGGAACTCTTCAACCGGAATCATGGTTGCTTTGTTCAATGTGGAGACTGGAGGGTCCACCACTGGTGGAACAGTCCACTTTTTAAAAAGGGACTCCTCATATGGGTACCGCATAGCAAATTGCTTAGGGACCACAAGGGGACGTTTTGGCTGTTCCCACTCTTTAGCAACAATTCTGTTAAAATAGATGGGGAAAGGAAACACTTTTGCTATTCTGGATGGCTTGTGAGTGCCAAAAGGAACCAATGCCTCCATTGCAGCTTCAGCTGCCTCCTCCATTTTTAAGGTCTCACGCACAGATACAATCAGTGCATCCACCAGTAGAGATGTACCGAACTGTTCGCCGGCGGACAGTTCCCGGCGAACTTAGCATGTTCGCGTTCGCCGCTGCGGGCGAACATATGCGATGTTCGGTCCGCCCCCTATAATACATCATTGAGGCAAACTTTGACCCTGAACTTCACAGTCAGCAGGCACATTTCCAGCCAATCAGCATACCTCCCTCCCACACCCTCCCACCTCCTATAAATAAGCAAGGGCAGCATCCATCTTAGATCATTCTGAAGCAGTGTGTGTTAGTGAGAGCAGGGAGAGTGCTGCTGCTGCTGCTGTTAAGCTAGGGACAGTTGTTAGTCAGTGTTCCTGGTCTTGCTAGTCAGTGTTCTTGGTCCACTACTGCTGTAAGGACAGCATCCTGACAGCACCCCAAAAAGCCCTTCTAAGGGCTGGTATTTGGGTAATTTTTTTTATATATATATATATATATATATATATATATATATATATATCTAGTGTCCCCAAAAGCCCTTTTAAGGGCTGGTAATTGAGTTTTTTCTTTATATATATATATATATATATATATATATATATATATAGTGTCCCCAAAAGCCCTTTTAAGGGCTGGTAATTGAGTATTTTTATTTATTTATATATATATATATATATATATATATATATATCTAGTGTCCCCAAAAGCCCTTTTTAGGGCTGGTAATTGAGTATTTTTTTTATATATATATATATCTATTGTACACTGCAGTTGCCTGCCCGCTGTGTGTGAGAGGCCACAGACCCACCAGAGACTGTACTGTGTGCACACCACACTCATTTCGGGTGGCACAGGCACAGTACCTTGCATTTTAATTTTTCCTCTGTCATAATTGCAGTGAGTGCTGTGTCAGGTCCACAGAGTGCACTGTACCCACTGCAGTGCACTGCCCACCACTGATATATATACGGTGGCACAGCATCTTGTTGCAAATTGAAAAAAAATATATATTTTTTATTATTGCAGTTGCCTGGGCTGCCAGTGACTGTCAGGTCCACAGAGTGTACTGTGCCCACTGTAGTGCCACTGTGTGCCCACCCACCACTGATATATATACGGTGGCACAGCAGCTTACAAAGTAAAAATATATATTTTTTTTTATAATTGCAGTTGCCTGGGTGCCAGTGACTGTCAGGTCCACAGAGTGTACTGTGCCCACTGCAGTGCCACTGCCCACCCACCACTGATATATACGGTGGCAGGCATGACTTTTTTTGGATTAGTGTCTGGGGGGGTCTAAAAAGCGTACCTGTGAAGTTTCAGCTCTGTAGCATGTCCAGAACCAGAAAAAAAGATCATATAGGTGTAAAAGGGGTTCCCACCATCCCTGCTCTACTGAAAAATGATCTTTTTTTTCTGGTTCTGGACATGCTACAGAGCTGAAACTTCACACTTAGACCCCCTAGACACCAAATCACACAAAAACGTTCTTAAAAATTGTCATTTTTGATAGAGAGCCAATTATTGGAAAAATTAAAAAAAAAAACTTTAAAAAAAAAAAATTTCTTTGAATTTATTGTCTGGGGGGGTCTAAAAGGCGTACCTGTGAAGTTTCAGCTCTGTAGCATGTCCAGAACCAGAAAAAAAATAGAATTAGGGTTAGGGCTAGGGTTAGGGTTAGGGCTAGGGTTAGGGTCAGGGCTAAGGTTAGGGTTATTTTTAGTGCTTAGGGTTAGAGGGTTAGAGTTAGAGGGGTAGGGGTAGGGCTACTAACTCTAACCCTAAGTATCTCACCGTAACCCTAACCCTAGCCCCTAACACTAAACCTAACCCTAACCCTCTAACCATAACCCTAACCCTCTAACCTTAACCCTAACCCTCTAAACCTAGCCATAAAAATAACCCTAGCCCTAACCCTAGCCCTAGCCCTAGCCCTAACCCTAGCCCTAGCCCTAAGCCTAACCCTAGCCCTAACCCTAATTCGTATTTTTTTCTGGTTCCGGACATGCTACAGAGCTGAAACTTCACAGGTACACTTTTTAGACCCCCCAGATGCTAAATCCAAAGAAATTTTTTTTTTTTATTTTTTTTTTTAATTTTTCCAATCATTGGCTCTCTATCAAAAAGGACAATTTTTAATAACTTTTTTTTGTGTGATTTAGTGTCGGGGGGGGGGGTCTAAAAAGTGTACCTGTGAAGTTTCAGCTCTGTAGCATGTCCAGAACCAGAAAAAAAATAGAATTAGGGTTAGGGCTAGGGTTAGGGTTAGGGTTAGGGCTAGGGTTAGGGTCAGGGCTAAGGTTAGGGTTATTTTTAGTGCTTAGGGTTAGAGGGTTAGAGTTAGAGGGGTAGGGGTAGGGCTACTAACTCTAACCCTAAGTATCTCACCGTAACCCTAACCCTAGCCCCTAACACTAAACCTAACCCTAACCCTCTAACCATAATCCTAACCCTCTAACCTTAACCCTAACCCTCTAAGCCTAGCCATAAAAATAACCCTAACCCTAGCCCTAACCCTAGCCCTAACCCTAACCCTAGCCCTAACCCTAAGTCTAACCCTAGCCCTAACCCTAATTCGTATTTTTTTCTTGTTCTGGACATGCTACAGAGCTGAAACTTCACAGGTACACTTTTTTTATTTTTATTTTTTTTTAATTTTTCCAATAATTGGCTCTCTAACAAAAAATTACAATTTTTAAGAACTGTTTTTGTGTGATTCAGTGTCTGGGGGTCTAAAAAGTGTACCTGTGAAGTTTCAGCTCTGTAGCATGTCCAGAACCAGAAAAAAAAAATAGAATTAGGGTTCGGGCTAGGGTTAGGGTTAGGGCTAGGGTTAGGGTTATTTTTAGTGCTTAGGGTTAGACGGTTAGGGTTAGAGGCGTAGGGTTACTAACTCTAACCCTAAGTATCTCACCGTAACCCTAACCCTAGCCCCTAACACTAAACCTAACCCTAACCCTTAAAGCCCAGTTCCTGTCCCATTTTGGTCGGTTCTGGTCTGTTTGCGGTTGTTTGCGGTGCGTTAAACGGGGAGTTTGGTCTGTCACTGTGAAGCGGGCGCAACCCTTACACTACCTGATCGATACAACATCATACCTGATCGTATACACACACTGGATGTTTTAAAGCACGTTATTCCAAACAATTTAGGAATGTTAGGTGATTTATGCCCTTTATGGAATAAAACCCGACTCTGCGTCAACTACGTAATTTTCCATGGGAGTTTTGCCATGGATCCCCTCCGGCATGCCACAGTCCAGGTGTTTGTCCCCTTGAAACAACTTTTCCATTACTATTGTGGCCAGAAAGAGTCCCTGTGGGTTTTAAAATTCGCCTGCCTATTAAAGTCTATGGCGGTTCGCAATGTTCGCCGGTTCGCGAACATTCGCCGATGTTCGCGTTCGCTGTTCGCGAACGGCAAATTTTATGTTCGCGACATCACTATCCACCAGTGCCTTTTTGTGTGCAGTTGCAGAAGTGGAGGAATCATCCTCACTATCTAAAAACTCAGGGTGTGTGGTCGCAGACCCAGCAGAGTGTCCCACATCCACGGTGGCTGAATCAGATTGAGGATCTGAGAAGACAGCTAGGCAGGGGAAGGCAGGGAGTGCTTTTTGCTTTTAGCCCGTCACCCAAAAACCACCTCAACCCGGGACACAAAGGACTCCAGGACCGCCGCCAGTGTATTGATGGATGGTTGGGACCCGGAGGACCCTGCAGCCTCTGAGATGGGATCAGGTGGGGAAATGTGCCCCAAAGACTCCATGAGTCAATAGGGGGACCCCACAAGAAAAGGTGAAAAAACACTGCTAAGGGACACACCCACCACTCTGGCAGCACCACTCGGTCACCAGTAACAGAGCACCTTATCGATCCTCAGCAAAGGGGTAAAGGACCCCACCAGACTCCACCCAGCAGAAATGGGCACCAGGATAATCTGCACTGCGATATGGCCCACAGGGACCACCAGACCGATGAGGGGGATGCCTAACAAATTGCCAGGGGCATAGATCCCAGCAAGGAACTAGGTCCTTACTCCTGACTAGGCAGAAAAAGTACCTATAGCAGAGAGAGGGAGTATACCTCCTGGGGCTGCCCATAGGCGTAGCCAGACTTTTCTGCCTAGTGCCCTACTCCTGTAGGGGGCAGTATAACCCAATAGTTAAAAAGATCAGGAGCTGTGTCTGTCAATAAACGAAAGAGAAATGACTGCTTCCAGGGTCCCTCTCTGCAGCATGCTAGCAGGGGTCAGACTACTCAGGCTGTGAGTGCTTTGAAAGGAAAACAACCTTTAAGACATTGAACACATTTTGCTTCAATGCACATGGAATGTATTTAGCTCATTTAAACTGAGAGTTCAGTAAGGCCCAAAAATAACCAAGGCACCAAGAAACTATGGTTCTCTTTACTTTAAAGAGGTGCAAATGACAAGCAGCAGAAGTGGTTGGCTGGAAGATACAGAAAGCAAAGAATACTCCTCAAAGAATGGGAAACACCTGAATCTTGAAGCAGACTTCTAGCAAAGCATTCTACAGTTTAATGTGTTTTTAAGGGGAAATTATATGGGGCTCATTCACATTCATGTATGTGTGGTACCACGTGTACTGCATTGCATGATAGTGCATAGGTTTGAATGAACCCTACATGTATTTTTAATGTTCTTCCAGTATAGATTTCTGAAATTTAACTTTGTGTTAACATCAAATAATCCCCACCACACCCAGAATCAGACTAAGAGTAGGAGTTCCAACAATGTAAGCCATTTGGGCTCTAATGCATTGAACACTGATGTCAGATTAATATGTTTCATGCACTGGTAGGCAAATAGGAAGTGCTTAGGTGCAAATAAGATAGGAGAATGCAGTGAGGATCTCACATACACTGTTCTGCAGGAAGCTGCAGAACAACATATTCTGAATAAAAGCAACTACAAGTAAAAGCAAAACTACATGCTCTGAACACAGACAATGTGTGTTCAGGGACCTGTATCCCCATGCACCTGCTGCCAGACATTTGTCAAATTGAGAGCACATAAATGAGACTACCTACACAGGGGGCACGGAACACCTGTGCAGCCCTTTTGTTGGCAAACACAGCCCTTGCACGGACGTAGGTTTAGGTACACCTACCTCTGGCTAAAGGATGCGGCAGGGATGTGTAAATACAAATATATTTAACAAGTAAAAGAGTTCACATATATACTATATTACCAAAAGTATTGGGACACTTGCCTTTACACGAACATTAACTTTAATGGCATCCCAGTCTTAGTCTGTAGGGTTCAATATTGAGTTGGCCCACTCTTTGCAGCTATTACAGCTTCAACTCTTCTGGGAAGGCTGTCCACAAGGTTTAGGAGTGTGTCTATGGGAATGTTTGACCATTCTTCCAGAAGCGCATTTGTGAGGTCAGGTACTGATGTTGGACGTTTGGTAATATAGTGTATGTACTTATTGTATGTATACTGGAAGAAGACTTAGTAAATAATGTGCCCAGTATGTTAACTTTGTAGAATATTGCTCTACTTTCTTTGTCCCAATGGCCTATATATTGTAGACTAATAAAAGTATTACAGTCAATGATTTGCATCTAACTCATGAGACCTCCATTTGTGAGAAATGATGTGCAGATGAACAGGGAATTTTTCCTAAATGCTACAATTATTTAAAATCCTTTCATGCGAATGTCTGTAACTATAAGCATGTCATTCTTTCTTTTTGTGCATGTTGTAGCTATCATCAGAAGTACTTTTTTCTCAGTGTATACCTTGGTCTTATAGATGTAGTTTGGTATCATTATTTTAAATCAATAAAGTGACAAAATAAATAAAATATTGACTTTTTAGGACCGTTGATGGGGCCAGTGAAATAATTGTTGGCAGCCCAGAAGATGCCTACAGCTTGTATCTTTGTGGAAGAGAGCAGCTAGAAGACAAAAATTACAGGTAGGTAAAATTATCCGTTTTAGATGTAGCACCCTACAAGGTAGGTGCTAGGTAAAAGCATAATGGGCTTTGGCTGCCTAACAGCAGGGCCATGATTTTCAGCTGGGCTGTCATGTCTCCCAGGTGTGGCTGCTGAGAGGGAAGTCTCCCCACTGGCTCCATGAGAGGATTCTCATTGGGCAGTGGAGGAAACCCAATCAGTGACCCATTCAGGCCTGTATCTACCCCAGAAGGCAGATTCTGCCGCAGAGGATTCTGGGAGTGGGTATAAGTTTGAGGGCAATGCATGACGCAGCATCTTTGGCGGGAGGCAGAGTCCCAGGAGGGAGAGTACGGCTGTCTTTCCTCCTGTCAGAAGGATCGGGTGTCTTGGGTTGCTGCCTCAGTATCCAGAAGAGAGAGAGCTGAGCTGCAGAGAGGATCCGGTGTGCCGAGGACCAGTGGAGAAAGAGGGGTTCAGTTCAAGGAAAGCCTTCCAAGGTCGTGAGTACTGTGAACTGCCCCTGGGGTCTGCCTAGTGTAGAGGGGACCACTCCGGTGATGGTCCCAGGGATCCTGGAGCCTGCAATTGTCAAGGGGGTTGCCTAGTAAAAGGACCTTGAAGTGTCAAGGGGGTTGCCTAGTGAAAGGACCCAGAAGTGTCAAGGGGGTTGCCTAGTGAAAGGGCCCTGAAGTGTTAAAGGGGTTGCCTGGAGAGAGGACCCTGGAAGTGTAGAGGGGGCACCAGCGGTTGGGCCCTGAAGAGTTAAGTGTGCAGTATTAAGAGTTGCAGCAGTACAAGCAGTTACAAGGAACTACCTCAGTCAGTGAAGGGCTGGAGGGAGTCGTACACAGGACTTTTGAGCTAGACAGAGTGTCAAGAGTCAAGGATCATTACAGTCCTGGATCTTCTGAGTTAACCAAGGAGTTAAATCAAAGTTTCAGCACTTACAGCAGAACAGTATTTAAAAGCGCCAGGAAGCGTTGGTCGGCATTCAGCTGGTGTCAGGACAGCGCTAGCCGGCATTTTCTACAAAGTTTCCCAGTTAAACCTAATTGAGCCAGAGGAGTATCCCACTCATTCCCTTCTCCCATCCCCATTATAAAATAAACAACACAAACCAAAGATGCCGGAATGGTCATTGTCTCAGTTCTCACACTTGGGTTTTCAACTTAAATGTGTTGGAAGTGTTTCTGGTAACAATGGCAGACCCACCTCAGGCCCAATGCCTGGAAATATTGCTACATAAATACAATGCAATATATCTTATTTATGTAACGCTGTGTGCAATGTTTTTGTTATGCAGAAGTGTTTTTTGCCACAAGATGGCAGTGTCCCGCAATTTTGTTATCACACTACTCATACAGAAATGTGGGGGACTCTGAGACTTGTATGCTGTAAGCAGGATTTTTTTGTTGAGAATAGCTGAAGCTGAAATACACCGCCTATTAAAACTGGTAAAGGTGGTGGGGTAGATTGGATAGTGTAAGATTCTGGTACCTTTGGTACCCTTATTTACCATTTCCCTTTCAAAACATTGCGTCCCACCTTTCTAGTTAGGTGGAACGCATACACCTTTAAGACGGATGACGTCATCGCTGAGCGCCGCTGAGCGGCTATTTCAATCGCCAGCATTCTCTCTCACGTTGTTCGTTCAGTGTGTGTCTACATGCTCACAAGCCTTGTCTTGCTGTCGGAACCTCCAGCTATTCGCCTTTACCTGGAACAGACCGGAACCTCGCATCTGATCCCGTATCTCGCTACCGGATCACTCCCTCACTACTGGACCCCTCTACTTACTAAACCTTACTAGTGATAAGTACCCCACAGGAGAATCCTCCATAACTAACTTACACTATCATCTTCTGCACATTAAGGACTGTTACTATCTATGCATCCTAAGTCTACCATCTGCACTGTTACATAGATTGCTAGCTCTACTACCATCTATCCTTGCACTGGGTTAGTCTATCCTGTCTATGTCATCTGCTGTCCTTACCACCTGTTACTATACATGATTACTAACCTATCTGCATTCTACCTATTACCATCTACTACTCTCCTGAACATTACTATCAAGTGCTTACCATTACTGTCACTGCTCACACCTGTCCCTTCAGCACATCACCTCCATACTATCATATACATCCTATCACTCCAGGAACATCTTATTGAGTGTGTGTATATCTGTATGCTGAAGCAGACAGGCCCACAGTGATGAGTCTGGAGAGTTGGATCTGGTATTCCAACACATCTCTACATGACTACTGAGTGGAGATTCTACAGCTGCAAATCCAGCTTACTATAAAAACGCAGGAGCGTTACAGATTAAACGAACCATAAAAAAAAATGGATTCAGCAGAATTACCCACTCAAGTGACACAATTAACACAACAAGTAAATGCATTAATACTTGCTCTTACTGAAGTAAAAGAAGACAATCAGACTCTGAGACAGCAGGTAACCCGCCTTTCCCAGCTTACTGCTGCTCAGCCCCCTGAACCCAAAATAAACCCTCCTCTAGTGTTTACAGGTGATCGGAAAAAATTTTGTGAATTCAAAAACGCATGTCAATTGTTTTTTTTGCTAAAACCTCGTACTTACCCTACTGATCAAATTAAAGTCTGTACCGTCATTTCATACTTAACGGGTGATCCACGGGCCTGGGCAGACTCTCTCTTTGAGAAAAATGATCAGCTTCTCAACTCCTATCCTTTATTCCTAGCGGAACTCGCTAGTTTATATGATGACCCCAATAGGCAGAGTACTGCTGATATCCAATTGAGGGCTTTAAAACAAGGAAGGAGACCTGTAGAAGACTTTGTAGCAGAGTTCAAAAGATGGACCCTTGATTCAGGGTGGAATGATACATCTCTGCGAACTCAGTTCAGACTCAGGTTGTCAGAGGCCGTTAAAGACGAGCTCGCCCGAGCGGATTTACCTGGCACTTTGGATGCCTTAATACAACTCAGTATCAACATTGACAGGCAACTGCGAGAAAGAAGGACTGAGAAAATGGGAATGCCATTGTCTAATCCTTCTCGGATTTCGGCCGTTGACCCTACTCCTATGGAGGTAGGAACCATACGCCCACCTTTATCAACTACTGAACGAGCCAGGAGAAGATCCAGTAATCTCTGCATATACTGCGCATCCCCGGATCATTCGATAAGCGTCTGTCCCCTTGTCCGCAAAAAAAAGGGTGAGTGTTCACATGTCTTGCTAGGGGGATTAACGACTTCCTTTTCTAAACCTTATCTCTTTGTTCATTTAACATTACAGTGGGACCAGACTAGGATTACTACCAAGGCTATGATCGACACAGGATCTTGTGGGAACTATATCGATACACGTTTTGTTACCTTAAATAAAATACCTATTATTTCAAAACCTAAACCTGTTTCTGTTAGTTTCATTAACGGTATCCCGCTATCTTCTGGTCCAATCACCAATCAGACACAAGCACTCCTTGTCACTGCTAACGAGTCTCATATGGAAACCACCTCCTTTGATATACTATCTTCACCCCATTTTCCCATTATTTTGGGACTCCCCTGGTTACACACACATCAACCAATCATAGATTGGAAAAGACGGACTTTAACTTTTCCTTCTCACTATTGTGAGATTACGTGTAACCTCCCATCTTATGGAAAGATCCTGTCTGTGGTGTCAGGCGAGATTGCACCACTATGCTATCAGGATCTGTCCGAAGTATTCCTTGAGAAAAATGCTCAAGTGTTGCCTCCCCATAGGGTTTATGATTGCACTATCGATCTACTCCCTAACAGCAAATTGCCTTTGGTCATGTTTATCCTCTTTCGCAGGATGAACTCTCTCATCTCAAGGAATACTTGGATGAGAATTTGACAAAAGGGTTCATCAGACCCTCTACTTCTTCCACAGCTGCAGGACTTTTTTTTGTCCGCAATAAGGATTTAAGTCTTAGGCCTATTATCGATTATAGGCAATTAAATACCATTACAATAAAGGATCGCTATCCTTTACCGCTCATCCCTGAACTCATTGAACAAGTGCGTGGGGCTACTTACTTCTCTAAATTGGACCTAAAAGGGGCATACAACCTAATCCGAATCCGTGACGTAGATGAGTGGAAAACAGCATTCAGAACCAGATATGGATTATTCGAATATCTTGTGATGCCATTCGGGTTGTGTAATGCTCCCGCAGCTTTTCAAAGGTTCATAAACGACATCTTTAGAGACTTACTTGATGTCTGTGTTGTGGTATATCTGGACGATATACTTATCTATTCTCTATTCTCGATCTCTGTCTGAACATATAAAACATGTAAGACTTGTGTTATCCAGATTACTCGCACACAATCTATACGTGAAATTAAAAAAATGCCTATTCCATAAAGAAGAAATATTATTCTTAGGATACATCATATCCAAAACCGGAATCAAGATGGATATGAGCAAGATATCCTGTATTCTGGATTGGCCTATACCAACAACTCGTAAGGCATTACAGCGATTCCTTGGATTTTCAAACTTCTATAGGAAGTTCATCAAGAACTTCTCTGCTATTGTGAGACCTCTCACACAACTTACAAGTATAAAGAAACCATTCCAATGGTCAGAAGAAGCAAATGGAGCTTTCCGCTTGTTAAAAACAAGCTTTACTTCTGCTCCCATACTACGCCATCCAGACCCATCCCTCCAATATATTCTGGAGGTAGATGCGTCAAATATGGCAGTAGGAGCAGTTCTCTCCCAACGACCAACAAATACTTCACCACTCCACCCAGTTGCTTTCTTCTCAAAATCACTAAGCAGCCCAGAGGTGAATTACCCAGTGGGTGAAAAGGAGTTGCTTGCCATAAAACTGGCACTGGAGAATTGGCGACATCTACTTGAAGGTACCCAATTACCAATACTCATATATACAGATCATAAAAACCTTCAATACCTCCAGACTAACAAAACTCTTTCCCACCGACAGGTATGATGGTCATTATTCTTCCTAAGATTCAACTTTCTAGTGACCTACACGCCTGCAGACAAAAATAAAAAAGCGGATGCGCTATCACGGCTAACCGAAGATAACTGCGCCGAAATCCCTTCTATTCCTATAATACCCTATGAACGTATTATTGGTGTTGTTCGTTCCCTGAAGGAAGAGATTTTGCACAGTATAGGACTGGATTCACCTCCACCACAACTAAGTACTGATACAGAAGGCTTCCTCTATTACAACGACAAACTCTACATACCCCCTACTATGCGCACCAAGATCTTGTAATTATCACATGATGTGCCCATGGCAGGACATATGGGTATGCCGAAAACCCTTAATTTGCTTACCAGGCAGTTTTGGTGGCTCGATATGAAGACGTCTGTACAAAAATTTGTTTCTTCATGTGACATCTGTGCAAGGTCCAAAATTGACACAAAACCATCTGGTCTACTCTGCAGTCTACCAATACCCCAGGTCCCATGGGAAGTTGTGTCCTTAGACTTTATAGTAGAACTACCACCTTCCAAAGGATTTAATACCATTCTAGTGTCAGTGGACCATCTGACAAAGATGGCACATTTCATTGCTATTCGCAGACTACCTTCATCTAAACAAACAGCGGAACTACTAATGAAACATGTGTTCAAATTACATGGAATTCCAAAGACTCTTTTATCCGACCGTGGTTCACAGTTCATCTCCAAATTTTGGCAAGCTCTATGTCAAATACTACGGATTGAGCGAAAGCTCACTTCTCCCTACCACCCTCAGACCAACGGACAGACTGAAAGAGTCAACCAGTGTATAGAACAATATCTGCGTTGCTACACATCATACCTACAGGATGATTGGGTGGACCTCCTCCCTCTGGCTGAATTTGCTTATAACAACGCAACCCACAGTACTACTAAGCAAAGTCCGTTCTACTTGAACTATGGGTTTCATCCCACACTTCTTCCACCACGCATTCTACCATCAAGTAACCCAGTAGCCTCAGACTATCTTACCCAAATAAAAGACTCTCTGGGTTTACTTAATACCACCATCACACACGCTCATAGTCAACAAAAAAGGTACTACGACCTTCGTAGAAGACCTTCTCCGCAATATGCTATTGGGGACCTCGTTTGGCTATCGACAAAAAATATAAGATTATAGATCCCTAGCAAAAAGCTTGGACCTTTATTTCTGGGACCCTTCCCAATTAAGAAACTCATTGGAAAAGCTGCAGTGCAACTCACCTTACCGCAGTGTTAATTTTGGCAGCAAATTTCAATTTAGTTTTAGTCTTAGTCTTAGGACTAAAATGGCATTTTAGTTTTAGTCCCATTTTAGTCTTCTGCAAGTGTTTTAGTTTTAGTCGTATTTAGTCGACTAAAACTCCAGTATATTTTAGTCGACTAAAACGCCCTACATTTTAGTCGACTAAAACTCATTTTAGTCATCTATAATCAAATGGGTGTAGTTCAATTGTAATTTGTAATGCATTATTTAAGCATTTCTCTACAATTTCCAAACTCATTATATACTACTGCTGGTCCTGGAGTGAAAAATCTAATATGTTATTATTTATGCTTTGAGCATGCACCAGTGTTAATTTTTGGCAGCAAATTTCGATTTAGTTTTAGTTATAGTCTTTTGACTAAAATGCCATTTTAGTTTTAGTCGTATTTTAGTCTTAAGACTAAAATGCCATTTTAGTTTTAGTCGTATTTTAGTCACCTGAATTGTGTTAGTCGACGAAAACGTTTTAGTCGGTTTTAGTCGACGAAATTAACACTGCTTTACCGGCAGATCTCAAAATACATCCCATCTTTCATGTGTCGCTACTGAAGCCACATGTTCCTTATCAAGGAATAAGGCCTACCATCTTGCCTCCACCTCCAGTACAAGTTGAAGGCGGAGAAGAATATGAGATTAAGGAGATTTTGGATTCTCGTATCCACAGAGGAAGACTCCAATATCTCATAAGATGGAAGAACTATGGACCCCAAGACGACACCTGGTTGGATACCTCTGATGTTCACGCACCTAGGCTTATACGAAGGTTTCACTCAAAATACCCGGAGAAACCAGTGCTATAGGCCTTCCGGAGCCGGCCTTAAGGGGGGGGGGTACTGTAAGATTCTGGTACCTTTGGTACCCTTATTTACCATTTCCCTTTCAAAACATTGCGTCCCACCTTTCTAGTTAGGTGGAACGCATACACCTTTAAGACGGATGACGTTATCGCTGAGCGCCGCTGAGCGGCTATTTCAATCGCCAGCATTCTCTCTCACGTTGTTCGTTCAATGTGTGTCTACATGCTCACAAGCCTTGTCTTGCTGTCGGAACCTCCAGCTATTCGCCTTTACCTGGAACAGACCGGAACCTCGCATCTGATCCCGTATCTCGCTACCGGATGACTCCCTCACTACTGGACCCCTCTACTTACTAAACCTTACTAGTGATAAGTACCCCACAGGGGAATCCTCCATAACTAACTTACACTATCATCTTCTGCACATTAAGGACTGTTACTATCTATGCATACTAAGTCTACCATCTGCACTGTTACATAGATTGCTAGCTCTTGAGTCTATTACCATCTATACTTGCACTGGGTTAGTCTATCCTGTCTATGTCATCTGCTGTCCTTACCACCTGTTACTATACATGATTACTAACCTATCTGCATTCTACCTATTACCATCTACTACTCTCCTGAACATTACTATCAAGTGCTTACCATTACTGTCACTGCTCACACCTGTCCCTTCAGCACATCACCTCCATACTATCATATACATCCTATCACTCCAGGAACATCTTATTGAGTGTGTGTATATCTGTATGCTGAAGCAGACAGGCCCACAGTGATGAGTCTGGAGAGTTGGATCTGGTATTCCAACACATCTCTACATGACTACTGAGTGGAGATTCTGCAGCTGCAAATCCAGCTTACAATAAAAACGCAGGAGCGTTACAGATAGACTGTGTTGGAGGCTGGACGTGAGAAAAAGATAGCAGAGTAGATCAATGCGGGCCCAGGCTGGATCTGGCCGAGTCAGTAAGCCTCAAAAGCGGCCAGAGAGATTATCATCCTGAGGAAGCAGGTAGTGGAACCTGCAGGCAGACATACAGAGTCAGGACAAAGGGGGTCCCCTCCACACGGAAGGTCATCGCATTCACTGTGCTGTGGAAGCAGATGAGAGGGTTCTTACCCACAGAATGTTGCCATTGCACTCAAGCCTGTTGTTTGCATCCAGTTGCTAGAGTCTACAACAGTTTACAGTACAGGCCCATATCTTTAGGCACAGATGCTATAACCCATCCATTGCTGTAGGCTTACCTCCTTACTGCCTTTATCAACACTGCCTGCTGAATACCAGAATTTGCCTCTTTGCTTCCCTGCTGGGCAGGAATTCTACACACACCCCACTTCAGACTTAAGCTATCTAAAGAGGAAATTAGCTGGTTTCTATTTAAAAAAGGACATACTTCAGCCAAAATCTGTTTTCCCTTTTTTTATTCTTAAGCAATATCTGTTACCATCTAACAAAAACAAAAACAAAATAGTGCACCAGGCACTAACGCATTGGTATTTTAATCAGGGACGCAGATAAGGGGGGTTAGGGGGGTTGAATCTCCCCAGAGCATCAGTGTACAATATACATTAAAACAAACAAAAACATTTTTTTTGCTCCGCACCAGGCACTAATGCATTGTTATTTTTAATGCTGCTACCTGCTGTCACTCCACCTGACCACCTGGAGTGCCGTCCGGGCTGTAGGCTTGGCTTGGGATGAGGGAGGCTCTGGCTGACAGTGCTCTCATCTGCCTGCTCCGCCTCCACACCTCCTCTCTAGTTCAGACTGAGACTCCAGAGACATGTCTTGACTTGTCCAGCCAGTTACAGAAGCTTCCAGGAGGACAGTAGCACTGAGAGCAGAGCAGGAGGGAGCGAATAGCACCTATCCTGCCCACTGACACAAAAGATCAGCTCCTCCTCTCTTCGAGCCATTTCCTGCCTTTGGCTGTCGCTTGGGGAAGGAGCTGCCTGAGCCTGAGTCTGAGTGCTCTTAGCTCAGCTGAGCCTGCCTGCCTGCTTGCCAGTACCACAAGGAAGAATCCTCTCAATTTTCTCTGAAGTGCTGCTGTGCTGTGCTTTGCTGGAGTCTGGACCTTAACCTTAACTCCAGGAGGACAGGTCACCAACAACCACCATGTGTGTCTCTCTCTGTGTGCTGTGTTCTAGATCTGAACTTCAAACATGGATCAAGTTCAGGGCTGCTAGAACAGTTGGAGTTCAGTTTTTTTCTACTGTTCTTTTATAAACTCTTTCATAATATCTATTCTTATCCTCCTCTTATTTCATGCTTACAGGGTGCCAGACAGCCAGCCACCCACAGGCCCTGTACCAGCCAGCCAGCAAGCCACAGGCCCTGTACCAGCCAGCCACAGGCCCTGCACCAGCCAGCCGCCCACAGGCCCTGTACCAGCCAGCCACCCACAGCCCCTGTGCCAGCCACCCACCCACCACAGGGTGCCAGACAGCCAGCCACCCACCAACCCACCACAGGGTGCCAGACAGCCAGCCACCCACCACAGGGTGCCAGACAGCCAGCTATCCACCACAGGGTGCTAGACAGCCAGCCACCCACCACAAGGTTCCAGCCAGCCAGCCATCTACCACAAGGTGCCAGCCAGCCAGCCACCCACCACAGGGTGCCAGCCAGCCAGCCAGCCACCCACCACAGGGTGCCAGCAAGCCAGACACCCACCACAGGGTGCCAGGAAGACAGCCACCCACCACAGGGTGCCAACCAGCCAGCCACCAACCACAGGGTGCCAGCCAGCCAGCCATTAAGCATTAAACAAAAATTAACATGTTCAGTACCAGATTTGTGTTAAAATTTGTCTTTATTTTTCAAAATTTAAATGTACAAAATATTGGCCTATATCGGCTGATACCGATATGCGATAGCCAAAATATCGGTATCGGCAACGAAAAAACGATATCGGTCGATCCCTAGAGTATAGTTTTTGGCTCTGTCTGCCTATCAGAGGAGCAGCAGGTAAATTCTATATTCTCTCTGCTTAACAGGGAGCAGGATCTGTGAGTTAGGTCTGCTCAATGTGCTTAGTGTGTGATTCATGTGGTCTGAGGGAGTGTCCCCACTGATCCAATGGGGAGGCACATTGCACAGTGGAGGAAACCTGACCACTGGAAACACAGGCTTTGATAAAGCCTCAGTGATTGGCACAAGACTGCTGTCTCGGTGCATTGTGGGGTGTAGTATATAAAGCCAAGGGCACATGTGCTCAAGGTCTTTGGCTGGTGGGCAGAGTTCCGTTAGGAGGGTGGCGGCTGTCTACTCTTCTGCAGCAGTTGGTGTATGGTCACAGGCAGTCGGCCTGGTGAGCCAGAAGTGTGGAGCTGAACCCAGAGGTCCCAGAGAGCTGACTGAGGAAGTTGATGCACTGGAGAACCTGGAAAGCAGTATCGTGAGTACAGAGGATTGCGCCTAAGAGCCTGACCAGGAAGGGGGTCACTCCGGAGCAGAGTAGTCAGTGGACGGGTGTCAGCTGGTGGATAGAAAGGGGATACTAGGTGTGTGCCCTAAAGATAAGTACTAAAAGAAACATTACCTCAGATTCATCTGCTTCCAGGATGAAACTGCGGCCTTGCCACATTCTCACATAGAAATCCTAAGCATTGTGAATTTTTCAGGTGTTGGAGTATCCCACTCATCCATTCTGCCACCTCAATATCAAATAAAACAACAAAAACAACAACCCCTAGACTGTTTATTGAGCCAAGAAAGTAAAGTGGTAAGATTCTGCATGCAGTTGCTATGGGTAACCCAGGGGAATCCAGAAGTGTCAAAAAACCAGCAGCTCCTAAGGGGGCAGTGCTACACATGTATATCCCAGATATATGTGGAGGTAACAGATGTCACTGATACCTAATTTAATGTTTTTGACACTAATTGTGTTTTCATAAGAGTTTTCCAACTATTGTGGTTTAATTTATATCACATCATTTAAAACACGAGTGATATTAAGAATTAGCGCTGCACATATTGTTATATATTTTATAAAGTTGAATCATAGTCGCACTGTAAGCCACATCAAAGTCACATTGCATTAGTGTGAATCAAGCCTTTTTCTATCAGTTTACAAAATCGAAATATCACATAGGTGTGGAATTGCTTATATTCCTGTTTCTCATGGATCTCAACTTTATCTCAGGAGCTGTTATTTTTATTATATATTTTTTTTATATTTATTACAGCTGGAAGTTCTTCTTTTCTACTTTCTTCAATAGAAAACTCATTGAACCTTGGCATTGTTATCGCCAGCAAGACATTATTGGCAATTACTTATGCGATTGCTTTTACATACAGAAATTATGTAATTTGCAACAAAATAAATTCAGCAGACCCATGCGATAAAATCTTTAGTTAACAAAAGGAAATATGACCAGTAAAATGAATAGCAAATAACGCATGGTGTCTAAGATACCTCATGTTGTATGCTTTTGTGAATTGCAGCTAATCTGTTAGTAAATATAACATGACAGGCAAACCCAATTTGTTCACTTGTGATTTAATTAATAATTCTTTTGTATTGTTTTTATTGAGAGGCCTTTTTTCTATTTTAGCACACTATTTGAACTAACAGTGGAGAGAAGTGAGACAAGAATGGACACAAAGTCTCTTTATGTACGCTCGGTAGTCAAGATTTTTGACCTAGGTGAAAAGTCTCTTCAGGCAACTGAGAATGTGTAAGTACATGTGCTGTATCTAGGATAAAGAAATGCTTCCCTTGAAAACCCATGACTACATTATTAGTTACTGTATGTATTGATCTAGAGGGCATATTTAAAAATACGGATATCTTTGGCCTACAGATTCATGTTATCTAGCATAAACCTGCTATGTGTATAGGGGGTCAATACCAGCAAGTGAAAATGGTGATTTTAGGCTATATTTGGCTGGCAAATATGTTTTATAACTGCATTGCAAGATTCAGTTCTTGGCAGCTAAAAACTGCCACACCGATTTTTTACAGCTATATGCATTTAGTAATTTTGAACAACTGTAAAATGGTTGTAAGATCATTTGTAATTGCTACTATACTTTACCCTTCAGCTGCGATTACCAAAGACAGTCTCACATTTAAAAGAGTATGAACAGTAAACATTGTCACACTGGTGGTACCCTTCTTTTTCTCTGAATTAGTGATGGACGAACATCTGCCGGGGCGGTTCGCGAACGCGATCGGCGAACTTGCTTAAATGTTCGCAAACCACTGGTTCGCGGTGGACCCCATTCATCTTAATGGCAGGCGAACATGAAAAACCTCCAGATCATATTTGCAGTCACAAAATACTTACTAGCTGTGCACACATAGTCCCACAACATGGACACTGTCATACTAGAAGTATTGCTTTTGGAAAAGTTGCCATAAAAATTTCTTTTTTTTTTTTTTCAGCAAAAATGTTTTTTCGAAATCAGCCAGAACTGACAGCAGCCGGTAAATACATGTCAAATACATATAGGGTCCATTCACACGTCTGTAAAATGGGTCCGCATCCGTTCCACAATTTAGCGGAACGTTTACAGACCCATTGATTTTCAATTCCAGTCTAAAAAATTAGGCATTCACAGGATAAATAAGCGTCGGCCATTACAGGCCCCAAAAATTAGCCCACAGGCGTTCACCTAACAGCAAAGAACTTCGTATTCTGTGGCTGGAGGTACATTAGGCATTCACAGGATACAGAAGTAAGTGTCGGCCATTACAGGCCCCAAAAATTAGCCAACAAGCGTTAACCTGACAGCAAAGAACTTTGTATTCTGTGGCTGGAGGTTGCTGTGTGGAGCCGGGACAGATTGTATAGTGACACAAGTCGCTAGCTAATAGGTCCAGAAAAGTATTTTGTCAGTGTAGGGAGAGGTTGCTGTGTGGAGCAGGGACAGACTGTAGCAATTAGGCATTCAACGGACATAAAAGGCCTTTTATGCCACTGTATGTACCTAAGAAAGGGACCATGAATTGTTATGGGTGGTGGCGGATATTTGTGGGCTGTCATGAGGAATTTGAATCAAACATGGTCTACTGGTCACATGTGTTGAATTCCTTCGAGATCCATGCCTCATTCATTTTTAGAAATGTGAGGTAGTCAACACTGTTGTGAGCTAGGCGAGTGTGCTTATCGGTCCCGATCCCCCCTGCTGTGCTGAACGTCCTTTCGGACAGGACACTGAGGGGCAAGCCAACAGTTCCATTGCAAATTGTGGAAGCTCTGGCCAGAGGTCAAGCCTGCCCACCTAGTAGTCCAGGGGTTCATCACTTCCCGATGTAGTCGGACACCTGTCGGTCTATGTGTTCCCTGATGCTGGAGCCTTTGCAGTCAACGCATAAGTCGCGGTAAGCCCAACACTCACCTAGGGATGATCCGCTGGACGGATGGAAAATAGGGTTTCCATCCGTCCAGATTTGACGGATCGGATGTCAGCGGACATGTCTCTGCTGACATCCGATGCCCCATAGACATGCATGGGGGGACCGTTCAGATCCG
This sequence comes from Pelophylax lessonae, assembly GCF_965119305.1. Taxonomy (NCBI): domain Eukaryota; kingdom Metazoa; phylum Chordata; class Amphibia; order Anura; family Ranidae; genus Pelophylax; species Pelophylax lessonae. The sequence goes on from NC_138771.1 coordinate 423,502,547, forward strand.
CCAAAAAAACGGACAGGCGGATCTGAACAGTCCATCATGCCGTCCTCACGTTTTTCTAGAAAAAGGCAGGCTTCCGTGGCCCCAATGTTCAAGCGTAAAAAAATGATGACGCCGGATAACCCTCTTGCCCAACGGTTGACCGCTGGTTTGTCGGAAATGATAGCCCGCCAACTACTGTCATATAAACTGGTGGACTCAGAGGCCTTTCGAAAATTTGTGGTCATTGGAACACCACTATGGACGGTCCCAGGAAGGAAATATTTCTCGCAGAAGAGCATCCCAGAGCTATATGGCCATGTTCAGCGGCAAGTGAATGTATCTCTGCCACACAGTGTCGGTGCCAAGATACATCTGACCACAGGCACGTGGTCTAGCAAACATGGGCAGGGAAGGTATATAACTTTTACTGCCCACTGGGGGAACCTTCTGACGGCCGTCAAGCATGTAACCCGTGGCACCCGTGTAGATTTGTTTTTTTACCGCCACAGATTGCATGAAGGCCTGCCTCTTCTTCTCCTCCTCCTACTCCATCCTCCCTCTCCTCCTTGGCTGACTCCTCCTTTTCAGCTGCTATGGTCTCTTCCGCTGCACCGCCCAAGATCCCCAGAACCTATTCAGCATGCCAGGTGAGACGTTGCCATGCTGTGCTGCGTCCGTTGTGCCTTAAAGCCAAGAGCCACACTGGTCCTGCACTCCTTTCAGCTTTGCGTTCACAGGCAGATCAGTGGCTAACACCGCTCAATTTGACAGTTGGTAAAGTGGTGTGTGACAATGGTGCCAATCTGCTGAGCGCGCTGAAAGAGGGCAAAAGTACACACGTGCCATGCATGGCACATGTCCGGAACTTGGTCGTGCATCGATTCGTTGTCAAATACTCTGGGGTCCAGGACGTCTTGCGGCAGGCCAGGAAAATCTCAGGCCATTTCAGAAGATCTTACACAGCCATGGCTCGCCTTGCTGACATTCAGCGGCGACACAGCCTGCCCGTCAGGCGTCTTATTTGTGACTGTCCGACGTGATGGAACTCAACCTTGTATATACTTGATCGGATGCTCCAGCAGAAACGTGCAGTTAATGACTACCTGTACGAACTCTGCGGCAGGACATTTTCTGGGGAGCTTGGTTTTTTTTCACCGTGCCAGTGGCTGCTCATGCGCGATGCATGCAGACTTCTGCGGCCATTTCTTGAGATCTCCAAACTCGTCAGTAACAGCCAGGGCGCCATCAGTGACATCGTACCTTACGCCTTCTTTCTGGAAAGTGCATTGCGCCATGTCATTGATCAAGCCGTCGAGGAGCAGGAGCAGGAAGATGAGGATGTTGCAATGCTGTATGAATATAGAAATCATATTATAGTGGATTTGTATTGTGCAGCATTGTGACTGGTGAGCGGTTCTGCAGCGATACTACAACTACAAAGAGTGACAAACGCAATTAGAAAAAAGTATTATAACTGGTGTGATAGACCAGTGGCCCCCCAAAACGACAGATTGAAGCGGGGGTGTTATATAACAATATACTTTCATAATAGTGTATTTGGGTACTGCAGAAATTTTGCCTCTGTATCATCAACGTCACCTTTACCACCACTAACATTCGAGATCTTGGAGTAGGCAGCAACAGCGGGGACCAACCTCCTTGGGCTGATCTGGGTACTGTCTTCAGAGTGCTGAGTGGCGGCTGTTGCTACCTCCTCTTCCTGATCCGATGCCAAGAATGGCTGCGCATCGTAAATGTCTTGTGATGGATCGGAAAATAATTCCTGTGACTCAGAAAGGCCTGCCTCTTCCTCTGCCTGTCATTTTTTAAATGACCCTGTGACAAAAGTCTCTAGAGAAGTGCAGTATATGTGGAAAAAGGTATATAACACCCCACTTCAATCTGTCGTTTTGGGGGGCCACTGGTATATCACACCAGTTATAATACTTTTTTTCCCAGTAACGTTTGTCACTGTGTGTAGCAGAGTTAACGCAGCGAAAGAGGCAACATTTCTGCAGTACCCAAATACACTATTATGAAATTATATAACACCCCGGTTCAATCTGTCATTTTGGGGGCCACTGGTTTATCACACCAGTTATGAAAAATATTTTCTAGTAACTTTTGTCACTGTGTGTAGCAGAGTTAACGCAGCGAAAGAGGCAAAGTTTCTGCAGTACCCAAATACACTATTATGAAAGTATATTGTTATATAACACCCCGCTTCAATCTGTCATTTTGGGGGGCCACTGGTTTATCACACCAGTTATAAAAAATATTTAAGAACCACCCATAGCAGCTGGTACGTGTGGAAAGACACCCAGGGCCACACACGGCCCGCAGGATTTTCCACTAGACAGGGGCTTGACAACTAATTAAATCCCCCCGTTACGTTGGGGCCGCCTCCTCCAGCACACACACACCAGAAAGGGCCAAACAAACAGCGCATGCGCGAGTGCGGGGACCCGGGACAACCGCCCATGCACGAAACCAGGTCTCGGTTTCATTCGTGGCCTCGTGCATGCACAGAAGCCCTGTCCCGGCCTGACAGCCGTAAAAGCTGTGGTGGCTTTGAAGGCAGGAACGCTCCAGCCGCCATGAGAGGCAGCTAGAGCTAAGGAGAAAGAAGAAGATAACGGGCAAACAGGACACATAATGACATAAACTGCTGCCATGGAGGCCAGTAGCAGGGACCATCATCTGAGACCTGCCAGCTGCACCAACCACGTCCATCCTGGGCAAACATATAGGCACCCCACACGTCCATGGGGCATCCTCCCTGACCACCACTGGCCTGCCCATGGCTGGGCCCTGGGCTGGTTGACACTGCACCATCAAGTGCCCTATCCGACCCACAGCTGCGCTTCAACAAGCGGAACTAGGAAGCCACCATCTTCCGGGTAGGTGCATATAGTGTCCACAAGAAGAGGACATAAAAAAAAAGGAACGCAGTCTCTGGCCAGGAGCTAAAATTTATGGGATAGGGGTCCTTTAGCATTGGAGAGGAGGCAAGATTAACCCACAGGAAAAGAGAAGTTAAGGAGGTTAAACTGAAGGTTAAACTGAACCTGTATTTCGTCAATCCAAAGCTTACAGTAAGGTACATGTATTTATCTTCTTTTCACTCCCCTGCTGCATCATTCCAATTCAGGCTTCTGAAGAAATATCCAGGTTTTGGTAGTTATTTAACCACTTCCATACCGGGCCATAGTAAAATGACGCCGGCAGTAGGGGGTTCCTCGATCCGGGCGGCCGTCATTAAACGTCTGCCCGCTCTCGCCGCTACTGCGCGCCCCCGGGGGAGAGCAGCGCGGTGATCGGGATGGGTTCAGTCCCAAGGTAAACAACCAATGAAATTGAGCAGCTCATGCGCGAGGGGACGAGGCTCATCCCTCGGACAGAGCCCATCCCCGATCTAGGTAACTAGCTGTTACTATGTTCTCCTCCTCACACACTGATCCTGTGTGAGGAGGAGATTGTGGTAACAGCTAGTTACCGATCACAGTGCACCCCAAAACACACTGATTGCCCCAACCAATAAAGATAACCTGTCACTAACCCATCAAAGTACCTGTCACCAGCCCATCAGAGTACCCGAGTACCTGTCAAAAGCCCATCAGATACTCTGATGACAGGTACTCGGGTACTCTGATGACAGGTACTTGGGTACTCTGATGACAGGTACTCGGATACTCTGATGACAGGTACTCGGATACTTTGAGTACCTGTCATCGAGTACCCGAGTACCTGTCATCGGAGTACCCGAGTACCTGTCATCGGAGTACCCGAGTACCTGTCACCAGCCCGTCAGGTACTCTGATGACAGGTACTCGAGTACTCCGATGGGCTGATGACAGGTACTCGGGTACTCCGATGACAGGTACTCTGGTGACTGGTACTCGGGTACTTTGAGTACCTGTCATCGGAGTACCCGAGTACTTGTCACCAGCCCATCAGGTACTCTGATGACAGGTACTCGGGTACTCTGATGGGCTGGTGACAGGTATTCGGGTAGTCTGATGACAGGTACTTGGGTACTCTGATGACAGGTACTCGGGTACTTTAAAGGGGCTGGTGACAGGTACTCGGGTACTCCGATGACAGGTACTCGGGTACTCTGATGACAGGTACTCGGGTACTTTGAGTACCTGTCATCGGAGTACCCGAGTACCTGTCATCGGAGTACCCGAGTATCTGTCATCACAGTACCCGAGTATCTGTCTCCAGCCCAGAGTGCCCGAGTACCTATCTGCACCCCATCATATTACCCAAGTACCTGTCTCTAGCCCATCAGAATACCCAAGTACTTTTCTGAAGCCGATCAGTGTACCTGAGTACCTGTCTGCAGCCCATCAGAGTACCTGAGTACCTATCTGCAGCCCATGCCTCCTAGATTATGTGTTGGTGTGTTTGCTTTCGAAAATGGGGTCATTTTGTGGGGGTTTCCATTGTCCTGGGGTTCCAGGGCCTTCAAAAGTGTGATAGGTTGTAATGAAATTATGTGTGTAATTTATGCTGCTAGAACACCTGACGGTGCTCCTTGCATGTTGGGCCTCTGTATGTGGCTATGCTGTGACAAAGTCCCACATATGTGGTATCGCCATACTCAGGAGGAGTAGCAGAATGTATTTTGGGGTGTATTGCAAGTATGCATATACTGTGTGTGAGAAATAATTTGTTATTATGACAATTTTGTGTAAAAAAAAAAAAATTATTTCCTCATTTTCCCAAGAATTGTGGGAGAAAATTACAACTTCAAAAAACTCACCATGCCTCTTACTAAATACCCTGGAATGTCTACTTTCCAAAAAGGGGTCATTTGGGGGGTATTTGTACTGTCCTGACATTTTAGGGCCTCAAGAAATGAGATAGGCCGTCGGTACATCAGGTGTGATCAATTTTCAATGATTGGCACCATAGCTTGTAGATAGGGATGCACCGAAATGAAAATTTTGGACCGAAACCAAAACCGAAAATGCAGGATGCCCTTGGCCGAAAACCGAAACCGAAAATGACTTTTTCCCCCCAAAATTTTTTTAAAATGGATAGAACAGGGGCATACACCAAAAACAGGCAGCGACGTACACCTGTCGCTGCCACCCTGTCACAGTATATGTAATGTATATGTACTGTGATGGGTTGGCAATAGGTTAATTTAATTACCAATGGTATTAGTATTATGCAGCATGAGGGGGTTAATGTATTGTCACTGCTGGTCACTCATCTATTAGTGACCGACCAGTGGCAGGTAATTAACCCCTTTGTGCTGCATTAGTGCAACCAGTGTTAACACTGATACTGGTTGCACTAATGCAGCACAAAGGGGTTAATTACCTGCCTGGTCGGTCACTAATAGATGAGTGACCTGCAGTGACAATACATTAACCCCCTCATGCTGCATAATACAAATATCATTGGTAAGCTGCCTCAGCTCCCCCCCATCTCCCCCTACTCCCACTGCCTCAGCGTCCTCCTCCTCGGGTGTCCTGCATTCAAAAGTCCCGCCTCTGGCCGGCGGCACCCCCTCTCCATGACGTCCCTACTACGATCTGTGCATTATGAATGGACATACCAGGTCGGGGGCGGGGCGAGCGACCGCTATAGAGAGAACTAATGTGATCCTTCCCTGTCAGCTCAGCACGTCTATGTGTGAATGAGAACAGAACTGAGCTGACACCGGGGGCGGGGGGGGGGGGGGGCGGGCGGAGCGGCCGCTATTAGCTGTAACTATGTGAGAGCTTCTCTTCCTTGTCAGCGGAGATACATGCCTGTCAGGGAAGAGAAGCTCTCACATAGTTACAGCTAATAGCGGCCGCTCCGCCCGCCCCCCCCCCCCCCTCCGCCCCCGGTGTCAGCTCAGTTCTGTTCTCATTCACACATAGACGTGCTGAGCTGACAGGAAGGATCACATAAGTTCTCTCTATAGCGGCCGCTCGCCCCGCCCCCCGACCTGGTATGTCCATTCATAATGCACAGATTGTAGTAGGGACGTCACTGAGAGGCGGACGGCCGGCCAGAGGCGGGACTTTTAAAACCTGCCCTGCGCTGCGCCCTCCTCCTTCCCCACGGCGGCCATATTTTATTTTCGGCACTGTTAACCCATTATCGGCCGAAATGAGAGAGGCTCATTTTCGGCCGATAATTTCGGTGGCCGAAATTTCGGTGCATCCCTACTTGTAGACTCAATAACTTTCCCACAGACTAAATAACAACCACTAATTTGGGTTATTTTTACCAAAGATATATAAAAGTATAAATTTTGGCCCAAATTTATGAAAAAAAATTACTTATTTGCAAAATTGTATAATAGAAACTAAAACAAAATGTGTTTTTTTTTTCAAAATTTTTGCTTTTTTTTCACTTATATTGCAAAAAATAAAAAACCCAGTGGTGATTAAATACTACCAAAAGAAAGCTCAATTTGTGTGAAAAAAATGCTAAAAAATTTGATTGGGTACAGCGTTGTATGACGATAATTATCATTCAAATTATGAGAGCGCCGAAAGCTGAAAATTGGTCTGGGCAGGAAGAGGGTGTAACTGCTCTGTATGGAAGTGGGTAAAAGTGGAGAGGTGCTTTAGCAAAAATATTAATTTGTTATTATTTTTAACCTGCAAAATGCTAAAATAGTTATGCAAAATTAGAATGTGTTTCCGTTTTATAGCTTTTTCCCCCCATTTTGGCCTAAATTCTAAAGGTGGAGTTTACATTTGTTCTATAAGTATGTTTTTGTACCCTGATTGGCAAAGGGATCCAGTTTGGGAACTCGGCTTAATACTTTTGACCTCACTCAGGTCTGTAAAAAAGTTATACAGTACAGTGTTATGATACTGAATATTTCAAACATAAAGTCATAATACAGTCAGTTCCCTTATCCAGAAGAAATTATGCTGACTTTTCATTGTTGCTGCTCTCTATCTAGTACATGGCCACTGCTGCATGTGTTAGAAAAACCTGATCTGGATAAAAAAGAGAGGCTTCTTCCACTTCTATTAAAAGAGGCATTAGAGGGGAATACTTACACTGTTCTGCTTGCCTGCATGAATACTGAAGGTAAGTGCCGCAAAGAAAAACAGTTTTATATTTGCACTAGGGCCGGTTCATGTTTTATCTCAACATTCATCTGAAAGTGATTTTTACATTTTACATACTTACTAGTTACACTTATAGATATGCCATCTGTGTTCTGTCTGTTATCCTTTCTGTATACTCCTCATTCTTGGTCAATATCTGGTATGACACAATATCCAGATTCTCTATCAGATTTTATAATCAGGGCAGGAAGAAATAGGCAATCTCTCCAATGTGCCAAAATACAAATCCCCCACCCTCTCCCCCCATACGCACACTTTTAAATGGGTGGCAAATGTTAATTTTATTTCATTTTATAAATTTTTTTGCTGTCTGTGTGTTTCTGTCCCAGTGACAACTGCACTCCCATTTCTTTTTCTTTCTGGTGTCACAGGAACAGGAAGTTAACCACTTTACCTGTCTGTCACTTAGGAGATCCGCCCGCTTTGTTTACACAAGTGGGCGGATCTCCACACTCGATTCCCTGACGATCGGGGAAGAGCGGCGGTGATTACCGCCGCTCCTCCCCTGGCCCAACTCCCGCTGTAACTGAAAGCAGCAGGAGCGAGCCTCCGGCGGCGCGCGCGCGCCACCGAGAGAGGGGAATGTCTGGTGACGTAGGTCTACGTCGCCAGACGATAACGAACCACTTTGCCGCAGTACAGTCAACGTGACTGGTCGGCAAGTGGTTAAAGCAGAACTCCACCCAAAAGGGGAAGTTCTGCTTTAAGTCCTCCTCCCCTGCCATGTAATTTTTTTTGGTGGGAGTGAGTACCTAGTTTTTATAGGTACTGGTTGCCACTTCTGCTTGGATTGTCTAGACCAGGGATTCCCAAACTACGACCCTGCAGTTGTTCAGGAACTAAAATTCCCATCATGCGTAGTCATGTATGTGAATGCCAGAGTTTTACAATGCCTCATGGGATGTGTAGTTCTGCAACAGCTGCAGGGCCGTAGTTTGGGAATTCCTGGATGATCCTAGCGGAAGCTCTCCTCTCCTCCTCCCTTCCTGCAATCTTCTGGGACACCTCACAGGTCCTAGAAGACTGCAGGACCATTCACAAAGCACAACACGGCTTGGGCATGTTTAGTGGGCAGCTGGCTGTGAAGCCAAAAGCCACATAGTCAGCTGCCCACAAATAGGCACCCAGAACCTTAAAAAAAACACAGGGAATTTCTGCCCTACAAATGTGACAATTTGATAATGTGATATAAAAAAATGTAGTGTGTAAGCAGCTTTCACAGACCTATAGAAAAAAGTCCAAAACAAATGTATAAAAAAAACGTTTAGCGCTTACAATAATGTGTCAAAGTGAAACTTAAATCAGTGAAACCATAATTCTAAATAAGTACCAAGTCCAAAAAAAAGTTCATATATAAAAAAATGTAGAAAAAACGTGTGCAAAAAACGAGAACCACAAGTCCCAGCATGCAGATGAGAGTCTCAGTCCCTCCACGACAGACGAGAGGAAGCCACCAGTGGGATAACACAAAAAGGGGAATGGCCGCTTACCAGAGGCTGTTGGCTATCCAAATGAATGGAAAAGCCAAAAAGCGCTTGTAAACAGTTGTAGACCACCAGATAAGGATCATCTGACTCGGCTGCTCAGGTCAACTCACAGAAGGGCATATAGGGCACATGGGGTCCATATATATGAGGAAGTAACAATAGCACATAGTGTAAGATTGTTTAAAAAAAATGCATTTATTTAAAAGGTAGTGCACTAACACGTAACATGAGAACATCAGGCATAAAAACTCTCCAGATAGCAGTAGGGAAGCAAACGCCACAGCGTTCGTTTGCTTGAGCCAGCTTGGGGGCGTGGTCGTAGCGTCTGGTCCAGCTCGACGTACGTTTCGTCACAAGATTGACGTCGTCAGAACCTTAAGGCTGGTGAAGAACTAGCCCGGTTGAGGACGGTGCTAGATCCCTAGATCAGGTAATTGTATTTTAATTTTTTTTTTTTTTACAGAGTGGACCTCCTCTTTAGGCCTCGCGTGAATTCTTCAGTAAAAAAAATTGAAAAAATCAGCATTTTTGGTCAGTAATTTACGCCTCGTTCATGGAAGTGCACTGTGAAGAATAATACTGTGAGAATAAATTTTCACGCAAAACCATGTGAAAGCCTATTCATAACAATGCGCGTACAAAAAGAATGCCTGAAATTACGTCTGAAAAAGTTAATGCTCAAACAGGAGTATCATGTGCAAGAGGCGTACTTTAAAGAGTACTTTAAAATGCACTCATTGCAGTTTAAGTGGACCTGTGAATCGTAACTGTAAGTAGCCTTTAAATTAAGTGTCACTGAAGTAAGTAGCACTTATTAAGGCTGGATCTTAGCCTAGGCCTAGGGCGGCACTTTGAAGAGGGGGGGCAGCAAAAAAGCTCCCCCGCACAAAAAAAACAGCCTGCTCCAGAACGAAAATAGTCCCAACCGGCAGTGGCATTGCTATGGGGGTGGGGGGGGGGTGCAGACCGCACCCGGGTGACACCCACCAGAGGGGTGACACCCGTCTGCTGGGCTGCATGTCCTAACCACTGGTTGTAGTATGCGTCACCAGCACTGAGGGGGCCGTCCGCATGTTGAAAGGAGGGGCTAGACGGAATATAATTGGCCAGCGCTGTCCATGTGATGGTGCTGACCAATCAGAATGCCTCTTCTGCTAAGAGTTACAGATGTAGGTGATGCCGCTGAGTTTTCAAATCCTCAGACTTATGAAGTGGCGTCCTGACAGTGGGAATCACAGGACATTGGAACAGGGGACTGGGGGGAAAGGGGAGGGTGTCCAGTGAGAAGACTTGTATAAAGTACTCGAAATTTCTACTTGAGTAAAAGTACAAGTGCTCGATCAAAAAGTGACTTGAGTAGAAGTGGAAGTGCTCGCAGAAAAAGTTACTTAAGTAGAAGTACTAAAGTATTCAACATTTTTTTTACTTAAGTATTGCAAGTAGTTTTTTCAAAAAATTTGCTACTTAAGTACTAAAAGTAAAAAGTACCAGTAGTTTTGAAAAAAAAATTCTACTCAAGTACTGAAAGTAAAAGTACAAGTACTGTGTTATGTAGTTATTAAAGAAAGAAGTCAAAAGTTTGAACATCATATTGTTTTTTATTATTTCAAATGATTTATTCAAATGATTAACCTGTGTTTGTTAGTAGTTTCTTGATGCACTTTAAGCGCTGTAGCACCATTTATTTGTTTGTTTCATATTTTCTTTTTATTGGAAAGATTTGGTATAGCAGCTTTTATTATACGCAGCCTTTATTTTTGTTTGTGCTGATTTACAAATGACATTATACACATTTTTTTGAGCTTTATGCAACCTGCCATCTACTGTTCTGGCAGTGGTAATTTTTATAATAGTAATGAGTAACTATGCAGCACAAAAAAAAAGTATTGGAGTAGAAGTATCGAAATCATCGAAAAAATGTAGTGAAGTAAAAGTAGAAGTAGGAGAAAAAAATTCTACTCTAGGAAAGTACAGATACCGCATTTTGGTACTTAAGTACAGTACTTAAGTAGTTCTACTTAGTTACTATACATCTCTGCAGGCAGTGAGCTTACACTTTAATGTCATGCTGAGATCCAAGGATGGCAGAGGAGGGGAGGGCTGTGCTGTGTACACAGTGGATGATCCTCACTGCTCCCTACCTGGGACCCGCTGACATGGATCTCAGGGGGTTCCTATCTGGGTGACCCAGAGGAGAGAGGCGGTGGGTCACGTGAGCGATGAGTGGCGCTCTGAAAACTTGTACAGAATGGCTTATTTTTATAAAACACATACACAGGGGCACACAGGATTATTAAACAGACTGTAGACCGGATATGAAACTTTAAATGAAACTACAGCAGCAGGAGGGGGAGGGGCACTGACACAGGATCAAATAGGCAGGGAGAGAGGGGGGAAAGAGGACAGAGGAGGACAGAAGAGCTGCGGATGATGGAGGCACAGAAACTGACCACAGTGTCAGGGCTCAGCAGCCATGGTATACTGTGGTCAGTTTACAGAGAGGAGGACATAGCCAGGCAGGAACAGCCAAAAATTTCAGGTGATAGAAGGGGCCAAATTACACAACAAAGCATGGTGCTTTACAACATGCTTTAGTGGAACAGGATCCATTTTTTTTTGGTTAACAAATGCTTTAAAAATAAATGCTGCTGTTTGCTCTTGAAAAACAAATACTCAAAATAAGTATAATGACTAAGCCCCTCCCCTTCATGACATTGTTGAAAAGGGGCGGGGCATAGGTGACCTTAAAATTATGCCCCCCCTGAAAAGAGTTCTGCGGATGCCCATGGCTACGGCTATAGCCAGCTCTCTCATCCGACAGAAGAGACAGGCAAGGGAATCCAACAGTGACCTGGTGTACCTCCAAGTGACGCAGTAGCCCCCAGCAAGGACGACCACTCCTGTGCGAGAGGTATGACTGGGGGTGTTCACTAAAGTCCACTTCTGCAGTGGGGGGGGGAGAAGCCGGTCCGGAGAAAACCAGGTCAGTGCATGACAGCTACCTCCACTCCATACATCCCTCCATACCTCTGTCCCCCCATCCACCCCTTCTTCCTTCCATTCATCCATCCCTCCTTCCATTCATTCCTCCATCCATAAATCTGTCCATCCATCCATTAATCCCTCTATCCATCCCTTCTTCCCTTTCTCCAACAATCTCCAAAAAAAACTAACCCAACACTAAAAAAAATCAGATTAGACATTCTTCTTTATATTTACCAAAACCATGTAATATAAGGACATAGGTAAACACTCTGTATCCAATCAGGCAGGCCCTTGTACTACACATTTCATGGTAGCTCAAAAAGAGATTGTACAATCAGATTGTATAGAATTTGGCCAGCTTAAGGCTCACCATGCATGTTAAAAAAGGTGGAGCCTAAATAAGGAGGGATGTGGTTTACAGATGGCAGGGTGGGTCTTAAATGGGAAGGGGCATGGCCTTGACAGGAAGGGGTGGGTCATATTTTATTTAGGGGGTGCACAACTATAGTTAGGCTAAGGGCAGCACAAAAACATAAATGCACCACTGCTTATAGTAGGCATTCAGCAACTAGTCTTTTGCTTAGTCCCACTTTTTCATTCCTTCCAATTAGCTGTGTGGCTACGAATTGCAAGTTTTAGGGCCTTTGTCAGCAAGTTTGCTTCAAGCAAGGTTCACATTAACATACAAGTCTTTTGAAATGCAAAACCTGCTTGAAGCAGGTTAAATGCAGATCATACGAGGTCAAATGCATGATCTGTCAATGAATTCTGGATGATCTCGGGGGCATCACAAACTGAGGTCAAACTGATCCTATCAACAGTGTATTTAAAAAGACAAAAAATGTGGAAATGCACATGTATTGAATAGGAGTGTTTTTTAATGTATTATTTTGCCTAGACATTCTGTAGATTTTAAATTGTGCTACTACAACTAAATGTAAGAATAAGCATTGGTCCACGTTACTATCTTACCGAGGTTGCCCTTTACAAACCAATATGTGACTGAATCTATCAAGGTTTATGGAAGGAGAGGAAGAATTTTAAAATAACTGAAAATAACTGTCACTTTTTTTTAAAAAGATCCTTAAAGTGGAACTTTACCCATAACAACCTGATAATAAAAATAATGTTGTTTAGCAAGGAACATACATTTCACATTAATACATTTTGCTATCAAAATTAGTGTGTGCTGTAAATTGCCTCCAGCATTGCTCCTGTTTCTTCTTGTTGGAAGCTGCCAGTGGAACTCCTCAACCAAACTGTCAAACCATTAAATGGCTGGTGTAACTGATAACTGATCACATGTGCAGCACCATAGCAGTTGCAGATCAAGCAGAAGCAGCTTTTTTGGCTGTAAATGATAGAAAGGTTTAATTCTACTTTAAAGCGGAGTTCCACCCTAAATTTACACTTACCTCCATCTTCTCGCTCTGGGTCACCTGAAAAACAAATGGATAATCGCAATTTTTTTTTTTTTTTTACTTACATTGTAGAGAAAATATACTCACCTTACTTCCTTCTTCCTCCCCTCGGCGGCCGCGGCGATTCGTCACTTCCTGGCTTTTGCAATGATTCCTGGGAGCTGAACGTCATCGCTCCCAGGAATCATTGCGCCTGCACCGGCCCCGACGTCAGTTCCGGGGCGCGCGCGTCATTCCCTTCTAAACAGCTTCTGGGCATACCCAGAAGCTGTGGAGGGATGACGTGCGCGCACCGGAAGTGACGTCGGGGCCGGTGCAGTGCATCGTGGGACCGAAGAAGAAGGAAGAGGACGCGAAAGAGGATCGCGCTGGCTTCAAGCTGCCCACACCTGAGATGGCAGCGCTGGACAAGACATTTTCAAGGTAAGTATTTCTCCCCAAAGGTAAGTGCGACCCGGGACAGATCAGAGGCTAGCCATTGTGGAATGTGCTAGCCCTGACTGTCCCGGGGGTATTTTTATTAAAAAATGTATAACCAGGGTGGAACTCCGCTTTAAGGATGTCAGCAGATCGGCCTCTACAAATTTGTCCGTGCCTATAAATGGAGAGCAACTGAGCATGTGCAGAGCAGGGTGAGACAGTGTATTACAGGATTTAAAACAGTATAGGCACTTAATTGTAATGTTTTACATAACTATACCTGCAAAAGGGGCCAGCCTGAAGTGATCTAGCAGGACTTAATTTTCTCGCTATAATTCCACTTTAAGTTGGCTGTACATGGATTGAAATGTGGCCAGTTCAGCAGAGACCAGACAAATTTTGATCCAACTATGGGCAGGGAGATTGGACAGAAGTCGATCTACCAATTGACTTCTGTACAACCACCCTGTCGGATTTTCGCCACTCGATCAGTGTTGCAAGTTATAGCAGATTAAAGCATGATTTCTCTTTCGTTCATTGACGTACACAGAAAATCAGGAAGTGAAAGGAGTGCGCGTGGTATTAAAAAATTGGATTTTTGACTTACCGTAAAATCCATTTCTCTGATGTTCTCAGCTCCTGATATTCATAACCATTGGGTTATACTGCCCCCTACAGGAGCAGGACACAAGGCAGAAAAGAATTCTGGTTACATCCATGAGCAGTCCCAGGGGGTATACTCCCTCTTTCTGCTATAGCAACTCAGTTTTTTTTCTGCGTAGTTAGGAGTAAGAACCTATTTCCTTGCTGGGATCTTTGGTCCTGGCAAAATTTTTAGATAGAGTAATCTAGATCCAGTGGTCACCCCAGTCTGGCCAGCAAGGCTTGGGACGGTCGGACCAACCAGGTTCCCCTCCTTCCCACAGGCAACCCCCTTTCTAAGTCCCTCATCCTGCCCCCTTTCACGCTGGGGCTATTTGGGTGGTGTGGCCACTTTCCTGGGATGGGGGCAGGGCGCTAACTGGCGATGGGGGCCGGGAAATGCGCCGCCGGTGCCTGGACGATTGATTGTGTGGAGGGGGGGTTTGTGCCTGGTAGGGGCTGCTGCCAGGGCCGCCCCATCCTGCCTGAAACTGTTCTTGAGGCCTGGTCTCCCTCCTGGGTCCCTGTAAACCTTATGGTGCCGCGCAGGGCCGCCAATATGTTGTAGCCTGTGTGTTTCTATACATGGCAGTCATGTTTGTGTAGTCCGGCAGCCATTTTCTTGTGGTTTGTCATTGGAAATAGCGGCAGCCATGACAGTGGAGCCCTGTGGGCAGCAATTTTGGCAGTGGGAGCCCCTCCTCATTCCCTGGTGCTGACTCCTGGATCATTTTACTTCCTGATCGGTGTATGTATAGTGCAGATTCTCCTGATGACTGCAGGTGCCTGTTTGTGTGGGTGGAGAGTCTGGTGGGGTCCTGTCCCGCTCTACCGAGGATCGTTTGGTGCTTTGTGCCTGGCAACAGGGTGGTGCTGCCAGCGCGGTGGGGGTTGTCCCTTAGCAGTGTTTTACACTTTTTGTGGGGTCCCCCTGGTGACTCATGAAGTCTTTGGAGCACATTTCCCCACCTGATCCCCTCTCTGAGGCTGCGGGGCCCTCCAGGTCCCAACCATCTATCCATGCACTGGCGGCGGTCCTGGAGTCCCTTGTGCCCCAGGTGGAGATGGGTTGCGGGTGATGGGCTAGCAAAAAGCGCCCCCGCCTTCCCCTGCCTCATCTGTCTCATCAGATCCTGAATCTGATTCAGCCACCGCAGACGTGGGTCACCCTGCTGGGTCTGCGACCACGTGCCTGGAATCCTCTGATAGTGAGGATGATTCCTCTACGTCTGCGGCCATGCACGAATAGGCACTGGTGGATGCACTGAATGTATCTATGCGTGGAACCCTGAAGATGGAGGACACAGCTGAAGCTGCGACGGAGGTGCAGGTGTCCTTTGGCACTCACAAGCCATCCAAAGCGGCAAGGGTGTTTCCTTTCCCTGCCTATTTTGACAGAATTGTCGCTAAAGAGTGAGGACGACCAAAGCGCCCCTGTGGGGTCCCTAAGCACTTTACTAGGTGTTACCCCTATGAGGAGTCCCTTCTTAAAAGGTGGACTGTGCCCTTCAGTTTCTAGATTAAACAAGGCAACCATGATTCCGGTTCAGGTTCAGGTTGAGGAACAGCTCCCCCTTCCTTTGTTGAGCTGGTGGACCAGCTGGTCCAGGGGCTGCAGTTTATCTGTGATGCCTCTTTGGATGCGGCTCCCCTGATGGCTCGCCTCTCTGTTTTGGCAGTGGTGCTTCGGTGTGTTTTTTGGCTCAAGTGCTGGTCTGCGGATCAGACTTAAAAAAAGGCCTTGACTGATCTTCCTTTTTAAGGAGATTGCCTGTTTTGAGCTAACATGGATGACATCAATAAAGGTCTCCCGGGGGGGGGGGGGTACTTTTCTTCCGCAGGCTACTAAGGGTAGGGAACCTTGTCGTAGATGTGAGCCCTCCTTCTCAGCTCATAAGAAGTTTTTTTCGTCCCTCAGGGTCGACTGACAAGACCTCGAAGCCTTTTAGGGCCTCTTCTGGAGGATCCAAACGAACCTGGTCTGCCAAGCAAGCCAAACGGACCTGGCAAGCCAAGATCAGGCTTCTCCAGCCCCGGGGACAAGGCTCCTTCTGCATGAAGATGCACCCTCACCCGTATCAGGGGTGGGGGGACATCTTCGCTGATTTCCAGACCCGTGGACTTCCCGGGTGCAAGACAAGTGGGTCCACAAAGTCATTTGGTCTGGCTACAAGATCAAGTTTCGCTCTTGTCCCCCGGCAAGGTTTTTTTCCTTCCAACTTGCCCCTGTCCCCAGATCACTTACATGGCATGTTTGGGGCAGTACAAGAGCTGTTCCTTCAAGGGGTGATTGTCCCAGTTCCAAACTCTGAGTGTTTTCAGGGTTTTTACTCAAACCTGTTCACAGTTTCCAGCAAGGAAGGCAAAGTGCATCCAATGCTGGACCTCAAGGTGCTAAACTTCTCTGTGCGGGTACAGAAGTTCAGAACGGAGTCAATTCGAAGAGTGGTGTCATCCTGCATCAGGGGGATTTCCTCGCCTCTATCGATATCAAAGATGCTTACATACACATTCCAATATGGGTCAGTCACCAGCGTTTCCTCCTCTTTGCTGTCTCCCTCTGCTCTGGTGGAGAACCTGGAGATCAAAATACAAATTATGCGGGAGTTCAGCTGGATTCTAAATTTTCAGAAGCCTGCTCTGGTTCTGCCACAAAGCTGGACTATCTGGGCCTGACTCTGGACTCTGCCTTAGCCAGAGTGCTCCTTCCTCTGGACAAACTCCAGAATTTGCAGGCTACAATTCGCCTCCTGCTGTCCAATAAATGGTCATCCCTCTGGACTTGCATGCGGGTGCTACGCCTGATGATGTCTACCTTCCAGGCAGTTTTGTTTGCACAGTTCCATACGAGGGCCCTGCAAAGGGAAATTCTGACGAAATGGGATGAGGCTCCACAGTCTCTGGACAACCAGACCCGGCTGAGTCGGGGCACGAAGGAGTCCTTGATATGGTGACTTTGTTCTCAGGTGCTTCGGCTGGGAAAATCCTTCCTCTCCTTGTATTGGACAATGGTCACCACGGATGCCAGCTGGGGAGGCGTCCTGGGCAAGCATTCTGCTCAGGGGATCTTGATGCTGGAAGAATCCAGACTCCCAGAACTCTGAGCGATCATACTGTGTCTGGATCATTGGACGAATCGTCTTCAGGGTTGTCCAGTGCGCATTCAATCAGACAACGCCACAGCCATGGCTTATGTCAATCACCAAGGGGGCACAATAAGTGTCCTGGCTGCTCTGGAGGTATCCGGCATTCTAAGGTGGGAGAACGGTTAGTTCCAGCCCTCTCCACTGTACACATTCCTGGGGTGGAAAATTGGCAGGCAGATTACCTCGGGAGTGGTCCCTTCATCCAGAGGGGTTTTATCAGCTGTGTCTCCAAAGGGGCACCTCCGAGGGGGATCTGTTGGCGTCTCAGCTCAACAGAAAGGTGCAGAGGTTTGGGGCTCAGTCAAGGGATCCTCTGGTGGACGCCACAGACGCACTGGTGACCCCCTGGACTCAGTATCATCTGATTTACGCCTTCTCTCTTCTCAAGCTTCTGCCAAGACTTCTATTCAGGATTGAGGCAGAAGAGATTCCCGTCATCTTAGTGGCTCCGGACTGGCCTCACCAGGCCTGGTACACCGATCTGGTGCGGCTGGTCACCGATGTTCCTTGGCAGCTTCCTCTCAGGGATGATCTGCTGTCCCAAGGACCAATCTTCCATCCTGCTTTACAGTCCCTGGTTTGGACAGCTTGGCTGTTGAATGCCAAGTGCTGAAGGATAGGGGTTTATCTGAGTCAGTGATTCCTACACAGTTGAAAGCTAGAAAATCTACCTCTAGAAAGATCTGCCATCGTACGTGGAAGACGTACGTTACCTGGTGTGAGTCCCTTGTAGTTCATCATCGCTTCTTCTTGGTGGCTCGGATCTTGACCTTTCTTCAAGGGAGAAGGGGGTTGAACAGAAATTGTCCTTGAGTACCATCAAGGGCGAGGTTTCGTCTTTGGCCGTCTTCTTCCAACAACCTTTGGCCACACACTCCCCGGTGTGTACCTTTCCTCAGGGTGTCCGACATTTGGTTCCTTCAGTGCGGGCTCCGTTGCCACCTCGGGATCTTAATTTGGTGCTTTCAGCTCTACAGAAGCCTCCCTTTGAAAATATTCAGGAGATTCCCTTGCTTACACTGTTCCAGAAGGTGGCCTTTTTAGTGGCTATCACTTCTGCGCGTTACCTGTTGTTCACCTTACCTGGTGATTCACAGGGATAAGGTGGTTCTTCCCCCCTGTCTGTCGTTCCTTCCAAAGGTTGTCTCTGATTTTCATTTGAATGAAGACATTGTGTTGCCTTCCCTGTGTCCCACCCCTAAACATCCGAAGGAAATCGCCTTGCATGCCTTGGATGTGGTCTGGGCAATTAGGATGTACCTGGCAGCTACGGAGTCTTTCAGGAAGTCAGACTCTCTCTTTGTTCTCACGGATGGACCTTAAAAAGGGTTGTCCACTTCCTCTGCAACCATTTCCAGATGGATAAGACAGACTGTGGTTCAGGCCTATTCCATCAGGGGTCAGATTCCTCATTTCCCTGTCAAGGTGCACTCTACTAGGGCGCTTAGTACCTCCTGGGCTTTCCGTCATCAGGAGTCAGTGATGCAGGTTTGCAAGGCGGCCACCTGGTCATCGGTGGACTCATTACAAAGTTTTATAAAGTGGATGTGTTGGCATCTGTGGATACTTCTTTTGGCCGCAAGGTTTTGCAGGCTGCTGTTTAAGAGGACCTGATCCTCTTTGAGGGTGTGTTGTTTTTTTTTAGGTGGGCTCCAGTTGTTTGGTTGAGCTCCTGTTGCCTGGTTGGCTAATATTTAGCCTTGGAATTTCTTTTGTTGTTCCCACCCCTCATGTTTAATAGGGATGATCGAACGGTTCGGGTCGACCATCGGTTCGACCCGAACATTGGCTGTTCGAGGTTCGGCCGAATTTAGAACTTTTTGCCCAAAAAGTTCGGAATTCGGCAACCAGAACCGACTAAAATGCAATTGGACAGGAAATGGGCTTTAAAAGCCCATGATTGGACCAGAACCATTAGCAAAAGCCAATTGAGGGGGCAGGAGAATGCTAGGAATGTGATTGGAGTGACTAGGGGGTCCATAGTCCAATCATTAGTGAATACGCCCCCTAGTATATAAGATAGCCCCCGCCAAATTCCTAGCATTCTTATACAGGGACATGGAAGAGAGTGGAATGCTGTTCTGTTACTTCTGTTACAAAGTGTTACAAAGTGTCATTTAGCAATTTTTAGTGTGAGGAAAGGGATATCTAGTGTAGTTAGGGTGCTATTTTCCACTATATGAGTGTGAAACCAGTGTTGCAGCGCTGCTTAAAATTAATACCAAAAATATGTGCAAATATATCAATACATGTGTAAACATGTGCGAACCAGGGACATGCAAATTTCTCAAGTTGCTAAACCACTGATCACATAAAATAAATTAATACATAAATAAATAATCATCAAACATGATCATCAAAGTGCTAGTGATTTGTGCATAATGTGCAAAAAACAATTCATAAATGTCCATTCAAGTGCTGATAAAATCCTCTGTGTTGATCACTTAGGGTGTGCTCCCCCTTGTGGTAATGTACTCACCACAAAACGCTAGGTCATCAGCAGTTTAATAATCCATGGCAGCTTTCCTCGCCAGTGCTGTAGGAACAGATCCCTTCTATGGTTCTGCTTGCTTCATATGTCCTCAGATATAAAATAGAGGCCAAACATGGTGAAGTACGTTCCACTAAGTTTTATTAGGCAAACGGACTGATACTTACAAACAAACATAGAATAAAAGCAACATGGAGACTCGGCTCGGTGGTTGCTGCTCTCGCAGCGTGCACCTCACCGGCCGGAAGTGACGTCAGGTCCGCTCAGCCAATTGCTAGACGCGTTTCGCTGTCCAATCACGGCTTCGGACCTATTATTTATGTATTAATTTATTTTATGTGATCAGTGGTTTAGCAACTTGAGAAATTTGCATGTCCCTGGTGTATTGATATATTTGCACATATTTTTGGTATTAATTTTAAGCAGCGCTGCAACACTGGTTTCACACTCATATAGTGGAAAATAGCACTGTAGCACAGTATACTTTTGCTAATGAAATAATTTGCACTAATATGGCTACGCTCCCAACACACCTATATATGTGTAAGTGTAATATACATATAAGTGTGTGGTGTGTGTGTATATATATATATATATATATATATATATATATACCCCTATACAGAAGTTCAAATGTTTTGCCTGCCTCCAAAGTACCCAAAAAAATGCCCAATAAAATGCCTGCAAGAACAAACCTGGGCATTTTTTTTTTTGGCGCTGGCATTTTTTTGGGCATTTTTTTGATTTCTTTGGAGGCAGGCAAAACATCTGAACTTCTGTATAGGGGTATATATATATATATATATATATATATATATATATATATATATATACACACACACACTTATATGTATTTTACATTTACACATATATAGGTGTGTTGGGAGCAGAGCCATATTAGTGCAAATTATTTCATTAGCAAAAGTATACTGTTCTGCTCCTTTCACACCTATATATGTGTATGGGTATATATACATATAAGTGTGTGTTTTTATATACCCCTATACAGAAGTTCAGATGTTTTGCCTGCCTCCAAAGAACCCCAAAAAAATGCCAAAAAAAATGCCAGCGCCAAAAAAAAAATGCCCAGGTTTATTCTTGCAGGCGTTTTTTTGGGCATTTTTTTGGGTTCTTTGGAGGCAGGCATGACATCTGAACTTCTGTATAGGGGTATATATACACACCTACACATATATAGGTGTGAAAGTAGCACAACACTATACTTTTGCTAATTAAATAATTTCCACAAATATGGCTACGCTCCTAACACACCTATATATTTGTAAGTGTAAAATACATATCAGTGTGTGTGTATATATATACACCCATATACAGAAGTTCAGATGTTTTGCCTGCCTCCAAAGAACCCAAAAAAATGCCCAAAATAAATGCCAGCGCCAAAAAAAAAAATGCCCAGGTTTGTTCTTGCAGGCATTTTTTTGGGCATTTTTTTGGGTTCTTTGGAGGCAGGCAAAACATCTGAACTTGTGTATAGGGGTTTATATATATACACACACACACTTATATGTATATATACCCATACACATATATAGGTGTGAAAAGAGCAGAACACTATACTTGCGCTAATGAAATAATTAGCAAAAGTATAGTGTTCTGCTACTTTCACACCTATATATGTGTATGGGTATATATACATATAAGTATGTGTCTATATATACCCCTATACACAAGTTCAGATGTTTTGCCTGCCTCAAAAGACCCCAAAAAATGCCCAAAAAAATGCTTGCTACTAAACCGGCAAGGTGTGAAAAGAGCAGGGCCATATCCCTGCTCTATAAGTGACAAAATACAAACATTCTATTTTTTTATGGTTCTGGACATGCTACAGAGCTGAAACTTCACAGGTACACTTTTTAGACCCCCCCAGATACTAAATCCAAAGTCAAAATAAAAAAATCTCTCTCTTTTTTTTTAATTTTTTCAATAATTGGCTCTCTATCAAAAATGACAATTTTTAAGAACTTTTTTTGTGTGATTAATAGTCCCTGGGGCATGACCCAGAACCCTAGGCACTTTTTAGGGGCATTTATTGGGTTTTAGGGCTTCAACATGGTGTTTTTTGATTACCGAAGTTCGGGTCCCATTGCTTTCAATGGGGTTCTGAAATCCGGGCCGAACTTTCGGGAAGTTCGGATGTTCTGGCCGAACCGAACTTTTCAAAAGTTCGATCATCCCTGTTTAACACTGCTTTGGGACGTCCCAATGGTTATGAATATCAGGAGCTGTGTACGTCAATGAACAAAAGAGAAAATAGGATTTTTGACTTACTGTAAAATTAATTTCTCTGATGTTCATTGACGGACACAGCACCCAACCCTTCTGTGGAGTTATAATTCTCCTGACACTGCTTGTAACAAAACTGAGTGGCTATAGCAGAGAGGGGGAGTATACCCCCTGGGACTGCCCATGGGTGTAACCAGAATTATTTTTTGCCTAGTGTCCTACTCCTGTAGGGGGCAGTATAAGCCAATGGTTATGAATATCAGGAGCTGAGAACATCAGAGAAATGGATTTTACGGTAAGTCAAAAATCCCATTTTTTAATACCACGCGCACTCCTTTCACTTCCTGATTTTCTTTCAATATCACCCATACTCAAAAATCAAATCTTACAGTCTGCAAGGAAATCCGATGGTCTTCCTGCTGTCAGAATACAATAGCTCAGCAGGGAGGATTTCCCCATCCACATCAAGTGTGTGGATGGGGGAATCAAGTCAGTTTTTTTCATTCAATCTGATGGTTGAACCAAAAAAAAACTGTATCATCTATGGCTTGCCTTAACCTAGTGTTTTAGCTTTGTAAATCAAGTCTATAATACGACAGGTTGGCATTTTGTATTTTATTGTAACTCCATGTTTTATTTTTGTGAATTATTTTGATAATCTATGATGTGTACGTAATGATTCTAGCCCTGGATACAAAGTAGAATATTCTGTTGTGTTTGCAGAACTGTCTGGGAAAGAGATTGTGTCTGCTTTGTCGGTTGCTGATCGGGTGAGAGGACTATCAAAAAAGGTTTCTGCAAATATCTGGGATCCTGAAGATGCTGCTCACAAGCTGAGAGGACAAATTAAGAACCAGCGATCCAAACTAATGGCAGATAGCACACTGGAAGAGAGCTCAGTGAGACAGCTAGCAGAAACTGTAAAAGAATTGCAGGTGACAGACATTTCTAAACTCACCTTCTCTTAGCAATCCTATTGATGGAAGCCCCTGGTAACTTTTTTTTATTTAGCATAAAATGTCTCATGACATTAATCATTTTTGTAAAACTGCTAGTGAAACCAGGTACATTTGCTGATCATTTTGTAACTTTATAACAATGCAAATGCGATGAAGGTGAATGTTCAGCTTAAATATGTAAAATATTTAAGGTGAATATACAGCTGGAGCATGTGAGGCCTCTGTTTTTAAAAAATCTGGACCTTCCATAGTACTTGTACATCAGAGATGGTGTAGTAATATACAAGTAAACAAAACAATCTCCTTGCGCTTGGGTTGTGGACTGCAGCTAGCATTAATTGTGTGTGACAATTAAAACTTAATTTAAAAAATGCAGCGCTCTAAAGTCAATTTAATATAAATGTAGCACTACTCTCATGGGAGCTGCTGGTTACTGATTCCCCTGGGTTACCCATAGCAAAACTTGACAATATAGCATATTCTAAGTGCTTGGCTAAGTCAGAAAACAGTCCAGGGGTTTTGTTTTTTTTGTTGATTTATTTGAGAACTGGGATAGGAGAAGGGATGAGTGGGATATACCAACGGAATAACTATGCACAGTTTGCTGGGACTGTTTAACACTGGATGTGGCAAGGCAGCTGCTTCATCTTGCCACTTTAGTGAAGAAGAATTAACTGAACTGTACTGTGAATCACTCTTCAGGGTCCTACTCAGCACCCCCCTTTTCCCTACTCTTCAGGGTTCTATACGGCATCCCCTTTACTCTGACACTCTGTGTAAGCTGGCCCCTTGATCCTCTGACTTCACTGGAGTGGTCCCCCTTCCTCGGCAGACCCTTTGGCAAGTCCCCTGGTACTCACGGACACTGTTTTTTCCAGAAGACTCTGCCAGCAGCTCCACTGGATCCTCTGCAGCACAGCTCCACACCTGGTTCACTAGGCCGACTTCCTAAGACCAGTTTCCTCATGCTACAGGAGGAGAGACAAGCCGTCCGCCTCCTCCTGGGACCCTGCTACCCACTGTCACATGTCCCCCGGCTTTTTTGAGCAATCCAAGGATGCACTGCAAGAGTGCCCTCCTACTGGGACACTCACAAAAGCCAATGTGTCACTGGCTATGTTTCCTCCACTGTCCAACAGGCTCCCCTATTAAATGCAGTGGGGACACTCCCTTAGACCCATTGAATCACACTTTAGAACATGCAACAGGCAGCTTAATAGATCAGGCTCCCCTGATAAGCAGAAGGAGCATAAGATGCTTTTTCCTAGCACCTACATAGGAGGGTGCTACATAAAAGTCCACAAATCCTAGGAGATACCCAGAGTGTGTGACAACAAAAGAACTGTTGGTGAAACAGTAGTCCTCCACCAGCACCACACCTCACCTGGCCTCTTACCATCGGATATGGACCACAAAATTATAGGTAGTTAAACAGCACTCCAACACTCCTCAGGCTCACTCCTGTTTACCAAAATCGCAGCAGACTAAGTCCTGTTGGCCCCTCTGAGACTGCTTCTATATACAGATTAGATATGCTGAAATGAGAACAAAGACCGCCTCATAGTGTAGCATGTAGAAGCATTCAAACGTTTAATAAAAGCAAATCCAGAATTCTCATGCTTTTGAAAATAAAAATGAGCATGTCATTTTCACAGTGCTTGATAGTTTCTAACCAGCAAGATGGCCGCAGTCCGTGCGTGCAGCGATGTGTCGTGTCCACGCTCTCCCTAACGTGTTTTGTCCAATCAGACGTCGTCAGGGGCGTCAAAATACATACTCCCTCATGGGAGGAAGGTTGGTTCCAAATAAGCCCCTATTTTGGCACCAAGGATGCAAAAATATCTATACCTTGCAACTTTGTTTCTTTAAAGGCATGTGAGCAGGCATCATCAGGGCATGCTCACTGCGCCTTATTATGCATCCCATAATAAAGCAAGTAGAAGATCTGTCTTTTTCCATTTACAAATATAGTATCTTCATGCTAGCACCAGCAGGAGGGAAGCGTGGCATGGTGCTCCAGCTTCTAATTGGCTGGCAATCAGAGACTTATCCCACACAGTCATCCTACCAGCTTTGGAATGAAGGAGCAATATGTGTATGTCAGAGAAGACAGGCTTAGCTGCTGTCCTCAATACCTTTTATAGGGACACCGGGTCAAATTTTGTATGAATGATAAAGTGGGAACCGTTGGGGTTTGGCAATTCAGAAGGTTAAAGGGTAGAAAACATATCCTAGAAACACAGCATTTCTCTATCTTTTTACCCCAGGGGAACTCTTGAAATAATTTACAGGTCTCAGAGAACCCTTACAAAACAAATTCAAAGTGGCGAGTGGGAAAAAAATCCCTTACAAGGGTGGCTAATTGGAAGAAGAATGTGGTCAGAATGTTCCTCTTACCGACAGATAAAAAGATCATTGGGTTCATGCAGCTGGCTCTGCTAAGTGGTGTTGACCAAGGAACATTGCAGACATTATCACATAGGAGATCAGGTAACCACAGCTCAATAAATCCCTAGCAACCTTTGGAGCAACCCCAGGGTTCCATAGAGCCATGGTTGAGAACAACCAGTCTAAAGAGCCTATAGAAATATGTTATTTTGTTTATGTATAACTAATATTTTAGGCTTACTGGCTCTAACGGGACTCCCAACACTCCCTTTAACATACAGTAAAACTGGGAGGCCAGCTCTCCTTTAACTTTGCATATCACAATACAGTATAATATCAGTGTTTTTTTCTTGCAGGCAGTTACAGGTTGCACTAATGATTAGCATTCATGTGTTTAATTAGGAACATTGTTTGTAAGATCATAAAGCTCTGTATCTCAGCTTGGTCTGGTGATGTCACTCAGGGAGACATTGTTTCTAGACAAAGGCCGTAAAGGTGGATCACCATGGCAACAGTGTTCAGGAGAAAGGGAAATGGCACACAAGAATTGCTTTACTTGAAAGATGTCGTCCTACTTACGCAAGTTAAACACACTTTTCAATGCGATTCTGTTATTCTTTCATGAACTCTTAATTACTGTCTATACTAGTCCCATGCTAGCATCACATAGAATGGCAAACAAAGTCCAGGATATTGTGGAGGAGAAGTAAATGCTTTATATTTGTTTAAAAAAGAATGCATTCCATTCTTAAACACAGTTAACTAAGATGTTGAACAGTGTTGCAATAAAATACAATAGTAATTCATTAAAGGGGAACACAATTTGCTGTGTGCCTCTGAATATTTGCAATAATGTGCAAGTATGCTGTGCTCCAAAACACAAACAAAAATGTCTAAGGAGCACAGAACAGGACCTGATATCTCTAATTATGCACAACTTGCATCATCCACTATGGAAGGGGGGCATTTGCAGGAGGTCTATGGCAAATATACAAAGAATACAAATGAATACAAAGAAACAATGTATAAAACCATCAAACAACATGTTTCAAAGTAAATAACAAAAACTGGAAGTAATGCTGTGTACTAAATACTAATTTACCGGATTGGGAGGTTTAAATTTGCAGGAAACATAGACAGGGAAGAGCGCAAGACAGCCTCATAGGCATAAAGCTTTATTAGATTAGGCGCACATAAAAACAAACACAACTGGAATTGCCCTCATAAACATATGGGGAGAAACCAGCATATCAGAGCAGAGTGTGTCCTCCTTGATGGTTGGGTGTAATGCACAGTCCAGATCCATGTCCCCGTTACCGGATGTTAGAGCGCTGCTGATGCACAGAGGGGTAGAGGAGGACCAGACCACAAGAGACACTTCAACACGAAGGGTTTGGGTCCTGCTCAGATCGCAAAGAATTCTGGGAAAGCATTTTCGGAGAGAAAATCCTCCCTTTTCATCAGCCAGTAGCATATTTGCATGTTCTGGAAGAACCACCCTCAAGTGTGCCTTCCTCCAGTGGTGTAGGGGCCCCATTTTCCATGTTCTCCCGCTCCTGGTCTTCTATCACCCAAACGTTCTTTATTAACCACTTCTGGACCGGAAGGTTTGCCCCCTTAATGACCAGGCCTTTTTTTGCGATTCAGGACTGCGTTATTTTAAGGGAAATATGCGCGGTCATGCGACGCTGTACCAATATAAAATTGATGTCCTTTTTTCCCACAAATAGAGCTTTCTTTTGGTGGTATTTGATCACCTGTGCAATTTTTACTTTTTGTGCTATAAACAAAAAAAGAGTGACATTTTCTGAAAAAAAAAAACAATATTTTTCATATTCTGCTATATAACATTTCCCAAAAAAATTAAAAAATCTAAAATTTTCATCCTTTTTGGCCAATTTGTGCTATTTGATTCTGCTACATATTGTTGGTAAAAAAAAATTGCAATAAGCGTATTTTGATTGGTTTGCGCAAAATTTATTGCATCTACAAACTAGGGGAAAGATTTATGTCATTTTTATTTATTTATTTTTACTAGTAATGGCGGCGATCTGAGATTTTTGGCGGGACTGCGACATTGCGGCAGACAGATCAGACCCCTAACTGACATTTTTGACACGTTTTGGGGGACCAGTGACATTACTACAGTAATCAGTGCTAAATATATGCACTGTTACTGTAATAATGACATTGGCAGGGAAGGGGTTAACCCAGGGGCGATCAAAGGGTTAAATGTGAGCATAGGGGGTGAGTCTAGGGGAGTGTTTACTAACTGTGGGGGGATGGACCTATAAAATGATCATAGAGATCTGTGTTCCTATATAGCAGGATCACAGGCGCTCTGTGATCATTTCAGAGAGAAGAACAGTCAGCTGTGTTTGTAACAGCTGACCATTCTTCTCTCTCAGTGGGGAGCGATCGCAGATGACCGGCGACAATCGCATGCTTGCCAACTGTCCCTTTTTTCCAGGGACAGTCCCTGCAAATAGGAGCCTGTCCCAGGTAATTTATATTGTCCCTGGAAGCGCCTGTTAATCGGGCTGCCCATAAATGTTAGGCAGAAGTAGTGCAGCTGAATGGGAGAATTATTCCAACTCTGCTACTGTGGCCTTAAATTTGAAATTCCCTTTTTTAATCTCCTGTAATTCTCTCTATATTGAGTAGACTCTATAATCTGATAAGTAGGCAAAATTAATTATGTAGAGTGGGCGGAGCTTCAGGGAAGTGGGTGTGGTAATTGATAGCTGTGCTGCAAAGTGTCCCTGGAAATATTTTTTAAATGTTGGCAACTATGCAATCGGTGCCGCTGGTCCTGTGCATCAGCATCCCCGCTGCCAGCACCACATGTGCGACCGAGGCAGGGCTACGTTTGGTTCACGCAGTAGAGGCTGCCTGCCGCGTGGTCTTAATGTGGTTAAAAAAAATAAAATCCCTTGTAAATCCATCGTTAATCACGGTGCCTGCTGCTTTAAAAAAAGTAACGACCCAACACACGTAACCATCATAAGCTATATAAAGGAAGGGCAGTGGTGACATTATTACCCAAATATGTACAGTGGTGTCACTGCTATCCCCACCTATTTGTTAATTTGGCACGGATTACCGATGACATCAGTGGTTCCTAGCGACACAGTAGGCGCAAGCATTCGCTGCTTTCTTAAAAATCAGTGACAGTAGGAAACTATCACAGCTAGAAGTGTTAGAAATAGCACTGCTATATATGATGCTTGCTTTGCGCCGAACAGAGGGCTGTATAGGCAGAAGTTTGGGTTTTCGTCTGTCGGCTAATTCCTATTCAAACTGCCTAGAATTGGGTTGAATGTGGTACTGGATTCACATCACAATTTTTTATATCTAAACATAGGGTATACAGTAATGCATGAAAATGACTCCAATAAGTTGTGGTGCACTACTTAAAAAAATAAATAGTATGTGTGCTTAGTGCTGCAGTACAGGTGATTACAAGAGTCTGATAACAATTCAGCTAGTCCACCTGTGCTATAGAAAGGGGGGAAGGCTGATCTTCAGGGCACTTTTGGTTGGTTCTGTTCCTGCTCACAGCTGGAGGTACAGGGACTGCTGCGCCTTGCAGTCTGTTAAAGGCACTGGGATTTTGGGAGACATTCAAGCCATGGAGAGTGCCAAGATGGACTCTCACCTCATTGAGGTATGCCTGGGCAGCCACACTACAGTACTTAGTTTTGGGAGAAAGACATTGTTCATACTGAATTGTTATGTTGCAACCTGTTCAATAAAGTTACATTAACCACTTGCGGACTGTCCACCATAAATATACCATGACAGGATGTCTGCTCTGCGCCTGATCACGTACCTAGTACGTGATTTGCGTGCTGGCTAGGGAGCCCTGGTTGTACTATGATTAGCTACAGCATCAACCAATCAGCGGGTGCCGGACACTGATTGGTCGCCAGCAGCTTCTGATCAGGTCTGGACATTACCAAAGGAAGCCCTGTGAAGGTAAACAAACACAGGGTTGTCTTCTGACAGAAGCAATGTGCTGTTTTTTTTTTTTATTCCTGCAAAGCAGAAACAGCACATTGCTTAGTAAAAACAGCACACACAGTAACGCATTTTGCACCTTGATCGCCCGAGATGTTAAACCCCTTCCCTGCCAGTGTCATTAGTACAGTGACAGTGCATATTTTTAGCTCGGTGATCATGTGTCTGGCCTCCTCTCTCAATTTGACGATTTGCCGGCAGGGCCAAAAAAACCCTGCTGACTTCAGCCAGGAGGAGAGGAGGAGAGAGAGCCAGTCAGTCACGTGAGTGCCTATAAAATAAGGTATTTAGTGGCGTATTTTTACAAAACACGTACACTAATTGAAAATCATTTGTGATTATTATTAGGGGATTGAAGCACCAACACTAAGTGGCTTACCAACCACTTTAACTCAGCAAGACAAGAAGAAAATGAGTGTAGCTGCTAATAGTACCCAAGTACAAGTCAAGACATCCAGCAACCAGTCATTAGGTGTGATACCTGGTAAGGTGACAGGTTCTCTGGTAGCGAGGGGATTATTAAGTGGCTCCCTCCCTAGTCAGTATCCAACAGCAACCAGATACAATTCTGCATTACAGATATCTATGGCCTGATCACGTGGTACAGGTAGGAAGGAGTTAACAAGTGCCCACATGAGGTCCATGCTAGGAATTCTGTACTTTTATTGCACACTGTGAAGGCTCATCTCTAAAGCCTCGTACACACGCACTGATTGTTGGCTGACCGATCGGCCGTCTTTTGTCCAGTGTTGTTGTGTTGGTTGAAATGTGCTCTAGACTGCGCACAAATTTTCTCGGCCAACAACAACCAACTGCAGAAGTGATGTCATGTTCTGGTCTACTTTTCGTGTGTTTTTTCTTCTCTGAGCATGCCCAGTCTTGCTCAACTGATTTTTGTCGGCCCAAATCTGTACTGACTGACGGCCAACAAAAATTTTACAGCATGCACACCAGATTTTGTTCGGCCGAAAAGTTGCAGTTGGTTGTCGGAATCATCATACTAACAAGCCGATAATCGGCCGATCGGGCGGCGGCCGGAAATTCACGGCCAACAATCGGTACGTGTGTACGGGGCTTAAGTCGGGGAATTGTTTGATTTTTTTTACATAACCACAGTCTCCGCCTGGCCCCAGGCATTGCACTCCACGGGAAAGGTACCCCCATGTTCAGGGTGAAGATGACATGCCCACAAATGAATACATAACAGCAGTCACTGTCTGCCACATTGCAGCTTTGTTTGATCAAAACTTCAGACGAAGAAGATATGAGACTCTAGTATAAGCCATTTAACTCTGTTAAATACAACTTAAACTACAGAGAATGTAAGCAGCGGTTTATTGAATCAGATTTTTAGGCAGGCTCTGGAAGATGCAAAAAAAAAAAAAAGTCTAAAACTCCACCTAAAAAAAAAAGTATTTATTTTGTATTTTTTATTCTTAACCATTTTCAATAACTCATTCACTACACATTTCCTTTAATACAAAATTTTTAGCCAAACCTCCCTACCAAAAACATTTACTGTGTCTTTCCCAGCAGTATGTAATTTTGCTAAAATTAATTTTAAAAAAGCATGATTTATGCTCTTTATAAAACCAGTAATACCTTCTGCCTGGCGACAGTTCTTGATAGATTGGCTGATAAGACAATCATTTCCCTGCTTTGAGAGCTTGTATTCCCAGCACACTAGGATTACTGATTATTGAGGAAATAACTCACTTTCTTATCCACGGCATATAGAGAAAATGCTAATAAAAATATGCTCATTCTGTTAATATTCTATTCTGTGCAGATGGTGAAAAAACTAAGTTGGAAAGAAAAGAGAGAGTTATCAAAAAAGCTTGGCGAAAAGAAAAGATGCCACCATGAGGTGAGGAGATGAAACAGAATTAATTCCTTTGCTTAAAGTGATATACAAGTCTTGTGTTATTGATTTCCAGTCTTACCTGCTTCTTGTATGCCTATTACCATGGCAATGCTAGGAGGTTGTGGCACATTTAGACGTGGCAGCATCTGTTATCATTATAAACTAGCTAGAAAAGAGATGAGTCTGACATCATTTTCTGTCCCTGGTTTCCTGCCTCTCTCGATTTTTTGAGAGCTTTTCAGAATACTATGTTTAACACCTAAATTTCTTCCTGCTTAGTTTAGCAGCAATTGTGCAGACCGAATTTAGGGTAGACATTGGTGTCAACATAGGAAATGCTATATAGTGTGCTCTGCAGGACACTGTCACTAACCAGCTTCCACGTGACACTCTGCAGTGAAAAAGGAGTCCCTCTCCAGCCTGGCTCCATAGGGTAGTATCCTGCAGGAAGTATCTTTCAATCCAAGTTCTTCCAGGCCCTCAGCCAAACATGCTAAAGGGTTAACAACAGCTCTTTAGTACACCAGCTCCCTCCCAGATGCAGCAGCCCCAGGAGACTCTGCTAAACAAGCCTCCTAAACATTTATCTCCTCCCCAGCCACCTTCTGGGTGCCCCCACCCAAGAATTTGTTAAAAACAGATAGTGGCTGACCCTCTTACTCTATATCTTGAAGCTTCTTCCTAAGGCAAACAGGAGCAATCAACCACCAAGCTTAGGGATA
The DNA here is from genome assembly GCF_965119305.1 of Pelophylax lessonae. Lineage (NCBI taxonomy): Eukaryota > Metazoa > Chordata > Amphibia > Anura > Ranidae > Pelophylax > Pelophylax lessonae. Next base: position 423,534,409 of record NC_138771.1, read on the forward strand.
CCTGGCCAGACCTAGAAAAAAGATTGCTGCTCCACTGAATACAGCAGAGCCAAAAACTATATTTAGCCAGACTAGAGCAGGGCACTAAATAAGGATGAAGGTAAACCATGTAGCAACACAATGAGGCAAACCGTGGGTTTGGCTTACTGTTAGTTGGCATGGCTATTAGGCAAGGTTTTACCGATAGTAATTTATTCTTAGCAAAGAAAGGGGCCGCTTTAGGGAAAATGTTTTTTGAAGCATAAAGGTTTTTAATAATTTGTTCAGTAGCAGGATAGTCAACCCTACCTGTCATCCACTGTTACTAAACAAAAGCCTGTCCCAGACTTTTTGCATTGGTCTTTCTCAATCTGAAAACACGGAGGAACCCTTGAAATAACTTTTCAGTCTCAGGGAATCCTGGCTACTGATTAATATATCTACAGCGCACAGTACATTACTGTGCTGTTCACTTGGAAGAAAACTCCCCATATTTATGGTCATTGGGGCGAATCCCCTCTTAGTCCCCGTTCACATTAAGGCGACCTGTGAGGCGACCTGGTCGCCTCACAGGTCGCCGTAGGTCGCCTTCCATAGGGAAGCTGCAGACCCGTTCTAATAGGAGCGACACAAGTCGCTCCGACTTAGAAAAAGGGTCCGGAGCTTCTTTGGGGCGACCCGCAGGCGACCGCCATAGACTTCAATGTTATGAAGTCCGTGGCGGCCGATCCGAGGTCGCGGCGCGCTGCTCGCACCGCGACCTCGGAGGTCGCCCTCCCGAGTCGGATCGCCCCTATGTGAACGGGGCCTTACAGGTAAAAAAATAAATAAAATGTTGGTTTTAATGGTTTGCATATAACACTGGGCTCTCAAAAACTATTCAGATGTTACAAAAAGCTGTCAGAGACTTTCTCACGCAACAAAAGACTGTCCAAGATCGCTCACATGTAACAAAAGACTGTTAAAAACTGTTCACATATAACCTATAAACTGCCAGAGACTGCTCCCATGCAACAAAAGACTGCCAGAGACTGCTCACATGTAATAAAAGACTACCAGAGACTGCTCACAAAGGAGTGCCAGAGACTATGGGCAGAGCATATATAAAGGGTGTCTTTATCAGTAGGGTGCTCTAAAAATCTTCCTGGGTGTTTGTGAGCACCACTTTCCAAATGCTTGTGAACAACTCTTATCAAGTGCTTGTGGAACAATGAGAGGAGCCCCAATGGGACTTTAGAGGCAGTTAACATCTAGATAATAAGAGTACAGTAGAGTAAAATCCAAAAATGTTATTCAAACATGATAAAATAGTGATTATAATCACAAAAAAACAAAAATAGCCATACAGATATACTATATATCCAATACCCTATAGCTCATATTCTGGAATCCAAGGTGGGTCTCATGAGGTTGAGGACCAAACCAGAAGGGGAGTTCACAAAAATATTCCCAACATGTTTCAGAAATATAACAAAAGTTCCTTCTTCAGGGTAGGATCAGAGCAAGGTATAACGGTGATGTATGGCTATGTCAGACAAAATAAAGTAACAGTTGTCTCTCGGATGTGCCCCACCCCGCATTTCGCCCACAGATGGAATAATGAATGGGTAAAAGGATATAAATAGCCAACATAGCAAAAAAATGGGGGAATAACAGCCAGATGTAAGGTAACCAGCAATGGCATCGGTTGGTGCTCACAAGAATCTCATAAAGGGAGCCAATCATATGTAAGTTGCCATGCTGAATAGCGTGGTAACAGTAGGTTAGAGACAAAACACCACTTCTCAAGTGCTTGTGAACACCCCTTCCTGGGTACTTGTGAGCTCCCCATCTCTGAGCATTTATGAACACCTCTTCCCAAGAGTTTGTGAGAACCCCTTACCAAGTACTTATAAACACCCCTTCTAAAATACTTGTAAGCACCTCTTCCCGAGTACTTGTGAGCACCCCTTCCTGAGTAATTGTGAGCACCACTTCCTGAGTAATTGTGAGCACTCACTTCCTGAGTAATTGTGAGCACTCACTTCCTGAGTAATTGTGAGCACTCACTTCCTGAATGCTCCTGAGCACCCTTTTCTGAGTACTTATGACCACTATAGCATCAAAAAGCTGGACTCATTATTTTATCTCTGCTGACAATTTTGTTTAATGATGATTTTCTCATTGAACGTTCAGTTTATACACAACGTACAGTCATTATTCCATTTCATGAAATAATTATTTGACAGTTATTTACAATGCCTAGAACCTCACAGTTATCACAGTGGTCAATAGGTAGTAATATTTTCAAGAGTAACAACCCCTGTTACAATTTCCTAGAAATGTTTTTTTTATAATAATAAAGAATTACATGCGGGTAAACCTGATCTGTGCATTCAAATACCTTCTGAAAATAGGGAGTCTGTAGCCAAAGAGAATTCCTAATATTATTTATCCATAGGAATGTCAGCACTGTGTGTGCAGTAAGTTATCAGAAGACATGAGAGAGTCTAAACTGGATCCATCTCCTCACCAACGGATTGTTCAGCTTATTAACCAGACTAGAAAACAACATGTTAATGAAGATAGTGAACTGGAGGGAACAGACAAGGATTCAGGTATTATTTGAAGGCATAACTAGTGAGTTTGGAATTGTGATGAAACCAATGAGGTCATCATGAAACACAGGCAAAACATGTACAGTATTAAAATCATATATTCGCAAGCAACACTAAAGTAATGAATATTGTATGTGCTGCTTATGGATTTCTTCTAGGTCAGTGGTTCTCAACCTTCCTAATGCCACGACTCTTTAATACAGTTCCTCATGTTGTGATTACCCCCAACCATAAAATTATTTTCATTGCTACTTCATAAATGTAATATGCAGGATGAATTCTCATTGTTAAAAATTGATGCAGGGGTTGCGGGCATGGTGCAGGAGATGCAGGGGCCGTGGGCATGGTGCAGGAGTTGCAGAGGCTGCAGGCATGATGCAGGGGCTGCAGGCATGGTGCAGGAGATGCAGGGGCTGTGGGCATGGTGCAGGAGATGCAGGGACTGCGGGTATGGTGAAGGAGATTCAGGGGCCACAGACATGATGCAGGAGATGCAGGGGCTGTGGGCATGGTGCAGGAGATGCAGGGACTGCGGGTATGGTGAAGGAGATTCAGGGGCCACGGACATGGTGCAGGAGATGCAGGGGCTGCGGGCATTGTCGAGGAGATGCAGGGGCTGCGGTTGCATGGTGCAGGGGCTGCGGGCATGGTGCATGAGATGCAGGGGTTGTGGGAATGGAGAAGGAGATGCAAAGGCTGTGGGCATGGTGCAGGAGATGCAGGGTCTGTGGGCCTGGTGCAGGAGATGCAGGGGCTTTGAACATGGTACAGGAGATGCAGGGGCTGCGTGCATGGTGCAGGAGATGCAGAGGCTGCGGGCATGATGCAGGGGCTGCATGCATGGTGCAGGAGATGCAGGGGCTGCAGGCATGGTGCAGGAGATGCAGGGCTGCGGGCATGATGCAGGGCTGTGGGCATGGTACGTGCAGAGCTGTGGGCATGGTATAGGAGATGCAGTGCTGCGGGCATGGTACACGTCACCGCGCATGCGCTGTCTGCCCGAGAATAGCCAAGCGTGTACGGTCTTTCCCGAGCTGTGTACCTGTCGGGCTGGCCATGGCCATTTTTTTTTTCAGGTGCCGGTGCCGCGGTGCATTCCCTGCCTTAGACCATTGGAAATATGTGTTTTAGATGGTCTTAGGCGACCCCTGTGAAAGGGTAATTCGACCCCAAAAGGGGTCGCAACCCACAGGTTGAGAACCGCTGTTCTAGGTGCTTCTTTTAACTAATACAATCTAAACATACCTGTACATGGGAAGTGTAACTGGGGTCTGACAAGCTGGTGTATGTGTGTCTATGTAGCTGTAGAAGGGACATTAGACAGTCCTTTATGTGATGGCCTCATTAACTTTCATTTTTTAGGATAAAACATTTTTTGCACGTACAGAAAATACCTCTTGACCTTGCCAGAAATACAGTGGGGGGGGGGGGGGATTCAATAAAGCTGCTGCACCACTTTTATGGTGATAAGTCCTTTTGGTAATGAATTGCGCCAAATTCCTGAAGCATATGCAACACTTTTGGTTCTGATAGTGACTCGTGCACCAAATTCAGGTAGTTCTATAATGTGCTGCTTTTATACTGTGGTGCAATGAATGCCCTTAATTTAAAATAAAATACCAACAGTTCATATCTTTCAAAAGTAGAGATGATTAATGCAAATTCTTTTGGTGTACAGAGAGATGAAATTGTCTAGACAGATTTTGCAAAAGTGTCTCACATGCATTCAAAAAAGTGGCGCAGCACGCACCAAATTCAAGTTTAAGTTCTAGACAGGTATATGCATTTGGCGCATGCTGCAATACTTTGAGAACGCAAGAGAGACACTTTCGTAAAATCTGTCTATGCCAGTTTTTATGAACTCCAGGGGTATCTTTGTCACTTCCTGAGTGACGAACTGGAAGTAAAAACAATGTTATCTTTCTTGTGTAGACACCTAATCCATCACCCCTTTATAATGGAGATGAACAAAGGCAGATGTGTTTGAAGTCCAGTCTGGGTGACAATCATAGCTCTCTCCATAGATACCATAGTAGAGTGAGTGACAGTAGCACCCAGGGACAAGAATTGTGTAATTCATAGGATCACCAAGTGAGAATAAAGGGAGAAGGCCTAAAACAATAGATACAACCACCTTATCTGGTAAGTACTGGTATGCTGCAATATATTACAATTTTCTTTTTGGGTTTGGATAAGCGTTTCTCATCCAGGGTTCCATGGAACCCTAAGGTTACTCCAGAGGTTGCTAGGTGTTCCTTGAGCAATAATCAATGTCTTACTCTCAGATAAGTCCCCACTGACACCATAAATCTTTTTTTAGCTATTTGTAAGGGGGTGATTCCTCCCAATGACCACAAAAGTAAGGAGCATTCTTCCCACTGACCATCACACTAATGTATCAAGAGTTGGGGATATACAGTGGGTATAGAAAATAATCACCCCCCCCCCCTTTAAAATGGTCACATTTTGTTGCGTTGCAGCTTAAAATGAAGACAGACACAGTTTTTGTTTTATCCAGCTCTATTTACTAGTGCAATAATATACAGTGCCTTGCGAAAGTATTCGGCCCCCTTGGACTTTGCGACCTCTTGCCACATTTCAGGCTTCAATCATAAAGATATAAAACTGTAATTTTTTGTGAAGAATCAACAACAAGTGGGACACAATCATGAAGTGGAAGGAAATTCATTGGATATTTCAAACTTTGTTAACAAATAAAAAACTGAAAAATTGGGCGTGCAAAATTATTCAGCCCCTTTACTTTCAGTGCAGCAAACTCTCTCCAGAATTTCAGTGAGGATCTCTGAATGATCCAATTTTGACCTAAATGACTAATGATGATAAATAGAATACACCTGTGTGTAATCAAGTCCCTGTATAAATGCACCTGTACTGTGATAGTCTCAGAGGTCCGTTTAAAGTGCAGAGAGCATCATGAAGAACAAGGAACACACCAGGCAGGTCCAAGATACTGTTGTGGAGAAGTTTAAAGCCGGATTTGGATACAAAAAGATTTCCCAAGCTTTAAACATCCCAAGGAGCACTGTGCAAGCGATAATATTGAAATGGAAGGAGTATCAGACCACTGCAAATCTACGAAGACCTGGCAGTCCCTCTAAACTTTCAGCTCATACAAGGAGAAGACTGATCAGAGATGCAGCCAAGAGGCCCATGATCACTCTGGATGAACTGCAGATATCTACAGCTGAGGTGGGAGACTCTGTCCATAGGACAACAATCAGTCGTATACTGCACAAATCTGGCCTTTATGGAAGAGTGGCAAGAAGAAAGCCATTTCTTAAAGATATCCATAAAAAGTGTTGTTTAAAGTTTGCCACAAGCCACCTGGGAGACACACCAAACATGTGGAAGAAGGTGCTCTGGTCAGATGAAACCAAAATCGAACTTTTTGGCAACAATGCAAAACGTTATGTTTGGCGTAAAAGCAACACAGCTCATCACCCTGAACACACCATCCCCACTGTCAAACATGGTGGTGGCAGCATCATGGTTTGGGCCTGCTTTTCTTCAGCAGGGACAGGGAAGATGGTTAAAATTGATGGGAAGATGGATGGAGCCAAATACAGGACCATTCTGGAAGAAAACCTGATGGAGTCTGCAAAAGAGACTGGGACGGAGATTTGTCTTCCAACAAGACAATGTTCCAAAACATAAAGCAAAATCTACAATGGAATGGTTCACAAATAAACATATCCAGGTGTTAGAATGGCCAAGTCAAAGTCCAGACCTGAATCCAATCGAGAATCTGTGGAAAGAACTGAAAACTGCTGTTCACAAACGCTCTCCATCCAACCTCACTGAGCTCGAGCTGTTTTGCAAGGAGGAATGGGCAAAAATTTCAGTCTCTCGATGTGCAAAACTGATAGAGACATACCCCAAGCGACTTACAGCTGTAATCGCAGCAAAAGGTGGAGCTACAAAGTATTAACTTAACCTCCCTAGCGGTATGATTCTGTCAGGAATTCTGTTCCAAAAGCGGTACAATTCTTTCCATGGAAATTTGGCGTTATGTATTAAAGGCCTACAATTCTTAGTAATTACTGACTTAAAACTTACCAAAACAAGACTCTAGTACACATCCCAGATGTAATGAATTTGAAACACAAACACATGAATTATAATCCAATCAATAATAGAATTTTATTCAAGAAGGCAAGGAAAAATAATGAAATTTGTCAAAGAAATTCAATACACATCCTGAGTGTGAAAAAGTTTAAAGCAGGGCACTAGACAAAGTCCGACATTGCAATCTGGGCAAAAGTACCGTGTTTCCTTTCGGACTTTTCTTCCATTGCCATCCTTTTTAGAACAACAGACGACGCACATCCTAGTAGGCGCCAACTTTTTTGGGGTGGGCGGTACAAAGTCCACAAAATGACGGCCTGTCAGGCGCTCTGGATTGCCAACATCAACAGCACGTCGTCCGGGTCTGTTTGCAGATACTGATGATGGTGTCGGGTGGTTGATGAAAATCTGCTCAGCCACCTTCCAGACAAAGTCCGAATGAACGAGGGGTATGGCAGTGTTGGCTTTGTAAAGAATATAGGCGTTCCAGAGGCACTGTTCTAGGAGATGCCTAAAAATCTTTTTATAATACTTTTTTTGTTGCTTCCGCATCGCCGGGTAAAAGGTCATTGCCTGATCGGCTCGATCAACACCTCCCATCGTGTGATTGTAGTCGATCACGACTTGCGGCCTCAGCATATCTGCTCCCTGTTTTGTGCGGACCATGGCAGTGGTGGTGTTGTGCACGGTGCTCATGAGACACACGTCCTTTTTGTCTCGCCACCGCATTGCCATCATTTTACCCTTTTGAAAGGCAACCATCTCTCCTTTTTTTAGCTTTTTCTTGCTAAACATGGATGGCATGTCCCGCCGGTTTGGCCTAACAGTGCCATACACATCTGTTTTGTTTCGGATCAAAACTTCAAATAGTTCCGGAGAGGTATAAAAGTTATCTGTTGTAACACAATATCCCTGGTTCAAAAGGGGGTCCAGCAGTGAAAGGACAGAGGATGTGGCCATCCCATAGCCGCTGTACTTGGGATCGAACTTTGTACCTTTCCCGGTATAAATTACAGCATTCCATATGTATCCTGTGGACGACTCACAGAGCATGTAAGATTTGATCCCGAACCGCGCTCTTTTCGATGCAATATACTGGATCCAGCTCAGGCGTCCCTTGTAGGCCATGAGACTTTCGTCCACACAAACATCCCTGTCTGGCACATAGGTCTGCTGGAAGTTTTTAACGATCGTTTGGTACACCTCCCAGATTTTCTTGAGTTTGGGCGCAGGATGCGTGGCCTCATCAAACTCCTCGTTGTTTGCAAAATGCAAATTTTTCATAATCAGAGAAAATCGGTACTCGGACATCACTGTGCCAAAAAACGGAGTGGCCAGCATTTTATTCGTGGTCCAATACCATTTTTGGAGTGGTTTTCCCACCACCCCCTGAAGGATGATGAGTCCTAGAAACTTCCAGATGTCCTCGCTACTGACTGGTTCCCATTTTCTGGAACGGGAAAATTTGGCGCGCAGCGTAGCGCACTGCTGCTCCTGGTAACGATTGGTTTCAGCGACTATCTTTAGAATTACCTCCTCCGTTAGGAATAACTTGAGGTACGCCAGGGGGTTGTCTCTCTCCACGTCAACCTTCATCCCCGGAGAACCAGTGAAAGGGAATCTCGGGGGCGCTGCCTGGTCCGCGTCGCTGTCCAAAGGGCACCAAGTGCGCACATCACCTAGGTCAGGTGCGGGATCATCGGCGTCACTTTCGGGATCCGTGTCGGTGCCAGAGTCAGATGACAGATCTCCGCACGACTCACTGTCGCTCTGTTCTGCGAGCAGCTCCGTGTCGCTGCCGCTGTCGCTCAGCTCATCCAAAAGCGCATATGCGGGACAGCGCTTTTTTGATGCCATTTTCCAATTATTTTTATTCACGCAAAGGACAATGGCAAGGGGGCACTGAGAGGGCACTGTGTCTTTTACCACTTTTAGCAAAGTGATACAGTGTAATCCTCTCAGATTACACTGTATCACCTCCCTTTTATATGTTTGTGTTTTGGTGTTACTTTTTTTACTCCCAGTTCCGCTCCCATGCAGCATTGCTGCTGCAGGGAACGAAACTAGGAAGTCCTCCTACCGACAGACGAGCGGCGGAGATCTCACTGGCGGTCACAGCAATGAGAGCTCATCGCTGGATCGCCAGGATAAGGTAAGAGAAGCTCCGCTGCGCTGTCTGCACGCTCTGCCATTCACCCCGAGCGTGACTCGGGGATACCGCTAATAGAAGAAAATTCCTACCCCGAGTCACGCTCGGGGATACCGCTAAGGCGGTTAAGGGGGCTGAATAATTTTGCACGCCCAATTTTTCAGTTTTTCATTTGTTAAAAAAGTTTGAAATATCCAATAAATTTCGTTCCACCTCATGATTGTGTCCCACTTGTTGTTGATTCTTCAGAAAAAATTACAGTTTTATATCTTTATGTTTGAAGCCTGAAATGTGGCAAAAGGTCGCAAAATTCAAGGGGGCCGAATACTTTCGTAAGGCACTGTATAACATCCAAGTGAATGATATAACACCAACATGCCAGAAAAAAAAAAAAAATCAAAAACAGGATCACTGAGTTGGAAAAAGGATCCCCCCCCCCCCCTTATGTCAGTATTTTGTTGGACTACATTTAGTCTGTCTCTTCCAACTGTGCACATCTAGACTTAGCAATATTTACCCAATCTTCTTTGCAGAACTGCTCAAGTTCAGTTACATTTCATAAATTACTGTTTGTGGCCTGCAGTCCTTAAGTAATTCTACAAATTTGGGTTTAAGTCTGGGGTTTTACTAAGTCATGTTGGAAGATAAACCTTCTTCTCATTGACAACTTTCTGGCAGAGGGCAGCAGATTTTCCTGAAGAATTTGATGGTATTTTGCCCCATCTATTTTTCCTTCTTCTCTGACAAGTGCTCTAGTCCCTGCTGCAGAGAAACACCCCCATAACAGTATATTACAAGCTCCATGCTTTACTGTAAGAATGGTGTTATTTGGATGGAGAGCTGTATTGGATTTCCGCCAGACATATTGTTCGGTGTTGAGACCAAATCATTTAATTTTAGTCTCATTTGACATACCTAAACAGACCATGAAGATTCAGAGGCCACATAAAAAAAGGCTAAAATAGACTAAAAATTCCTAATCCTTACCCTAACCCAGGTGTGTCCAAACTATGGCCCTCCAGCTGTTCAGGAACTACAATTCCCATCATGCCTAGTTATGTTTGTGAATGTCAGATTTACAATGCCTCATGGGACGTGTAGTTCCGCAAACAGCTGGAGGGCCGTAGTTTGAACACCCCTGCACCTAACCTTAACTCTAACCCCTTACCCTAGCGAAAAAAAAAATATATATTATTATTAATGATAAAAAAAGAAATAAAAGCTAATGGAAAAGCTAAAAAAGCTGAAATACCTAGCAAGAAATGATGCAACAGATGATAATTTTCTCTATCGGCTAATAAAAAAACTGACAAAGCTTAAAAACACTGTATAAAAATGCACATAAAAACACCAGATTCTGCATGCTCCAGTTTTAGTAAATCTCCCCCTCAGAGTCTCCCCAATGCTCAAATCTGGGAACCTGAGCAAAGCTCACCAATAGAGGCTTCAATTGATATGAGTAATAGTCTAGTGGTTTAAAGTGTTACTAAACCCAGGGCACTGCATTCACAATATCTGGTTTCCCACAGTACACAGAACATGGAAATGGAATAGTTTTAGTAAATATAAACTGCTCAATACCTTTTCTCATCAGCAGTTAGAGCAGATTTGTGATTTCTATCGGTGTCTTGTTAAAGCTTTTAGGAGTTTTCGTTCTCCCCTGATTGTCCTATGAGGTTGCAGGACCCTTGACCCTCTGTCTGGACAGTCCTGAGAGGCCCTGTGGTGATCACATGCACTATCCCAAGTAAAAAAAACTAGCAATACACACCAAACTGAGTATGTGCAGCTTGCCCCCAAGGTTCTATTACATCAGGAGATGGTTTGGGGACTGTGGAAGAATGGGAGGATTAGAGAAGACAGGATCAAACAGCCTTTTTACACAAAGCAGAGGATTACCCCTTAGGTTCCACAGTGAGTATAATAAACATGCTTTAATACATATACAGACTGATTTTACTGTTGTGGTTGGGGGTTTAGTAACACTAACTTTCAATATTCACTGGAAACAGAACACTAGTTTTGGAAGGAATGACCCTTTAAATATAAGTACAAGGTCTTAAAATATATCATGATAAAGAAGTACACTATATTACCAAAAGTATTGGGACACCTGCTTTTACACGCACATGAACTTTAATGGCATCCCAGTCTTAGTCGGTAGGGCTCAATATTGAGTAAGCCCACCCTTTGCAGCTATAATAGCTTCAACTGTTCTGATAAGGCTGTCCACGAGGTTTAGGAGTGTATCTATGGGAATGTTTGACATTTCTTCCAGAAGCGCATTTGTAAGGTCAAGCACTGATGTGGACCAGAAGTCCTGGCTTGCAGTCTCCTCTCTAATTCATCTCAAAGGTGTTCTATTGGGTTGAGGTCAGGACTCTGTGCAGGCCAGTCAAGCTCCTCCACCCCAAACTTGCTCATCCATGTCTTTATGGACCTTGCTCTGTGTACTGGTTCAAATCATTTGGTGGAGGGGGGATTATGGTGTGAGATTGTTTTGCAGGGGTTGTGCTTGGCCCCTTAGTTGCAGTGAAGGGAACTCTTAAGGAGTTAGCTAGAGATGCACGATTAATTATTAAAAAATCACAATCCCAATTCACCCCCCGCCCCTCACAATCTTAAAACAGCATTCCTCAATTCTTACAGAGCTGTTCTCTGCTCACTCACAGCTGTCAAAAAAAAGAGCCCCAGTAAATGTTTATCAACATTGTTAGGGCTGCTAGATAACTATAAACACAATGTTTTACAATGTATCTTTTCATTCATTTAGATCAAAGGAATGAACTTCCATCTGTAAGTGAGGGCAGTTTAATTAAGCCCCCGTTCACATTAGGTCGCTCCGACTTAGGGGGCGACCTGTGAAGTCGCGTGCAGCGCGACTTGCACAGACTTCATAACATGAATGTCTATGCAAGTCGCCTCTAGGTCGCCCCGAAGTAGTACAGGACCCTTTTTCTAAGTCGGAGCGACTTGTGTCGCTCCTATTAGAATGGCTCCTGTACTACACAGTGGGAGTGTGAGGACCGCGACTTGTCAGGCTGACAAGTCGGATCAATGTGAATGGACACTAAAGAGTAAGCCTTTTTCTGACACTTGTTGCTTACAATTTATAATCAGTATTTTTTGCTAGAAAATTACTTATAACCCCCAAACATTATATATATATATATATATATATATATATATATATATATATATATATATATATAAACACACATATTTTTAACAGAGACCCTAGAGAATAAAATGGCGATCGTTGCAATTTTTTATGTCACACTAAATTTGCCCAGAAGTCTTTCAAATGCAGTTTTTTTGGAAAAAATACACTTTCATGAATTAAAAAAAAAACTAAACAGTACAGTTAGCCCAATTTTTTTGTATAATGTAAAATATATTACGCCGAGAATTGTGAGAAAATCGTGATCTTTATTCTAATTTTCATTTTATCCAGAATCATGCAGCTCTAGAGTCAGCACACCAAGACATTTTGGACAATTTCATCCTCCCAATTTTGTGGGAACAGTTTAGGGATGCCCCCTTCCTGTCCCAACATGACTGCGCACCAGTGCACAAAGCAAGGTCCATAAAGACACGGATGAGCAAGTTTGTAGTGGATGAACTTGACTGGCCTGCACAGGGTTCTGACCTCAACATGATAGAACACCTTTGGGATGAATTAGAGCGTAGACTGCTAGCCAGGTCTTTTCGAGCACATCAGTGCCTGACCTCCCAAATGCGCTTCTGGAAGAATGGTCAAACATTCCCATATGCACACTCCTAAACCTTGTGGACAGCCTTCCCAGAAGAGTTGACGCTTTTATAGCTTCAAAGGGTGGGTCAACACAATCTTGAACCCTACAGACTAAGACTAGAATGCCTTAAAGTTCATGTGTGTGTAAAGGCATAGTGTATGTTTATCTGTTCAGCCACATTCTATATCTCTGCTTGCAAAATTAATATTGTGTGGCCCAAAAAATATTAGCAAAGTCATTATTAGATTTATTGACGCATTAAATTGCGCATTCATTTTATTTCCGAGTAGAACTGCACAGTGACAGGACAATACAGATAGAGCCGTAACAGACATTTCTGTAACCTTTATCTAGCAAGTGTTGGGTGCACTGTCTGATAGATAATTCATACAGTGAAAAACCACAAACTTGTATGTTAAGTATCATCCCAGAAACGTGTAATGCAAGTTATAAGTGTGAAATGGATGTCAGAATAATTCTAGTTTTACAAGGTTTACAACAACTTGAAGTACACTAGGGAAATGCAGGAATTTTTCTTTCATTTTTGTTTTGTCAAGCAGGGCTCAAATCAGCAGCCCACTTTGGGTCAACAGGGTACAAATCAACTGGATAAAATTTGACTTTAGACACTGAAAATATACCATGAAAATGTGACCTTTAAGCTCTAGGCGGGTAATAAAAACACATTTTAACTCATTTCATGAAAATAATAAATTATATGTTGCAAAAACTACCAGTGTTGGAATCTGTCTTGATATCTGCCTCTTGTTACCGCCTGCAGAGCGGCATTTGGAGGAAGGGGTAGCACTTTGAGTCAATCAGGGCACTCCTGCTTTCCACAGTATTTTCAATCTCCTTCCATTCTTACAGAATAGAGAGCAAAGGGATATGTCAGCAGTGGGCCACTGCTTCTTTGCTGTTCAAACAGCAGGCTGTATTACCTGACTGCAGTGAAGAAAAGAAGGTGCATCCAACTTAGCTATGCAGTATTTTTGGCATAAAAGTAGCCAGGAACTGACCAGCATATACAGTTGTATTCAACGTTATTCAACCCCCCAATGCTGTAAAGGGTTTTAGGGAATTTAGTGTACATTTGTAATTGTATTCAGAATGAAATCCTACAAGGACTTCTTAAAGAACCATATGCAACTAAAATGACATCAATTGGTTCTGTTCTGTAATACAGTAGTAAATGTTTCTTTTGTGAATTCTTCATTGACACAATTATTCAACCCCTTAAAGACTACCACTCTGAAGAACAGAGGTTCATTGAAGTGTTTTCAATCAGGTATTGAAAACACCTGTGGATGTCAGGGAGCAGCAATAAAGCCTAATAAGCACCAATTAGGCAGCTTTAAAATGACTGTGATACTCAGCTCCTTCTAGACATTTACTGGTGTGGTTACAAACATGGTGAAGTCAAGAGAATGGTCCAGGAAGACAAGAGAAGAGGTGATTACTCTTCACAGGAAGGGCAATGGCTATGAGAAGATTGCAAAGATGTTACACATGCAAAGATGTTAAACATACCAAGAGACACCATAGGAAGCATCATTCGCAAATTCAAGGCAAAGGGCACTGTTGAAACGCTACCTGGTCGTGGCAGAAAGAAGATGCTGACTTCGACTGCTGTGCGCTACCTGAAGCGTAGAGTGGAGAAAAGTCCCCGTGTGACTGCTGAGGAACTGAGAAAAGATTTGTCAGATGTGGGTACTGAAGTTTCTGCTCAGACAATACGGCGCACACTGCGTAATGAAGGCCTCCATGCCAGAACTCCCAGGCGCACCCCCTTGCTGTCTCCAAAGAATAAGAAGAGTCGACTGCAGTATGCCAAAAGTCATGTGGACAAACCACAGAAGTTTTGGGATAGTGTTCTGTGGACTGATGAAATAAAATTAGAACTGTTTGGGCCCATTATGTTTGGAGGAGGAAGAACAAGGCCTATGAAGAAAAGAACACCTTGCCTACTGTGAAGCATGGCGGGGGGTCAATCATGCTTTGGGGCTGTTTCTCTTCTGCAGGTACAGGGAAGCTTCAGCGTGTGCAAGGTACCATGAATTCTCTTCAGTACCAGGAGATATTGGATGACAATGTGATGCAGTCCGTCACAAACATGAGGCTTGGGAGACGTTGGACCTTTCAACAGGACAATGATCCCAAGCATACCTCCAAGTCCACCAGAGCATGGTTGCAGATTAAAGGCTGGAACATTTTGGAGTGGCCATCACAGTCACCAGACTTAAATCCGATTGAGAACCTCTGGTGGGACTTAAAGAAAGCAGTTGCAGTGCACAAGCCTAAGAATGTGACTGAACTGGAGGCTTTTGCCCATGACGAATGGGCGAAGATACCCACAGATCGCTGCAAGACACTTGTGTCAAGCTATGCTTCACGTTTAAAAGCTGTTATAACTGTAAAAGGATGTTGTACTAAGATTGAATGTCACTTGGGGTTGAATAAAACTGATAATGATGTGAGCACAGAAAAGACATTTGTGGTTATTTCATTATAAATGTTGTTATATTTGTCTGACCTACACGTGCCTCTTTGATTTAATTGTAAGCAGGATGACTGAATGATCAAAATCAATGTCAAACTGGCTAAAACAATCAATTTCAGTGGGGGTTGAACAATTTTGAATAGAACTGTATACATGTAATTAAATATCCCTTTTGGGTGTATTGAACCTTTGAGGGCGCAGTGAGATTTCAGCCCATTCATTTGAGTTTGCTAAAATCGCACTGGATCGCACCAAAAGTAGTGCATGCATGTCTTAAGCCAAGAGGTTTGGCATGGCATGCTGCTTTACAGTGGAAACTAAAATCTACAAATATTAACCTCTGCTTCAGCGATGTGAAATCCACAAGCAAGGAGGAGGAATCCCAGCACCATTATCTTCTCCCCAGCTTCTTTCAGTTGCAATGTCTTAGGCTAGTGATTGCGAACCTTGGCACCCCAGATGTTTTGGAACTACATTTCCCTTAATGCTCAACTACCCTGCAGAGTGCATGAGCATCATGTGAAATGTAGTTTTAAAACATTTGGGGTGCCAAGTTTGCCATCATTGCCTTAGGCCATCTTGATTGGCCAGTACAAGATGACGTTACTTACACTGGCACAGGGACGGCATGCCAGAGAGGTACACTGAGCTGTGCATTCAAGTAGGTCTTTACGATGGGGGGGGGGGGGGGGGGATGGGACAGACTTCCTGATCACGTGACTACTGTGACTGGCTGGCATAGTGGTCAAAAGATCAGAAGCCCATCCTGCCAAGAGCTATTTATGACAGAAAGCTCAGCTGCCTATGGATACACACAAGTGCGGTAGGGATCGACCGCTATCGGTTTTCCGTTGCCGATACCGATATTTTGGCCATTGTATATCGGTATCGGCCGATATTTTGAACATTTAAAGTTTTGCAAAATAAACACAATTTTCGACACAAATCTGTTACTGAACATGTTAATGTTTATTTATTAACATTTTTAACATTAAGGGCTCATTCTTCACACCTTAAGAGCCGGTTCACACGAATCCGACTCAAAGTCTCCCCGACTTTGATGTCGCCCGTGCAGCGCGACTTCATCGCGGCTTGCAAACGACTTCTTATAATAGAAGTCAATGCAAGTCGCTCCGACTTCGCCAAAACATAGTGCAGGAACATTTTTCTAAGTCGGAGCGACTTGCGCTCTTATTAGAACGGTTCCATTGTACAGCATTGGGAGCTACTCGTCAGGCGACCAAGTCACTGACAAGTCGGAGTAGTGTAAACCGGCTCTAACTGCATGAAAACTGATAGCAAAACCACACTTGCAGTTGCAGGGACATCAGTTTCACATCATCTGATTGTGAATGATGCATAAACTGCTGCAGTAGTGCACTCACCCACTGCAATAATTTTAAATCACTACTGCAGTGCAGTCAGTGCAAAACTGCTAGAATACTGCTGCAGTAGTGCACTCACTGCAATGATTTTAAATCACTAACTGCAGTCAGTGCAAATCTGCTAGAAAAAAAGCTAGACAGTGGGGAGTCAGTGGACTACTGCTGCAGTAGTACACTCACTCACTGCAATAATTTTAAATCACTACTGCAGTGACCGCACTGCAGTAGTGATTTAAAATTATTGCAGCAGTAGTCCACCGACTCCAATCCACTGGCTAGCTTTTTTACTAGCAGTTTTGCACTGACTGCAGAGCAGCGCAGTCAGTGCAAAACTGCTAGAAAAAAAGCTGGACAAAGGCTAGACAGTGGAATGGATTGGAGTGGAGTGGACACTAATACAATACTACTACACTTTCAATACTCCCAGTTAAGTAGAAAAATATTTTAGTGCAGAAAGCAGAACATTTTACAATATTGGCAATATCGGTAACCTCCGGGGCTTATACCGATATATTGGGGAAAGAACATATGGGCCCTCGATATATCGGCCTTGCCGATAATCAGTCGATCCCTAATGTGTGGTATGTGGACGTTACTGCGCACCTTTTTTGCTGCCACACGTAAGTGTTATGTGGGAGACATTAGGTTAAAGATGAGTGCAAACAGACAGGTAGGTTTGCTTTATTGCAGAAGAGACATATCATACTGTATCTCTTTTTGCAATAAAGAGTGTGCCTGCTCACCATTTTTGAATTAAGTTTCGCTTTCAGGCAATCCTTTCATTTTCATTCAAAAATGAATTATCAGAGATGTACTTTGTTAGCACAGTGCTCCACAATGCATGCCATGTTGGTTGCTACTGTAACAATACATTAGGATGCTACATAAATAGTGCCACAACGCACTCCAAAAGTGCACGTTAGGGCTTATTCATACCTGTGGCAACCCTTGCCATCCCTCCTAAATGCGATCCATGATAAATCACTTTTCAGAGACTTTTGACAGACGTGCGGGGGTGATGTCATCTTTTTACTGCCTTTTTACTGTAAATGTTTCACCACCGTGCTGCATTACACATGGCTGTAGGGGGGTTTGCGGCTCTATACACCTAAATGGGTCATATTTGGCTGCGTTACTGCCTGCTGAATGCGAGATGTTGCTTAATTTTTGTTCACAACTCTGAGTATCTGCATGCCCTTTTTAACCCCTGGCGCAACCACTTGCTTTTACCACCCACCAGAGCCTCCCCCCAGCCACCCATGTGAATAAGTCCATATTGTGAGTTGTGGTAAAATGATAAAACAAATAAATACTGTAAGAATTTTCACCAGCACACCTTCATATAAAAGTTATATGTCTTTTATTCAAACATCCAGAAAACAATATCAGCTACTTGTTGGACTGTAATAATGTCACTGTAGACCTTCCATAGATTTTGATTTCCGAATATGTATTACTGTATCTGTTCTATTTGCTAAATACTGTTGATATGGTAGATTACACATCAGATGCCTGGAGTCAACTTAGTAGTCGTGTAAAATCATTTTGTCACTAGCATCAGCAGCCATTTTGTTTTCCCTGGCTAAGTGGTTCTTGATATGCTTCATTATCTATCACTATAGCAGGTACTCTTGTGTTTTATTGTATTTTAAATATGTATCCCACAAGGGAAGTTTTTGGTTCATAATATATCTTCCATAGCTGCTTCCACTGATAGACATACATGAATTCAGTCTGTAAAAATCTTGGACAAGATATAAATTCTCCTAATTCCATAGAGGTGTATGTGTGTGGCATTTTAGCACATATTGCACAAAACAAAATGCAGCCTAAAAGGCCATACACACTATAAGATTTTCTGAAGACTTTTTCCTTCAGATTTACCTTTTCTATGTAGTGCAAGGGCCTGCCAGATTGCATACAAATTGAAAGTGTTTAGGTTTGACCTCATATTATATGGTTTTGGTAAGTCTAAAGGAAAATAGGAAAAGGCAGTGGCAGCTGTACATCCCTGCACATTATAGTAGCCTTATCTTTGGGTTTGTTCTTTTCCAGTGCTGGCATTTTCTCCTTTGCTTCTTCTGCATTAGTGTCTTCCTTGGCTATTGGGTGGCCAATTATGATGCATCTCCTACACACGCTTGCTGGAGTTCCATCATCCTGCTTCCAGATGCTGGAAGTGGGCTGAGGGTGTATACAAAGTAATAAATCTCTACCAAAGCAAGACATTTTTGGCAGAAGAAATGTACAGTACAAATCATTTTCTACCAAAAAGACTACTTACTGGCAATGTTTTTTCCACTTTAGGTAGAAGTAGCTACATGGAAGTATTACTTGATCCATGTTGATAACTATTCCTATTGGACCTATTTTTGCCGCATTATGTGTTTGTTGTTAATGAAGCAAATTTAAAGCAGATGCATCTCCTGTCTGTTTTTTGACACACATTGCTGATCTGCTAGCCACCCCCTCCTCTCCCAAACTGGAAGATCTCCAGGCCATTTTATGTCACCTAATGTTCATATATAAAATCAATGCACTGAGACAGAATCTCTCTGCACTGAGAAATTCTTCAAGAACTGACTTGCATAGCTGGGTTCTGAAATACCTAGGGACTAACTTATAAAAATGATAATGCTTTCCAATACACAACCTGATAAAACACAGCATCAATTGTTCTAGATACACTTGTACACAGTTTTTGAAGAAACTCGGCAGGTAAGCTGTTCTAAACATTTTGGAGAAGTAAACACAGATCTTCTGTGGATGTAGGCATCCTCAGACCCTTCTGAGCGAACAGAAGAAAAATATAAATCAAATCAATATTTGGTGTGACTACCCTTTGGCTTCAAACCAGCATCAATACTTCTAGGCACACTTGTACACAGTTTTTGTAGGAACTCGGCAGGTAGGTTGTTCCAAACATTTTGGAGAAGTAACCACAGATTTTCTGTGGATGTAGGCTTTCTCAGATCCTTTTGTCTCTTCATGTAATTCCAGACAGACTCAATGATGTTGAGATCAGGGCTCGATGCCTGTATTTCTCAGCTTTGAGGAAACCATTGACCCTGACTATACTACTATCCAATTATATTAGCAGAAATGTACCCCCAAACTTGCAAGGAACCTCCACCATGCTTCACTGTTGCCTGCAGACATTCATTATTGTACCGCTCTCCAGCCCTTTGGTGAAAAAAACTGTCTCCTGCTACAGCCAAATATTTCAAATTTTGACTCATCAATCCAGAACCCCTGCTGCCATTTTTCTGCACCTCAGTTCCTATGTTTTCATGCATAGTTGAGTCACTTAGCCTTGTTTTTGCATCAGAGGTATGGATTTTTGGCTTAAATTCCTCCATGCACACCACTTCTGGCCAGATTTCTTCAGACGGTAGATGGATGTACATGGGTCCCACTGGTTTCCACCAGTTCTGTGCTGATGGCACTGCTGGACATCTTTCCATGTCAAAGGGAAGTAAGCATGATGTGTTTTTTTTATCTGCTGCATTAAATTACCCTGTACTGTATATAGGGTCCCTTCAACATTGCCTGATCAATGGTGTCCTCAATGCTGAGAAACACAAGGAGATACTTATCCATCATGCCATACCATCAAAAGGGCATGTGATTGGCCCCAAATTTATTTTGCAGCAGGACAGTGACCCCAAACATGCAGCCAATGTAATTTAGAATTATCATTAGCATAAAGAAGGACAAGGAGTCCTGGAAGTGATGGTTTGACCCCCCAGTGAGCCCTGATCTCAACATCTTCGAGTCTGTCAGGGGTTATGTACATGAAGAGACAGAAGGATTTGAGGCAGCCTACATCCACAGAAGATCTGTGGTTACTACTCCAAAAACCAATAACCTACCTGCCGAGTTCCTACAAAAACTGTGTACAAGTGTACCTAGAAGTATTTATGCTGGTTGGAAGCCAAAGGGTAGTAACACCAAATATTGATTTGATTTATATTTTTCCTCTGTTCGCTCACTTTTCATTTTGTAAATTAATAAAAATAAACAATTAAAATACATATTTTAAAAGCCTTCTTACTTTACATCATTTCTTCACACCTGCCTAAAACTTTTGCACAGTACAGTACATATATGATGTACTTGTAATACCAAAGCTGTACTCAATAAAGATATACATGCTTGGAACAAATCTGATCTCATTTTCAGTTGAGAAAAACCTGTTGAGTGTGTCGGTGTTGCTTGTGTATTCCAACACACCCACTGATTACCATAATACATGTGCAATCTGAATTACATTTGTCAATCATCTTGTTACATAACAGAGATACCTTGGAGGAAAACTGGAACTACCAGCTAATCATACTTGTATTGAGGTACAAATTGCTTCTACTTGACTCATATGTCATTAAATCCAACTGATAGTTTTGTAAAAATCTTGACCAGGGGAGAAAAATTCAATCAAGAACAGTGAAGATGGAACAGAAAAATCCAGTTGCAGACATTACTACAATGAACAGACGGCCACTAACAAGGTACATTTCTAGTGCCAAATTTCAGTCAAAGACAAAGTGTGAAGGAAAACAGCTTCTGCTGTTCTTTCTCTTTAGAAAATCTATATTACAGTCGTGGCCAAACGTTTTGAGAATGACACAAATAATAATTTTCACAAAGTCTGCTGCCTCAGTTTTTATGATGGCAATTTGCATATACTCCAGAATGTTATGAAGAGTGATCCAATGAATTGCAATTAATTGCAAAGTCTTTCTTTGCCATAAAAATGAACTTAATCCCCCCCAAAAAAAACCCATTTCCACTGCATTTCAGCCCTGTCACAAAAGGACCTGCTGACATCATGTCAGTGATTCTCTCGTTAACACAAGTGTCAGTGTTGATGAGGATACGATTGGAAATCACTCTGTAATGCTGGGAACTTTAAAGGAGGGTGGTGCTTAAAATTATTGTTCTTCCTCTATTAACCATTAACCAAAAAGAGATTCACAGGTAAGGATATTGCTGCTACTAAGATTACACCTAAATCAACCATTTATGAGATCATCAATCAAGAACTTCAAGAAGAGAGGTTCAATTGTTGTGAATAAGGCTTCAAGGTGCCCAAGAAAGTCCACAAAGCACCAGGACTGTCTCCTACAGTTGATTCAGCTGTGGGATTGGGGCACCACTAGTGCAGAGCTTGCTCAGGAATGGCAACAGGCAGGTATGAGTGCATCTGCACACACAGTGAGGCGAAGACTTTTGGAGAATAGCCTGATGTCAAGAAGGGCAGCAAAGAAGCCACTTCTCTCCAGGAAAAGCATCAGGGATAGACTGATATTCTGCAAAAGGTACAGGGATTGGACTGCTAAGGACTGGGGTAGAGTCATTTTCTCTGATGTTTCCCCTTTCCGATTGTTTGGGGCATCTGAAAAAAAACTTGTCCGGAGAAGAAAAGGTGAATGCTATCATCAATCAGTCCTGTGTCATGCCAACAGTAAATCATCCTGAGACCATTCATGTGTGGGGTTACTTCTCAGCCAGGGGAGTGGGCTTACTCACAATTTTGCCTACGAACACAGCCATGAATAAAGAATGGTACAAAAACATCCTCCAAGAGCAACTTCTCCCAATCATTCAAGAACAGTTTGCTGAAGAACAATGCATTTTCCAGCATGATGGAGCACCTTGCCAAAAGGCAAAAGTGATAACTAAGTGGCTTGGGGAACAAAACTGCAAAATTTGGAGTCCATGGCCAGGAAACTCCCCAGACCTTATTCCCATTCAGAACTTGTGGTCAATAATCAAGAGGTGGGTGAAGAGAAAAAAAAAAAAACAATTTCTGACAAACTCCAAGCATTAAGAATGGACTGCCATCAGTCAGGATGTGGCTCAGAAGTTGATGGACAGCGTGCCAGAGCAAATTGAAAAGGTCTTGAAAAAGAAGAGTCAACACTGGAAATATTGACCCTTTGCATAAACTTGTACCATACCATAGTAACATCAGACAAAAAGATCTAAAAACACTGAAGCAGCAGACTTTGTGAAAATTAATATTTGTGTCATTCTAAAAACTTTTGGCCAGGGCTATATTAAATGTTTATTTGTAAAAAATATATACAGTATCTCACAAAAGTGAGCACACCGGTAACATTTTTGTAAATATTTTATTATAGCTTTTTACGTGACAACACTGAAGAAATGACACTTTGCTACAATGTAAAGTAGTGAGTGTACAGCTTATATAACAGTTTAAATTTGCTGTCCTCTCAAAATAACTCAACACACAGCCATTATTGTCTAAACTGCTGGCAACAAAAGTGAGTACACCACTAATAGAACATGTCTAAATTGGGCACAAAGTGTCAATATTTTGTGGGGCCACCATTATTTTCCAGCACTGCCTTAACCCTCTTTGGCATGGAGTTCACCAGAGCTTCACAGATTGCCACTGGAGTCCTCTTCCACTCCTCCAGGTCGACATCACGGAGCTGGTGGATTTTAGGTACCTTGCGCTCCTCCACCTTCCATTTGAGGATGCCCCACAGATGCTCAATAGGGTTTAGGTCTGGAGAAATACTTGGCCAGTCCATCACCTTTACCCTCAGCTTCTTTAGCAAGGCAGTGGTCGTCTAGGAGGTGTGTTTGGGGTCATTATTATGTTGGAATACTGCCCTGTGGCCCAGTCTCCAAAGGGGGGGATCATGCTCTGCTTCAGTATGTCACAGTACATGTTGGCATTCATGGTTCCCTCAATGAACTGTAGCTCCCCAGTGCTGGCAGCACACATGAAGCCCCAGACCATGACACTCCCATCACCATGCTTGACTGTATGCAAGGCACACTTGTCTTTGTACTCCTCACCTGGTTGCTGCCACACATGCTTGACACCACCTGAACCAAATAAGTTTATCTTGGTCTTATCAGACCACAGGACATGGTTCCGGTAATCCATGTCCTTAGTCTGAATGAATTCAGCAAACTGGCTTATAGTCTGAGCACTGGCTGACCCCCCACCCCTTAAATCTCTTCAGCAATGCTGGCAGTACTTGTCTATTTACCAAAGATAACCTCTGTATATGATGCTGAGCATGTGCACTCAACTTCTTTGGTCGACCATGGGGAGGCTTGTTCTGAGTGGAACCTTTCCTGTTAAACCGCTGTATGGTCTTGGCCACCGTGCTGCAGCTCAGTTTCAGGGTCTTGGCAATCTTTTTATAGCCTAGGCCATCTTTATGTAGAGCAACAATTCTTTTTTTCAGATCCTCAGAGAGTTCTTTGCCATAAGGTGCCATGTTGAACTTCCAGTGACCAGTATGAGAGAGTGAGAGCAATAACACCAAATTTAACACACCTGCTCCCCATTAATACCTGAGACCTTGTAACACTAATGAGTAACATGACACCAGGGAGGGGAAATGACTAACTGGGCCCAATTTTGACATTTTCACTTAGGGGTGTACTCACTTTTGTTGCCAGCGGTGTAGAAATCAATGACTGTACACTCACTAATGTACACTCCCTTCTTTACATTGTAGCAAAGTGTCATTTCTTCAGTGTTGTCACATGAAAAGATATACTAAAATATATATATATATATATATATATATATATATATATATATATATATATATATATATATATTTTTTTTTTTTTATGGCAGAAACCAACATCAGAATGTCTGGGAATAGAGCTAGAGTTTTCCATGGCACGGGCAAGGAGGGAATGGCTGAAAAAACAGCACAAAGCTCTGATTCATAAAGAAATGACAGTTCTGGAGCAAGATGGGTACACACAAGAGGTTAGTCAATCATTACAGAATCATGATATTACAGAAAATGATTAAGTGTAACTTCTGTTGTATAAAACATTGTAACCTTCAGAAATTAAAAAAAATTCAGTTTACCTTGATCCCATTCCCTACTGTATGCATGCACTGTTTGGAAGCAAATGGTATGTTTCAGTATACTTTTAAGCTTTCAAAATGTCAGTAAGTGGGCACCATCATATGTGTAATGTATATCAGAAATAAATATTATAAAAAGAATGGGTTTAGGTGGGTACGTTTTCTTTCTAGTGCTTTGATTTAAATTTATATTTTTTGCACCCCGATTTTGACTTCCCAGCACTTTTAGTTCCCCCAAAATACCAGTTAGGTCTCTAGCTAGTGCATTAGGTGCAACCTAATATTATTAGGGTCACTTATATTAGCCTCCTGCAATCTTCACAATAAATCTAAGACTGTTGGAGAAATGGACGATATCACTGAGCTGCTGTTCCTTCAATGCGAGGCTGAAGTTGGTCCTTGACTAAACGGTAGTGCTTAACTGCAATGAAGTAAATTAAGGTCAAAGGCATGTGATGCCTGATAGGCTGTACTGGACTAAGAGAATGGCAGAACAAAACTACATTTTTGTCAGGCACATCATATCTCATATATTTTATGTACATTTAGTCATTTCCCCACAGTTCTGCTTTAGTGTTATGCAAATTGCATATTACAAGCCTATTGTTAAAGATTATCTCTCTTCCATTGTTGTGCCAACACTGTCATCAGCTTAAGGCTAATATTAATCATTTTTGTAGAAACAAAAGACAGCTTTGTTATGGAGATATGCACAGCTTCGGGAATTTAGTACACTAGCTCAGCATGATGCATCTGTGAACAAGATGCCTGTAAAGATTTCACTGACGTTACATTCGAGGAGCAGCAGAATCTGGAATTTATAGCACATTTTAACCATTGTTAAAACATGTTCAGGAGAGAAAATAAAATACCAGTTTACCACTGCGTAGAAAAAGCCCTACAGACGCTCAGACTATGGCAATTTTGGTCATTGTGTGACTGCATTGCTGTGTGGGCCCACTGCAGCCTTACCTACACACACTGAGCATTAAATGGAGGGTACACAACACAGAACTAGACAGAAAACTGCAGTTTTGTTTTGCTCAGATGTTCATTGAGGAAGGCTAATTGTGGCTTCAATGCATTTAAACATTTCTGTTTGGAGAAAAAAAGATAATGGTATTGGGGTCATATATTTTTTTATGTTCACATTTTTAAAGGAAACTTGTCATAACAGAAAAATGTCTGTCATTGCTGATGGTTGAACACAATTACAATCCCAGTTAACACAGGGCTGTCATTAAAAGGCTCATGCATGAATCTAAATTCCTTCTTTAGATCCATATAGCGTTTTTTTTCTAAATCTGAACACAGATCTATGATAGCCATGTACAGTACACAACAGTGTTTAGAAGCATATTCTAGTACTGCATACAAATCTGTAAAAAAAAATGTCAGTCTCATGTTCCAGGGTGTCTATTCTGGAATCACGTAAGCACATGCATTTAACACGTGTTAACAACATGTGCATTCTTGTGGCTAGAATAAGTGATACTTTTAGCCACTAGAATGAATGTTGTGTTTGTATAAACATGCATACTTTACTTATTTTTACATGCATTTTTTATACTGGAACTTTCTGCCAGCTTTTTGAAGCAAGGTTCAGCGTTAACAGGTGACATTTTAATTACATTTGTGTACACGAGGTCAAAAGCGGTTGTAAACTGCTAACATATGTTAGCATATTCCTCCCATTAAACATCTACTCGGCCACGGACGGCGCTTTGGATTGGACATCACCACCTCCCTCCCCCCAGAGGATGTTTTAAAGATCTGATGATGTTACACAGCCTGACTTTCACTTATGTCTTGTGAGTTACCACACACATTGCTTCTTATGTATTATTAAACTGTCTACACTTAGAGCGCTTCTCCTTTTTGTTTTGTTTTTTTGGTTGTAAACTGCTGGGTGCCTTTTTTTTTTGCTGACCTGCGAGGTAAAGCCATAATGTGCTAGTATGCATCGCATACTAAAAAAGCAGCATTCCAGCGATGTGCCCTCATCGCAGGAGGCCACTTCCATCTTCACCCGTCTTCCTTCTGGGTTCACAGACTCTGGCTGACTGGCCAAAGCTGCTGCAACGTCACTTCCATGCATGCGTACAGGAGCTACCGTTTACAGCACAGGATTCTGAAGGAAAGGCCTAGGGGGCTGTTCCTTCAGAGTGCATGCGCCAATGACGTCGTTGGCTGCATATATACGAAAATTGGATTTTTGACTTACCGTAAAATCAATTTCTCTGATGTTCATTGACGGACACAGCTCCTCATCTTCTTGACAATGTGGGTTATGCTGTCCCCTACGGGAGTAGGACACTAGGCAGGAAAGAACTTGACTACGCATATGGGGCAGTCCCAGGGTGTATACTCCCTCTCTCTGCTTTGTTACAAGCAGTGTCAGAAGAATAAACCCAAGCTCCATAGAGGGGTGGGTGCCGTGTCCATCAATGAACATCAGAGAAATGGATTTTACAGTAAGTCAAAAATTCCATTTTCTCTTTCGTTCATTGATGGACACAGCTGCTCAGGGGTGGGACTGGGAACAGCAAGAAAAAAAATACTTCCAAGGGACTAAACATAAATGTGAATGAAGAAAAAGGTGCGCAAACCAATAACTTAAGTGTAAAAGCAGCACTGTGAAAAATTAGAAATGCATAAAAAAAATGTACCATATAAATCATATGTTACAAAGGTGCGCTAATATAAAACAAAAGAACACCTACCATTCATCAGTTGGTTTTCCTTTTATTTGAGAACACTCTCTTTTGGATGTAAAGACTTTTCAGTTGTTGATCTCAACTGTTTTCATATTATGGACAGTTTTTGTTCTTTTGTTTTATATTAGCGCACCTTTGTAACATATGATTTATATGGTACATTTTTTTTGTGGACGGAACCAGAGCAGACTTCTGAAGATTCAGAATCCAACCGAATCTCTAGAACAGTCGAAGACTCTGCTCGTAAAAGCAGATCGTCCAGATACCCCAGTACCACTATCCCCCGCTGACGCAGCAATGCTAGCACTGGGGCCAATACTTTTGTGAAGACCCGAGGAGCGGAGGCGAGACCAAAGGGTAACCCCACAAACTGATAATGCTCCTCCCCCACGGCAGAGTGGAGAAAGCGCTGATGGTTGACATATTGGGATGTTTAGGTAGAAAAAATTGCTAGGGTAAGAGATCCCAGCAAGAAACTAGGTCCTTACTCCTAACTAGGCAGAAACTATAGCAGAGAGTGGAAGTATACACCCAGGGACTGCCCCATAGGCGTAGTCAAGTTCTTTCCTGCCTAGTGTCCTACTCAGAGATGTATAGTAACTAAGTAGAACTACTTCACTACTGTACTTAAGTACCGAAAGGCGGTATCTGTACTTTCCTGGAGTACAATTTATTTTCTCCTACTTCCACTTTTACTTCACTACATTTTTTCGATGATTTCAATACTTCTACTCCGATATTTTTTTTTTTGTGCTGCATAGTTACTCATTACAATTATAAAAATGACCACTGCCAGAACAGTAGATGGCAGGTTTCATGAAGTTCAAAAAAATGTGTATAATGTCATGTGTAAATCAGCGCATACGAAAATAAATGCTACTGTATGTATAAATAAAATAGTCTACATATCTGCTGTTAAGGGGAAAGAGAACCTCCCAACCAAGGAGAGTCACAAGCGTACATAGACCTTTTTTCTGGTAAGAGGCTGATTTAGATTTTTTCACTGGAAGTTGAGAGCACAGGTTTTGCAGTTTTGTTTCACTGGAAGAGACAATTTGGATATTATTTTGCACTTACCTACGTCCGCCGGGTAAGGGGGTAATCCACAAGGTGGTGGGAGTCTGCACCTATTATTTGGAATAACACCTGTTTAATTCCTGCACCTTTGAAAATATATTCATCTTGTTTTGTCACATATATATGGTATTATGGCATTATGAAATTATATATATATATATATATGGACTTTTTATTGACTTTGATTTCATACACTATTTCTTTATTTCATTATTGGAATATATTGTTGTATATCACATTGGTTTATACATGATTTTGGAGGGAAAAAAACATGCAGGGAAGAGAAGGCGCGATGCTTTAAAGGGGAAAGGGAGGGACATACTTTATCTGTTTTTGTTAACAAAAATTTACAGCCAAAGGAATTGTGACCGTCCTTTAGGTTAATCATTTGAAATAATAAAAAACAATATGATGTTCAAACTTTTGACTTCTTTCTTTAATAACTACATAACACAGTACTTGTACTTTTACTTTCAGTACTTGAGTAGCAATTTTTTTTAAAAACTACTGGTACTTTTACTTTCAGTACTTGAGTAGCAAAATTAAAAAAAAACTACTTGCAATACTTAAGTACAAAAAATGTTGAATACTTTAGTACTTCTACTCAAGTCACTTTTTGATAGAGCACTTCCACTTCTACTCAAGTCACTTTTTGATCGAACACTTGTACTTTTACTCAAGTATGGGTTTTGAGTACTTCATACAAGTGTGGTCCTACTTCTGTTGGGGGCAGCAAAACCCACGTAGTCAAGGAGATGTGTCCGTCAATGAATGAAAGAGAAATATGTCCTAAACGGTACACATTTAGAAGATATTTACAGTACCTATAGGTACAAGTCAGTGTTTGAAGTTTACAACCACTTTAAGGTATAAAACATGTATTTTTGGGTGGGCCTATCTCTTTTAGTATAGCAAGTTGATTGAAGAGGAGCTTCACAGAGTTTAGCAGCAATTACTCGGGAGAGAAATGTATACTAGCTTACCTCCCTGTTGATTTACTTAGGCCTCTTTCACACGGGCACCTCTGTGGGACGCTATCCGCTTGCTCAGCGGAGGATCGCTCCGTTAATCCCTGCTGAGCAGGCGGATGACAGGTCTGTCTCTGAAAACTGTACAGAGCGAAGACTAGCAAAGCTCTCCCCTATATGGGGAGATCAGGTGAAAACAGACCGCCTGTCCATTTTCATCCGATATGATCTGCAAGACTGATGGAAAATAGGACCACCATCCATCTGGATTTTTGGACAGGATCTGATCAGATAGCGGCGGGTATCAGCACTACTGACATCCACCAATCCTTAGGGGTGAATGGTGG
The DNA here is from genome assembly GCF_965119305.1 of Pelophylax lessonae. Taxonomy (NCBI): domain Eukaryota; kingdom Metazoa; phylum Chordata; class Amphibia; order Anura; family Ranidae; genus Pelophylax; species Pelophylax lessonae. The sequence goes on from NC_138771.1 coordinate 423,563,842, forward strand.
GTCCGATCAAGTCTACTTAAAAAACTGACAGGCGGACCGGATCAGACAGCCCATGTGAAAGGGCCAATAAAGTGGAGAGTGCAAAATCTGATACAGTTGTGGATGGTAGCCAATCAGTGTCTAACTTCAGCTTGTTCAATTAAAGGATAAGTTCACATTTGGGAACATATTACATGTTCCACCCATTTTTATGGTGGAACATGTACCATGTTCCCAATGCTGCAGCCACTGCCCGATGCCCCCCTCTCCTTGTGGCAGCAGTATGGGGAGAAGTTCCCCCTGAACTAGCTGTCATTTTTTAAAATCGGCGTGGCCATGCACAGTTTTAGATATGAATGAACTATATGATCCAACATCCTTTGCGGTTGTCAGCTTGTAGTTTTCAATTAACTAACATGTCGCTGTGGTAGTTCATTGATTTTTCCTGTCAGATTTTATCTGCCTGCCTGTATGGCCACACAGATACACTGACAGATCTGATGCAGACCTGCATGACACCAGCGATCTGCTGATTGCTGATGCAATGCTTTACAGGCTCCAAAATAAATAAATAATAAATTCACATTTTTGTACCTGCTAAAAAATGTGCATTTATTCTTTTTTTCTAAAAGGTGAACTTATCCTTTAAGCTTTGCCAAAAAAAAAACTGGAAGCTGGTTTTTATGCAGAGCTGCACCAGGTTTTGTACTCCCCAGTTTTATAAAATCAACCCCACAGTGACCTATTGTTCTGCTCTACATTTCGTGGATATTAATATAATTTGCCACAATTGTATTAACAGTGATCTGTAAATTTCACAAATGTACTATTTATTGAAGATATTGCGTGTTAATTGACACTATACTTTTTGTTGGGTTTTATCCAGAGTGCGCAGGTAGAGGGTATTTACTCTATTTTTAATTTTGTGAATTAAATTAGACAGCTCCATAGACTTGTACAATAGTGATTTCTTTAATTCACCAATAGCATTGGGATCAGAATCAGCACAAGGAATTAGCAGCATAGAGTTTGCACGCACCCCTGCACTTTCCAGTATCTTAACATCAGTGCCTGCAGACATCCCCCATATGCATTGTGACCGTACAGTGCCTTTTCCAGCCCACTGTTATTTACTCTCTTCTCTGCACTTTTCTTAAAGCGGAGTTCCACCCTAAAATTAAACTTACCTCCATCTTCATGCCCGGGGTCACCTGAAAAACAAATGGATAATAGCAATTTTTTTTTTTACTTACCTGGTTTAGAAGAAACTACTTCCTCTTCCTCCCCTCGGCGGCCACGGCGATTCGTCACTTCCTGGCTTGCAATGAATCCTAGCTGTGTATTTTAAAGCATTAATATATTACTTTAAATTGCACTGTATGTACATACTGTATATATTATATATATATATATATATATATATACACATAATTTTTTAAATATATTTTTACTTTTATTTCTATTATTGATTTGAGTAATTATATTATGCATTGATAAGAGGGTAAAAGCTGTATTTTGTATGAGATTTTGTCAATATTCTACTAGTATATTTACAAAGCTAGTCTTGGTTAGGGGGCAATACAGAGGTTGTGTGCATAATATAGTAGGTTTATCTACTTTAACATTCATGTATGTTATTATTTCTATCAGAGCTGGACACCTGAGCTGGAACTGCAGCAACTGAAAAGCGAGAAGACGGTGTTGGTTTTACAGATGGAGGCTCTAAGGAGAGAAAGAAATGAAGCTGAAAAAGATCTGGAATTACTCTGTCAGTTTTATAAGGATGAAGCACATGCTCAAAAGCAGCATATCTTGGAGGTATGAGGTACATGCTCTTACCGAATGGATACAGGTGATCATTCATCTGAGGAACATTGTTTGACCAAGAGGTCAATAACAAAACAGTCAGTCTATAACCTAGATATAAGAATGCAATCAATTTAATGTTAAAATGTAATTAACACTAAGGCCTCATGCACACTGGACGTTTTTACAGCTGCTGTTTTTGGCATCAGACGTTTTTTTCTGCAGCCAGTAAACTCCCCAGCATGTTATCTTATGTGTCCATGCACACATAGGCTGTTAGCAGCAGTTTTTGACAGGGGCGTTTTCTGGCTGTAAAAAAACCCCAAAAACTATTGGGTTTTGAGTGGCGTTTTCAGCTGTAAAAACACTCCAACGTCAATAAACGCTGATAAATGCCAAAAAACGCTGCTTTTTTCTATTGCTTTTTTTAAGCCTGGGTTTTGTTTTGAGGTGTCATTCATGGAACATAGCCTGGATTCACACTGGTGCATGCTGAACACCGCATGTGATTTGCACAAAAATGCACCGCATTCCTGTGCACATCACATGTGATGTCTGTGCAATGCAATTTGAGCCAATATACAGCTGCAAGAAAAAGTATGTGAACCCTTTGGAATGATATGGATTTCTGCACAAATTGGTCATAAAATGTGATCTGATCATCATCATCTAAGTCACAACAATAGACAATCACAGTCTGCTTAAACGAATAACACACAAAGAATGAAATGTTGCCATGTTTTAATTGAACACACCATGTAAACATTCACAATGCAGGTGGAAAAAGTATGTGAACCCTTAGATTTAATAACTGGTTGAACCTCCTTTGGCAGCAATAACTTCAACCAATTGTTTCATGTAGTTGCAGATGAGACGTGCACAACGGTCAGGAGTAATTCTTGACCATTTCCTCTTTAATGTTTCTAATTTTCTCCCTTTTTGTCTACTAAATATACAGATGTAAGTATTTTATTATACAGTGCCTTGAAAAAGTATTCATACCCCTAGAAATGTTCCATATTTTGTCATGTTACAACCAAAAATGTAAATGTATTTTATTGGGATTTTTTGATAGACCAACACAAAGTGGCACAAAATTATGAAGTGGAAGGAAAATGATAAATGGTTTTCAACATTTTTTACAAATAAATATCTGAAAATTGCAGTTTAGAATATTTTACGATATAGATAAAAGAATGTAGTGAATACTGGTTAAAGGCTGCCTTAATCTGTTCAGTTGTTTGTTGAAATGAAAGCTAAATAAAAAGGTTGACATGGCAAAAAAATCGAATGTGTATGACCACAACAAGACCTACAGAAAATACATTGACAGTTGGAATTTTGCTCATTATGTTACTCCGATTCTTGTGTGACCAGATATTTCATGCTTATCGGGGAATGTTGGAAGAACAGATGGATACCCAGGAACACCGTTATCGAAAACTTCTAGAGGAAACAATTCAGGATGCAATTCAGCTGTCAGCCCGCAACCAGGAAATGGAAGCAGAGATCAAGCAGCTACAGGATGGTAAATACATGGACACATATCTATTGCATTACATTGTTAGGTTTTGTCGTACTGAAGAGTTGTTGTTGCATGTGAAATACTGATGGAACTACAGTTGGAGAAGGTATACAGCTCCTTTTAGCTTGCTGCCACCTCACTCGCTCATTACCCTCTGAACATTGGTGGATATATACAGGTGCATCTCAAAAAATTAGAATATCATAAAAAAGTGAATTTAAGTAATTCAATTCAAAAAGTGAAACTCATAGATTATATAGATTAATTACACACAGAGTGATATATGTCAAGCATTTTTCTTTCTTTTAATGTTGATGATTGTGGCTTACAGCTAGTGAAAACCAAAAATTCAGTATCTCAGAGAATTAGAATTTTGTGAAAAATGTTTAATATTGTAGACTCATGGTGTCACACTCTAACTAGCTCAAACCACCTGTAAAGGCCTTTAAATGGTCTCCCAGTCTGGTTCAGGAGGTTACACAATCACGGGGAAGACTGCTGACTTGACAGTGTCCAGAAGACAGTCATTGACACCATCCACAAGGAGGGTAAGTCACAAAAGGTCATTGCTAAAGAAGCTGGCTGTTCAGAGTGCTGTATCCAAGCACATTAATGGAAGTTGAGTGGAAGGAAAAAGTGTGGTAGAAAAAGGTGCACAAGCAACAGGGATAACCACAGCCTTCAGAGGATTGTTAAGCAAAGGCCATTGAAGAATTTGGGGGTGATCCACATGAAGTGGACTATGGCTACTGTTAGTTCTTCAAGAGCCACCACACACAGATGTATTCAGGACATGGGCTACAACTGTCACATTCCTTGTGACAAGCTACTCCTGAACCGGAGACATCAGAAGCATCTTACCTGGGCGAAGAAGAAAAAGGACTGGACTGTTGCTCAGTGGTCCAATTTGCATTGTATTTGGAAATTAAGGTCCCAGAGTCTGGAGGAAGGGTAGAGAGGCACAGAATCCAAGTTGCATGAGGTCCAGTGTGAAGTTTCCACAGTCAGTGATGATTTGGGGAGCCATGTAATCTGCTGGAGTTGGTCCACTGTGTTTTATTAAGTGCAAAGTCAGCGCAGCACTGTACCAGGAAATTCTAGAGCACTAGAATTCCCTCTGCTGACCAGCTTGATGAAGATGCGGATTTCATTTTCCCACAGGACTTGGCACCTGCCCACACTGCCAAAACAAATACCTACCTGGTTATCATGGTATCACTGTGCTTGATTGGGCAGCAAACTCACCCGACCTAAACCTCATTTGGAATCTGTGGGGTACTGTTAAGAGGAAGATGAGAGACACCAGACCCAACAATGCAGATGAGCTGAAGGTTGCTAGCAAAGCAACCTGGGCTTTGATAACACCTCAGCAGTGCGACAGGCTGATCGCCTCAATGCCACACCGCATTGATGCAGTAATTCATGCAAAAGGAGCCCCGACCAAGTATTGAGTGCATACTATACTGTACATGGACAGACTTTTCAGTAAGCCAACATTTCTGTATTAAAAATCCTTTTTTTAATTGGTCTTATGTAATATTCTAATTTTCTCAAATACTGAATTTGGGGTTTTTACTAGCTGTAAGCCATAATCATCAAAATTAAAAGAAAGAAATGCTTAATATATCACTCTGTGTGCAATGAATCTATATAATATAAACATTTTAACTTTTTGAATTAAAATTCAAAAAAATTTCCGCGCTAGTGTGATAAGTGAGATAATGATAAATGTCAGCAGCCAACACAAAATCAACCAACAATGACTCAAATTAATAATAAAACGTAAAAGTGTAGCGCTAAAAGTAAAAAATGATAAATAGTGTCCAAATGAATAAACAGCTGATAATCACAATACTGTGTATATGAGAAAAAAGGAAAACAATAGTATCCAAATGAATGAGTCCCATAGAAAACTGGTGTGAAGTCAAATCAATCCGCATGCACAATAATCCAAGGGGGGATTCTTCCCGTGACACCAAGGGTATGTGGAAGAAAGGAACACCTCTGTGATGGGATAATAAAAGCAGCTTACCAGATTTCCATGGCTGCTCAAATTAATGAGTCAGCCTCTCCCAGCTCTTAATCAAGACCACTGAAGATCTGATATTACGTGGATGCTTATTCAGTACAGATGGACCACCTCTCAAGATGTGTAAAGGGATCAATACAGGATAAAATTTACTCAAAATTTTCCAACAGTCATAAATGAATATGTAGGGAAAAAGAAAACGAAGCCCATAGCGTGATCCCGTTTAAAAATACAATCTTATTTATTTAAAATGGTACTCACAATGTGGCATGAATAAAAGGCAAATCAATTGGTATTCCAAGGGATGGAGGTGCGGCGTCCCGCAGGTTATCCCAGGCAATAAGATAATAAAGGCCGGCGAAAGTTGCAAGGGGCGTGTGGACGTTGCGTCTGGAGTCGCCAACGTTTCGTCTCAATAGACTTCGTCTGGGCGTCACTGAATAAGCATCCACGTAATATCAGATCTTCAGTGGTCTTGATTAAGAGCTGGGAGAGGCTGACTCATTAAGTTGAGCAGCCATGGAAATCTGGTAAGCTGCTTTTATTATCCCATCACAGAGGTGTTCCTTTCTTCCACATACCCTTGGTGTCACGGGAAGAATCCCCCCTTGGATTATTGTGCATGCGGATTGATTTGACTTCACACCAGTTTTCTATGGGACTCATTCATTTGGACACTATTGTTTTCCTTTTTTCTCATATACACAGTATTGTGATTATCAGCTGTTTATTCATTTGGACACTATTTATCATTTTTTACTTTTAGCGCTACACTTTTACGTTTTATTATTAACTTTTTGAATTGAATTACTGAAATAAATAAACTTTATTGCACTTTTTCTCTTATATTAGAAGATTTTTAGAAGCTTGTACACTTATTGCTATTGATATTTTGATATATTTATTTTTTTGTTTTATAAAAATTGCTCACCATGATAATGTTTTAGGTAACTTTTACATCTATAAGTATTGGTTATAGTACCACAATGTTTTAGGTAACTTTCACATTGTGTACACCTTTATTATACAGCCGGCTTTTTACATATGGTTTTTACATTTGGTGTTCATAGGGTTGACATCTTTTGAATGGCATAGCGCAGTTTTTCAACCTAAAATAAACTTTATGCCATTCTAGTTTTTTGAGATGCACTTATCTGTTGCACTGAAATTACTCACTTGTTTCCTTTACTGCTATCTCTTTTTAGTTCTGCTGCACAGATCTGTATAGATACATATACTATTTACCTATTCATCATCATTATTTTGCTAAAAGCCCAATTTATAATACTAAAAATGACATTAGTTATGTTGTCTGTATCAAAAATTAAGTTATTTTTGTTAAATTGGAACTTTGTGAAAAAGTAAAAAATGCATAAATGATCTTTGTATCTAGCATTACCGAAGCATAACTGAAGATAACACTTTCTAATCAGTTACAGCAACATTTTTTTTCTTTTGGAAGAGTCTTAACGTGGAACTTTAGTCAGAATATTAAGTCCTGGTAGATCACTTCTGACTGGCCCCTTTTGAAGGTATAGCTACAGTGGGGAGAATAATTATTTGACTCCATGCAGATTTTGTAAGTTTACCCACTTAAAAGGAAATAATGGGTCTATAATTTTTTTTATCATAGGTGTATTTTAAATGATAGAGACAGAATATCAACCACAAATCCACATGATACAAATGTTTTAAAATGAGTTGCAGTTCAGTGAGTACAATAAGTATTTTATCCCCTACCAACCAACAATAATTCTGGCTCCCAGACTGGCTACAGTATGTGCTCATGTGGTACACAGATAAGTCCTGTCAATTTAAGAAAGTGCTCCTAACAATAACTCATTATGTGTATGAAAGACACCTGTCCACAGAATCTTTCTTCTAGTCATACCTCACCATCATGGGCAAGACCAAAAAGCTGTCAAAAGACCTCAGGGACAAGATTGTACACCTGCACAAGGCTGGAATGGGCTACAAGACCATCAGCGAAAAGCTTAGTGGGAAGGAGACAACTGTTGGAGTGATTATTCGCAGATAAAAGAAATACAAAATAGCCATTAGCCATCAATCGCCCTTGGTCTGGAACTCCATGCAAGATTTTGCCTCATGGGGTAAAGATGATCATGAGAAAAGTGTGGGGCCGGCTTTGCCACATTGAGAAAATCTTGGATGAGAACCTTCTTCCCTCAGCCAGAACACTGAAAATAGGTTGTGGATGGGTCTTCCAGCATGGAAATTACCTAAAATATACCGCCAAAGCAACAAAGGAGTGGCTCAAGAAGAAGCACATTAAAGTCAGAGTGGCTTAGCCAGTTTCCAGACCTTAATCCTATAGAAACTTTATGGAGGGAGCTGAAACTTTGAGATGCCAGGCAACAGCAAAGAAACCTTAGGGATTTAGAGATCTGTAAAGAGGAGTGAACCAAAATCCCTCCTGAAAAGTGTGTAAACTGGTAACCAACTACAAGAAACATCTTACCTCTGTGCTTGCCAACCAGGGTTTCTCCACCAAGTACTAAGTCATGTTTTCCTTGGGGGGGGGGGGTCAAATACTTATTTTACTCACTAAACTGCAACTCAATTTTTCACATGTGTATCATGTTTTTTTCTGGATTTTTGGTTGATATTCTGTCTCTATTATTTAAAATACACCTATGATAAAACTGATAGACCCTTCATTTCTCTGTAAGTGGGCAAACTAACAAAATCTGCAGGGGACCAAATAATTATTTTCCCCACTGTTTGTAAAGCATTAAAAATAAGTGCCTATACTGGTTAACATCCACCCTGCTCTGCACATGTCTTGTTACCCTCTATTTTCAGCATTGTGCCTAAAAGGTCATTCTGCTGACAGCCCTGCTGCTGAGGGAAAGGGAAAAAGCATTAGGAATCAAAGAATGTGCAGAGGAAACACAGATTAGGGAGTGAGAACAGATAAGCAGTAGAGGTGACAAGACAAACTTTGCTGCCAGGCGGACACCAAAGAGTTAAAAACATGCAAGGATAGTGTTAACTTATCTCCCTGATATTCTCTCCTATCTCCCTCAGCAGTACAGAACTATGAGGCTGATCTTTGTAAAACATCTGTCAGCCTTCCCCTGAGCCAAGAAAAAATCATGGCTAGAAATGCACACAATTTAATTACAGAAAATGACATTTTTTGTGACCAAGGAGAGGGGGAGAGTTTTCAGTAAGGAAGTGACTGCCCTGGGCTTCAACAAAATGGTGGCCTTCAGCAGAGAAAACCGTCCTCTGCTTAACACAAATCACAATTGTAAAATGTGTATCCCTTTTCGACTTTACTCCTTTTCCCATTATGTTAAAGCGAAACTTTGCTGCATCTGAGCACCACAAACCAAAAACACTCTTGAATCAATTTTTAATACTCAACGCAAACTCACCCATCCATATATGCCCCCGTGCTTTTATTTTGCTGAGAAATTGCATTGGAAAACACCCCCTAGCATTTCTGCCCGTGACCATCTTGAGTAAGTGCAGAAGATTTATGTAGTATTTACTTCCTGGAATTCAGCTGCCTTTAGCTTAGATATGGAGTCAGGAGGGTGTGCTTAGCTATGAAAACCTCTTCTCTCCTGAAGACTCCTGGGATGTATGACATCATTTGCCTAGGCATCAAAACCAGGAAGTAACTGAAGAATTGTAAAAAAAAAAAGTTTAAAACAAGTAAATATGATATACTTTCCTATCTATTTACTAATGCTAGCAGCATAAGGATTGGGTACTCTTTGCAAAGTGAAGCTTTACCTCATTTACTAAGCTCTGTAGAGTGCAACTGCCCTTTGCAAAGTGCAGTTTATTTGCCTTTAGTAAGTCAACCCCATTGTCATTTTAAGGGACAAAACAGCAATACATTTTTATCACTTCTTTGTCTTACTGCTTGCAAATGTGTATTAGTAGCTTGAATAGTGTTTTTAAAATGGCTTTCTTTCTCAACTTCTCATAACCTCTGATTTCAGCCATCACAGAGATTAGAACAAAAGACCCAAAGAAGTAAGAGAAGATGAAAATCTAAAACTCCAAGTGTTTCAGGTGTATAATTTCAATATATTAAATTAAGTCTATTTAAATAATAATTAGACTGTCTTTCAATATACAGCCACTTTAATTTGAACACATTCTCATTGGGGCTTTAGCTAAAGAGTGAGCCCTGTTGCTGTAAATCAATACATAAAAGCATGCAGCGTGGTAAGGGGGTTTGGTTGTGCATTATTCTGGGAAGCTGCCTAATGTAAGTATCTCTTTACTTTGCAATTTTGTTGGTGCCAGATGTAAAGGTTGAATGCAACATCTTGGAAACTATTGACCGCCTGATATTTCCACCCATAACGGTGGTTGCTACAAAAAAAAAAAAAATAAAAATCCAGTCGGCAGAAGTTCTGTGGAGGTAAGAGGAGAATGAGGCGATGAGGTGTTTAAGTGGACAAGAAGTCCACTACTGTACTTGAATATACAATCAAATATTTAGAACAGAAATGTGGAGAAGGATATCTGTGGATGCACAACACATTGAACTTTGAAGAGGATGGGTCACAGTGGCAGAAGATCATGTTGAAATATACACCTACCAGCTATGAAGAGGGAAATGAGACTCCAGTAGCCAAAGTATCACCAAAGCCAGATGGCTGAAGATTGGGCAAATGTTCATATTCATGTTAAAATTGAACTAAAACCACTGAATCACCTTCTTTCCCTCTGTAGCACTGATAAATTGATTGGCCAGGTCTCCTATCCCCAAAGCATGGTCAGAATCTACACTGTATTGACAGCATATACAGCCAGGGCTACTATTAGAAATCATGGTGGCCCCGTTCAGACCAACCCCCCCCCCCCCCCCCCCCAATGAAAATATCAAATTATATTTTCTCTAAGAAAATTTACGGACAGTTTGTAAAATCTGTAATTTTTACATCTGTCTGTGAATGTCTGTTGCAGACGTGCAGACTGCATGACTGTAGGACACTCATGGACAGATGTAAAAATCACAGATTTTCCAAGCAGTCTGGGAATTTACTTCCGGTTGGCAACCCTGGCAGGCAGCCTATGTTATGCTATGAAAACAACCGCAGGTCCTAAAATTTGACAGGCGTGTGGGTGCAGGTATATGGCCCTGAACTGCAAACAGAAGAATCAGTGCTACTACCCATATCTACCCATATAACATGCTGATAATAGAGCTCCTGGGTGCTAGATCTGTTTGGCAGAGTAGATAATGTAGACATATGACCTGCACACCAGTTGTTGCTCTTAAGAAATCTTCATTTTATTCAGAAACCAGTGTACAAACGCAGATAAAATCAGTTGATGCGTTTCAGCCTATAATGCCCTAGTTATGAATAAGGTCTTATAGGCTGAAATGCGTCAACTGATTTTTAGTCTATAAGGCATTAACCACTTGCCGACTGCCGCACGACTATATACTGCGGCAGTCAGCCTCTCCTGGGCAAAGTGACATATGGGTATGTCACTCGCCCACGAGCCTGTAGGGGGCACGCTCCCGCCCCCGCTTGTTCACTGACATCCCCGACCGTGTGACCGGCAGCTCCGATTTCCGCCGGCCACTCGCGATCTCCCTCAGGAGAGAGAGAAAGACAGACGGCTGATGTAAACACAGCCATCTGTCATTCTCCCTTAGATCATCACAGAGGCTATGCGATCCTATGTAGGTTCGTATGTCTTGGTGATGATCTAACAAGCAACGCCCCCTGACAGTTAGAATCACACCCCTAGGGACACACTTAACCCCTTGATCACCAATAAAGTTAACCCCTTCCCTGCCAGTGTCATTTTTACAGTAACAGTGCATATTTATAGCACTGATTACTGTAGTAATATCACTGGTACCCCCAAAAGTGTCAAAAATGTCAGTCAAGGGTCCGATCTGTCTGCCGCAATCCCGAAAAAAAAAAAATGACAAATCTTTCCCGTAGTTAGCAAACGTAATAACGTTTACGCAAACCAATCAAAATACGCTTATTGCGATTTTTTTTACCAAAAATATGTAGCAGAAAACAAATTGGCCTGAAATGTTAATGAAAATTTTTACATTTTGTTTTTGAGAATTTCATATAAAGAAATGTGAAAAATATTGTTATTTTTTTTTAAATTGACGCTCTTTTTTTGTTTATAGCGCAAAAATCGCACAGGTGATCAAATACCACCCAAAGAAAGCTCTGTTTGTGGGGAAAAAAGGACGTTTATTTAATTTGGGTACAGTGTCACACGACTTTTGTCCGTTACAGTCACGCAGTGCCAAATCGCAAAATAGGGTCTGGTCTTTGAGCAGCCAAATCCTCCGGGGCTTAAGTGGTTAAGACTAAGGTCTTATAGGCTGAAACGCATCAACTGATTTTCAGCCTATAAGGCATTAGTTAAGACTAAAGCCTTATAGGCTGAAACACGTCAACTAATTTTATCTGGGTTTGTACACTGTGGTTTCTGAATAAAATGAAGATTTCTTAAGAGCAACAACCGGTGTGCGGATCATCTTTCTAAATATGGCCCTGAACACAGAAAGTGTACATTCAGGGGCCACTCACATACACCTGCACACCTGTCAAATTAGGACCTGTGGCTATGTTTGAACATCTGCTACTTCCCCTTAGATTAACAGGTGGCTCCAGTCGCATGAACAATTCACTCATTTACATTGCCAAAGTACCTGTATAAATTAGTGCTTATGGCTCATTTACATGTGAGGTTGGGGTAGGCAAAACCCAACAGTTGAGCTGTGCTTTTATTGCCCACCAACCGCTTCTCCCTTTAGCAACAGAGGTAGTGGATAGGGGTGTACACATTCTACAGCCACGATGCTTTGGTTCGCAGCCATGGCAAAAATTATAACCCCATTGAACGAGACCCATTCAAGTGAATAGCGCTGCTCTGCAAATACCCTGTAACCACGTGAAAAGTACTCAGTCGTGGCGTACTAGTGCGAGGTTAAAGCAGGTGGTGAAGAGGCGATATGCCTCCTCACTACCTGTCAAATGTGCTCTGAAAGGCAATCCAAATGCTGACTGCTCTTCAGAGAACAAAGCACTGTTTTTTTAAAAAATATTTTAACTGCCCTGTTGGGGGGAATTTGGTGAAGTATTGGGGTCTAAACAGACCCCTGATGTCTCATTTTTGAGACAGAAAAAGAATGAGGGCATAGATTCCTCGGTTTCTCTCTCTGCAGCCTCAGCTACACAGATAAATAAATAGGAAGCACTCAGAGGCTTCATACTGCACTGTATTTGCGCATGGAAACCTGTGCATGCACAGATGTGTCGAAGGTATCTGCCGAGTCTCGAATGGTGCTGCACATGTAATCAGCTATGACATCAGGTCTTTGATAGCTTGACAGTTTGGTTGAGAGCTAACACAGTTAGTAACTGTATTGGAAAGCTGTTAAATTGGTGGGTTTAGTTCCACTTGGATGGAGGAAGGGTTTCTAAATGGTTTATAAAAAAGGTTACTTGCCTGCCACTCCAGCAGACCTAAAACATGTAGACAAATGTGGGCTTCTGAATTTTCTCACTTATCTAATCTGCATATTTGTTTTGATTTGCTAACATGGAACTATTGGCAAAATCATAAATGACATACTGTATATGATGTCATCTAGCATAAGCGGAACTAAACCCATCAATTTAAGTTTCCCAAAAGAGTTACATTCAAGGCATGCCAGGAATGATAACTGTCACTTTTGTTTGTACTCTCAAACCAGCTGTCCAGCCATCAAATGGCCAGTCTCAAAACTGCATGTGCAGCACCATGGCAAATGCAGATCAAACAAAGGTTAAGATGGCAGCTCCCCTTGCTGTAAAAGGATAGGAGAGAGTTTAGTTCCCCTTTAACACTCTAGTTTTATTACGGGTTGATCTGACAAGTCAGTATGGTATTGTTCAACTTCCTTTAACAAGCCAAGCTGTGCAGCAAAAGTGGAAGAATTGCTTACAACAATCAACTTTTTAAAAATTTAAAAAATGTATTCCAAAAAGGGAAAAAATAGAATTTTTGTAAGAATTTACCGTATAATTATTTTCTCTGACAGACGCAGCCTCTTCCACGTTTCATCACTATTGGGTAATGGCGCCCTCTGCAGGAGCAGGCTAGGTAGTGAAACTTCATTAAAAAGCTTTAACTAGACACACCTTAAGGGCTGTCCCTCTCGACATTACCCTCAGACACTTAGAGCTTACTAATTAGTTTTGTAGCAAGCAGTACAGGAAGACAAACAACCCCAAAATAGAGGGGCGGGGGCTGCATCTGTCAGAGGACTCCGAGAAAATAATTTTATGGTAAGTTCTTACAAAAATTCTATTTTCTCTTACGTCCTCTTACAGACGCAGCATCTTCCAAGTTTCATCACTATTGGGATGTCCCAAAGCAGTGCAGGTGTGAGGGTGGGAAAAGACAACCAACGGAACGGTGACGTGCCAACAAGGCCAGAACCAAACGTGGCCAACGGGGCAACAAAAGCTCAACCAACAGGAGCTAACCTCAGAACAACAAATTCACCCCAATTAGAGAAAACTTGTCCCTTCAACAAACCTCAGCGCTCAAAACTTTGCGGCCAAAGGAAGCATCCGAGGATGCCATCACGTCAATCTTGTAGAATTTGGTAAAAGTGTGCACAGACAACCAGGTCGCTGCTTTACACACCTGAGCCACAGAAGCCCGATGGCGAAAAGCCCAAGAGGCACTCACGGCTCTAGTAGAATATGCCCTCACAGGGAAAGGAGGCACCTGACCCTTGAGTGAAAAGGCCTGAACAATAGTCCAATACTACACCCCAGCCCGTCAAAAACAAACCGCTCTCCACGCTTCTCTGCAGCAAGTGAAAAGATGGCAGGTGGAAGTGACCTAAGTCACTAGAGGCCGAATAGTGCCCTGAGCCACACAAACATGGATGCCAATAGAAGTATATGGGGAAAAACACAGGGAAAATGGCCGCTGCCTTCCAAGATGGAGCTGAAAACGGTGCCAAAAGCACGTTAGCAAAAAACAGCTTCTGCCCTTACACTGATGCAGCCAGGCATGCCCTCACCCAAAATGGTGGCCAAAAACGGCGCTGACAGGAGCCCAGGCCACCGCGGGAATCCACTATAGGAAGCCCCCCAGGACAAGGTAAGAGCCTTACACACACCCCCCCCACACACAGGGAGTGCCCCCATAAGGGGCAGGATCCGTCCAGACCGGCCAGGGGGGACACCACAGAGATCGCAGCTCTGACATCCCCAGGAGTGGGCCCACAACACCCCCCCAGAGGACTGTCCCAGGGTCAGGGGGGGTAGCATCACTCACCATACCATGGACCGCGGGTTCCGCTCCAATACAGCTCGTCTCCCACCCTGAGTGGGGGTGCTTTCAGCCAAGAGGGGATGCTGCAACACAGGGCATTCCAGGGTTGATGCATCCCGGTGAAGAAATTCCTCCACAGGCTCATCCCCATCCGTTGGGGCACCATTGTGGCGAGGCCTGGGCGGACCACAACCTGCGCACGCTCGTAGGCCAGGCTGGGGCACCATAAGGATCTAGATTATCCAGTGCGAAGCCCAGCCCGGCTGTTGCTTGTAGTTCTCCAGGAGGATCCCCCTGACTAGCTAGCGTTAGTGAGTGAGAAAATAAAAAAAACTTTTTCAAAGAAAAAATCAAAACTCAGACCGGAGTCCCAGCAGGGTATCCTAGGTCCTACTTCTTAGCTAGGCAGCAAGAAACGGACTAGTAAGCTCCAAGTGTCTGAGGGTAATGTTGAGAGGGACAGCCCCTAAGGTGTGTCCAGTTAAAGCTTTTTAATGAAGTTTCACTACCTAACCTGCTCCTGCAGAGGGCACCATTACCCAATAGTTATGAAACTTGGAAGAGGCTGCATCTGTCAGAAGATGTAAGAGAATTATATATTAGCTGGAGTTAGGCTTTCATTTGTTAGTCATTTACTGTATGTAAAGTCCATCTAAGAATACCCTCTCCACAAGTTGACATTGATGTCCAAGGATGGTTATGTTGGCCTTTCATAGATACAAGGTAGGAGTGAGTTTTGCTAACCTAAGACAGAAAATTTTTTCTATTTCAATCTTTTTATTAAATTTTCAGGATTACATTGCAATGTTCTAATGTAATCCAAAGAGCGCAAAATAGCTCCGTCAACAGAAACAGTAAAAAAGAAGTTATCAATGGTGGCATATTTTAAAGATAAGGAGTTAGGACAGAAATCCTTGGAAGTCCACCAATGGGTATCAGGAACTGCGAAAGGGTGGTCAACTATGGAAAGACTTGTATTGACAAACATGGTTTGTTTATAGTCCAAAAAGAGACCAAGCAACCAATAGGCCTTACATCAGACCAACTTTATACATTTGGTGAAGGGATCAAGCAGGACGACACCTGGCCACTAAGGCAGGCTAGAGAAATAATAATGGAATTATAGAAAACATAGGGACCATCATGTCATCTAACACTATATTTATTTATCCTACTCTAAAAATATTACATAACTAGAAAAATCAAGTATATCAGCAACATGTCCTATTGGTATATCGATACATACCAAACCGAAACAGAAACCCTAAAGTCGAGTGTGAGGATGGATGTACAGCCGTCATGAGGGGGAGGAGCCTGACGGCGTGCACGTAGGCTGAAGGGGGAGAAGGCTGTCTCCAACATGAAGGAACAGAGGATCCTGACCGCTCCCGACCCACCTTCGACTCCAACCCGACTCCCGAGTGTCTGAAGCTGCCGGGGATGAGCTCGGGCACTGTGAGCGGTGAACCCCGCTGACCCCCCCTCGCACGACGTCTCCCTCCACGGTCTGATATCCTGCTCCGTTTAGTCTCAATACCTGGAGGTGTTCCTTCGTTTTTCATTGATGCTAATACCAGTCAATCCTGTCTCCTATACGGCGGTGCAATCATGCAGCTGCAATGATAGACGCCAGAAGCCTCTATACTAATTGCTAACGCTGGAAGCTGGGTGTGGATAGTGAGAAGCAGGTCCCGAGGGAACGGATTCCAAGAGAGCTGCCCGGTCCACCTGAGTCCTGTGAGCGCTGTGAAGTATACAGTGTAGACTCCTTACCATCTCGCCCCGTCCCATCCCATCGCTGCCATTTTGGAGACGCTGCTGCCTTGCTGCCTGGGGGCAGGGGAGCTGAGGAGGACAGGAGAGCAAACAGCCCACAGATGAACAGAAAGTATTTTAAAAGAGGACAGTCTACTTAAAACCGTGAGTTACAGAGGAGTAAACCCTCTTTTAATATCATCTCTACTGTCACCCTACTGTTCTTAGAAGGACTTTCAAAGACTTTCTAGAGATAATATACAATAAAACAGCATGTTAAAGATATAAAGCCAGCACACCTGAGAACGATCTAGCTACCTCATGTTTAGACCAGTATATTCACATTAAGCGTTTTCTACTGGAGTAGCAGTTGCAACAGTTTCTCCATACTGTAAATCAGCACACGCTATACCACATGGCACCCCGGCAGCTGGACCATTATTTGCCGGTATATATGTATGCATAGCTAAATTAGTAGGTGAAGGAAAGAAGGACCTACACAGAGATCCATAAGAAGAACACAGGTCTGAATAAGGGTCTTGGACATGTTTAAAATAACTAACATTTTTACTTTTGTGAAATAATATCCGGCACTGCCCAAGCATTTTGTATGCCATACAGCATGAGTTTGGCTCAGCCAGTAATAGCTGGAATTAAAAGGAGCAAGCCCTCTACAAAGTGGGAGTCCTAATTAATTTCTTCTTATTTTTGATTTTTTTTTTTCCCTACTAACATTTAAGGAACTTTAAGTGAACGTCCCAGGAAAGGGAAGACTGCAAAAAAGGGGAGGGGAAAGGAAAAAAAAAAAGAGAAGGGGAGGAAATGAACTGTGTTTAAAGAGACAATCCAGCCGGAGATGTAGGAGAGAACTTATACAAATGATTATACTTGAGTAAAGAAGAGTGCTTGAACGGTTTTCGAGTAAGAGATTATTTTTACTATCATCTTTACTAAGTAATAGCTGGAATTGTATAAACTCTAAGGAGAAAAGAAAAGGAAGAGGGGTAGAAGAGGTAGGAGGTTGAGTGTTGAAATTAAAAGGAGACAGACAATTCGGTCGGGAGACAATCTCGTTTCCCCTCCCTCCACCTCCCCCCCTTCCTCCACCTCCCCTTAACGCTCATAATCCTATTACTACAATATTATGTCTTCATAATCACTATCGACCCATTGACTCTTCCCTGTACACACAACAGTGTGAGCTTGATATAGCTAGGCTCAGTGCTTGGAGGTCCCTGCCATCCCTGCCCTCCCCCCCCCCTTCCTTCCCCTTTTTTTTTTTTTTTTTTTTTTATGAACTGCATCTGGCTATCACCGCCAGTTACCTCCATCAGCTGCCTGCAACCCTGTTCAGGGGTGGGGATACACCTTCATCCTTCATTTCTACACCAATCCACCTACCCTACCGGTTCAGCTGGGCTCAGTGTTTGGAGGTCCCTAACAACCCTGCTCTTTTACCGAGCTGCTTGTGACCATTATTGACCACCGAGGGAACCCAGCGATGGGATCCACTCCTGCTTATATAAGGACTTGAGCAGGGAGTTGGAAGGCTGGAAGTGTCTCATACCTCTAATCCTTACAGCCGCCTATTAATACGGAGTCAATATAGAGGCTAATCGGCCTTATTGTGTCTCCCTCCTGCTTTAATGCAAATACATTCCATATTGTATATCTCATTTTGAGTACCAACTTATTGAGTTGTGAGATCTTATAAAGGAACCTCGGAACTACCTCCTATACAATGAGGGGTAAATCTACAAGAGGAGGAGCTATTGCAAAATCACCAAGGGTGACCTCAAGTCCTAACACAATCAGGAAATTCATGACACAAGAAAACTCCTTAGAAAAAACATCTCAGGAAAAACAACAAGGAACAGGAAAGAAGAAAGTGGAGAAAAGTCAAAAAGCTGAAGTAACCAAATCACCTATCAGTTCAGCAAACTCTGAGTTAAGCCTAAGGACTGAAAATGATGAAGAGGAAGAAGAAGAACAGGGAGAAACAAAAGAACACGCCCCTACAAAAGGTGATATGCAAGAAATGTTTGCAGAATTAGAAAAATCACTAAAAATCGAATTGGTTAAAATCCAGACCGACCTAGGACACGTCCAGATGGATCTGGGACATGCCCTGGGACGGGTAGAAGAACTAGAGAAAAAACAAGAGGACCAAACAAAAATAATACAGGGAATGAGAAAAGAAATAAACGAGACTAAGAAAAAAGCCAGAGATCTAGCTTATAAACTAGAGGATCAAGAGAACAGAGCAAGACGAAAAAATTTGAGGATTCGAGGATTAAGGGATACATCACAGGAAGAAAATTTAGGAGAAAAACTTCAAAAAATCTTAAACCCAGTATTAGGTAGAGGGGAAGAAGATCAATTACTGATTGAAAGAGTACATCGCATAAGAAAACCGATAGGAATCCCAGCAGAATCACCTAGAGATGTGATAATCAGGTTTCAAAATTATACAGACAAAGCACAAATATGGGAAAACTTAAAGAAGAATAAATCATTAATAAAGACAGGAAATACAGAAAATGATAAGATACAGATATTCACAGATTTGGCACCGGAAACACTGAGGAGGAGAAGAATTTTAAAGCCATTGACAGAAGAGATGCAAAAACAAGGAATCAGATACAATTGGGGGTTCCCAGCTAGCCTAATAGGAAAAAGAGATGGACGATCAGCAAAACTCACTTTTCCAGAGGAAACTCAAGAATTTTGCAAAAAACTAGATATACAAGAGCCAAATCTGCCTGGATGGTATGAAAATGACAAAGGAGAAGAACCAGGAAGAAATCCACAGAGGGAAGAACAGCAATGGACATTAGCTGGAAAGAACAAAAGATAAAAAATGCGGAAATATTGACTAAATAATGAAAGCTTGGAGAGAACTTTGCAGAGTGGGACGGGAATATATATATATGTATATGTATGTATATATATAAAATTTTTTTTTTTTTTTTTTTTTTCCCTGCCACACTCTGTGAGGTTCTCTCCTATCCAAATACTGGTGTGAACTGTGTAGGGGGACTGAGGGAGGGGGGGGGGGTGGGAGGGGGAGGGAAGGTGAGGGAGAGGGAGGGAGGGGAAGGGAGATAAGCTATATAAAGGAAGTAGGATAGCCCCCCCAAAGGCCGGAATGCCCTTCCAATTGAGGAAGGAGATAGAACGTGCTAATCCATTAGAGCACCACCCCAAAAGAAAATGGGTATTAGGGAGAATGACCCAAAGAAACAACTAAATACCCTAAGATCAAAAGTTGATCAAAAGAACATCAATATGAGACGGAGAGGGATGGAGGTGGGGGGGGAGGGAGGGGAGGAGGGGTCGGGACAGGGAAACTCCCCACTGCCAAAAAGGAACCGAAATTTTAAAAGTCTGTCAGCCCAACAACATGGGTAGAATGCTGTTAGCGGAATTTAAATCGATCCAGCTCTTCCGTGTTCGAGGAGGAGCTGGCCCGAGCAGGAAAGATGAAAATGAAAGATGAACAACTAAAAATAATAACATATAATGTAAGAGGATTAAATTCCCATATAAAAAGGTATAAAATATTGGAGGAGTTGAGGAGAGAAGCAGCAAATATAGCTTTTCTGCAGGAAACGCACATCTCTCTCCACTCGAATATAAAACTTTTTTCCAAACACTTTCCTAAATGGTATTATGGGGATTCACCAATAGAGCGTGCAAGGGGGGTAGCAATAGGAATGGCAAAAAATATAGAATTCTCCCTAGAAGAAATGAAAACAGATCCGAACGGCCGATAGATTTTTCTTAAGGGTCAAATAAGGGGGATGGAGCTGACATTAGCCAATATTTACAATCCAAATAAAAAACCAAGTGAATATCTGGGGAGAATCCTGTATGACCTAGAGAGCTTTAAAAAAGGCTATCTGATAATGGCAGGGGATATAAATTTTTGTATAGACCCAAGTGTCGACAGCACATCGGGTGTAAGGACGTTGGGAGAACAAAAACTAAGGAAAATAAGGAAAAAGTTACATCAGAACCAACTAGTAGATGCATGGAGGGTTCAACATCCAAAAAAAAGAGATTATACTTATTACTCCTTAATACACTCGATGTACTCAAGACTGGACTATTTTTTTATTGACCATCGCCTATTGGAATATATAGAAAGTACAGAAATAGGTACAATCACATTGTCAGATCACGCACCCCTAACTTTAATAATCAAGACACCGACCCACCACAAAAGTATGGGAACATGGAGGTTAAATGAAGAACTAATTCTAGAGGAAGAAATAGGAAATAGACTAGAAAAAGAACTAGAGTTATATTTTCAAAAGAATGACACACCAGAAATATCATCCGCTACACTCTGGGAAGCACATAAAGCTTACATCCGAGGAATATTAATATCCAGTGCTTCAAAAAAAAAGAAAGAGAGGACCAACTTAATCAATACATTTATAAGAGAAATATATGACTTAGAACAAAAACACAAAAAAGAATTTAAAAAAGAAATAGAAAATAACCTTATATTAAAAAGAGATGAATTAAAAGATCTATTGGAAGAGGAATCTAGAAACCATTTCAATAAGATAGCTAGATACAGATACAAATTCGGAAATAAACCGGGAAGATCACTAGCGAGACTATTGATGAAGAAAAAATCAAAAAATTACATAGAAAAAATTAAAAACAGTAAAAACGAAATAATTAACTCAACCACAGGAATAGCTAAAGCCTTTCATGCCTTCTATAGCACTTTATACAACGTCCGAAAGGAAGAAACCCCGAAAATAAGACAGGAAAGAATAATAAATATCCAAAAATATATTAAGGAAGCAAATCTGCCTAAAATCCCAGAAGACAAATTGGAACTTCTCGAAGCTCCAATTACTGAAAATGAAATAAGAGAAGCATTAAAAACTACTCAAAATGGAAAGAGTCCAGGTCCGGATGGATACACAATAAAGTACTATAAAAGATTTAAAGAAATATTAATACCAAAAATGCAAAAATACTTGAATAAAATAAGGAAGGAAGACCTAAGAGAAGAATCTCTAATGGCATATATCACGGTAATACCGAAAGAAGGGAAAGATCAAACCCTCTGCTCTAGTTATAGGCCAATTGCGCTGTTAAACGCAGACACAAAATTATTTGCGAAAATCTTGGCAACGAGACTAAAAGAGTTACTAAAAATGTGGATTCATCCGGACCAAACTGGATTCGTTCCAGGCAGAGAAGGGAAGGATAATGTGATTCGTACCCTGCTTCTTCTACAAAAAACAAAAAAACATGAGGTCCCCTCCATCCTATTATCAATTGATGCCGAAAAGGCTTTTGATAGGGTGGACTGGGACTTCATGAAAGAAACTATGAAAAATTTAGGGATTGGGTTAAGAATGAGGCAATGGATAGAGGCACTATATAATAACCCTACGGCAAAAATTAAAATAAACGGAAGCCTATCAGAGAAATTTGGAATGAGTAATGGGACGAGACAGGGGTGTCCCCTATCACCCCTACTGTTCGTACTAACCCTGGAACCATTAATCCAATAAAATCAGAGATTTTGAATATAAGGTTAAATATTCAGGAAGAACAAATAATAAAAACATACTTCCCATATACGTGGACAAAAGAAAAATTAAAATACTTAGGGATATATTTAACACCACAAACTGGAAAATTATATCAAGCTAACTATATACCGTTATTGAATGAAATAAAAACCGACATAAGAAAGAAATCAAATGGTCAAATCTCATGGATCGGAAGGAATAATGTTGTTAAGATGTTTATTTTGCCAAAAATCTTATACACCTTCTCTTTGTTGCCAATAAACATTCCCGCAACTTTTTTCAGGGTAATAAGAACTTTATTGACAAAATATATATGGCAGCGGAAAAAACCCAGAATACAGTACAAGATCCTCACAAGAAGCAAAACACAAGGAGGATTAGCAACCCCAGATATAGAAAGATATTATAAGGCAGTAATCATTACACGAATGGTGGATTGGACAAAAACAGAAAGGGGGGAAAAAAGATGGGTAGAGATAGAATGTGCACAAAATAATAATCACTTACACAAAACAATATGGATACCACCAAAATATAGGGAAACACAGGGAGCACATGAACTGACAAAGGTAGTTTACAAAATATGGGATGGGATTAACAAACAAATGAAATGGGAATACAACTCACCAATGATAGCATTAAATGGCACTAAATACTTCCCACCAGGGAAAGAAGAAAAGTTTGGAAATTGGATAGGGAACACTCAATTAAAAGACATCCTGCACAAAGGTCACATAAAACCACTTCAGAAATTAAAACAAGAAAATAAAAATATAAAAATAGATGATTGGAGATATCTCCAGCTGAGACATTTTGTTAGCTCACTACCACAGCCGATTAGGTCTGAAAAAAATCTTAATAACATCGAGAAACTGAGTTATTCCTCCACGCAAAGGCATGGTGTTTCTCAGATTTACAAAATGCTGACGGAATGGCACAGTCTGGAGAAACCTCCATATATAGTAAAATGGGAGAAAGAAATAGGGACACATTTGCAAGGACAGGCGCTTGGGACTGTACTAGGTGCGGTAGGATCCACAGCCATAGACGTAAGTACAACAGAATTAAATTATAAATGTCTGCTTAGGTGGTACATCACTCCAGTAGTAATAAATAAATACCAACCAAACAAGACAGACAAATGTTGGCGGGATTGTGGCAACATAGGTACAATGTATCATTTGTTTTGGGACTGTCCCAAGATAAAAGATTTCTGGCTAGAGGTTAGACAACTGATTGAAGAAATCACTGGAATAAAAATACCAAACGATCCATGGGTCTGCCTATTTCACAAAACAATAATACCTTTAAAAAAATATAATATGACTCTTGTCCCAACTCTGCTGAATATAGCAAAGGGAATCATACCAAAAAAGTGGAAAGAAAAGGAGAGCCCGAAAATAAAGGAATGGTGTAAAAAGATAAATAACAACTTTAATATGGAATATATATGTAATACACAAGAGGAGACTCCAATAAACATGAAAAGAAAATGGGGAAAATGGAAAGAATTTAAAAAATCAACTAAATATATTGAAATAAATAGTTAAGCATATCTACCATGGGGAGGTACTGTAGAATGGAAGTTGTTGGCAAGAAGGGGAGGAATTCTGGGAAGGGGGGGAGGGAGAAAAAGGGAAAATATTTATGATATTAAGTATATGAATTATTGTATTTCCTTTTTACATAACTTTAATATGTAATATGTGAACCTTAATTTGAGGAATACTGTTGTAAACTTAAATTTTATATGCAAATAAAAATAAAGTATAAAAAAAAAAAAAAAGAAACCCTAAAGTCGAGACAAAGATCCAACTATAGAGGGCCTATCTTGCACCTGAGTAAAGAGATAGAAAAGAGCGAGTTAGAAAAAGGAAAGGAAGCGAGTCAGAAGTGAGAGAAAATGAGCAAGACCACAACTATCCAGGAGTCCAACCCAACACCGATCCAATGTCAATCCTGAGTGTTCAGCACCTGTCGGTAAGAAAACCAAGGGGTTCACACCTTTTTAAACAGGGGTTGTTTGTCCCGTAGAACGCTGACCAGACAAAGTTTATACTTGTCAGAGCAACTGGTGAATGTAAAGAAAAAAAAAAGAAAAATGACTGCAGCTACAACATTGAAGGTTTGGTAAACTGCAATGTATTAAATTTGTTTTTTGGGGTTTCATATGCTTTAAAAGTACAATCAAGACAGACAGTCAAGTAACAAAGATCAGCATTGGCATCTCAATATTTTGTTTGCTCTGTCAGACAGCAGCCTCTGTAATGATTTCTACAGTCTACAATGCTTTATTTGCAAATTCCCGTCTGCTTTTCCTGAGAAAGTGATCCCTCCAGAGAACAATAGAAATAAAGTGTCAGTTTTCTGAGCATGTTCTTCTTGTAGGATAACATGATTATTTTTAACTTCCATCATGGCACTTCCACACACATTTTGGGTTCTACAGTTAAATATGTCCACTTGTAGCTAATTAAATAAAAGTTAGGTTTCTGACAATACGTATAGTAGGAAAATATATGCGGTTTATAAAAGTATGGTCCCACTTGGGCTACTAGAAGATAGATTTCACTTGGAGGTCAGTTATGCTCCTGTATGTTGATGTAAATCAGTAGCATAAGGTGTGACTCAGAAGTCCAGTTCTCCCTCCAAGAGCAATGAACAGGGAACCATCTGCCCCTCCTTGATCACAGTGATTCAGCTGCTGTCAGTTGTGGGTCTTGTTTGATAGATTATAAAATAAAGTAGTACATATAGTTAGGTCCAAATATATATATATATATATCACACACAGACATACATAGTGTCTTGCAAAAGTATTCACTCCCTTAACTTTTTACCTATTTTGTTACATTACAGCCTTAAGTTCAATGTTTTGTTAATCTGAATTTTATGTGATGGATCAGAACACAATAGTCTAAGTTGGTGAAGTGAAATGAGAACATTATATTACATAAAACTATTTTTTAGAAATAGAAAACAGAAAATTAGCATGTGCATATGTATTCACCCCGTTTGTTATGAAGCCCATAAAAAGCACTGGTGCAACCAAATTACCTTCAGAAGTCACATAATTAGTGAAATGTCCACCTGTGTCACATGAATTGTCATTGCATATACAGTGCCTTGCGAAAGTATTCGGCCCCCTTGAGCTTTGCGACCTTTTGCCACATTTCAGGCTTCAAACATAAAGATATAAAACTGTAATTTTTTGTGAACAAACAACAAGTGGGACACAATCATGAAGTGGAACGAAATTTATTGGATATTTCAAACTTTGTTAGCAAATAAAAAACTGAAAAATTGGGCGTGCAAAATTATGCAGCGCCTTTACTTTCAGTGGAGCAAACTCTCTCCAGAAGTTCAGTGAGGATCTCTGAATGATCCAATGTTGACCTAAATGACTAATGATGATAAATGATTACACACAGGTGGATTCTAAGTCTCCGTATAAATGCACCTGCACTGTGATAGTCTCAGAGGTCCGTTTAAAGTGCAGAGAGCATCATGATCATGAAGAACAAGGAACACACCAGGCAGGTCCGAGATACTGTTGTGGAGAAGTTTAAGGATACAAAAAGATTTCCCAAGCTTTAAACATCCCAAGGAGCACTGTGCAAGCGATAATATTGAAATGGAAGGAGTATCAGACCACTGCAAATCTACGAAGACCTGGCCGTCCCTCTAAACTTTCAGCTCATACAAGGAGAAGACTGATCAGAGATGCAGCCAAGAGGCCCATGATCACTCTGGATGAACTGCAGAGATCTACAGCTGAGGTGGGAGACTCTGTCCATAAGACAACAATCAGTCGTATAGTGCACAAATCTGGCCTTTATGGAAGAGTGGCAAGAAGAAAGCCATTTCTTAAAGATATCCATAAAAAGTGTTGTTTTAAGTTTGCCACAAGCCACCTGGGAGACAGACCAAACATGTGGAAGAAGGTGCTCTGGTCAGATGAAACCAAAATCGAACTTTTTGGCAGCAATGCAAAACGTTATGTTTGGCATAAAAGCAACACAGCATCCCCATTGTCAAACATGGTGGTGGCAGCATCATGGTTTGGGCCTGCTTTTCTTCAGCAGGGACAGGGAAGATGGTTAATACTTTCGCAAGGCACTGTACACACCTTTTTTGAAAGGCCCCAGAGGCTGCAACACCTAAGCAAGAGGCACCACTAACCAAACACTGCCATGAAGTCCCAGGAACTCTCCAAACAAGTAAGGGACAATGTTGTTGAGAAGTACAAGTCAGGGTTAGGTTATAAAAAAATATCCAAATCTTTGACAATCTCCAGAAGCACCATCAAATCTATCATAAACAAATGGAAAGAACATGGCATAACAGCAAACCTGCCAAGAGACGACCACCCACCGAAACTCAAGAACCGGCAAGGAGGGCATCAGAGAGGCAGCACAGAGACCTAAGGTAACCCTGGAGGAGCTGCAGAGTTCCCCAGCAGAGACTGGAGTATCTGTAC
The DNA here is from genome assembly GCF_965119305.1 of Pelophylax lessonae. NCBI lineage: Eukaryota > Metazoa > Chordata > Amphibia > Anura > Ranidae > Pelophylax > Pelophylax lessonae. The sequence continues at coordinate 423,590,283 of NC_138771.1, forward strand.
ATAGGGCGTCAATAAGTCGTACGCTCCATAGAGTTGGGCTTTATGGCAGAGTGACCAGAAGAAGGTCATTACTTTCAGCAAAATAGCACGTTTTGAGTTTGCGAAAAAGGCATGTGGGAGACTCCCAAAATGTATGGAGGAAGGTGCTCTGGTCTGCTGAGACTAAAATTTAACTTTTTGGGCATCAAAGAAAATGCTATGTCTAGCGCAAACCCAACACATCACATAAACCAAAGAACACCACAGTGAAACCTGGTGGTGGCAGCATCATGCTGTGGGGATGTTTTTCAGCAGCTGGGACTGGAAAACTGGTCAGAGTTGAGGGAAAGATGGATGGGTGCAAAATACAGGGATGTTCTTGAGCAAAACCTGTACCACTCTGTGCATGAGGTTCACCTTCCAGCAGGACAATGACCCCAAACACACTGCTAAAGCAACACTGGAGTGGTTTAAGGGGAAACATGTAAATGTGTTGGAATGGCCTAGTCAAAGCCCAGACCTCAATCCAATAGAAAATCTGTGGTCAGATTTAAAGATTGCTGTTCACAAGTGCAAACCATCCAACTTGAAGGAGCTGGAGCAGTTTTGCAAGGAGGAATGAGCAAAAATCCTAGTGGTAAGATGTGGCAAGCTCATAGAGACTTATCCAAAGTGACTTGCAGCTCTACAAAGTATTGACTTTAGGGGGTGAATAGTTATGCACATCGACTTTATGTTATTTTGTCTTATTTGTTGTTTGCTTCACAATAAAAAAAATAAATAAATAAAAAAACATCTTCAAAGTTTTGGGCATGTTCTGTAAATAAAATGATGCAAATCCTCAAACAATCCATGTGAATTCCAGGTTGTGAGGCAACAAAATACGAAAAAAGCCAAGGGGGTGAATACTACTTTTGCAAGGCACTGTGTGTGTATATATATATATCTATCTATTTGGACAGAGGCACAATTTTAGTGTTTTTTCAGGTATTCCAGCTATAGTTTTATAATGGATATGGGTTGAAAGTGCACACTGAGGTTTAATTTGAAGGTATGCACATCCAAATCGGAGGAAGGGTTTAGGAATTACAGCTCTTAAGAATAGCCATCCCCCTTTTTCAAAGGGACCAAAAGTAATTAGACAATTGATCCAAAATCTGTTTTATTGCCAGGTGTGGGCTACTCCATTATTTCTTCAGTTAAGCAGGTAAAAGGTCTGGAGTTAATTCTAAGTGTGGTATTTGCAATTGGAATCTATTGCTTTGGACCTATATCATGTGTTCAAAGGAGCTGTCCATGCAAGTAAAACAGGCCATTGTAAGGCTTCAAACACTAAACAAATCTATCAGAGAGCTAGCAGCAACATTAGAAGTGACCAAACAGTTTGGTACATTCGGAGGAAAGAAAAACGCACTGGTGAGCTCAGCAACATAAAAAGGCCTGGACGTTCACGGAAAAGACAACAGTGGTGGATAATCACAGGATCCTCTCCAAGGCAAAGAAAGACCCATTCACAACATCCAGACAAGTGAAGGACACTCTCTAGGAGGTGGGCATTATTGTCAAAGTCTACAATCACGTGAAGACTTCACAAGAGCAAATACAGAAGGTTCAACATAAGGTGCAAACCATTCATAAGCCTGAAGAATAGCAAAGCCAGATTAGACTTTGCCAAAAACATCTAAAAAAGCCAGACCAGTTCTGGAAAAGCATTCTCTGGACAGCTGAAACTAAGAATAATCTATGCCAGAATGACAGGAAGAAAAAAATGTGGAGAAGGCTTGGAACAGCTCATGATCCAAAGCACACATCATCTGTAAAACATAGTGGAGGCAGCGGGCATGCATGGCTTCCAGTGGCACTGGGTCATTGATGTTAGTTGATGATGTGACAGAAGCAGTCGGAAGGAATTCTGCAGTGTTTAGAGATATACTGTCAGCCTAGATTCAGCCAAACGCAGCAAAGTTGATTGGATGGCGCTTCACAGTACAGATGGACAATGATCCAAAACACACTGCAAAAGCAACCCAGGAGCTTTTGAAGAAAAACAAGTGGAATATTCTGCAATGGCCAAGTCAATCACCTGATCTCAACCCAATTGAGCATGCATTTCACTTGCTGAAGGCAAAACTAAAGGTAGAAAGACCCACAAAGAACAACTGGAGACAGCTGGCAAGGTCCATGGGTTCCAGACTTCAAGCAGTTCTTGCCAGTAAAGGATTCTCAACAAAATTTTAAAAATTATCATTATTATATTCATCTGTCCAATTACATTTGAGGCCATGAAAATGGGAGGACTGTGTCTAAAAATGGTTGCAGTTCATAAAATGTGTACTTGATATTTATGTTTAACCCTTTGAATTAAAGCTGAAAGTCTGCACATCAAATTAATTTGGGTTGTTTTAATTTTATTCTGGTGGCATACAGAGCCAAAAGTATGAAAACTGTGCATGTTTCCAAATATGTATATAGAATATATATGAACTGTATGTGACTTATCACTTTCCTCTGATTGACTTGCTACAAAGAAGTTTTCTATTGCTAAACCTTTGTGTGTCAGTACTGCATGAACCTAGAAGGAGGGGGACAGACCCACAGAAGCTTGTCCGGCAAAATTAACTGTTAAAGTGTGTGTTTTTTTTTTAACCACTTGCCGACCGCCGTCAGTATATTTACTGCGGCGGGCAGCCCCTCCTGGGCAAAGTGATGTAGGGGTACGTCACATCGCCCACGAGCCTCTAGGGGGCAAGCGCGCGCCGCCGGAGGCGCGCTCCCGCTCGTTTACTAACATCCCCGCGCGAGTGACCGGCGGCTCCGATGTCCACCAGTCACTCGCGATCTCCTGCTGGAGAGGGAGAAAGGCAGGCGGCTAATGTAAACAAAGCCGTCTGTCATTCTCCCTGGTGTAACTGCAGAGACTATACGATCCTGCTATGTAGGATCGTATATCTCAGTGGTTACATCACAAGCCACGCCCCCCCCCCTCACAGTAAGAATCACACCCCTAGGGATACATTTAACCCACTGTTTACCAATAAAGTTAACTCCTTCCCTGCCAGTGTCATTTTTACAGTAACAGTGCATATGTATAGCACTGATTACTGTATTAATGTCACTGGTACCCCCAAAAGTGTCAAAAATGTCAGTCAAGGGTCCGATCTGTCCGCCGCAATGTCGCAGTCCCGCAAAAAAAAAAAAAAAAAAAAAAAAAAAAAAAAAAGCTGTTTGTGGGGAAAAAAGGACGTCAATTTCATTTGGGTACAGTGTCGCACGACCGCGCAATTGTCCGTTAAAATCACGCAGTGCCGAATTGCAAAAAAGGCCCTGGTCTTTGAGCAGCCAAATCCTCCGGGGCTTAAGTGGTTAAGAAAAATACTCAGTTATCATGTTGGTAAATAATTGTCAAAGTATTCAGGTAATTATGAAAAGTAGGCACTGCCTACTTTTCATATTTACAAACTTTCATAGTGTTTTCTTTGCACTTAAAGGGGCAGCAGTCTTGATTAAAAAGAGTGGGGTACTGATGTTTGGGTTAGCTTCCTTCATATTTACTGCATGAATTAAAGTATTTAAGTCTAAAATCACAAAGTAAGAGCAGGGTTGGACCATTAAAACTGGTAGAAAAGTCATTTTTTTTAAACTGTACCTACAGGTAAGCCTATAAAGAGACTTACCTGTGGGTACAGTTAAAATCTCTTAAGCTTGCGGTGTTTAGGCGAAATTAACACTGGATGCAGCCGGTGACGTCATCAGGGTATGCTCTCTGAAGGTCCGGCATACCATGCCAGACCGTCAGAGTTTTGTGCCACATGCATGGGAGTGACATCATCCTGGCCCAGGCCACTCATACAGCCGGAGCCCACAAACCTGGGAAGGAAGACCTAGGGAAGATGCCCCGGTGGAGGGCTTTGTTCTAAGGTAAATATTTCATAAAGTGCTAGTATGTGATGCATACTAGCACATTAAAAAAAAAAAATTGCTTGCAAGGCAATGGCATAATGTTTAATGTTGCAGTTTACTACCGCTTTAATTAGAAATGAAGGCAAAACTTTTTTTTCACATTTTGGATAGGGTAAAACCAGCCATACACGGGTCGAAATTCGGCTGGTTTAGCAGACACTATCCTTGCCTAACCATTACATAGGGGCCTCCCAATTTGGGTATTTTACAGCAGTGAATTTCACTGTAGTACAACCATACTTGGGCAATGCCCGATATGAAAAGCATGTAAATATCAAGACTGCCATTGCCAAAAGACATTACATTTCCCCCCTCTCTTTTTCTTGATAACATTACAGGGGTGTTCTGTCAGCTGAATAAAAGGAAGGCAGGAGCTCACTGGAATTTTGACGTGATCAATAACTGGTTTTGTAGCTGCATCTTTTTTTTTTACAATAAAAAGTGAATGTATTGTAGAGAAGTGCTGAATTTGTATTTTTTGAACTGAAGACCAGGTGGTAGCTTTACAGAGGCCTGGTGCTGGAATGGCAGGGAAACAGCCACCGAACTGGTGCAGCAGTTGTGTAAAAGTGCAGGAGGAGAGGATTTTAAGGGCATATGATGCCAGTGCTTAAAAGATCTTTGAACCTGGTCACAAACTGAGGTAGTTTGTTGTTGAATTTGGAGTTCAAGATATCCACATCCAGGATCCCCCATTTTGGACATATCATGTTGAAGATGTGAAGGGGCACATTGAAGAGTGAAGGGGCGCATTCCCTTTGATTCAGACGGTAAAGGATGAGGTAATCTGCTTTCCAGTTGTTCGCTGAACAGCAAGTCTCTGTCCAAGAGATAATTTGGCTTGCTTGCTTCAAAGCTGCATGACTTCTTCTGCCCCCTTAGTGGTTTGTGTAGGCTAAAGCTTGAAAGACTGTCATCTGTTATCAAGTGAAAATAGAAAAGGCCGTCCATTAAGGCTGAGCTTGAGATCCACCAAGGCAGGAGTTCCCTGCTTGGTTGGACAAAAGCATGTTTAACCACTTGCCGACCACTCACGTTGCTGCTACTGCAGCAGAGCGGCTCGGCTGGGTCTGGCAACGTAGACCTACGTCGCCAGATACCTCCCTCTCTCACCGGCACGCACAACACCGGAGGCTCGCTCCCGCTGTGTTTAAACACAGCGGGAGTCGGGCCAGGGGAGGAAAGGGGGTGATGACCGCCTCTCTTCCCCGATCGTCAGGGAAAGACGGAGGAAATCCACCCGCTTCTGTAAACAAAGCGGGCGGATCTCCTCTGTGAAAGGCAGGGACAGATCACAGGATTCAGCATAGCTGAACCTGCGATCTGTGTCTGTCACACAACCCCCTCCCCCCACACACATCTGTAAGCATGAGGCATACATTTAACCCCTTGATCACCAACAGTGTTCAACCCTTCCCTGCCAGTGTCAATATTACAGTAACAGTGCATATTTATAGCACTGATTACTGTAGTAATGTCACTGGTCCCCCCAAAAGTGTCAAAAATTTCAGTTAGGGGTCCAATCTGTCCGCCACAATGTCGCAGTCCCGCAAAAAATAATAAAAATTACAAATCTTTTCTGTAGTTAGTAAACGCGATACCTTTTGCGCAAACCAATCAAAATACGCTTATTGTGATTTTTTATGCTAATATGTAGCAGAAAACAAATTGGCCTAAAATGTTAAAAAATTTTGATTTGTACATTTTTTTGGGGGAATGTTATATATCAGAATGTGAAATTTCTTTTTTTTTTTTTTTTTCAAAATTGTCGCTCTTTTTTTCAAAAATTAAAAAAAAAAAAAAAATCGCACAGGTGATCAAATACCACCAAAAGAAAGCTCTTATTTGTGGGGGGAAAAAAAAGGACAAAGTAAATTTGGGTACAGGGTCGCACGACAGCACAATTGTCCGTTAAAGTAACGCAGTGCCGAATCGCGAAATATGGCCTAGTCAGGAAGGGGGTAAAATCTTCCGGTCTTAAGCTCTGTTTGTGGGGGGAAAAAAAGGACATAAATTTTGTTTGGTTACAGTGTTGCATGACCGCGCAATTGTCAGTTAAATTCACAAGTGCCAAGTTGAAAAAAGTTGCCTGGACGTTAAGCAGGAAAATTCTCCGGTCTTAAAGTGGTTAAATCGAAAGAAGAAGCATGCTTCTTCCAGGTCAACAAGATGTTGTGCTGTAATGGCCTTGAATGGAACAGCCTCATAGGAGGTTACCATGAGGCATGTTACCGAGGGATGTTGCTTTAACCTTAATTCCCAAGCGCAGGTTATGAGATAGAGTGCGCATTTTCTTCTCTGGAAGGAAAATCTTTGCTTGGGATGCCTCCAGGACATCTCCAAGGCTGGAGAGCAGATTTTTGGATATTGAATCACCCAGTCTGGAGCATCTGAATGGTCTATAGGCATCTGCAGACAGCTGGAAGGAAGAGCCATCCTTCAGAAGAAGAGGGTCGTCTAAATAACCTTTAACCTGGATGCCCCACGTTCTTAAAAAGAGGAAGAGGTACTAGATTCTTGTAAATATTCTGGATATTCAGAAGAAGACAAATACATCCTCTGGGTTTTGGTTCAGTGAACAGGTTGAATAGAATCTTTTGAACCTGTCTTGTACTGGCAAGACTAATCAATCCAATGCAGAGATCAGTGTTAAAAGTCAGGTCTTGCTCCGATGCAAGGAAAGCATAGTCACTATGAGCTTGAGTGTTGTGCAGGCCTTCAACAAAGCAAATGCCAGAGCTTTTGGCGAGGCTCCCTTTTATCTGGTTTCTGCCATTGCTCCAGGTGAGTTTCATAATAAACTACGGCCCTTGACAGCAGTGTTGAGGTGAGTGTCCAAAGCAACATTACAGGCTGTCACCACAGTGTGGTGTCTGGGTACAGATTCCAAAAAGTTTTACGGATCCGGATGCACTTCTGTTTTTGTATTAGAAGATTTGATTAAAGAATCTAAAGATAAAATAATAAAACTAGTTAAGCTAAAAGTGTGAAGAGGTTCATCACCTTAGGACACTAGCAAAAAAATGAGGACTCAGAGGGGTAAGGTTAAAGTGGAGGTACCCAGTGGGCATGTCCTCAAAAGCTTTGTGAATCACCTTAAAGCATGAGCCTATAACAAAGTGTCTATGAATACTCAGCCTTTGTCCTGTATGATTAACCACTTCCAGATCGCCTGCCACATATAAACTGTGGCAGGGTGGCCCGGCTGCGCAAAATTACGTACATGTACATGATTTTGTGCACGAGATGTTGGAGCACATGCATGCCACCGAAGCGTCGCTCCCGCTGTGATTGGACACAGCAGGAGCCAATGAGCAGGGACCCTCTGATCGTTTAGTGTAATGACATGTAAACAAGGCAGACCGCTGTTCTGTCAGAGAGGAAGAGAGAGATCTTGTGTTTCAACCAAGCTGAAAATACAGATCTCTTTTTCTCTCTAGTATATATATAAACCCCCCTCCATTGCGGGGGGTTACGTTCCGGACCCAGCCGCGAAAAGTGAAAATCCGCGAAATAGAAAAACCCTCTTAAAATGCATTGTAGGCATGTTTTTATTACTGTCACTGTACGTGTAAAAGCATTTTAAGGTCTTTAAACACACTTTTAAAACAATAGAAACTCATTTAAACACATAAAAGATACTGAGAGACATAGCAAGAGCTATGGAAAACACAAAAATATTTCATTTTTAACGATCTATATAGTAAAATAACATTACAAAAAAAAAAAAAAAAAACGCAATATACCGGGACCGCAAAAACTGAACCGCGATGAAGCGGGAGTTTACTGTATAATATATATATATATATTATATATATATATACACACACATACACACACACACACACACATATATACATATACACACACACACACACACACACACACACACACACACATAAGGAACAAACTATTCAGAGAGAGGACATACAATAAGACACGTGGCCACTCACTAAAACTTGAGGAAAGGCGGTTTAACCTTAAAGTGCGTAAGGGGTTCTTCACTGTAAGAGCGGTAAGGATGTGGAATTCTCTTCCACAAGCAGTGGTATCAGCAGGGAGCATTAATAGTTTCAAAAAACTATTAGATGGGCACCTTAGAGACCACAACATACAGGGGTATACAATGTACGGTTAAAAGCAAACACACACACACATCATAGGTTGAACTGGATGGACTGATGTCTTTTTTCCACCTCACTAACTATGTAACTATGTAACACACACACACACACACAGTACAGACCAAAACTTTGGACCCACCTTCTCATTCAAAGAGTTTTCTTTATTTTCATGACTATGAAAATTGTAGATTCACACTGAAGGCATCAAAACTGTGAATTCACACATGTGGAATTATATACATAACAAAAAAGTGTGAAACAACTGAAAATATGTCATATTCTAGGTTTTTCAAAGTAGCCACCTTTTGCTTTGATTACTGCTTTGCACACTCTTGGCATTCTCTTGATGAGCTTCAAGAGGTAGTCACCTGAAATAGTCTTCCAACAGTCTTGAAGGCGTTCCCAGAGATGCTTAGCACTTGTTGGCCCTTTTGCATTCACTCTGCGGTCCAGCTCACCCCAAACCATCTCGATTGGGTTCAGGTCCGGTGACTGTGGAGGCCAGGTCATCTGGCACAGCACCCCATCACTCTCCTTCTTGGTCAAATAGCCCTTACACAGCCTGGAGGTGTGTTTGGGGTCATTGTCGTGTTGAAAAATAAATGATGGTCCAACTAAACGCAAACCGGATGGAATAGCATGCCGCTGCAAGATGCTGTGGTAGCCATGCTGGTTCAGTATGCCCTCAATTTTGAATAAATCCCCAACAGTGTCACCAGCAAAGCACCCCCACACCATCACACCTCCTCCTCCATGCTTCACGGTGGGAACCAGGCATGTAGAGTCCATCCGTTCACCTTTTCTGCGTCGCACAAAGACACGGTGGTTGGAACCAAAGATCTCAAATTTGGACTCATCAGACCAAAGCACAGATTTCCACTGGTCTAATGTCCATTCCTTGTGTTCTTTAGCCCAAACAAGTCTCTTCTGCCACTCGTTTTCCTGTACTTGGCTGCTTTTTTCTGGCTATAATACAAATTCTAACCAGGGCCGTCTTTATTCTTGATTGGACCCTGGGCAAAAATTTTCTTGGGCCCTCTTGAATCCACTGATCAACTATTTGGGGGCTCAAGGGACAGCTGCTTTGGGCCCCACAACAATGACTAGACCTGAGGCAGTTGCCCCCTTTGCCCTGTGTTAAAGACAGCCCTGATTCTAACAGTCTATTCAGTAGGACTATCAGCTGTGTATCCACCTGACTTCTGCACAACACAACTGATGGTCCCAACCCCATTTATAAGGCAAGAAATCACACTTATTAAACCTGACAGGGCACACCTGTGAAGTGAAAACCATTTCAGGTGACTACCTCTTGAAGTGTGACTCTACAATTTTCATAGTCATGAAAATAAAGAAAACTCTTTGAATGAGAAGGTGGGTCCAAACTTTTGGTCTGTACTGTATATATATTTTTACCAAAATATGTAGCAGAATACATATTGGCCAAAATTGATGAAAATGTTTATTTTTTTATTGGGTAAGTTTCTGTGTTTTATTGGCTCTGGTGCTGTTCCTCTAGCATTAAAGCTGAACTCTGGGTCTGAGCTTGAATAGGAACTTAATAAACCCACAATACAAGCCCCCTTCATGAAAAAAAAAAAAAAAAAAACACAACGGCATCATGAAAAATAGGTTGTATTTTATTGGTAAAACCGCAAGATAGATTTAATATATTTAAACATAACCAGCCTATTATACATTCTTAGCTTAAGGTATTGTGTAAATGAAAGTGACAGTTTTTATAATCATACCATTCATATGCTTCCCAAATTGTAGGCCATTTACCACCTATGGCAGACAGAGAACACAGGAGCTGTGCTACCAAGGCAGCAGATTAGATGGGAGCTTAAAGGAAAAAAAGTGAACAATCTGCTCCGCTTTATAAATGCTGTCTTTACAGTTGGCAGGTACAATCGGATGTGAGGGCTGCACAGTCAACTAAACTTTTGGAAATGTATCTTTTTTTTTTTTTCTTTAAAATGATATGTGCGGTTATCAGTCTTTTTATAAACAGGCTTCTAATGTTATGAAAATGAAAAAAAAAAAAAATACAGAGAAATGAGGTTTGAAATTCATACACTATCACGTGGAAGACTAAGCAAAACTCCTTATATAGCTCTAAAAAAAAAAAAAAAAAATCTGAAAACAGGGGAGGATAATACAATAATTATATAGCCAGTCAGATTACAAAAAAACAAGGAGGCAGCAGACAGACTCAAAAGAGTTAAATCAATTTAACCAGACTTTTGCTGCATTACAAAATGGAAATACTTATTGACAGATAGACCCCTATATGCTCTGAGTCGCATGTTTTCACCCATTTTTAATTGAATGTAATGTTAACGGAAAGTAACAGATAGTATTGTAATAAACGCCAGTTGAATCTTATAATTTCATCTAATGCCATAGAACAAATAAACAGCAAAGACAATGAGAATGACAGCTAAGAAGAAAAGAAAAGTAAGTTGCAGCTGAAATAACATGTAAGACAAAAGTCCATTCACTAGCATGGAGCAGGAAATGATGAAAAGTCTGGTGATGTTATTGCTGTGCTTCATGACCACAGACATAATCAAACCATTGAAAGCCTGACTGATGATGATGACAAAAACCCAAATGGAGAACCCGTCTAGAAAACCACTGTTGTGACGTCCTGATAAGTGGACTAGCAAATTGATTACAATGCCGAAAGAATACAAGAAAATATTTTGCAAGTTCAGAGGGATCTTTTGAGTCTTTAGTGTCTTTTCGGTGTAAACAGCTGACATTCCAGAAATCAGGCAATAGATTAGCATTATCAGAAGCCCTGGAAGAGTGATGTAAAGTTGCGTAGCAGTTGAGGCCTTTTCTACATCCTGAATACCATCATAGCTGTAGAACACTCCAGCAGTTGTGAGCAAAAATATGGCAAACCATTTCCGAATGGAAAGTCTCTGACCTAAGAAGATGCTGTAGAGTAGAGCAGTACTAACAATCTTAAGGTTACTCAACACTTGAAAACTGCTGGGGTCCATGAAATGCTGCATGTGAACCACCAAATTATTGTTAACACCATAAAGAATGGCAGGAAATGCATAGGGGAGAGCAAGCCTCCATGACATATCAAATTGTTTCTCTGTGATTAGCAGACATGCCAAAGATATTATAAATTTCAATACCTCAATGAGAAGGACAACTGCTGATGAACTAAAAGGTATCACCCCATCCACTCTACAAATAGATATTAGAGGTGCATGAGATCCATAGATGACTATAGAAAGTATTAACATAATTGTCCACTGCCCTCTTCTAATCATATCTGCAGTGGGGGATCTCCAGGATTCCTCTGCACCTACATTATCGATAACAATCATTACAGCTGTATCAGTACAGCTTTATCAGTAGATTAGGGATAACCAATTCATAGGGAACACAGATAAGCAAGGCACCAAATAGACTAAAGCTGGATACACACTATACAACTTTTGTTGGTAGATTTCCTTTGGATTTACCATCAACTATGTAGTGCAAGGGCCTGCCTGATTGCATACAAATGAAGTGTTTAGGTCTGACCTCATATTATATGGTTTTGGTAAGTCTAAAGGAAAAAAATCTAAAGAAAATTGTATAGTGTGTATCCAGCTTTAGGTTTTCAATGTTTATGTCTTTTCTACTGCCGTCAATAGGAAAACGTGGTTTCCAACTCCTAGAATGACTTTTTGTGGACTGGACTGAATGGTTCACAATATTGACATGTCCACCCCACTCCCTGCGTTTTAATACATCGAGGCAGCTATGCAAATACATACAATATTGGAATCAAATCTCATTTATTCATGTACATTTATGTATATTTACACAGCTGAAGTGAAGGAAAAAAGCTATATATCCTGGGAGCTACAGACTGTACTGTGCAGGGTTAATATGTAACATGCTAAAAGAATACAATTTTCCCTGGCTAAAAAGGTTTATATGCAAGACGTGTCTACCAAGTTCGAGATGACACTACTGATAAAGAAGTGTTATTTAAAATTCATGAACAGTTTAAGAAAATTTGCTGATTGTCCAGTGAGTGCAATATGTGCCAACAGCAATGTTCTCATCACTTTTCAGCATTGCTCTGTAAGGTTTCATCCAATATACAATTTGCATTGAATCTAGAAAAGTAAAATTAGAGAAAGCACTTAACAGTGTGCTATCAGGCGTGCTGAGCCAATTCCTACTACCTGCTGCAGATCCAGTTTAGACAACTGCACACGTAGTGACACAGTATGCAATTAGAGGTACCCAATACGGAATATAGTTCCAAGAAAGCACTTAAAGCATGGAAGGAGCAGTTAATGGAGTGTCAGCATATTCCTCCTGGCTTAATCAGGCCCTTTTCTTAAAGAGCCAAGGTAGTCTTTGATGGTCTTCTCCACGTTTGGTACTGCATAAGCCTGAGCAGCATAAATTCCTGTGAAGGTTCCCACTGCAAAGCCCAGTACAGCAGAAGCCCTGAGTTTGGAAACAATATAGCCAGCCAGAAATCCCTTTAGGAATGGAGAGCTGAGGAAAGAGCCTTCCTGCAAACAAACAAAGTATAATTCATATTATAGACATAGAAAGTACACAGGTGAAAAAATTACATTTGCCTTCTTAACAACATAACCATCTTATTTTGAGCACCTTTTAAATCTTTATAAAACTGCACATCATGGAAGCCTCATCACAACTCCAGTTAAAAAAAGACTCCCCACCCCATAGAAAAAAAAAAAAAAGAGGCTTCATAGCAGTACTTCCATTCCCCTATTGCCAACCCTATACCACATTTCCCCCCATGGTCCAGCACTGGTTCTTCAGACTGAATGCCCAGTCATTTAACCCAATTCCTTTGAGCTCAGTACATCAAGAACCTGCTGTAAAATGCACAAAATAGTTCTTTCCTATAAGGGTATATTAGCATACCCCCCCTCTGGAAACTTGGAGTCAATAGAAATTCAAACCAGTTTTCACTTTGATTCCATGTTCAGTAAAAAAGACTGCATATGGCATAGAGCAGCCTTTCTGAAACGAACACAGAGGCTTTTAGGTCTCAAAAGGAGCCTCTGTAAAGAATTAATATATTAACAGCTCATGGTACATAAGTGTGGTGGTCAGTGGGATGAATGCTCTCTTTCAAATAGCTAAAACTGGTGTCAGTGATTACATATCTGAGAGGCAACTACTCAGCAAACGCCTAGCAACCTATGGATAGACCCACTGGTTAAGAAAGGCTGACATACAGTGACACCCATTGCAACGATCAGCGGATCCCAATATCAGGGATCGTATTAACCACTTTAGCTCCAGAATGTTTACCCCCCTTCATAACCAGACCATTTTTTTGTGATAGGGCACTGCATTAATTGGCAATTACGTGGTCGTGTGACGCTGTACCCAAATAAAATTGATGTCCTTTTATCACCTTTGTGGTTTTTATTCTGTGCGCTATAAACCTAACAAAAGGACAATTAAAAAAAAACAAAAACAAAAAAAAAAAACAAAACATTGTTTTACGGTTTGCTATAAAAACAGATCCAATAAAAAAATGTATATCTTTATCAACTTAGGCCAATCTGTATTCTGCTACATATTTTTGGTAAAAAAAAAAATTCCAATAAGCGTAAATTGATTGGTTTGTGCAAAAGGTATACCGTCTACAAACTGAGATATTTTTATAGATTTTTTTTATATAGTAGTGGCGCTAATCAGCGACTTCTAGCAGGACTGTGACATTGCGGCGGACAAAATCAGATACTACGTGATAATTTTGGACACTTTTTTGGGGACCAGTGACATGAATACAGTGATCATTCCTAAATATGCACTGTCACTGTACTAATGACACTGGCAGGAAAGGGTTAAGATCAGGGGAGATCAAAGTGTTAAATGTGTTCATAGGGAGTGCTTTCTGTGTGAAGGTGCTTTAACTGTGGTTAGACAGAGATCAGTGTCCCTACTTAGCAGAAACACAGGATCTCTCTCTCTCTTACCTACTTACAGAACAGCAATCTGCCTTGTTTACATGGGCAGACCTCTGTTCTGCCTCTCTGGGGAATGATCATTGGGTCCAGACCCAGAAGGGCAGAATGACATGCCTGCGTACAGGAGCTGCCGCTCCACAATAAAGGTTACGTGGGGCAGTCGGCAAGGGGTTAAACTATTCTGCAGATGTATATAGTGAAAAAACTATCAGCGCAAGACTAAGTGAAATTCAAATGTGTATTAAATGTGCTAGAATAAATCAATATATAAATCCGGCTGCATGCACAAATTGTGTCCACACCTCACAACATAAATTAGCAAAAATAAATTTGCTGCCCCAACCCAAGAATAAGTTCATGCAACTGATGGTCAATATAGACACAGGAAGTGTATCTTTTGGTTCCAGTGTCCTGTGCATAGTTCAGAGTGAGGAGGACATGTGACCGCTGGCCAATCCACCGTTAGCAGCATTGGTAAATAGGCGAGGCTGGACATGCAAACTTCACCCCTACCGAAGAAGCCAAACGGAGCCCACGCTCCAGGCGTAACGCGTATAGGGAGGCGGAGCCTGCGTGCCTGACGCCGATCGCTCGGGTGCTACTCTCCAACACTGAATGCCATAATAGCAGGCACGGCTGAGTGCCCAACAAATGTGAGTTACCCCTTTATGCTCAATAAAAGCTCATTATTTACATTCAGAGAGCACTAGATCTTTGCTTTATCTTTATTTTATGTCCTGGCGACCCCCGGAGGTGAAGGCTGGAGAGGTTACCTGTGATAGTCTGTTTATCCCGATATGCTCATGCTGGCCCGTTTGGGTCTGGTATCAAGGTGAGAGGCCAATCTTACTGGTGGAGGGAGTTCACACACTGGTGGTTCCTGCTTGATTCACAAGGGATTGAGGCTGTCCTGTCATCACCTGGATATACTAATCATTACTTTGGAGCACTTTATATGAACATTTAGGTTTCATCAGAGCACATATGATGGACACCATATTTTGTTGATAACACTTGTTGATTCATGTAATCACTAATTATTTTTGTGCACTTCTGGCGCAGCACGTTTTTTGATTTTTATTCTGCAGATGTGCCCACCTGATATGTCTATATTGACCATCAGTTGCATGAACTTATTCTTGGGTTGGGGCAGCAAATTTATTTTTGCTAATTTATGGCTAGGTCCTAAGCATATCACCATTTTTTATTTTTTTGTTGCAACAAGCAATGATGAATGCAGCTCAAGAGGATTCAATGACGTGACTGCTGGTTTACAATAAATACACCAGAGGGAATACACACGAACAACCCCGCAGTTTTCCCAAAGCAAGCTGCTAAACAATAAGATTCATTAAGTCAGTCAAAGGAGCTGATGGAAAGGATGATTCAGTTCTTAAAAGAGATGTATGGGATTTTTTTTTTAATCATACTTACCTAGGTGGATGCTGCATCTGTCCCCTGGCGCCTCTGCACTGAGAACCGAGCGATCAAAACACTGCCAATCGCTTGGTTCTCACAGCTTCCCGAGCAGAGAGCTGATGACTATCAGTCAGTAGCTCTCTGCTCTCAACCCCCAATCGCTCACTGGAGTGCTAGGGCAGCTGTGGAGGGGCGGAGAGCGGCTGGCTGAGAGGCTGAGCCGGGTGTCAGTCCAGGCACCTGGCGGATCCTTACTCCTTGGTCACGATGACAAGGTGCCTGGACTGACATTTGTGACATCAGCAGAGAGCAGACTTCAGCTCGCTCTCTGCTGAAAACGGGTCACAGAACAAACTGCACTCCTGTGATCCATAGATATACAGCCAAACAAGCTTTGGCTGTAAATTTCCTTTAAAGCCGAGTTCCAGCCAAAAATACAACTAGGTTTTAAACAAAAGACTACCTCAAACCCCCATCTTTTTTGGATTATTTTATTTTTTTCTATTTGGTTTGTACCTTTTTTAGTGTACAAACGTGTACTTTCGTCCCAACCTCGCTGCGGCGAGGTACATCATTTCCACATCTGCATCGGCTTCTCCTCCTTCCCCCCTGCTGCCTTATGGGGCCTGTGTTTCTCTCAAAAGACGACAGGGCCATTCAGAAAGCGCTGCGAAAATCGCCCATGCACAGTAGGGAAACCAGTAGGGTATCCCTTATTTGCAATGCCAGCGCCTGCCCCCGAGCCGATGGACAAATCGGCTTTGGGGGACCGGCATCACTGGGTCCCTGGACAGGTACATTTTCTTCTAATAAAAGTCAGAAGCTACACCATTTGCAGCAGTTAATTTTTTTTTTTTTTTTTTTTTTAAGACTGGAACTCCGCTTTAAATAGATACAGGAATTTATACATAGGAAAAAATAAATAAATAAAATCATCAGAGTTAAACTTACTGGTAACGTCTTTTTCAAGAGTCTCAGGACAGCCACCTCTGAGAGACCTTTGCACCTCCCTTCACAGGAAATACTGCCTTACCGTTAAGATTTAAGCCCCTCCTGTGCCACTTGACCCTCAGTCTTTCAAAAATACCTCCAGCAAGCTGGGGAGACACAAGAATACGTCAACACACAACTTTAACCCTGCTGACTGTTCCCCAACCAGGGACTTCTTGCAAACACATTTTTCGGGTGGGTACTGGTGCTGTCCAGAAAGACTCCAGTAAAAGAGATTACCGGTAAGCGTAACTCTGATTTTCCCTAATAGTATTTCAGGCCAGCCATCTCAGAGGATAAACGAGCACCTAACCTTAGGGTGGGACCACCGCTTGCAGGTCCTTTCTCCCGAAGGCCTGATCCTTAGCAGATAACAACAGGCCCCTCTTGTAGTGTCTGACAAAGGTGCTAAGACTGGACCAATTTGCTGTCCGACAGATATGCTCTGGGGTAACCCCAGCCCTCTCCGTCTGATTTAAACCCCTCTTCTAGCCCCTAAAAACAAAACAAAAAGGGAATCAGACCTCCTAAATTCCTTTGTGCTAGTTAGTGTTACAAGGTCCCAGTTGTGAACGGGGAGCAGGTGTGTTAAATTTGGTATTATCGCTCTCACTCTCATACTGGTCACTAGAAGTTCAACATGGCACCTCATGGCAAAGAACTCCCTGAGGATCTAAAAAAAAAAAAAAAAAAAAAAAAAAAAAAAGAATTGTTGCTCTCCATAAAGATGACCTAGGCTATAAGAAGATTGCCAAGACCCTGAAACTGACCTGCAGCACGGTGGCCAAGACCGCACAATGGTTTAACAGGATAGGTTTTACTCAGAACAGGCCTCGCCATGGTCGACCAAAGAAGTTGAGTGCACGTGCTCAGCATCATATCAAGAGGTTGTCTTTGGGAAATAGACGTATGAGTGCTGCCAGCATTGCTGCAGAGGTTGAAGGGGTAGGGGGGTCAGCTTTTCAGTGCTCAGACCATACGCCGCACACTGCATCAAATTGGTCTGCATGGCTGCCGACCCAGAAGGAAGCCTCTTCTTAAGATGATGCTCAAGAAAGCCCGCAAACAGTTTGCTGAAGACAAGTAGACTAAGGACATGGATTACTGGAACCATGTCCTGTGGTCTGATGAGACCAAGATAAACTTATTAGGTTCAGATGGTGTCAAGTGTGTGTGGCAACAACCAGGTGAGGAGTACAGTGTCTTGCCTACAGTCAAGCATGGTGGTGGGAGTGTCATGGTCTGGGGCTGCATTAGTGCTGCCGGCATGGGGGAGCTACAATTCATTGAGGGAACCATGAATGTCAACATGTACTGTGACATAGTGAAGCAGAGCATGATCCCCTCCCTTCGGAGACTGAGCCACAGGGCAGTATTCCTACATGATAACAACCAAAACACACCTCCAAGATTACCACTGCCTTGCTAAAGAAGCTGAGGGTAAAGGTGATGGACTGGCCAAGCATGTCTCCAGACCTAAACCCTATTGTGCATCTATGGGGCATCCTTAAACGGAAGGTGGAGGAGCTCAAGGTCTAACATCCACCAGCTCCATGTTGTCATGGAGGCGTGGAAGAGGACTCCAGTGGCAACCTGTGAAGGTCTGGTGAACTCCATGCCCAATAGGGTTACGGCAGTGCTGGAAAATAATGGTGGCCACACAAAATATTGACACTTTGGGCCCAATTTGGACATTATCACTTAGGGGTGCTCTCACTTTTGTTGCCAGTGATTTAGACATTAAGGGCTGTGTGTTGAGTTATTTTAAGGGAGACAGCAAATTTACACTGTTATACAAACTGTACTCTCACTACTTTGCATTGTAGCAAAGAGTCATTTCTCCAGTGTTGTCACATGAAAATATATAATAATCACTTGCCGACCGCTCACATTGAGCGTACTGCGGCAAAGTGGCTCGTTATCGTCCAGCGACGTAGGTCTATGTCGCTGGACTCCTCCCCTCGTGGGAGGGAGGCTCACTCCCGCTGTATTCAGACACAGCGGGAGTCGGGCCAGGGGAGGAGCGGCGGTAATCACCGCCGCTCTTCCCCGATCGTTGGGGATCGTGTGAGGAAATCCGCCCGCTTGTGTAAACAAAGCAGGCGGATCTCCTAAGTGACAGGCAGGGACAGATTACAGGATTCAGCATAGCTGAACCTGCGATCTGTGCCTGTGTCACATTGTCCCCTCCCCCCAGTAAGCACCAGGTATACCAGATCACCAATAAAAGTTAACCCCTTCCCTGCCAGTGTCATTTTTACAGTAACAGTGCATATTTATAGCACTGATTACTGTAGTAATGTCACTGGTACCCCCAAAAGTGTAAAAAATGTCAGTTAGAGGTCCGATCTGTCCGCCGCAATCATGTAAAAAAAAAAAAAAAAAAAACACCACACACAACAATAAAAATGACATAAATTTCCCGTAGTTAGTAGCTGCGATAACTTTTGCGCAAACCAATCAAAATATGCTTATTGCGATTTTTTTTACCAAAAATATGTAGCAGAAAACAAATTGGCCTAAAATTTTAAAAAAAATTTTGATTTTTACATTTTTTGGGGGGGGGGGGGGAATTTCATATAAAAAAAAAAAGTGAGAAATAGTTATTTTTTTCAAAATTGTCGCTCTTTTTTGTCTATAGAGCACAGGTCATCAAATACCACCAAAAGAAAGCTCTATTTGTGGGGGAAAAGACATAAATTTGGGTACAGCGTTGCACGACCGCGCAATTGTCCGTTAAAGTAACGCAGTGCCGAATCGCAAAATATGGCCTGGTCAGGAATGGGGTAAAATCTTCTGGTCTTAATGCAGTTAAAAATACGCTCATTGAGAATTTTTTTGTCAAAGACATGTAGCTAAATAAATTTTGGCCTAAATATGAAAAAAGAAAATTTAATATATTGGATATTTTTTAACTGTCAAAGTAGAAAAATAGTTATTTTTTCAAAAAATTG
Organism: Pelophylax lessonae; assembly: GCF_965119305.1. Classification (NCBI taxonomy): domain Eukaryota; kingdom Metazoa; phylum Chordata; class Amphibia; order Anura; family Ranidae; genus Pelophylax; species Pelophylax lessonae. The sequence goes on from NC_138771.1 coordinate 423,609,693, forward strand.
TTGCTTTGTTTTATTAATATCGCAAAAAAATAAAAGCGCAGAGGTGATCAAATACCACCAAAAGAAAGCTCTATTTGTGGGAAAAAAAGGACGTAAATTTCGTTTAGGTACGGCGTTGCATGACAGCGCAATTGTCAGTTAAAGTCACAAAGTGCCGAATCACAAAAAATGGCCTGGACGTAAAGCAGGAAAATCCTCCGGTCCTAAAGTGGTTAAAATATTTACAAAAATGTGAGAGGTGTACTTACTTTTGTGAGATACTGTACATACGCACAATATATTGTGATTGTAAATGTGCTTCTGGAAAAATGGTCAAACATTCCCATAGAGACACACTGCTTAACCTTGTGGACAGCCTTCCCAGAAGAGTTGAAGCGGTTAAAGCACAAAGGGTGGGCCAACTAAATATTGAACCCTACGGACAAAGACTAGAATGCCATTACAGTTCATGTAAAGGCAAACTACATAGTTACATAGTTAGTGAGGTCGAAAAAAGACATCAGTCCATCCAGTTCAACCTATGAAGTGTGTGTTTGTGTGTATGCTGTTAACTTTACACTGTATACCCCTTTATGTTGTGGTCTTTAAGGTGCCCATCTAATAGTTTTTTGAAACTATTGATGCTCCCTTCTGATACCACTGCTTGTGGAAGAGAATTCCACATCCTTACTGCTCTGACAGAAAAGAACCCCTTACGTAGTTTAACCACTTAAGCCCCAGGCCTATTTTTGACACTTTTTGTTTACAAGTTAAAATCAGTATTTTTTTTGCTAGAAAATTACTTAGAACCACCAAACATTATATAAAAAATGGCGGTCATTGCAATATTTTTTTGTCACGCGGTATTTGCGCAGCGGTTTTTAAAACGCCATTTTTTTGGAAAAATTACGAAAAATCACATTTCACTGCATTTATATAAAACGAAACAGTAAAGTTAGCCCATTTTTTTGTATATTGTGAAAGATGTCACGCCGAGTAAATACCCAACATGTTACGGTTTAAAATTGCACACACTCGTGGAATGGCGACAAACTACGGTCAATAGAAATCTCAATTGGTGACGCTCTTGTTTTTTTTTTAAATTATTGCTCACGCTCTGGCGATCGCGACGATACCTCACATGTTGTTTGAACAGGGATTTCATTCACGGCTCGACTTCCACATGTACGTTTTCTTTCGTGCGCGAGCTAACGGTGACGTCATGGACGCCGCCTCCGGGTTACTTCATCGGAGACCCGATCGAAGCCGCATCCGGCTTAGATTGGGGCTCCATCCCGCCGGCGGAGGTGCCAGCTGGTTGCTTGGGTCTCCCGGTGGGACGGGAGACCCGGGCAGAGCGGCGGAAGGCAGCGGGAGGGGGGCGATGCTCCCGAGCCGCATCGGTCGTTACTGCCGGAAAGCCGGCTCTAAACAACGGTACCGGGATGAACCACGCAAAGTCAGCAGATGTAGATCTACGTTACTTTGCGGTAAGTGGTTAAGGTTAAAGCGTTTTTCCTCTAGATTTAGTGAGTGGCCCCGTGTCTTATTGTATTCCCTTTCTCTGAAAAGTTTGTTCCTTATGCTATGGTCACCAGTACAGTATTTGCACATTGATATCCTGTCCCCTCTCAAGCGTCTCTTCTCGAAAGAGAATAAGCTCAATGCTTGCAGTCTTTCCTCATAGCTGAGATTCTCCATTCCCCTAATTATTTTTGTTGCCCTTCTCTGGACTCTCTCTAGTTCCAGCACATCCCTTCTGAGGACCGGTGTCCAGAACTGGATGGCATACTCGAGATGTGGCCGGACCAGAGTCTTGTAAAGTGGGAGAAAATTCTATTTCTTGAATTAATCCCCTTTCTTATACATGCTAGTATTCTGTTGGCTTTGCTTGCAGCAACCTGGAATTGCATGCCACTGCCAAGCCTGTTGTCCACTAGGACCCCCAGGTCTTTTTCCATCTTCGATTCACCCAGAGGTTCTCCCCCTAGCGGGTTTCTGACGCCCTTACATTTTTCAACATTAAACCTCATCTGCCCGCGTAGTTGCCCATCCCATTATTTTTTTCAAGTCTGCTTTTAAGGTTACCACGTCCTGTATAGAAGTTATTGCCCTGCTTAGTTTAGTATCATCCGCAAATTACCGAGATTGTGCTAGATATCCCCTCCTCTAGATCATTTATGAACAGGATTGGTCCCAGGACAGATTCTTGGGGGACCCCACTTTCCACCCCCACCCAATCTGAGTACTCCCCATTTATCACCACCCTCTGGACTCACCCCTGGAGCCATTCCTCTATCCAGGTACTCACCGTACCTATGTACCTTAGTTTGTACAGTAAGTGTTTGTGGGGAACTGTGTCAAATGCCTTTGAAAAGTACAGATACACCACATCTACAGGCCTTCCTTTATCTAGATGGCAACTCACTTCATCGTAGAAGGTTAATAGATTGGTCTGGCAAGAACGATTTTTCATGAATCCATGCTGATTACTACTAATAATACAGTTGTCATTACTAAAGTCTTGTATGTGGTCCCTTAACATCCCCTCCAAAATCTTACAGACTACTGATGTTAGGCTGACCGGTCTAGAATTACCCTGGATATATCTCGGCCCGTTTTTAAATACTGGTACCACGTTGGCTTTTTTCCAATCAGCTGGCACCATACCTGTCTGTAGACTAGCCGTAAAGATCAAGAATAACGGCCCAATACTTTTGACAATAGTGTATATATGATAAATTTGCAGTCTTGGCATTATAACGAGTATATACTTATATTTATCTATCTTCTAACAGAGAAATATCCTGCATCCTACACCACCGATATGATGGGGACAGAATCTTAAAGAATTACCACCAATTTGCAGATTAGGAAACTGGCGGTAATTAGGACCAGCTCTGAGCTGGCGTACAGAGGTATGCCATGCAAGAATGGAGCATGTCTGAGCTGGTAAGTGGTCATGAGTAAAACCAGGCTCTGTTTCCCATCAGGCACCACCCACTTGCATTAGAAAATTAATGGTCATGAGCCAATATGGACTGAGTTCAGTACAAGGAAGGCATGTGAATGTGCAATGAAAAACATTAGTTTTAAAGCAAGATCTCTTGTGGAAGCACAATTTGACTTTACCTGAGATACCCCGGCTTGAACCTCATTTTCCAGTTTACGCTGCAGGCCTTCTAACTGACCTTTAAGAAAGGCAAGGTCCTTTAACTTCGGAGAGCCCTGAGGAATGTACAAAAAAGAAAAGACAGGCTAAATAAAATTGTAACATTGTTATTACACATTGCTATCTATATAATAAAATAAAAAAAATATAAAATATGTTTTAACAGTTTTTATATTTTGTTTTGGACTTCAGAGGGCTCCTTCCGTCTTGAGGGCCTTACAGGGCTGTGGATATTACAACAGCATTAGACCCACATGCGCTCGCTCTCTCAATATCTTGACTATTTACCTAATCCCTTTACCTTGCAGGCAATGTTTGGTCTGACTGGGCAGCATGGTCAGGCACCCAGCTGCTGGTAACTTGACAGAGGACACTTCTTGCATGTTATTTAAGTGCTAAAAAAAAAATCCTACAACTTTAAAAAGTAACCTCAAACCCAAGCTCTGATTCATAACTAAACACTTGGAGCGTTTGAGCTCAACTACAAAAATCCCATGCTTCACATGAGCACTTAGATGCCTGTAGCTTGACACCTTAAGCTAAGAAAGGCATGCAAGCTACTTTAGAAGCAGAATGGAGAATTGTCAAGCCTAACAAACCATCTTCCTCCTAATGACTAGCTCTTCATTGGCTAAAAGAAAAAGCCTAAAACCTAGATGTGCTCACGTGCACATTTTTTTATTAATACAGGATCTCACAAAAGTGAGTACACCCACACATTTTTGTAAATAGAATAGATTATATCATTTCATGTGGCAACACTGAAGAAATGACACTTTGCTACAATGTATAAAGTAGTGAGTGTACAGCTTGTATAACAGTGTAAATTTGCGGTCCCCTGAAAACTAAAGGCCCGTACACACGTACCGATCGTCGGCATACAAACGTCGGCGGACGAAAGATCTGCCGATTGTACGCGTGTTAGTATGGTGCCTCCGATAGATGTCTGCGCACAATCCGCGGACAAAAGTCTTTCTTGCAAACATGAAAATTTTTGTCTGCGGACACCAGAACGGACGATTGTTCGCCTGTCAGTACAGAATTCGGCCGACAGACCGCAGATTTGCAAGACTGGGCATGCTCAGAAAATTAAAAACACAGGGAAAGTTAACCATTACATGACATCACTTCTGCAGTCAGCTGAAGTCTGCAGACAAAATTCTTGTGCTGTCCTTGTGCTGTCTTTGCACTTTTCAACAGACACCGACATCCCGGGGAGAAAAGAGGAACATTTGTATGCCGACCATCGGTACGTGTGTACGGGGCTTTACTCAACACACAGCCATTAATGTCTAAACTGCTGGCAACAAGAGTGAGTACACCCCTAAGTGAAAATGTCCAAATTGGGCCCAATTAGCCATTTTACAAGGTCTCAGGTGTGAATGGGGAGCAGGGGTGTTAAATTTTGTGTTATCGCTCTCACTCTCATACTGGTCACTGGAAGTTCATCATGGCACCTCATGGCAAAGAACTCTGAGGATCTGAAAAAATAATTGTTGCTCTACATAAATATGGCCTATGCTATAAGAAGATTGCCAAGATCTTTAACAGGACAGGTTCCACAATTTGATTTTTGACTTACCGTAAAATCCATTTCTCTGATGTTCATTGACGGACACCGCTCCTGATCTTTTCATCCATTGGGTTGTACAGCCCCCTACAGGAGTAGGACACTAGGCAGAAAAAAAGTCTGGCTACGCCTATGGGCAGTCCCAGGGGGTATACTCCCTCTCTTCTATCTATAGGTACTTAGTTTTGTTACAAGCAGTGTCAGAAGAATTACAAGTTACAATTACAGAGGGGTGGGTGCTGTGTCCGTCAATGACAATCAGAGAAATGGATTTTACGGTAAGTCAAAAATCCCCTTTTCTCTTTCGTTTCTTGACCACTGGGTTATACTGCCCCCTACAGGAGTAGGACACTAGGCAGGAAAAAGCTTTACCATTCCTATGGGGCAGTTCCTGCAGGCATAACCACACACACTCTGCTATAGCCCTCAGTTTTGTTGCAAGCAGTATTTTAGAAGACCACAACCCCATTCCACTCATAAAATAGAGGGGCAAGTTCTGCGTCTGTCAATGAACTTCAGAGAAAAGGATTTTATGGTAAGTCTAAAATCCAGTTTTCTCTATCGTTCATTAACAGACGAGCTTCATATCTTCTTGACCATTGGGACATACCAAAGCAGTATTTGCATGAGGAGTGGGAAAAACAAACGCAAAAAAAGAACGTAATTTCCCAAGGCTAAGCATAGCCAACCAGGTAACATGGAGCTCACGCAGTAAAAGCATACAGCCTCAAAGAGAAAAACATTTCTCTTCTAAATAGCAGCCTGCAAAACCTTGTGGCCAAAAGAGGCATCCGAAGATGCCAACACATCTACTTTGTAGAATTTTGTGAACGTGTGCACTGACGACCAAGTCGCCACCGTGCAAACTTGCATCACTGACGCCCGATGATGAAAAGCCAATAGGGAAAGAAGGAACCGACCCTTCAGCGAATAAGCCTGAACTACCGTCTGTCTGATCCATCTAGATATGGTCGCAACAGACGCAGCCAATCCTTTACGAGATCCTTCGGTGAGGACAAATAGAGCATCGGATTTTCTGAACGATTCAGTAGCCGCCAGGTAAACTCGAATTGCTCGCCCCACATCCAAATAATGCAATTTGTTTGGCATAGGACAAAGTGAAGGCAGCACAATGTCTTCATTCAAATGAAAATCAGAAACCACCTTCGGAAAAGAAAAGACTGATTTGGTCGGAGGACCATTTTATCTCTGTGGACCACCAGATAGGGTGAGCGGCAGGACGCCACCAACTCAGATACTCTGCGGGCAGAAGTAATAGCCACCAAAAAGGCGTTCTCAAATGGAGGATTTTGAAGAACAGATAGTACCAAATTCAGATCCCATGGAGGTAGCGGGGGATCACCTCAGGGGGAACCATGTAGTGAACCCCCTGAATAAAAGTGCGAATTAGGGCATGCATAGCTAAAGGACGTTGGAAAAAAAAACACAGCCAAAGCCGACACTTCAACACCTTTTTGAAGAAAAGCCAAAACCCTAGCCGCCAAGAACAAGCATGGGTGCACCTTCAAGGATTCACACCATGAAATGTACAGTTTCCATGTACGATGATAGATCTTCCTGGAAGTAGACTTTCTGGCCTTCAGTAGTGTAGGAATCACTGAATCAGAAAGACCTCTATCCTTCAATACCTGACCTGACCCAGAGGGTCCTGCAGCCGCACTGAGGGGGTTTGTAGGTGAAATTTTGTCCTGGGACTCCATTAGCATTGAAAATAAAAAAAATGCAGCGTCACTTTAAAAAAGTTGCAAAAACGTGATCCGCAGCGCTGCGCCAGCAGTACTACAAGTCCCAGCCTAACACAGTCTGCAGCAGTGTGAGTGAGGAATACCTTCAGGGACCCCAAAAAAACATTACCACCAAACTGGTCTGGAAGCTACAGGAACGTTCCTTGCTGAAGATAGAAACGATCTGGCACAGGAAATGAAAAACACCTGGGTCATGCCCAGAGTCTTTAGCGTCTCCCCTTGCTGTCCAGCGATCGTGGACTACAAGAAAATGGCCGCCCCATGCATTCCTATTGGAAACTATCAAAACATGGCCATTCATGCATTGTAATGAGAAAGCTTTTTACATTAAGGCAGAGCAGAAGTCTACAGCAAAATGACGGCCCCCACGGTGCGCCATGCGGTCTCCAGGACCCCTATGGGGATCATCATACCAGAGGCATCGGAGGGTCCCCAGAAGGTGACCCCACCAGGACAGAAGCCCCCCACCCCCCCACAGAACCGCCGCAATATAACCACCCCCCAGGATGTATGAACCTGCTACAGAGGGAAAACCGATAAGGGGGGCCTGGTACGCCCAAAAAGCCAGGGGAACCAAGGGATACCCTCGTCTACCCAGACACCGCCAGGGAAGTGTGGGGGGGGGGGGGGGGGAGGGGGGGGGGGGGAAAGACACCATACTCCAAACAGACCACCTCCCACCCAGGGTGGGGGTGCTGACAGCCAGATGCACATTGGGGATTCCCCACTGGAGACACAACTGATGAAACACCTCCGGATGAAGGGACCACTCCCCTTTGTCCAATGCCTGTCGACTAAGGTAATCCGCCTGCCAGGTTTTCCACCCCTGGAATGTGTACGGCGGAGAGGGCGGGAATGAACCGTTCTACCCACCTTAGAATGCCGGCTACCTCCAGAGCCGCCAAGGCACTTTTTGTGCTCCCCTGGTGATTGACACAAGCCACGGCTGTGGCGTTGTCTGATTGAATGCGCACTGGACATCCCTGAAGACATCAATTGTTCCAGGCAAAGTCTGACCGCTCGGAGTTCCAAGACATTGATCGGTAGTCTGGACTCTTCCAGTGTCCAGATCCCCTGAGCAGAATTTTTGCCAAGGACACCTCCCCAGCCGAACAGGCTGGCATCCTTAGTGACCACTGTCCAATACAAGGGGAGGAAGGATTTGCCCAGCCGAGGCACCGGAGAACAAAGCCACCATATCAGGGACTCTTTCGTTCCCCCGGCTCATCTGAATACGATTGTCCAGAGACTGCGGATTCTTGTCCCATTTGGCCAGAATCTCCCTTGCAGGGACCCCGTATGTAACTGTGCGAATGGACTCCATTCTGAACTTCTGCACCTGCACAAAGCAGTTCAGCAGTTTTCAGGAGAGGCTATCATGTTCCCTTCCCTCCAGGCGGTCCTTATGGCGGAGGACCTAGCCTCCCTACTAGAGGCTGCAGAACCAGGCCCCAGCCTTTTAGTGGTAAGCGGAGGGAAGGATGTGGATGGTGTACTGCCCTGTGTGTCCAGCTGCTAGGTGGGGAGGGTGCCTGCCATGCGTGACATAGGTCTTATGGAACCCTCCCCTCTGTCTGTTTTTTTTTCCTTTCTCTCAGCCCAAAACCCAGAAAGCTGCAGAGGCGGCAGACTACAAAAAAGACATACTGCCGCACTTGCGATGTAAAGGTTCCTCTGGACACTGACAAGCTGTTATGCCATAGATGTATAAAAAAGGTTATCAACGAGGAGACTAAGCCATTGACAAAAGACTTCCTAGATTTCAAGAGGGAAGTAACATCCACTCTAAAACTCCTTCAGGCATCCATTAGAGAAATCAAGAGTGTGGATCAGCCATCAACAAATCGTCCGTGAGGAGTGCACATCCAGAGAAGACTCGGAAATCTGCAGTCGTCCCTTAGCCGCAGTTGATCTCCTCCGATTTGAATCTGAAGATGGAGCTCCTCTTTCAAGATAGCTCGGATTCTGATGGGGGAACTAAACCGGGCAGAGCCCCAAAACACCTGTTTCCAGAAGATAAAAAAACGTAGGAACTCCTTAAGGCTATCTACAAAACAGAGGATATATAGGAAGTTCAGACCACTGAATCTGTTTGTGACCGGTTATATGCAGGAGACCAAAAACAGTTTCTTTCCGGTCCACCAAGCCCTAAAAAGAGGATTTCGAAACGGAAGGCGTTCCGGCCAAATTACTTGGATTAAATGCTTCTTTGGCCAGGGTTTCTAAGAAATCAGATTTATTATTTTGGATATGGATCCAAGCTAGCTTGGTCTGGCAAGCCAAGAGCCGGCTTCTCCAGACCAGCTGAAGGGGCCTTGTTCGCTGGAAGGTGCGCCCTCACACGTATATGGGGTGGGGGAAGTCTTCGCTGGTTTCCGGTCCCGTGGACTTCTGGTACAAGACAAGTGGGTCCACGAGGTCATACAGTCCGGCTACAAGATGGGAGTTTCGTTCTTACTCTCTGGGTAAGGTTCTTCCTTCCAACCTGCGACTGTCCCCAGTCCGCTTACAGGCTCTGCAAGACTTTTTTTTTTTTTTTACTTCAAAAGGGTGATTGTTCCGCTTCTGACTTTCGGAACGTTTTTCAGGGGTTTTTACTCCAACCTGTTTACAGTCCCCAGAAAGGCAAGGTGCGTCCAATTCTGGACCTCACCTGCTTTGTAACCCAGACGCAACGTCACTCCGGTTTACTCAGCTGCCAATGGGGCCAATTTAAAAAAAAAAAAAAAAATGACTATTCAAAAACGCAGATTTTGGTGTTTTGAATACTTTTAAGTGCAAAGGTGGGATTTGAGATCTTTTAGACGCCAGATCCCTCCATAAAGAGTACCTGTCACAAGGTAGGTTTTTATTCCTTGTGACAGCGATAAAAGGGAACCGATTTATTTTTATTTTTTTTAAAAGGGACAGTGAAAACAAAAATCTAAAAAAATAAATAGGAAAAAAAAAAAAATCTAAAGCGCCCCCCCCCATCCCGGCGCCAATTAAAACGCATACACAAGTCGTGCCCACAAATGTAAACGGTGTTCAAACAACACGTGAGGTATCGCCATGATCATCAGAGTGAGAGAAATAATTCTACCACAAGACCTCCTCTGTAACTCTAAACTGGCAACCAGTGGCGGCCGGTGCGATGGGGGCGCAGGGTCGCCGCCCCCCCTATCCATGCGTCCGGCCCCCTAATCTGCATGCAGGGGCGCCGGACACATGGAGTTCAATGGGGCTTTTTTTTTTTTGGCATCACCAGATAAGAGCCAGAGGCTTGTACGCTGGTCACTGCGTCGAAAGGGGGGCATGTAGGCTGGTCACTGCATCGAAAGGGGGGCATGTAGGCTGGTCACTGCGTCGAAAGGGGGGCATGTAGGCTGGTCACTGCGTCGAAAGGGGGGCATGTACGCTGGTCACTGCGTCGAAAGGGGGAACACTATGCATTGAAAGGGGGAACACTATGCATTGAAAGGGGGGAACACTATACCTTAATTACTGAAGGCCCCTTTCACACTTTTGCAACCTCAAAGTCACGCAATTTTTTACAGCGATTTTTGCCGCAAAGCAATGCCTATTACATTTTTCTGTTTGCGCCCCCCCCCCCCCCAAAAAAAAAAGTTTTGAGCACCAGCTGCCACTGCTGGTATCCGTTACATTTTTTTAAATCGTCGCCTATGGATATTTTAAAAGTACCGTAGTTTGTCGCCATTCCACGAGTGTGCGCAATTTTAAACCGTAATATGTTAGTTATCTATTTCCTCGCTGTGACATCTTTCACAATAAAAAAAAAAAAAAGTGGGCTAACTTTACTGTTTTTTTCAGTAAAGTGTATTTTTCTAAAAAAAAACTGTTTGAAAGACCACTATGCAAATACCGTGTGACATAAAATATTGCAACGACCGCCATTTTATTCTCCAGAGTCTTTGCTATATAATGAATGTTTGGGGTGTTTTACCTTAAAAGCAACAAGTGTCAGAAAAAGGCTTGGTCCTTAACTACTTGCTGACCAGCCACTGCACTTATACTGTGACAGGTCGGCTCTAGTATGCTTAACGACATCTGTACCTGTACGTCGTTTCGTGTAGTAGCCAGTGGGGGTGTGCGCACGCCGCTGTTTGGCCAGAGGGGGAGCCAATCAGCAGGCCTGGCGGACACAACGTTTGCTAGTCATCTGTGATCGGTCCCCACAGAACTATGTAAACGAGGCAGACCACCATTCTGTCATAGATGAACACAGGGATCCTGTGTTCCTACTATTTAGGAACACAGATCTCTGTGTTAATCCAGTGAGTCGTCCCCCCCCCAGTTAGAAAGCACCCCTAACCCTTTGATCGCCCCTGATGTTAACCCCTTCCCTGTCAGTGTCATTAGTACAGTAACAGGGCAAATTTTTATCACTGTAGTAATGTCACTGGTCCCCTCAAACCCTCAAAAGTGTCAGGTGTCCGATCTGTCTTCCGCAATGTCACAGACCTGCTAAAAAAAAAAAAAAAAAAAAAAAAAAAAAAAAGAAAGATGATCGCCGCCATAACTATTAAAGAAATAAATAAAAATGACAAATCTATCCCCTAGTTTGTAGATGTGATAACTCTTACGAAAACCAATATACACTTATTGGGATTTTTTTTAACCATAAACATGTGGCAGAATACATGTTGGCCTAAATTGATTAAAACATTATACCTTTTTTTATTTATTTTTTATTAGCTGTGTTTTGTAGCAGAAAGTAAAAATTTTTTTTTTTTTCAGAATTGACGTTCTTTTTTTGTTTATAGCACACAAGAAAAAAAAAAAAGGTGATCAAATACCACAAAAAGAACGCTCGATTTGTTGTAAAAACAAAAGACATTTGGGTACAGTGTCACACGACCACGCAATTGTCAGTTAAAGTAACGCAGTACTGTATTGCATAAATGGCCTGTTCATTAAACCTTCCAGTCCAGAAGTAGCTAAATTAAAAAAAAAAAAAAATAGCTTTTATAACCAATTTAGGTGACTAAATAATTAAAAATGCCATCTGAATGGCACTTGTGGTGCTTTTTAATGGCACACTTTCCCACTTTGGCCATCTAAAACAAAAAAAAAAAAACAAAACAAAAAAAGAAATCAGTGACTGACTGTTGTTGAAAAGTTATGAAAGAACTGTGACCAAAACTAGTAAGTGTACAACTGGTTACATCACTCACGTTGTAGGGCACCACTAACAAAACACTCCATGCCCAACCCCGGCATGACTGTGGGGAACAGATACAGATAAGACTGTCATCTCCCAGATTATTTAGTAAAAGACAAAGTTAATCGGGTTATACGGAGCTCTAGCCGCTTCTCTGCACTCACCTTGTCGTCCGCCATGTTGTCCAGCCAGGGCAGGCGCACTGAAAGCCACACTGCCGGTTGATCGATACGCTCTGGGATCTACTCCACGTGCTGACAGCGACCGTTCGGAAAGCGTGTGCTTTTCCTGTGCGCTCAGGCCACGTGATAGCTGTGAAGGCTTTGATAATGAGACAAGCCAGGACATGGATGGGTGTATAGTGTGATAGGGGGCTGTGTGTAATGAGGAAAAGTTATGAAGGCGTGACAAGCAGAACATGTTACTTTATATGTGGGTTAGTAATCTCTTTTCTGTAAGTAGGCTATACAATAAGTAGCAGAATGTGGCTTTTATTTAATTAAAGTGGAGTTCCACCCAAAAGTGGAACTTCTGCTTGATGTGCTCCTGACCCCCTGACATGCCACATTTGGCATGTCATTTTTTTGGGGGGGAGAGCGGGTACCAAGATTTGACAGGCACCGCTCCTACTTCCGCTCGGGCTGCCCATACTTGCCAACTGTCCTTTTTTTCCTGGGACAGTCCCTGCAAATAGGAGCCTGTCCCAGGTAATTTATATTGTCCCTGGAAGCGCCTGTTAATCGGGCTGCCCATAAATGTTAGGCAGAAGTAGTGCAGCTGAATGGGAGAATTATTCCAACTCTGCTACTGTGGCCTTAAGTTTGAAATTCCCTTTTTAATTTCCTGTAATTCTCTCTATATTGAGTAGACTCCATAATCTGAGTAGGCGAGATTAATTATGCAGAGTGGGCGGAGCTTCAGGGAAGTGGGTGTGGTAATTGATAGCTGTGCTGCAAAGTGTCCCTGGAAATCTTTTTTAAATGTTGGCAACTATGGCTGCCTAAGGCTGGCCATACACTATACAATTTTCTTATTCAATTTCCTTTAGATTTACCTTTAACTATGTAGTGCAAGGGCCTGCCTGATTGCATACAAATTGAAAGTGTTTAGGTTTGACCCTATATTACATGGTTTTGGTAAATCTAAAGGAAAGTTGAACAAGAAAATTGTATAGTGTGTGGCCAGCCTAAGTGTCTAAAGAAGAAGTTTTTCTCCCCCTCCCTCCCTGCACTCTTCTGGAACACGTCACAGGTCCTAAAAGATTGCCCGACCATTCCTGACGCACAGTGTCACAGCCGGGTGCCCACACTAATGATACCGGTGCCTCGGAGGGGAGAGGGTTGAGACTTCAGGCGACCGCATCGCTGGATCATTGGACAGGTGAGTGTGTGTTTATTAACCGCTTGCCGACCGCCGCACGACTATTTACTGCGGCGATCAGCCCCTCACAGGCAAAGTGACGTAGTACTACGTCGCTAGCCTGTGAGGGTCTCGTGAGCGAGCGCGCGCCGCCCGAGGCGTGCTCCCGCACAGTCACGGACCCCCCCCCCCCCCGCGCGTGTCACTCGGCGATCGTCGGTGGAGAGGGAGAAAGGCAGGCGGCTAATGTAAACAAGCCGCCTGTCATTCTCCCCTGTATAGGAATAGTGATCATACGGTTCTACTATGTAGGACCATTGATCACTGTTCGTACACCTCAAGCCACAGCCAATCACAGTTAGAATCACACCCCTAGGAACACACATAACCCCTCCCTCTCAAAAAAAGTTAACCCCTTCACTGCCAGTGTAATTTTACAGTAACAGTGCATATTTATAGCACTGATTACTGTAGTAATGTCACTGGTAACCCCAAAAGTGTCAAAAATGTTAGTCAACGGTCCGATCTGTCAGCCGCAATGTCGCAGTACCGCAAGAAAAAATCACAGATCGCCGCCATTACGCGTTAAAAAAAAAAACAAAAATTACAATTTTGCGTAAACCAATCAAAATACGCTTTTTGTGATTTTTTTTTTACCAAACATGTAGCATAAAACAAATTGGCCTAAAATGTTAAAAAATGTTGATTTTTACATTTTGTTTGGGGAATTTCATATATAAAAATGTGAAAAATATTGTTATTTTTGCAAAATTTACTCTCTTTTTTTGTTTATAGCACATGATCAAGAAATCGCACAGGTGATCAAATACCACCAAAAGAAAGCTCTGTTTGTGGGGAAAAAAAAGGACGTCAAATTCGTTTAGGTACAGCGTCGCACGACCGCGCAATTGTCCGTTAAAATCACACAGTGCCGAATCGCAAAATAGGCCCTGGTCAGGAAGGGGGTAAAATCTTCCGGGGCTTAAGTGGTTAAAAGTCAGCAGCTACACCTTTTGTAGCTGCTGACTTATAGGCCCCTTTCACACTTGTGTGACTTGTCATGCGATTTGGGACTGCAAAATCGCATGAAAAGTCATTCTCCATTATTTCCAATGACTACCATTCATATCTGTGCGACTTGAAGTCGCACCGACTTCAAAGTAGTCCCTGCACTACTTTGGCACGATTTTGATGCATTTTGAGGTCCAAAGACATTCAAGCCCAGTCAAAATCGCCGTAAAATCGTGCAACTTTAAAGCCGCACATGTGTGAAAGGGGCCTTAATAAACACGAAAACGGCTGGAACTCTGCTTTATAGCTGCAGAAATGGCATCATTGGAATTCTTAGCTAATAATAGTCACATGACAGTAGACTTGTTCTATAAGGTTGACATTTCTCCCCAGTCAGACAAGTTGAATCTGAGGCTCAGGTATGTCTGGAATATACCCAAGTATATATAGCCATACATGTAACTCAGTCAAAGTAAAGCAGATCTCCCTCTTCATCGATTAAACTGACAATAGCGATGCAATCTTAAAGCAGTATTAAACCCAAAAGAAAACATTTATTATATGCTTACCATTTATTATAAGCTTACCAGTTCTTAGATGTGATAGTTGCATTCACTTACTTTTTTAGGCTCCATGGGATGGTTTTAAAGAGGCATTAAATACCAGGAGTGCATTACTTGCAGATTGCAGAGTGGGGGGGGGGGGGGGGTTACAAATAGAGCGCAGAGTTTGGGGATACGTTATATACATAGTGCAGAGTTCAGCCTTCTTCCACAGCTGCTTACCTCTGCATCACCTATCCACATCTCACTTTCACCCCTCTTCAGCTCTCACCTCTGCATGTACCCCCCCCCCCTCCAATGCCCCCATCTTCCATGTCTTACTTTTGTTGTTGTATTAAGTAGAAGCACCCAGTCGGCTCTAGTACTTCCCTGTACACTGTAGTTGGCTCTGCCTCTCTCACTCGCAGGGAGATCATCCACTGGAGTTGTCGGCATCTGCATGTCCCCATCCTGCACTCAGTGGGAGACGCTCAGGAGATCAGATGTGTTGGAGTCAATGGGAGACAAGCTGTCACTTGTAAACACAGAAGCTGGACTTCTGTGTTTACAAGTGATGTAGGTGAGTAGGGAGCAGAGTGCCTGAGCCAAAGGTGGTGGAACTCAGTTCCATCAAGTTCCAGCTGAAAAAAAAGCCCTGGTGTTTTTACAGTACATGAAGAAAAAAACCCTTAAAAAAAGCTGTTTAGCATTTTTTTATGCTGGGAAAACACTCCTAAAAACTCTACAAAAACATTTGTTTTTCTGCTGAGAAACATTGAAGCTTGAAGAATTCTTCTAGCATAAAATAGTGTGCTTAGACACACATAGGATAACACCATTAGCTTCT
The DNA here is from genome assembly GCF_965119305.1 of Pelophylax lessonae. Taxonomy (NCBI): domain Eukaryota; kingdom Metazoa; phylum Chordata; class Amphibia; order Anura; family Ranidae; genus Pelophylax; species Pelophylax lessonae. Next base: position 423,625,100 of record NC_138771.1, read on the forward strand.
AGGAGCAGAAAAATATGCTGAAAATTACAGGCCCAGGGGAAGGGGTGGGCAGAAGGGACAGCATCCCTGGGCACAGCATGCATTGTAGGGATGGGGGAGCCACAAGTTCCTTCTACTATAAGACTGACAGTAGTGACAGCTTCATTACTACTGTCAGGCCAGTGTTGCAAGCAGCAAGAGGAGCAGGAGAGAGTCGGGAGGAGGTGTGGGCTGTGCTCTCTCTCTCCCCTTCCTCCTCATAAGCTTGCGCATAATGAAGGTGGGAGGGGGTTGCCATTTGTCATCTGGGCACTGGATGAACTTGTCCCAGCACTGCATAATAGCTTCTAAGCGCTCAAAAAATGCTATTGTGCACAGAGCCTGTGGTTTTCTTTCTTCTATTTTTATCTGGTGGTCCAGCCAGAAGGTCTGCTGTTTTTCAAAAGCTCAAACTCTCCAGCAGAATGTATCAGTTTACATGGATGAGACACACCACTTAACACTGGCAGGGGTTAATAAATGATCCGCGTTTATTTATTCATCATGTAAAACCATTATCCCAAAAGGAAAAACTGTTTGCTGTAACTGATTGTAAGGTGAGAGCTGGAGTTTGTCCTCAATTTGGTAGTGTATTTAAATCTGTCAAAACATTTAACTCTATCTTCCCAACAGATTGACAATGCTGCAGGCTGCTGTGCCTCCTGTGCTTATCCCTAAAGAGTTGTGTCTCACTAATACAGGAGGTGTGTTACTGGCCATATGATCAGGTAAAAATAGAGGGGATTCAAAGTAAAGAAAACTAATGCAGCCACTACATCTAATGTTTGGTACACTGCAATATAGTACATTTTTGGGTTTAGGTTTATTACTGCATTCATTTCAAAAGCAATAAGTAAGGGTGAGGTCAGGCATGTTTAGATCCTAATCTGCACCCACCTGAGCAATCCTGCCAGAAAGTGGTCACTGTACTGAACCAGTCATAGGCAACCAAGGAGATCCCTGCAGCCGCATGTATACACAGCCATTGTCTGCTTCAATCACAACTGTCCCATCTTCCTTACTCAGGTTGGTTCAGACTAGGACCCAATCACGCCTATCTATTGTAGTGTATTAACACAGACCAGGCTGTACAGGTTGCTTCTTTATTCACTGAACCATACTACATCTATCTTTTAGGTTTTCTGGAATCTCTGTGGTCTTTCTGCCCTGCAGATAGAAAGTACTGTATATAAAAAAAAAAACACTATAAGCAGCCAGCTATTTATTACTCTGTGCCTCTGTGAGATCTCCCCGAAAGACGTCACTTACATAGCCTTACTAGGGGAAAGCTATGTCACTAGTGCTTTTTAAAAAACAGAAAGTGCAAGAAAAAACAATTGTATGTTTACAAAAAAAAAAAAAACACTTTCACTGCTCAAATTAATTAAGTGCCGGTTTACACTTGTGTGATGCGGGAAGGCTGCAAATTCGCAGCCTGTTCCCTCATCGCGCCCGCACATCTGGCAGTTCACACTGCCATATGCGATACGCAGGGGGTGTCAATTAAATGTTGACACCCCCAGTTTGATCGCATATCGCAGTGCGATCTGACAGTTCGCACAGAATCGGATCGCACAAGTGTGAACCACTGTGCGATCCGATCCTGATGCGGCTGAAAAAAAGGGTCATGTGCGAGTTTGCTGTGGATACAGTGCGAATTCAGCCATACAAAGTGTATGGCTGAATTCACATCCACACAGGAGATCGCATGTAATGAAGGAGCAGTGCGCTCCGAATTACATGCGATCTCGCAAGCCGCACATATGTGAACCGGCACTAAAGGGTTTATTCGTGTTTACAAAAAATCTGCCTATACAGATAAGGGATAATTTTAGATGAAAACAAGCTGAGCAGCATTGACCAAATTTAAATGATGCCCTTGCTGTAGATGTAGACCAAGTACATGTATATTTATTGGACATATAATCATAGAAGGCTGAATGCAAGGGTGGGAAAACCCCTCCTCACACATATTAGCCAAGAGACCCCTAGTGTGCCTTTTCCTCCCCCCTAAACCAGCCCCCCACCACCCCACTCCGGTACAGTATGTGTAGGTCGTTCCTCCCCATTCAATAACCCCCCCCCCCTCTAAATCCACTAAGGGAAAAACACATTCCCTCCCTACTGATGGTGTAATGGTCTATGTGTGTCTATATTGTATGCAGCAGGTGGATTGATATTGAATCACTTAGGAGTGCTAGTCTGTGAAGTATCCTCCTATTTATGTTCTTATGAGACTTCTTCCTTGGAGAGTCATTGTATATGTCTCCAATAAATGAGATCAATGTCAGTGTTGACAGTTGTGAACAATTGTAATTGCAATGTAACAAAAGTGTTTGCACCATGGTCATTAATTATATTGTGAACTAGCGCGTGAGACTGGTGAGCTGACATGGACCAATATTGTCGGCTATATTGCAGTTATGTAGGAGATGTGTCAGATGTTTGGAAATCGGGCCAGTACTCCCGATCTGTTCTTACATTGACTTCCTCTCCCCAGGTACTAAAGCCCCGTACACACGTACCGATGGTCGGCTTACAAATGTTCCTCTTTTCTCCCCGGGATGTCGGTGTCTGCTGAAAAGTGCAAAGACAGCACAAGGACAGCACAAGAATTTTGTCCGCCGACTGCAGAAGTGATGTCATGTAATGGTTAACTTTCCCTGTGTTTTCTATTTTCTGAGCATGCCCAGTCTTGCAAATCTGCGGTCTGTCGGCCGAATTGTGTACTGACAGGCGAACAATCGTCCGTTCTGGTGTCGGCATACAAATATTTTCATGTTTGCAAGAAAGACTTTTGTCCGCGGATTGTGCGCAGACATCTGTCGGAGGCACCATACTAACACGCGTACAATCGGCAGATCCTTCGTCCACCGACGTTTGTATGCCGACGATCGGTACGTGTGTACGGGCCTTAAGTATAAGCTGATATCAACCTGATATTTGACAGCTGGTAACCTTGTAGGGGAATGTTGCTCGTGAGAGATCCCAGATCTACCGACCATCTACACATACCCTTGTGTCCAATTAGGATACTCAATTGATGGAACGGTATTTCCACTGAAATGTGTTAGCGCATCAATCTAAGCATAATATTTTAGAGGTAAGGCCAGTCTCTCAAATGGTTCCTACTTCTACCCAATGGGTCCAGACTGCTATGCAGTTATAGCTTGTGCCGATATCGACACCTGTCAGGTGATTGACCTCTAATGGGGAGTGGTGCATGAGAGATTCAAATCGGCCATTGATCTCAACATGTATGTATACCCTATGCTGCAATTTTCTGTGCAATAACCAGTTTAAAAGTTCATAGGCAAAAAAGTTTATAGAAGCCCACGGTCCTTGATGCAAATAAAGCAGTATTGAAATCCCTTTCTTGTTGTAAACCTCCAGCCAATGCTTGTTTAGGGACATGGGTAATTCTTGTTATAGTCCACAAAATGTTAGCCTTGACAAGTAGCAAATATAGTTTAAAAAAATGAATAATTGAACAAAGTAAATTGAAAGTCTTGGTTCCTCTTACCAGCCAGGAAACATCCCAAATAATCAGCAAAACTCAAGAATCCCTAAATGTGATAAAATGTGCAGAGTTAAATAGGGATCATTTTTCCCTGTTACAAAAAGGCCTGGGGTTTTCGCCAACTAACCCAGGAGATCACTTTGAAACATACAAAGATCTATGTCTATTTTTACGTAGGGTAAATTTTAAGTTGATGTACTCACAAAATATCTTTCCAAAAAATGAGAATATGGAAATAGAAGATCTAGATCAACAGATTGATCTGAAAGTAGTAGATGTCCTGGAGTACTTACAAGGAAAGATTTGGCTAGATTTGGCAAATTTTGATCCCCCCCCCCCCACCGTCGGGGTTTATCAAATAAATCAAAAAGATTCCCAAACGTAGACAATAATTGCTACCTCCAAACTTTTTTAGAAGTTGTAATGCAGGACATCAGAGATATGGATTGGACCTACTTCGCCCCTGGACAGGACAATCTGTCCAGGGGAGAACGGATGGCATAAAAAGAATTAAAAAAAATTAAAGGAATAGCGATAAAACCTAGTGACAAGGGGGGAAATGTGGATGTGTGGAAAGAGGAAGACTACACTAAGGTGTATTGACAGCTTAATGATGTTACATGCTATGAAAAGTGTACACGCAACCCCTTTCCCCCATTGGTCACAGAAATAAATTATAAAATAGATAGAGCCTTTGAAGTGGGTCTAATCAAGAAAAAGAAAGAGACTATCTACGGATAGCAAAATATAATATTCCAACGTTAAATGTACTGCCAAAGGTCCAAAAGAACCCAGAAAAGCCCACAGGGAGACTGATAGTCTCTGGGAATGGTGCGCCTATGGAACATCTGGGACAGTATGTGGACAAGAGAATCAAACATTTAGTGGAGGAGCTGCCATCCTTTGTCTTGGACACAGGAAATTTACTTTGGAAATTAAGGGACCTTGAATTACCTGAGGAATGCATATTGGCCGGAGTGTTTGTAGAATCACTCTATACATCCATCCCCCACTCAGTGGGGGTACATGCAATCCCTGAATATTTGGAATTGAGATACCCCTTGTCTGGCCCACACAATGAGTTCCTAATTGAACTCTTGGAATTTATATTGCCTAACAACTTTTTTATTTTTGATGTAAAATACTATTGCCAGACAAGGGGAGTCACAATGGGTGCTGCATGTGTCCCCACCTATGCATGTTTACATCTAGGATGGTGGGAAAAAGAAGAGGTCTACATTAACCAGGCATTCAGGGAGAAAATAAAATGATGGACACAGTACATGGATGATGTTCTGGTGGCATGGAGGGGTAGTGTTGATGAATTCCATGAATTTATCACCATACTAAATGAGAATGACAGAAATATCTTTCTTACTTACAAAGTGGATGAGTATGAAATAGGATTCTTAGATTTAAAAATTAGAAAAATGGGTGGAAAGATTGAAACCCCGACTTTTAGAAAAGAGACAGCTGGAAACACAGTCCTCCACGCCACCAGCCATCACCCTTGGCCTTTGATTAGAGGAATCCTCTATGGCCAATATCTAAGAGACAGGTTTAGGGCAAGAGGGCACCCAAAATCAGCTTTAGAAAATAGCAGACTTAGAGCTTTACAACAGGACAGAGCAGACATTTTACAGCGAAAGCATTGTAGAAAGGTAAAAAGAGTTGGACAAAATAGGCCTAGTCATGAGATACGGTACCCATTGGTACCAACTTGGAGGTTTATTAACTAAACATTTGCCCATCCTAATGCTAGATCGAAGGTTATTGAACATTATAGGGGATAAACCTTGGATGAGTGCTAGTAGAGCACCATCAATAGGAGATACCCTAGTCGGCAATGAGTATAAGAGAAAAAAAAACACTTCCTCAGACTTACAGTCACTTCCAAAAAGGCATGTGGACATTGTTCTATATGTAGATAATATTAAAGAGTTTCAGGATTCACAATAGTAACTTACTTACAAAGTAAACTGTTTCTTGAACTGATCTTCAGCCTGGATAATATATAAAATAACATGCCCCTGCAAAAAAGATATATATTGGGAAAACCCAGAGAGAGTTTAGGAGGAGAATTGGAGAGCATCTAAGTAGCATAACAGGGGAAGAGGAGGAATCTCCCCTGGCTATGCAATTTCAGCAGTAGTTGGTGATAGCTGGTAGCTTTTACTTTGTACCAGGGCTATGTCCTCTTATGACACTGCTCCCATTATCTGACTCTAGCTCCCTTCAAAGCATGTGCTATATGGCCTGTTTGACAAAAGCAGATTTCTCTGCCATTGTGTGTGAATTCTTTGGAAAAGTCTATGGGTTGCTATGAGGAAGCGGTAGTGTAGGGCCAAACGCCATAGTGGGTTACCTCACTCTGCTGCCAGCTTAATGAGGTTTTTGAGAATTTTTTTCAATAAAGGGGACTTTTCAGTAGTGCGATTGTCCAGTTTTCCTTTACACCAGTACATTAGCTGCGAGCTGGGCCAGCACCTGATTGTGCAATTGGGGCAAAATGATGCTACCCGACTTTGAGCAGTGTTTTCTTTTTGTTCCAGAGGCCAGAAAATCTATAAATTCTCTATTCCCCTTAACCCTGTTCAGGATTCAGATGCAGAACCTCCTTGCCTTATGGAGGAAAGTATTGAGGACCCTAATTTTGTAGCAGAGACCACAGAGGATTTTCCTTTCCCTGTATAGTATGAGGTACAGCTTTCCTCGCATGCCCTAGACTCCTAGTCCAACAAGCCTGTCAAGAAGCCCTTCTCAAAATGAAAGGGAACTCTCACACTTTGGTGTGGGGGGATGTCTGTTGGTAATTGTGCCATTTTGAAACTGGGACATCCCGAATCTCTGAGTCCAATTTGTCATTTCAAGGGGTACACAACAGAATTTCTATCTCTGCCCCCTCCTCACTTTTTACCTTCTAATTTGCAAACTTCAGACTGAAAGAAAGCAGATTTAATGACCATTATGCACCACCTTCAGGCAGGTTGTATCAGTTCCTATAGAAGAATGTTTTTTTTTGGCTTTTATCCAAATGGCATCTGGTCCATATTGGACTTAAACTCTCTAAACTGAATTCTTTGTGTACCAAAATTCTGGAAGGAATCAATGAAACCTGTCATTGCTTCTCTCAGACAAGGGGGATTTCTGTAGACATACAAGATGCCTACCTAAGTATCCCTGTCTTCTCACATTAAAACTTGCTGCATTTTGTTGCAGGAGACCAACAGGTACATTTTGTAGCTCTAGCATTCAGACAATGAGGGCATTCATGTCACAAGCTACCCCAAAGAACTTCTACTGAAGGACTCCTCAGTCACAAACTTAGCTTAAGACGTCCAGAAGGCGATTCAGTTTCTTCAAACTTTTGGAAGGATAATCGATATTCCCAAAAATTGCTCTTAAGCCCTTACACCAGCTGGAATACCTAGGTCTAATCAAGGACACAACCCAAGCCAGAATATTCCTTCCTCAGAGGAAGGTCCCATATGAGGATCCTCAGGTCAAAACAGCAGCCCTCAGTTTGCTTCTACATGAGGGTTTTGGGCTTGATGGTAGCCTCCTTGGAGACAATTCACTTTGCCCAGTTTTGCTCCAGAACTCTTTAATACAACATAATTATGATGTGAAGCAAGGAAATCCAATCCTTGGATCACCCAATGCTTCTGTCCAGCCAGATCTCTCCCTGACACGATGAATCTTCAATCCTGCAGTAAAATTGGGGAACATTGTTCCTCCACATGCCATGGATGATGGAGCTGCCAGTTTTACAGGCTAGGGTGGAGTTTAAAATTTTGTGTGCAGGAGATCTTATCCTCACAGGAGCTGAAATTTCCCATAAACATTCTTCAACTAAGAGTCATCACATTACACTGGACATTACAGATTTTGCTTACTAAACACTTTTTTGGTATATCTTATAGGCTGCTAGTTAAAGCAGAGTTCCACTCAAAAGTGGAACTTCTGCTTTAAGGGCTCCTGACCCCCTGACATGCCATTTGGCATGTCATTTTTTTTGGGGGGGGGGGGGGCAGGTACCTAGTTTTGACAGGTACCCGCTCCCACTTCCGCTCGGGCCACCTCGAGCGGAAGTTCTCCTCTCCCCCTCCCTCCCTGCAGTCTTCTGAGCTCCGATATTACATGCGATCACCGCACACGCTATAGTGTGAACCGGCACGAACTTGTAACAGCATTGGTTCTATCAATATTTACAATTACGTCATGCACTTCATGCACAGGGCTTGATTCCATTCACCTCCTTTGCCTCAACGCCTTTGCTTGATATACTTTCCTACTACTAAGGGACCAGGCCCGGACTGGGACAAAAAATAGGCCCGGGCATTTTGGACTGAGCAGCCCGCGAGGGGGGGCGTGACTGGGGCGTGGCGTTCGTCGGGATGGTTGATGACGGGATTTAATGTTCCAGGATGTGTGAATTCGAATACGGTACCTTTTTTAGTTTAATCTGACAGACTGGGTCCAATTTAGATCAGAGCTGCCATATGATGCTGTTTTTTTTGTCTTACTTTAAATTCTGTTTTGATGGTTGAGTCCTAAAAATAGTATGAAGCAGCACAAGATGAGGGTTACTGTAATCAAGGGGTAGACCACCTTTTTGGGCACAGTGTGCCGAAAAATGTTTTCAAAGAAATTGGGAGTGCCAGATACATAAAAAACAACTGTCAACTTCATATAAAGTAACTGCTGTAAACCGCTTTAATAATAGTAAGAAATCAAGTGAGCTTTGCACCTTCACAAATCAGATCACCCCAATTCCTGCACCTTCACACCTCAGATCACCCCAATTCTTGCACTATCACACCACAGATCACCCCAATTCCTGCCCCTTCACACCTCAGATCACCCCAATTCCTGCACCTTCACACCTCAGATCACCCCAATTCCTGCACCTTCACACCTCAGATCACCCCAATTCTTGCACTATTCCACCTCAGATCACCCCAATTCCTGCACCTTCACACCTCAGATAACCCAAATTCCTGCACATCACACCTCAGATTCACCTCAGATCACACCTAGACTAGTACTATGCCTGGCTGCCAGTGCCAGGCCAGCCTATTTGCAAAATAAATCATGATTTGAATTAAATTGTTGCTGCCAGTGCCAGCCTATTTGCAGAAGAAATCCTGATTTCTTTGAATAAATTGTTGCTGCCAGTGCCAGCCCAGCCTATCTGCAAAAGAAATCCCTAAGTAGAAGTCACTCCTCTCTCCAGTCCTCCACTTACCTTGGGTGTGCTGTGCGGTGTGACTGCAGAGTGTTCCCGCTGGACATAGTACAGGAGATGGTCAGAGACTGCAAACATGATACAAGAGATGGTCAGAGACTGAGGACATGATACAAGAGATGGTCAGAGACTGAGGACATGTATCATAACCACATTGCACTGAGGAGACTACTCTGACCACATTGCACTTCAGTGATCCTCAGTGCAATGTGATCACAGAAGTCTCCTCAGTGCAACGTGACCAGGGCAGTCTCCTCGGTGCAACGTGACCAGGGCAGTCTCCTCGGTGCAACGTGACCAGGGCAGTCTCCTCGGTGCAACGTGACCAGGGCAGTCTCCTCGGTGCAACGTGACCAGGGCAGTCTCCTCGGTGCAACGTGACCAGGGCAGTCTCCTCGTTGCAACGTGACCAGGGCAGTCTCCTCTGTGCAATGTGATCAGAGCAGTCTCCTCAGTGCAATGTGGTCAGAGTAGTCTCTTCATGCAATGTGGTCAGAGCAGTCTCCCCAGTGCAATGTGGTCAGAGCAGTCTCCTCAGTGCAATGTGGTCAGAGCAGTCTCCTCAGTGCAATGTGATCAGAGCAGTCTCCTCAGTGCAATGTGATCAGAGCAGTCTCCTCAGTGCAATGTGATCAGAGCAGTCTCCTAAGTGCAATGTGATCAGAGCAGTCTCCTAAGTGCAATGTGATCAGAGCAGTCTCCTAAGTGCAATGTGATCAGAGCAGTCTCCTAAGTGCAATGTGATCAGAGCAGTCTCCTCAGTGCAATGTGATCAGAGCAGTCTCCTCAGTGCAATGTGATCAGAGCAGTCTCCTAAGTGCAATGTGATCAGAGCAGTCTCCTAAGTGCAATGTGATCAGAGCAGTCTCCTCAGTGCAATGTGATCAGAGCAGTCTCCTCAGTGCAATGTGATCAGAGCAGTCTCCTAAGTGCAATGTGATCAGAGCAGTCTCCTCAGTGCAATGTGGTCAGAGCAGTCTCCTCAGTGCAATGTGGTCAGAGCAGTCTCCTCAGTGCAATGTGATCAGAGCAGTCTCCTCAGTGCAATGTGATCAGAGCAGTCTCCTAAGTGCAATGTGATCAGAGCAGTCTCCTAAGTGCAATGTGATCAGAGCAGTCTCCTCAGTGCAATGTGATCAGAGCAGTCTCCTCAGTGCAATGTGATCAGAGCAGTCTCCTAAGTGCAATGTGATCAGAGCAGTCTCCTCAGTGCAATGTGATCAAAGCAGTCTCCTGAAGAAATGTGGTCAAAGCAGTCTCCTCAGTGCAATGTGGTCAGAGCAGTCTCCTCAGTGCAATGTGGTCAGAGCAGTCTCCTCAGTGCAATGTGGTCAGAGCAGTCTCCTCAGTGCAATGTGATCAGAGCAGTCTCCTAAGTGCAATGTGATCAGAGCAGTCTCCTCAGTGCAATGTGATCAAAGCAGTCTCCTGAAGAAATGTGGTCAGAGCAGTCTCCTCAGTGCAATGTGATCAGAGCAGTCTCCTCAGTGCAATGTGATCAGAGCAGTCTCCTCAGTGCAATGTGATCAAAGCAGTCTCCTGAAGAAATGTGGTCAGGATGTGCTCATTGACACTTCCCGGCTTGCTGCATGCACCAAACCTCCTCCCTACAGACAAAACAAATAATTGTCTTTGTGGGTGTCCTCAAAATTCCATGTTTTTACCTTACGGCGAAACAATTCTGGTGTCCATACGTTCTTCAACGATGTAAGTGTTTGTATATTTGTATATTTGTATTTAAATGTTTTTTGCTACATCAAACATATGTTTATACTCTAAACCTATTCATACTTATATTCTGTTATTGTATTATGTCACGTTGACAATTGTTTGTTACGATATCTTTCTAATACTTACAGAAAAACTATTTCCACTAAAGTCCCTGAAGAAGAGGTTTTTACCTTGAAACCTCGGATCTTGCATGGAATAGTTGGTTGAGTGTTATGTACATCTTTTTATAAACACCAGTTTTGCCAATTTTAACATTTTCTACTATATTTTTTGTATGTCATTTTTCTATATTTTTGTGTAATAAAATTATATATATCAATTATATTTTTTCAATTGTACATTTTTGTTTTGAGTGACCTAAAAAGTCCCACCCCAAGGGGATTTTCCAAATATATATTTTATGTATTCTGGGATATGTTGATTCTAATACATTGGACTCAAAGTTAATTGTTGCAGTTCTAAGATCTCTTTTTATTGCACGAAAACGAATTGCTTCACAATAGGTATCCTCTACTCCGCCATCAGTAGATGACTGGAAATCCGAAGTGGATAAATATATTTTGTTTGAGAAACATACGCACCTCTCTTGCAATGCTCTACATAAGTTTGCTGCAATATGGTCTAGTTGGATAGACACAATGGGCCTGTCTATTACTCTTTGATGAGAAAGTTGCTTTTATTTTTACTTGTGGGATATTTATTACTTTGCCAAATATGTTAGAGGGGTGGAGGTGCTACATTGATATATGTATTTAATGGTAACTTGTGGGCTTAGTGCTGTATTTTTTTTGCTATTTTGTTTACATTTTTCTATTTTTTAGTTCTTTTATTTGGTGTGACAGTTTGTCTCTATGTTATTGCTCCAAACAAAATGTGGTAAATGAACCACCTTTCTCCTGCGCTCAGAAGATGAGGCTTCACCAACTGCTTTTCCGACTGGACTTTATAAATGGCGTCTCAGATGGCTAAGGTCTTGCTGCCCTAAAGGACTGGGGCAGTCCAACAATACTGCAAACAAAAACACAAAAAAAGGGCGCACCGACCTAGCACATTATCCTCAATATAGGCTTTATTATTAAAACATAAAAATGGCTACTCACAAATGCAGGTGAAAATCAATCACATCAAACTCATGAACTTGAGTATCAGAAGTAGTCCATACAGGTGTCCATAGTCTCATTAGGATGACGGCTGATGCGTTTCGAGGCATAAGCCTGTTTTTGTTTGTCTCTGTGTTATTATTTACTTATAAAGAAAAAATCTCTAAATAAAATTGGATTAAAAAAAGTAGCCAACATAGACTAGTCAAGAATAAAAAATTAGAAGTTATTTCTGTAACTTGCTTTTCTCACACCGTTAACTAAAGAACAAAGTTGATCCCTTGTTATACAGTATATGATCTGCCTCTAGAAGGTTGGACTCTTGGCAAGCCAAAATTCCCAGTAGTGACTATACCTCTACACACTCTGGTTAGGCCAAGTAGGAAGTAGGACATATCTCTTCTATTCTGCTGGTATAAGTCACCAAATCTGAAGATTTGTCCTACATGATCATCTACCAAAAGCTGCTGTGGTAGTGTCATACAAGACTCAAGATGCCTGAAATTCATCCCTGCAGCCAACCAGTGGCTCAGTGTCACTTAGAACCCCCAGATTTGGAGATTCACTGAAGCTTTTACTCCTCTTAAAAAGATGAGTAGGTCATAAAAAACATGAGCTGCCAGGACAGGTATGGGTTATTTTTTTGTGTTAGGTAATCTTCTACTGAGACAGAAGCAATCCTCTCCTTTTCCTCTCCAACACCACTTTATATAATTGCTCTTCCATTTTCTCTGTTTCCTGGAAGTTGAGAGGAACCTTTGTTTTTGAGTTTTTTTCCTGGAGGGCCTTGGGTCTTGAGTTTAGAAGCTCATGTAAGCAACCACCCATCCTGGAATCATCATTTTTGGGGTCTCCTTGTATACCATGGGAGAAAAAGTTTAATCTTTTTCAGGCATGGAGATCAAGGTCAATCCAAGCAAATGTCTTTCTAAACCACTAACAAACAGCATGAAGACACAGGGAGACAGACCTCATGGACTTCTATAGTGTTTTACCGTGCAAGCATGAGCAGGAGACAGGACTTGTGGCATTGGATGTATACAGTCCCTGGAGGCTGTGGGTATCAGATCTTGTTAAGTATGCATCTGTAGAAGGGAAGAATAGAATCATTTAGCTGAGGACATAGGGACAAATAGTGTGAAAGTGCACTTATTGTTCAAAGCCTCTACTTGCCCTGTATATTACTGTACCTGAAAGGCTCTTGAAACTAGGGATAGACCGATTATCGGCAAGGCCGATATGCACTTTCCCTGATATATCGGTATCGGCTCTGGAACTGGCCGATATTGTCGATATTTTTGTGATGTCATTCTGCCTTCTAAGGCCACCTCCCTCGCCTTGGACAGCCTCGTCTGGAGTCGGGACTAGTCTCGCGGGAGTGTATCACAGCCATACACCCATCCACAGCAGCCTGGTGCCAGCCAGCCACCCACATCCACAGGCCCTGTACCAGCCAGCCAGCCAGCCAGCCACAGGCACTGTACCAGCGAGTCAGCCAGCCACCCACAGGCCCTGTACCTGGCAGCCACAGGCACTGTACCAACCAGCCACCCACAGGCCCTGTACCAGCAAGCCACCCACAGCCCTTGTGCAAGTAACCCACCCACCACTGGGTGCCAGCCACCCACCACAGGGTGTAAGACAGCCAGCCACCAACCACAGGGTGCCAGCCAGCCAGCCACAGACAGGGTGCCTGCAAGCCAGCCACCCACCACAGAGTGCCAGACAGCCAGCCATTAAGCATTAAACAAAAATAAACATGCTCAGTACCAGATTTGTGTCATAAATTGTCTTTATTTTACAAAACTTTAAATGTACAAAATATCGGCCCATATCGGCTGATACCGATATGTTGTGACCAAAATATTGATATTGGAACTGAAAAAAACATATCGGTCTATCCCTACTAGAAACAGTGCAAGACCCATAACTTCAAACTTTTCGACAGAGAGGCATGGTTCAACCCGTAGCACTGAGTATCACTGAGGATCAAATATTGGCCTCTGCAATTTTATTTTAAAGCCATCCGAAACCTAATTTTTTGGTCCACACCTTTTTGCAATGTGTCACTCACAATGGCTAACCTGTCAAGTTCCATTTAGCTTCAGGGGACCTTCATTTGCTCTTGTCTTTCATTTACACTTCCTTTTGAGCCTGTAGAGCCTTTCTATGAATGAAAAATTTTGGTTTAGAGTGTTTTGGAGCTGGCGGTTCTGTAAATTGCTTGTTACTAATTTTTCACAGAGAAAAAGCAACCTTATGACCTTGTCCTACATTTTTCCCGAAGACAAAAATTCTATCATCATTCTATCTCAGTGAGGAACTTTGTACTGCCCTCCTTTGCCTTTATCCATTGCCTTCTAATACTAAGGAGATTGCACTTCATTTCCTGGATGTTGTACAGACAATCAGAATGTACCTGTCTACTGCTGCTGGCAGCAGATATCTATTTCACAGGTATGCAAGGCTGCTACCTGGTCCTCAGTTCAAACGTTTACAAAGTTATATTGTGTAGACATCATGATATTGGCTGATGTTAGCTTAAGGCAAAAGGATTTACAGGTGGTACTTGAGGGGTTGGAGTAACTTTCCTCCCTATTTTCCTAGGGACTGCTTTTGGATTTCCCAATGAATGCTGGGGTAAAAATGGATTTTTGTACTCACCTTAAAATAGCTTATTTTCTGGTAGTTCAGTGGTGGGTTATACTTTCCGATTCTGTTTGTACTTTTGTTGGTTGCATATTTTCCTTGGTTAAGAATGCTTATACTCTAATGCATTTTTTTACTGTCATTCACTCATTGTTTGCTACTCCTGGGATTACTTGGTATGTGTTGGGGCATAAACCACTAGGAGGAGCTGTTCCTTTTGTTGTGTGTAGTGTTTAGGGTTGAGCGGACACCTAGATGTCCGTGTTCGACGGGTTCGGCCGAACTTTAAAAAAAAGTCCGGGTCCGTGTCCCGGACTTTTACCGAACTTTTCCCGGACACCGAACCCCATTGAAGTCAATGGGGACCCGAACTTTAAGGCACTAAAATGGCTCTAAAACACCAAAGGAAAGGGCTAGAGTGCTGCAAATGGCAGCAAAACGTAATTAAGAGCATGGCAAGTGCTCTGCAAACAAATGTGGATAGGGAAATAACTTAAAACAACAAAAAAAAACAGAAAAATAAAACAATGTTCTTCTTCATCTCTGAAGGACGAGGCCCATATGGAGTAGGAGGGAGGTTGAGGTGGTGGTGGATGTGGCGGTGACATAGGCGTGCGCACAGGGTGTGCTGGGTGTGCCTGGGCACACCCTAATCACCTAGGGCACATAGCATTGCCAGTGAGGAGATGGGAAAGATCTCCCTGGGACCTGCTCTGCTCTATTTCTCCTTGCCTACAGGTACATGGCCCCGATACATTACTCTCCCTGCTGGCAAACACATGCATGTGTATTTCAACTTTGGGGTGCACACCTTAATGCAATAGGCTGCGCACACCTATGGGCGGTGTAGGTGGAAGCGGCGGTGGAGGAGGACCAGGGCCGGATTAACAGCATCATGGGCTTGGTGCTGAGGATTTTGAAGGGCCTTAGGGCCGTGCCTTGCCATGCACCCAGAGGAGGAAGGGTGCAGCCATGCATGTCTAATTCAACATGGGATGCTGTCTCTGAAGCCCATAAACACATCCATGCATCGCCAACTGTCCCTCCTTGTCCGGCCTTCACGCTGTGTGGGGAGGTTCTGAGGGTGCTGCCTGGGGAAGCGAGCATAGAAGCCAGACTTCTGTGTTTACAAGTGACAGAAGAGCGGTAACAGTGAATATGGCCAACCCGGGGCCTATATAAAAGGTAGGGGCCTGGAGCTGCAGCTCCAATAGCCCCTACATTAATCTGGCCCTGAGGAGGAGGACGAGGTAGCCAACACTGCTTCTTTTCACAAATTTTAAATGAGGGTACACCCCAAAAGAGTGAGAAAGAGCAAAAATGGAACAATGGGTGGGTAAGGTCGGTATCCATTGCTATTCTGCATAAGGTACGGAAAAGTCCCGTGGGATCCATGCCTGGTTCATTTTAATGAACGTGAGCTTGTCCACATTGTCTCTGGACAGGCGGCTGCGCTTGTCTGTTATAACGCCCCCAGCCGTGCTAAATACCCGTTCAGATAATACACTGGCTGCAGGGCACGCCAGCACCTCCAAGGCGTAAAGGGCAAGCTCAGGCCATGTGCCCAATTTGGAGACCCAGAAGTTGAAGGGGGCAGACCCGTCATTCACTACATGTAGGCGTGTGCACACATACTGCTCCACCATGTTGGTAAAATGCTGCCTCCTGCTAAGACGTTCCATCTGAGCTGCTGGTGCTGCTGTTTGTTGTGGCGTGCTGACAAAGCTTTTCCACATTTCGGCCATGCTAACCCTGCCTTCTGAGGTGCTGGCGGTGCCCTGGTTGCGTTGGCGACCTCCTCCTCCTCCTCCTCTGCCTTGTGCTTCCACTGTGGCCCCGCTGTCAGATGGGAATGCCAGCAGCATGGCGTCTACCAGCGTGCGCTTGTACTCGCGCATCTTGCGATCGCGCTCCAGTGAGTGAATTAAGGACGGTACGTTGTCCTTGTAACGGGGATCCAGCAGCGTGGCCACCCAGTAATCAGCACAAGTTAGAATGTGGGCAACTCGGCGGTCGTTGTGGAGACACTGCAGCATGTAATCGCTCATGTGTGCCAGGCTGCCCAGAGGCAACGAAAGGCTGTCCTCTGTGGGAGGTGTATGGTCCGTGTCCTCTGTATCCCCCCAGCCACGCACCAGTGATGGCCATGAGCTGGCCTGGGTGCCACCCTGCTGTGAACATGGTTCCATCTCCTCCTCCAGCTCCTCCTCCTCCTCATCCTCCTCATCCTCCAGAACTGTGCCCCTGCTGGACAATTGCGTCCCTGGCGTTTGCGTGTGCAGGAACCCACCCTCGGAGCCCCTTGCGAATGACTGCCCTGAAAGCCTTGGAAATGTTACCTCTTCATCCTCCTCCTCCTCCTCATCCTGTGCCACATCCTCTTCCATCATCGCCCGAATTGTTTTTTCAAGGAGGCATAGAAGTGGGATAGTTAAGCTGAGAACGGCGTCATTGCCACTGGCCATGTTGGTGGAGTACTCAAAACAGCGCAACAAGGCACACAGGTCTCGCATGGAGGCCCAGTTATTGGTGGTGAAGTGGTGCTGTTCCGCAGAGCGACTCACGCGTGCGTGCTGCAGCTGAAACTCCACTATGGCCTGCTGCTGCTCGCACAGTCTTTCCAGCATGTGCAAGGTGGAGTTCCACCTTGTGGGCACGTCACATATGAGGCGGTGAGCGGGAAGGCCGAAGTTACGCTGCAGCGCTG
The DNA here is from genome assembly GCF_965119305.1 of Pelophylax lessonae. Taxonomy (NCBI): domain Eukaryota; kingdom Metazoa; phylum Chordata; class Amphibia; order Anura; family Ranidae; genus Pelophylax; species Pelophylax lessonae. The sequence continues at coordinate 423,642,073 of NC_138771.1, forward strand.
CCAGGCGAGCAGCAGCAGGGTGAGAACGCCGAAAGTGCGCACAAACGGCCCGCACTTTCTGCAGCAGCTCTGACATATCGGGGTAGTTTTTAAGGAACCTCTGCACCACCAAATTCAGCACATGCGCCAGGCAAGGGATGTGCGTCAAACCGGCTAGGCCCAGAGCTGCTATGAGATTTCGCCCGTTATCGCACACCACCAGGCCGGGCTTGAGGCTCGCTGGCAGCAACCACTCATTTGTCTGCTGTTCCATGCTCCTCCACAACTCCTGCGCGGTGTGTGGTTTGTCCCCCAAACAGGCAAGTTGTAAAACTGCCTGCTGTCGTTTACCCCTGGCCGTGCTGAAGTTGGTGGTGAAGGTGTTACGCTGTCCGGATGAGGAGGCGGTAGAGGATGAGGAAGCGGAGTAGGAGGAGTTAGGAACAGGAGGCAAACTGAAGCGCCCTGCAATCCTCGGTGGTGGAAGGACATGCGCCAAATTGCTATCCGCCTCAGGCCCATCCGCCACTGCATTTACCCAGTGTGCCGTTAGGGAGATATAACGCCCCTGACCGTGCTTACTGGTCCACGTATCCGTAGTTAGGTGGACCTTGGCACAGATGGCGTTGCGCAGTGCACACCTGATTTTTTCCCCCACTTGGTTGTGCAGGGAAGGGATGGCTTGCCTGGAAAAGTAGTGGCGGCTGGGCACGACGTACTGTGGGACAGCCACCGACATAAGGTTTTTAAAACTGTGCGTCTCCACCAGACGGAATGACAGCATTTCAAAGGCCAATAATTTTGAAATGCTGGCATTCAGGGCCAGGGATCGCGGGTGGGTAGGGGGGTACTTCCTCTTCCTCTCAAGTGTTTGGGAGATGGAAAGCTGAACGCTTCCACGGGACATTGTGGAGATGGTTGTTGGTGACCCAGGTGGTGGTGTTGCTGACAGATCGTCTGTTTGCGGGGTGGCAGGTGCCGGTATCACTACAGATGTGGCTGGAGCGGCCGAGACTGCAGCAGAAGAGGAAGCAGGATGAGCCAGAGACGTTTCTTGGTTTTGAAGGTGTGTACTCCACTGCAGCTCGTGCTTTGCACTTAGATGCCTGATCATGCAGGTTGTGCTCAGGTTGAGAAGGTTCATGCCTCGCTTCAAGCTCTGATTGCACAGGGTGCAAACCACTCGTGTCCTGTCATCAGCACATTTTCTAAAGAACTTCCACGCTAGAGAACTCCTTTGAGCTGACTTTGGTGCGCTCGTTCCCTTGCTGCGTTGGGCAGTAGCGGGCGTAGTGTCTAGGGCACGGCCGCTCCGCTTCTGCACCCTGCTCCCTCTTCTGCTGTGCTGGTGGCTCTGTGCGACCACCGCCTCTTCCTCCAAACTACTCAGTTCACCTGCATGACGTTCATTCCATGTGGGGTCGAGGACCTCATCGTCCTCCACATCATCTTCCACCCAGTCTTCACCCCTGCCCTCCTTGTCGGTCTCCACAATGCTGAACGCCGCAGCAGTTGGCACCTGCGTTTCGTCATCATCGGAGACGTGCTGCGATGATCCTTGCATGTACTCATCTTGAGAAATAAGTGGTTGGGCATCGCTGCACTCAATCTCTTCCACTTCTGGGGCAGGGCTAGGTGGATGGCCCTGGGAAACCCTGCTGACAGAGTCCTCAAAAAGAATAAGAGACTGCTGTATGGCTTGGGGCTCAGACTGCTGGCCTGATTTGCAAGGGGGTGAGGTGAAAGACGGTTGGACATTGGCTGCAGGTGCCAACTCTGACCTTTCTGCAGTAGACTGGGTGGGAGACAATGTGAAGGAACTGGAGGCACTGTCAGCAGCAAACCAATCTACTATCGCCTCAACTTGTTCTGGCCTCATCACTTCTAGGGGCGTTTGATGCCCTACCAAATACTGATGCAGGTTCTGTCGCCTACTCACACTTGAGGAAGGTGTTTCACTTGTGCGTGTAGCTGGCACAGATCGACCATGTCCTCTCCTTGCAACAGGAGCTCTACCAGCAGCACCACGACCCAGGCCACGGCCCTTATTTGACGGTCTCCTCATATTTCTGTAATTTAAGATCTTGCCCTAGAAAGGTTTTTATTGAATAGCGGAATAGAAAATATGATCCAAAAAAAGTGTATGTATATCACACGTACACAACCACACTAGGCCCCAATTACTATTGTTTGTACCCCTAAAAGGCTAGATGAGGAGTAGGGGGAGTATGGAACAGGCAGCACCCTCAAACCTTCAGAAGTATGAGATGAACCCCAACAACTTGGAAAGGTGGATCTCTCTCACACGTACCGACACAGACTATCCCGCAATTCAATTGATCCTCAAAGGTTTTTATTGAATAGCGGAATAGGAAATATGATCAAAAAAAGTGTATGTATCTCGCACGTACACAACCACACTAGGCCCCAATTACTATTGTTTGTACCCCTAAAAGGCTAGATGAGGAGTAGGGGGGGTATGGAACAGGCAGCACCCTCAAACCTTCAGAAGTATGAGATGAACCCCAACAACTTGGAAAGGTGGATCTCTCTCACACGTACCGACACAGACTATCCCGCAATTCAATTGATCCTCAAAGGTTTTTATTGAATAGCGGAATAGGAAATATGATCAAAAAAAGTGTATGTATCTCGCACGTACACAACCACACTAGGCCCCAATTACTATTGTTTGTACCCCTAAAAGGCTAGATGAGGAGTAGGGGGGGTATGGAACAGGCAGCACCCTCAAACCTTCAGAAGTATGAGATGAACCCCAACAACTTGGAAAGGTGGATCTCTCTCACACGTACCGACACAGACTATCCCGCAATTCAATTGATCCTCAAAGGTTTTTATTGAATAGCGGAATAGGAAATATGATCAAAAAAAGTGTATGTATCTCGCACGTACACAACCACACTAGGCCCCAATTACTATTGTTTGTACCCCTAAAAGGCTAGATGAGGAGTAGGGGGGGTATGGAACAGGCAGCACCCTCAAACCTTCAGAAGTATGAGATGAACCCCAACAACTTGGAAAGGTGGATCTCTCTCACACGTACCGACACAGACTATCCCGCAATTCAATTGATCCTCAAAGGTTTTTATTGAATAGCGGAATAGGAAATATGATCAAAAAAAGTGTATGTATCTCGCACGTACACAACCACACTAGGCCCCAATTACTATTGTTTGTACCCCTAAAAGGCTAGATGAGGAGTAGGGGGGGTATGGAACAGGCAGCACCCTCAAACCTTCAGAAGTATGAGATGAACCCCAACAACTTGGAAAGGTGGATCTCTCTCACACGTACCAACACAGACTATCCCCCAATTTAACTGATCCCCAAAGGTTTTTGATTAAATAGCGGAATAGAAAATATGATCCCAAAAAAGTGTATGTATATCACACGTACACAACCACACTAGGCCCCAATTACTATTGTTTGTACCCCTAAAAGGCTAGGAGTAGGGGGAGTATGGAACAGGCAGCACCCTCAAACCTTCAGAAGTATGAGATGAACCCCAACAACTTGGAAAGGTGGATCTCTCTCACACGTACCAACACAGACTATCCCCCAATTTAACTGATCCCCAAAGGTTTTTGATTAAATAGCAGAATAGAAAATATGATCCCAAAAAAGTGTATGTATATCACACGTACACAACCACACTAGGCCCCAATTACTATTGTTTGTACCCCTAAAAGGCTAGGAGTAGGGGGAGTATGGAACAGGCAGCACCCTCAAACCTTCAGAAGTATGAGATGAACCCCAACAACTTGGAAAGGTGGATCTCTCTCACACGTACCAACACAGACTATCCCCCAATTTAACTGATCCCCAAAGGTTTTTGATTAAATAGCGGAATAGAAAATATGATCCCAAAAAAGTGTATGTATATCACACGTACACAACCACACTAGGCCCCAATTACTATTGTTTGTACCCCTAAAAGGCTAGGAGTAGGGGGAGTATGGAACAGGCAGCACCCTCAAACCTTCAGAAGTATGAGATGAACCCCAACAACTTGGAAAGGTGGATCTCTCTCACACGTACCAACACAGACTATCCCCCAATTTAACTGATCCCCAAAGGTTTTTGATTAAATAGCGGAATAGAAAATATGATCCCAAAAAAGTGTATGTATATCACACGTACACAACCACACTAGGCCCCAATTACTATTGTTTGTACCCCTAAAAGGCTAGGAGTAGGGGGAGTATGGAACAGGCAGCACCCTCAAACCTTCAGAAGTATGAGATGAACCCCAACAACTTGGAAAGGTGGATCTCTCTCACACGTACCAACACAGACTATCCCCCAATTTAACTGATCCCCAAAGGTTTTTGATTAAATAGCGGAATAGAAAATATGATCCCAAAAAAGTGTATGTATATCACACGTACACAACCACACTAGGCCCCAATTACTATTGTTTGTACCCCTAAAAGGCTAGGAGTAGGGGGAGTATGGAACAGGCAGCACCCTCAAACCTTCAGAAGTATGAGATGAACCTCAACAACTTGGAAAGGTGGATCTCTCTCACACGTACCAACACAGACTATCCCCCAATTTAACTGATCCCCAAAGGTTTTTGATTAAATAGCGGAATAGAAAATATGATCCCAAAAAAGTGTATGTATATCACACGTACACAACCACACTAGGCCCCAATTACTATTGTTTGTACCCCTAAAAGGCTAGGAGTAGGGGGAGTATGGAACAGGCAGCACCCTCAAACCTTCAGAAGTATGAGATGAACCCCAACAACTTGGAAAGGTGGATCTCTCTCACACGTACCAACACAGACTATCCCCCAATTTAACTGATCCCCAAAGGTTTTTGATTAAATAGCGGAATAGAAAATATGATCCCAAAAAAGTGTATGTATATCACACGTACACAACCACACTAGGCCCCAATTACTATTGTTTGTACCCCTAAAAGGCTAGGAGTAGGGGGAGTATGGAACAGGCAGCACCCTCAAACCTTCAGAAGTATGAGATGAACCCCAACAACTTGGAAAGGTGGATCTCTCTCACACGTACCAACACAGACTATCCCCCAATTTAACTGATCCCCAAAGGTTTTTGATTAAATAGCGGAATAGAAAATATGATCCCAAAAAAGTGTATGTATATCACACGTACACAACCACACTAGGCCCCAATTACTATTGTTTGTACCCCTAAAAGGCTAGGAGTAGGGGGAGTATGGAACAGGCAGCACCCTCAAACCTTCAGAAGTATGAGATGAACCCCAACAACTTGGAAAGGTGGATCTCTCTCACACGTACCAACACAGACTATCCCCCAATTTAACTGATCCCCAAAGGTTTTTGATTAAATAGCGGAATAGAAAATATGATCCCAAAAAAGTGTATGTATATCACACGTACACAACCACACTAGGCCCCAATTACTATTGTTTGTACCCCTAAAAGGCTAGGAGTAGGGGGAGTATGGAACAGGCAGCACCCTCAAACCTTCAGAAGTATGAGATGAACCCCAACAACTTGGAAAGGTGGATCTCTCTCACACGTACCAACACAGACTATCCCCCAATTTAACTGATCCCCAAAGGTTTTTGATTAAATAGCGGAATAGAAAATATGATCCCAAAAAAGTGTATGTATATCACACGTACACAACCACACTAGGCCCCAATTACTATTGTTTGTACCCCTAAAAGGCTAGGAGTAGGGGGAGTATGGAACAGGCAGCACCCTCAAACCTTCAGAAGTATGAGATGAACCTCAACAACTTGGAAAGGTGGATCTCTCTCACACGTACCAACACAGACTATCCCCCAATTTAACTGATCCCCAAAGGTTTTTGATTAAATAGCGGAATAGAAAATATGATCCCAAAAAAGTGTATGTATATCACACGTACACAACCACACTAGGCCCCAATTACTATTGTTTGTACCCCTAAAAGGCTAGGAGTAGGGGGAGTATGGAACAGGCAGCACCCTCAAACCTTCAGAAGTATGAGATGAACCCCAACAACTTGGAAAGGTGGATCTCTCTCACACGTACCAACACAGACTATCCCCCAATTTAACTGATCCCCAAAGGTTTTTGATTAAATAGCGGAATAGAAAATATGATCCCAAAAAAGTGTATGTATATCACACGTACACAACCACACTAGGCCCCAATTACTATTGTTTGTACCCCTAAAAGGCTAGGAGTAGGGGGAGTATGGAACAGGCAGCACCCTCAAACCTTCAGAAGTATGAGATGAACCCCAACAACTTGGAAAGGTGGATCTCTCTCACACGTACCAACACAGACTATCCCCCAATTTAACTGATCCCCAAAGGTTTTTGATTAAATAGCGGAATAGAAAATATGATCCCAAAAAAGTGTATGTATATCACACGTACACAACCACACTAGGCCCCAATTACTATTGTTTGTACCCCTAAAAGGCTAGGAGTAGGGGGAGTATGGAACAGGCAGCACCCTCAAACCTTCAGAAGTATGAGATGAACCCCAACAACTTGGAAAGGTGGATCTCTCTCACACGTACCAACACAGACTATCCCCCAATTTAACTGATCCCCAAAGGTTTTTGATTAAATAGCGGAATAGAAAATATGATCCCAAAAAAGTGTATGTATATCACACGTACACAACCACACTAGGCCCCAATTACTATTGTTTGTACCCCTAAAAGGCTAGATGAGGAGTAGGGGGAGTATGGAACAGGCAGCACCCTCAAACCTTCAGTATGAGATTGTGTTCACTGTACCCCACAAAGATTGAGTTCACTGCACCCCACAATGATTGTGTTCACTGCACCCCACAAAGATTGTGTTCACTGCACCTCACAAAGATTGTGTTCACTGTACCCCCCAAAGATTGTGTTCACTGCACCCCACAAAGATTCTGTTCACTGTACCCCACAAAGATTGTGTTCACTGCACCCCAAAAAGATTGTGTTCACTGCACCCCAAAAAGGATGTTGTTCACTGCACCCCAAAAAGGATGTTGTTCACTCCACCCCAAAAAGATTGTGTTCACTGCACCCCACAAAGATTGTGTTCACTGCACCCCAAAAAGATTGTGTTCACTGCACCCCAAAAATGATTTTGTTCACTGCACCCCAAAAAGGATTTTGTTCACTGCACCCCAAAAAGGATGTTGTTCACTCCACCCCAAAAAGATTGTGTTCACTGCACTCCAAAAAGATTGTGTTCACTGCACCCCACAAAGGATTTTGTTCACTGCACCCCAAAAAGATTGTGTTCACTGCACCCCAAAAAGGATGTTGTTCACTGCACCCCAAAAAGGATTTTGTTCACTGCACCCCAAAAAGATTGTGTTCACTGCACCCCACAAAGGATTTTGTTCACTGCACCCCACAAAGATTGTGTTCACTGCACACCAAAAAGGATTGTGTTCACTGCACCCCAAAAAGATTTTGTTCACTGCACCCCAAAAAGATTGTGTTCACTGCAGCCCAAAAAGATTGTGTTCACTGCAGCCCAAAAAGATTGTGTTCACTGCAGCCCAAAAAGATTGTGTTCACTGCAGCCCAAAAAGATTGTGTTCACTGCAGCCCAAAAAGATTGTGTTCACTGCAGCTCACACACAGAAAAATGGATGTGGATCACTGACACCTGCCTATCTCCAATCCCACACCACACAGCAATATCGATTGTAGTTTGTAGAACACAGTTTCCCTAAAATTCAGCAGACTCTGTCCCTAACAGGATTGAGAAGAGATCGTAGATCAGGATTGAGTGCAGACCCCACCCCCCACACAGCAATATCGATTGTAGTTTGTAGAAGACACTGACCCTATATAATTCAGCAGACTCTATCCCTAAAATGCCTACAACTCGCCCTGCCTAAACACTCCGACCTGTCCCTCAATTCTATCCGGACACAAATGGTTTTTTCCTGCCTATCTTTCCCTAATCAGCAGCCAGCACGTTGATGTGTGCTCTGTCCCTGAATCTAAGCAGCATAATGACGCCGCTGCGGCTGCCTCGAACTTATAAAGACTTGGTCACATGCTTCAGACGGCCAATCACAGCTACTGAGACATTTGCAGGCATGGCTGGGATGGCTTAAGGCACACCAGTTAAACGATTGTTGATTGGCTGTTGAAAGCCCGCCATGAAAAGAGCGCCAAAGCATGCAAAACCCGGAAATAAAACGACCGAACACGGATTTTTACCCGAACATACAGTAAAGTGTCCGTGTCCGTGTTCGGGTACAAAAAATCCAATTATTCGGTACGAACACGAATAATACAGTCCGTGTTCGCTCAACACTAGTAGTGTTCAATCTCCTATAGGTGCCTATTACTGTGAGTATAACAATTCCTTTTTCAAACTTCCACTTATGCTGAAAATCCAGAAAGAGTAGTGGCAACAGCTTCATTAAAGGCTTAAAATACTTAGTGGAGACTCTTGGTGCCCCAGTGGAGGCTTTAACCTGATGGGTCTTGTTTTATTCTATCACAGGGGAAATTGATCAAGGAAGCATAAACAAACTTTATATTTCAAAGATGGAAGTTCTCCTGTGCTTACTGTAAATGTACTTGTGTTTTCATGCTATAGTTGCTTTCATTGTAATTAATCTATCTCTGGATAAACAGATTTCTATTTTTTCTAAACTCTGCTAAACTGAATGGGCAGTGTCAATTATACCATTTAAATCTTTGCATACATTTATGTGAGTTTTATGCTCTATATAATGCATATACTTTCATGCCTGTTTAAATAAGGCTTTTACTGTGTTCTTATATGGCTTCAAAGCTCAGTTAGGGCTATCCTTTTCTTTCCCAACATATTACCAACTAACATGCTAAATTTTACATTGAGCTCCATTTTTTTTGTCTACTTGTGATGGTCACTTAGGGACCACTTTTTAATAGAAACTGCTTCCCATAGGACTTTGCAGTGATCACTTCACATGTCTTTTTATAGTTTATTCAAAAAATACATAGTGCTGTATGGAGCCTGCGGCATCCTGTGGCATGCTCTCTGCATATTGCTACAAAAAATACTCCAGCATAGGAAAAAAGACCTGTCATGTGACCTGTCAAAGTCATGTGACATGTTTCCTTTTACTTTTTTTTGACACTATTCATTCCCATGCAGAAGCAACTAAAGCAATTCATTTTCATGCAAAACCAACTAAAGCAGAAAGCACATTTATAAAGCACAGGGCTGTGCTTTACATTTTTTATTTTAGTGGTAATATGGCTGTGGTTAACCATTCTAGCATAACCATTCTAGCATATCATTTAGTGTTAATGTATATCTCTTCATAGCATTTAATAAGAATTACTTTAAATACTACTAATAAAAATACTAATGTTCTACTTTAAAGTGGAACTTTTGGCTATAGAAATAATGTCTCTTCTGCATTAAAGCTACTTACCTGCCTGTCTGCCTCACTGTACAAATTTGGCAATACCGACTCTGACCGAACTCTCATGCATGCGGGGGAATGACTTCATCCCCGCCTGGCCAATGAAAGTGCCCAGCCATCAAGACCCAGAAGCCGGCCTCCCAAAGATGTAAACGGCTGGGCAGGGAGCTCAGGAACACTGCATAGCTGGACCTGAGGCGAGTATGGTTCCACTTTAAATACCACTTATTATTCTTGTGAATACTGTCCACACATCTTGGTATCAGCAGCTGCCATTAAAATTGTTATATTGCCTACTTTTTAGTAAATGCATATGTGTGTACTCACAGGTGGATAAGTACACCCCTAGCAGTTAAATATACTCACTGGCTTTGCAACAGAGTTTGAGGTGAAGGAATATGCACAGTATGAGAAGTGAACACTTACAATATGTACTTCCTTCTTGGACAGGGTAGGAAGGAGGGTCACATACACACAGCACAAAACATGCTTATAAATAAAGAAAGCAACAACAAACAGCTGATAACAACTCAGGGCTACTCTCTCTGGTGGCTGATCATCCAATTCTGAGAAACAGTGTCTCACTGTTGGCCACCTCAATTTCAGAACTAGGGTCTGGCATGGAGTTCTACAGACCTCAAAAAATGTATTGATCCCAATTGACATTATGTCATTTTTTTGTAATTATGCCCAGACATTTACTGAAGCCCATCGATCCTTAGGGGGTTCAACATTAACCATTTTGAGGAACCCTGGTGTAGAAGGGCATCAGACTGTGAAAGTAAGTCAACCACAGCATAGCAAAATGGCTTGCAACTGAGATATGATATATTATGGGATATATAGAAGAGTATTTTACTGGATATATCTGTGCAGAAAAAAACATTCCAGCAATTGGCTTGTACAAGCAGCAAGGCAGAAAGGACTTGGATGGTTAATAGGTCTACAATCAGATTGCTTTGAGCTTTTCCAATTGGTAAACATTTAAGGTGTTATGACTATAGGAGAGTGCCATCCAGGCAGATTGCAAAAATAACTTTTTTACTATTTATCTGCCAGTAGTATATGAACCCAGCTAAAGCTTCTTTTTTTTTTGCACACCTTATCAGGGTCTCACTTAAAATTTCTGTAGAATTCATTGCTGGCCAGATTGAATGCACTAAGGTGCCTTACTTCAACACCAGTATGTTTGGTCTTACTAACTGAATCTGCAACCATGTGCTCATCCAAACTGCATAATCCACAGAGATTCAAATGATCCTTACAAGATGTGACACTGTGCTGCAGTGCTGTCTGTGCTCTCAATGAACTTCAGCTGAACGAGTTAACACTACCTCACTAGTGTTGAGCGAACACGGACTGTATTATTCGTGTTCGTACCGAATAATTGGATTTTTTGTACCCGAACACGGACACGGACACTTTACTGTATGTTCGGGTAAAAATCCGTGTTCGGTCGTTTTATTTCCGGGTTTTGCATGCTTTGGCGCTCTTTTTATGGCGGGCTTTCAACAGCCAATCAACAATCGTTTAACTGGTGTGCCTTAAGCCATCCCAGCCATGCCTGCAAATGTCTCAGTAGCTGTGATTGGCCGTCTGAAGCATGTGACCAAGTCTTTATAAGTTCCAGGCAGCCGCAGCGTCTTCATTCTGCTGCTTAGATCAGGGACAGAGCACACATCAACGTGCTGGCTGCTGATTAGGGAAAGACAGGCAGGAAAAAACCATTTGTGTCCGGATAGAATTGAGGGACAGGTCGGAGTGTTTAGGCAGGGCGAGTTGTAGGCATTTTAGGGATAGAGTCTGCTGAATTATAGGGTCAGTGTCTTCTACAAAGTACAATCGATATTGCTGTGTGGGGGGTGGGGTGACTCTGCACTCAATCCTGATCTACGATCTCTTCTCAATCCTGTTAGGGAGAGGCTGCTGCTGCTGAATTTTAGGGAAACTGTGTTCTACAAACTACAATCGATATTGCTGTGTGGTGTGGGATAGGAGATAGGCAGGTGTCAGTGATCCACATCCATTTTTCTGTGTGTGAGCTGCAGTGAACACAATCTTTTTGGGCTGCAGTGAACACAATCTTTTTGGGGTGCAGTGAACAACGTCCTTTTTGGGGTGCAGTGAACAAAATCCTTTTTGGGGTGCAGTGAACAACATCCTTTTTGGGGTGCAGTGAACACAATCTTTTTGGGGTGCAGTGAACAAAATCCTTTTTGGGGTGCAGTGAACAACATCCTTTTTGGGGTGCAGTGAACACAATCTTTTTGGGGTGCAGTGAACAAAATCCTTTGTGGGGTGCAGTGAACACAATCTTTGTGGGGTACAGGGAACAGAATCTTTGTGGGGTGCAGTGAACACAATCTTTGGGGGGTACAGTGAACACAATCTTTTTGGGGTGCAGTGAACAAAATCCTTTTAGGGTGCAGTGAACACAATCTTTGTGGGGTGCAGTGAACAAAATCCTTTTTGAGGTGCAGTGAACACAATCTTTGTGGGGTGCAGTGAACACAATCTTTGTGGGGTGCAGTGAACAACATCCTTTTTGGGGTGCAGTGAACAAAATCCTTTTTGGGGTGCAGTGAACACAATCTTTTTGGGGTGCAGTGAACAAAATCCTTTGTGGGGTGCAGTGAACACAATCTTTGTGGGGTACAGTGAACAGAATCTTTGTGGGGTGCAGTGAACACAATCTTTGGGGGTACAGTGAACACAATCTTTTTGGGGTGCAGTGAACAAAATCCTTTGTGGGGTGCAGTGAACACAATCTTTGGGGGGTACAGTGAACACAATCTTTTTGGGGTGCAGTGAACAAAATCCTTTGTGGGGTGCAGTGAACACAATCTTTGTGGGGTGCAGTGAACACAATCTTTTTGGGGTGCAGTGAACAAAATCCTTTTTGGGGTGCAGTGAACAACATCCTTTTTGGGGTGCAGTGAACACAATCTTTTTGGGGTGCAGTGAACAAAATCCTTTGTGGGGTGCAGTGAACACAATCTTTGTGGGGTACAGTGAACAGAATCTTTGTGGGGTGCAGTGAACACAATCTTTGGGGGGTACAGTGAACACAATCTTTTTGGGGTGCAGTGAACAAAATCCTTTGTGGGGTGCAGTGAACACAATCTTTGGGGGGTACAGTGAACACAATCTTTTTGGGGTGCAGTGAACAAAATCCTTTGTGGGGTGCAGTGAACACAATCTTTGTGGGGTGCAGTGAACACAATCTTTTTGGGGTGCAGTGAACAAAATCCTTTTTGGGGTGCAGTGAACAACATCCTTTTTGGGGTGCAGTGAACACAATCTTTTTGGGGTGCAGTGAACAAAATCCTTTGTGGGGTGCAGTGAACACAATCTTTGTGGGGTACAGGGAACAGAATCTTTGTGGGGTGCAGTGAACACAATCTTTGGGGGGTACAGTGAACACAATCTTTTTGGGGTGCAGTGAACACAATCTTTGTGGGGTGCAGTGAACAAAATCCTTTTTGAGGTGCAGTGAACACAATCTTTGTGGGGTGCAGTGAACACAATCTTTGTGGGGTGCAGTGAACAAAATCCTTTGTGGGGTGCAGTGAACACAATCTTTGTGGGGTGCAGTGAACACAATCTTTTTGTGGTGCAGTGAACAAAATCCTTTTTTGGGTGCAGTGAACAACATCCTTTTTGGGGTGCAGTGAACAAAATCCTTTTTGGGGTGCAGTGAACACAATCTTTTTGGGGTGCAGTGAACAAAATCCTTTGTGGGGTGCAGTGAACACAATCTTTGTGGGGTACAGTGAACAGAATCTTTGTGGGGTGCAGTGAACACAATCTTTGGGGGTACAGTGAACACAATCTTTTTGGGGTGCAGTGAACAAAATCCTTTGTGGGGTGCAGTGAACACAATCTTTGGGGGGTACAGTGAACACAATCTTTTTGGGGTGCAGTGAACAAAATCCTTTGTGGGGTGCAGTGAACACAATCTTTGTGGGGTGCAGTGAACACAATCTTTTTGGGGTGCAGTGAACAAAATCCTTTTTGGGGTGCAGTGAACAACATCCTTTTTGGGGTGCAGTGAACACAATCTTTTTGGGGTGCAGTGAACAAAATCCTTTGTGGGGTGCAGTGAACACAATCTTTGTGGGGTACAGTGAACAGAATCTTTGTGGGGTGCAGTGAACACAATCTTTGGGGGGTACAGTGAACACAATCTTTTTGGGGTGCAGTGAACAAAATCCTTTGTGGGGTGCAGTGAACACAATCTTTGGGGGGTACAGTGAACACAATCTTTTTGGGGTGCAGTGAACAAAATCCTTTGTGGGGTGCAGTGAACACAATCTTTGTGGGGTGCAGTGAACACAATCCTTTTTGGGGTGCAGTGAACAACATCCTTTTTGGGGTGCAGTGAACACAATCTTTTTGGGGTGCAGTGAACAAAATCCTTTGTGGGGTGCAGTGAACACAATCTTTGTGGGGTACAGGGAACAGAATCTTTGTGGGGTGCAGTGAACACAATCTTTGGGGGGTACAGTGAACACAATCTTTTTGGGGTGCAGTGAACAAAATCCTTTTAGGGTGCAGTGAACACAATCTTTGTGGGGTGCAGTGAACAAAATCCTTTTTGAGGTGCAGTGAACACAATCTTTGTGGGGTGCAGTGAACACAATCTTTGTGGGGTACAGTGAACACAATCTCATACTTCTGAAGATTTGAAGGTGCTGCCTGTTCCATACTTCTCCTCCTACTGCTCAACCATCCTTTTAGGGGTACAAACAATAGTAATTGGGGCCTAGTGTGGTGGTGTACGTGTGAGATACATACACTTTCTTTTTGATCATATTTTCTATTCCGCTATTCAATTAAAACCTTTGGGGATCAATTAAATTGCGTGATAGTCTGTGTCGGTACGTGTGAGATCCACCTTTCCAAGTTTTTGGGGTTCATCTCATACTTCTGAAGATTTGAGGGTGCTGCCTGTTCCATACTCCTCCTCCTACTGTTCAACCATCCTTTTAGGGGTACAAACAATAGTAATTGGGGCCTAGTGTGGTGGTGTACGTGTGAGATACATATACTTTCTTTTTGATCATATTTTCTATTCCGCTATTCAATTAAATCCTTTGGGGATCAATTAAATTGCGTGATAGTCTGTGTCGGTACGTGTGAGATCCACCTTTCCAAGTTTTTGGGGTTCATCTCATACTTCTGAAGATTTGAGGGTGCTGCCTGTTCCATACTCCTCCTCCTACTGCTCAACCATCCTTTTAGGGGTACAAACAATAGTAATTGGGGCCTAGTGTGGTGGTGTACGTGTGAGATACATACACTTTCTTTTTGATCATATTTTCTATTCCGCTATTCAATTAAAACCTTTGGGGATCAATTAAATTGCGTGATAGTCTGTGTCGGTACGTGTGAGATCCACCTTTCCAAGTTTTTGGGGTTCATCTCATACTTCTGAAGATTTGAGGGTGCTGCCTGTTCCATACTCCTCCTCCTACTGCTCAACCATCCTTTTAGGGGTACAAACAATAGTAATTGGGGCCTAGTGTGGTGGTGTACGTGTGAGATACATACACTTTCTTTTTGATCATATTTTCTATTCCGCTATTCAATTAAAACCTTTGGGGATCAATTAAATTGCGTGATAGTCTGTGTCGGTACGTGTGAGATCCACCTTTCCAAGTTTTTGGGGTTCATCTCATACTTCTGAAGATTTGAGGGTGCTGCCTGTTCCATACTCCTCCTCCTACTCCTCAACCATCCTTTTAGGGGTACAAACAATAGTAATTGGGGCTTAGTGTGGTGGTGTACGTGTGAGATACATACACTTTCTTTTTGATCATATTTTCTATTCCGCTATTCAATTAAAACCTTTGGGGATCAATTAAATTGTGTGATAGTCTGTGTCGGTACGTGTGAGATCCACCTTTCCAAGTTTTTGGGGTTCATCTCATACTTCTGAAGATTTGAGGGTGCTGCCTGTTCCATACTCCTCCTCCTACTGCTCAACCATCCTTTTAGGGGTACAAACAATAGTAATTGGGGCCTAGTGTGGTGGTGTACGTGTGAGATACATACACTTTCTTTTTGATCATATTTTCTATTCCGCTATTCAATTAAAACCTTTGGGGATCAATTAAATTGCGTGATAGTCTGTGTCGGTACGTGTGAGATCCACCTTTCCAAGTTTTTGGGGTTCATCTCATACTTATGAAGATTTGAGGGTGCTGCCTGTTCCATACTCCTCCTCCTACTGCTCAACCATCCTTTTAGGGGTACAAACAATAGTAATTGGGGCCTAGTGTGGTGGTGTACGTGCGAGATACATACACTTTTTTTGATCATATTTCCTATTCCGCTATTCAATAAAAACCTTTGAGGATCAATTGAATTGCGGGATAGTCTGTGTCGGTACGTGTGAGATCCACCTTTCCAAGTTTTTGAGGTTCATCTCATACTTCTGAAGATTTGAGGGTGCTGTCTGTTCCATACTCCTCCTACTCCTCATCCATCCTTTTAGGGGTAGAAACAATAGTAATTGGGGCCTAGTGTGGTTTTGTACGTGCGAGATACATACACTTTTTTGGATCATATTTCCTATTCCGCTATTCAATAAAAACCTTTCTAGGGCAAGATCTTAAATTACAGAAATATGAGGAGACCGTCAAATAAGGGCCGTGGCCTGGGTCGTGGTGCTGCTACTAGAGCTCCTGTTGCAAGGAGAGGACGTGGTCGATCTGTGCCAGCTACACGCACAAGTGAAACACCTTCCTCAAGTGTGAGTAGGCGACAGAACCTGCATCAGTATTTGGTAGGGCATCATACGCCCCTAGAAGTGATGAGGCCAGAACAAGTGGAGGCGATAGTAGATTGGTTTGCTGCTGACAGTGCCTCCAGTTCCTTCACATTGTCTCCCACCCAGTCTACTGCAGAAAGGTCACAGTTGGCACCTGCAGCCGATGTCCAACCGTCTTTCACCTCACCCCCTTGCAAATCAGGCAAGCAGTCTGAGCCCCAAGCCATACAGCAGTCTCTTCTTCTTTTTGATGACTCTGTCAGCAGGGTTTCCCAGGGCCCTCCACCTAGCCCTGCCCCAGAAGTGGAAGAGATTGAGTGCAGCGATGCCCAACCACTTATTTCTCAAGATGAGTACATGCAAGGATCATCGCAGCACGTCTCCGATGATGACGAAACGCAGGTGCCAACTGCTGCGGCGTTCAGCATTGTGGAGACCGACAAGGAGGGCAGGGGTGAAGACTGGGTGGAAGATGATGTAGAGGACGATGAGGTCCTCGACCCCACATGGAATGAACGTCATGCAGGTGACCTGAGTAGTTTGGAGGAAGAGGCGGTGGTCGCACAGAGCCACCAGCACAGCAGAAGAGGGAGCAGGGTGCAGAAGCGGAGCGGCCGTGCCCTAGACACTACGCCCGCTACTGCCTAACGCAGCAAGGGAACGAGCGCACCAAAGTCAGCTCAAAGGAGTTCTCTAGCGTGGAAGTTCTTTAGTAAATGTGCTGATGACAGGACACGAGTGGTTTGCACCCTGTGCAATCAGAGCTTGAAGCGAGGCATAAACCTTCTCAACCTGAGCACAACCTGCATGATCAGGCATCTAAGTGCAAAGCACGAGCTGCAGTGGAGTACACACCTTCAAAACCAAGAAACGTCTCTGGCTCATCCTGCTTCCTCTTCTGCTGCAGTCTCGGCCGCTCCAGCCACATCTGTAGTGATACCGGCACCTGCCACCCCGCAAACAGACGATCTGTCAGCAACACCACCACCTGGGTCACCAACAACCATCTCCACAATGTCCCGTGGAAGCGTTCAGCTTTCCATCTCCCAAACACTTGAGAGGAAGAGGAAGTACCCCCCTACCCACCCGCGATCCCTGGCCCTGAATGCCAGCATTTCAAAATTATTGGCCTTTGAAATGCTGTCATTCCGTCTGGTGGAGACGCACAGTTTTAAAAACCTTATGTCGGTGGCTGTCCCACAGTACGTCGTGCCCAGCCGCCACTACTTTTCCAGGCAAGCCATCCCTTCCCTGCACAACCAAGTGGGGGGAAAAAATCAGGTGTGCACTGCGCAACGCCATCTGTGCCAAGGTCCACCTAACTACCGATACGTGGACCAGTAAGCACGGTCAGGGGCGTTATATCTCCCTAACGGCACACTGGGTAAATGCAGTGGCGGATGGGCCTGAGGCGGATAGCAATTTGGCGCATGTCCTTCCACCACCGAGGATTGCAGGGCGCTTCAGTTTGCCTCCTGTTCCTAACTCCTCCTACTCCGCTTCCTCATCCTCTACCGCCTCCTCATCCGGACAGCGTAACACCTTCACCACCAACTTCAGCACGGCCAGGGGTAAACGACAGCAGGCAGTTTTACAACTTGCCTGTTTGGGGGACAAACCACACTCCGCGCAGGAGTTGTGGAGGAGCATGGAACAGCAGACAAATGAGTGGTTGCTGCCAGCGAGCCTCAAGCCCGGCCTGGTGGTGTGCGATAACGGGCGAAATCTCATAGCAGCTCTGGGCCTAGCCGGTTTGACGCACATCCCTTGCCTGGCGCATGTGCTGAATTTGGTGGTGCAGAGGTTCCTTAAAAACTACCCCGATATGTCAGAGCTGCTGCAGAAAGTGCGGGCCGTTTGTGCGCACTTTCGGCGTTCTCACCCTGCTGCTGCTCGCCTGGCAGCGCTGCAGCGTAACTTCGGCCTTCCCGCTCACCGCCTCATATGTGACGTGCCCACAAGGTGGAACTCCACCTTGCACATGCTGGAAAGACTGTGCGAGCAGCAGCAGGCCATAGTGGAGTTTCAGCTGCAGCACGCACGCGTGAGTCGCTCTGCGGAACAGCACCACTTCACCACCAATAACTGGGCCTCCATGCGAGACCTGTGTGCCTTGTTGCGCTGTTTTGAGTACTCCACCAACATGGCCAGTGGCAATGACGCCGTTCTCAGCTTAACTATCCCACTTCTATGCCTCCTTGAAAAAACAATTCGGGCGATGATGGAAGAGGATGTGGCACAGGATGATGAGGAGGAGGAGGATGAAGAGGTAACATTTCCAAGGCTTTCAGGGCAGTCATTCGCAAGGGGCTCCGAGGGTGGGTTCCTGCACACACAAACGCCAGGGACACAATTGTCCAGCAGGGGCACAGTTCTGGAGGATGAGGAGGATGAGGAGGAGGAGGAGCTGGAGGAGGAGATGGAACCATGTTCACAGCAGGGTGGCCCCCAGGCCAGCTCATGGCCATCACTGGTGCGTGGCTGGGGGGATACAGAGGACACGGACGATACACCTCCCACAGAGGACAGCCTTTCGTTGCCTCTGGGCAGCCTGGCACACATGAGCGATTACATGCTGCAGTGTCTCCACAACGACCGCCGAGTTGCCCACATTCTAACTTGTGCTGATTACTGGGTGGCCACGCTGCTGGATCCCCGTTACAAGGACAACGTACCGTCCTTAATTCACTCACTGGAGCGCGATCGCAAGATGCGCGAGTACAAGCGCACGCTGGTAGACGCCATGCTGCTGGCATTCCCATCTGGCAGCGGGGCCGCAGTGGAAGCACAAGGCAGAGGAGGAGGAGGAGGAGGTCGCCAACGCAACCAGGGCACCGCCAGCACCTCAGAAGGCAGGGTTAGCATGGCCGAAATGTGGAAAAGCTTTGTCAGCACGCCACAACAAACAGCAGCACCAGCAGCTCAGATGGAACGTCTTAGCAGGAGGCAGCATTTTACCAACATGGTGGAGCAGTATGTGTGCACACGCCTACATGTAGTGAATGAGGGGTCTGCCCCCTTCAACTTCTGGGTCTCCAAATTGGGCACATAGCCTGAGCTTGCCCTTTACGCCTTGGAGGTGCTGGCGTGCCCTGCAGCCAGTGTATTATCTGAACGGGTATTTAGCACGGCTGGGGGCGTTATAACAGACAAGCGCAGCCGCCTGTCCAGAGACAATGTGGACAAGCTCACGTTCATTAAAATGAACCAGGCATGGATCCCACGGGACTTTTCCGTACCTTGTGCAAAATAGCAATGGATACCGACCTTACCCACCAATTGTTCCATTTTTGCTCTTTCTCACTCTTTTGGGGTGTACCCTCATTTAAAATTTGTGAAAAGAAGCAGTGTTGGCTACCTCGTCCTCCTCCTCAGGGCAAGATTAACGTAGGGGCTATTGGAGCTGCAGCTCCAGGCCCCTACCTTTTATACAGGCCCCGGGTTGGCCATATTCACTGTTACCGCTCTTCTGTCACTTGTAAACACAGAAGTCTGGCTTCTATGCTCGCTTCCCCAGGCAGCACCCTCAGAACTTCCCCACACAGCGCGAAGGCCGGACAAGGAGGGACAGTTGCCGATGCATGGATGTGTTTATGGGCTTCAGAGACAGCATCCCATGTTGAATTAGGCATGCATGGCTGCACCCTTCCTCCTCTGGGTTCATGGCAAGGCACGGCCCTTAAGGCCCTTCAAAATCCTCAGCACCAAGCCCATGATGCTCTTAATCCGGCCCTGGTCCTCCTCCACCGCCGCTTCCACCTACACCGCCCATAGGTGTGCGCAGCCTATTGCATTAAGGTGTGCACCCCAAAGTTGAAATACACATGCATGTGTTTGCCAGCAGGGAGAGTAATGTATCGGGGCCATGCACCTGTAGGCAAAGAGAAATAGAGCAGAGCAGGTCCGAGGGAGATCTTTCCCATCTCCTCACTGGCAATGCTATGTGCCCTAGGTGATTAGGGTGTGCCCAGGCACACCCGGCACACCCTGTGCGCATGCCTATGTCACCGCCACATCCACCACCACCTCAACCTCCCTCCTACTCCATATGGGCCTCGTCCTTTAGAGATGAAGAAGAACATTGTTTTATTTTTCTGTTTTTTTTTGTTGTTTTAAGTTATTTCCCTATCCACATTTGTTTGCAGAGCACTTGCCATGCTCTTAATTACGTTTTGCTGCCATTTGCAGCACTCTAGCCCTTTCCTTTGGTGTTTTAGAGCCATTTTAGTGCCTTAAAGTTCGGGTCCCCATTGTCTTCAATGGGGTTCGGTGTCCGGGAAAAGTTCGGTAAAAGTCCGGGACACGGACCCGGACTTTTTTTTAAAGTTCGGCCGAACCCGTGGAACACGGACATCTAGGTGTCCGCTCAACCCTATACCTCACCTCCATTCACCAGGAGGAGCTGACATGCAGAAGGAGCTCAAAAGTCTTAATTGTTGGCAGCACTGAATCATGGGAGATGAAATTTGGGAAATAAACATTACTATGGCACTCATGGACCATTGGACTACAATTCCAAAAGTGACCTGGGTATAAGGAAGTAAAAGTTGTATTTTCTCAGCCTCAGCACTGAGGAAATTGCTTTTCGTTGCGAGGAGACAGGTGTGCACAGCTCTGCTTCTGTGTGCACATCAACCTGCCATGAGGCTGTGGCCATGTGCTGAGGACCGGAGTAGCTCTAGACATCTGAACAGTGAGACCACTGTTGCTGTTTCACTGGAACTGGTGAGAGGACACTACTGCCATTAATCTGTTGCTGCTAGTAGAGACTGAGCATATAGGGACTGGCCATATAACTAGCAGCATTATTTACTGCACTCATACTTTACTGGGACTGTACTTACATACCTCCCAATCATCCCTGAATTGCCCAGACCGTCCCGGAAAATGGTCTACATCCTGGAGTCCAGGCAAATTAAGGCTGAGTGCCAGAATGCCTGCAGCAGTGCGGGGCAGCTTGGTTCTAGCACGCCCCGAGCAACACATGGCAGCCGGCATTTCTCCCCGGCTGCCTCTGACACAGTGCAGAGCTGAGTGCACTGCACCCTCCCCTTCTCCTTCCTGTGTTTTCCTGTACGCGGAGGAGGAGGCAGGGAGCAGCACACCACTCTGAAGAACAGGGCTGATCTAAAGGCATGTGATTAATTCTGTGTACATGAGACTTACAGAGGAGAGAGGCATGAGGAAGAGTGTGTGTGGGGGGGGGGGGTTGGAGCTGGTATAGGTGAGGGGGGGATGGATGGAGCTGAGATAGGTGTGGGGGATAGATGGAGCTGGTATGGGTGAGGGGGAATGGATGAAGCTGGGATTGGTGAGGGGGGATGGATGGGGCTAGAAAGGGTGAGGGGGGTGGATGGAGGTGGGATCGGTGTGAGGGATGGATGAAGCTGGGATGGGTGTGGGGGAGGGATGGAGCTGCGATGGGTGTGGGGGATGGATGGAGCTGGGATTGGTGAGGGGGTGATGAATAGCGCTGGTATGGGTGAGGGGGCATAAATGGTGCTGGGATGGGTGTGGGGGATTGATAGAGCTGGTATGGGATCAGGGGGAAGGATTGAGCTGGTATGGGTTTAGGGGGGAGGATGGAACTGGTATGGGCGTGGGGGATGGAGTTGCTGGTATGAGATCGGGGGAAGAATGGAGCTGGGATGGGTGTGGGGGATGGATGGAGCTGGTATGGAATCGGGGGATGGAGCCGGGATTGGATTGGGGTGGTGGATGGAGCCGGAATGGGTTCAGCATGGTGGATGGAGCCAGAATGGGATCAGCATGGTGGATGGAGTCACCCCCTGCATTCTGTACATTACACACTACTGTCCCCTACATTCTGCACATTACACACACCTGTCCCTTGCATTCTGTACATTACATACTCCTGCAGCCTGCATTCTCTTGATTACACATTCTATGCATTACATACACTTGTCCCCTGCATTCTGTACATTACATACTCCTGTACCCTGCACCCTGTAATTAAACATTCCTGTCCCCTATATTCTGTGCATTACATACTCCTGTCCTCTGCATTCCGCACATTACATACTCTTGTCCCCTGAATTCTGTACATTACATACTCCTGTCCCCAGCATTCTGTACATTACATACTCCTGCCCCATGCATTCTGTACATTACATACTCCTGCCCCCTGAATTTTGTGCATTACATACTCCTGTCCCCTGCATTCTGTACATTACATACTCCTGTACCCTGCATTCTTTACATTACACACTCCTGCACCCTGCATTCTGTGCATTACATACTCCTGCATTCTGTACATTACACACCCTGCATTCTGTACATTACATACTCCTCTCCCCCTGCATTCTGTGCATTATAATACTCCTGCACTATATACACAATACTGTACATTATATATTACTTCTCACAAGTCTTAATTGTCTCAACAGCTGCTGGTTGCAATGCAGTCCCTGACTATTTTAATAAAGTTGTTCTTTAACCGCTTCCATACAGAGCAGTTTGACACCTTTCCTGCCCAGACCAATTTTCAGCTTTCAGCACTCTCACACTTTGAATGACAATTGCTCAGTCATGCTACACTGTAACCAAACAAAATTTTTATCATTTTTTTCACACAAATAGAGCTTTCTTTTGGTGGTATTTGATCACAACTGGGGGTTTTTTTTTCGTGATATATGCAAAAAAAGAGCAAAAATTTTGAAAAAAAAATACTTTTTTTCGTTTCAATTATGAAATTTTGCAAAAAATAAATTTTTCTTCATACATTTGGGCCAAAATGTATACTGCTACATGTCTCTGGTAAAATTAACCCAAATTAGTGTATATTATTTAGTCTGTGTGAAAGTTATTGAGTCTAGAAGCTATGGTACCAATTACTGAAAATTGATCACACCAGATGTACTGACTGCCTATCTCCTTTCTTGAGGCCCTGAAATGTCAGGACAGTACAAATACCGACCAAATGACCCCTTTTTGTAAAGTAGACAGTCCAAGGTATTTAGTAAGAGGCATGGTGAGTTTTTTGAAGTTGTAATTTTTTCCCACAATTCTTGGGAAAATGAAGAAAAAAATTTTCTTTTCTTTTTTTTCCCACAAAGTTGTCAATTTATAAGCTATTTCTAACACATAGCATGTACACAGCAAAAAATACACCCAAAAATACATTCTGCTACTCCTTCCGAGTATGGCGATACCACATGTGTGAGACTTTTACACAGCCTGGCCACAAAAAGAGACTCCACGTCCAAGAAGCACATTCAGGCGTTCTAGGAGCATAAATACACATAAAACTTTCTTACTACCTATCACACTTTTCAAGGCCCTAGAGCACCAATACAATGGAAAAGTCCACAAAATGACCCCATTTTGGAAAGCAAACACTCCAACGTATATTCTATGAGGCATTATGGGTCGTTTGAACATATCATTTTTTTCCACAGGTTTTTGGAAAATGTGGGAAAAAAATGAAAACTTTTTTTTTTTACACAAAGTTGTCAATTTATAGGATATTCCTAACACATAGCATGTACACAGCAAAAATGACACCCCAAAATACATTCTGCCACTCCTCCTGAGTATGGCAATACCACATGTGTGAGACTTTTTCACAGCCTAGCCATATAGAGGGGCCTAACATCCAAGGAGCATCATCATGCATCCTAGCCACTTGCCTAGGCCTATTTTTGACATTTGGTGTTTAAAAGCTAAAATCAGTTGTTTTGCTAGAAAACTGCTTAGAACCCCCAAACATTATATATATTTTTTTAGCAGAGACCCTAGAGAATAAAATGGAGATTATTGCAATATTTTTTATCACACCGTATTTGCGTAGCGGTCTTCCAAACGCAATTTTTTTGGAAAAAATTCACTTTTTTTAATTAAAAAATAAGAAACCAGTAAAGTTAGCCCAATTTTTTTCCATAATGTGAAAGATAATGTTACGCCGAGTAAATAGATACCCAACATGCCATGTTTCAAAATTGCGCACGCTCACGGAATGGTGACAAACTTTGGTACTTAAAAATCCCCATAGGCGACAATTTAAAAATTTCTACAGGTTGTCATCTTTGAGTTACAGAGGAGGTCTAGGGCTCAAATTATTCCCCTTGCTCTAACGATCGCGGCGATACCTCACATGTGTGGTTTGAACACCGTTTACATATGTGGGCGGGGTTTCTGTATGCATTCGCTTCTGCGCGCGAGCTAACGGGGACAGGGCGCTTTAATTTTTTTTTTTTTTTTTTTTACTATTTATTTTATTTATTATTTTTTATTTTTACACCGTTTAAAAAAAAAAAAATTGATCATTTTTATTTCTATTAAAAGAAATGTAAATATTCCTCGTAATAGAAATAGGCACGACAGGACCTCTTTTTTGTGAGATCTGGGGTCAAAAAGTCCTCAGATCTCACAAATACACTAAAAGATAGAAAAAAAAAAAAAAAATAATAATTATAATATAAAATGAAAAAAAAAAAAAAAAAAGGACCTTTAAACCGGTTGCTAGGCAACAACATTTTCCGTAGCTCCGGTCCTCCAAGACCATAGAGTCAAGTGAGGGCAAGCTTGCCCTCACTCGACATCCTGTCTGTGAGGATTCGGGACCGGATCGTTTTCCCCGCTGCCGGCGGGTCCGGTAAGCGGGGAAAAGGACCGGAACGCGTCGGGAGGGGGGGGGGCGCCTCTTCCGCCATCCCGGAAGGGTGATCCCACAGGGAATCCGCTGCTGGGACCACCCTTATCGGAAAGCCAACCGTCCACCGTTTAAAAAAATACCAGGGTTATGGCAGCTATCTGCTGCCATAACACCGGTATTTAGGTTTAAACGGAGGACGTATATAAACCTTTTTGGACTTGGACATGGTGGCTGTATGAAGGGTGACAGGTACTCGGGTACTTTGTTGGGCAGGTGACAGGTACTCTGGTACTGATGAGCAGGTGGCAGGTACTCGGGTACTCCGATAGGCAGGTGACAGGTACTCGGATACTCTGATGGGCAGGTGACAGGCAGGTGATAGGTACTGATGAGTAGTACTCACTGACTGATAGGTGATACTGTACTGATGGGTACTGATGATCAGTACTGATACGTGATAGGTACTGATGAGTACTGATGAGTAGTGATGGGTACTGATGAGCAGGCGGCAAGTACTTGGGTACTTCAGGCGTCAGGTACTCTGATGAGCAGGTGGAAGGTACTCGGGTACTCTGATGGGTAGGTGACAGGTACTCAGGTACTCTGATGACGGGTACTCCGTTGACAGGTACTCAAAGTACCCGAGTACCTGTCATCAGAGTACCCGAGTACCCGTCATCAGAGTACCCGAGTACCTGTCATCAGAGTACCCGAGTACCTGTCATCAGAGTACCCGAGTACCTGTCAGAGTACCCGAGTACCCGTCATCAGAGTACCCGAGTACCCGTCATCAGAGTACCCGAATACCTGTCATCAGAGTACCCGATTACCTGTCAGAGTACCCGAGTACCCGTCATCAGAGTACCCGAGTACCCGTCATCAGAGTACTCGAGTACCTGTCATCAGAGTACCCGAGTACCCGTCATCAGAGTACCTGAGTACCCGTCATCAGAGTACCCGAGTACCTGTCATCAGAGTACCCGAGTACCTGTCATCAGAGTACCCGAGTACCCGTCATCAGAGTACCCGAGTACCCGTCAGAGTACCCGAGTACCTGTCATCAGAGTACCTGTCATCAGAGTACCCGAGTACCTGTCATCAGAGTACCCGAATACCTGTCACCAGCCCATCAGAGTACCCGAGTACCTGTCATCTGAGTACCTGATGGGCTGGTGACAGGTACTCGGGTACTTTGATGGGCTAGTGACAGGTGCTCTTTATGGGGGGGGGGGCAATCAGTGTGGTTTGGGTGCACTGTAGTTGGTAACTAGCTGTTACCACAATCTCCTCCTCACACAGGATCAGTGTGTGAGGAGGAGAACACGGTGACAGCTAGTTACCGTGTTCTCTGTTGACATTTGTGACCGGCTGTGATTGGACACAGCCGGTCACGTGGTAAAGAGCCAATTTCATTGGCTCTTTACCTAGATCGGGGATCGACTCTGTCCGAGGGACGAGCCTCGTCCCCGATCGCTGCTCTGCGCGCCCCCGGGGGCGCGCATTGCAGAGAGAACGAGCGGCTCGTGCTGGAGCCGCTCATGTGATCGGCTGTGATTGACACAGCCGATCACGTGGTAAACAGCCAATTTCTATTGGCTGTTTACCTTGATCAGGGATGGGCTATGTCCGAGGGACGAGCCTCATCCCTGATCGCGCCGCTGCGCGCCGCCGGGGGCGCGCAGTAGCAGCTAGAACGGGCCGACGTCATAAGACGGCGGCCCGGATCTAGACAACCACTTTGCCGACGTCATTTTACATGACTCGGTATGGAAGTGGTTAAGGTAGGCTCAGACAAAGCAAAGCATATTTTATAGGTACAAGGAAGCCTGGGTTTTGTTTAACCATATCCCTTAAGCCTCTCCCACTGCCAAACGATTGGTCTCGCCCACATTTTACTATGTACGGCCCACTGCTTAACAACCATCTATTCTTCACACAGAATTCAAATTGGTCGATCATTTTTCGACCAATCCGAATTCAAATCTTTCCAGAAAAGGAATGAACTAAATTAATTTTTAAAAAATACCAAAGAAATGTGTTACTATTTCATTTTGAGATTTGGATACACCAGAATCTCCGAATATCCAAAAATGACCTTGAATTTGTATTCGGACCAAAACAAATCGCACATGTCTACAAGTAATCAAGGTACATACAAAAGCTGTAGCATATAGATGTGTTGGCAAAGACATACAGACAAGCCTCTAGCCACGGCCCTACATATTTAATCTGTTCTGACCTCATCATTCTTGTTTTGTTGTTTTTTAATAAAGCAAAAAAGAAACTGAAAAAAAAAAAACAGTAAACATTTCTGTGGGGTTACAATCCAATTTGTGCATCAGCAATGAACAATTGGGACAATTCACACTGGGCCGGGTTCACACTGTTCCGACATGGAAGTCAGACTACTTCCGATCCGACTTTGCCCTATGACTTCATGTCCGACTTCCATGCAACTTCAATTAACCGGCTCTGACTTTGATCCAACTGTACCCAAACCCCACAATTAAAAAAAAAAAAAACCCCTACTCATTCTCCTAAAAATGTGTCAAAAATAAAAAAGACAGTACATAGGTTTTGACAAAGTCCTTTATTAACAATAAAGAATGTCCCCCGTCGTAGCTCCAACTTGTCTTCTTCTGTCTCCGGTGATGTATTCTGTCTCCGGTTCTTCTCCCTCCGCTGATGTCTTCTTCCTCTGGTTCCTCCTCCGGTTCTCCTCTCTCCGCTGTCTTCTTCCTCTGGTTCTTCTTCACCTACCCCCATGTTGAGGGTATGTGGCCTGGTATGGTTCAGGAAGGAAGAGAGTGGTGAAACATCCTCATTGGATTCCTGTTCAGGATTGTGTTTCAAACTGCGTGTTTGACCTTTCTCCCCACCCCCCCCCCTCCTTTCCTGGCCTGCTGGGCTGTGTGCTCGGATAAGGGTCTGGTATGGATTTTGAGGGGAATCCACACCATTTTTTTTTATTTTGGCATTGGGGTTCACCTTTAAATCTATACCAGACCGAAGGGTCTGGTATGGTCTTGGGGTTCCCCTTCAAGATCCTCAGAGCACAAGTCGCATGTCAGAAGTTGGATCAGTTAAGATGATGATCCGAATTGGATGTGATTTACATTCAAATCAATGGGCTGAAATCAAACCCAAGCCAGACCAAAGTAGTGCAGGAACCTTTTTCAAAGTCAGACTGACACAAGTTAGACCAGTAAAGACAGCTCTCATAGGGAACCATTGATTCATACATGTCATGCGACATGTGCTCCCAAAGTCAGGGCGTATGTCGCATCAGTGTGAACAACTGGGCCTCAAGCATGACATAAGTATACATAAATACACATAATAAACAAATCTGCTAGGAGAATATTAATAAAAATACTTTTGTTAGACAGAGGCTTGCTGTTCGCAGGAGTGTGAGTATGAAATCCAGTCTGCCCAAAGCTTGCCAAATTTAGTGGGACAACCTCTGCGAAAGAGTGTACTTTTATTAACCAATCATTTCCAGGTGGTAACATGCACAATGTCCGTGGATGTCCAATGTAACATCATCAAAGAAAATAAGAAACTAAAAAGGTATGTACCTAAATCTTTTTAGCCAAAATTTCTAGTAGTCACCATGCAGCTTACATATATTAGGGAATGCAAAATAAGGAGAAATTAATTCAGTGACTTGTGACCAGAAAGGTCTAATGCTACTGTAAGTCGTACCTGGACAATATGGAGAATATCCCCTTCCTCCACTTGACATTTGTGACAGGATGGAGTGTTATGTTTACCCATTTTAAACACGTGGAAAGGAGTGAAATATACTGAAAATTGCGCATTTGAAATTGTTTATCATTTGCAGAGATTACCACACTAAAACAGAAAGTAGAGAATTTTTCCAGTCCTGTTTGGTCAGCTCAGGAATGTCTTTATTCCATTGTTGTCTATCTCTGGCTAATTTGGAGTATTTTCCCCAGGCAGAGACCAACTCTCAGTGAATAGGCTGAAGCAGAATAATCTCAAATAAAGAAGATTGGAAAACCACATCCCACAACTCAAAATGATTAATTATTTGATTGTTTTAACTTTTGTCTCAAACTAAAAAAGGATTTGAAGGAACCCCTTAAATATAATTAATGTATATGTTTTACCTTATCCCACCTCGAACCATTCAGGAGAGTAAAAATTATTTCAGCTTTGTGTTGCGCCAGATGAGGTTTTTTTCAGTTGTGGGGTGAGCTATTCTAGTCAAGATGATATGTCCCCCAGTTTCTTTTTGAGGTCTATAATTCATTGTAGATTACCAAATAATGGTTCAGAAGGATTGACTAGGTTTTTAATTTGGAAGGGAAAAGCCCCAGAATAAAATTACTTACTTTACAATTGCCCAAGAATAGAGGGAGCTGGCAGCCATGAATGCTAAACTTTATTTTTTGGTGTCTCAGTGCTAACATTTTGTTGGTTGGGGGACAATTAAGGAGGAGGATCCCAAACAGG
Organism: Pelophylax lessonae; assembly: GCF_965119305.1. NCBI lineage: Eukaryota > Metazoa > Chordata > Amphibia > Anura > Ranidae > Pelophylax > Pelophylax lessonae. The sequence continues at coordinate 423,671,317 of NC_138771.1, forward strand.
CTATTCTTCTAACTTAACTGGGTAAATATTTCCTTTTAAAAAATTTGTTTAGGGGGTGTGGCCTGACCTGCATGGAGTGAGGATGTCTCAGCCGAGAGCTCCGACATCCCTGGGCACAATTTTTAAGTGGTGGTACCCAATGGTGCTCAGCTATCCCTGTTTCCTGATTTGTCAAAATGCACTCTTATGCAATGCAGGGCTGTCTGTCCTTTGATGGAGGCCTTCCGCTCTGTGCATGTATCCTATCGCTGGGGCTACCCTTTTCAACTGGCAGCCTCTCGGAATGGGAAGACAGCAGTACTCTGCACTAAAGATGACCTGCAGCACTTCGTTGTAACGTTGGATCTCCCATTGACTGATTTTCCTGACTGGACATTGAATAGCTCGATATCCCTACCACAACGTCCTGAACAATGGCATCAGGCATCCTCCAGATCCCATAGAAGGAACCGTTCACGTCCTTGCAGAGTGCGGTAGCTGCCCCATCTTCCTGACTCTCTGCTGGGTCCCCAGATATGTGAGTTGCTTCTTTAACACAGAGGGATGGAGAATGGCACTTTCATGAAGATTGCCCCCCCCCATCAGTTGGAAGGGGCTTTATACAGCTTTCTCCCCCCCCCCCTATTACAGGTCCTTCTGTAGGACCCTAAGACTCTTTCTAGTTGTCACATGGACACATGTGCGTGTAATTTTTTTCAGTTATTTGCTACCACTATATTACCAATTTAATAGGCTTTATTCATGCACTCAGTAATTTCCTCCTCAATAGGTAGACTCCCTAACCAGGGGTTTTGTATTCTGCACATTTGCAGTAGGGGAGTCAGCCCTTGGGGAGTTGTTTTTCCTTTCTCCCGGATCTACCCCTCCTTTAGAAGATTTGTTACTTATTTTGAGGTAATGTTAGTTTTCTTTTTCTTCTTTACTTTTTATGTATGTTTTCTTTTTCTCAATGTTGTCTCAGTTGGAGTGTGTGTTCTTGCTGGGGTGTCCTTTTCAGCTCATGGTCTATGGGGTGTATTAAATATTAGTAGTAATGTGTTTCACGGTCTCATTATACTCTCATTATGGCTGGTAATTTAGGGATTTTGTCCTACAATGTACAGAGTCTTTGTTACCTGCCTAAAAGGGGTCGCCTCTGGCAGGAATTGCATCATCTATCACCCGATGTAGTTTTCCTGAAGGAGACGCACTTTATAGCCAATTCTATGCCTTGCATGCACCTTACTACGTTTGACCAATGGTTTCATGGTACCTCCCCTGTCCCTAAAGCTAGAGGAGTCTCCATAGCCATACGAAAGTCTTGCCTTCTTTCCTTGCAGTGCATGCTGGCTGATCCTGAGGGCAGCTTCCTTTTCATTAAAGGGCTGATTCATGGTCGCATGCATACTTTTGCCAATATTTATGGCCCAAACTCACGCACAGTCAATTTTCTTTCTATGACCCTCAGGGGGTTGGTGGACTTCCGGGTAGGAATGCTGGTATTGGGTAGAGGGGGGGGGGGGACTTCAATATCACTTTCGACCCTAGCTTGGACACCTCGTCTGGTAGAACTTATTTTTCTTTCTGGGCTCTCAAGCATGTTAAACAAATGCTGTGTTCTCTCCATCTGGTGGATAGTTGGCGAGAGATGCATGCTAGGGACAGGGATTACAGTTATTACTCTAAATCCTTTGAAATCTCTTCTGGTTTGGATCTTCTTTTCGTGGATCTGTTTTATTTGAATAAAATCTGGTCCTCCCCCATAAAATCTATAACAATCTCTGATCACTCCCCTGTAACACTGATCCTTCGTCAGGTGTCTGCTTACCAGATGGAGGGGACATGGAGGCTTAATGAGACCCTTCTGGACAACTGATTGGTCATTGGAGTGGTTTCTCATTCTCTGAAATCCTATTTTGGGCTCAATTCCCTCAGTGAGGTGTCCACCTAGGCAGTCTGGGGAGGCCATAAAGCTGCCACCAGAGGGGAACTGATCTACCAAGGCTCTCGTATTAAAAAAGAAAGGCAAAAAAAAAAAAAAAATGTTGAGTTATTAGACAAGATTCATGCTCTTGAGGTAAAGCATAAAATAAATTTTACTCCAGCAGATGCCCTACAGTTGAAGGTGCTACGGTCTAGCCTCTCCCAGTGTTTGGACCGCAGAGCTAAGGATAAGCTCCGGTACTATGCACACCGCTTTTACAAACCTGGGAATAAATGTGGTCACCTTCTGACTAGACAGTTAATGAAACAAAAGGCCTTACATCATGGTTTGATGGTCCAGAATAAGCAGGTAGTTGACACCCACTCCATAGCAGCTGAGTTTCAGCAGTACTATGGCTCCTTGTATAGTATCCCACCACCTTCTCCACAGGGAGAAACATTGTCTCATGTGGATAATGTTAGGGCGTATCTCAGAGCCTCCAAGTTTCCAGTCCTGTCATCCCAGGTGTTGGAGGCATTGGAATGCCCTATTACATCAGAGGAGATCACTGTAGCAGTTGCTGGTTTGCCGTTAGGCAAGAGTCCTGGTCTGGACAGCTTTACTAATGCTTATTATAAGAAACTTTTCCCAATTCTGGCCTCTCCACTATGTAGCTACTTCAATTCTATTGACGCCACTAATCATTTGCCCTCCAAACGGTGCTTGCCCATGTGACAGTCCTACCCAAGCCGGGCAAAGATCCCCAATATTGTGCAAATTATAGACCCATTTCTCTGTTGAATTCTGACACCAAATTACTGGCTAAGATTTTGGCTCTCTGCCTCTAACATCATGTAACAGCATTATTTCCATCCTGACCAAACAGAGTTTATGGTGGGCCGAGAGGCGAGAGGCAACTCAATAAGAGCTTTGCACATTCTTCATTGGACTCAAAGTGGATCAGAGTGAGTGCCCTGTGTTGTCTTCTCGATGGACGGTGAAAAAGCCTTTGACAGGGTAAATTGGGTCTATATGTTTGGAGTGTTACGCGGGATGGGCTTGGGAGACCGTATGATGGGTTGGGTGGCATCCCTTTACAAAGAACCTAGGGCTCGGGTGGAAGTTAATGGTGTACTCTCAGACTCCTTCGTCATACACAATGGGACAAGGCAGGGGTGTCCGCTCTCCCCACTATTGTTCGCTTTGGTTTTTGAACCATTTTTGCGAAGGGTACGGAGCAATATAGACATTTCTGGGATCCATGTCGGCTCTATGAAACATACTTTCTGCCTACGCGGATGTCCTGTTATTTTATCTTTCAAATCCCCTAGTTGCCCTACCGATATTGATGCTGGAAGTACAGAAATTCAGCTTTCAAATTTCAAAATACCAAATTTAACACACCTGCTCCCCATTCACACCTGAGACCTTGTAACACTAACAAATCACATAACACCAGGGAGGGAAAAAAACAAATTGGGCCCAATTTGGACATTTTCACTTAGGGGAGTACTCACTTTTGCTGCCAGCGGTTTAGACATTAAAGCAGAGTTCCGGCCTCAGAAATGGTTTGGAGATAAATATACCCCCGGGACAGTCAGGGCTAGTGCATTCCAGAATGGATAGCCTTTGAACTGTCCCAGGTCGCACTTACCTTTAGAAGAAATACTTACCTTGAAAATTTCTTGTCCAGCGCTGCCATCTCCGGTGTGGGCAGCTGAAGCCAGGGCGTCCTCTTCGGTGTCCTCTTCGGTGTCCTCTTCATCCCAGAATGCGCCTGCACCGGCCCCGCTCGTCACTTCCGGGGCAGGCGCGTCATCCCTGCACAGCTTCTGGGCATGCCCAGAAGCTCTTTAGCAGGGAATGATGCACCTGCACTGGAACTGACGAGCGGGGCCGGTGCAGGCGCATTGACTCCTGGGAGCGATGACGTTCAGCTCCCAGAAGTCAAGGCAAGCAGGAAGTGACAGCACAGGCTGCGGCCACAGAGGGAGGAAGTAGAAGGAAGGTAAGTATATTTTCTTCAAAAACAAGGTAAGTAAAGAAAAAAAAATCGGCACTATCCAATTGTTTTTTAGGGGATTTAAAGCAAGCGGATGGCCCAAAGATGTTTTTGAGGCCGGAACTCCACTTTAATGGAGTTATTTTGAGGGGGCAGCAAATTTACACTGTTATACAAGCTGTACACTCACTACTTTACATTGTAGCAAAGTATAATTGTGTTCAGTGTTGTCACATGAAAATATATAATAAAATATTTACAAAAATGTGAGGGGTGTACTCACTTTTGTGAGATACTGTACATGCTCTGTAGCAGTGGCCAACAGTTGGTTTAGGTTGCAGTTTTTGGTCTAGTATAATGCTTTTAGATTTGAGACCTTTACTTCAAAATATTTCATATATTGATTAGCGTTTAATTACTTCTGTGTACATGTATAATCATGAATATGCTTTGACACTGTGGGGGAGATTCACCAAAACTGGAGCACTATCTTTTGCAGCTCTGCATGGAAACCAATCAGCTTACAGGTTTTTTATTATGGAAGCTTAATTGGACAAGTTGCAGTTAGAAGCTGACTGGCTACCATGCACCAGATGCTGAGTGCTCCATTTTTTTTTTTGAGTGCTCCATTTTTAGTTAACTGCTAGGTTTTATGTCTTTAAATGCTTTCTATATTTACTATGTAAAGGTCAAATATGTGATTATGGAATGTATGTGGTGTTTGTTTTAGAAAATGAAAAAAAGTCCCATTATACGTACCTGAGCCCAATCTTGATCCAGCCATATATGCACAAGAATAGAGGCTCTCCTGGCTCTCTCCCACCTCATTGGCTGAGACACAGCAGCACCAGCCATTGTGTTATGGATGCACAGAGTGGGGCTCGGGAGCAAACACGCATTAGTGCCCTTATAGCAAGCAGCTTGCTATGAGGGCACTTGGTGGGGGGGGGGGAGGGAGAACAATAATAAAAGGTAATAAAAAGTATAAGCCTTTTCAAAATCCTAATAGTTATAAGAACAAGGTTCCAATTCTGGCAAAATGGATTATTTCACCTGCTCGAAATAAAACTCTTCTTTTATGCTTCTTTTATTGGCTTGCAGCAGTTTGAGCTTAACTTAAAGTGGAGCTCCACCCAAAAGGTGCCTCTGGTGCCACATTTGGCACCTTTCGGGGGGGGGGGGGGGGAAGGGAACGGATACCTGGTTCTGACAGGTACCTGCTCCCACTTCCAGGTGATTTCACTGTGGCAAGATCACCCAGAAGTTCAGCCCCCCTCCTCTTTCCTCTGCCACCAGGCTATTCACAAAGGGCAGGGTGCTTCGCGCATGCACGGTAGGGAACTGGCTGTGAATCCACAAGGCTTCACTGCCTGTTTCCCTTATAGGCAAAGGCGGCGGCAGCACACGAGAGCCCATGGAAACATCGGCACTGTTGGATTCCAAGACAGGTAAGTGTTCTAATATTAAAAGTTAGCAGCTACAGTATTTGTAGCAGCTGACTTTAAATGTTTTTGTTGGGAGGGGGGGGCTGGACCTCCTCTTTAAGCAGAACTAAACCCTCCTATCCTTTACAGCCAAAGATGCTGACTGATCTGCAGTTGCCATGGTGCAGCAAATGCCATAATTTATGACACTAACCATTTGATAGCTTGACAATTCAGTTGAGAGCACAAGCAACTGTGATGGTTATCATTCACAACATGTCTTGAATGTAACTGTTTGGGGAAGCAGTTAAAGTAGAACTAAACCCTCCTATCCTTTTTCAGCCAAGGAAGCTGTCATATTAGCCTCTGTTTGATCTGCAGTTGCCTGCACATGTGACCTGAAGTCCGCCGGGCACTCGCGATCGTCCGTTACACCGGGAAGAAAGGCAGGCGGCTAATGTAAACAAAGCCGCCTGTCATTCTTCCCTGTGTAAGAATGGAGATCACATGGTTCTACTATGTAGGACCGTTGATCTCTGTTCTTACACTAGTAGCCACAGCCAATCACAGTTAGAAACACGCCCCTAGGGACACACTTAACCACTCCCTCTCCAATAAAGTTAACTCCTTCACTGCCAGTGTTATTTTTACAGTAACAGTGCATATGTATAGCACTGATTACTGCAGTAATGTCACTGGTAACGCTAAAAGTGTCAAAAATGCCAGTCAAGGGTCCGATTTGTCCGCCGCAATGTCGCAGTCCTACAAAAAAAATTGCAGATCGCCGCGATTAGTTAGTAAACGCAATAACTTTTGCGCAAACCAATCAAAATACGCTTTTTGCAATTTTTTTTACCAAACATATGTAGCATAAAACAAATTGGCCTATAATGTTAAAAAAATGTGATTTTTAAATTTTTTTTTGGGAATTTCATATAAAAAAATGTGAAAAATATTGTTATTTTTGCAAAATTGACGCTCTTTTTTTGTTTATAGCGCATGATCAAAAAATCTCACAGGTGATCAAATACCACCAAAAGAAAGCTCTGTTTGTGGGAAAAAAAGGACGCCAAATTCGTTTAGGTACAGCGTCGCACGACTGCGCAATTGTCCGTTAAGTTACGCAGTGCCGAATCGCAAAATAGGCCCTGGTCAGGAAGGGGGTAAAGTCTTCCGGGGCTTAAGTGGTTAAATGTAATTGTTTTGGGAAACAGTTAAATCAGTGGGTTTAGTTCCGCCTAAATTGATGGGTTTTGTTCCACTTTAATGCACAGCCAGCAAAAACAAAATAGAAAAAAAACAAATGGGTCAGTGATGTGTAATTCAACATAGATACTGTATATATATATATATATATATATATATATACCATGGATTACATTTCTGTCCCTAATAAAGTGATACGGTTATATTAAAATGCAGCATTCATTTGATGACACAATTCTGCTTTCCAAAGAATCACAGTATTCCTATAACATTTGAACACAGTCACGGTCCTTTTCTGACATACAGATTACATGTTCTGTAAATTTCCCATTCACTTGCCTTTGGTCAACATGTACAGCTACAATTGTATTAGCCCATTATTACGTCTTCCTGCTCGCCCTGGGGATCCTGCAGGTGGAACCAAGGCTTCTAAATATAGTACAGTTCTCAAAGGAAGGACTGCAACACGCTCTCTCCATGGGGGGACCGCCTACCACAGTAAAACTGTAACTTCATATAACTCCAATTAAATAGAAGCTCATTTTTATCACAGCAGCATATGTTTTTAAATTTTTTTTTTTTTTATGAAATTATGGACAGTTTGTATCATTTCTGAGCTATCTCTGCTTTGCTGAATGTACTTAGTGTAGGAATGTCTGATTTGAATCCATAGGATGTGTTACACTGAGCTAGTGTACAAGAGCATCATTCATCAGTACTGGACAGCTCCTCCCAGAATGCAACTCCCTCTAACAGCTCACTCCTGCCTCTCCTCCCAGCCTCCCTCTTTCATTATTGCTTTTCTCCTGTCCAGTGCACACTGTATATATCAGTACCACATCCTTCTCGCAGATTGGTGCTGATGACTTTTCTGCTCTGTTTGCAGGCTGATCTACAAAGGAGCTAACACTCTTAACATCCCTTCACCTTGCTTGCTCTATTTTCCCCATCGTATTGGCATTTTGCAGAGGTTGGACACCCTCCGCCTGTTGTGGCTGAAGCCCTGGCTCTCTGAAGATGCTGGGCAAGGATTACATGCTTGCTATCATTATCGTTAATTATGACGGTAAGTTGATTTCATTATCCAGTCTAGAATTCCCTGTAGGCTCTTAAACACTATACACAAGAAATGAGTTGCCTTACGACCGTTATTAGTTAAAGATTTGCTGTATCTATGCAGACTTTCATGATGGCTTCCTGGAACATCAGGTGAAATAACATGTACAGTATATAAACCCCGATGAAACATTGACCGTATCACTTTTTGTTTCCAAAACAATAGTTATTTTTTTAAAATGTGTTGAATTTCAAATTACAAACCAATGGTGCGTATACGTCTGTATGACTACAGCTTATGAAATAGTTTACTGTGTGTTTGTGTATATGTTTTTTTATTAGTAAAAAGACAGATATAAACCTAAAACCTAATAAAACATTTTTAAAATATTTTGATGTTAACATTAAGATGCAGATTTTGGTGTTTCTGCATTGAAATCTCAACTTCAAAAATTATAAGGGCTGACAGCTATACATGACAAGCATGTGTAGTTTATATTAGGTATACAGCAAAACAAAAGTTTTATAAACCACCAAATTTCTAAAAGTGGCAGTTCATGAAAAACTGATATTTGAGCGAAGGTAGACTGCTAGCAGGTTCGCACATTCCCTGGCATATTATACCGCTCAGAAAATCTGGTTCCAGCATTTATGCATGTGGAGGGCTCAGTTTTTTTTTAATTTATTTTTTTTATTAATTTTAATTTTATGCAAAATGTAGCAGAAGGAGTTAAACACTATGCTGAGAAGGGCTAACTTGAGACCCTCCAACGTCCTCTCCATTAGAGTCTGTAAGAGATGCAAGCATCCGGTGTATCATTCATCTCGCCCAAGTCCACCCAAAACTCATATATCAGTAGACTGACTCGTCAAGATTATTCTACCTAAATTGTAATGCCACCTTTTGGAAAACTATTATTATAATTTATATCACATGCACCATAATTTGTCTGCAGATTATTACAAACTGTGTTGTGCCCAGTGAGGAATGCTCAGGTTTAAAGTGACACTAAACTCTTAAAAAAAAAAAAATCACTTGCTCTTGGGACTATGAACTATGGGATGTATAGTGTGCATAGAGCAATGTATGACTGCAACCACATGTGCACTGCTTGTTCCAAACATATGGAAGTGAGGGGGGAAAAGGAGAGGTTCAAGAGTTCATAGAATACATTACAAGGAGGTAGAAAAAACAGTAAGAAATTATTTCATGAAAAATAGATTACAGGACCATTAAATTGAATGTGTATCAATTATTTTTGGAGAATAAGAATGTTGTTTAGTGTCACTTTAATTTTTTGCCAGGGTAGTATGTCTAATGCTGTCTACTGTTACCTACAGTTAACTTTGGAATGTTAGCAATACAGTTCCTGATTGGCATCAAGTAAAATTTAAATAGATTCCAATAAACACAGTGGATTTTCTTAAAAAATAAACAAATATTAAATCCAAGGCAGAAATGGTAATACCTTAAATTATATTAAGCCAAGGTTATCTAACAGAGCCGATATTGTGATGAGACAACACCATAACAAATGGAGTTGGTTTTGCTGCATGTAGAGTCTTGCCAACACAAGTTATGAATGGCTGGGGATCATGAGCAATGACATTTACTGGAGGCGGACTCCTTCAATGATGTCAGAACAATGTCAGTACCATTATTGGCATAAAGCCAAGTTCAGTGGCTGAAAGCAATAACCAAGGCTGTAAACAGAAATATTTGTATGTGCATGTTATATGTAAAATTGTGTAGGTGTACAAAATTATACACTATATCACTGAGCCATAGCCAGGATCAGACCCAAACAGTAAACAAAGTCTGACATGACTGGACTCTCAGTACAATTCCACTGTAGCAGTGCCCCGTGGGGGTAATAAAAAAGGGGATGGTAAAATGATCAATGCATAAAAACACATTTATATATATACAAACTATATATATACAAACACATATACAACACATATATATATATATATACAGTATATATATATACAGTGCCTTGCGAAAGTATTCGGCCCCCTTGAACTTTTCGACCTTTTGCCACATTTCAGGCTTCAAACATAAAGATATAAAACTGTAATTTTTTTTGAAGAATCAACAACAAGTGGGACACAATCATGAAGTGGAACGAAATTTATTGGATATTTCAAACTTTTTTAACAAATAAAAAACTGAAAAATTGGGCGTGTAAAATTATTCAGCCCCCTTAATTTAATACTTTGTAGCGCCACCTTTTGCTGCGATTACAGCTGTAAGTCGCTTGAGGTATGTCTCTATCAGTTTTGCACATCGGGAGACTGAAATTTTTGCCCTTTCCTCCTTGCAAAACAGCTCGAGCTCAGTGAGGTTGGATGGAGAGCGTTTGTGAACAGAAGTTTTCAGTTCTTTCCACAGATTCTCGATTGGATTCAGGTCTGGACTTTGACTTGGCCATTCTAACACCTGGATATGTTTATTTGTGAACCATTCCATTGTAGATTTTGCTTTATGTTTTGGATCATTGTCTTGTTGGAAGACAAATCTCCGTCCCAGTCTTAGATCTTTTGCAGACTCCATCAGGTTTTCTTCCAGAATGGTCCTGTATTTGGCTCCATCCATCTTCCCATCAATTTTAACCATCTTCCCTGTCCCTGCTGAAGAAAAGCAGGCCCAAACCATGATGCTGCCACCACCATGTTTGACAGTGGGGATGGTGTGTTCAGGGTGATGAGCTGTGTTGCTTTTACGCCAAACATAACGTTTTGCATTGTTGCCAAAAAGTTTGATTTTGGTTTCATCTGACCAGAGCACCTTCTTCCACATGTTTGGTGTGTCTCCCAGGTGGCTTGTGGCAAACTTTAAACAACACTTTTTATGGATATCTTTAAGAAATGGCTTTCTTCTTGCCACTCTTCCATAAAGGCCAGATTTGTGCAGTATACGACTGATTGTTGTCCTATGGACAGAGTCTCCCACCTCAGCTGTAGATCTCTGCAGTTCATCCAGAGTGATCATGGGCCTCTTGGCTGCATCTCTGATCAGTCTTCTCCTTGTATGAGCTGAAAGTTTAGAGGGACTGCCAGGTCTTCATAGATTTGCAGTGGTCTGATACTCCTTCCATTTCAATATTATCTCTTGCACAGTGCTCCTTGGGATGTTTAAAGCTTGGGAAATCTTTTTGTATCCAAATCCGGCTTCTCCACAACAGTATCTTGGACCTGCCTGGTGTGTTCCTTGTTCTTCGTGATGCTCTCTGTGCATTAAACGGACCTCTGAAACTATCACAGTGCAGGTGCATTTATACGGAGACTTGATTACACACAGGTGGATTCTATTTATCATCATTAGTCATTTAGGTCAACGTTGGATCATTCAGAGATCCTCACTGAACTTCTGGAGAGAGTTTGCTGCACTGAAAGTAAAGGGGCTGAATAATTTTGCACACCCAATTTTTCAGTTTTTTATTTGTTAAAAAAGTTTGAAATATCCAATAAATTTCGTTCCACTTCATGATTGTGTCCCACTTGTTGTTGATTCTTCAAAAAAAAATTACAGTTTTATATCTTTATGTTTGAAGCCTGAAATGTGGCAAAAGGTCGAAAAGTTCAAAGGGGCCGAATACTTTCGCAAGGCACTGTGTGTGTATATATATATATATATATATATATATATATAAAATAAATATATATATATATATATATATATATATATATATATATATATATATATATATATATATATACAGATTGAGCCATAACATGAATAATAATAATAATTTTTTTGCAAATCAGCTCTTTATTATTATTGATTCCAAAAAATACATGTATGGAGCACACAAAACACATGATTCGTGGAGTACGCTCCACTTCCTCAGGAGCAGGTGCATGATGCGTAGATGTGTATCTGCCTAAAAATGTTTGGACCACAATATAGTCTGATGGTTAACCAAACTGGAGGATGGGGAGAAAACCCCACTGTAGCAGGAGTAATTTTCTCCCCAATTTACTCACAGGTTAGCTCAGAGTTCAGCATGTGGTACTATGGACTGAGGGTTATTGGGGGCATCTGCCCCGGGAGCTGTGGCAGTACTATCCGCGACCAGTGAGGCACAAAAAAGTGGACTTCAAGAGAATTGCAGACCTGCATATCATGATCGTTAGTGATGCAACTAGCAATTCTAAAGATTGTCTGTGAAAAATATTTAAACGTGCACAATGATTGAGATAAATATTGCTGCTAAGAAAAAAATATATAAATAAAAGAAAACTGAATCTGCGCTGGTAAATCTTAAGAGATGATGTAGCTGAACACTAACATCTTTGATACCAGATATATAAAAATCTCATAAATAAACAGTGCAGCACATAAATAAACAATGTGAATAAATTTGTAAACAAAATAAACACACCATGATGAGCATTAATAAGTGCAAAAGTGAATCAAAGATAAAAAGTAAAAAGTTAAAAGTGATTTAATCACTTACCCACTGGGCACTTAAAGACCCTTCGTAACCAGACCAATTTTCTGCTTTCAGTGCTGTAACATTTTGAATGACAATTATTCAGTCATGCAACACTGTATCCATATGAAATTGTCATCCTTTTTTTTTCACACAAATAGAGCTTTCTTTTGGGGGTATTTTATCATCATTGGGTTTTTTGATTTTTTTGCTATAAATGAAAAAATGCTGAAGATTTTGTAAAAAAAAAAAAATGCATTTTTCTTTGTTTCGGCTTTAAATTTTAGCAAATTTAATAATTTTGTTTTCATAAATTTTGGCCAAAAGTTATACTGCTACATATCTTTGGTAAGAATAACCCAAATAAGTATATATTATTTGGTCTTTGTGAAGGTTATAGAGTCTACAAGCTATGGTGCCAACCAATTGGAAATTGATTAAACATGATGTACTGATGGTCTGATTTCTTGAGACACTAACAAGCCAGGAAAGTACAAATACCCCCCAAATGACCCCTTTTTAGAAAGTAGACATTCCAATGTATTTAGTAAGAGGCATGGTGAGTTTTTCTTAAAGTTGTAATTTTTTTCCTACAATTCTTTGCAAAATTAAGATTTCTTTTTCACAAAATGGTCATATTATCAAGTTATTTTTCACACACTGTATAGGCATACTTGCAACTACACCCCAAAATACATTCTGCTACTCCTCCTCAGTATGGCGAAACCACATGTGTGAGACTTTTACACAGCCTGGCCACATACAGAGACCCAACATCCAAGGGACACCTCCAGGTGTTCTAGGAGCAAAAATTACACATATAATTTCCTAACAACCTATCACACTTTTGAAGGCCCTGGAGCACCAGGACGATGGAAACACCCACAAAATAACCCCATTTTGGAAAGCAAACACCCCATCACCTAAACTAGGAGGCATAATGTGTCTTTTGAAAATGTAATTTTTTTCCACAAGTTTTTGGAAAATGTGGAAAGAAAAGGAAAACACATTTTTTTTTTTTTTTTTACACATTTACACAAAGTTGTCAATTTATAAGATTTTTCTAACACATAGCATGTACATTGAAAACATGACACCCTAATATACATTCTGCTACTCCTCCTGAGTATGTGTGAGACTTTTACACAGCCTGGCTAAATACAGAGGCCCAACATGCAGGGAGCACAGTCATTTCCTGACTACCCATTACACTTTTGTGAGGCACTGTAGGGCACTGATAAGCACTCTAGTGGCACTGATGTGGCATGGATAAGCACTGATGTGGCATGGATGAGCACTGATGTGGTATGGATGAGCACTGATGTGACACGAATGAGCCCTGATGTGGCATGAATGTGGCACGGATGAGCATTGATGTGGCACGGATGAGCACTGATGTGGCATGGATGTGGCACGGATGAGCACTGATGTGGCACTGATGTGGCATGGATGTGGCACAGATGAGCACTGATGTGCCATGGATGTGGCACAGACAAGCACTGATGTGCAATGGATGAGCACTAACGTGGCATGGATGTGGCACGGATGATCACTGAGATGACATGGATGAACACTGATGTGGCATGGATATGGCATGGATGAGCACTGATGTGGCATGGATGAGCGCTGATGTGGCATGGATGAGCGCTGAGGTGGCATGAATGTGGCACAGATGAGCACTGATGTGGCAAGGATGTGGCACAGATGAGCAATGATGTGGCATGGATGAGCACTGATGTGTCATGGATGAGCCCTGACGTGGCATGAATTTGGCAGGGATGAGCACTGATGTGGCATGGATGTGGCACAGATGAGCACTTACGTGGCAAGGATGAGCACGGATGAGCACTGAGGTGGCATGGGTGGGCAAAGATGAGGCATGGATGGGCACAGATGAGGTATATGTGTGGCACGGATGGGCATAAATGAGGCAAGGATAGGCATGACTGAGGCATGGATGGGCATGACTGAGGTATGATTGAGGCATAAATGGACATGATTGAGGCATGGAGGAGGCAGTGGAAGATCTGTGCTGCAACCTCCCTTCTTTCCTCACACCCTGTGTACAGCGTGCGAGAAGAGGAGAGAACTGAACCGGACATGCGCTGATTTGTTGACAACTGATCGCTCCGTCATTGGCTGGAGCGATCACGTGGTAAAGGGCCTCTGTCATTGGCCATTTACCACGATCCGTGATGGACCCGGCAAACATGGACACTTCCGTGTGCATGCCCCAGGGGGCACGCGGGAAGCGCGATTCTGGGAGGACGTCATTGTATTGTCAAGCTGACTGCGCTGTAGCCGTCATTTGGCTATGGTCCAGTCGGCAAGTGGTTAAAAGTAAAAACTCCCAAATATAATTCCTTCTATGCTTGAAAAAAGATCCAGGAGTAGCCAAAGTGACACTCAGAAGTAAGTCCACACAGGAGGCTCACCAGAAAACCAGTGACCCCCTTATGCAGGGTGGTCAATGCTCGCTTGTATAACCAAAGGGAAACGAATGCCAGCATATGAAAATCCTAGTGGCAATATGTGTGTTATCCGATGATCAATCAATCTCCCGTTCTCTTGCCAATAAAGTGGTATTTAGGTTTCCATTATAACATGCTGTCAGAGGCAGTACATTACAGTGTGGAAAAAACGGCTGACGGTGTTATAAACTGTCTGCACTTTGCTTGTGCTATCAACAATATTGTCCAGCTGGAGGGCTCCCTTCACTCTCTGTACCTGAAAGATACTACCTCAGGAGTACTGTAAAAAAAATTTTAAGCCATAAAGCAAAGTGTGGCAAGGCTTGATGATCAGCAGAGGATCACAGGCTTTGGTGACACTCTTTGGTATTGTGTCTACTGGTCAAACTTCTTGTTGCATCAGTATATGAGATGATTATTTTTTCACTTGATGCGTTTACCGACCAGTATGGTTTGTGATGGGTTCAGTGCCTAAAGTAATCCAAATGTTTAGCGCAGTGTATACTACAAATTGTTCTGTTTATTTATAGAAATACTTTACACTGGAAAATACTTAATTTCTGCCAATACCTTACACTGGTGTTTTATTTATAATATGCAGAGCACAATGTGTGCACTCTGATGTCCTGTCATCTGTTCTCTGCAATACACCGTAGAAAACGCTAGTGGCTAGGAGGCAAGAACTGTCACATGATTACAAACAGGTCATGTGATGTTTTCTCCTCCTCCTTCCAGATGCACTTGTTTTTCCTCCCAGTCATTAGAATGAATGGAGCTTTGATTGCTTCAGAGTCCCAAACAAATTAAGTATAATACACATTTATGATGAAGCACACAGCAGTGGTTTAAAAAATGCTTTAGGAACTTGGGTTATACTGCGGCTTTATAAATGCCACCCTGGGATGTAGGAGAGTCTATAAATGAACTGTCAGAGAAAAGACTTGGTTTCTTCATAATGTATAATCACAAAATATTTTGCGTTCTGAACTTTCATCTGGTGTAACAGGTTTTATGTGAAACAGTCAAAATGATCATTGTTAGTAGCTCTGCAGCATACTTTTTCTGGGAAGAAGTGGGCTTATAGTTATTATATAGTTATAGTATATATATATATATATATATATATATATATATATATATATATGCTGTATATATAAGTATACTTATATATAAGTATATATATATATAAGTATACAAGTATATATATAGTTATAGTTATAGCCACATAGTTATTCCTTTTGCTAATTTAGCTTAACATAAATCTAATCAAGATCTTTAAATGCATTGAGATAACTTTTTAAACAGCCTCATATACTTTTTGTGTATTAACCTACATTTTTAAATAAAATAATTAAAGAGAAATTAACCTTTTGGACATTTCTACTCCATCACATCAAACTATAGATTTTGATTGGAATTTATTAACCGGTTGCCGACCACACGCCACCTTTTTACTGCGACAGTGTGGCTCTCCCAGGCAAACCGACGTATGTCTACGTCAGTCGCGGGCCTGCAGCTAGGGGGCAAGAGCTCGCCGGCACGCTTCTGCCCCGGCTCGTCAGCGGGGAAGCCGAGGCATGGGGCAGGCATCTCCAATTGCCGCCTGACACCCGCGATCGCTCCCCGCTGAGAGAAAAGAACGGTCAACTGTTTTAAACACAGCTGACCGTTCTTCTCCCTGGAATGATTACAGAGCCCCTGTGATCCTTATGTATAGGATCACAGGTCTCTATAGTCATTCCACAAGGCACGCCCCCCACAGTTAGAAACACGCCCCTAGGTACACATTTAACCCCCTGATCACCCACACTGTTAGCCCCTTTCCTGCCAGTGTCATTATTACAGTAACAGTGCATATTTTTAGCACTGATTACTGTAGTAATGTCACTGGTCCCCCCAAAAGTGTCAAAAATGTCAGTCAGGAGTCGGATCTATCCGACGCAATGTTGCAGTCCCGCAAAAAATTTCAGATTGCTGCCATTACTAGTAAAAAAAGACAATAAAAATGACATAAATCTTTCCCGTAGTTAGCAGACGCAATAACTTTTGTGCAAACCAATCAAAATATGCTTATTTTTACCAAAAATATGTAGCAGAAAACAAATTGGCCTAAAATGTTAAAAAATTTAGATTTAAAATTTTTTTTGGGGAATGATATAGCAGAATGTGAGTTGTTGCTCATTTTTTGTTTATAGCGCAAAAAATAAAAATCGCACAGGAGATCAAATACCACCAAAAGAAAGCTCTATTTGTGGGAAAAAAGGATATCAATTTTTATTTAGGTACAGCGTTGCATGACCGCACAATTGTCCGTTAAATTAACGCAGTGCTGCATCGCAAAATATGGCCTGGTCATTAAGGGGGCAAATCCTTCCAGTCCAGAATTGGTTAAAGGATTTTGGCCCTTACCTAGCGCAATGCAATAATTTGTATTGCTTGGTGCCGATATTCTCAAACAACAGCGAATGTATAATAGGTATATTTCTGCTAACATACTAACTGGAATGTTAGCAAATAATACAGTATATCTAAGCTAAAACAGATATGTATGATACATAGATTTTTTTTGAAAACAATTTCAAACAATTAGGGGGTACCTGCTAAGTACCCCCAGTTCTGCATTTGTTAAGCACTAATTCTCGAAGTGCTGTTCTGTTCACTAGAACAGCAACGAGATAATACATTCAAATTTTCTGAATGTTCAAACAAGTGACTGGGCCATAATACAAAGAAAAAAATGATATATTTCAGGGTAAAGCTTTACGGAATTGGGGTCACTATCACTAACATATCTAGGCACCGCAAGTGTCCACTAGTATTCTTGGAAAGATTTGTAATTTTTATTTTAGCCAAATCTAGTATCTTCATCATAATGTGTGCTGAAAAGTTACTGCAAAACATTGAAGCAATAACAATGCAGCAAGTTGCTTGCTACATTTAGAATGATTTCTGTTACAGCTTTCTTATAGCTTTGTTTTCTGGCTGAACACGACAGAATTGCATTTATGGCCATAGGCATTACCCAGTGCAGTGATTAGAAATGCATTCAAGGAAAACAAACAATACAATGGGAGTTTAAATATAGAGAGCATACAGTATATACCACAGTATATGCTCAGTTTATAAAAGGCAGTGGTTCTGTCTGTGTGAATAGATTTCAAGTGTTAAATGCACGGGAAACTGCAAAGATGCAAACAGTAATTAAAATAAAACTCTGTTAAAAATTAGACAAGTAAAACGAAAAAAGCAGCATTTTCTGCAATACTTACCTTCAAACCCGAGTGACCGGCGCAAGCCAGCATTATTTAAACTACTTCCTGTAAACCCAATCTATTATCGGTAATACGTACTGTAATAAAGAGGTGATTGTAAAAACAGACGGGCAACAGTCAGTCATTACAACACAGACATAAATTGGGCAAACAATACAATACACAGGCAGCATTTAATAAAATACACAGGCAACAAATGGACAATTGTTAAAATATGCTAGATCCATTTGGGCAGTTGCAACAATACATAGGCAATGAAATTCAGGCACAGATACAGGTGTTAGTGTGAGTGTGAATAACTTTTACTTTGGTGTTAATGTTAATAGCCTTTATATGGTATAAAAAGTAAAGAATGCTCCAGCGTTGGTGATAAATACCTGTGAAGTAAGTTTTCCTGCACCATCACCTACACCTTTTCAAAATGACTTCAGCATTGGCATTACAAAGTTGCTCATGTGCAAGAGATCACTCTGCCTGGCCTTGCTAAAATTATTCTGACACTGTAAGGTGAATGGATCTACCATCAGACAGCACTAGCCCTGTGTTACCTGCTGACCCGCTGCCATTTGTAAACTCATAAGCAGGTTCCTATTTTGTGTTTTTAAGGGAGAGGATCCCCTCAGTGCATGAGGAGCAGCTGCATCCCGCAGGACTGCATAAGAACTGTGGGGTAGGGGTTGGTGGTAGCAGAGTGGGCTTTGTGACCTGGGAAGGGAGGGGGTGGGGCTCTGAGTACTGGGGGGAGGATCTGTGTACTTTGGGCTCTATGTTCTCATAGGGGCTCTGTGTACTAGGTTAGGCTTTAAGTACTGGGGGAGCTCTGTGTACTGGGGGGGCTCTGTGTACTATGGGAGCTTTGAATACTGGGGTGTTGAGTATGAGGGGGCTTTGAGTACAGGGGGCTCTATGTACTGGGGGGGGGCTCCATATACTGGGAGGGGCTCTGTATACTGAGAGGGCTCTGCGTAGTGGGAAGAGAGGAGGGGGGACTCTGTATTAGAGGAGAGGGAGCAGGGGGAGCTCTGTGTACTGGGGGAATAGAGAGAAGGGAGGAGCTCTGTGTACTGGGGGAAAAGAGAGGAGGGGGAGCTCTGTGCTGAAGGAAAAGGGAGGAGGGGGGAGCTTTTTGAACTGGGAGGCGGGAGAGCTCTCTACCGGGGGAGAAGGAGGAGGCTCTGTAAACTGGGGGGAGAGGGAGGAGGGGGAGCTCTATGTACTGGGGGAATAGGGAGGAGGGGGGAAGATCTATACTGGGGGGAGAGGAAGGAGGGGGCTCTGTGTACTGGGGGGAGAAGGAGGAGGGGAGCCATGTGTACTGGGGGAGAGGGAGGAGATAGGAGGGGGAGCTCTGTGTACTGGGGGTAGAGGGAGCAGAGGAGAGCTCTGTGTACTGGAGAAGAGGGAGGAGGGGAGAGATCTGTGCTGGATGGAGAGGGAGAAGGGGGAGCTCTGCGTACTGAGGGGGAGAGGGAGGAGGGGGAAGCTCTGTGTACTCGGGAGAGGAGAAGATGCTCTATATTAAAGGGGGAAGGGTGGGGGAGCTTTGTAGTGAGGAGGGGCAGAGTTAAGTGAAGACCTCTGTATTGGAGGCGGAGCTTTGTAGTGCTGTTTCTTCCAGTGATGCAGCTGATGTAGGGATGTTTTTTCTTTTTAGTGACACTACCAATGCAGAAAGAGAGACACCACTGTTGCACAGAACTTTTTTTTCCAGTGACACCACTTACTCTGCAACATATTTTCCTTCAAATGGCACCACCGACTCAGGAACATTTTGTTCCTTAAAGTGATTTTACTGATGCAGAGATTTTTTTTTTTTTTTTTCAGTGACACCACCAACTCAGTGATATTTTTTCCTTTCAGTGACTCCACAGCCCAAGGGACATGTTTTAATTTCAGTGGCCACACTGAATTATTTGCATACCACAAACAATACAAACATTTTGGCCCCTATTAGCCCCGTCCCCTTCTCCACACAACGGGGGCAGGTCATGGAGGGAGGGGGGTGTAGTTTTCCATCTTCACCCTGGCTGGGCACTGGTTGACCTTGTGTCGGCACTGCCTATTTGCCCTTAGTAAATCAACCCCAGTATGTAGAGTTTCATAACACATACACTATATTAAAAAATAGAGTAAGTACCCTCTACCTGCACATACACTATATTGCCAAAAGTATTGGGACACTTGCCTTTACACACACATGAACTTTATTGGCATCCTGGTCTTAGTCTGTAGGGTTCAATATAGAGTTGGCCCACCCTTTGCAGCTATAACAGCTTCAACTCATCTGGGAAGGCTACCCACAAAGTTTAGTAGTGTGTTTATGGGAATGCTTGACCATTCTTCCAGAAGCTCATTTGTGAGGTTAGGCACGGATAGGGACGAGAAGGCCTGGTTCGCAGTCTCCACACTAATTCACCCCAAAGGTGTTCTATCAGGTTGAGGTTAGGACTCTGTGCAGGCCAGTCAAGTTCATCCACCCCAAACTTGCCCATCCATGTATTTATGGACCTTGCTTTGTGCACTGGTCCAAATCATTTGCTCATCCATGTCTGGTGCGGAGTTGTTTTTCAGGGGTTTGGCTTGGCTCCTTAGTTCCAGTGAAGGCAACTCCTAAGGCACCAGCATACCAAGGCATATTAGACATATTTATGCTCCCAACTTTGTGGAACAGTTTGGGGTTTGGCCCCTTCCTGTTCCAACATGACTGTGCACCAGTGGAGAAACAAGATCCATAAAGACATGGATGAGCAAGTTTGGGGTGGAGGAACTTGACTGGCCTGCACAGAGTCCTGACCTCAACCACACAGAACACCTTTGGGATGAATTAGAGATGAGACTGCAAGCCAGGCCTTCTCATTCACATTAGTGCCTGACCTCACAAGTGCGCTTCTGGAATAATGGTCAAACGTTCCCATAGACACACTCCTAAACCTTGTGGACAGCCTTCTCAGAAAAGCGGCTCTGGTTCAGCAGCAAGAAAGTACTCGCCAGTTGGTGACCCAGCTGGCAGTCCAGCAAGGGGCTATACAGACTCAGGTGAATGCCTTACAAGAGGCAGTACAGCACCTTTCTCAGAGTTGTGAGCATGCAGCTGTTACCCCTAGCAACCAGGTGACCTTGAGGGCCAGTCATTTCCTGCAGAAGTCATCTCTAAGTGATGATGTAGAGGCATTTCTTACTACGTATGAGAGGATGGCAGAGAGAGAAATGTGGCCCCAGGACTAGTGGGCCGGTCTCATTTCTCCTTTCCTCACCGGAGATCCTCAAAAGGTCTACTTTGATCTGCTGCCTGAAGAAGCTAAGGACTATGAACGACTAAAGGCAGAAATTCCGTATTGTCTGGGGGTGACGACGGTTGTTTTGGCCCAACGAGTGCACCAGTGGAAGTATCGTCCAGACCGGCCACCGAGGTCCCAAATGCATGACCTGGTGCAACTGGTAAAAAAAAAAATGGCTGTAGCCCGAGGTGTTGTCTGGCCTCCAAATTGTGGAACGAGTTGTGTTGGACCCATACCTGATGTCCCTGCCTGATGACCTTCAACGATGGGTCAGCCATGGAGACCCCAAAACAGTGAACCACCCTGTTGAGATGGTGGAAAAATATACGCTAGTAGAGGATCTCCTCGGCCCTACCAAGCGCCAGTAGCCCAGTCCGGCACGGCCTGTCTGTCAACTGCAGCCCCTCGAATGGAAATCCCACAGAACCCTGGAACACCCATCCCGCAAGGCACTTCCCGTGCCTTCTTAGAGGTCTGTTTCTGCTCGGAAAGTGGGGGATGTACAATGTTGGCGGTGTCATTCCTGGGGCCATACCCGGGCACACTGCCCACTGCAAGAGGAGCCCTTGGAATGCGGGGTTCTCTGAAGGGGGTCACTGGTACTCAAGAGGTGGGGGTGGTGAAGAACTTAGTGCATGATGTGATAATAGGACTCGACTGTCCGTTGTTTGCAAAACTGTGGAAACAAGGACAACTACATGAACGGCCCAGAGACTGGGGAAAAACTCCCTCTGTTTTTGCTATTGAGGGAGTAACTCTGAACTGCCGAATGTTGTTGAGGTTGATATGGATAAAAGCAATATTGATATTGTTGAGGATGCCAAACTACGTGGTCTGCAGACCGACCTGAATACTGAGGGGGGAACCTTCTCCACTTCAGGTGATGCTGGGGGAAGAGGATGAGGAAGAGGCCTCTACCCCTGCCCTACCAGATTTGGGTGTTCCCCAGGGGGCATTTGGTACTGCCCAGATGCAGGACCCCAATTTGGCCCGGGCTCGAGAACAGGTTGTGGTGGTTAACGGGGTTCCCCAAGAGCAGTATGCAATGAATTGCTTTATCGGGTTAACAAAGTAATAGAAAATGTGGTAGAACCATTTTTGGTACCCCAACAGTAAAGACGGAAGGTTCTTGACCTGGCCCATAACAATGTTTTAGGGGGACACCTGGGAATAGAGAAGACGGAGGCACGGATCACTGACCTGTTTTACTGGCCAGGTCTGAAAGCAGAGGTAAAGAAATACTGTGCCTATTGTCCCACCTGTCAGTTAACCGCTCCGGTGACTCACTTTCATAGCCCTTTGGTACCTCTGCCCATAATTGAGGTCCCATTTGAAAGGATAGCGATAGATATAGTGGGTCCCTTGGTAAAGTCTGCTGGAGGTCACTCCTATATGCTGGTGATTCTTGCCTATGCCACCCGATTGCATGAACTGTTCCTACGAGTTCCTACGAGCCTGAAATGCGGACACCATGGCCATGTCTGCATCTTATGGACTCATCCGCAGCAGCCGATGACAGAATGTCCCGATTGCAGTGGGTGGTAAGAAGGTCTTGAGGCCGAATTGGCCATCTGTATATGGACTTTGCCCTGACTGTACTATCTGAACTCCCCCACTTTTCTGGTGATGCTGTCAATACTGATTTGCAGATTTGAGTCTTCAGCTGTCTGCCATTGCCCCCAATTAATGATTCCATCTGACCTTAAGAGTACACTGTTGAAGTTAAAGTGGACTTATACTGGCCCATATAGGGGTTAATCCCTGACATCCCTTGGCCCTAGCTCAAGCTTGCCAACACTTGGGACTTCTTTAGATTACACAAACAGTGCACCCTTGGGGAGATAATTACCTTAACATGTGACAACGACCATTGATCTATCTATGGATAATATTTGCCTCACTTGTTCTATGAAATGTATGGACTCTGCACAATGATAAATCAAGGTCCTTAGAGAATCATCAAGCTGGCATAATTATACCAATATTATTTGCATGGTCTGTTTCCACCATTAATATTAGTATTTATAGATTTCCTAAACTCCCAGGGATTGAAGTTTCTGCTCTGGATTATTGGCCCAAGGGTCAGAGTCAGCATGGCAACAAGCATCTACTGTCTCACATCCATCCAGCAACACATATCCAGGTGAATACTTCATATATCAACTTAAATTTTTCTTAGGATGTTCTAGGGGCAGTTTTTTCAGAGGTTCAGGGTGGGAGGCTCGGGGCCTGCACATGTGTGTTTGTGCGTGAATGTGGTTACTTCTGCAGCGGAATGTTTCACGGGGGGAGTTTTATCAGTCAGCTGTAGATTTTTAGTGACTGTTCACTGTCTGTCAATCAGATATTTTTAATAAAGATTTTTTAATTGCATTTCTTGAACTAGAGTTGAGCCTATTTTGTTGCAACCTTTTCTAGGAGTAACCAGCTCGGCACCCCTATTTTATATTTATGCACTTTAATATTCGGTTGCATAGGCTCCCCGGTCGGTACTTGACCGTATGGTATATAGATTACAGGAAGTAACATCCTCCAGAGGATAGGTCTGGATGTTGTTGTGTATCCCTAGAATATGATTTTATGTTTGGTTGATTTCAGACCATGCTCCTTTAACGTGGTTGAGACATGATAAAGGGACTAATGCCAGGATTACCCGTTTGGTTTCTGGCACTCCAGCAATTTAGGTTTGCAGTGGAGCACAGGCACGGGAGACAGCCTCTCCCGTGGGGGGGGGGGGGAATATGTACAGGTCGCCGAGGGTGGGTCCTTGAAGGACGCTATATTTCCTCTCTGTTTGGACTGTGGTCCCTTTAAGGGAACAAAAGGGGTTAACTCATTGGCCAGAGGAAGTGGGCTTAAAAAAAAGTCAGAGAGTTGTAGGTGTGGTGTGGAGACTGTGGATGGTGGACTTTTGTACAGCCAAGAGGGTGCATGTCAGTGTCCTGACCGGAAACCTATTGCCAGGGGGAAGTTACCGTCTCCAAAATTGGGGACTGCTTAACTGCAAGGGCAGATCTGAACTCTTCAAGTCGGTGAGACACTTTTCCTTTGTTGTGGTTTTTTTGCTGCTATGAAACCTGTTTAAGTTAATAAACATGTCTTTGATTGCAACGACTGTGTCCTGCGATCCAGCTGATTCCCCAAGCATTGCAAAAAAAAAAATACATACATATATATATATATATATAGTGGTGGCCAGTGCGTTGGGGGCGCAGGGGCGCCGCCCCCCCTATCCATGCGTCTGGCCCCCTAATCTGCATGCAGGGGTGCCGGACGCATGGAGTTCAATGGGGCTTTTTTTTTTGCATCACCTGATTAGAGCCAGAGGCTCTAATAGGCTGCAGCAAAGGGTGGACCCCGGGGCGCAGAGCAGTGCGCCCCAAGCCCACCCATTGTGTGACAATAGAAAATGAAAATTCGCTATTGTCACACTGATCCTCCTCCTGGCCAATCAGGGAGTGGGTCCGATACGCGCTTTCTGATTGGCCGCAAGGCAAACCCCATGCCATTGGCCGAGGAGGAGGTGGGAGCGGGAGGACTCGAGGAGACGCCGGGGGATTGAAGAGAAGCCGACGCCGGGACACTGAGGAGAAGCTGCCACCGGGACTGAGGAGAAGGCGCCACCGCGGCTGCTCCAGGGCTCCAGGTAAGTGCACTGGTCTCGGGGGGGGGGGGCACACTGCATTGAAGGGGGCATGTACGCTGGTCACTGCATTGAAAGGGGGCATGTATGCTGGTCACTGCATTGAAAGGGGGCATGTGCGCTGGTCACTGCATTGAAAGGGGGCATGTACGCTGGTCACTGCATTGAAAGGAGGCATGTACACTGGTCACTGCATTGAAAGGGGGCATGTACGCTGGTCACTGCATTGAAAGGGGGCATGTATGCTGGTCACTGCATTGAAAGAGGGCACGCTGGTCTCTCTGCATTGAAAGGGGGCACGCTGGTCTCTCTGCGTTGAAAGGGGGCATGTACGCTGGTCACTGCATTGAAAGGGGGCATGTACGCTGGTCACTGCATTGAAAGGGAGCATGTACGCTGGTCACTGCATTGAAAGGGGGCATGTATGCTGGTCACTGCATTGAAAGAGGGCACGCTGGTCTCTCTGCATTGAAAGGGGGCACGCTGGTCTCTCTGCATTGAAAGGGGGCACGCTGGTCTCTCTGCATTGAAAGGGGGCATGTACGCTGGTCACTGCATTGAAAGGGGGCATGTACGCTGGTCACTGCATTGAAAGGGGGCATGTATGCTGGTCACTGTGCATTGAAAGGGGGCACGCTGGTCTCTCCGCATTGAAAGGGGGTACGCTGGCCTCTCCGCATTGAAAGGGGGCACGCTGGTCTCTCTGCATTGAAAGGGGGCACACTGGTCACTCTGCATTGAAAGGGGGCACACTATACCTTAATTACTGAAGGCCCCTTTCACACTTTTGCGACCTCAAAGTCACGCAATTCTTTACAGCATTTTTGACGCAAAGCAATGTCTATTACATTTTTCTGTTCCTCAAAAATTTTGAGCACCAGCCGCCACTGTATATATATTTCTTTATTTATATCCTTACCACTGTTGTTACGAATAAAAAACCTGTATAATGACTATTCCACATAAATGCTGTATAAGTTTGCTTTGTGATGCTTTTTGTAAAATGAGGTTCAGCATTTTCCTGTGCTCTTCTTTTGCTAAGTATATATTAGATTTCACTTATGATACAGCAAAAAATGCATAGGCACAGCACAGCCATTTGCTGAAATGTATTATGAAAGAACAAGTATACACTTATTAAAAATAAATATTTAGATCATGGCTGTGAAGATCTATTTGAAGAGAACATTTGTACTGTGCAAGGCCATAAGGACTATTAATCTTCGTTGCCACATGTTGGCTCTATGTTCAGCTGCCAATAATATATTTTCCAATTACCAGGCCTCTCTATCTCTTAATTGTAAGTAGAATAAAAAGTAGATTAAGACAAGTGCTTCTGCATGGGTGAATTAGGAGGTGGCTAGTTGCGTTGGACATCTTCTAGATCTCCAGGCAAAACATAAAATTCTGTAATAAATGGGCAAAGTGAAAAAACTATAGTACTATAGGTCTATCAGATATCATCTTTCCATCTTTGTATGCCCATAACATGAAACTGTATGTAATTTCCCTTTTTGTTTTATAATCTGGCTGGAGTTCTCTGTTAAGCCTCGTACACACGCAACGATTATCGGCCGACCGATCGGCCGTCTTTTGTCCAGTATTGTTGTGTTGGTTGAAATGTGCTCTAGACTGCACATGAATTTTCTCGGCCAACAAAAACCAACTTCAGAAGTGATGTCATGTGCTGGTTTAATTTCCGTGTGTTTTTTCTTCTCTGAGCATGCCCAGTCTTGCTCATCAGATTTTTGTCTGCCGAAATCTGTACTGATTGATGGAAAATCGGCCGTTCTGTTGATGGCCAACAAAAATTTTATAGCCTGCACACCAGATTTTGTTCGGCCGAAAAGTCGGAGTCGGTTGTCGAAAGCATCATACTAACAAGCCGAGAATCGGCCGATCGGACGTTGGCCAAAAATTCACGGCCGACTATCGATGCGTGTGTACGAGGCATTATTCTAACCAACAACAGACTTTTTGTCAGTTCAACTGTGCACATACTTTAAATAGAAGTTAGGTGTGCAATCACAATCCTTCTAGCTGGTGATTTTCGTTTAAATACTAGCACATAGCCACAAGCTTGCATGTCCTACCTGTGAGCATGTGCGGACACCACTAACAGAGAATTAAAAGCTCATAGTTTCACATCCCCAATGATTTGTTGAACAGGGTATTTGCTGAGTTTTGAGGGTACCCCTAGACTGGAACATTATTTTTGTTAATGTGACTTAAACATTCTATTTGTAGTTGCAGGACCTTTTGGCCCTTTTGAAACTTTACCCTGATTTTAGCCTGTGATTGTAAATGTGAGATGAAATCCTAATGATGCTCTTTAAGGTCTCGTTCACACCATGTACATTAAGCTGCATTGATCAGCATTGCTGAATGCAGGCCTTAACACAGGGTCACATACCGAATATTTTCTTTTAACTTCAAATAAAGTAAAAAATAAAAGGAAAAAGGGAAACGATGTAATGCATTGCAGCGTGGGTGCACAATACTCATCAGCATGCATTATAAACACCATATTGCATGCCCACTAGTGTGGAAGCTAACGGATATCTGGGCTGAGGATTTCTGACCTCTTCCTCTGAAAATACTAGTTGTCTGGCTATTGTGCATTTCCAGTGGCTTTAGAACATGGTCACTGGCCCAGAACAAGATTATACACTCTACAATCTGGCTGTATATTCTCCTTTATATATACTTCTAACTATATCGTGCAAGACCTTGCTTGATTTTATCCCACCTTACCTGTAAACTTAAGAGAGGTTTTCCATTTTTTTTTCCAAGAATTGTACCCTCCTAGGTGGATGCAGCATCGGTCCCCTGCTGGCTCTAAGACTGAGAACCGAGCAATCATACACCCCTGATCGCTCGGTTCTCAGAGCTCTGTGAACCGAGAGCTGGTGATTTTCGGTCCCTAGCTCTCTGCTCTGCCTCCCCCCCTCTGGCTCACTGGAGAGCAGGGCTGTTGAGGGGCAGGATTGGCTTGCTGACAGATGCCGGTCCAGGGTTCGGGGCAGATCCCGACCATATTGTCATGATCTTATCCCAGCCTGGATCGCTTCAGCCTGCTGTCTGCCGAAAATGGGTCACAGGAGTGCAGAATGAACTGCACAGGAGAATTACAGCAAAGGAGCTCTGGCTGTATTTCTCCTTTAACCCAAAACTCAAGCTAGCACTACTCTATAACCTATAATTATTATAGTTAAAATGTGTTATCACATCTGTAAAGGTTCTCATTTATTCAGATCATGATATATAGAACATACAGCACTCAGCATAAATGAGTACACCTTTTTTTTGAAAAGTAAGATTTTAATCAATATCTCAATGAGCACAAGAACAATTTCCAAACTTTTAAAAAACTGAGTTTTATAGAACATTTGTTTAAGTTATTACATGAAAGTAAGGTTAATAATACAACTTAGATGACCAAATCTTCAGTTTTACTCCTCATCTTTAAATTAGTTTATGCAAAAATAAATATACCTAACAACAAAAATGACTACATCTAGTATTTTGTATGCTCTCCATGATTTGTAAGGACAGCACCAAGTCTTTTGTGTATGGAATGAACAAGTTGGTGACATATTCCCGCAACATCTATCTTTTTCCATTCTTCAAAAACAACCTCTTTTAGAGCTTGGATGCTGGATAGAGAGTGATGCTCAACTTGTCTCTTCAGAATTTCTCATAGATGTTCGATTGGGCTCAGATCTGGAAACATACTTGGCCACTAAATTACTTTCACCCTGTTCTTTTTCAGAAGTACAACAGTGGCCTTAGATGTGTGTTTTGGATCATTATTATGTTGGAAAAGTGCACCAATGGCACAGAGTGATGGTCAGGGGCAGACTGGCAACTTTCAGCCCAGGGGGCAAATACAAACCAGAGGCCCATGGTTCAGCAACTCAGCTCCCCTTCCCACTCTCCCTCTTCCCATCCCCCTCCTGACCCCCATTCCAGGCTGAAACCCTGCTCCAGGTACTCTCTACTCACCTCCAGGCTGAATCCGGGTTCCCAACCTGGCCAGCAGGGGGCGGTTGGGGGAGCTGAGACAGCTCGGTTGGGGCTGGCCAGGGGAGGAGAGTCTCAAGTGGGGCATGGAACCGGCCTCTGCTCAAACACAGTTTACACCATCCATGTTGGGGAGGGAGGCCTGAACTCTGTCCTTGTCTTCATCCCGCACTCAGTAGGTCAGTGGCAGAAACTTTTTACTTCTCTTCACCAGGAATCCTTTAGGCATGTTTGCGGCAGAAGCGGTGCAGCCTTTTTACAGGACATCAGAGCGGCCCAGGGGGCAATTGCCCCCCTGCCCCCTGGCCCAGTCCTCCCCTGGTGATGGTAGCATGTTCTCTTTCAATATAGAGCAGTACATCTGTGAATTCATGATACCATCAATAAAATGCAGCTTCCTGATACCAGCAGCACATATGCAGCCCCACAGAAGGATGCTGCCCCCACAATGTTTCATTATAGGCACTAGTGTCTTGGGTGAGAAAAAGCCTTTTTTATGCAGTGGCCTTTTTCAGCACCTGAAAATTATACTTGAGGCATATAAATTTTCAGGGACTTTCTTGGTTCTATTACGACGAATCCTTTCGTCAGAAACTGTCTGTTCATGACTCTTTGAAATGGGGGACTAAAGATGTGGGGCTCTGGCTGAACTTTCTCTTACCACAAAAGCAATTTTCCTCTGTTAGAGCTACTGTTTCAAATACCATACGCAAAGGTGTATGCTTTAGTTATAATGAAGGGCAGTGTAAATGGCCAAATAATTGCAAGTTCCGCCATGAATGTTCTCACTGCGCTGGCTCTCATCCCGCTCTGCGTTGTTTTAAAAGACTCACTACAATTAATTCTCAACCTTCAAAAGATCAGCTTTTTCTCAAGAGCGGAAGTTCGGGTGAAATTGGAAAATATGCTCCCGTGGCTTCATCTTTATCCAAATAATGAAGAAGCTAATGTATTATTTTTAGGTTTTCAATTTGGTTTTTATCTTCCCCCTTTTCATGGTGTAGGTTGCATGGTTCCGAGCAACCTTCCCTCTGCTTTGCAATTTCCTGATGTTGTTCGGCAAAAAATATCTAAAGAAATTTCATTGGGGAGAGTTGCTGGCCCTTTTTCCTCCCCTCCTTTTGTAAATTTCAGGGTCTCCCCTCTAGGTGTGGTTGCAAAGAAAGAGCCGGGTGATTTCAGGCTTATACATCATCTATCGTACCCCAAAGGGCTCTCGTTGAATGATGAGATCGATCATTCCTTATGTTCAGTTTCTTATTCAACGTTTGAAGACGCTTTACAGAAGATCAGAGGTGTCGGTGCTTCTGCGTTGCTCGCAAAAGCAGATATAAAGTCTGCGTTTCGTTTGTTACCCATTCACCCGATGGCATTTAATTCTTTGGGTTTTCATTTTGATGATTTTTTTCTTTTTTGACAAGTGCCTCCCCATGGGGTGTTCACTTTCGTGTAATTATTTTGAGATTTTCTCCACGTTCTTAGAGTGGGTTGTTTCATATAAAGCTAGATCATCTAATATTCTTCATTACCTAGATGATTTTTTGTTTGTAGGTATTTTTTTGGAATGGCCATTGGTCGGCCTCTGTCTTGGTCTTCTCGTGGTTTCACCAAAAATATTGTTTTACTTGAACTGTTTCCTGTTCTCGTTGCGCTGGAGTTGTGGGGATCTCAATTTAGTGATCGCAGAATCCTCCTCCATTCGGATAATAAGGGCGTAGTTTTCGCTGTTAATTGTTTGTCATCTCGCTCTTTACCAGTTATTTCTTTGATGAGACATCTCGTTTTTATATGCTTGCGTTATAATATCTGGTTAAAAGCTAAGTTCGCACCTGGATCTTCTAATCTTATAGCTGATGCTCGATTTCAGGAGGACCAATTCAGGATTCTGGTTCCAGATGCGGACACTGTGGGCTCTCCTTGTCCTCCACACCTTTGGCTTTTGATTTGAAGCATGTTCCATCAGCAATTTCCAGTTCTTTGGCGCCTTCGACTTTGAAAAATCACCAAGCTGCCTGGGCCATTTGGTGTGCGTTTTTGTCCCGCCATGGTTTGTCCAGATTTTCATTTAATGAAGATTTGATTTTGCAGTTCTTGGATGACCTAATGGGTTCCAATCTTTCGTATTCTTATTTATATAAAGACTTAAGCCCCGTACACACGTACCGATGGTCGGCTTACAAATGTTCCTCTTTTCTCCCCGGGATGTCGGTGTCTGCTGAAAAGTGCAAAGACAGCACAAGGACAGCACAAGAATTTTGTCCGCCGACTGCAGAAGTGATGTCATGTAATGGTTAACTTTCCCTGTGTTTTCTATTTTCTGAGCATGCCCAGTCTTGCAAATCTGCGGTCTGTCGGCCGAATTGTGTACTGACAGGCGAACAATCGTCCGTTCTGGTGTCGGCATACAAATATTTTCATGTTTGCAAGAAAGACTTTTGTCCGCGGATTGTGCGCAGACATCTGTCGGAGGCACCATACTAACACGCGTACAATCGGCAGATCCTTCGTCCACCGACGTTTGTATGCCGACGATCGGTACGTGTGTACGGGCCTTAAGCGGGCATTTCTTTTTACAATCGTAATTCATTTATTTTTCAACTAAATTCATTTAGTTTTAGTTTAAGCTAAAACAGCTGTTCTTGTTTTGGTACCATCAGATTTGTGTCAGGTTTTTAGTTTTATCTGTGACTTCATTAAGGCGATTTTACCCTTAATGCAAACCATGTGATGCTCATGCAAGAAATGGTGGGTACAGTTGTCATCTGGACAGATACACTCAAAGTATAACTAAAGGCAAAACCTTCCTTTTAGTAGTAGAGATTGATTAGAACCCCTATCAGTTTTTATTGCTGGCTGTGTCCCCATCGGGGAGATTCGCTCTCTCTATTTGTCCTGTTTACCATTGTCATTGAAAGTAAAAGAAAACCCCACATTTTGGGTTGTCCCCAGAAAAGTAATAGAAGGGAAATCTTCCAAAGGGGGCACTAGTTACGGTGACCTGGGGGTCCCCAAGAAATTCCCATAGTTTGCAGGCATTTTCTCTCACTTCCTGTATGGCAATGGGAAGTGAAGTGAAGTGAAATCTCCGCAATGGAAGACAGATGGTGAGAAAAATCCGACAGGAGTTATAACCTTCTTTTTACTCTCACCAAAATGAAAAAAAAAAATGTTGCCCATAGTCTTACTGTAACCATCAAAGACAAGGAAGTATGCATATTTACTGTACCAAAGTAGTCACACCATACATAAACAAAACCCGCACAAATACTGTATCAAATAAGTATACACATCAGATGTTGCAAATATTTTGCACTCGGGGCCGATTACCCACAGGTAATCACTGCAAGTCTGATTAGATGCAAACAGCTGCTGAAGGCTGTGGGTCCTGTCCTACTCTCTTGCTTTGTATGGGGCTTCCCACCTACAGCTATTCACAGAAATTTGTAGTCTGCCCACAAACACACATATTTTTTTTTCAGGTGACAGCTCGTGCCGTGTTGTTGACTTCTCTTAAATGCTATTTGTGCTATTTTGGATGTTAAGGACACAATAACTGGCTATAGTGGAGATTTAAAAATTATCTTAGCTGCAGTAGAATGTTACACTGGCCATATACAAATATTCTTTTTTATTTATTTTTTTAGATCAGGGTTCAGGGTGAACTAAAGAAGCGAACAGATTCCTCCATACACACAATAAGGTGAATAGGAGACCCCCCCCCCCTTTTTCCTCATTAGGGCATTGGCTGCACCTGCAGTTCAAGGAAATTTTTCCAACATGTCCCTTCAGCAGAAATTGATCAAACAATAGGCTACTGTTAAACAAGGACAGCCACACACTGACCAAAATTAATTTCGTCACTGCTTAACCGGTAAAATTTACATCAGAGTATGGCCAGTTTTAGGCTAGTACACAGTACAGAAAAATAGCAAGGTGGACTACATCTGAAAGAGACTGTGGTATTTATTACACCCCTCAGATACTTTCTGATATCCTAAAAATATGGGCAATGCATATACACAGACCAGCTATAACATTATTGTTACCAACCATAACAATATGACAACCCACCTAATATTGAGTAGGTCCCCTTTTGCCACCAAAATAGCCCTGACCCATCAAGGCAAGGACTCCACTAGACAAAGCATCACACTGCTTCCATCGGCTTGCCTTCTTCTCATAGTGCACCCTGGTGCCATTTTTTTTCTCCAGGTAAGTGACACATACGCACCTGGCCATCCACATGATGCAAAAGAAAAAAACATGATTCATCAGACCGGGCCACTTTCTTCCATTGCTTCGTGGTTCAGTTCTGATGCTCACATGCCTGTAGATGCTTTTGGCTGTGGACATGGGTCAGCATGGGCACTCTGACCTGTATGCAACAAACTGCAGTGCACTGTGTGTTCTGACACCTTTATGTTGCAACCAGCATTATCCTTTTCAGCAATCTGAGCTACAGTAGCTCTTCTATTGGTTTAGACTACATGGGCCAGCCTTCGCTCCCCATGTGCATCAGTAAGCCCTGTCCATGGACCTGTCACTGGTTTGCCAGTGTTCCTTTCTTGGACCACTTTTGGTAGTTCCTGATCACTATAGACAGGGCTGGCCCAAGACATTGTGCTGCCTGGGTCCGAGAATGAAATGCTGCCCCCCCCCAAAAAAAAAAAAAATTCACGCCCTCCAAGATGCCCCCACATTCTATAGGACTGAATGCGGGTCTGTGGGCATGGTACAAGAGAATGCGGGGCTGTGGGCATGGTACAGGAGAATGCAAGGCTGAATGCATGGTACGGGAGAATGCGGGGCTGCGGGCATGGTACGGGAGAATGCGGGGCTGTGGGCATGGTACGGAAAAATGCGGGTCTGCGGGCATGGTACAAGAGAATGCGGGGCTGCGGGCATGGTACGGGAGAATGCGGGGCTGTGGGCATGGTACAGAAGAATGCGGGTCTGCGGGCATGTTACAAGAGAATGCGGGGCTGCGGGCATGGTACGGGAGAATGCGGGGCTGTGGGCATGGTACGGAAGAATGCGGGTCTGCGGGCATGGTACAAGAGAATGCGGGGCTGCGGGCATGGTACGGGAGAATGCGGGGCTGCGGGCATGGTACGGGAGAATGCGGGGCTGCGGACATGGTACAGGAGAATGCGGGGCTGAATGCATGGTACGGGAGAATGCGGGGCTGCGGGCATGGTACGGGAGAATGCGGGGCTGTGGGCATGGTACGGAAGAATGCGGGTCTGCAGGCATGGTACAAGAGAATGCGGGGCTGCGGGCATGGTACGGGAGAATGCGGGGCTGTGGGCATGGTACAGAAGAATGCGGGTCTGCGGGCATGTTACAAGAGAATGCGGGGCTGCGGGCATGGTACGGGAGAATGCGGGGCTGTGGGCATGGTACGGAAGAATGCGGGTCTGCGGGCATGGTACAAGAGAATGCGGGGCTGCGGGCATGGTACGGGAGAATGCAGGGCTGCGGGCATGGTACGGGAGAATGCGGGGCTGCGGACATGGTACAGGAGAATGCGGGGCTGCGGACATGGTACAGGAGAATGCGGGGCTGCGGGCATGGTACGGGAGAATGCGGGTATGGTACAGGAGAATGCAGGGCTGTGGGCATGGTGTATAAGAATGCAGGGCTGTGTGGGCATGGTGTATGAGAAAGCAGGGCTGTGTGGGCATGGTGTATGAGAATGCAGGGCTGTGTGGGCATGGTGTATGAGAATGCAGGGCTGTGTGGGCATGGTACAGGAGACAGATATGGTACAAGAGAATGCGGGGCTGTGGGCATACTACAAGAGATGCAGTGCTGTGGGCATGTACCATGCCCGCAGCACTGCATCTTCTATAGTATGCCTGCAGCCCCGCATAATGACAGGTAGTGTGCAGTCTCACTTACCTGTTCCTAAAGGGCGCTTTAGAATTTAAAAATGGCGCCGCCCGGTGCCACACGTCAACACGTCCGCGGCTGGCCTGACATGCACACTGCGCATGTGCCGCCACCGCTTGGGAAAGCTAATACATGTTCGGCTATTCCCGGAAATAGCCGAACATTTACGGGCCGCCCCTCTCTAAGTGCCGCCTGGGACCCATGGTCCCACCGGGACCCATGGTAGGGCCGGCCTTGACTGCAGACCAGGAACATCCCACAAGAGCTGCAGTTTTGGAGATGCTCTGACCCAGTAATCTAGCCATTTCAATTTAACTCTTGCTCAACTCCTATGCTTGCCCATTTCTCCTGGTTGCAACACATCAATTTCTGGGACAACATGTTCACTTGCTGTCTAATATATCCCACCCATTTTCAGGTGACATTGTAATGAGATATTCAGTGTTTTTCACTTTACCTGTCAGTTGTCATAGTGTCGTGGCTGATCAGTATACAGTACCATAAAAAAGTATTCACACCCCTTGAAATTTTCCACATTTTGTCATGTTACAACCAAAAACATAATTGTATTTTATTGGGATCTTATGTGATAGACCAACACAATGTGGCACATAATTGTGAAGTGAAAGGAAAATGATAAATGGTTTTCAACATTTTTTACAAATAAATATCTGAAAAGTGGGGCGTGCATTTGTATTTAGCCCCCTTTACTCTGATACCCCTAACTGAAATCAGTGGAACCAATTGTGAAAGAGGACCGAGTGTTAAGAACCAGCTTATAACTCAATCACCCAGCGCTTACTGATAAATGCGACAATATCTCATGTGCACATAGACCAAACAATTGATTAAACTTTAAAATCTTAAAAGCAGCTGCCTAAAAAGAGACAAAACATGAAAAAGGTGCGTACCAATAAATGATATACACAAGCAGCGCTATATAACTATAAAACCAGAACATATAGCTCTACATAAAATAAAGCTCTCCTTATGCGTAATCAATGCATATAAGTGTTAAAGTCCAGTATGACACAAGTCCATCACCAAAATTAGCATCCAATGGGGTTGTGAGAAGGGATCAGACACTATATAGCAGTTGCCGATAATATGCCTCCACCTCACCACGTGCTCAT
This sequence comes from Pelophylax lessonae, assembly GCF_965119305.1. Lineage (NCBI taxonomy): Eukaryota > Metazoa > Chordata > Amphibia > Anura > Ranidae > Pelophylax > Pelophylax lessonae. The sequence continues at coordinate 423,707,059 of NC_138771.1, forward strand.
CACCAAAGTTGTACTCTTACCAGATTTCTCTGTATAGTAAGCCCATAATCAGTGATGTTCTCCCATAGGATGTCCACCGACTCAGCACACACTGGTAACACTCACAGCTGCGATATCCTCAAAACCATATTTGATCCCCTCCAATTAGGGTGTATCCTATCCACCCCCCAAAACTTCAGGCCTGAAGGGTCCTTATTGTGTTTCTGCCTAAAGTGAAGGGGCACGCTCTTTGCTGCAATGCTTCTGTTTTGCCTCCCTTCACATGTGGTGTTTGGGCTTCTCTGTTTCCTATCGAACCAATTGCCTTCAGAAGTCACCTAATTAGTAAATAGAGTCCACCTGTGTGTAATTTAATCTCATTATATATACAGCTGTTCTGTGAAGCCCAAACAGCATCATGAAGGCCATAGAACACTCAAGACAGGTCAGGGATAAGGTTGTGGAAAAGTTTTAAGCAGGTTTAGGTTATAAAAAATATCCCAAGCTTTGAACATCTCATGGTGCACTGTTCAATCCATCATCTGAAAATGGAAAGAGTATGACACAACTGCAAACCTACCAAGATATGGCTGTCCACCTAAACTGACAGGCCGGGCAAGGAGAGCATTAATCAGAGAAGCAGCCAAGAGGCCTATGGTAACTCTGGAGGAGCTGCAGAGATCCACAGCTCAGGTGGGAGAATCTGTCAACAGGACCACTTTTAGTAGTGCACTCCCGAAATCTGGCCTTTATGGTGGAGTGGCAAGAAGAAAGCCATTGTTGAAAGGAAGCCATAAGAGGTCCTGTTTGCAGTTTGCGAGAAGCCATGTGCGGGACACAGCAAACATGTGGAAGAAGGGGTTCTGGTCAGATGGGACCAAAATTGACTTTTTTTGCCTAAAGGCAAAATTCTATGTGCGGCAGAAGACTAACACTGCACATAACCCTGAACATACCATCTACCCTGTGAAACATGGTGGTAGCAGCATCATGTTGTGGGGATGATTTTCTTCAGCAGGGACAGGGGAGCTGGTCAGAGTTGATGGAAAGATGGATAGAGACAAATACGGGGCAATCTTAGAAGAAAACCTGTTAGAGTCTGCAAAAGACATGAGACTCTGGTGGAGGTTCACCTTCCAGCAGGACAACCCTAAACATACAGCAAGAGCAACAATGGAATGGTTTAGATTAAATATATTCATATGTTAGTATGGCCCAGTCAAAGTCCAAACCTAAATCCAATTGAGAATCCTTGGCAAGACTTGACAATTGCTGTTCACAGACGCTCTCCATCCAATCTGACAGAGCTTGAGCTGTTTTGCAAAGAAGAATGGGCAAAATTTTCACTCTCTAGATGTGCAAAGCTGGTAGAGACATCCCCAAAAAGACTTGCAGCTGTAATTTCAGTGAAAAGTGGTTCTACAAAGTATTGACTCGGGGGGCTGAATACAAATGCACTCCACAATTTTTAGATATTTATTTCTAAAATATTTCGAAATTTGTTTTTAATTTTCCTTTCACTTCACAATTATGTGCCACTTTGTGTTGATCAATCACATAAAATTCCAATAAAATACATTTACGTTTTTGGTTGTAACATGAACATACTCCCAGTAAGCAACTGGAGCCCAAGAATACTGACAATTCTAGAATTTCAGACACCAGAGTAAATACTGTTTTCAAAGTAAAGTTGTCAGCTCCCAGACTCTGGGGTTGTGATAAATAAAGGCATATTAATTATTAACTGGCTGAAAGAGGCGACACCTCTGTCCAAGTAAGCAGTCATCCGGGAGCAGGTTTCAGCTAACCGTCTCCTGCTGTGCATACATCCTTATTAGACACATTCCCCTTTCTTTGCCATACTGCTGCTAAATGCTATCTGCATAATATAATTATAGCCCTAGCCAGGTTTATTTTTTTTAACCTGTGAGATTCTGATTTAGGATGATGTAGCATCACACAACCAAACAACATCCATCTATCAATGGCCTTACAACAATGAACAGAAATCTGACTGGTTACTATGAATTTATGCATGTTACACATCATTATTACGTGAATAAGGCAGTGGTTAAATGCAGTAACCACATTATTTTAACTAAATGGTCAAGAGTAACCTGAAATCATGTTGGTACCATAGATAAAAAATCAAAATCAAAATCAAAAACTACTATTTCTTAGTCTTTAATTCATTATTAATAAATAATCAAATATGCATCTGTGGAGGTTTGAAAAAAAAAAAAAAAAAACCCTTAAAATTCTGTAAACTCATGCAATATTCCACTGGCAGAGGAGACCTTAGTCAATAATTACATTTTTAGAATCTCCAAGAACTTATTACCAATGTGTCATTTTATGTGGGCGGCTTTTTGTGAAAAACGCGATCATTTCACAAATGCATAATTTAGCTTTATCAAAATTCAGAAGAACAACATCTCTCAGAATGCAATTATCACTGTAGTCACAACACTTTTATAGGTTAACACTTTTCCTGATGTATTTAAAATGAGTCATGTTGCCACTTAGAAAGTTGGGATATCATTATTATGGATCATACACTATGAAAAATTATCAGCAATAATTTTATCTTCTTTTACTTTTATTTTCTTGCTTTTTACCTTCTTTTTTGCTAGTTTTATAGTAGGAACAAAACTTTTTTTAAATTCTCATATCTGTTTTTGGCGGATTGGAATATATTATAGGCCAGGAAATGGATGATCATGACTACAAAGTGTTTTGATCGGTCAACAGCTTTTGTTCCATCATACTATGTCCCTGTAGTACATAACTATGTATGCTTCTTTTGCATTTTATTCCTTTTCATGTTTAAGTTTTGAAAATCTCTCACTAAATACATCCAATTGAAATACCAGGAAAAATGAAGTTAGAGTAAAGAGCACACGTTTCTGATGCTGTACTCATTACATTTATCAGACACAGGAGGGACAGTAGTAAGCAGGACTTTTTTTCAGCTGGATTTTTGGAGCTGGAACTCTCCTCCCTGCTCACCACTATCACTTGTAAACACAGAAATCCGGCTTCTGTGTTTTACAAGTGACAGTTAGTTTTCCAGTGGCTCCCACAGATCTGATCTCCTGAGTAGCTCCCACTGAGTTCAGAATGGGGACAAGGGAGATGCCAACACCCCCACTGGATGATCTTCCAACAAGTAAGAAAGCTGGAGTCAACTACAGTGAGTGGGGAGGTACTAGAGCCAGCTAGATGCTTCTGCCTAATACAGCAACAAAAGTAGGACGAAGATGGTGGAGGTAGGGGTTGCATGCAGAGGTCAGAGCTGAAGAGGGGTGAAAGTGGGATGCAGAGGAAAGCAGCCGTGGAAGAAGGTTAAACTCTGCACTCCGTATGCAGCACACCCACGAACTCTGGACTATGTACCTAAGGCAGCCCTGAACTCTGCACTATATGCATTACGCACCTCTGAACTCTGCACTCCATTTGTCAACACCCCTCCCCCCCACTCTGCATGTAACGCACCCCTGAACTCAACTCTGCACTCTGTAAACACCCCCCCCCCGAAACTGTACTATGTACTTAAAGCACCCCTGAAATCTGCACTGTTTGTGAACACCCCCCCCCCCCCCAACTCTTAACTCTGTACGTAATGCACTCCTGGTATTTAATGCCTCTTTAAAACCCTCACACTGTTAGTGAAATTTGACCACGCCCACTGTTTGATGAAAATACCCATCGATCTTGCCAGGAATGCAGTGCCCTTGTATCTTGGTGTGAATTGAGCAGAAAGCAAAAACAATCTTATCTTTCTCCTGTAAACCACTAATCCCATCAATCCACAACGTAACGTAATGGAGATGCACAAAGGCAGCACATCCTGGGTGGCAACCACGGCTCCCATCATGCTAAAGTAACCCACTGACAGAAATGTGGGAATCACAGGATTACCGGGTGAAAATAAAGGAAAATAAGCCTCTAAGGACTGGTAAGCTGCAAAATATTTCATTTAATGCTGAATTCCAAGTAGATAAAAAAAAATATTAATGCAGCTCTGTCTTCATCAATACATCCTTAAGGCTCCATTCACACCTGGGCGTTTTCAGCTCCAAAAACGCTCAAAAGAAACGTTTCCAAAACGCCCAACAAGTAAAACCCCTTAATGCATTTTTAAGTACCTAAATGCGACTTATCAGCCTCCTGCAGCCCCTGTACAGCAATGCTCAGATGGGGGAAGGGAGGAGCAGCACAACAGCCAATCAGTTGTTCTAAATTGCAAGGAGTGCGCTAATAGGAGGGGAGAGGAAAATGACAGAGATGAGAGATGAGGTCATCATTCTGTTGATTTTCCTTTCACTGTCCAATCACAGGCTGTGGAGGAACAAGACTTGTAAGTGTTACTAAACTTGAGCTGAAAAAAAAGGTCTTCTGCCTTGCCAAACAGAAATGTGCTGTGTGAGAAACACTGTGTTAATCTCAGAACTGGATGTGTTTGGGAACAAGCACCCACAATAATGTCAAATTTCAGAGGAGTGGCAGTATCCATTCAGCTGCTGCATCGCAGTTGACATCAATAGGACTGCACAGTTAACAACACTTAAAGTGATTGTAAACAATCACCTTGTAAAACAACCCATTCAGTCTAAAATAGAAATAAAAGACAAAACAGTTTTGTATAGATATAAAAAAACATTATAAATACCTTTCCTCCCCTTTTTTATAAGTGATCACATTCCCTCTGTTCTCAGCTGCATAAGAGCTATGGGGAGGAGAAGCAGCAGGACACTGAGCTTCCCAGGGAATGGCTGTGCAGTGGGGGGCGTGTCAGGACTAATCTGATCATTGGAGGAGAGTACACTGAGTTCCCAGCATAGCTAGATAACTGACCATGATGTGTTCTTCTGCTTAGTGTGGTACGTTTTTAAGGAGACTGGCAGAAACACATAAATGAAGACAATACAAAGAAAACAGGATAGTTTCTCATGCAAGTACATGTTACAGCAGGGACATATCCGGAATATGAAGTGTTGGGGTTTCAAATGTTTTAAAGGGTAACTCCACTTTCGTGAGGAAAAAAATAGCAAATAAAGAAAAAACAATACAATTGCGACACAAATCATATAGTGATTGAATGTTATTAAAAATTACCTTTGTTTTTCAATCTGCAGCCATTGTAATTTCTGAAAACCTAATGCAATATTGCTACCTGGTGGTGTTCTGTACACAGAATGTGCACTGAACACACCCCAGAAACATGATTTCCTGCTTGTGTGATTGGCTCACCAATTTTCCCAGAAGTCTGCACTTAAGCCCCGTACACACGTACCAATCGTTGGCCGAACGATCGGCCGTCTTTTGTCCAGGGCTGTCGTGTCTGTTGAAAACTGCAAAAGACTGCACACGAATTTTGTCGGCCAACAACAGCCGACTGCAAAAGTGATGTCATGTGATGGTTAACTCATTAACTTAACAGGCGGTCCGTTCTCATCCAATTCCCCATAGAGGACAGCGGGGATCTGACACCTCCGTCTCCGCACACAGAGCGGAGACAGAGTTGTCATCCGCCTGCTCAGCGGGGATCGGCGGATCAATCCCCCGGTGAGCAGAATGGCTCCTTCGATGGAACGGAGCCGTGTGAAAGGGGCCTTAGTGTCCTTCAGCTGCCACCACTGATTGATAATTATGAAACCACTCCCATTAGACCCACTCAGCACAGAGGCACAGAGGAACAAACAGCGATTTCTTCACAATAACAAAAGTTAGGAATCAGGGCCGGACTGGCCTATCGGGATACCGGGAGATTGCCCGGTGGGCCACTGGCCCTGGGGCCGCTTTAATAGGGCCGCTCGCGCTGTATTGCCGCAGTACACCGGCAGTACACCGGCCGCTGCATTGATTGGGGCCGCTCGCGCTTGCCGCTGATTGGCCGCTGTGCAGGCTACGTGCACTGCCCCGCCCCGGCCCCCGCTGCGCTCCAGACTCAGAGTGACGGAACGGTCCGTGAACGACCAGCGTCCGTCTCTTTCTACGTCAGCCGCTGTGAGCGGCATGACGTCACGGCGGTGCTGGCTGGTGCATCTCAATTCAACTGAGGCGAACTGGCTGGCGGGTCTCTGACTCTGTCACGGCGCCGACGATCCCTCCCCCTCCCAGTCTCCCACACAGACGACATGTGAATGATGTGATCGCAGGTTAGCCTGAGCCAAGGTCAGTCAGAGTCTCATGACTGAGAGTGTCTGAGTGTGCAGTCCAGTTTCATGCTGGCAGAGTCGACTCGAGTTTAGAGTGTCCCATGCCTGGTAAGGATCCTCATGCTGCCTCCTCTACTATTGTTTGTTTTGACTGCATTGCCAATGACAGATCCAGGAGGACTCGGTACCTGCAAGGTGTACCCGCTCCATTGTACAGGGCAGCCCACACAGCCAATCACATGTCAGATACCTGCCACTTACAGCTGACAGAATAATGATAGACGATTGCAGATTGGTTGGTTGCTATTTGTCATCATTTAAAGATCGCCATACACATTACATTCTGACAATGGTGGCCATGCACTGTACAATCTGATTGTACAATCTCTTTGCACTACAAGGGATTGCTTGATTGGGTACAAATGCAATCAATTGCTTAGGTGGGGGGTCTCCTGTTACATTTATGGGAAATCTAAAGAAGATTGTACAATCTGAACATATAATGTGACAGACCTCCTATATGACCATCTCCTGTACCATGTCCGCACAGCCCGACATCTCCTGTACCATGTCCGCACAGCCTCTGACATCTCCTGTACCATGTCCGCACAGCCTCTGACATCTCCTGTACCATGTCCGCACAGCCTCTGACATCTCCTGTACCATGTCCGCACAGCCCGACATCTCCTGTACCATGTCCGCACAGCCCGACATCTCCTGTACCATGTCCGCACTTTTACCACTTTTAACTAGAATTTACTCTTTTATATATAAAGCCCTATATGCTTTCATATCTATCTTATCTATGATAGTACACTCTTCAAATTTGCTTTAAAATGCATGGTTTTCCCTTTTATGAACAAGAAAATAATGACGTTATGCTGTTACGCCGGTATAATAAAGCTATGGGGCTGGTATGAAATTTTTTCCAGGGCTGAATTTTATTCCCAGTCCGGCCCTGGTAGGAATTTGCAACAAGGTTTGTTAACATCCTTTCAATGTACATATATGACCCAGAGGGGAATGTTTTTTTCTCAACAAAAGTAGTTACGCTTTTAGCTGGACCAGCAGTAAAACAGCATGGATATAGCAAGAAAAAGTTGTTTTCTATTGATTGCTTAGGACATGTATAGGTCCACTACTCTTCAGGTTCTATAGCAATGCTGACATCAATGCTCCTAACTGCCTCTTCTGAGTCAGAGGCACTACTGAGCATAGAATACTGATTTTCACTTGTAAGTCAGAGAAGACTAATGTTCAGTCAGCTCTTTCTGTTGGCTTGCAAAGCAATGCCTGGCTGTTTGGGAGACATTGTTCCTCCAGTGTTTTATGGACCTTTCCAAAGACTTCCTTCCAGTTGGATATTCCTAAAAGTACTTTAATGTGAGGACTTAATGAACATCTAAAGAAAGTGCCAAGGCCACCCCCACTGGCCTCCCAAAGTGTTCAGGAGAGTTTGATATGGTCCAAGGTTGTCCTGAAAAAAAAAAAATGAACATGTAAATGCCATAATAAAATTCTTATAATAACCACATTGTAAATTAGTATTACTGTTTTTTTTTTTCTTTTTTTAGGCCCCTTTCACACATGCTGTCCGTTTGTCCATTTTTCATCCATTCGTTGATGGATGAGAAACGGATATCAATGTATCTCTATGTAAAAACGGATGACAACAGATGATCGTCCGTTAACATCTGTTTTCATCCCCTTCCGTCAATGTCCGTTTTTTTTTTAATGGATGAATGCCCTATTTTTCATCCGTCAAAAAAACGGATCGGACGAAAAACGGATGACAACGGATGAAAAACGGATGACAACATATGAAAAACATATGACAACGGATGAAAAACGGATGACAACTGACGAAAAACGGATAACAACTGACAAAAAAACGGATAACAACTGACGAAAAACAGATGAAAAATGCATGAAAAACGGATGAAAAATGGATGAAAAACGGATGGAAAACTGATACATTTTGAAGTGACTGAACTGATGTGAACGTATGTGTGAAAGGGGCCTAAATTAGGCTGCTTGTGTTAAAAAGGTGTATTATACGGAGCATCTTGTAGTTGTAACGAGGGAAAAAAAAAAAACAGTACAATACCCACAAAAAGATACATACACATAAGATGTTCATCCTCGGAAGCGTGACTGAGAACAACACTGCTTCCAATAGAATACTTTTTTGCTTGTGTCAGCTTTTTATATTTTAGGTGAGAACGCATTTAACAATGTTAGGGGCCGCAACATTTGGTCAAAGAAAGAACTGAAAATAACAATATGCAGTTCTTATAAAAATGGTTTGAAAGTAAACTAGTAGAACAGGGCCTAGAAAGGAGTCACAGTGAGCACCAGGATGCTTTGGTCAACTTTTAATAAAAATTGTTTGACACCCTCAGCCAACCTAGTTGTCATGTAGATTTGGCTTCCCTTGTAAGGTTTGTGTTTCCTTTCTGTAAAGCGATGGCTGATTGTTAAATGTCAAATTCTCCAAAAAATTGTCTAAAAAGTTTGTCTTCTTTGCTGAAATTCATGAGTGTTGTGCAGGCCCCTTCAGCTCTGCTTTACTGAATTAGAAAAACTCGTGGTAGCCTGCAAAAATTACAAAGCTTGCTTTAGATCAGGGGTCCTCAAACTTTTTAAACAGGGGGCCAGGTCCCTCAGACACTGTTTGGGGCCGGAATATAGTTTGAAAAAAAATATGAACGAATTCCAATGCGCATATTTTTATTGTTTTATATATATAGTGGCGGCTGGTGCTCAAAATTTTTGGGGGAGTGCAAACAGGAAAATGTAATAAGCATTGCTTTGCGCCAAAAAACGCTGTAAAAAATTGCATGACTTTGAGGTCACAAAAGTGTGAAAGGGGCCTTCAGTAATCAAGGTATAGTGTGCCCCCTTCCAATGCAGAGAGACCACAGCGTGCCCCCTTTCAATGCAGAGAGACCACCGTGCCCCCTTCAATGCAGAGTGACCAGCGTGCCCCCTTCAATGCAGAGACCAGCGTGCCCCCTTCAATGCAGAGACCATCATGCCCCCGTTCAATGCAGAGACCAGCGTGCCCCCTTTCAATGTAGAGACCAGCGTGCCCCCATCAATGCAGAGACCAGCGTGCCCCCCTTCACTGCAGAGACCAGCATGCCCCCTTCAATGCAGAGAACAGCGTGCCCCCCTTAAATGCAGAGACCAGCGTGCCTCCCTTCAATGCAGAGACCAGCGTGCCTCCCTTCAATGCAGATACCAGCGCCCCCCTTCAATGCAGAGACCAATATGGCCCCTTCAATGCAGAGACCAGAGTGCCCCCTTCAATGCAGACAGACCAGTCAGTGCACTTACCTGCAGCGGCGGCTTCTCTTCAGTCGCCCGGCATCTCCTCGAGTCCCCCCGCCTCCTCCTCGGCCAATGGCATGAGCTCGCCTTTCAGCCAATCAGGAAGCGGGTCTTGGACCCGCCTCCTGATTGGCCAGGAGGAGGATCCGTCTGACAATAGCGAATTTTCATTCGCTATTGTCACACAAATGGGTGGGCTAGGGCGCAGTGCTCTGTGCCCCAGGTTCACCCTTTTCTGAAGCCTATTAGAGCCTCTGGCTCTAATTAGGTGATTCATGAAAAAAAAAACATGAATGATACATTCCGGTTCGGGTTCAGGATCCTGGTGGGCCGCATGTTTGAGGACCCCTGCTTTAGATTGTACATTGTCTTAGGTTATGCTCCAGAACAGTGCAGAGTTGGCCCTGGGGCCAAAATATAAACATTATTTTTCTACCTTGCTTAGCATAGTTTGGTCATTCCATGAAAAATGGAAGGTCTTCTTTCCTGTCAGTAACGCACTGCCCAAATTAAAATAAGCTGCAAAAAGAACTTTCAAAATAAAACATGTTACAAAAAGATAAAAAAAAAAAAAACTTACCTCGCCCTAGATTCCTGGGATAGCTGGGCTCTCAACATCCCATGAGAATGCACCTCAGTCCATTGCAAAATTTTGAGTGAGGCCAACTGCAGCTCCTAGAAGTTTTGACAGCTGGGACTGAGGTGAATATTCTTATCTTTGTTTATACCATGTTTGTTTTTGAATTTATTTTTTGCAGCTAATTTTGTTTGCGCTGCAGGTGGCTGTCACGAAAGTGGGCTATCTATTTACATTGAAGGTCCACTTTGAAGACCCTGCAAGTAAAGAAAAGTACCTGTTGATCTGCCAGGAATGCATTCAACTCCAAAATCCTGGTGTGGGCTGACAACACACAGCATTTTTGTGAGTGGGGTCAGCCCTGCCAACTTAAAAGTGGTGGCAGCCATTCTCTGTTTTCTTTTGCAAACTACTCAAAATGTCTCTTAGATTGTAAGCTCTAACAAGCAGGGCCCTCTGATTCCTACTGTATTAAAGTGTATTGTATTTGTACTGTCTACCTTCAAGTTGTAAAGCGCTGCGTAAACTGTTGGCGCTATATAAATCCTATATAATAATAATAATAATAATAGTGTGCCGCCCTTCTGTAGTTCTAAGATAACATCTAGAAGCACTAATTACTCTACTTAAGATAGGGAAGTATGCACAGGACAAGGACAACCGTGAATTTCTGTCAAGATAAAGGTATTTTTTTGTGCTTATTAAACAGAAATAACAAAACTCTTTTAATGCTTTATTCAACAGAACTAAAGGTACAAAAATAAGTTTACAGTTATGGGTTACATACACTTTGCAAGTCAAGTCACCAAAAAGCTTCTCAGACCTTACTGCATTGGCATTTCTCAGTCTCACATAAGAGATACTAATAAATAGGGATGATCGAACTTTTGAAAAGTTCGGTTCGACCAGAACACCCGAATTTCCCGAAAGTTTGGTTGGGATTCCAGAACCCAATTGAAATCAATGGGACCCGAACTTCTGGAATCAAAAAACACCATTTTGAAGCCCTAAAACCCAATAAATGTCCCTAAAAAGTGCCTAGGGTTCTGGGTCATACCCCAGGGACTATGAATCAGGCAAAAAAAAGGTCTTAAAAATTGTCGTTTTTGATAGAGAGACAATTATTGAAAAAATTATTGGAAAAAAATGAGATTTCTTTGGATTTAGTGTCTGGGGGTCTAAAAAGTGTACCTGTGAAGTTTCAGCTCTGTAGCATGTCCAGAACTAGAAAAAACTGATTATTTTTCTTAGAATTTCAGTAGCGCAGGGATGGTGTTACCCTCCTTTCACACCTGGGCATTTTTGTTTCAGGCGTTTTTCGAGCATTTTTTTTTAACTTCTGTATAGGGGTATATATGTGTATATATATATATATATATATATATATATATATATAAATATATATATATATATACAGTGGGGATCGAAAGTTTGGGCACCCCAGGTAAAAATTTGTATTAATGTGCATAAAGAAGCCAAGGAAAGATGGAAAAATCTCTAAAAGGCATCAAATTACAGATTAACTCCTTCCATACCGCGCCATAGTAAAATGACGGCGCAGGAATCCTTTCTCGATCCGGGCGGACGTCATATGACGGCGCCCGGATTTCCCCGCTACTGCGCACCCCCGGGGGCGCGCAGCGCGGCGATCAGGGGTGAGGCTCGTCCCTTGGACTGAGCCCAACCCCGATCACGGTAAACAGCCAATGAAATTGGCTGTTTACCACGTGATCGGCTGTGTCAATCACAGCCGATCACATGAGCGGCTCCAGCGCGAGCCGCTCGTTCTCTTCTCAATGCACGCCCCCCGGGGGCGCGCAGTGCACCGATCGGGGACGAGGCTCATCCCTAGGAAAGAGCCCATCCCCGATCTAGGTAAAGAGCCAATGAAATTGGCTCTTTACCACGTGACCGGCTGTGTCCAATCACAGCCGGTCACAAATGTCAACAGAGAACACGGTAACAGCTAGTTACCAAATACAGTGCACCCCAAACACACTGATTGCCCCCCCAATAAAGAGCACCTGTCACTAGCCCATCAAAGCACCTGTCACTAGCCCATCAAAGTACCTGTCACTAGCCCATCAAAGTACCCGAGTACCTGTCACTAGCCCATCAAAGTACCCGAGTACCTGTCACCAGCCCATCAGGTACTCTGATGACAGGTACTCGGGTACTCTGATGGGCTGGTGACAGGTACTTGGGTACTCTGATGGGTAGGTGACAGGTACTCGGGTACTCTGATGGGTAGGTGACAGGTACTCGGGTACTCTGATGGGATACAGAGAGGTACTCGGGTACTCTAAAGGGCTGGTGACAGGTATTCGGGTACTCTGATGACGGGTACTCGAGTACTCTGATGACGGGTATTCAGGTACTCTGATGACGGGTACTCTGAGGACGGGTACTCGGGTACTCTGATGAAGGGTACTCGGGTACTCTGATGACGGGTACTCCGGTACTCTGATGACAGGTACTCGGGTACTTTGAGTACCTGTCACCGGAGTACCCGAGTACCCGTCATCGGAGTACCCGAGTACCTGTCACTTACCCAACAGAGTACCCAAGTATCTGTCACCTACCCATCAGAGTACCCGAGTACCTTCCACCAGCTCATCAGAGTACCTCACACCTGAAGTACCTGAGTACTTGCCACCTGCTCATCAGTACCCATCACTACTCATCAGTACTCATCAGTACCCATCAGTACCTATCACCTATCTGTATCAGTACTGATCATCCGTACCCATCAGTACAGTATCAGTATCACCTATCAGTATCAGTACTACTCATCAGTACCTATCACCTGCCCATAAGAGTACCCGAGTACCTGTCACCTGCCTATCGGAGTACTCGAGTACCTGCCACTTGCTCATCAGTGCCAGAGTACCTGTCACCTGCCCAGCAAAGTACCCGAGTACCTGTCACCCTTCATACAGCCACCATGTCTAAGTCCAAAAAGGTTTATATACGTCCTGCGTTTAAACCTAAATACCGGTGTTATGGCAGCAGATAGCTGCCATAACCCTGGTATTTTTTTAAACGGTGGACGGTTGGCTTTCTGATAAGGGTGGTCCCAGCGGCGGATTCTCCGCGGGATCACCCTTCCGGGGTGGCGGAAGAGGTGCCCCCCCCCCTTCCGCCGCATTCTGGTCCTTTTCCCCGCTTACCGGACCCGCCGGCAGCGGGGAAAACTATCCGGTCCCGGATCCTCACAGACAGGATGTCGAGTGAGGGCAAGCTTGCCCTCACTCGACTCTATGGTCTTGGAGGACCGGAGCTACTGCAAACGTCGTTGCCTAGCAACCAGTTTAAAGGTCCCTTTTTTTTTCATTTTATTTAATTTTTTTTTTATTTATTTTTTTTATTTTTTCTATCTTTTAGTGTACTTGTGAGATCTGAGGACTTTTTGACCCCAGATCTCACAAAAAAGAGGTCCTGTCGTGCCTTTTTCTATTACAAGTAATGTTTACATTTCTTGTAATAGAAATAAAAATGATCAATTTTTTTTTTAAAAAACAGTGTAAAAAGAAAAAATAATAAATAAAATAAATAGTAAAAAAAAAAAATTAAAGCGCCCTGTCCCCGTGAGCTCGCGCGCAGAAGCGAACGCATACGGAAACCCCACCCACATATGTAAACAGTGTACAAACTACACATGTGAGGTATCGTCGCGATCGTTAGAGCAAGAGCAATAATTTGAGCCCTAGACCTCCTCTGTAACTCTAAGATAGCAACCTGTAGACATTTTTAAAGTGTCGCCTATGGAGATTTTTAAGTACCAAAGTTTGTCACCATTCTGTGAGCGTGCGCAATTTTGAAGCATGACATGTTGGGTATCTATTTACTTGGCATAACATTATCTTTCACATTATGGAAAACAATTGGGCTAACTTTACTGGTTTCTTATTTTTTAATTCGAAAAAGTGAATTTTTTCCAAAAAAATTGCGTTTGGAAGACCGCTGCGCAAATACGGTGTGATAAAAAATATTGCAATTATCTCCATTTTATTCTCTATGGTCTCTGCTAAAAAAAAATATATCATGTTTTGGGGTTCTAAGTAGTTTTCTTGCAAAAACAACTGATTTTAGCTTGTAAACACCAAATGTCAAAAGTAGGCCTAGGCAAGTGGCTAGGATGCATGATGATGCTCCTTGGATGTTGGGCCCCACTATATGGCTAGGCGGGGAAAAAGTCTCACACATGTGGTATTGCCATACTCAGGAGGAGTGGCAGAATGTATTTTGGGATGTCATTTTTGCTATGTACATGCTATGTGTTAGGAATATCCTATAAATTGACAACTTTGTGTAAAAAAAAAAAGTTTTTATTTTTTTCCCACATTTTCCAAAAACTTGTGGAAAAAAATGAAATGTTCAAAGGACCTATAATGCCTCATAGAATATACGTTGGAGTGTTTGCTTTCCAAAATGGGGTCATTCTGTGGACTTTTCCATTGTATTGGTGCTCTAGGGCCTTGAAAAGTGTGATAGGTAGTAAGAAAGTTTTATGTGTATTTATGCTCCTAAAATGCCTTATGGTGCTACTTGGACGTGGAGTCTCTTTTTGTGGCCAGGCTGTGTAAAAGTCTCACACATGTGGTATCACCATACTCAGAAGGAGTAGCAGAATTAATTTTGGGGTGTCATTTTTGCTGTGTACATGCTATGTGTTAGAAATAGCTTATAAATTGACAACGTTTTGGGAAAAAAAAGAAAAAAAAATTTTTTTCTTCATTTTCCCAAGAATTGTGGGAAAAAATTATAACTTCAAAAAACTCACCATGCCTCTTACTAAATACCTTGGACTGTCTATTTTACAAAAAGGGGTCATTTGGGGGGTATTTGTACTGTCCTGACATTTCAGGGCCTCAAGAAAGGAGATAGGCCATCAGTACATCTGGTGTGATCAATTTTCAGTAATTGGTACCATAGCTTCTAGACTCAATAACTTTCACACAGACTAAATAATATACACTAATTTGGGTTAATTTTACCAGAGATATGTAGCATTATAAATTTTGGCCCAAATGTATGAAGAAAAATTAATTTTTTGCAAAATTTTATAATAGAAACTAAAAAAAAGTGTTTTTTTTTTCAAAATTTTTGCTCTTTTTCTGCTTATGTCATGAAAAAAAAAAAACTCCCAGTTCTGATCAAATACCACCAAAAGAAAGCTCTATTTGTGTGAAAAAAATGATACAAATTTTGTTTGGTTACAGTGTAGCATGACTGAGCAATTGTCATTCAAAGTGTGAGAGTGCTGAAAGCTGAAAATTGGTCTGGGCAGGAAGGGGGTCTAATTGCTCTGTATGGAAGCGGTTAAACATTCTTATAATATATCAACAAAAGTTAGGTTTTATTTCCATCATTTACACTTTCAAAATAACAGAAAACAAAAAAATGGCGTCTGCAAAAGTTTGGGCATCCTGCAGAGTTAATATCTTGTACTGCCCCCTTTGGCAAGTATCACAGCTTGTAAATGCTTTTTGTAGCCAGCCAAGAGTCTTTTAATTCTTGTTTGAGGTATCTTTGCCCATTCCTTCTTACAAAAGTCCTTTAAGATTTCTGGGCTATCTGTCTCTTTTAAGGTCTATCCATAGATTTTCAATTAGGTTGAGGTCAGGAGATTGTGAAGGCCATGGCAAAACCTTCAGTTTACGCCTCTTGATGTAATCCCCCATGGATTTCAAGGTGTGTTTAGGTTCATTATCCATTTGTAGAAGCCATCCTCTCTTTAACTTCAGCTTTTTCACAGATGGCATCAAGTTACCATCCAAAATTTGCTGAAATTTTATTGAATCCACTTTTCCTTCTACTCGTGAGATGTTCCCTGTGCCACTGGCTGCAATACAACCCCAAAGCATGATTGATCCACCCCGATGCTTAACAGTTGGACAGGGGTTCTTTTCATTAAATTCAGTGCCCCTTCTTCTCCAAACGTACTTTTGCTCATTCCGGCCAAAAAGTTCAATTTTAACCTCATCGGTCCACAGAACTTGTTTCCAAAATGCATCAGGCTTGTCTATATGTTCATTTGCAAAGTTCAAACGCTGATTTTTGTAGTGAGGACGTAGAAGAGGTTTTCTTCTGATGACTCTTCCATGAAGACCATATTTGTACAAGTATCTCTTTATAGTGGAATAGTGTACCACAACTCCAGTGTCTGCCAGATCTTTCTGGAGGGATCGTGGGTTTTGAATTGTTTTTCTCACAATCCTGCGAGCTGTTCTGTCTGATATTTTTGAGCATCAATTATTTTCAGTTTCAGTTTTCTAGACAACTGCTTAGAAGATCCCATGGTGCTGATTGTTGGGGCAAGGTCAGATGAGTCTGGGCATTTCAAAACTTTGAGATTGACATCACCTGGTCTTCCCAGACAATGATTGAGAACAATCCATGACACTGGCAGGTCTCAGCCTTGCAAAGGAGGCAGTGCATGCTATAAATTCTGCAGGGTGCCCAAATTTTTGCAGACGCTATTTTTTTGTTTTCTGTAATTTTGAAAGTGTCAATGATAGAAATAAAATCTAACTTTTGTTGACATATTATAAGAATGTCTAATCTGTAATTTGATGCCTTTTGGAGATTTTTCCATCTTTCCTTGGCTTCTTTATGCACATTAATACAAATTTTTACCTGGGGTGCCCAAACTTTTGATCCCCATTGTATGTATGTGTGTGTGTGTGTATATATATATATGTGTGTGTGTGTATATATAATATGTATACCCCTAACCCAGAATCTGCATAGTGGGGTCACCCTGACATGGCAGAGTTCGGTCACCCTGACATGGCAGAGTCAGTTCATCCTAAACTACACTACGGTCACCCTGACATGGCAGAGTCAGTTCACCCTAAACTACACTATGGTCACCCTGACATGGCAGAGTTCAGTCACCCTGACATGGCAGAGTCAGTTCACCCTAAACTACACTACGGTCACCCTGACATGGCAGAGTCAGTTCACCGTAAACTACACTACGGTCACCCGGACATGGCAGAGTTCGGTCACCCTGACATGGCAGAGTCTGTTCACCCTAAACTACACTACGATCACCCTGACATGGCAGAGTTCGGTCACCCTGGCATGGCAGAGTCAGTTCACCCTAAACTACACTACGGTCACCCTGACATGGCAGAGTCAGGTCACCTAAACTACACTACGGTCACCCTGACATGGCAGAGTCAGGTCACCCTAAACTACACTACGGTCACCCTGACACTTAAAGCTATCCCTACAAAAACTAGATTTTTGAATCTAACTATAGTGGTATATAGTACCCTAACTACACTGCATATCCCTTTCCTCACACTAATAATTTCAAAATGACACTGGAGCTTTACAAGCAGCAGGAGAAACACAAATGCTTCCACTCTCTTCCACAGCCTCTGTATTACAGTGCTAGAGGTTTGGCTGGGCTATGTTATATACTGGGGGGCTTAAGGGGGGCGTATGGGGGGGCGTATTCACTCCTGATTGGCCTCTGGACCCCGTAGTCACTCCAATCACATTCCTAGCAGACTCCTGCCCCCTCAATTGGCTTTTACTGATGTTTCTGGGCCAATCACGGGCTTTTAAAGCCCAGTTCCTGTCCCATTGCATTTTGGGTGGTTCTGGTGGCCGAATTCCGAACTTTTACCACAAAAAGTTTGGAATTCGGCTGAATTTCGAACACCGAATGTTCGGGTCGAACCAATGGTCGACCCAAACCGTTCGATCATCCCTACTAATAAAAGATCATGCAATAGTTTACTCTTGTTTGTCCCTGTGAGCTTTAAACAAAAATATGCTTATTATACAGTACTACTGTGCAAAAGTTTTAGGCTGGTATGAAAAAAGTTTAAAAGTTTATTTATCAATTAACAAAATGAGTAAAAAAAAGTAAATGAACAGAGGAGAAATCCAAATCAAATCAATATCTGGTGTGACCTGCCTTTGCCTTCAAAACAGCTTCAGTTCTTCTAAGTAAACTTACATACAGCTTTTGAAAGAACTCGGCAGGTAGATTGTTCCAAACATCTTGGAGAACTAATCAAAGATCTTCTGTGGATGTAGGTTGCTTCATATCCTTCTATCTCTTAATGTAATCCCAAGCAGACTCGATGTTGAGATTAGGGCTCAATGTTCATCTTCCAATCGAGTGCAGCCTCCTTCTGCGGGGCCGAACACGCACACTCATCATGTGGGGATAGATGCCCACACCCCCAGGATGCCGCCACCCACCTGACATTACAACCAGCTACTGCAGGCTGTACACTGACTGGGATTGAGGCAGCACACTCAGGACTGACACTGCCCTTCTGAATTATGCGCGCGGGGCCATTGTATAGTCCCAGGTGACCCCCGATGCTATGCCATGCCACTGCTTTAATCTGAATCCCCAGCGATTGGCTTGGGATACGGATTTTGATGCCCCCCCTACCCTGGCGCCCTAGGCTGCTGCCTGATTTGCCTATTGCTTGCGCCTGCCCTAAAAACACACTGGTACACACATGAACACACCAAAAACACACTGGAACACATGTCCTTATTTGAGGTTAAGAAAAAAGAAGGGGAAAAAATGCACAGAACGGCATCAAAAAGCACAAAAAGGGCACTGGAACACATAAAAAACGTGCATGCAGAAAAGCACCCGAAACGCATCCAGACTGCATTTGTATAGTGTGAACAGGTGGATATACACAGGAGGAGCTGATTGACTGGTACCACCCACTTGATGCTCACCAGCACCCCCCGATCCTTCTGAACAGAAGGAGAACGGCAGTCAGCCTATGTAAACATGGCAGATTGCCATTCTGTCAAAAAAGAAGGCATGGATCTTGTGTTCCCGCAAAGCACCTCCCCCACAGTAAGAAAACACCAGCTAGGCACATATAACCCTTTGATCGCCCTCTGATGTTAACCCCTTCCCAGCCAGTGTCATTAGTACAGTGACAGTGCATATTTTTTAGCATTAGTGTCACTGGTCCCCAAAAAGTGTCAGTTAGTATCCGATTTGTCTGCCACTTTAAGTCACTAATCTCCACCATTACTAGTAAAAAAAATAAATAAATACAAATATCCCATAGTTTTTAGACGCTATAACTTTTGCGCAAACCAATCAATATACGCTTATTGGGATTTTTTTACCAAAAATTTGTAACAGAATACATATTTGCCTAAATTGATGTTGAAATACGATTTTTTTTTTTTAATTATTTTGGATATGTTTTAGAGCAGAAAGTAAAAAATTATGTTTTTTTTTTCAAAATTGTCAATCCTTTTTTGTTTATAGCACAAAAAATAAAAACCACAAAGGTGATCAAATACCCCCAAAAGAAAGCTCTATTTGTGGGGAAAAAAATAAAAAAAATTTTATTTGGGTACTGCGTCACATGACTGAGCAATTGTCAGTTAAATCACCTACATCACTGCTACATTCGTATTGTAGAAATAGCAAGAGAAATTTTGGTTCTGCTGATAATTGTACGGAAAACATTTCTTCGAAACTTTGGTTATAAGACATTAAGGAGGTGTTTTGCGTTTACCAAAAGGTCTAGGTCTTTTTACTGCAATCATAATGTATGGATTGTTGGAAAGAGAAGAGTTAACATTAGGAGAGTTATTTTTACAGTAAGCTACAGTTTCCCGCTGCACAGCTGAAAAGCTTTTTGACTCACCAATCAGCTTACTCTGGCGAATGTGTGGGCAAACACACAGGCACTCCGCTAAACCCTGAAAAATTGCATTTCTACACTATAATCCACCAGATAAGAGCCTTCATTTTCTTGATTAAATCCTCTGTGCTGTTAGCAGTGCGGCTCGGAATAATATCTTCCTCTAAGTGTTATTCTTAAATCATAGTAGCTATATTGTTTGTATGTGCTTTTATTTTGCCAGCTTGACCCAGTTAATCTGATTGTCTTCATTTATAGCTCAATGTGAAAACAACAGAAAATTTTCTTCTGGTGTAAAGGATTTTATGGTTCATGATTTTTATTGGCAATGTATTTATTTTTAAGTTGATACTGGTCAGATTTGGAGAAGTGAGAAGAAATGTAAAACTGGTATTCGGTTGCCGAAATGTATCATAGGGTTTTACCTATTCTGTTTAACATTGCTGACCATACAGGGAAGAAATCAATATGTAAAGGGGAAATAATACCTTGACAGTATTATCTGCTCTGAGCTTTGCTTAGTCAGCAAACTGTTGGGATCAAATAGCTTTTATTTAATGGGTATGAAGCATGACCATATGGTCAATGTCAAACTAGTCATAACATTAAATCCAGGAGTACGGGGCCACTACATATTCATTCCAAGATCAAATTCTATGACATTGTAGGCCTTATTCCATCATCCAAGCTTGATTAGTAATATCCACAAACCACTCACCTTGTTGCCAGACTATTTGTTTCAACATTAATCATCCCATAGGATTTAATTTGCATTAACCATATTTTAGACAAGATGAAAATGTGAGGGGGGGGGGGGGTGAGAGCAGAGGAGCTAGGCCAGCTCAGACAGTAATTAGACCAGTGTTAATTTTGGCAGCAAATTTCAATTTAGTTTTAGTCTTAGTCTTAGGACTAAAATGGCATTTTGGTTTTAGTCCCATTTTAGTCTTCTGCAAGTGTTTTAGTTTTAGTTGTATATAGTCGACTAAAACGTCCTACATTTTAGTCGACTAAAACTAATTTTAGTCATCTATAATCGAATGGGTGTAGTTCAATTGTAATTTGTAATGCATTATCCAAGCATTTCTCTACAATTTCCAAACTCATTATATACTACTGGTGGTCCTGGAGTGAAAAATCTAATATGTTATTATTTATGATATTAAGCTTTGAGCATGCACCAGTGTTAATTTTGGCAGCAAATTTCGATTTCGTTTTAGTTATAGTCTTTTGACTAAAATGCCATTTTAGTTTTAGTCGTATTTTAGTCATCTGAATTGTTTTAGTCGTATTTTAGTCGACTAAAATTGTGTTAATTTAGTCGACGAAAACGTTTTAGTCGGTTTTAGTCGACAAAATTAACACTGAATTAGACACTCTCAGAAAAGGAGATGACTATGACATGCAGGGATGGAGGGAATTGTGCTAGGGAATTGACTTTCTGAAGAAATTTCCAGGAAATCCAATTTCCTGGATGTCTGCAGGAGGGAGAGGAGCAGAAGTGGGCATTCAGCAGCTACATGGAGGGATCGGTTGCTCTACATGTCACTAGCTTAAGGCTAGCTGATCAACTGGAGTAACAGGAGTGTGGCACAAGACAGTCAGCCTAGGGGGCATGAATTAAATTCAACCCTTCTGATGACTCTGTACCTTGCTCTGCATGGATTAAAACAACAAAGATTTATGCGTGACATCATATGAGCATCGTAAAAAAATGGGGATCAATGGGCTACCTGAGGAATCTGATGAATGCGGAAAATAATAAACTCAATAAAGTGAACAAGCTGCCAATCTAAATCAGTGTCCCCACAGTGAGTGATAATGATATAAAGTGAGCAGGATCGGCGCTAATTCATAAAAACAAAGAAAGTGCAAATGAGATGTGTAGTGAATAAACAAATAATATTTATTTATTTATTGTGACATTGGCATTGTCGGATTGACTGAATTTATATGAGTATCATTTTGATTCACCACTGGTTGAAGCACAATGTGATTTATGTATTTTATTTTTGTGACATTATTGGATTGACTGATTACACACTAGTATTTATTTGTTAATTCACTACACATCTCATTTGCACTTTCTTTGTTTTTATGAATTAGCGCCGATCCTGCTCACTATATATCATCATATGAGCATCATTTTACACACCATATGTGTACAGAGGCTTTGGTTTGTGTTCTGCTTTGATACAATTTGTTCTACATGGATGTAGCTCCCAGGAAAGCCACTGCAATACATTTTAGACCCACAGGGCAACTTTGGGCTTGTCTGAGCCATATGAAGGCTGTACACTAATTTCAAGAACACGCTTATCTGTATATGAACTTATCGTTATCCTTCTATGAATTACATATTTTCCTTTTTTCAGATATAATTCTAGATTGTAAGCTCTAACGAGCAGGGCCCTCTGATTCCTCCTGTATTGAATTGTACTGTAACTGTATTGTCTTCCCCCACATTGTAAAGCACTGCGCAAACTGTTGGCGCTATATAAATCCTGTATAATAACAATAATATAAGGAGAGGCTACATTAGAACTCCAAATGGGTGCATATAATTTTAATTTGAAACATTTAGCAATATTATCAAGGCAATCCTTTTCATGGACTTTTTATATCAATTGATGTATTCATACGTATGTCTGATGGGGCTTGGACTACCAATTGTGATGATGTTGTATATTATCATCCATTCATAGGGTCTCACTCCTTTGTGAAGTGTGTTTATGGATTTTGAAAGAAGGCAGAAAAGCGGGATTTTTTAGGTGCCAAAGAAAATATAAACGATCAACAGTTATAATAGGTTATTTTTATTTGATACAAAAAACACACAAGATACTGTAAAACCATTGTAAGATCAAGAATGGTCCTCAGTACAGGTTGATGCTCAACATGTTTCATCAAGATTATTGGCAAACTGACAACAATCCAATAGAGCCCACCATTAGACACAGGCAATCCTAAATACAGAGATTCAAACAGCTTGATCCCCATAGAGGTACTATATAGTTGGTCATCTTGAAATTAACTCCTTTCCCATGGACTAGTAAATTACTAGGAAGGCAGACCCCCAGATATACAGCTGTATCTATTTGGCTCCAACACCTCACATAAACTGATCCTCTGCTTCGGCTGTATATTTTCTTTGGCACGTAAAAAATCCCGCTTTTCTGCCTTCTTTCAAATTTCTATTGAGATATGGTATGTGGTGCCTTGTATAAGACCTTGCCCCTTAGAAAAAATATTTTGTGTTTATGGATTATTTTTCATGTTGGCAAACTTCATTTATGAATGTTGCCCTAAATATCTGTTGGTGATTCTGTGGAGAACAATCAGATGCATCTTTGTTTTCCAATAGTGGAGTATACAAATTGCTGAAATTCTTTTACCTACGGTGTCTGCAGATTACTCTAATAACCTATACAAAGCTTAGACATTTTTCCAATAGGTATTGAACATATTGGATAAACTGTTATGGTTTTTATTTGGAGGAATACATACTGTAAATTGTGGCATAACAATATTAACACCTGCACTTGGCTTATAAAGTGAGAATAAAGAGTTTATTTTTGTATGTTTATTAGAAAATGGAGTTTATATAATCTTAAGCCTCTTTAGAGAGTTTTGTAAAGTTGTTGCCCATTGAGATCTTTAAAGCGCCTTCATTTTTGCAAGCTCTTTTAGAGGTGGGGTTCACACCAGTCCTAAGAAGTGCAGTGCAGTGGCTGGTGTGCAGTGCGATCCAGCCAAGCTCAGCACAAGGAAGATTCCCTAAGCTTAGCAGATCACACTGTTCCTTTTTTTTTTGTTAAAATGTCACAAAGACCTCTCATTAAAGCCTCGTACACACACACCAATTGTTGGCCGACCGATCGGCCGTCTTTTTGTCCAGTGTTGTTGTGTTGGTTGGAATGTGCTCTAGACTGCACATGAATTTTGTCGGCCAACAACAACCAACTTCAGAAGTGATGTCATGTTCTGGTTTACTTTCCGTGTGTTTTTTCTTCTCTGAGCATGCCCAGTCTTGCTCATCTGACTTTTGTCTGCCGAAATCTGTACTGACTGACGAACAATCGGCCGTTCTGGTGACGGCCAACAAAAATTTTATAGCATGCACACCAGATTTTGTTCGGCCGAAAAGTCGCAGACGGTTGTCGGAAGCATCATACTAACAAGCCGACAATCGGCCGATTGGACGTTGGCCGAAAATTTACGGCCAACAATCGGTGTGTGTGTACGAGGCTTTAGTTCAACTGTCTTCTGCGCAGTGCGAAGCAGTGGATTGTCTTTCATTGTGCTGCACTGATAAAAAGTCCTGCATGCGACTTTGCCGGGACCCTCATTGTTCTTCACTGAGATGTTATGGTTTACATTTTCATTTTATGTCATATTTGATACATATGTCTGTATAGTGTGTGTCACAGATTGTTTTTCGACTGTTGTTCCTTCTCTAAAATAAAATATTTGAAAAAAAAAAAAAAAGTCCTGCATGCAACACTTTTTATCAGCGCACTGTGCCAGCACGCCACCACAATACAGTGGTGTGAACTGGACACATAGGAGACAAGACATTTTGCCTTGTCCATGCTATGGGACTACGCTGGAATAGCCGTCTAAAACAGTTTTACCACATCTGGTGTGATTCGGCCCTTAATAAGTGTCTTAATTTATGTGATAGGAAACTTTGTCTTTTTAGAAAAAAATGAAATTGAAATGACATTTTATTTTTAAGACAGCATGTTCATAAATATCTTTATGTTTAACACTTTAATTTATTAATGTATGCCCTATGATTGGTGTGTTCTGCACCAAATTCTTACAAACCCTAAGATACAATCTTATAGTGCTGATAGCAAATGATTCATTTTCAAGTCTTCTGAAAGGAACTTGCAGCCTTTGTTTACATGATACTGTACTATGTGACTTAAAGAAGGTAATGCTTGAATTAGAACACACTGGCTTTTATTTTTACAGGCTTAAATTGGGTGTTATTCAGGAAACTTAGTTGTTGGTGCCTATAGCAAGGTTTCCATATGCCCAAGATGAATGCCAAAATAGAAGTAAAAACCATCTAATTGTGTCTTCTGAATTACAGAATTTTTTTTGATCAGAGTATACAGATTAAAAAAAAGCCCTTCCAAAGAAATTTGCCAATAGATACTGTTATACACAATGGAGGATCGCAGTCTTTGTGTGAAATGCAGTTTTAGGTCTCATGCACACAGGCGCATTACAGGCATACAGCATAAAATTCATGTCTGTAAGCAGCACCAGGCATGGGAAGAAGCCAGAATTTTACGTTGTAAGCCCACAAATGTGTGTAAGGCCTAAAATGTTTAAGCTCCTTTAGTGAAAATCATGTTCTGTACATATCTTCCTTTCCCTTTGCTGGCAACTTCGACTTAGACACAAGCAGGTGCATGGCTCCTATGAGTATGGCCAGGTTATTCTGTATGTCATGTTGTTTCACTTCTACTTTAGAACAGGCTGATGTATGTTGATAACAGTAATGGTGAGTCATGTATTTTAAATGAAGTGGGCACACATAGCAGGCTCATAATACTGAAAAGCAGTAGGTTGGCATTGCCAGCCTATAATAGGAAGCTCCTTTCAAAGTGCTGTTGCTGGCAGGGTCACCAAGTAAGAATAAATGAAAAGCAGTCTCTAAAAATGGTTACCTTTGACAAACTACATACAGAATATTGATACATAATGCCAAACATACAGTATATCACAAAAGTGAGTATACCCCTCACATTTTTGTAAATATTTTATTATATCTTTTCATGTGACAACACTGAATAAATGACACTTTGCTACAATGTAAAGTAGTGAGAGTACAGCTTGTATAACAGTGTAAATTTGCTGTCCCTTCAAAATAACTCAACACACAGCCATTAATGTCCAAACCGCTTGCAACAAAAGTGAGTACACTCCTAAGTGAAAATGTCCAAATTGTGCCCAATTAGCCATTTTCCCTCCCGGGTGTCATGTGACTCATCAGTGTTAGAAGGTCTCAGGTGTGAATGGGGAGCAGGTGTGTTAAATGTGGTGTTATCGCTCTCACTCTCTCATACTGGTCACTGGAAGTTCAACATGGCACCTCATAGCAAAGAACTCTCTGAGGATTTGAAAAAAAGAATTGTTGCTCTATATAAAGATGGCCTAGGCTATAGGAAGATTGTCAAGGCACTGAAACTGAGCTGCAGCACAGTGGCCAAGACCATACAGTGGTTTAACAGAACAGGTTCCACTCAGAACAGTCCTCGCCATGGTTGACCAAAGTAGTTGAGTGCATGTGCTCAGCGGCATATCCAGAGGTTGTCTTTGGGAGATAGACGTATGAGTGCTGCCAGCATTGCTGCAGAGGTTGAAGGGGTGGGGAGTCAGTCTGTCAGTGTTCAGACCATACACTGCACACTGCATCAAATTAGTCTGCATGGCTTTCGTCCCAGAAGGAGGCCTCTTCCAAAGATGATGGACAAGAAAGCCCACAAGCAGTTTGTTGAAGAAAAGCAGACTAAGGACATGGATTACTGTAACCATGTGCTGTGGTCTGATGAGACCAAGATAAACTTATTTGGTTCAGATGGTGTCAAGCCTGTGTGGCGGCAACCAGGTGAGTAATACAAAGACAAGTGTGTCTTGCCTACAGTCAAGTATGATGGTGGGAGTGTCATGGTCTGGGGCTGCATTAGTGCTGTCAGCACTGGGTTGTTACAGTTCATTGAGGGAACCATGAATGCCAACAATGTACTATGACATACTGAAGCAGAGCATGGTCCCCCTCCCTTTGGACACTGGGGCGCAGGTCTGTATTCCAATATGATAACAACCCCAAACACACCTCCAAGACAACCACTGCCTTGCTAAAGAAGCTGAAGGGAAATGTGATGGACTGGCCAAGCATGTCCCCAGACCTAAACCCTATTGAGCATCTGTGGGGCATCGTCAAATGGAAGGTGGATGAGTGCAAGGTCTCTAACATCCACCAGCTCCGTGATGTCGTCATGAAGGAGTGGAAGAGGACTCCAGTGGCAATCTGTGAAGCTCTGGTGAACTCCATGTCCAAGGGAGGTAAGGCAGTGCTGGAAAATATTGGTGGCCACACAAAATATTGACACTTTGAGCCCAATTTGGACATTTCCAATTAGGGGTGTACTTACTTTTGTTGCCAGCGGTTTAGGCATTAATGGCTGTGTGTTGAGTTATTTTGAGGGAGGGAAAACTTACAGTTATACAAGCTGTACACACTACTTTTACATTATAGCAAAGTGTCATTTCTTCAGTGTTGTCACATGAAAACATATAATAAAACATTTTCAAAAATGTGAGGGGTGTACTCACTTTTGTGAGATACTGTACTTAATTTAAATACTATAAGCTTCTAAGATTATATGTATATACTATAAATTTGTTTGTAAGGAAAGTTTAGTGATGTGTGATACATTATAGATTGTATGAAGGCGTCATGCATTCACGGAAGCAGCTCTTGTATCTTTTGATTTCTTGTGAAATTATTAAATCTTTAATTCCATGAAAGGTCAGGACCCTATGAAGTTTATAATTTGTGTTCAGAAGCTGTTTTGTAATGATTACCGGCAAACTATGTACAGTAGCTTCTACCACATGCAGACATCCTAGTAGAAAAGCCCAGGACATGAAAAAAATCACAAATTACTGTATACAATAACTCCTATAATTAAAAATAAATA
Source organism: Pelophylax lessonae (assembly GCF_965119305.1). NCBI lineage: Eukaryota > Metazoa > Chordata > Amphibia > Anura > Ranidae > Pelophylax > Pelophylax lessonae. The sequence goes on from NC_138771.1 coordinate 423,734,489, forward strand.
TTCATTCAGATGTCATGAACCCTGCTGCCAGACTCCTCTACCTTACCAACCGCTCAGTGTCTGACACCCCTCTCTGCCAATCGCTTCACTCGCTTCAGATTGCCCAAAAAATTAAATTCAAAATATTACCAAAAACATAGAAAGCGATTTACAACTCTGTCCCGAGCTACATCACCAATTTTGTCTTACTATAGCACCCAAACCATCCTCTCTGCTCCTCACAAGACCTGCTCTCTAGCTCTCTTGTCTCCTTCAATGCTTGTCTACAGTACTTCTCTTGAGCCTCTCCCATCCTCTGGAACTCTCTACCCCAGTCTGCCTGGCTATCTCCTACTCTTTCTACGTTTAGATGATCCCTGAAAACTCATCTCTTCAGGGAAGCCTATTCTGACTTCAGCTAACAACTGAATCTTTTATTTCTCCCATCAGTTCTTCCCTCACAGTTATTACCTCTTGCCCCCTCCAAATTAGTTTGTAAGCTCTCATGAGCAGGGCCCTTCAAGCCCTCTTGAATATTGAGTATTGAATTATATTGTTGCTTTACTGTCTCTCTTTGTGTTGTAAAGCACTGCTGGCACTATATACTGTAAGGCTCTGTTCACATGTAGGCGTTTTTGGGTGATTTTCTGCTCTAAGCCTCAGCTCTAAAAACACCCAACAAGACCAATTCCATTCATTTAAATGAGTGTTCTGTCACCTTAAGCAAAAGGCCGTTGCTCGAAAAAGTACATGAGCTTCTTTTTGGGCAGATTATAGGTGTTTTTATTCTTTTTCATTGGTCACTTGTCAACCTAAAAACGCCTGCACAAAAACGCCTGTAAAATGCCTGTAAAAATAGCAACCCATAGATGTGAATGTAGCCTAGGCCTGTATCATAATAATGCCCACTGTAATCACATTGTAATTGTATGCCTCTAAATGCAAGTACTGTAGGCACGTATTTTACGCAGGATCTTTTGTTAGCTCTGCCAGCAAGTACCCGCATTCTGTGCAGAAAATACACAAATGTACGTGAATGAAGCCAAAAACAAGATATACTGTATATTCATCTGTTTTAATATATCGTATTTATATAAGTCAGATATTATTTAAAGAATTTTTGTAATTAAGTTCACCACTTGTACTTCCTACTTCTGGCAGCCTGTCCAAATCGCCAGCAGGCAGAATCGCTAAAAGGTGGCCTATTTGTCCCTATGGAATCGCTCCCTCTGTAGCTGAGGCAGTCTCTCCCATTGCTAGAGATCGAAATAAAGCAATGTTTGAGCCCTTGACAGTGCAATCACCTCTCATCTTTTAGAATAAGAAGCTAAATCTTTGGGCTGAAGATTCTCTGCAGTTTTCAGTTCACAATCAGCGCAATAAAACTGATTCCACAATAAACATCTCTACACACCTCATCCAAACAGAGAGACTGATAAAAAAGCAGGCTGACTGAAGTCGTCCTTGAAGAAAAAAAAAAAAAAAAAAGGAAGGGACGGGTGATATTGCTGACCTCCTTCTCTAAATGCTATTTCCTTTGCGTGTCTCTGGCGTCAATACTTTCCGAATCACTGAAGCAGGATAAGCATGCAGATTAGCAGGTCAGAACTCATATGCATACTTATTCCAGGATAATACCTTTAGCATATTAAAGCCTCAGGATCAGTGTGACAGCCAGGTAACAAGCGTTTTCAGGTTTTTCTTAAAAAATTATTAATTTGTTTCCTACAATACATTGACACATTGTATTAATTGAAAAGAAAAAAGTATGAATGGCGAAGGTGCCAAATGAGCGACCTTCCGGGGTCATTGGGGCCCTGCAGAGTGAAAGATGCTCGCACAGAACTTGGAATATCACGGTTCTTGGTGTATGCAGTGCAGATTACTACAGTGAGTTACAGCATCCCAATGGCCCTCCGGGTATTAAATATACCTGTACATGCTTACATTGAGCCAAGCTGGACCAATGTAAGTATGCAAAAATGATAATTACTAGAGTCCAGATTTAAGGTACAAATGCAGACATTTAATGTTGCCTATTGTAGTTGACGCCAACAATTTAACATCCGCACAAAGCAAAGAAATTGCTCTATATGATGCAGGTTGAGTTGGATCTTTCCCTTCTTTTGGTAATATTATAATTATAGCCTCTGTCATAGATATCGGTAATTCTCTCTTTTCCAATGCCTCATTTATCACCTGTAGCAGCTCTGGCAACATTATCTCTCCATATTCCCTATAGATCTTGTTTTGCAGTCCATTTGGCCCCAGTGCTTTATGATTAGCTGATTCTCTTACTGCCTCTTGTAGTTCTTCAATAGTAATAGGCATTTCCAATGATGCCTTATCTTCCTCTGACAAATGTGGAATAGCAAAACCCTGGATAAAATCTCCCATTTCTCTTACGTCCTCCGACAGTCGCCGCCATCTTCATATTCGTCACAATGGGGTATTAGACTTTGCTCCGAAGGAGTAGCTAGGCAACAGAATATGTTAATATAAAGGCTTTTAACATATCCCACCCCCAGGGGGTGGTCCCCTCAGTCAATACCCTCCTACTTCCTGTATCCATACTTCAGTTTCAATGTCTAGCTTGTCAGGAGTAGCTGGATGTCTCTATGCTGGGGCATTTTTTGTCTCAGCTTTTCTTTTCTCTTTTGATTTTCTTTGAGTTTTTTCTCTTGCTTTACTTAGCTGTTATTTTTTTCAGCGTTAGTTAGTTCTTCTGATGAAGAGGATTCGTGCGGGCTGGGTCTCGGGCTGATCCCCTGGTCGCAGGTCATGGGTCAGTGGCTTCCCGGCCTGCCATCGAGCGTTCAGCCAGGTATCGCTCCTGGCACAGTGAACGACCCATCCCTGTTCGGTGCAGGGATGCTTGGTGAGGTGGCTACCTCACTGGACGCTGTGCGGTTTCTTAACCCCGGTTTAGTGCGTCCTGGATGCGACTCTCCCTGCCTCATGTGCTGCGGTTTGTTCGCCTGTGCGGGTTCCCCACGCCATTAGGAGGTAAGTGTACTTATGTTGTGGGGACCTGTCTGTTGGGGGGGGGGGGGTGTCAGTCTGGGACTGTGTAACCTGCCTCTGTTCACACTGTTTGGCTCCCTGTCATTCTGCCTGCACGCTGTGGGCTGCAGGGGGGGGGGGCTGTGTGGCACTGTGTGTCTGCCTGTGTACTGTGTGAAGGGCTGTGTGCTGTGGGGCATGCTTTTGGTCATGTTGGGGCACTATACAGCGGTCGCTGCGGCGATCCGCCATGTTTTTTACATGGGTGGTGTTTTGTAGTACATCACAGAGCGGGGGAGCGGCGTTTTCGGCGCCATTTTGCCTGCACTCGCCCCAGCCGCATGTTTTCACTGCGGGCGGCCATTTTCTTGTAGCCTTCCATAGGCTTTAACAGAGCGCCCTGATTGCATCACTTCCTCTTTCCTGATGTGCACCGATGGAGGCGGCAGCTACAGCAGGGGTCTCCTCAGGTTTTAACCTTTCTGTCTTCCTATATCCATTGCCTGTGTTCTGTGTTATCCCTGTGGGGGTCTCATTGTGCTTGTGTGTGTGGCGGTGGGCTGCGCTCGCCGCGCTTGTTAAAGGGGCAGTTAACCCTTTCTTTGCCAGCATATTTTTTTGGGGCAATGGATTCTCAGGAGGGCAAATTTCCTGCCACATTGGTGGGTAGCCAGGGGACTGCTGTTTCCCCCCCAGGGGGGGATTTGGCTGCGATTGTGGCTAATCTTGCTGCCCAGGTGCAAATGTTGGTGGCTGCTCAATCCACAAAAAGGTCCAGAGCTTCAATTTCCTCTGGTTCAGAGGGTGATGGTGCGGGGGCTGATATGGCCGGGGTCTCCTTATCAGGGTCCCGTTCCTCCCTGGATATTGTGGGGTCCGAGGTGGAGGCTGAGGTTGAAGGGGTGGATGATTCTCCTCCTGGCTCGTCTGAAGAGCTTGCACTCATGGATGAAATGGTTGCTTCCATCAAGCAAACGCTGCGCTTGCAGGATGAACCGTGTCCGCCTGCTGCCTTGGCAGCTTATGGGACAAAGAGAAGACGCAAAACATCGCAGGTTTTTCCCTGCACTGATGATTTTCAGAGCGCTGTTAAGGAACAATGGCGTAATATCCGCAAGCCTTTTGCTGTACCCAGTAGGTTCAAACTGCGTTATCCTTTCACACCCGCTACTGACGAGCGTTGGTGTGTACCACCTCCAGTGGATCATGCGATCGCGGTTCTGAATAAGTCCACTGCGATTCCTGCTGAGGATACCCCGGTGTTCCGGGATGCCACAGACAAGAGGCTGGAGTCTCTTGCCCGTCATACCTATTCTATTATGGGTTCTATGCTGAAAGCTCTGTTTGCTTCCCTTATGGCGGCCCAGGCGGTCGCGAGTTGGACGCAGGTGCTTAGACGCGTTTTGGTGGCTGATTCCGCCCCACAGGCGACATTGGACATGGTGGATCAAATCCATCAGGGTGTCATGTATTTGTGCGATGCGGACTTGGATATGGTCCCGTTGGCCGCACGTGTACACGGTGTGGCGGTGTTGTCTCGCCGTTTGGTTTGGTTGAAGTGTTGGTCGGTGGACCAATCTTCGCGCAAGACTTTAGCCAATCTACCTTATGACGGTTCTCGCCTTTTTGGCGAATCCTTGGATACTCTGATAAAGGGGATCACAGGGGGTAAGAGCACGCTAAGGCGGCTTCTGGTAAGAAGCATGCTTCCTTTCGGCCCTCTCAGGGGTCCTTTCGTGCCTTTCGGCCGCACTATAAGGGCAAGCCATTCAAAGGTCAGGGCTCCCAAAAGAAGCCGTGGACAGGTAAGCAGAAGTCCGGCCAGTCCGGATCCGCTGCCCACAACAGTGCGGCCTGAAGGGGCGCCCTCACCCGGTTCTGGGGTGGGGGGACGCTTGCTCGGTTTTCCACAACCATGGCTGACCCGTGTCCGGGACAGGTGGGTTCAGGAAATCGTTCGATCTGGTTACAAGATCGAGTTTCTTTCTCGGCCGGAGAGCAGATTTTTTCCCTCAAATCTTCAACTGTCTCCGGAGCGTTTGCGGGATCTGCACCTAGCGGTGCGGGACCTGAGGGCTCAGGGAGTGGTGGTCCCGGTGCCTCATCGGGACAGATTTCGGGGGTTCTATTCCAATCTGTTCACCGTGCCCAGGAAGGAGGGCAAGGTACGTCCAATTCTGGACTTAAAGGCTCTGAACCGCTTTGTGCGGGTTCGCAAGTTCCGCATGGAATCCCTGCGGTCGGTGGTGGCTGCCCTGGATCCGGGGGAATTCATGGCCTCCATCGACTTGAAGGATGCGTACCTACACATCCCCATTTTCGAGGGTCACCAGAGGTACCTTCGATTCGCCATTGCAGAGGATCACTACCAATTCGTAGGGTTACCTTTTGGCCTCGCTTCGGCTCCGCGGGTTTTCACCAAGGTGCTTGCACCACTGCTGGCCTTGTTAAGGGCCCAGGGCATCTCTGTCCTGGGGTATCTGGATGATATTCTGGTTCGGTCTGCGACCAGCCAGGGTCTGGAGACGGATCTGTCCGTCACGGTGCAGACTCTACAGGAGTTTGGTTGGACGATAAATTATCCAAAATCGACGCTGTGTCCGTCGGTTCGTCTTCCCTATTTGGGAATGATCCTGGACTCGGTCCAAGCGAAGGTCTTCCTACAGGACGACAAACTCAAGATTCTTCAGGGAGAAGTCCAGTCCCTCAGGGACGTTCCGTGCTCATCCCTGCGGAAGTGCATGTGGTGTCTGGGACTGATGGTCTCGGCTTTCGAGGCAATTCCCTTTGCCCAGTTTCACACGAGGAGTCTCCAAGCGGAGATCCTGTCCAGGTGGGACGGGCGTCCGCAATCTCTGGATATCCAGATTTCGTTGAGCCATCGCACCAGAAGGGGTCTTCTGTGGTGGCTCCAGTCCCCGGCGGTGTCGGGGGGAAAGTCTTTTCGTCCTCTTTCATGGACGGTGATCACCACGGATGCCAGCCTGTCGGGCTGGGGTGGTGTTCTGGGCGTTCTGTCCGCCCAGGGGACCTGGTCGGAGGAGGAATCCTCCCTTCCGATCAACATTCTGGAGTTGCGTGCGATAAATCTCTGCCTTCAACGTTGGACGGACAGGCTGCGCGGCTGTCCGGTTCGGGTGCAGACGGACAATGCCACGGCGGTGGCTTACGTCAATCACCAAGGGGGCACCAGGAGTGCCCGAGCGGCTCGGGAAGTGGCCGACATTCTTTCTTGGGCCGAGACTCATGTCTCGGCGATATCGGCGGTACACATTCCGGGGGTGGAGAACTGGCAGGCGGATTATCTGAGCCGCCAGACCCTGGATCAGGGGGAATGGTCTCTCCACCCGGCTGTCTTCCAGATGTTGTGCGCGAAGTGGGGTCTTCCGGATGTGGACCTATTCGCGTCTCTTTTGAACAACAAGGTGAAAAGGTTCGTGGCAAGGACGCGCGATCCTCAGGCAGACGCGTCAGATGCGTTAGTAGCCCTGTGGCATCAGTATCGGCTGCTGTATGCGTTTCCACCGATTCAATTGCTGCCCAGGTTCCTTCGCAGGTTGAACTCGGAACCACACACAGTGATTCTTGTGGCACCGGACTGGCCTCGCCGGTCCTGGTACGCGGACCTCGTGAACCTGGCGGTCGACGCTCCTTGGCGTCTGCCTCTTCGAGAAGATCTCCTGTCTCAAGGGCCGATATTCCATCCTGCTTTACAGTCGCTGGCTTTGACAGCCTGGCTGTTGAAACTGAGGTCCTGAAAGATAGGGGTCTTTCTCCGGAGGTCATTCACACTTTGATTAACGCGAGGAAGTCTTCCCCGGGGTAGGTGTATCACCGTACTTGGAAGGCCTATTTTGCCTGGTGTGAGTCCAGGGGGTTTTCACCTCGCACATACTCTGCGTCTAGGGTGTTGTCCTTGCTTCAGACGGGTGTCGACCAGCGTCTGGCGCTGGCTACGGTCAAGGGTCAGGTGTCTGCGCTGGCCGTTCTCTTTCAGCGTCCTGTGGCGTCTAACTCTTTGGTTAGTACCTTTGTTCAAGGGGTGAGACATCTGGTCCCTCCTAGGAGGGAACCTTTACCTCCTTGGGACTTGAATCTTGTTCTGTCCGTGCTACAACATGATCCCTTTGAACAGATCAGGAAGATCTCGTTGTCCATGTTGTCCAAAAAAGTCGCTTTTTTGGTGGCGATCACTTCGGCTCGCAGGGTTTCGGAGCTGGCAGCTTTGTCCTGCAAGTCTCCGTATCTGGTCATTCATCTGGATAAGGTGGTCTTGCGACCTAACCCTTCTTTTCTTCTGAAGAGAGTTTCGGATTTTCACATCAATGAGGACATTGTCCTGCCTTCGCTCTGCGCGAAGCCCAGACGTCCGAAGGAGGTGGAGCTGCATTCCTTGGATGTTGTTCGGGCGATTAGGGTTTACCTAAAATCGACTGAATCTTTCCGCAAGTCGGATTCCTTGTTTGTCCTTCCTGAGGGACCTCGGAAGGGCATGGCTGCGTCGGCCTCTACCATCGCCAAATGGATCAGACAGACTGTTGAACAGGCCTATGCTTTGAAGGGGAAAGTTCCCCCTGTGCCTGTGAAGGCGCACTCTACCAGATCTCTGAGTACGTCTTGGGCCTGTCGGCATGGGGCTTCTGTGGCCCAGGTGTGTAAGGCGGCGACTTGGTCGACCGTGCACACTTTCATGAAATTCTTAGAGCTCCTTGTATGGGCTCCTTGGCTGTTTGGGATACATGTTGTTATCCCTAGGTTATTTGTTTTCCTGGGTTATTGCTTCTGTTGAGCAAGTTTTTTCTACTGTTGCCCAGCTGGTTTCCTTCCTTTGGTAAGGTTCTTTTCTCTGATGTGGAGACTGCGTTGCCTTTAGGCGCGGCTGCGTTTCCCACCCCACATGTTTGCACTGCTTTGGGACGTCCCCATTGTGACGAATATGAAGATGGCGGCGACTGTCGGAGGACGTAAGAGAAAACTGAATTTTTGTAAAATCTTACCTGTAAAATTCCTTTCTCTGAGTCCTCCGACAGTCGCCGCCCCTGCCTCTCTTTTGGGGTTTGGTTGTATACTCTACTGCTATTCCACTGAAACTGAAGTATGGATACAGGAAGTAGGAGGTATTGACTGAGGGGACCACCCCCTGGGGGTGGGATATGTTAAAAGTCTTTATATTAACATATTCTGTTGCCTAGCTACTCCTTCGGAGCAAAGTCTAATACCCCATTGTGACGAATATGAAGATGGCGGCGACTGTCGGAGGACTCAGAGAAAGGAATTTTACAGGTAAGATTTTACAAAAATTCAGTTTTCTCTAGGTACCTCCCCTACCTTAGACCTATATAGATTGGAATAATAATCTTTAAAAACATTAACTATTTCTGCTGGACACATGGTCACCCTTCCAGCATGAGTCTCAACAGATATTGTGGTAGAAGTAGCTGTATTCTGAGACCTTGCCAGGAGGGCCAGCATGTAACCCATATTTTCTCCCTCTTCATAATGGGGCTGTTTTAAAAAAAAAAACCTTCTGTTCTCAGCCCTCTTCAATGACAATGTTTGGTATAACTACTGTACCTCTGTCCATTTAGCTAAGTTATCTGGCGATGGATCTTCTACATATACTTTTTCCATCTCAGTCACTTTCCCCATTATATTCAACCCCCGGTCCTTGGTAAATTTCTTCCTTTTAGATATTTGCTGGATTATGATTCCCCTTAGGTAGGCTTTGAGAGTATCCCACATTATACCATGTGTTGCTGTTGTTCTATTGTGTCCCAGAAAATCCCAAAGCGTTTCTATCATATGCTCTTTAGGGAAAATTAGTTGTAACCAAAAGGGATTAACTTTCCACTCTCCCCTACCCCATTGTTTCCCTAACCCTAATATCAGAACTAAAGGGGAGTGATCCGACAATCCTCTAGCCTCATATCTAATATCTGTTATCAATGGGATACAAGTGTCATTCCCTATGGCCATGTCTATTCTAGAAAGTGATGAATGCGTACCAGAATGGCATGAAAAGGTTTGGGCTATTGCGTGGGGTTCACGCTAAATATCTCTCAGCCCCATCTCTTGAAGTATCCTATACAATGGCATATATGGGGGGGGGGGGTGATAGAAGAAATATGTACTCACTTTTGTTGCCAGCGGTTTAGACATTAATGGCTGTGTGTTGAGTTTTTTTGAGGGGATAGTGTAAATATACACTGTTATACTACACCAAGAGAAAGCAAAAATAAGTCTGCTGTCATCAAAGGATGAAAGAGTTGAGAGATTGTTTTGTTAACATCTTTCTGTTTGTGTGTAATATATAAAAAAGGTAATCCCTTATCTGATGGCTCCATCCCAAGTTTCAGTTAGACAGACAAATTTTCTCTGTAGATAACTCAGAGTGCTCTGGGAATCCATAGTCATAAATTAAATAAAGGTTTGTAAAAGAGTAATTGTAAACATATAGAAAACATATGTAAAACAAATGTTATTGTTTACATTTTATTTTTTTACATTTATTTACTACATGTACTTACAGTATATAGCGCTGTCAATTTGCGCAGCTCTTTTACATCTGTATATTGTACATTCACATCAGTCCCTGTCAAAAGTATTTGGACGCCTGCCCTTCCATGCACATGAACTTTAACGGCATCCCAGTCTTGTTCAGTATGGTTCAGTATTGAGTTGGCCTACCCTTTGCAGCTATAACAACTTCAATTCTTCTGGGAAGGCTGTCCACAAGGTCTAGGAGTATGTATGTGGGAATCTTGAGGTCGAATATATTTTTATTTGAATTTTTTCAGTTTTTGAGAATCGAAATATATAGGGATACAGAAAATAGAAAAAGGGAGGGGGAAAAAGATGTAACAAATATCAAAATGGTAAAGAATGACATCTCAGTTGCCATAGTGATCAATAAACTATGTCAGTTAAGCATCTGGTAAATAATATTGAAAAAAAGGGGGGGGGGGAAGAGGAAGAGGAGGGGAGGAAGGAAAGAAAAGTGAAAGGAAAAGAGAAGGAAAAGAATAGATACAATATCAATTATGTTGATAGAATGGAATCCAGTAAGGTCAAAAGAGCACCGATGCTGGTCACTACATTGGGGGCATGTATGCTGGTCACTACATTGGGGGCATGTATGCTGATCTCTGCATTGGGGGCATGTATGCTGGTCACTGCATTGGGGGCATGCACGCTGATCTCTGCATTGGGGGCATGTATGCTGGTCACTACATTGGGGGCATGTACGCTGGTCACTATATTTGGCACATGTATGCTGGTCACTACATTGGGGGCATGTACGCTGATCTCTGCAATGGGGACATGTACGCTCGTCACTGCATTGGGGGCACGCACGCTGATCTCTGCATTGGGAGCATGTATGCTGGTCACTACATTGGGGGCATGTACGCTGGTCACTACATTGGGGGCACGCATGCTGATCTCTGCATTGGGGGCATGTCTGCTGGTCACTGCATTGGGGGCACGCACGCTGATCGTGCATTGGGGGCATGTATGCTGGTCACTATATTGGGGGCATGTACGCTGGTCACTACATTGGGGGCATGTACGCTGGTCACTACATTGGGGGCATGCACGCTGATCTCTGCATTGGGGGCATGTATGCTGGTCACTACATTGGGGGCACGCACACTGATCTCTGCATTGGGGGCATGTATGCTGGTCACTGCATTGGGGGCACACACACTGATCTCTGCATTGGGGGCATGTATGCTGATCTCTGCATTGGGGGAATGGTATACTGGTCACTGCATTGAAGGGGGTATGTATGCTGGTCTCTGCATTGAAGGGGGCATGTATGCTTGTCACTGCATTGAAGGGGGCATGTACGCTGGTCACTGCATTGAAGGGGGCATGTACACTGGTCACTGCATTGAAAGGGGGCACGCTGGTCACTGTGCATTGAAAGGGGGCATGCTGGTCACTGTGCATTGAAAGGGGGCACGCTGGTCACTGTGCATTAATAGGGGGCACGCTGGTCACTGTGCATTGAAAGGGGGCACGCTGGTCACTGTGCATTGAAAGGGGCACGCTGGTCTCTCTGCATTGAAAGGGGGCACGCTGGTCTCTCTGCATTGAAAGGGGGCACACTATACCTTAATTACTGAAGGAACCTTTCACACTTTTGCGACCTTAAAGTCACGCAATTTTTTACAGCGTCGTTTGCCGCAAAGAAATGCCTATTACAATTTTTCTGTTTGCGCCCCCCCCCCCCCCCCAAAAAAAATTTTGAGCACCAGCCGCCACTGGGCATGATAAATCTTGAAGTCCGGTAGGCCAGTGCTACTATTGAGTTCAGAGGTACAAAAGAGCTTATGTTTTAGTCTGGGTGGGTGCTGTTGTCATAAAAACTTTAGTGCCGGGGCCTGTAAGGTACCGAAGAATGCTGTTGGGAGGCCCATAGGTATTGCTTAGAAAAAGTATAATATTTAGGCAAGATATATGAGAATATATATATATATGAGAATATTAATGTAACCAAACCAAGGAATTTTTAGATGATACAAAGACTCTTAGGATCTCCATCTTTTGGTTAGTAGGGGAATATAATTCAGGGCATAAAGGTCTTGTGTGCGGTGTGGTATGTGAATGTTTGACCATTCTTCCAGAAGTGCATTTGTGAGGTCAGGCACTGATGTTGAACGAGAAGGCCTGACTCGCAGTCTCCACTCTAATTTTTCCCAAAGGTGTTCTGTAGGGTTGAGGTCAAGACTCTGTTCAGGCCAGTCAAGTTCCTCCACCTCAAACTCGCTCGCCCATGTCTTAATGGACCTTGCTTTGTTGCATTTGTTCACAGTCATGTTGTAACAGGAAGGGGCCATCCCCATAGTGTTCCCACAAAGTTGGGAGTATGAAATTGTTCAAAATATCTTAAGACTTCCTTTCACTGGAACTAAGGGGCCAAGCCCAACCCCTGAAAATCAACCTCACACCATTATCCCCCCTCCACCAAATGATTTGGACAAGTGCAAAAAGCAAGGTCCATAAAGACATGGATGAGTGAATTTGGGGTGGAGGAACTTGACTGGCCTGCACAGAGTCCTGACCTCAACCCGATAGAACACCTTTGAGATGAATTAGAGGAGAGACTGCGAGCCAGGCCTTCTCGTCCAAAATCAGAACCTGACCTCACAAATGCGCTTTTGGAAGAATGGTCAAACATTCCCACAGACACACTCCTAAACCTTGTGGACAGACTTCCCAGAAGAGTTGGAGCCGTTGTGGCAGCAAAGGGTGGGCCAACTCAATATTGAACCCTAGGGACTAAGACTGGGATGCTATTAAAGTTCATGTGCATGTAAAGGCAGTCATCCCAACACTTTTAACAATATAGTGTATTTATCAACAATCTCTCTCAAATCTATGAAGATAAATGAATTCCACTTTTTCAGACTGCTGGAACATTGTATGAGGTTTTTTTTATTATGACTTGTCTAGTGGACAGATTACACAAGTTAAAACTGGTAATGAGATTTGGACAGCCCTGGGTGTTCTTTCTGGAGAACTGGCGTCAAACTGTCTGGGTGGGCAATGACATGAGTCACCTAGTCTTGTCTAGGTGACTAGTCGTTAATTAGCTTACTGTTAATTAGATCACTGTTAATTGTTATTTGCTATCTGTTGATTAGCTTGCTGTTTATGTTTATGTTAGCTGTTAATTAGATGTTCTGTTAGATGTACTAATGATATTACTGTGTAAAGTTTGCATTGTTTGTGGTAATGTGATTAAGCTCTTATCTGATTTTGTGTGGTAAATGTTCACAATAAAGTGTGAGTTCACAATAAAGTCAGTTCCAGTTTGCACCTAAGCTAGTGTCATCTAGTTCTTGGGTGCAATGCTCAGCTATAATACTTGGTTCCTGGTTCCAGACTAGAGAAAGCTGTATCTTGGTGGAGGCACCTAGGCTGCATGCCAGGTGGTCAGTCACACCATCTAAGGCTCACCATACATCCCTGTACAATCAACTTTAGATCTACCAAAACTATGCAATTATTGGACCCACCTGAACTTTTGAATTTATTTGTATACAATCAGGCATACTTACTTGTGATGAGATCTAAAGGAGATTGTACAATCAAATGGTAACCTGTGTGGTGAGCTTAAAGGACAATTAAAGGCTTCTGTATATGTAGCACAGACCTCCTTTTCTGGTCCCATTGTTAAAACAGGTTCTGATCCCTTAGTGGAGCAGGCAGCCCGGCATATTGTATTTTCAGCCAGATTCATTAACTCTCACTCAGTCCTCACACAGTAATCAGCCAGATAGTATCTTTTTTGTTTTTATATATTTGTAGAACTGGGATAAAGATTGAGAAAATCTTAGGGATGCCCAGAACTAAACAACTTGAATGAGGACACTATCTTGGAACAGTTAATTGGAGTAGAGCAGAATCTTCTGTAAAGACAGTAGCAATAGCTCAGCACAGGGGGCTTCCTCTAAGGGCGCAGCCCTGGCAGCAGGTCTGGAACAGTCCCTCTAGCAAAAAGGGGTGTAAAGGCAATAGTATCTCTCCTGAGAATTCTCTAAGGCCTACTAACTGTTATCTAGGCAATCCGAAGGCACTTCCTCCAGCTTCGGCTGACACTGGCACAAAGACTCCCAGGAGGATCCTCTTTGGGTGTTGCCTTAGGTGTTCCTTCGACCTTGGGGTGATCCTTCAGTTCCTTGAGTAAGCTAGACTTATACAGAACTTCATAAAGCTTCTCCTAAGCTTTGGAAGGTTTAACATCATTTCCAGGCTGGATCACTCTCCAGCAGGCAAAGGACCCTGTTACTCTCTGCTCTCACCCTTATATACCACTCTCAGCCCCCTGCTAGTCACTCTTCTCGACCAGGGATTGGCTAAGTGTGTATACAGGGCCAGCTCAGACAGTGCCACTCCTGCTCATTATGTTTCCATAAAGTTCCAGAAAGACAGGGAAGAAAGGCAAGCCTGCAGAACTCAGAGTAGGTAAAACACAATTATGTCTCCACTTCTAACAGCAGAGCCAAAAAGCTAAATTTGCCTCACTTATAGCACCTAAACTAGGAAAGTGGCACATATGACAGTCTAAACAAGTACCAAATCCAGTTACTATTTGGTGCATAAGCCTTATGAAGCACAAAGTAAAAAAAATAATCTTCCTTTATCTTCACTGACTGAGCTAAATCATTTGTGTCTCACTTTCTCCACCTCCTAGATACTCCTAGATACTACAGCGCATAGTGAGTGTGTGTGTGTGTGGAGGGGGGGGGGGGGGTTAAAGGTTTAGAAACAGAGGCAGTGCTATCAATTAAGAAAGCAGTGGGTAGGACTAGCTGTGGCCAGATGCTGATTGACAAGCTGCAGGTTTGCGAATAAGGCAGTGACAATGCTGACAGCAACATTCCCTGTAACATCTCATTCCGCTGGAGTGCAAGTAGGTACAGCCTCCATGAGAGTGGAAACTCTGCTCTGAATACAGGAGCAGTGCAGCATTGTTGCCTCCCCATCTCAGGAGCTGCGATATATGGACTTCACTAGCAGGATCAACAAGTATTTCTCTTACGTCCTCTGACCATTCATACACTCTTCACGATTGGGTATTGGCCTTCTCCGCAGGAGCAAGCTAGGCAGTAATTTTGTTAATACAACAAACATTAACATATAGACCCACCCACAGGGGGCCGTCCCTCTGACCTATATCCTCCAGCCAGCACCACTCTAATCCAGTTCTTTGCTGCCTAGCGTCAGGAGTAGGCTAGGTTTTCCCTGCTGGGACCTAGTGTCTCAGTTTTTTTCTTGTTTTTTTTTTCTGAAAAGTATTTTTTCTTTTAAGAATAGCTTTTTATTTTTTCTCACCTACGCTAGTTAGTCAGAATTTGGAGGACTACAAGCGTCAGCAGATCTGGGCCTCGTACTGGTTAATATAGAACCTTATGGAGTCCTAGTCTGCCATTGAGCGTCGCAGGCTTTTGGTATGCCCAGGCCTTTCAACGACAGTGCCCCAAGAAGCGGGGACGAGCCTGCAAAGTTTTTCTATCTTTGCTGGGATGTCTCAACATTGGAACGCCCGGGGTTGCTAGCATCCTTCCTGGCTGACGGCACCCCCACCCAGGTGGGAGTTCTCCCGTGTCTGAGCGGTGCCCACGTTCGCGGTATGATGAGTACTACTACCCCTCTGTCCCAGGGAACAGGTTTTTGAGGGGGTATTGAGTGAGCCCACTCTGGGGATGGCGGTACATGTAAAGTTTGCTGTAATATCCCCCTCATGGCCGTGGGATGGCCCCCTGTGTCTTACCTTCCCTGTCCCTGTGGGGGCGCTCCTGCGGCGCAGACCGCCATACGGGGGGGTGTGGGGGCTTCCTTCTCCCCGGGGGTGCTCTGTGAAGATCCCGGTGGGGGCCAGTGGGGGCATTTTCTGCGGCGTTTGGCGCTGTTTCGTCCAGCCACCATGCTTGGTAAGGGCTGGCTGTTTGGCCTCAGAGTGAGGGCAGCGGCCATTTTCCATTATCATTGCCAGCGCCAATCGGGTGCCATCTTTAGTGTGGGCGGATGTCCTGTCTGGGCAGTGGCCATTTTCTAAGTGTTTTTCCTCCATTTGACTCTGCCAGGCACCATTATTTTGTGGCTCAGGGCTGGCTTTTGCCTCTAGGGGCGTGAGGTCACTTCCTCTTTATAATCAGCTTTCTCAAAAGCAGTGTGGCAAGTATAGGGACACTGTGGGGGGATTTTAATGGTTTTCTCTGGCTATATTTCTGCTAGCAGACTTTTGTCAGTTTAGCTTTAGTTAAGAGAAGGGTCTCCACCTGTAGTGCAGTTTGCGATAGGGGTCCACGGAAACCGCCGTTTTAAAGGGCCAGTGTCATTTTTTTGCACTTTGCTAATATGGAGTCCCAGGATAGCAAATTCCCCACAGACCTAGTTGGTGGTTCAGATACTCCTGATCCCACTTCCTTAGGTTCTTTATCTGCTGCACTTGCGACTTTAGCATCAAAAGTTGATCTGCTGATGTCTGACCGAGTTACGAAGAAACGGCCTATGCCCTCTCAGTCTTCTGACTCAGAGCCTGAATTGGTTGCCACGGGCGACATCCCCCATTTTTTCAGTCAGATGTGGAGGAGGAGGATTCTTCCTCTGGACCGCGCTGCGGTAGACGCACTTATTAGCTCCGTTAAGGAGACTTTAAATCTTGATGATGAGCCATCCATGGCAGGTAAGCGGGTTTCCTTCGGGAACCGCAAGGCCCTGAAGTCGGGTCAGGTTTTTCCTTGTCCCAAGGAGTTTCAGGAAACGGTAAATGACCAATGGCGTCGCATTAAGCAGACGCTGGTAGTACCTAAGAGATTTAAGTACCGTTATCCCTTTGCGGATTCGGTTGATACTCGCTGGACTGTGGTTCCTAAAGTGGAACACACTGTTTCCAGACTGAATAAATCCACCTTGATGCCCGTGGAAGACTACCCAGTGTTTAAGGAACAGGCGGATAGATGGGTGGAAACGCTTTCCCGCCACATGTATATGGTGGCGGGTTCCCTGTTGAAACCGGTGTTCACCTCAGTGATGGTCTCTCAGACTATCGCAGAATGGGCCAAGGTGCTTAGGCGCACTCTGGTAGCAGAGTTGGTTTCTGCTGCTGCGCTGGACATGTTGGATCAAATGGCACAAGCCTTGATGTAACTGTGTGACGTGGCTTTGGACGAGGCTCCTTTGGTCGCACGTCTATCTGCGGTCAGGATTGCAATCCGCCGCATTATTTGGCTGAAAAGCCGACCACGCTTCTAAGAAGACAGTGTCTGACATCCCTTATGCGGGGGATCGTCTTTTTGGTGACTCTCTGGATGAGCTGATCAAGGGGCTCACTGGGGGTAAGAGTACTCTCTTGCCTCAAGTCTTGAAAGGTAAATCTCCCTACGCTAAGCGGGGTCCCTCCTTTAAGACTAACCGGGGGTCTTTTCCTGCCTTCGGGGCACAGGAAAAGGGTAAGTCCTTTAAGGCCTTTCTTGTGGTCACAAGAAATTTTGGGCGGGTAAGCCCAAAATGGGTCAAGCTGGGCAGGCACCCCAGTCCACCCGTTCCTGAAGGGACGCCCTCACCCGTATCAGGGATGGGGGGATGTCTGCGTTGTTTTCCCAAGCCCTGGCTGTCCGACATTCAGGACAGGTGGGTTTGCAAGCTCATTCATTCAGGCTACAAGATTGAGTTCCGATCTCGCCCACAGACAGATTCTTTCCATCAAATCTCCATCTACAACGGGCGGTTCAAAATCTTCTCGCCCAAGGGGTCATTGTGTCGGTCCCTCCGCGGGACAGGTTTTGGGGGTTTTACTCCAATCTGTTCACAGTGCCCAGAAAAGAGGGCAAGGTGCATCCGATTTTGGACCTAAAGTTACTGAACCGCTTCGTGTGGGTACAGAAAAGTACCTAAAAGATGCATATCTGCACATCCCTTTTTACGAGGGTCATCAGCGCTATCTCCGCTTCGCAATCGTAGAAGAGCATTACCAGTTTGTGGCGTTGCCCTTGGGTCTCGCTTCAGCTCCAAGGGTGTTCACCAAGATTTTGGCTCCTGTGTTGGCTCTGCTACGGGGCAGAGATCCTTACCAGGTGGGACAGGCATCCTCAGTCTTGGACAGAAGTATTTCTCTAAGCCACCAGGTGAGATCGGATATTTTGTGGTGGCTCCAGTCACCGATTCTGACACAAGGCAAGTCCAGCCGTTATTGCGGACGGGGCTCTCCACAGATGCCAGCCTGTCGGGCTGGGGTGGATTTCTGGCCACGATTTGTGCCCAGGGGACGTGGTCAGGGGAGGAGTTCTCCCTACCCATAAATGTCCTGGAGCTCCGGGCAATCAAGCTCTGTTTGTTCCGTTGGTCAGCTCGGATTCAGGGCTGCCCTGTATGAGTGCAGACGGACAACGCCACAGCAGTGGCTTACATCAATCTTCAGGGGGGCACCAGGAGTGCCCGGGCGGCCAGTGAAGTGGCCGAGATTCTGTCTTGGGCCAAATCGCATGTTCCGGCGATTTCGGCCGTCCACATTCCAGGTGTGGAAAACTGGCAGGCAGACTATCTGAGTCGCCAGACCCTGGACCAGGGGGAATGGTCCTTGCACCCGGAGGTGTTTCACCTTCTGTGTATCCGGTGGGGGTCACCGGACGTGGATCTGTCGCATCCTGTCTCAACAAAAAAGTGGAAAGGTTCGTGGCTTGATCTCGCGATTCTCTAGCAGACGCCTCGGACGCGTTAGTGGTGCCGTGGCATCGGTATCGGCTGATATATGCCTTTCCTCCGATTCAAATGTTGTCCAGGTTTCTCCGCAGGTTAGCCTCAGAACGGATGCTGGTGATTCTGGTAGCTCCAGACTGGCCGCGTCGGTCTTGGTACGCGGACATTATGCAGATGGTTGTCGAACCTCCCTGGCGACTTCCACTAAGAAATGATCTTCTGTCTCAGGGACCGATCTTCGATCCTGCTTTACAGTCGCTGGCTTTGACGGCTTGGCTGTTGAAAGCCAAGTCTTGAGATACAGGGGTACCCCGTCGGCTGCCATTCCTACCTTGCTAAAAGCTAGAAAAGCTTCCTCTGGGAAGATTTATCATCGCACCTGGAGGGCATATTTTGCCTGGTGTGAGTCACAAGGTTTTCACCCCCGCTCCTTTTCAGTGGTGAGGGTTTTGGCCTTCCTACAGACTAAGGTGGATCAGCTCCTGGCCCTGACCACAATCAAAGGCCAATTGTCGGCCTTGGCCATTCTTTTTCAGCTCCCTTTGGCGTCTAATTCTTTGATTCGCACCTTTATTCAGGGGGTGCGTCATCTGGCTCCCCCGAGGAAGGCTCCCTTACCTCCCTGGGACCTGAATCTGGTTCTGTCCATTTTACAACGACCTCTCTTTGAAAACGTCAGAGAGATCCCTCTGCCTGTGTTGTCACAGAAAGTTGCCTTTCTAGTGGCGATCACATCTGCTCGCAGAGTGTCTGAGTTGGCGGCTCTGTCTTGCCGCTCCCCCTATCTGGTTGTTCACAGGAAAAAAGTGGTCCTGCGACCAAATCAGTCTTTTCTTCCTAAGGTGGTTTCAGCCTTCCACCTCAATGAGGATATTGTGTTGCCTTCGCTTTGTGCGAAGTCTAAGCATCCGACATGGTCTGGGCGATCAAGGTTTACCTTTCCGCCACAGACTCTTTCCGGAAGTCGGATTGTCTGTTTGTCCTTCCTGAAGGACCTCGGAAGGGTACAGCGGCGTCTGCGGCAACCATTTCCAAATGGATCAGACAGACATTGTGCAGGCCTATTCGATTAAGGGTCAGGTTCCTCCCTTCCCTGTTAAGGCGCACTCCACTAGAGCAGTTAGTGCATCTTGGGCTTTTCGCCACCAGGCGTCGGTGGCTCAAGTGTGCAAAGCGGCGACCTGGTCGTCTGTACACACCTTTTCTAAGTTTTACAAACTTGATGAGTTGGCATCCTTGGTTGCTTCTTTTGGCCGCAAGGTTTTGAGTGCGGCAATGGTTTACAGAGACATGCTATTTTTTTTTAATGTCTCTTAGTCATGGGGTTTATTTCATTTTTTTCCTGGGTTAGCTCCTGTTGAGCTTTACTTACCCCACTGGTTCAGTTCAGTTTTTTCTCTGACCTGGGTGCTGCGTTGCCTATTTTAAGGTTGCGTCTTCCCACCCCTCACATCTACACTGCTTTGGGACGTCCCAATCGTGAAGACTGTATGAATGGGCGGCGACTGCAAGAGCACAATGTATTTCAATTATTTCTAGCCTATTCCTAATAATCTGAACAAAGTAGAAGTCCGTAAACGTTCTTTCTCTTTCGTTCACTGACGGACACCGATTCATGTCTTCTTAGACCCTTGGTCTTATGCTGCTCTCTCTTCGGGAGTAGGACTAGGCGGAAACCAGGGGGTATACCATCACTTCCTGCTGTAGGACTTCAGTTTTTTCTGCCTAGTCAGGAGTAAGGACCTGGCTCACTGCTGGGATCTGCGGTCCTGGCATTTTTTCCTTTTTTAAATGGAATTTTTTCTTTTCTCTTTTGTTATTTTCTGTTCCTGTGTGAATTACAATCAATCTGTTCCTGTGTGAACTACAATCAACAGCCAGACTGGGCGATGCACTAAATATCCTAGATCCTTATGGCCTTCCCAGTCTGGCCTGTGAGCGCGACCCTAATATTAGCTCCGAGCTAGGTTGGCCGTGACATAGCCCCACTGGACAGGGGCTGGCCATCAAGTGAAACAACTCGCAAGGTCGCATAGCCCTGGTCACGACAACGGTCATGACCAGAGTTGCAGCGTACCTCTCACCACAGCACCCCAATTCCAAGGTGCGGTGGACTGCCCGGAGTGGTCCCCGTCTAATGCCATGGTGTGGTGAATAGTGTCCCCCCTCTTTTCTCTGGGAATTGCTGGGATGGTCGCGGGCCCTTCCTGGGGATGGTAGGCCCCCTGTGTCCGTCCTCCCCTCATGGTTTCCCCCTCTCCCTAGCAGGGTTTTCCCTGCATTGGTTGCCCTCACCTGCCCCCAGCCCTCTCCCCTAGTCCCCCTTTGGGGTGCACCGGTGGTTCTGGGTGGGGGTGTTACATTGCTGCCATTAGGGCAACACCATTTTGCCGTGGATGGTTGTTTTCAGCCTCAGTGGCCATGTTTGTTTAGTCAGGCAGCCATGTTTTGGGTTTCCCATTGTAGTCTATGCGGTGGCCATTTTCTTGAAGGCCGTTGCGGTGACGTGCAGCGGGGGCCTCTAGTGACAGTGTCAGCGCTCCCTCTCTCTCTTTGATCGCAGGGTGGCAGGCTGTTTGGTGCTCTGGATCCAGCTCTGGGTGCATGGTGGTGAGTGTGCAGGGTTTTTTTTCTTAAAAAAAAACAAAATAACTTTTTTCTTTTGGGTACAGTGTGGCTCCGATTTAACCATGGAGCCCCTGGAACGTGTATAACTACCTGAGCCACTCCTTGAAGCTGCGGGACCCTCTGGGTCCCAGTCTGCCCTGGCGGCCATGACGATGGTTTTGCAGTCACTTGTGTCAAAGGTTAGTCTGAGGTAGATTAGGCCAGTGTTTCTCAACTCCAGTCCTCAGGGCACACTAACAGGCAAGATTTTAAGTATTACCTTGGGGAGATGCAGACTAGAATACTGCAATCACTAAGCAGCAAATGATATCACCTGGGATGTATTTCAGTTTTCTTGCAAACCTGGCCTGTTAGTGTGCCCTGAGGACCGGAGTTGAGAAACACTGGATTAGCCCACTGCGGATGCGAGTCAGCCCACTGGGTCTGCATCCACGCACCCTGAGTGCTCTACCAGTGAGGGTGAATCCTATTCCACTGCAGCCATGCTTTAAAAGGCGCAGGTGGAGTCATTGATTGTTTCAGTGCGAGAAACTTTAAAGTTGGGGGACTCAGCTGATGCTGAGCCGGTGACACCAGTGCAGTTTGGCACCCTCAGATCTTCAAAGGTGACTAAGGTGCTCCCCTTTCCTGTCTATTTTGACGAGATTGTCGCTAGTCAGCTAGCGTTTCGCTAGGATATATCCCTTTGAGGAGTCTCTCCTGAAGAAACTGACGGTTCCACCATCAGTGGACTCTCAGATTTCCAGGCTAAATAAGGCCACACTTTTGCTGGTGGAGAATTCTCCATCCTTTATGGATCCTGTGGACAAGAGAGCTGAGGCTCTGGTTCGTTACCTTTTCACTGTGGCAACAGTACATTTGTAATGTATCTTTGGATGCGGCCCCTTTGTCTGGCAGAGTATTTGTGATGGCGGTGATCCTTCGCCTCATGATTTGGTTCAAGTACTGGTCGGCTGACCAGACTTCTAAAAAGGTGCTGACTGATCTACCTTTTGTAGGTGACCGTTTTGTTTGGTGCCTCTATGGAGGAAATCATTAGGCCCTTACGGGAGGTAAGAGTACCTTACTTCCGTAGGATGCTAGGGGCAAGGAACCTTGTCGTAAACATGGTCACTTTTTCTTGGCTCACAAGCGGCCCTTTTGTCCGACTGGATCCCAGGAAAAGGGTTCAAGATCCACCCGTAACTTCGCGGCTGGCTCCAAGAGACCCTGGAATGGTAAATGAAAAGTGGGCACTACTGGTTTTGCGGACAAGCCTTTCCCAACCTGAAGGGGTGCCCTCACCCATATCTGGGGTGGGGGGGACGTCTTTGCTTCTTTCCGGACCCGTGGACCTTGCTCATTCAGGACAAATGGATCCATGAGTTGATTTGGTTCGGCTGCAAGATCGAGTTTCGGTCCTTGCCTCCAGCAAGGTTCTTTCCTTCCAATTTACGCCTGTCTCACGACCAGCTGCAGGGCCTTTACGGGGCAGTGCAGGACCTGTTAGCACAAGAAGCCATTGTGCCGGTTCCAGAGTCTAAATGTTTTCAAGGTTTTTATTGGAATCTGTTTACCATTCCCAAGAAGGAAGGCAAGGTCCGCCCGATCTTGGACCCCAAGGCTCTGAACCACTTTGTGCGAGTTCAGAAATTTCAGATGGAGTCCATTCACACGGTAGTGGCTTTCCTTCATCAGGAGGATCTTTTGGCTTCCATCAATCTCATACCAGACTTCTGCAAACAGAGATTCTTCCCAAATGGGACAAGGATCCACAGTCGCTGGACGATCTGATCCTGTTGAGTTGGGGTATGAAAGGGTCTCTAATATGGTGGCTCCCCTCCCCTGACGCTTCGCCTGGGAAAGTCTTTTCTTCCCCTGTATTGGACAGTGATATCCACGGCTGCTAGTCTGCCCGGGTGGGGAGGTGTCTTGGGAGTATACTCGGCTCAAGGTGTTGGGACTAGAGGGGAGTCCAGTCTGCCGATCAACATCCTGGAGATTTGGGGCGATCAGGCTTTGTCTGTCTCAGTGGACAGATCGGCTGTAGGGATGTCCGTTGAGGATACAATCGGACAATGCTATTGCGGTGGCATATGTCAATCTTTAAGGGGGCACAAGGAGTGCCCTGGCAGCTCGGGAAGTAGCTGGCATCCTAAGGTGGGCAGAACTATATGTTCCGGCCCTCTCTGCTGTGCACATTTCGGGCATAGAGATATAGCAATCCGACTATCTCAGTCGGCAGACCTAGGATCAGGGAGAATGGTCTCTTCACCCGGAGGAATTTGATCAGCTGCGTCTCCGGTGGGGGACCCACAATGTGGACCTGTTGTCATCCCGTCTCAACAGGAAGGTGCAGAGGTTTGTGTCAAGGTCTTGGGATCCTCTGGCCGACGCCGCAGACACCCTGGTGGCCCTTTGGGGTAAGTATCATCTGATTTACGCTTTTCCTCCAATACATCTTCTGTCGAGACTGCTATGCAGAATCGAGGTAGAAGGGATTCCAGTCATTCTGGTGGCACCAGACTGGCCTCCCCGGTCTTGGTACGCAGGCCTGGTAAGACTGGTAGCCAACGTCCCTTGCAAACTTCCTCTCGGGGAAGTTCTTCTGTCTCCGGGACCAATCTTCCATCTTGCTTTACAGTCGCTGGCTTTAACGGCCTGGCTATTGAAAGCCAGGTGCTGAAGGACAGAGGGCTGTCTAAGTCGGTGATTCCTACGCTGTTGAAAGCTAGGAAATCTACTTCCAGGAAGGTTTATCATCGAGTTTGGAAGGCGTACATTACTTGGTGTGAGTCTCTGGGAGTTTCTCCCTGTTCCTTTTCTGTGTTTCGCCAGTTGGAGTTTCTACAGCTAGGTATAGATCAATGTTTGGCTCTGGGCTTTTGCCATATTTTTCCAAAGGCTGTTGGCGGTGAAGTTCTTGGTTCACACTTTTGTGCAGGGAGTTCGCCATCTGGCTTCTCCGCTGCGATCCCTGGTACCTTCTTGGGATCTCAATTTGGTACCGTCAGTACTTCAAAAGCCTCCTTTTGAAAGCATTTGTGAACTTCCTTTGCTCACTCTGTCACAGAAGGTGGCCTTTATAGTCACTATTACTTCTGCACGTAGGGTGTCGGAGTTGGCTGCGTTGTCCTGTCGGTCACCTTACCTGGTGGTTCACAGGGACAAAGTGGTGTTATGACCCTGTCAGGCATTCCTTCCTAAGGTTGTCTCGGGGTTTAATTTGAATGAAGATATTGTGTTGCCGTTCTTATGTCCTAAGCCGAAAAATCCTAAAGAAATTGCTCTACATTCCCTGGATGTAGTCCGGGCAACTCGGGTGTACCTTACGGTGACTGAGTCGATTCGGAAATCTGATTCTTTGTTTGTTTTTTGTTTCTGGGCAGGCTTCATCTGCTGTGACCATTTCCAGATGGATCAGGCAGACGGTGGTGCAGGCCTATTCAATTAAGAGTCAGATTCCTCCTTTCCCTGTCAAGGAGCATTCTACGAGGGCATTCAGTGCCTCCTGGGCCTTTCGTCATCAGGTGTCAGTGGTTCAAGTGTGCAAGGCGGCTACGTGGTTGTCTGTACACACATTTTACAAAGTTTTAAAAGGTAGATGTACTTGCATCTTCGGATGCTGCATTCGGCTGCAAAGTTTTTTAGGCTGCGATTGCAGAGGCTCCTCTTGAGGGTGTATTTTTTCCTGGTGGTGAGCTCCAGTTGTTCATGGTTGGCTATGTTTTGTCCTTGTTGGGAATTTTATTTATTGCTGTTTTTCCCACCCCTCATGTTGATACTGTTTTGGAACATCCCAAGGGTCTAAGAAGACATGGAGCTGTGTCCGTCAGTGAATAAAAGAGAAAACTGGATTTTTGTCTTACAGTAAAATCCTTTTCTCTGAGGTTCACGACGGACACAGCACCCGCCCCTCTGTTGGGTTGAGTTATGTATTCTTCTGACACTGCTTGTTACAAACTGAAGTGTTATAGCAGGAGTATACCCCTTGGGACTGCCTCAGGGGGCGTAGCCAAAATTGTTTCCGCCTAGTCCTACTCCTGAAGAGAGCAGCATAAGCCCAAGGGTCTAAGAAGGCATGGAGCTGTGTCCGACAATGAACCTCCGAGAAAAGGATTTTATGGTAAGACAAAAATCCATTTTTTTATGAAGAATCCTGCACATTTACTTCAAATTTTGTGACACATATTCACTATGCCCTTTGAATAAGCATTGCTGTGTCATACATTTCATAGACCTGCCTTCTGAACTACATAGGTGCTGGGTGGAAGAGTTTCAGGGGGTGGAATCAGTACAGGAATTTCTGCTTGCAGACAACATGGTACCATGCGATAAGTAGTCCTAAATTGAAAGTAAACAACATAGGAGAAGCTGCAAAATGTACAAGAATCCAGGAAGTTGTGGGAAGAGATGGACAGCAAACAGGCAGAACTCACAACATGAAAGGACATATTTAAGTAAGCCTAAATTGGATTGTAAAACAATACATTTTGTTTATATTATTACAATCCTGGTGTTACAAAATGAAAGTTGTTGCTTCCGGTTAGGGAGTCTTCAAACAAGACCTTTAGCCCGCATTCACACTGCAGCGGCACAAATCTGTACTACTTCGGGGGCGACTTGTGAAGTCCCGTGCACCACGACTTCGGCACGACTTGCACGGACTTCATACAATGAATGTCTATGCAAGTCGCTGCGAGGTCGCCCCGAAGTAGTACAGGACCCTTTTTCTAAGTCGGAGCGACTTGTGTCGCTCCTATTAGAACGGGTCCTGTAGCAGTCAATGGATCGCGACGGACCGCAACGGACCACGACTTGTCAGGCTGACAAGTCGCCTGACAAGTCACGGCAGTGTGAATGGAGTCTTAAGATGAGATAGCGAGTCCAAATTGATGAAAGAAAATGTGCATTTATTCATTGCAGTGGGGGAATACAGTTTTAAATAAGCTCAGTTTGTGTGAACTGGGCAAAAGCAGAAGTATATTGTCTAATTATAACTAATTTATAGTAATGAATATGCATAAGGCATAGGCATGTTCTAGGTTTTAATCTAGATGTGATCATATAATCAATCCAAACAGTGTCCATATCTTCTTATGGTAAGTTAATAGTTAAATGGGCGTTAACATCATGTGACTGACTCAAAAACAGCAGCAGCAGTCCTCCATGACAGTTGTTGGTTCAAACTGGTTCTGACCACAAATGTCTATTCTTTGATCTAACAGGAAGGTAGGTGGTTGATTTTCATCAGGTGGGGAGTGTCATCACAGGCTCAAATTTTGTTTGCTACAGTTAACAGAAAAGTGTACATTAGCTCCTAAAATGAAGTGACAGTGATGCATATATAGAGAACACATCTATCAGACCCCTATATATATTTACTCAAAGTGTATGCTCAGACTAGATTTCCTTTAAGTTCTGCAACAAATATTTTTTTTTCTTTAAGAAGGCATAGCTCTACAATAACTGACAGACAGTTGTGAGTCCAAAGTTAGACTGGAAATAAACCTGCTTCGAACTGGAGCAGCATTTTGTTCCTCCTCTTGAGGGAGAAGTGACAAGAAGCTTCAAGCTAATAGTAAATTATGTCCCCGACTCAACTAATTACTCTTTGCTACTATTCTGCATGTCTCTGTAACAGTGTTAATTTCGTCGACTAAAACCGACTAAAACGTTTTCGTCGACTAACACAATTCAGATGACTAAAATACGACTAAAACTAAAATGGCATTTTAGTCTTAAGACTAAAATACGACTAAAACTAAAATGGCATTTTAGTCAAAAGACTATAACTAAAACTAAATCGAAATTTGCTGCCAAAAATTAACACTGGTGCATGCTCAAAGCATAAATAATAACATATTAGATTTTTCACTCCAGGACCAGCATTAGTATATAATGAGTTTGGAAATTGTAGAGAAATGCTTAAATAATGCATTACAAATTACAATTGAACTACACCCATTTGATTATAGATGACTAAAATGAGTTTTAGTCGACTAAAATGTAGGGCGTTTTAGTCGACTAAAATATACTGGAGTTTTAGTCGACTAAATACGACTAAAACTAAAACACTTGCAGAAGACTAAAATAGGACTAAAACTAAAATGCCATTTTAGTCCTAAGACTAAGACTAAAACTAAATTGAAATTTGCTGCCAAAATTAACACTGCTCTGTAAATCTCCTCAGTAAAAGCTGTTCCCTCTGGAATTTTTAACAACGAATGCAATTTTTTTCATATTGGATATCATAAGTAATACAGAAAAGTACAGAATTCATAGCATAAAATAATTAACAAAATTAATAATAAAGTAACTGAATAGATAATTACATTATTACCAAATAATTAAAAAGTTAATTAAATGATTTACAGTACTGTGCAAAATGGTTTAATTAGGTGTGGAAAAAATGCTGTAAATTAAGAATCCTTTCAGAAATAGAAGTGTTAATAATGTATTTTTAACAGTTAATAAAATGGAAAGTAAATAAACAAAAGAGAAATCCAAATTAAATCATTATTTGGTGTGATCACCCTTTGCCTTCAAAACAGCATCAATTCTTCTTGGTACACTTGGCAGGTAGATTGTTCCAAACATCTTCGAGAACTAACTACAGATCTTCTGTAGATGTATGCTGCCTCAAATCCTTCTGTTGCTTATTTAATTCCAGACAAATGTTGAGATCTGGGCTCTGTGGGAGCCAACCCATCACTTCCAGGACTCCTAGTTGTTCCTTACAGTGAAGATAGTTCTTAACCACTTTCCGCCCAAGGCAGCTGCAGGCATCATTCAGATATCTTTTTTTTTTCTGCCAGCAATTCCCTGCAAAGTAAAAACAGCCGCTTGATTGTTTTTACATTCGGTGGGAGGGGACATCTCCCCCCTCCCACCGCCCTTTAGTGCTTCTACTGGCTCGCCTATGCGATCAGCTAACCGGAGACCCATAAACACCAAGAATTATGTTGTGGCAGCAATCCTACAGCTGTCAAGGACAGGATCATGCTGAATTGTCAGCTCCAGAACTATGCAGGCACCATCTGATAGGAGATTTTAAAAAAATTGCTGGTACAAAAAAAATTGCACGGGTGCAATGACAACTTCCATATTTTATCTAATATAAATATTTCCTATTATTGTGCATGCCATCTGGTGGCCATATTAGGGTATTATCCTGAAATACTTCAATCAAATAAATTCCACATTAAGGAAACTTCCGTACTTTACCCATACCTAAAATTAAAGATTGGGCTATACATGAAGTTTGGTCCATGCAAATAGTCAGCTTGCAGACAATATTAGTTTATTGCCTTCATTGGGGCAGACCGATCCCACTGCACCACCCTTGGTATACTATCACTTTGATGTATTACATCTTGAAACATAGAAACGTGATGGCTGAAACTTTATTGTCTGAGTATAGATCTATTTTCATACCAAGCATGTTTGAAGCCATTTACTGTTGACTGTCCCACTATGTCTGCTGGAAATGTATTCCAAGCATCATCTACCCTTTCAATAAAATAATACTTTCTAAGATTAGTTTTGATTCAACTTTCCTCTAGTTAGTTTGAGTTCATGTCCCTTTGTTTTTGATTTTGGTTTCATATTGAAAAAACTGCCCTCCTGAACCTTATACACCCCCTTTATGAATTTAAAGGTTTCAGTCATGTCTCCCCTTTCCCTTCTTTCCTCCAGACTGTACATATTAACTTCCTGAAGTCACTCTCAATGTTTTATCCCCCATGTTTGTTACCTGTCTCTGGACTCCATCTGTTTTATCAATATCTTTGTGTAAGTGAGGTCTCCAGAACTGGACACAGTATTCTAAATGAGGTCTCACTAAAGATCTATAAAGAGGAATTAGGACCCCTTCCTCCTGTTGGTGATCCCTCCAGTGATACATCCTAGAATTCCATTCACTTTTCCCACTGCCTGAACACAGTTTGCTCATTTTGCAATTATCTGAAATAGGTAACCCCAATTTTTTTTCTTTTGTAGTGCTTGCTAACACTGTACCCCCCAATGGTGTACTCTCTCAGGGGAGTCTTTTTCTATAGGTGCATTATTTTGCATTTAAAAACATTAAACTGCAGTCTCCACTGCTTTGAGCAATTTTCCAGAAATGCAAAATCAGGGTTCCATGTTACAGACACCTCCAGTGATATCAACCCTAATACACACCTCTGTGTCATCAGCAAAAAGACATACCTTGCCCAAAAACCTTTTAGTTATATTACTTACATATAGATTAAATAGAACCAGACCTAGTACAGAGCCTTGTGGTACACCACTAGTGACCGGTCTCTCTTCCTAGTGAACCCCATTTACAATCACACTCTGGTATCTAACCAACTACATATCCACTGAACCACCCAAGGGTTAAGTCCTAGCTTGTACAACCTTTGTATTAGATCATTATGTGAAACTGTATCAAATGCCTTGCTGAAATCAAGATATGCTAAATCCACAGCACCACCCTGCTCCAAAACATTGGTAACGTACTCAAAAAATCCAATCATCTTAGTCTGACATGATCTGCCTTCAGTAAAGCCATGCTGCTTTGGGTCCAGAAAGTTGTGTATTTTTAGGTGATCAATGATCTTTTTTTCCAGGAGTGATTCCATTACCTTGACTACAACTGATGTTAAACTCACTGGCCTGTAATTGCCAGCTTCTACCTTGCTGCCCTTCCTGTGGATAGGTACAATATTAGGTGTCTGCAAGTCATAGGGAACTTCTCCTCTTACAGTGTTAGAGTTAGAGTGAATAGCTAAATTATGTCTGTCTGCCTATTTTCTCTCTTATGCCACAACTGCAGGCCAGTGTTAATTTCGTCGACTAAAACTGACTAAAACGTTTTCGTCGACTAAATTAACACAATTTTAGTCTACTAAAATTTGACTAAAACAATTCCGATGACCAAAATACGACTAAAACTAAAATGGCATTTTAGTCTTAAGACTAAAATACAACTAAAACTAAAATGGCATTTTAGTCATAAGACTATAACTAAAACTAAACGAAAAATTGACATCAAAATTAACACTCCTCTGCTGGCCATTTCTATATCGGCAACACAATTCCATCCAGAGCATGTAATAATAGCACATTAAAGTTTAAACATCTATTGCACCACCGCATACGCATTAGTAAGGAGCATCTACTAAGCTGCTGAAAACTAAACAATTTAGAAAAAGGCTTTTCTTATATTTTTCCCCTAATATTTAATGTTGGTAATATATTTAGGTAATATGTGCAATGACATTACAGCCAATGGAGTTTACAGCAGTGTTAACTTCGTCAACGAAAACGTTTTCGTCACCGCTTTCGTCACCGGCATTTTTCAACTGACAAAAAGGAGACGCAAAGTATAGCACATTTTCGTCAAATGATGACAACTATGACGAAAATCAAATCTGTTTTCGTTAACGAACGAAAACTAAACGAGAATGTGAGGCAGGGACGTTTACCCAACTTCCGGTTTTCACAGAGCTCTGCCTGTGTGGCATCTGGCGTGGCGTGCCCCGTGACGTCCGACGTGAGGAGTGGACTACTACAAGAGAGTCGACTCGAGACCAGTCACCTGACCTCACCAGAGCACTGCAGCTGCAGCACTACAGCCACATCCAGAGCAGAGCACCCACTGTGAGTTAACAGCCAGGCCAGCTATTACTGCCTCCCTGAGTCCCCTCAGACCACTCACCAGTCACCACTGGCATCCGATTCCACCATCCATCCAGGACTGTGTGCGTGCATATAGGCCGCTGAGGCCCGCCCGGCCCATCCTGCTCAACAACTTCAGTTCAGAGTCAGACCAGAGACCACCCTTAAACCTGAGACCCCCATCCAGCACTCTGAGCAGCACTGTGTGCACTGACTGCACTGACTGCAGGCAGCAGCATTACAGGCCTCCTCTCTGACCTGACCATGACCATTTAGATGACTAAAATGAGTTTTAGTCGACTAAAATGTAGGATGTTTTAGTTGACTAAAATGTAAGATGTTTAGTCGACTAAAATGTACTGGAGGTTTTTCTAATGCAGTAACAGTTTGGAGCACTGCTTCGACTCCCTGTGCTAGGAATAACCCCATGCCAGCCCTAGCTAGAGATTAGAAATGCTGCAGGTCATGTCTCTTTGGTAATGGCTTTACCTCTGCATTCTCCCAGGTAGCACTAGCAACCATTGGATCTATTCAGTAGTTAGGATTAACCGGTACAAGGCCTGACTGGAGGTCAGTTTGGACTGAATAATGATGAGACATGTTATTTTGGCAGAGGAGCCCAGGCTTGGAGGGGAGGAAATGCCAGTACTACCCTATGAATGAGACTGGTCCTGAGTATTGCTTGAACTTTCTCCCATTACTGACTTACCATGCCTTGTTCTACAATGTGTCTCTCTGTGGAGGTGGCCATTTTGGTAGAGACAAGACTTTGCTTCCTCATGTCAGACCCTCCAGAAAGACAAACTGTGAGCAGCACACTTGTGAAATTACAAAATCTCACTTAAAATGTTCTGAAACTAGTAGTTAGAGGCAGTAGTACCTTATATCTCACACTGCAGATATACTGTAAGGGCTCTTTCACACGGGCGGTCCGATCAGATCCACCTGTCAGTTTTTTAGGCGGATCTGATCGGATGCCCCATTCAGCCCTATGGAGCAGCGGATGTCAGCGGTGACATGTCCGCTGCCATCCGCATCCGATCCTGTCCGTGAAATCCGGACGGATGGAAACCCTATTTTCCATCCGTCCTGGGGATCGGATTGGATGGGATCGGATGAGAGCGGACAGGCGGTCCGCTCGCATCCGATTCCCCATAGAGAGCAGCGGGGGCTGTGACACCTCCCTCTCCACACTGCAAGCGGAGACGGAGCTGTCATCCGCCGGCTCAGCGGGGATCGCGGATCGATCCCCGCTGAGCAGCACAGATCCGCCTACGGAGGCGGAACGTGTGAAAGAGCCCTTAGTATAGCACATTCAGATCTGCAGCACAGATTCATGACCACGTTAGAAGAAATGAAAGTTGCCCTGCTTAAATCAGGCAGCTAACATTTATTACATATCATCAGGTTCTCTTCTGCTAGGTTGGTTTTTCACACAACTATCTGCTCATAAAGCCCAGTGTTATTTACATCTAATATAACATGGCAAGTCCCTGCACAGTGTGATTTAGACATGACGTATCTTGTAGCTAGGAGACGGTTTTCCAATTTTCTAATAGGGTTTAAGCTGCAGTGTGTCAACATGATTGAGTTTACAAGGGAAAGCGGGCTAACCTTAGTGTATTTTTAGATTTCTTCAGTAGATGGAAAGAAATAGGAACAGATCTTAGAGAAAATACAGCTTGACTTAATAATATAAGAAAGAGAAGCACCATCATTTTTTTTGTATCTAATGTTTCACTGATCTTTATTGGGGTCATATATATCTTACAGTACTTGTGGGTTAAATTTTTAAGGCAATACCACATTGTGGTCATGACAAATATATTATCACACAGCATGGTTGGTGACTAAAGAATTTGTACAAGGGGTGTCATTATTTACAGGTACATAAACCATCAGGATCTCTAACTTTTTTGCATATCTCATTTAGCTAGATCATGATTTATGTGGATCTGTTTGCTTATATGTAATAAAAATAGAAGATGTGACATTCTATTCAGTTAAATTCAGATCCCCCTGGTTGAGTGATCTGCTCATCACCAATTCATTTATTTCTAATTATATAATTGAATACTGGGGGATTTCTGTATGATACATAAAAGAAGTGTTTCTTTTGAGTGACCATTTCTGTTTATAGCAACCCTATGGGCTCACATACATGAGCTTTAAAAGAAAGTGCTCACTGTCACCCAGTCTGTCACACAATCACAAACAGCCATCAAAATGATTGCATTGCACTCTGTTAAACAAATGTAGCTATAGAGTCCATGTTGTTGCTGTTGCAGCCTTTGTTCTTCTAAATGACTACTCAGACTCTGACACTGACACGTGGGCACTGAAAACTGAAGGAGTGCGTTAACATACAGTGCCCTTGTATGTACGGATTAAAGGCAAAAAGACCCTGAAGATACAGTTTTGGCATACTTTTGTAAAGCAGTTTACGTATATTATGGTGCAATTTGCGTTCTAAAATATTAGAATAAAACCTGCTGTCTGTTTTGTAACCAAAGCAACAGATTTTGGCCTCTTTCTTATGGGGCAGATCCCCCCGGCGGACTCCGCTACCTCAGTGGGGATCGCTCTGTTGATCCCCGCTGAGCAGTCGAATGACAGGTCTGTCTCTGTTCACTGTGCAGAGACGGATCTGTCAGAGTCCCACTCTCCTCTATGGGGAGATTAGATGAAAAAGGACAGCATGTCCGTTTTCATCCGATCCCATCCGTCTGTTTTAGGCGGATCTTGACAGATCGGATGACAGACGGGTGTCAGCGGACACATCTCCACTGACATCCGCCTCTCCATTGTTCAATTTCCTTTTAGATTTACCTTCAACTATGTAGTACAAGGGCCTGATTGCATAAAAATTAAAAATTTATAGGTTTGACCTCATATTAAATGATTTTTTTATTTTTTTTTTAACTTTAATATTTTTATTTAGGTTTAACATATACAGAGTTATATAGCATCAAAAGGTCTAGCACAAATGACTTGCGTAAAACCAGTGCCATAGTTTGGCCATACAATAAATTGTTGCAGTAACAATGGTAGTAACTCATTGGTTGGTACCACGCATATGTTTGAAGTTCAATTTAGCTAGTGCTATGTATAATCTCATAGTTTATAATGCTAGTCACAATAATAAACAAAAATAAAGTAAACAAAGACGTTAACAAACAATAACCAAATGTTAACTAAGCGAATATCAACATCAGCAACTTGTCCTCACTAGTCATATATATGCCCAGTTCTGCACCAAACCCATCTAACACAATCAGGAGGCAGAGGGTACTTTAAAGGTATTTAGCCACACCTCCAAAAGGCAAATAAATTTATCCCTGTTACCCTGTGCTATAGCAAAGGAGTATTCAGAGGGACATTGTAGATTTACATATTATATGATTTTGCTAAATTTAAAAGAAAATTGTACAAGAAAATTGTTATAATATATGGCCAGCATTAGTTCAGCATACAGTCAAGTCCATAAATATTGGGACATCGACATGATTCTAATCTTTTTGGCTCTATACACCACCACAATGGATTTGAAAAAGGATGTGCTTTAACTGCAGACTTTCAGCTTTAATTTGAGTTTATTTACATCCAAATCAGGTTAACAGTGTAGGAATTACAACAGTTTGTAAATGTGCCTCCCACTTTTTAAAGGAACCAAAAGTAATAGGACAGATTAACAATCATAAATCAAATTTTCACTTTTTAATACTGGGTTGCTAATCCTTTGCAGTCAAATACAGCCTGAAGTCTGGAATGCATAGACATCACCAGACGCTGGGTTTCATCCCTGGTGATGCTCTGCCAGGCCTCTACTGCCACTGTCTTCAGTTCCTTCTTGTTCTTGGGGCATTTTCCCTTCAGTTTTGTCTTCAGCAAGTGAAATGCACGCTCAATCAGATTCAGGTCAGGTGATTGACTTGGCCATTGCATAACGTTCCACTTTTTTCTCTTAAAAAACTCTTTGGTTGCTTTCGCAGTATGCTTCGAGTCATTGTCCATCTGCACTGTGAAGCGCTGTCCAATGAGTTCTGAAGCATTTGGCTGAATATGAGCAGATAATATTGCCCGAAACACTTCAGAACTCATCCTGCTGCTTTTGTCAGCAGTCACATCATCAATAAATACAAGAGAACCAGTTCCATTGGCAGCCATACATACCCACGCCATGACACTACCACCACCATGCTTCACTGATGAGGTGGTATGCTTTGGACCATGAGCAGTTCCTTTCCTTCTCCATACTCTTCTCTTCCCAAGTTGATCTTGGTCTCATCTTTCCATAGTATGTTGTTCCAGAACTGTGAAGGCTTTTTTAGATATTGTTTGGCAAACTCTAATCAGGCCTTCCTGTTTTTTAGGCTCACCAATGGTTTACATCTTGTGGTGAACCCTCTGTATTCACTCTGGTGAAGTCTTCTCTTGATTGTTGACTTTGACACACATACACCTACCTCCTGGAGAGTGTTCTTGATCTGGCCAACTGTTGTGAAGGGTGTTTTCTTCACTAGGGAAAGAATTATTCGGTCATCCACCACAGTTGTTTTCCGTGGTCTGCCGGGTCTTTTGGTGTTGCTGAGATCACCGGTGCATTCTTTCTTTTTAAGGATGTTCCAAACAATTGGTTTGGTCACACCTAATGTTTTTGCTATCTCTCTGATGGGTTTGTTTTGTTTTTTTCAGCCTAATGATGGCTTGCTTCACTGATAGTGACAGCTCTTTGGATCTCATATTGAGAGTTGACAGCAACAGATTCCAAATGCAAATAACACACTTGAAATGGACTCTGGACCTTTTATCTGCTCCTTGTAAATGGGATAATGAGGAAATAACACACACCTGGCCATGTACAGCTGAGCAGCCAATCCTCCCATTACTTTTGGTCCCTTAAAAAGTGAGAGGCACATATACAAACTGTTGTAATTCCTACACCGTTCACCTGATTTGGATATAAATACCCTCAAATTAAAGCTTAAAGTCTGCAGTTAAAGCACATCTTGTTTGTTTAATTTCAAATCCATTATAGAGCCAATTAGAATTGTGTCAATGTCTCAATATTTGTGGACCTGACTGTAAGTGTACAGCTTAAATGCTTCTGTCTGCCTATTTTCTCTCTTATGCCACAACTGCCGGCACCTTCTTTGCAAGTGATTGAACCTCACATCCGTCATAGTACTAAGAACTAAAAATGATGTAAGTTTATATTTTGAGAAAATCAAAGAGGGAATAAATAGGAACTAAGAAGTGATGCACATTTAAGGCCCATTCACACCAGATGCAGTGGGATGCATTTTTGACTGCAGTTCAACTGCATAGGCTGTCCAAAATCCTGGTTATCCTATGGGCATAACTCAAACAATAGCAGTGCATTGCGCTGACAAAAGTACAGCAAGCTGCATTTTACTGCACATGCACATACACAAGCAAATACAGTGCACATAAAAGCCAAAAGAAGAAATAAGATGGAAGTAACCTCAAAGCAAATGCAAGCTTAAGAAATATTGGCCGCAAATGCATGTAAAATCGCTTGTCAAAAATACATCACTGTGCATGCAAAACGGTGCAGTAAACGTGCAGTTTCTGGTGTTAATGGGTCCTTAAACAAGTGCAGATATAATCATTTCATGTACATTATAATGCAATTTGTGTGTAGATTTGTGTGTAATCTGTCCCTAAATTGATTTATATTATATTTGTAGAATTGGCAATATTTTTAACAAACATCTTTGGTATTTTGTCACATTCTGTGTCCATTCACACTAATACGACTTGTCAGGCAACTTGGTCAGCCTGACAAGTCGTGCACTGTCGCGGTCCATTGTGTAGTACAGGAACGGTTCTAATAGGAGCGACTCAAGTCGATCCGACTTAAAAAAAGGGTCCTGTACTACTGCGGGGCGACCTGGAGCGACTTGCATAGACATTCATTTTATGAAGTCCGTGCAAGTTGTGCCGAAGTCGCGCTGCACGCGACTTCACAGGTCGCCCCCGAAGTCGTGCCGCTTCAGTGTGAATGCGGTCTTACAGTATACAATATGCCCTAATATTGCAGTCCAATGTTTCTAGATTTACATGATATCTTTGTCATATTTCTTGTGTATGTTTTTCTGCAGATAACCTTTGGAGCGACCAGAATCTTGAGGCTGATCCTGATCTTCCTCCAGGATGGAGAACAATCCGCGATTCCTCTGGGACCTATTACTGGCATGTGCCAACAGGAACCACTCAGTGGCAGCACCCAATGTACAATTTAGGAAATTCTCAAAATCTGAGTACTGTTCAGGAAAAGGTATTTTCTCATGTTAAGCACATAAGCTCTACATTGTTTTTTGGTGTGAGGAACTGTTAGTTATAGATAGTGAAAATTGAAGTGTGATGTTCCTCAACTTTAAAGGGTTGGTCCACCCAAATGTGATAATTTTATTATAAGCAGAGTCTGGTTGATTGAGGGAAAACACAAGGCACCTCTAATTGCAGCATAGACAATTTATTATGACACACAGGGGTTAAAAACACTTACAGAAGCATCCATAGTGGTAAGGCATATAACATGGTTAACCTGTGAGCTCAGCATTGTTCTATGTGGATGTAATGGAGAGAAGCTGACTTGCGACTGTCCTTTATCCAAGAGAGTGCTAGCATATGCAGGAACAGAGTGACAGCAGCGCGGCCGGGCTTCTGGAACCACACTGGAATGCACGCGGCCGATGTCAGGTGGTGATGGGCGGTAACGCATTTCGGAGCATGAGCGGCTCCTTCGTCAGACCTACGCCCACTAGGGAACAACTGGCTTATAAGCGGCCGGGAGGCAGGGAGGGGGAGGTGCTTGGTAACAGGGAAAATTGGTTGTGTACGAGTCTTTCAGCATTTATACACCGACTGGTTGGGCGGCGAGAGGGGAAGAGAGGAGGGAGGTATTGAAGGGAGGTGTGCTGTGGGTATGACAGATGGTAATGGGATGTAACCAAGGGTATGTTTAGCAATGTGCTCTGATTGCACGTGTATGGAATACTGAAATTATGATAATCATGATAGTGGTAACAGAACATGGAGGGGTATAGATGGCTTGAGGAGTGTTTTTGGCAGGCAGTAGTGGAAATTAAAATACCAGAGATAAAAATGACATATGAAGAAGTACAAAGTATATAAAATATAAAAACATATAAGAAATTAAATGATGGATAGATAGATAGATAGATAGATAGATAGATAGATAGATAGATAGATAGATAGATAGATAGATAGATAGATAGATAGATAGATAGATAGATAGATAGATAGATAGATAGATAAAAAAGGTATATTGTAAAGGATTTTGAAAATATATATGAAAGAATATAAAATAATAGATAATAAACCATGATAGAAAATGATAAAGCATGACAAAAGCAACTACCGGGTGTCTGCAGAAGGCACTATATAGGATGGTAAACTCTTTCTATCCTTGTCGGACAAAGCTGCATGTGGGACATAGATGTTTCCGTCTTTGATACATCCCAGTAATGGAGAAAAATTTGAGTGATGGTGATGTATGTTTGGCAGTTGTCAGTTTACTAAGTGCTATTTTTCCTTTTATATTGGGAGCTTTTCTGTAGGAGAATCTTGGTGTGGCTGGTATGCTATTTTTCAGGTGGGTGTCTTGTAGAAGTATCGACCAATGCTTTCTTATTATATGTTCCATATTCTTATGTCGGTTGGGAAACTGGGTGGTAAAGGGGATCATGTTTTATGTATTGGTAGCTTGGAGTTCATGGGAATCAGGATTACATAGTTACATAGTAGGTGAGGTTGAATAAAGACAATAGTCCATCCAGTTCAACCTGTGTAGGTGTGTGTGGCTGTAATCATTTCACATACCCCTGAATGTTCTGATCCATGAGATGCACGTCCAATAGTCTTTTTAAAGCTACCATACTACCCGCAGAAACCACCTCTTGTGGTAGAGAATTCCACAATCTTGTAGCCCTAACAGTAAAGAACCCCCCACGTTGCCTGAGGTTAAAACGCTTCTCCTCTAATCGCATTGTATGCCCCCGAGTCCTCATGCAATCCCTTCGACTAAACAGCTTTTTTTCTAAGCTGAGATCCCCATTGAGATATTTAAAAATTGCTATCATGTCCCCCCTCAGGCGTCTCTTCTCCAGGGAGAATAAATCAAGTGATTGTAGACGCTCTTCATAATCAAGGTCCTCCAATCCCCTAATTAGTTTAGTTGCCCTTCTCTGGACTTTCTCCAGCTCCAACACATCCCTTCTGAGGACTGGCGACCAGAACTGGACAGAATACTCCAGATGCGGTCGGACCAGAGTTTTATAAAGTGGAAGGATTATAGTCTTATCCACTTAATTAATATATGAAGCGTATGCATTTTTTTTACATTTTTTTTTTTCAATTGAACAAGCTTGTAATTCTGCCAACAACCAATGGTGGTTCATGGTCCTGCCCTTCTCCGTGCTTTCCATACTCAGTTTCTTCAGAAACCGTTTTTTGCTCTGTGGAGGAGGGGCCGTTGATGGAAGGGTACTGTCAAGGTCTTACCTTGCCTTCCTGTTGGCAGCCATCTTGGACATGTGCAGACTGCTGTCTCTTATAAACTCTGTTTGCATCATCACTTGCCTGCTGCCTGGGCGTCGCTCAGTAATGATGTTGCACACCTGACTATATATATCACCTGATAGCTTTCAGGCCTTGCCCTTGTGTTTGTGCTCCACAGTGCATCACAGCTAGCAGTCTTCTGTTCTCCGTGTTCCTCCGTGCATGACCTGGCTTGGCTGATGACTTTTCTGGCTCTCGACCCCGCATCGGCAGAAGATCCGGCATCGGCAGACTACCCTCTACTGCACTCGACCCCGGCTTGGATGACTACCCGCTTCTAGACTCGATTCCGGCTTGGATGACTACCCGCTTCTGAACTTGACCCCTTCTGTTGCTGATTTTGCTTCCTGGCACCCTGACATCCATACAGCCCGACTCACCTCCTATAAGCCTCCTACAGATAACCCCAACCAACATCATGATTGTTCTACTTCTGAGAATAAAGCCATTAACAACAATTGCAGAAAAACAATACAGCACCATCCCAAAACCCATAAACACAATCAGACAACCATAAACCCGAGCAATATGGTAGCCATTCACCCTCCAAACACTACATCATCGCACGCATATGGCGATAAAGGGCTAAAGACCCCCCAGACATCCTCTACTGATATGACCCCAGTACCAGACCTGACACAGGCTACACCAATTTCCAATAATCAGGATAACACATCCTCCTACATTCCTTTGACTTGCTCTCATGCACCTGATACCTCTACCATGGGAGCACCTTGCGACACTCATGCAGTCAACACATCTCCAATGTCTACCCTTACCCAACCCCCTGACCAGAACCCCTCAATGCCTTCTCAAGAAGTCTCTTTTTTTAGGGCAGAGCCTCCACCCCACCAGACCCTCCAAAAGTAAAAACACAGAAGAGGGTGCAGGGGCAGGGGAGGCAAACAAAAGTCCACACACCAGAAAGCCCCGCCTACAGTGAAGTTCTTCAATCTCTCCTCCTAGGAATTAACACCATATGAAATCACCTTACTTGCACGAGGGCTCACTTTTGCCCCAAACACACACCCAATGCCTTCCAGTTATTCAAAGATTTAAAAAAGTTAATTCGCAATCTGACAGTCTGTAGATTGTACAATATAAAAACTGCCAAAAAAGGTCCCCAACACCCCCCGGAAGAAACCTCGGCCCCCCATCCCCCTCCTATACCACCATGGATGAAAATATTGCCTTAGTTATATTAGAGGAACTATACCTAGAAGGAACCGGACCATCTCCAGATCCCGTTAACAGAAAATTAAAGGCATTTGTTTTTTACACAACACCTCATCAATTCCCCCCAGTCAAACATGCATATTTCAGACCACCATCCAATTTCTACCCCACTCAATCCAAAGGCCCATGCCTAGAAACGTTCTACTGAGTCGTGTACTCTGAGTTTCTTGAGTTGTGTAACAGAGAATATCACCTGAGCCTTAAACATAACCTCACACAGCCAGCGCTTAACTCCCTCAAAACCAATGACAACATAATCATTAAACCCACCGACTTGGGTGGAGTTATCATAGTACAGGACAAGAACTATTACATCAGAGAAGCCATGAGACTACTTTGAGACTCCCACACATACTTAAGATTATCCAACGACCCCCTGCCTGGCTTTGTTGCTGAAGCTAGCACCCTGGTCAACCAGGCACTAAAGGAACAGATCATTACTCCAAACGAAGCATCATTCCTAGTTAGAAAGTATAATCACACACCATACTTCTACCACTTACCCAAAATACATAAACATGCCAAGCCCCCAGGAAGGCCCATAGTTGCCTCCATGGACAGCATCACCAGTGGGTTCTCTCGATATGTGGACGTCTTTCTACATCCCCTAGTGCAGAACTTACATTCTTATATCCGAGATGGCATACACCTCCTAGAACTACTACATCCTTATCAATGGGAACCTACTTACTCCTGGCTTTCCCTGGACGTTCAATCTCCATATTCATTCATTCCTCATGACATTTGTATGCAGGCTGTACAAACCTTTTTAATAAACAATCCATCCATCCACCCTAACCAGATTATATTAATTCTAGATGCCACATTCTTCTGTCTAACATATAACTACATCCAGTTCCAAAACATCTACTACCTCCAAATAATGGCACAGCTATGGAAACTAACTTTGCTCCCTCATACGCTAACCTAACTATGTGTCATTGGGAAGTACAACATATATGGGCCAACAACCCCTTTTTGTCATCTTCTACAGCCGGTACATAGATGATAATATAATCATCTTAGATGGAGACACTAAGGATATAATGAGTTTTTTATCGCACTGTAATAGTAACAATATGGGCTTATCCTTCAACTCGGTACAAGATCAGGAACATCTGGCATTTCTAAACCTCGATCTACACCATTAGAATGGCCAAATTCACGCTAAGAATTACAGTAAACCCACATCAGGAAACTTCTTTTTACATTACACCAGCTGCCACCATTCACATTGGCTAAACAACATCCCAAAAACCCAATTCTGTCATCTTCAACATAACTGTACTAAATTAGCCAACTATCTAAATCCAGAGTGAGCCCCTTGAACAGAAATTCTTAGAAAAGGGTTACCCACCTCCCCTAATAGAGGAAGCAAACGATTTTTATATTATTCCTGATTCCCATGAACACCAAGCTACCAATACATCAAACATGATCCGCTTTACCACCCAGTTTCACAACCGACATAAAAATATGGAACATACGTATATTGCGTAAGAATTGGTCGATACTTCTACAAGACCCCCACCTGAAAAATAGCATACCAGCCACACCAAAATTCTCCTACAGAAAAGCTCCCAATATGAAAGGAAAAATAGCACCTAGTAAACTGAGAATTGCCAAACATACATCACCATGACCCAAATTTTTCTCCATTACTGGGATGTATTAAGGTCAGAAACCTCTATGTCTCACATGCAGCTTTGTCTGTCTCAGACAGAAAGAGTTTACCATCTGAGGAAAAACATATCCCATCAAAGAGTTTTACACCTGTTCCACCGAGTATATTGTGTACTGTTTGTCCTGCCCTGCGGTCTCCACTACGTGGGTAGGCCAATATGCACCTTACGAAACGGTTTGGCAAACACCGCCAGCTCATTGAAGCCTGCATGGACGAACACAGTGTCTCCAGACACTTTGCCAAACATCACAACAAATCCACCACTGGCTTGAGGGTATGGGTTATCGAGTCCATCCCTTCCACCTTCCCTGGGCAGAGAGGTTCCAGGGCCTATGCCACAGAGAAACCTATTGGATATATGTCTTAGATGTACTGTCACCGGGAGGGATGAATAAAGAAACAGAAATCAATAGCATACTGTAATTACTGTACACTACAAACTGATATTACTGATATTACTACTATTACTATTATGCCTATGCTGGCCCTGCTATGATTGTGGATAAGTACTTATTTCCCTTCCACAATCATATATACACCTCCTACTACATAATACTTAAAAATAAAATCTATATCCTACAAAGTGCCTTCTACAGACACCCAGTAGTTGCTTTTGTCATGCTTTGTCATTTTCTATCATGGTTTATTATCTATTATTTTAAATACTTTCTTTTATATTTTCAAAATCCTTTACAAAATACCAATTTTATATATATTTTATATATATTTTTATATATATTTTTTTTATCAGTTTTCTTTCTCTATATTTATTATATTTATATTATATATGTTTATGTTTTATATACTTCTTCATATGTCATTTTTATCTCTGTTATTTAAATTTACACTACTACCTGCCAAATCACTCCTCAAGACATCTACGTATACCCCTCCACGTTCCGTTACCACTATCATAATTATCATAAATTAAATATTCCATACACGTGTGATCAGAGCACATTGCTAAACATAGTAGCAGAGATAATATCAGCGCAAAAGGATAATATAAAAATTCACATAAAGCAGCTGCACTCTCAGGTCAACAAACAACACCCGTATAGAATCTGTAAAAATTATTAGAGCAGCGCTGGCAGATTAAAACTAAACAAATAAATAAATAAAATAAAATAAAACAAAACAGAATCTTTAAAGAGGAAATGCAAGTCCATGTAAAGCCCGTGAGTGAAACAGGTGTCATGCACTCTCTGAGAAAAAGACAGACAGGTGCGCTTGTGCACTAACGACCACCACCATACGAAATGGCCTCTCACCTCAAGAGCACTGATCATAAGCATGTAACAAACGGGCAATCATTGGACGATCATCCACAAATGAAAGGAAAGACAGCTCTATTCCACAGCACCTTAAGCAATGTATATCCCTGGGTCTGGACCGCAGCTCCACTCAGGACCATGTAATGGGGAACATGAAAGCAGACAAGCCCATAGTG
Source organism: Pelophylax lessonae (assembly GCF_965119305.1). Taxonomy (NCBI): domain Eukaryota; kingdom Metazoa; phylum Chordata; class Amphibia; order Anura; family Ranidae; genus Pelophylax; species Pelophylax lessonae. The sequence continues at coordinate 423,777,928 of NC_138771.1, forward strand.
TAATACTGATATATACTTTATTGCTGGGTACACATAAAGACAGCCTCTTACTTTGAAGATGAATTAAAACAGCAACAATAGTCACAGCGGTGCTGGCGGGTCCTGCAGACAACCTCGCCAGACTTCCAGATAGCAGCGGGTGACGTCAACGGCTCCGCCTTCCCCCCTCGGGGAGCCGTTGACGTCATTTTGTTGTTTGTGGGCTTGTCTGCTTTCATGTTCCCCATTACATGGTCCTGAGTGGAGCTGCGGTCCAGACCCAGGGATATACATTGCTTAAGGTGCTGTGGAATAGAGCTGTCTTTCCTTTCATTTGTGGATGATCGTCCAATGATTGCCCGTTTGTTACATGCTTATGATCAGTGCTCTTGAGGTGAGAGGCCATTTCGTATGGTGGTGGTCGTTAGTGCACAAGCGCACCTGTCTGTCTTTTTCTCAGAGAGTGCATGACACCTGTTTCACTCACGGGCTTTACATGGACTTGCATTTCCTCTTTAAAGATTCTGTTTTGTTTTATTTTACATTGCTAAACATACCCTTGGCTAGATCACATTACCATCTGTCATACCCACAGCACACCTCCCTTCAGTACCTCCCTCCTCTCCTCCCCTCTCGCCGCCCACCAACCAGTGGGTGTATACATGTTGAAAGACTCATGCACAACCAATTTTCCCTGTTATCACGCACCTCCCCTTCCCCACCTCCACGCTGCTTATAAGCCAGTTGTTCCCCCGTGGGCGTAGGCCTGATGAAAATGCTCTGAAATGCGTTACCACCCATCACCACCTGACATCGTGGTTCCAGAAGGCAGGCCGCGCCGCTGTCACTCTGTTCCTGCATATGCCAGTGCTCTTGGATACAGGACAGCTGCGAGTCAGCTTCTCTCCATTACATCCACATAGGACAACGTTGCGCTCACAGAATAACCATGTTTTATGCCTTACCACTATGGATAATTCTGTAAGCCTTTTTAACCCTTATGTGTCATAATAAATTTTCTATGCTGCACTTAGAGGTGCCTTGTGCTTTTCTCACACTTCTCCAGAGCTGCTTCTCCTCCTGAAGTGCTGACCTAGTTTGTGCTGACTACTACTCTTCCGGATCTAGTTATTGTCTCATGGAAGCGCCCATATTCTTCTCATTTAGAGTCTGGTTGATTGAATATAATTCTTCTTTGTGGGACCTGACTATAGGGAAACAAGTCATCCTTCTGCGGTTCTCTGAGGAAGTCTCCTTAGTTTCCTTTCTCTCTCTTATCCTCCGGTTAATGTTTCTAGTAGTAAAACTAAGATTTCTAACCCTCACTCCTCGGGGGAAAATGCTGCCTTATTCAGGATTATAACATAAACATAGGCGCATGTATCATACCATAGGTTCGAGTCCATATATTGTGCAGTTGTTGGATATGGATGAGGAAAAAAGTCCACTGGTTAGGGCAGCCTTCAAGGAACTGAAGCCAAAGGTTCCACACACTGCAGATAAAGACAAAAATAGAGGCGCCTCTAAATGTAGACTGTAAATAAAATGTATTAGATCAAAAGGAATGCACTCACATCTGTAGGCATATTCACACAATAAAAACCCATTCCAATGTTCGAGATGAGTGGGGTGATGGACGTTATCCCCGATCTGTAGAGCTGTTCCGCTGGCGTGAAGACCTCTTTAGATGTAGACCGACAGTTCAGCAGAGCCTAGGTATAGACCCATACCTAGGCTCTGCTGCACTGTCGGTGGGATAACGTCCATCACCCCACTCATCTCGAACATCGGAATGGGTTTTTATTGTGTGAATATGCTTACAGATGTGAGTGCATTCCTTTTGATCTAATAAATTTTATTTACAGTCTACATTTAGAGGCGCCTCTATTTTTGTCTTTATTCAGGATTATGTTGGATGATTCTTAGAATCATGTAGTTGGTAAGAAGCAAGGCAGTTTTTTTTTTTTCTTATATATTATTTTTTTTCTAGTTATTTCTATCACAAGAGCAATGTGTCAGTCCATTCTTTTTGGAGACATCAAGGTCCACTAAACCCTTGATGTCCCTCTTGTCATTAGTATAAAAAAATTGGGGACAGAGAGTCACAATTTGCCTGTACACACAGCATCCATGCTGGGAATTTGACAGCTCTATACCCAGAATAGCTCAGAGCTGAGCACTTTTAGTTTCAGTCTCAGAGTAGAAGGTCAACAGGTCATCTACCGTCAGTCCTCTTGATCATGCCACCACAGTGGTCCCAGGCTCATGAAGGAGCAGGATAATACTAGGGACCAGATGGCTGCCCATTCACATGTAGGAGCAGCTTTAGTGAGCATAAGTAGAAGAAAACAAAGCATAAGTAGAAGAAAACAAACCTGCAAACGAGGGCTTGTCTTCATTCTCTCACTGCACCATAAGCTATGAACATGGCAGTAAAAGAGCATTCATGGCCGTGATTTCATCAATGCACAGTCAAAATGGTTACCAATCTAGTCTCCAGGGCCCCAACAACAGTCTGTATCTCCCCTATGAAGATCAGAGTGATTTTCATAAGGGAGATGCATCTGCAAACTTTGAACATATATTAACGTATCCTCTGCATAGGGCATTGTGCAGGGGAAGATAAATACACAGATCGTGTGATAGAAGATAATTAATACTAAAAAGAATACTACTACTACTGGAAGATAATTAATACTAGGTTATGTTAATATTGGGTGTACCATAAAACACAGAGACAAACATTTGCATTGTAAAAGGATCAATGTGCTGAATAAAGAAGATGTTAGACAAGAGGGTCTTAAGTGGGATGTGAAACTGGATTCTCTGCATTATTGATTATTGAATCTGAAATCAAAATGGGCTTGTCAGCTGACATGCGAGTAGCATTCTCAGTAACTGGACCCTAATTCCATTTTTGATTGCACCAAAAACAGCAAAAGTGTCACTAATGGGTAGCTTGTCACTATTAGCCATACTTATATAAATGTATTTATTTAAAAAAAAAATATATATATATAAACCCTTATGATTTCAGTTGTTCTGTTTCCAGTTATCCATATGCAAAGGAAAATCAAGCCATTGACAGCTTTGAAAGGCATACTTGTACCCAGCAGGGCTAATGACGATTTTAACAATTAGGGGTAGAGGTAGGGGGGACATATTGGGCAATCCATTGGAGGGTCTGTATTTGTAAAATGGTTAAGAATCCCTGTGTTAGAGCTTTGTGGTAAGATTACAATATTGTACTGTACTACGTAGATCATTTTTTTCATACTCTACAATTTAAATGAGCAAAATGTGTTAGAGCTTTGGAGTATGAATACATGACTTTACTGTTCTACACTGGCATCTTTTTCACACTCTAAAATTTACATAAGCAAAGTGTAAAAGAAAAGAAAATAATATAAATGCAAAATAGTTACATTTTGTTCTTATGTACAGAAAGTCCTTAGGACTTCAGTCAGTGATGTTTCTTCAGCTCGGCCCTTTCCTGGAACAGTACCCACATCGGACAGAAGGTAGGGAACACGTTATAATTTATCAGTTAGCAGGTGGAGATGTGTCAGACTAAATCCCTGTTGGTGTAGTGTGCTTACTTTATGTGCATGAAACATTTTGTATTTCTGCTCCTGTGCGGTGTGATTTTGTAAATAGCAAGTAGTTGATGGTATTGCAACAATACAATGGCTAGAATGTATAAAAACTGATACTTATTTGTCTACTTGATAGGCTTTCGCTACCATGGCATGATGATGATTTGTTTCACAATATCAATGATCCAAGCTGTAAGGTAACATCTTTATGAGCTATCTATACATTGTGTTCTTTAGTAGTACGGGAACTGTTATAGAACCAAGGTTTTGAATAAAGAGTATTTATAACAAAAGTCCAAAAATGTAAACTGTTTATTGCAGTTTACCAGTCCTTAGATGTTATGGGTTTATTGTTATTCTTTTATAAGGCTTTTTTCCTTTTTTATTTTTTTTTACATGGTGTATCAGGAAACCAGTAAGAGGATACCTGTGATTTGGTAGGGCCAGATATGCAGGCTACACATCAAAGGATACCACTGTTTAAGTGCGGACAACACAATTTATTAGTGAAAATATAACATACAAAATATAACACATATACAGGAGCATAAATAAAAATCACAGGGCCCTAAGCTAACATTTTAATGGGCCCCCCAACAGAAAAAAAAAAACATCTTTGTACAACATCCTATTTACATTTGCAGGTGACTACGCAATGTAGTCAACACAACGGTGATACTGTGGAAGTACCTCAGTACCACACCAGCTCTGTGGTAGGGTAGTGTTCATCTATGCAACCAGTGAGCTAAAGAAAAAGTACTTATCCTTTGAATGGCACGTCAGTGCACATTGTCAATGGACGTGTGTTGTAGTGTACCACATTGCAGCGTAACACAGGACATTGCACTGACGAGACTGCTCTGATGACATTGCACTGATGAGACTGCTCTGATGACATTGCACTGACAAGACTACTCTGATAACATTTCACTGATGAGACTGCTCTGATGAAATTGCACTGATGGGACTGCTCTGATGAGACTGCACAGATGAGGCTGCACTGATGGGCACTGATTGATGAGACTGCTCTGATGGTAAAGGGGGGCACTGATGGTAAAGAGGGCTCTGATGGTAAAGGCGGACTTTAAAGATAAAGTTTACTTTTTTTTTTTATCTAGCAGTCACTGGACTGTGAGAAATTGGTTTTAAATTGCACTGCCCAATTTCTTACAATCAGGACAGTGCTACATGTCAGCTTAAAGAAGTCTTTTACTTCTATCTTTTAAACTTTCAGATAGAAGTAAAAAAAATTCTGTTAGCTGACAAAGAATGGTATCTCCTTTTTCATGAAACCCTAACTGTGAGAAATCGGGCAGTGTAGTTTTAAACCCACTTTCTCAATTAGTCAGTCCTTGCTGACACCATTACTAAGGCCCCTTTTACACAGCGGATCCAATCTGATCTGCCTGTCAGTTTTTCAGACGGACCTGATGGGAAGGTCCATGCATCCCTATAGACTGGTGGATTTAAACACTCTATTTAACCACACCCCCTTTAAGCCACGCCCGATATTTTGCGTAGTTTAAACCACAGCTGTTTTCGCCGCAATTACTTTGAACGGTCGGACATGCCCACAAAAAAGTATGCCCGACCCCTAATTAGCATACTTCTCCGCCTACACTGGCTTTCTGCAAAAAAAGTGTTCCTAAAAAATTTTGGGAAATGTTGGCAACTATGTGAAAGGCTTCCACTACTCACTTCCTCTATCGGGCTCTGATTGATAACCTTATGCAATGCAGAGCCCAGCAGAAGAAGTGAGAAGCAGAAGCCTTCCTGTGTACTTCCTCAGCCTTTACTGCAGACTATGACAGGGAATTAAAGTGACAGGCAAAGCTTGCATTTCCTGTGAATAGTAATGCGCCAATACTTCTTCTGCCATAGTACAGTATTGACTCTGTCATTAAAAGCACCAATGTAAACTAATCTCAGCCTGTAAAAGAAGATATATACTTTTCTTTCTCGTGGCCCATGTCTTGAAGCTCTGCTGGGTTGTAGATCTCTGACCTCTACAGTTATGTAAGAGTGTAAAATGCCTGCGCCCCTGCTGCACACTGTGACTGACTGACTCCTACAACACTACAGGACATAGGAGATGGCGATTTAAAAAAAAATTAAAGCCGTCTAGCTAGAAGTGATTCTTTCAGTGTTGTTTTAATGTTAGGTGCATACATGTACTCTTAGAGTACCCACCTCTGGTCTTATTTCAGGGCATTCTATAGATTCATTCAATTATTGCTTTTAATTATTGATTCATTTAATTATTGCTTTATTGATAATGCCTAGCTTATAGAGTAGCTGGAAATACAGTACTAGACAGAGAAATATTATTTTTTTCACATACTTGTTTTTTTTTTTTTCAGAGCTTTGCAGTTCATTGCCTAGGCTGGGTGGAAATACCTGAAGAAGATCTAGCACCTGGAAAGAGCAGTATCACTGTTAACAATTGTATTCAGCAGCTGGCCCATACTAAATGTGACAGTAGTGACATGTCATCAAATGAAGTGAGTTGCCTGTAGTCATGAACTAGACTACCTTTCAGGACACATTTAACATCCCTATGTGATTGGTACCGAAGTGTCCATATGTTACTATATATTACATGTACTGGATAGCCAATGCCGAGAATTTTTTATGGAGTAAAAAGGTATCCTTTCGTGCCATTCAAACTGCAGTACATTACTCAAGTCATTATTTAAAGTCAGAACATTTACACATTTTACTTTAAGCTAAGTTCTCTGTAACCCACTACATCCAGAATCCAGAGGTTTCCACCTCCAAGGTTTTCTGGCAGTAAATGGACCATCTTATTGCACAAGCACCCCTGGTGCATGGGGCTCCAGCATTTGCCCCCCCCCCCCCAGAAGGGGGGATCAGTGCGGAGGGTGGGGGATAGCTGGAATCGATCCTTTGTGTGTTTTACTCTGCAGCAGGTGAAAGCCAGAATTTCCTCCACCCTCCCGCTGGCATTCAGCTGCTGCAGGGTGAGCCACAAAAGATTGGTTCCAGCTGTTTCTCCTAGCCGCTGCACTGATCACTATTAGATCTGCCCCCCATTGCCTGGCTCCCTCTGTGTGCCCCCCTGCAGTGCTACAGGCTTCCCTCCTCTCCGCTCTGGCTGGCAGCAGCTGCAGGCACACAGGAGGATCCTCAGGATGGAGAGCAGGGAAGGGGCCAGAAACATGTCATTTACCAGCCCCTTCCTTTTCTAAGTAAACAAAGTGAGTGATTGGTACCGATCATGCATAACTGAACCATAATAAACCGTGTTTACTATGCTTAAGGTTATGAATGAGCAGGAGCCTCTGTCTCCTGTTTATTCCTCTGCAGTGAAGCTGAGGCTGCAGAAAGGAACTGGGGAATGTGTTTTCCCAGTCCATTTCTCTGTCTCGAAAGTGGGATTTCAGGGGTCTGTTTAAACACCTGATATTTCACCAAAGACACGCCAACAGTGTTGTGAAAAAAATGTAAAACGTTATTAAATTAGGATTAATTAGAAATGAATTATAAAAAAAGTAAAAAAAAATATAAAAAACTGTAGAAACATTTCTAACCAGGCTAAAAAGCCACACCCAATATGTAGCATAATTTAGCCACATACGATGTTTGGAGCAGCACACATATGTCACCATCTCCTTGGTAGGGGTCTTAGTACATTACTTTGCCCAGGGGCCCATGGTGCTGTTATGGTGGCACTACCTGAACTGTATGCTGTGTAACTTCCACTTCCGGTTTCAACAATTACCTTCAGACCTCCAAATCATGTTTGGACCTTTTGGCTGCTAAAGAAAACTTCTTAGTGTTAACATTTTTTACATGAGGCTTTCTGCATAGGATAGATAGCAGAGAGCATACATAAAGTGTGTTTGAAGATTTGAGGTCACCAGATAACTGACAAAATGGAGTGAGATGGACTGGGTAACTACAGCAATGCTTGGGGAAAAAAAAAAAACCCCAGGATTAGTGGGAAGAGCCCTGGGCTTGAAGGTAAGGGCCCCGGCCAGGGGTCTGGGGGGCCCTTCATGGTTTCTTGCATCAGGGCCCTGAAGGTTCTAGTTACGCCTCTGGTTTTTAGTATAATTTTAATGACAAATAATCTCTCAATGAAGTTGTAGGGGGTAAAACAGCCAGGCTACTTTTGATTTGCCCCAACAGGCCTGGACCAGAATAAAACAAAGAGCTTATTGTCTTGTTTGGTATTGGTCATTACTTGGTCAGCATTCATGACCTGCAAGGTCTGTGACTATTGCCAGTGCCACAAGCAGACAGCCATTCAGTGTTGCACTGCTGTTTTTGTAACTAATGAAAACATTGAAGCCATAAGTCAGAAGGAAAAGGGCTTTCATGACTAGCAAGGTTATATACTTTCCTATATTTAACATCTAGGTGTCTATAAGTAGTCAACTTAGCAGTTTTTGTATTGAAGTCACTCCCTGGTGTTGGTAGAATGCATAGCGTAGACACGAGTAGGCATCATCCCAATGTTTTTTTTATCTAAATCATCTGATCACTGCCACATGGTGCTTACTATTAAACATCATTTTGGTTCATGTATGTTTAAATTTTTATGAGCTTCATAAAGTAATTATCGGTCTCCATGCAGGTAGGTAGGGCACACAAATAGCCATATGTGTGTATACACAATAATGTTATCTGTACTTTTTTTTTTTTTTCATTTTTTTGCCAAGGTCACATTATCTCCATCCTTATTATTTTCACAGTGGCCTAAGACGGGGCTGAGCTACACAAAAACGAGTCACATGTGTTATGATATTGCTTTAGCTAATCCATGCCCTCCCTTCCAGGTCATTCAGAACAGAGTGTGCTGTCAGTCAGACATGTGCTTCTCCCACTAGGCGGATCAGATGCTTGACTGATAGTGGGCTCCACTTTTAATCATATGAAAGGGGAGGGATTGTAATAGATAGTATGGGAGCAGGATCAAATGATTAGTTTTATAGGACATATAAAAAAAGGTCTGCGAGATTCAAAGAATACATGATGATAGCTATTATACTACCTCCACTTCCAAACCCCTAAAGCCTGTGCTTGTCAGTCAAGCATCTGATCCTGCCAGTGGTAGAACAAATGTCTGACTGACAGTGTTCGTAATGGCCTGGAAGGAATGTGACGTGCTGTGGTTTAACTCCACCTCCAACCCAGGCCATGGTGAACTGCAATCACGTGACCTAGTAAGTAAGTTCTGTATAGTATAACACAGCTTACTTAGTAAATGGGGAGCACTACACTGGGGTGGCAACACTGAAGAGACTCCTTGAGCCTGCAGATCATTGCCACCAGGAATGAGGAAGCCTAGTAATTCCAGGGTAACCAGGTACTTTTTACTAGAGGAAACCTTTATAGTAAAACTAAGGGCACAGATAGTTATTAAATGTAACCCTTTGCCAGGGCCAGGTGTGACGGGCCCAGGTATCAGATGCCTGCCATCCTCACTAACTCGTGACAAAGGACCGGCCAATCTCACACTACGCTGTCACTTACATAACAATGCCTAACTTGGGTACACCCTGTACAAAGATTTTCCAGCTCACGGGACCACAATCTAGATGCCAGCAGGCTGAGAGCGATTATCGCTGGCTAATTATGCAATTAACCCTTTAAATGCCACCACCTCCTTTTGGTCCGAGCAGGAGGAAGCTCTTAATTCTAGCAATATCAATTATGATTTTAGAATAATCCTCTATAACACACACTCTCACCACAGACAGGTATGTGCATAGGATTTATTCTATACAGTAGCACTCTTCAAGAGACAGGGTCTTTTGTTAGCCTGCATTAAGAGCTTAGGGACAAGGTTAACACTTTTCAAAATAAGGTTTTAATAATGAAAAGGTCAAAGTTTGTGCAAATAAAATATTTACAGAAAAAAGGTGTTTCAAAGAAATAGAGACATAATTCAGCAATAGAAAAATAAGGTAGAATTGAGAAAGAAGGATACTTGTAATCAATGTCCTGGGTGTTATCAGAGTTCAGTCGATGAGCCAGGTGTTATTGGTTCTCAAGCTTGACATATGTTCCTGATTTGATGGTAAAGGAGAACTCTCTAAACTGGTTAGGTCTCCTTTTTTCTCTGGGATCAAAGGGGTGTTGACAGATGCCCCTGACCAATAAAACAGAGTGTTTATGGGCTGTCCCGAGATTATGACAATATCAGGTCCCTCCTCTAGAGACAGTTTTATGCCACTATTCATATCTTTTAATATGTACCGGTTGCATTCTTGAAACTAATAGGTTATTGTTCAGCATTAGAGATGTATAGAACCGTTCGCCGGCGAACAGTTCCCGGCGAACTTAGCATGTTCGCGTTCGCCGCTGCCGGCGAACATATGCGATGTTCGGTCCGCCCCCCATAAGACATCATTGAGGCAAACTTTGACCCTGAACTTTACAGTCAGCAGACACATTTCCAGCCAATCAGCATACCTCCCTCCCACACCCTCCCACCTCCTATAAATAAGCAAGGGCAGCATCCATCTTAGATCATTCTGAAGCAGTGTGTGTAGTGAGAGTAGGGAGAGAGCTGCTGCTGCTGCTGCTGCTGCTGCTGCTGTTAAGCTAGGGACAGTTAGTCAGTGTTCCTGGTCTTGCAGTGTTCTTGGTCCACTACTGCTGTAATATCAGCACCCCAAAAAGCCCTTCTAAGGGCTGGTATTTGTGTTTTTTTTTTTTTATATATATATATATATATATATATATATATATATATACCTAGCGTCCCCAAAAGCCCTTTTAAGGGCTGGTAATTGAGTTGTTTCTTCATATATATATATATCTATATCTATCTAGTGTCCCCAAAAGCCCTTTTAAGGGCTGGTAATTGAGGATTTTTTTTATTTATGTATATACACATATATATATATATAGTGTCCCCAAAAGCCCTTTTAAGGGCTGGTAAGGTAATAGATTTTTTTCTTTATATATATATCTATATATATCTATTGTACACTGCAGTTGCCTGCCCGCTGTGTGTGAGAGGCCACAGACCTACCACAGACTGTACTGTGTGCACACCACACTCATTTCGGGTGGCACAGGCACAGTACCTGGCATTTTAAAAAATATTTTTTTTTTCCTCTGTCATAATTGCAGTGAGTGCTGTGTCAGGTCCACAGAGTGCACTGTACCCACTGCAGTGCACTGCCCACCACTGATATATATACGGTGGCACAGCATCTTGTTGCAATAAATTGAAAAAAAAAAATATTTTTTATTATTGCAGTTGCCTGGGCTGCCAGTTACTGTCAGGTCCACAGAGTGTACTGTGCCCACTGCAGTGCCACTGTGTGCCCACCCACCACTGATATATAAGGTGGCACAGCAGCTTGCAAAGTAAAAAAAAATATATATATTTTTTAATTGCAGTTGCCTGGGTGCCAGTGACTGCTGTCAGGTCCACAGAGAGTGTACTGTGCCACTGCCCACCCACCACTGATATATAAGGTGGCACAGCAGCTTGCAAAGTAAAATAAAATATATTTTTTTAAAATTGCAGTTGCCTGGGTGCCAGTGACTGCTGTCAGGTCCACAGAGAGTGTACTGTGCCACTGCCCACCCACCACTGATATATAAGGTGGCACAGCAGCTTGCAAAGTAAAATAAAATATATATTTTTTAAAATTGCAGTTGCCTGGGTGCCAGTGACTGCTGTCAGGTCCACAGAGAGTGTACTGTGCCACTGCCCACCCACCACTGATATATAAGGTGGCACAGCAGCTTGCAAAGTAAAATAAAATATATTTTTTAAAATTGCAGTTGCCTGGGTGCCAGTGACTGCTGTCAGGTCCACAGAGAGTGTACTGTGCCACTGCCCACCCACCACTGATATATAAGGTGGCACAGCAGCTTGCAAAGTAAAATAAAATATATGTTTTTTAAAATTGCAGTTGCCTGGTTGCCAGTGACTGCTGTCAGGTCCACAGAGAGTGTACTGTGCCACTGCCCAGCCACCACTGATATATAAGGTGGCACAGCAGCTTGCCAAGTAAAAAATATATATATATTTTTTAATTGCAGTTGCCTGAGTGCCAGTGACTGTCAGGTCCACAGAGTGTACTGTACCGACTGCCCAACACTCCTATAGGGTGGCACAGCACCTTGCACTCATAGTACACAACACATTAAAAAAGAAAATGACAGGCAGAGGCAGGCCACCCCGCAAGGGCCGTCGTGGTCGTGGTGCTGTGATTTCCTTAGGCCCTAGAATAATGCCCAGTGTTCAGAGGCCACCACAGACCCTGAACTCAAAAAATTCTGAGGCCATAGTTGACTGGCTTACACAAGACACCCAATCGTCTACAGCTTCCGCTCGGAACCCTAATGCACCATCCTCCTCCAGCTCAGCTTCGGGCACCTCTCAATTTACCACTCGCCAGCCCGCCGGCACCACCACCAACACTAGCACCACAGCCGCTTCACTTGATCCATCAGAGGAGTTATTTTCACATCAGTTTGAAGAAATAAGTGATGCGCAACTATTAGTGCCAGAGGATGTAGATAACGGGGATATGTCTCAGTCAGGCAGCATTATACACATGGACGTACATTGTGATGATGATGATGTTGTACCTGCTGCTGCTGCCTTTGCTGAGTTGTCAAGTGAAGCGGCTGATGATGACGATGTGTCTGTGGATGTCACCTGGGTGCCTGCTCGAAGAGCAGAAGAAGAGGGGGAAAGTTCAGATGGGGAGACAGAGAGGAGGAGGAGACGAGTTGGAAGCAGGGGGAGGAGGTCATCGCAAGGAGCTAGTGGCGCAGTCAGACAGCATGTAGATTCGGCACCCGGGGTCAGCCAGACAGCACGCCAATCAACGCAAGCTGTTGCCACCACCAGAATGCCGTCCTTGCAAAGCTCAGCAGTGTGGCATTTTTTTTGTGTGTCTGCCTCTGATATCAGCGATGCCATTTGTAACCTGTGCCAAAAGAAACTGAGTCGTGGGAAGTCCAACACCCACCTAGGTACAACTGCTTTGCGAAGGCACATGATCTCACATCACAAACGCCTATGGGATCAACACATGAGTAAAAGCAGCACACAAACTGAAAGCCACCATCCTCCTCCTGGTCCAGCATCTTCAGCCACGTCAACCACTGCTGTCCTCCATGCCCCCTATCAACAACCCGCCCCTCCGCCTCTCACCTTCAGCAGTTCCTGCTCACCTGCCCACAGTCAGGTGTCTGTCAAGGAAATGTTTGAGCGTAAAAAGCCAATCTCGCAGAGTCACCCCCTTGCCCGGCGTCTGACAGCTGGCTTGTCGGAACTCTTAGCCCGCCAGCTTTTACCATACAAGCTGGTGGAGTCTGAGGCCTTCAAAAAATTTGTCGCTATTGGGACACCGCAGTGGAAGGTACCCGGCCGAAATTATTTTTCACAAAAGGCAATCCCCAACCTGTACTCTATTGTGGAAAAGGAAATCATGTCACGTCTGGCACACAGCGTTGGGGCAAGGGTCCATCTGACCACTGATAGCTGGTCTGCAAAGCACGGTCAGGGCAGGTATATAACGTACACTGCGCATTGGGTAAACCTGCTGGCGGCTGCCAAGCATGGAATGCGTGGCTCTGCTGCAGAGGAGTTGGTGACACCGCCACGACTTGCAGGCAGGCCTGCTGCCACCTCCTCTACTCCTCCTACTCCATCCTCTTTGCTAACCTCCTCGGCTGAGTCCTCTTCTGCTGTTGTGTCTTGCTCCACACCAACTGCACCCCCCCAGCTCCCCAGGGGCTATTCCACATGCCGGATACGACAGTGTCACGCTGTCTTGGGGTTGACTTGCCTGAAAGCAGAGAGTCACACCGGACCAGCATTACTGTCCGCCCTGAATGCACAGGTGGATCAGTGGCTGACCCCGCACCAACTGGAGATCGGCAAAGTGGTGTGTGACAACGGGAGCAATTTGTTGGCGGCATTGAATTTGGGCAAGTTGACACATGTGCCGTGCATGGCACATGTGTTGAATCTGATTGTGCAACGTTTTGTGCAGAAGTACCCAGGCTTACAGGACGTCCTCAAGCAGGCCAGGAAGGTGTGTGGCCATTTCAGGCGTTCCTACACGGCCATGGCAGATATTCAGCGGCGAAACAACATGCCAGTGAGGCGCTTGATTTGCGACAGCCCGACACGTTGGAATTCAACACTGCTAATGTTCGACCGCCTGCTCCAACAAGAAAAAGCGGTCAACGAGTATTTGTATGACCGGGGTGCTAGGACAGCCTCTGCGGAGCTGGGTATTTTTTTGCCACGCTACTGGACGCTCATGCGCAATGCCTGTAGGCTCATGCGTCCTTTTGAGGAGGTGACAAACCTAGTGAGTCGCACTGAAGGCACCATCAGCGACATCATCCCATATGTTTTTTTCCTGGAGCGTGCCCTGCGAAGAGTGCTGGATCAGGCCGTAGATGAGCGTGAAGAGGAAGAGGAAGAGTTGTGGTCACCATCACCACCACCAGAAACAGCCTTACCATCGATTGCTGGACCTGCGGCAACACTGGAAGAGGAGTGTGAGGAAGAGGAGTCAGAGGAGGAATGTGGCTTTGAGGAGGAGGAACACCAACCACAGCAGGCATCCCAGGGTGCTCGTTGTCACCTATCTGGTACCCGTGGTGTTGTACGTGGCTGGGGGGAAGAACACACCTTCAATGACATCAGTGAGGACGAGGAATTGGACATGAGTAGCTCGGCATCCAACCTTGTGCAAATGGGGTCTTTCATGCTGTCATGCCTGTTGAGAGACCCTCGTATAAAAAGGCTGAAGGAGAACGACCTGTACTGGGTGGCCACACTACTAGACCCCCGGTATAAGCAGAAAGTCTGTGATATGTTACCCAATTACCGGCAGTCGCAAAGGATGCAGCAGCTACAAAATAAGTTAAAAACTATGCTTTACACAGCGTATAAGGGTGATGTCACAGCACAACGGGAATCCAACAGGGGAAGAGGTGAAAGTAATCCTCCTCCTACCACCACAACCACGCCGGCAAGGACAGGACGCTTTACAGACGTCTTGTTGATGGAGGACATGCGGAGCTTTTTTAGTCCTATGCATCGCCACAGCCCTTCGGGGTCCACCCTCAGAGAACGACTCGACCGACAGGTAGCAGACTACCTTGCCTTAACTGCAGATATCGACACTCTGAGGAGCGATGAACCCCTTGACTACTGGGTGTGCAGGCTTGACCTGTGGCCTGAGCTATCCCAATTTGCCATTGAACTTCTGGCCTGCCCCGCTTCAAGTGTGCTGTCAGAAAGGACCTTCAGCGCAGCAGGAGGTATTGTCACTGAGAAGAGAAGTCGCCTAGGTCAAAAAAGTCTTGATTACCTCACGTTTATTAAGATGAATGAGGCATGGATCCCGAAGGGACTGACAGTGGGGGATGCATTTGACTAAAAAAGGCCTGGTGATGACTGAGATGCCTTGGCCTAAAAATGGTCCACACGCTGCTGTATATAATCATTCTCTGCATGCCGGATGACTTACGTGACGTCTCCGCCACCAACTACGGTTCAAGCCGCAATGTTTTAGTGCACTTTCTGCCTTAAAACCCCAATTTTTCAGGCCGCTGCTACAGCAGCGGCTGCAACAATACCTACTTTTTCATGCATGTGTACATGCCTAATTTTTCTGGCCTCTGGTGCTACACTGTGGCTGCAAAAAAACAAAAAAAAAGGCACATACATGTGTCAATTCCCCTTCGTGATCGTTACCTTGTCGTGGTGAAGGGGCTTGCGTATCACAATGAAGCGATCACCTCTAGGATTGTGTTGGCACACCCCAGATGATAAGGTCATTGCTTCATTGTGTACAGACCAAAAGCGATCCGCAGGATAATTTTTCATAAAAAAAAACATTCATTTTCTTTCATTCTTTCTGCGGAGCTGGGTATTTTTTGGCCGCGTTACTGAATGCTCATGAACAATGGCTGTAGGCTCATGCGTCCTTTTGCGGAGATGACAACCCTGGTGGTCAGTCGAACCCAAGGCAACATCATCGACCTCATCCCATATGCGTTTTTTCTGGAGCGTGCCCTGCGAAGAGTACTGGATCAGGCTGTAGATGAGCATGAAGAGGAAGAGTTGTGGTCCTCATCACCACCAGAAGCAGCCTTGTCGTTGTCAATTGCTGGACCTGCGGCAACGCAGAGAGAGGAGTCTGAAGAAGAGAAGTCAGAGGAGGAAGGTGGCTTTGAGGAGGTGGAATACCAGCCACAGCAGGCGTCCCAGGGGGCTTGTTCTCACCTTTCGGGGACCCTTGGTGTTGTATGTGGCTGGGTGGAGGAAGAGACCTTCAATGATGTCAGTGAGGACAAGGAACGGGACATGGCTAGCTTGGTTTCCAACCTTGTGCAAATGGGGAGTTTGCGGTTGTGCAAATGGAC
The DNA here is from genome assembly GCF_965119305.1 of Pelophylax lessonae. Lineage (NCBI taxonomy): Eukaryota > Metazoa > Chordata > Amphibia > Anura > Ranidae > Pelophylax > Pelophylax lessonae. Next base: position 423,793,893 of record NC_138771.1, read on the forward strand.
TGACTGACTGTTAAACGGGGAGTTTGGTCTGTCAGAGTTTGGTCTGTCACTGTGAAGCGGGCGACGGGCGTAACCCTTACACTACTTGACCGATAAAACATCATACCTGATCGTATTCACACACTGGATGTTTTAGTGCTGGTTTACACTGCCGCTACCACTAAAGTAGCGTCGCTTCCAGTGCGACTTTGGCGCGACTTAGCGCGACTTTGGCGCGACCTCATCGCGAGGCGACTTTTTATTTGGCCAATCACAATATCATGTTTTGTGACCGTCACCTAATTTCCTTTTCCTGTTTTTTGTTTTACATATTTCCCCATGTGTGCAGTGTTGTCTGTGTCATAGCTCAACTGATAGGCATGTTTGCCTTGGCATATCATATTTCAGCTTGCCAGAAAGAAAAAAAGACAGCTGGAAAGACACTGCATTAGTTTTCTACTAAAAATCATAAGAAAAATGCTGTTTTTTTTGGGTTGTGGACATACTACAGAGCTGAAACTTGACAGGTACACTTTTTAGACCCCCAAGACACTAAATACAAAAAATGACATGCCTGCCTAAAAAAATGCCCGCTAAATGCCTGCAAGAAAAAAAGCCAGCCGCAGAGAAGCCATATTCCTGAAAATATAAGAAAAATGCTGTTTTTTAGGGGTTCTGGACATGCTACAGAGCTGAAACTTGGCAGGTACACTTTTTAGACCCCCCACCCAGACACTAAATACAAAAAATGACATGCCTGCCTAAAAAAATGCCCGCTAAATGCCTGCAAGAGAAAAAGCCAGCCGCAGAGAAGCCGTATTCCTGAAAATATAAGAAAAATGCTGTTTTTTAGGGGTTCTGGACATGCTACAGAGCTGAAACTTGACAGGTACACTTTTTAGACCCCCCAGACACTAAATACAAAAAATGACATGCCTGCCTAAAAAAATTCCCGCTAAATGCCTGCAAGAGAAAAAGCCAGCCGCAGAGAAGCCGTATTCCTGAAAATATAATAAAAATGCTGTTTTTTAGGGGTTCTGGACATGCTACAGAGCTGAAACTTGACAGGTACACTTTTTAGACCCCCCAGACACTAAATACAAAAAGTTACATGCCTGCCTAAAAAAATGCCCGCTAAATGCCTGCAAGAGAAAAAGCCAGCCGCAGAGAAGCCGTATTCCTGAAAATATAATAAAAATGCTGTTTTTTAGGGGTTCTGGACATGCTACAGAGCTGAAACTTGACAGGTACACTTTTTAGACCCCCCAGACACTAAATACAAAAAATGACATGCCTGCCTAAAAAAATGCCCGCTAAATGCCTGCAAGAGAAAAAGCCAGCCGCAGAGAAGCCGTATTACTGAAAATATAAGAAAAATGCTGTTTTTTAGGGGTTCTGGACATGCTACAGAGCTGAAACTTGACAGGTACACTTTTTAGACCCCCCAGACACTGAATACAAAAAATGACATGCCTGCCTAAAAAAATGCCCGCTAAATGCCTGCAAGAAAAAAAGCCAGCCGCAGAGAAGCCATATTCCTGAAAATATAAGAAAAATGCTGTTTTTTAGGGGTTCTGGACATGCTACAGAGCTGAAACTTGACAGGTACACTTTTTAGACCCCCCAGACACTAAATACAAAAAATGACATGCCTGCCTAAAAAAATGCCCGCTAAATGCCTGCAAGAGAAAAAGCCAGCCGCAGAGAAGCCGTATTCCTGAAAATATAATAAAAATGCTGTTTTTTAGGGGTTCTGGACATGCTACAGAGCTGAAACTTGACAGGTACACTTTTTAGACCCCCCAGACACTGAATACAAAAAATGACATGCCTGCCTAAAAAAATGCCCGCTAAATGCCTGCAAGAAAAAAAGCCAGCCGCAGAGAAGCCATATTCCTGAAAATATAAGAAAAATGCTGTTTTTTAGGGGTTCTGGACATGCTACAGAGCTGAAACTTGACAGGTACACTTTTTAGACCCCCCAGACACTAAATACAAAAAATTACATGCCTGCCTAAAAAAATGCCCGCTAAATGCCTGCAAGAGAAAAAGCCAGCCGCAGAGAAGCCGTATTCCTGAAAATATAATAAAAATGCTGTTTTTTAGGGGTTCTGGACATGCTACAGAGCTGAAACTTGACAGGTACACTTTTTAGACCCCCCAGACACTAAATACAAAAAATGACATGCCTGCCTAAAAAAATGCCCGATAAATGCCTGCAAGAGAAAAAGCCAGCCGCAGAGAAGCCGTATTACTGAAAATATAATAAAAATGCTGTTTTTTAGGGGTTCTGGACATGCTACAGAGCTGAAACTTGACAGGTACACTTTTTAGACCCCCCAGACACTAAATACAAAAAATGACATGCCTGCCTAAAAAAAATGCCCGATAAATGCCTGCAAGAGAAAAAGCCAGCCGCAGAGAAGCCGTATTCCTGAAAATATAAGAAAAATGCTGTTTTTTAGGGGTTCTGGACATGCTACAGAGCTGAAACTTGACAGGTACACTTTTTAGACCCCCCAGACACTAAATACAAAAAATGACATGCCTGCCTAAAAAAATGCCCGATAAATGCCTGCAAGAGAAAAAGCCAGCCGCAGAGAAGCCGTATTCCTGAAAATATAATACAAATGCTGTTTTTTAGGGGTTCTGGACATGCTACAGAGCTGAAACTTGACAGGTACACTTTTTAGACCCCCCAGACACTGAATACAAAAAATGACATGCCTGCCTAAAAAAATGCCCGCTAAATGCCTGCAAGAAAAAAAGCCAGCCGCAGAGAAGCCATATTCCTGAAAATATAAGAAAAATGCTGTTTTTTAGGGGTTCTGGACATGCTACAGAGCTGAAACTTCACAGGTACACTTTTTAGACCCCCCAGATGCTAAATCCAAAGAAATTTTTTATTTTTATTTTTTTTAATTTTTCCAATAATTGGCTCTCTATCAAAAAATTATAATTTTTAAGAACTTTTTTTTGCGTGATCCCTCTCCGGCATGCCACAGTCCAGGTGTTAGTCCCCTTGAAACAACTTTTCCATCACTATTGTGGCCAGAAAGAGTCCCTGTGTGTTTTAAAATTCGCCTGCCTATTGAAGTCTATGGCGGTTCGCCCGGTTCGCCGGTTCGCGAACATTTGCCGATGTTCGCGTTCGCCGTTCGCGAACTGCGAATTTTAGGTTCGCGACATCACTATTCAGCATTGAATTTCACATCCAGGGATACTAACACAGGGTAGCTCAGATAAAATGTTCACCCAGAAAACATCTGACAGCTATCTTCCCTTCTATATGTGCTAGTGAGGTCATGTATGACCTTATTTAGGAATAAACTTTCTTATTACTTACTTAACTTACAAACTTTCATTTTTTTTCTGTATTCAGGCAAACAAACACATTGGTATAAAGATTAACAGTTACTTTCTTTCAGTCAATAGAAGCACAATGCATTTCTTTCTTTCTCTTACTTAAAGATGAACTTACTGTAAATAAACCACCAAGTTCACTCATTGTGAAAACTATATTGAATTCAGCTAGTGAGGATTCATCTCTGTATTTGTATTGATTTGCTGACCCAACTTAAATTAGGTTTGCAGATGGGTGACAAGGTGGTTATTTAGATCAGCTATTGCCAATCAGTGGTCTGTGGACTGGAATTTCCAGTGTTACTGCAACATCCACTGCTCCTAATGCGATTTGGATGGAAATCTATAATAACTTGAACTACTGCAACAGAACCAGCAAATCAAATCATTTTACATTAAGGGCTACAAATATTATGTTCGTACGACAATGTTGCATATGCTTCTGTAATGTGATACAAAATGATATGTGTATTCTGTACATATGAGACTCTGAGCAGTCTTTTTATTTTTTATATGTATAAATAAGGATTGAATGTTTTTCAAAGAATTACAGTATCTAAAATGTTTATTACAATATATTAATTGCCTTTAAAATCCCACAAAATAGAGGATAAATAATGTGTTTCACTAAACACAGGGTAGCTCAGATAAACTTGTCACCCAGGAGGCATTTGACAGCTATCTTCCCTTCTATATGTACTAGTGAGGTCATGTATGACCTTATTTTGTTTAGTACGACATTTCTCAAATAATATACTTATTTTTAATGTGTCATGTTCCTGTCTGAGTTTTTTGAAATGTGTGTGGATTTGTTAAGTTTTGAATTGGGCAGAGCTCTCTGATTGCCTTTTACGATCCCCATTAGTTCTGGGTATCCTTAATGGATTTGGTCATAGTTTTATGAAAGGCCTGGACAGCAGAAACAGACATCCTATCAGGCCTAAGCACTGGTTTCTGATGTCTCTAAGTTGAGATCTCTCAACGGCTCTTTTGAAGTGTAAAACCTATGCATTCCATGAATTAGAGGAGGAGGGAGGAGGTAATCACTGCGGCAATGTGTAACTGTTCTGCAAGACTGTCATGGCTGACCTATAATGACTGAACAACATGGCCACTTGCTACAGCTTTTTGTGTGTCCAGTACGGGATATCATTACACCAGGTTCTTAACTGTTCCATTTGCCTCCAGAACAAAAGTTGTAGTTGTAATTGATTTTAAACCATTGAGAAATTTGTAAGTTATCTTGACTTCAGTGTTGTTCTAGCAGTAACTATGGTAGGCATACAGCCTAGGAGCCCTAGCCAAAATACGACATTGTGGAATCCCCAAAGGTGTGAATAGTCACCTGGCAGGTGCTACAAAATGCCATTAGCCACTTAGTACTGACTTGTGTTTATTTGACTTTTATTGTATGCTGATATTAACTTTTATAATATGCTTTATGCAGAATAGCAACATAGATCTATTATTGACATACATGTATGTTTCAGTATTTTTATTTGCATTTTAGGGGGAAAATATGGTGATGATTTTGAAAAAAGATACAATGAGCTTGGTGGATCCACTTGATCACAGTCTGATTCACTCTCAACCCGTCATCAACATTCGAGTTTGGGGTGTTGGCTGCAATAATGGAAGGTATTTAAGTTAGTAAAAAATATTTATATCTTTAATATGAATTTGCCTTCCCAAAGTTGTCAGAGCACCCAGCAGACAGGGCTTAGTGGGCATAGGCAAAGGTCTTAAAGTGAAACTGCATTCATGGCTTAAACTGTATGCATACTCAGAACATTTTATGTTGCCTTTGAATATTTATGTGCCCATGGTCCTCACCAGGGACATTTGGTGTCCTCTATTTACAATATCCTCCATGATGCCCTACCGCTAACTGAGGACTATCATCCCTATATGTGGAAATGGTCTGGAATTTTGCAACGTCCCATTACTCTTCCTATGTGGAGTAAAATCTGGACGTCTGCCTTTAAAACTTCTAGATGTGTGGTGCCGAGAGAGACCGCTTTAAAAATCATTTTATTCTGGTACAGAACCCCGGCACGTCTCCATAAGATTGATCCATCCTACTCCGCCATGTGCTGGCGGTGTGGGGTGGAACTGGGCACGTTATATCATATTTTTTGGCAATGTTCTGCTATACAACCTTTTTGGTCGATGGTTATGTCATTGATATCTACAGCTACTGGTCTGCAAATGCCATTGGATCCACTACATTATTTGCTGGGTCTTCCATTCCCCGGGGGCCCCAAGTTGACTAATAAATTGTTTTCGTTCCTCCTCCTGGCCGCCAGGAGAGCTATTCCGCTTTGTTTGCTGCAGCAAATACCTCCTGACAAGTCTCTACTATTACATTTGGTCTCGGAGACTTGGGGAATGGAACTCCTTATGGCAACAGTTCATGATGAACTTGCTAAGTTTAATGCTGTTTGGGATGATTGGGATCTTTACTGTGCTGGGTTAAGCTGAGGCCTGCTTATCTCCCTTCTGTTCTGGTTTTTATTTGCCTTTTTCGGTTCGTTTGTGCTTATGTGCACTACTGTGATTTTTTGTACTTTGGTACTTCATGTTGACAATTTACTGATACATTTCATATTGTTACGGGGGCACCGTTCCTTATTTTGTTGATTGTTTTTGTACTGTTTCTTTTTTCTCAATAAAAACTATAATTTAAAAAAAAAAGAACATTTTATGTTTCGTATAGAGTAGGGAAAAATTTGAATCCTTACTGAGCAGATTCATCCTCTTTACATGTCCTGGTGGCCATTGTCACAGTTGTCACTGGAGAGAAGAGAGGAAATCTTCCAGTTGGCACACCTGTTTCAGTGACAACAGACATTCCTTCACCTTATTGAAATTTCCTATCATTTGATATTCTATCATCTGGGAAAACTCATTTCTGTTTAGTATGCTTACCATCTTGGGATATTTCTGCTCTCAAAGGTTACTCGGAATTCATCACTTCCTAAGACTTCCCAGGAAAAGATTCCTGTGGCAAACTACATCCCCCTCCTTGTACGGCAACTGGGTGAGCTAACTGGTATCTCAAAACAGAGGTTACTATTTAGAGCAGATGTGACTGAAGAGCATGAAGCGTATCTTTCTAAACACCCTGGAATTCCCAGAACCTGGAGAGCTCAGTATGCATATGACATCCTCCAGCCCTGAAATCAGAACTCTGTTACACCAACTGCAACGCTCAATGCAATGTAGGGAGCTTCCCTGACCAATGGAGAGACCTGCATTCCTGGGTGTGGGTGGTCAAGTTCTAAATTTGAAGATATTTACCATAGGGACCCAGGAAGATAAAGCATAGGGGCCCAGGAAGATAAAAAAAAACTCAAATTTTCTTAATTAAAATGAACCCAAGATACTTTCCTCTGCCAACTTTACCACCCATCATTGTTTCTCAACATTTTTATATTTTGTAACTCTATAGAGCAGATTTACCTAAGACCTGCTTATTGTGTGTCAATTATTTTTTGAAATGGTCACAGAGTGATTATTTTACCAAGGATAAATACTGTTGTATATACATACCCTCTGTGGCACACACCAGTGGTTGAGAAACTCTGCAATACAACATTTTCTTCAAAATCTAGGTCATAGGGGTGTGCACAGCCTATGGCATTAGGGTGTACACGCCAAAGCTCAAACAAATATGCGTAATATATATATAGTGACAGTGTCAGTAGAGCAATGGACAGTGTCAGTACTAGGGCAGTGGAATATGTCAGTAGTTTTTATTTTTATTATTTTATTTTTTCCAATTTTATTTATTTATTTATTTTACAATTTAGGAGCCCAGTTAGGGGCTTTGCTGAAATATCAGGGGTCTAAACAGGGGGAATCTGCGCCACATGTGGGGAATAGGGCATACCCAGGCACACCTGGCACACCCTGTGTGCACCCTGTGTGCACGCCTATGAGTTAGGTGCAGAGCATCCTCCAAAGTAGCCATTTGCAAAGGAATTCCTGATCACTGCAGGTCTTTTAACATTTTGGTAATGAAGAAAATCTTCAACGATGCCAAATGAAAATACATGATGATGAATGATGGTTGATTATTATTATTTTCTTGGAAACAGGTCAATTGATATTATAGTTATATTGGTATTACATTAAATATAAGATCTTATACTATATCTCTGTTCAAAAGGTAGCAGAGTGACAGTGAAGACTTATAACCCTGATCACCGGTCCAAATTAGCAATGAGGAAAGCAATGAGTTCACTCTTGGCAAGTATCCACTTTCTTTGCCAAGCATACATATAGAAAATTAAATTGGCGGCAGCATCAATATTTCAGAGGTTGTCTTGTTACCTTTTATTATATAGAAAAAACAATCTTTTCAGCAACATAAAATGGAACAAACTTTTTTTTTTTAGATACTGATGTTACTCAAAAAGAAACTTAACTTTTACACTCCAGTCATAGTGCTTAAGTTAACGATGCAATAGGGTTAAAGTGGATGTAAACCTCAGACATTAAATATGAACAATGCATATCCACCTACAGTGTGTACTTGTCTCAATTAGGAGCAATAGGTGTAATTTCTGTCTGCTGCTTTGGTCTTCTGCTATCAGAATGAATTATTTCTGAAAAGTTTTCCTGTCACCAAGAGAAAAAAAGATGACAGGGAAGGAGCTCCAGCACACAGTCTGTTATTGACAGCCTCATCTCTGTTCCTGTTTGCTGTGGGAAGGGGTGTCCCTTCTCTCCAATCAGCTCTCAGAGCTCTCCTCACTAAACTCTGCAGTGTGTAACTTCAGCTCCTTGCCCCATTTTCTGAAAGCTCAGACAAGTTTTATAAATTCTGGACTTTGAAAGGCTGTAAAGAAGAGAAGACTTCAGATAATCAGATACAGTCACTTCACTGGGTATATGTAAGGGTTTACAACCACTTTATTTTACAAAGATAACACACCTAAAAAAGTATACTCTTTAAAAAAAAAAAAGGGACAGGTATTTTCAGCTGTGTCTAATGAGATTTGAAAAATACAGCGTAGCACCCTCCTAGACAGGTGCTAGGTAAACTCATATGGGAGGCTCTTTCTGCTTATCAGGAGAGTCTGATCTGTTAGTATGGTCTATCACATGCTTGCAGGTGTGATCTATTTGGTCTGGGGAGTTTCCCCACTGTATCCAATAAGGGAGTTTGTTGGACAGTGGAGGAAACCTAGCCAATAGCACACTAGGGTTTATGACTGTCCCAGTGGACAGGCATTGCTGCAATGCAGCCAGGGATTGGGAATAAGTCCTGAGGGGGCATGTGACAGAGTGTCTTTTGATGGGAGCAATGTCCCAGGAGGAGGTGGATGGTTGTCTCTCTTCCTGCTGATGTGAGGAAGGTGGTCCAGGCAGTCGGCCTAGGGACCAGGGGTTGAGCTGTGCTGCAGAGGATCCAGTGTGCTGACCAGTGGAGCTGCAGGGCAGAAGACTTCAAGAAAAACAGTGTCGTGAGTACTCAAGGATCTGCCCAGGGGTCTGCCTAAGAGAGGGGACCACTCCCGAGAGGTCAAGGGGATCAAGGGGCCAGCTAACACAGAGTGTTACAGTAAAGGGGGTGCCAAGTAGTTAAGCCCTGAAGATAGAGATAAAGGGGGCACCAGGAAGGGCCCTGAAGTTGTTCAGCAGTACAGTCTACACTAATCAACAGCTTGCCTTAGGAAAGGATTACAATCAAGAAGTGACTCTTTTCACAGCCAAGGGCAAAGTGAAATAGCTAGCTCTACACAGCATTACTCAGTGTTACACAGCGTTAACCAGCATTTTTCAAGTCGTCCCTGCTAATTGTGCATAGTTCTAGTCAGTTGGAGTATCCAACTCATCCCTTCTCCTATCCAAGTTCCTAATAAAACCTAAAAACCAAAGAAACTGGACTGGTCCTTGTCTGAGGTAAAATCACTTGGAAACATGACAGATTGTTCTACTGTTGCTAATGGTATCCCAGGGGAACCTGTATTCAGCAGCTTCCAAGGGAGAAGTGCTACAACAGTCACATGGCTAAATAAGAGAGCTGAAAAAAAAGAGGGAGAAAAGCACTGAAACGCATCAAAAATGCACAAAAAAAACACACATGCAGAATAGCATCTATAAAGCATCCGGACTGCGTTTCTGTGTGAACTGGCCCTAAACGAAAAAGTGCTAAAACTTTGATAGCTGCTGCAAGTCCAGATGGCTGTTAATGCTAGAAATATCGGCTGACAGTGAGCGAATTGATCAGCTGCCGCTTGTGGTCCTGCTACCAGGGCCGCTGATAGGGGGGGACCACCAGCCCTCTTGTAGGGGGCCCGAGCACACAGGGGGGGCCACACAGAGAGGGGGATTAGTGATGAACAACAATTACAGAAATCTTCCTCCAGCACCTGAATCTGATCTGTCCCTCTCCCTGCTATCAGCTTTTATCTGTTGAGAAAGAGACAGTCGTCCCTCACTAATCCCCCCTCCCTTGTGTGGGCCCCCCTCCCAGCACTTATCTCTGCTCAGGAGTTTATTTGTAAATTGTAACTTTGTTTCTCTCTCTCTGTCTCTCTGATCACTGAGCTCCAACTGCCCAGCCTGTATATTTTTCTCATCTCATCTTCTTTTTTATTTACCATAGTTTTTTTAGATTTAGCAGGCATTATGTGAGTTATGTTATATTTGTGTCTGATAATAGTGATTTTGTTGTAATTTTAGCTAAATATATCTTTAATATTTTCTTGAGGGGGCCCTGCCAGGTAGTCTGTATTTCCAACAGCAGCCCTGCCTGCTACAAAGCACTCTTTAGCAAAGTATAATCCATGCAATCTGGTTAAAGAGGAAACTCCATTCTCTATGATTTTATCCTTGAATGAGAATCAGAATTTTCTGTGAAATATAATAGGTGGCCATAGACATGGAAAATGCCCAGTCATTTCCTGTTGGATTAAGGGCCAATTTTGGTCATTTTAAACAGCCTTGGCTGACAATTCTAACAGTCTAAAACTGTTCAACCATTCCCATTCCCCCAGAGAAATGCCAAAACTAGATTTGCTAAAGTGGCATAAAATCTCCAAGAAAACCTTAAAAGAGAATAGCAGGATGTAGGTGTAGTGTGGTAATCACACTTACCTCTATGCTATCCTTCTCAAGTTACAGCTATTTGAAAACCCTGATACCAGTCAATTGGTACTGGTATCAGGTATTCCAATCCCTGTGTGTTCATCACATATGGTCTCTGACAATATTTGAATACAATAATTCGCCCTAAAATAGCTTATGAGGTTATCATTGTGGTAAATAGTTCAGTTCAAACAATGCACACTTTTAGCCATGTAAATCAAAGATTTAGCACCCGTGTAGCCCTCCTGACACCAGTATGGGATTATGTGTACTAGAACAGGGTGGTTACACGACTTTCACAACTCGTATCCTGTTCTTGGATGATGACATCTTCCTTTCCACATTGAATGGATTAAGGTGTCAGTGCTAACTGTGTGGATTCAAAGCAGATCTCCAGCCTGTGCAGCATTTTTTTTTCAGTGGGGTGTTAACTTTGTTATGGGTTGTAACCTTTTAAGATACTTACCCACCCAGTGGATCCTCTTGGAATTCTGCCCCTGCTTGGTCTGCCATCATCTCCTTGGCCTCATAATTACTGTATATACTCGAGTATAAGCCGACCCGAATATAAGCCGATTCCCCTAATTTTACCACAAAAAAAATGGGAAAAATGATTGACTCGAGTATAAGCCTAGGGTGGGAAATGCAGCAGCTACTGGTAAATTTTAAATGTAAAAATAGATACCATTATACAGTACATTACAGCACATTACACAGTACATTACACAGTACATTAGGCCCCCCCTCCCCCCCTCAACCCAGGTCAACCATAAAGAGAAATATTACCATAAATAAAATAAAAATCTATAAAATAAAATATTACTGTAAATATAATATTAAATGTAATATTAAAAAAGAAAACCTTGAGTTGTGGTCAGTGGTACATTACAGCAAATACATTACACTTACACCTCCACCTCCAACCTCCCCCCCCCCCAACCCACATTAGGCCTTCACCTCACCGCCACTCCCCCCCTCCCTCCTCTCAACCCACATTAGGCCTTCACCTCCAACCCCCCTCAACTCACATTAGGCCTACACCTCAAACCCCCCCCCCCTCAACCCAGGTCAACCATAAATATTAAATAAATAAAAATATATAAACTATTAAATATAATATTAGAAGAACCTTGGGGTGCTGGATGCTGCTGATGTGCTGAAGTGCAGATGGTGGTAATGCAGGTGTTCAGGTTCCCTCAGTGCCTCCCGGCCCGGGCAGATCTCTTCTTCACTTCTTCAGCAGCGCCGCTGCCAGCACTGGCTCCTCCCACAGTGTGACGTGTGGGCGCAGCTCGTCCACTGACTCTCTGCTGACTGTCTCGCTCTTCTGGTACAAGCGGCGGGTCATGTTGTTCGGGCATATTACCGTATTAACGGCGGAGGATGCAGGGCGGGGGGGTTAGATTAAAAGTAATTCCCGGTCATTCCTGATCGTTCCTGGCATTTCTCCATTTACATTTTTTTTCTCACTCGAGTATAAGCCAAGGGGGTGCTTTTTCAGCATAAAAAATGTGCTGAAAAAGTCGGCTTATACTCGAGTATATACGGTACATGACCCTGGGCGCACCCTCCTCCTCATGTCTTAATGAAGTACTATGCCTCCAGGAATATGTGACGTGCATATCCCAGGAGGCAAAGCGGGCTTAATGCAAGTCAATCGCTTAGGTAAAAGTAAACAAAAAAAAAAAAGTGTGGTCTGCATTAAGAGGAGGGGAGGAGGCAAGTTGTTTTTGATTCTGAAGAACCGCTTTAGGTGCTGGGGTGTTTTCCTGACACCTATTAGAACTCAAGAAGTAGTTACAAAGCACCTTCAACATTACAGAACAAGTTCAGTTAATGTTACTAGCTACTACTAGCTATACAATGACCTGGATAAATGAGAACCTTAACAGACATATACACGTAGAAGGGATCTTTTAGATGGGTATAAACATGTGCCTGGTATAAAGGTCTGTCACAGTTGAGGGTAAATTTAAGGAGTTTATTGAAGTACAGTTCACAAGTAACAGGCCCCAGATAGCACAGATAACTTGCCACAAATTTGTGACAGTGTTGAATTGTAAGTCTTGTGAACTTGCTACACATTTTGACTGACAAGTTGTACTCTATCAGAGCACTTGAAGCACAAGTTCTAGTTGACACTTTTCCAATTTGTAGCAAATTAGCGTGGCAAGCCTCTAGGAAGAGCAATGTTGCAATGGTGAGTCTACAGCAAGAGCTCTGCAAGTCACAGTAACCCCTGAGGTGTGACTATTGCACAACATAACTGAACCAGAAATTGCAGCAGACTTGCAGAATGTTTGCAACGAAAGTTGATCTAGTCATGCAATGTGCACTTGTTGCAGTTGTGCAACAAACTTGCAAAGCCTGGCAAGTCTAGCAATAGCTTAACGAGTTATTTTTAAACTTGCAGCTTAATTGCTTGCTATCTGGGGTAACGTTTCCTGTGAACAGAGCCATAGATAATTTTTCTTTCAGGGGGGCTCAGCTCGCAGCAGAGTTATGTTTCTAACCCCCAACCACTCCCCCTTAGGCTGCCAAGAAAACAGACGGGGCACCCAGCTGCTGCACCCGACAGGCAACAGCACCCACCAAACATGACCCATTAACCCTGTGTTTGTGGTGCAGTGGTAAAGATTTTGCAACAGGCAGTGAGTAGGCAACATTAATGCCTCCCCAAACGCCTTCCTTAGAGCGATCAATCGCAAATCACTCTTCAGAAGGCACTGCAAGTGTGAACGAGCCCTTACTGTGCAACCTGAGCAGGTGCCCAATCAGTATTTTGCCAGAAAACATTTGCAGAACTGTGTTGGATTTTTAGGCTGCTCGATGTAAATGGACTAAGTGTCCATTTACGCCAGGCATGTCCAACCTGCGGCCCAGAACTGCAGCCAATGCGGCCCACTGCCCCCTGACAATTTTTTTTTTTCGGGGGAGGAAGGAAGTCAAGTCGGGGGCAAGGCCACAGCGGCTTCCAACCAACTGTAGGCAGAGGCTGCAACTGCATTGGATGGGCACGCACTGGTGAGGCTGCACTGGATGGGCACTGATCAGGCTGCATAGAATGGGCACCGAACAGGCTGCATTGGATGGGCACGCATTGGATGGGCACTGTGTAGGCTGCATTGGATGGGCACGCACTAGGCTGCAAGCACCGTGCGATCTCCCGGCTGCTGCGGGAGACTTAGGATGTCTGCAGTCAGTGACAGAGCCGCTGCTTCCTGTATAGTTTTGGCTCTGTCACAGGCGGAGTGACATGAAATACACTCACGCCTGTGACAGGAGCCATACAGAAAGCAGCGGCTATGCTCTCTAATGCAGCCGCTGGTACCTCCAGCAGTACCCGCATGACCCGCATTACCTGCCAGCAGTAACCGCAGCATTACCCACCAGCATTACCCACCTGCAGTAACCACCAGCAGTCTGCAAAATAAGTAGAAAAGGCATTAGCGTGTGTAAATTGCTGCAATATGTTTTTTAATAACTAGTTGTGTTTTGTAAATAATATGTCATGTCCTTATTCATACATGTACATTTTCTGGCTGCCTAAGTCATATGTGCTAGGGGTACAACTATCAACCAGCACATAACTGTAAATATCCCAGCATGTGCAGTGTTTCTGACTCCTACCACCATGACTTCAAATCAATGAAGTGGTCATGATGGTTAGAGTGTTCCTTTAATATCTCTCAGAAGAAGTAAACCTCTGTATACTGATTCAATCAATTTCATTGGTCATCCTCTAGTTGTGTTAAATTAGAGTGGGGGGGGGGGTGGCGCGGGAAGGGCGCGGTGGCATTTTATTACTTATATACCTTAACCATAGTATATATTTTATATGCGGCCCGAATAAAATTTCTCTACACTCAATGTGGCCCAGAGAAGCCGAAAGGTTGGACACCCATGATTTACGCCATGTTTCCACTGTCACATTTAAGCCCGGAAAAATGAAAAAGAATGGAGTCCTTTTCCATTTTGTTCTGGACCTGGACATACTCAGGTAGATGGATGTAAATCCACAGAGGTCTATTTACAGTATCTCACAAAAGTGAGTACACCCCTCACATTTTTGTAAATATTTTATTATATTTTTTCATGTGACAACACTGAAGAAATTAAACTTTGCTACAATGTAAAGCAGTGAGAGTACAGCTCTTATAACAGTGTAGATTTTATGTTCCTTCAAAATAACTCAACACACAGCCATTAATGTTTAAATCGCTCATCACAAAAGTGAGTACACCCCTAGGTGGAAATGTGCAAATTGGACCCAAAGTGCCAATATTTTGTGTGGCCACCATTATTTTCTATTTTCCAGCATTGCTTTAACCCTCTTGGGCACTGAGTTCACCAGAGCTTCACAGGTTGCCACTGGAGTTCTCTTCCACTCCTCCATGACGACATCATGAAGAGACCTTGCGCTCTTCCACCTTACGTTTGAGGATGCCCCACAGATGCTCAATAGGGTTTAGGTCTGGAGACATGCTTGACCAGTCCATTACCTTTACCCTCAGCTTCTTTAGCAAGGCAGTGGTCATCATGGAGGTGTGTTTGGGGTCGTTATCATGTTGGAATACTGCCCTGCGGCCAGGGCTGGTGCTAGACTATTTTGCGCCCTAGGCAAGACCAGCTACTTGCGCCCCCCACCCGCGCCCCCCGGGGAAAAAAAAATATTTCTCTTACCGTCAGTTCAATTTCATTTTTTTTTAATCAGATAATTTTTATTGAATTTTTTTACATTACATGTCCGCTGACACCCGCTGCCATCCGCATCCGATCCTGTCTGTGAAATCCGGACGGATGGAAACCCTATTTTCCATATGTCCTGGGGATTGGATCGGATGGGATCGGATGAGAGCGGACAGGCGGTCCGCTCTCATCCGATTCCCCATAGAGAGCAGCGGGGCTCTGGACACCTCCCTCTCTGCACACAGTGTGGAGACGGAGCTGTCATCCGCCGGCTCAGCGGGGATCGGCGGATCGATCCCCACTGAGCAGAGCACGGTCCGCAACGGAATGCGGACTGTGTGAAAGGGGCCTTAGGTGCCCATAGTACAACAGATGAGCCCATATTACATTAAGGGAAGCACATATCGCACCAGAGGATCCCATATCACACCAGAGGAGTCTATATCACAGTAGGGGTACACCGTACACACACACATATCATATCAGAAGAGCCCATATCCCACTAGAGAAGGCCATACCCATAATACATTAGGGGTCCGTCCACAGATAAAACTAGGGGTGCACATATGGAGCCTCAAATCACACTAGGGGTGCAGATATCAAACTAGGAGCACCCAAATCACACCAGAGGAGCCCATATCATACCAGAGGAGTCCATATAACACCAGAAGTGCCCATATAACACCAGAGGTACTCAGATCACACCACTGGTGCCTATTTCAAACCAAAGGTGCCCATATGACACCAGTGGTGTGCACATCACATGGTACCCATGTCACAGCAGAGGTACATGTATGACAACAGAAGTGACCATTTCTGATTGGAGGTACCCACACATCACATTAGCATGCCATCTTCAATCACACCAGCAGTACTCGAATCATTCACACCAAAAGTATCCAGTCCAGTCTCCAGACCATATCACACCGCAGTGCCCATATTATTTTCTAGGCTAGTACATATCATGTTGACATTGAACACTGATGTCAGCAGCCTCATCATCTGATAAAAATCAATATATCAATAAATGAGATCTTACATAAACGTGCAGATTAAACAAAATGACAATAATTCTAAAAATTAATAGTCCAGTACTGGTGTTATAACAATAAAAAGTGACAGTAGTGAAAAAGTTCCAATTGTGTGTGGTGATTGCAAAAATCACGATCACAACAGACACACAATATGGACTTTTTCACTACTGTCACTTTTTATTGTTATAACACCAGTACTGGACTATTAATTTTTAGAATTATTGTCATTTTGTTTAATTTGCACGTTTATGTAAGATCTCATATTGATATTGATATATTGATTTTTATGCACTGAGCACATCATTTGTATGGTCTAACATTTTGTCGTCCACATGTTTTCAGTCATAAGTACCCAGGCCATGAGGCCAAGGCCATGCTTGATGATCATAAAAAATATACAAATGCGCTAGTGAAAAAATATATTAAACAGCAACTTTCAGTGTAAATTACACTGAAAGTTGCTGCTTATATATATAATATATTTTTTCACTAGCGCATTTGTATATTTTTTATGATCATCAAGCATGGCCTTGGCCTCATGGCCTGGGTACTTATGACTGAAAACATGTGGACGACAAAATGTTAGACCATACAAATGATGTGCACAGTGCATAAAAATCAATATATCAATATCTATATGAGATCTTACATAAACGGTGCAGATTAAACAATAATTCTAAAAATTAATAGTCCAGTACTGCTGGTGTTATATCAATTAATCATTCGTCTCTGATTCTGAATCATAACAGTCAGTTACTTCAAGTTTTTATTAAAAATTTAGATTTTACCTAGAACTGCACACAGTCTAAGTGCCTGATGATCTCTCTGATCCTCTGAGATTCCTGATCCAGTGATGTTCTTCACTTGCACACTTCAGTCCACTCCTCGGTCCGCCGTCCTCCTCAGAGTCGTCCTCAGTCCTCCTCAGTCACGTGGCGTCAGATGTGCTGCCTGCAGCTGCAGCAGGTGCTAACCGTGCTGAGCTGCTGACAGCGGGTGCAGAGTGGGTGGAGTCGTGGAGACCGTGGAGTGTGCGTGTGGAGGAGGCAGAAATCGGAGAAAGCGGAATAGGCGGGGCCGCCGGGCCGGGGAGGGGGAGCGGTGAGGAGCCGAGGAGAACAAGGAGGAAGGAGTGACGTCACATCAGTCACTGGTTGCTAGAGACGCCAAGCGGCTCTAGCAACCTCCATTGCCACTGTGTGTGTTCCGCTGCGGAGACGCTGGAGAGAGAGAGGCGAGCGGCGGCGGTAGCCACAGAGTCGGATCGGATGCGGGCGGCCCAGCTCCGGATGATGATGACGGCCCGAGTCACTCACTCACTGAACAGTAGGTGAGTATGAAGTTGCAAAGTGCGCCCCTAGGCGGCAGTGCGCCCTAGGCCACTGCCTAGTTCGCCTAGCGGGAGTGCCAGCCCTGCCTGTGGCCCAGTGTCCGAAGGGAGGGGATCATTCTCTGCTTCCATATGTCACAGTACATGTTGGCATTCATGGTTCCCTCAATGAACAGTAGCTCCCCAGTGCTGGCAGCATTTATGTAGCCCCAGAGCATGACACTCCCACCACCATGCCATGTAGGCAAGACACACTTGTTTTCGTACTCCTCGCCTGGTTGTCACCACACACACTTGACACCATCTGAACCAAATAAGTTTATCTTGGTCTCATCAGACCACAGGACATTGTTCTAGTAATCCATGTCCTTAACACTGAGAGGCTGACCCCCCAACCCTTCACCATCTGCATCAATGCTGGCAGCACTCATACGTTTAATACCCAAAGACAACCTCTGAATATGACACTGAGCATGTGCACTCAACCTCTTTGATCGACCATGGCGAGGCCTGTTCTGAGTGGAACCTGTCCTGTTAAACCGCTGTATGGTCCTGGCCACCGTGCTGCAGCTCAGTTTCATGGTCTTGGCAATCTTCTTATAGCCTAGGCCATCTTTATGTAGAGCAACAATTCTTTTTTTCAGATCCTCAGAGAGTTCTTTGCCATGAGGTGCCATGTTGAACTTCTAGTGACCAGTATGAGAGAGTGGGAGCGATAACACCAAATTTACCACACCTGCTCCCCATTCGCACCTGAGACCTTGTAACACTAACGAGTCAGATGACACCAGGGAGGGAAAATGGCCAATTGGGCCCAATTTGGACATTTTCACTTAGGGGTGTACTCACTTTAGTTGCCAGTGGTTTAGACATTAATAGCTGTGTTGAGTTATTTTGAGGGGACGGCAAATTTACACTGTTATACAAGCTGTACACTCACTACTTTACATTGTTTCAAAGTGTCATTTCTTCAGTGTTGGGACATGAAAAGGTAAATTAAAATATTTACAAAAATGTGAGGGGTGTACTCACTTTTGTGAGATACTGTACATCCTCCTGCCCAAAAACCTGCATGAAGCTTCTGATCAGGTCCACCTGAAAAACTGACAGGTGGACCTCTTCAGAAAGGTCATGTGAAAGGGGCCTAAGGCTGCATTCGTACTGGCATTTAACCACACTTTGAATCCCAGTGACAAGAATCTACTGATTCCTGTGACTGGGATTGACAGCTGTGTGTGGACAGCTGCAATTGTTTGCACAGCCAGTGAATACCTAATCGTGGCTGGACGCATATAAACTGCAGGCAATTAGTGGCTGTGTGAATAGTCAGAAATAGCTGAGGTCACGGACAGCCTGTCATTTCATTGTACAGGCTTGGTGGCCACAGCTATACACACACAGCTGTCAATCCCAGATGCAGGAATCAGTAGACATATTTTATAACAGAAGTTACTTAAGGACAGTCTCACAGACACACATAAACCTCTGTGTTACATAAGGGTTGCAGGCATCCCCCCCTTTCATCAGCGTCCCCAGAACCATCCCCCCCTTACATCAAGGTTGCCAGAGTTCCCCCATCCTAATATTAGTGTCCCCAGAGTCACCCCTTTACTTCAGAATCCCCCCTTACATCGGAATCCCCCCTCATTAGGATCCCCAGAGCCCCCTCACCTTACACTAAGTTCCCCAAAGCCCCCCTTACAGCAGGGTTTCCAGAGTCCCACCCCCTTACATCAGGGTCCACAGAGTCATCCCCGTAAATCAGGGTCCCCAGAGTTTCCCCCTCCCCTTACATCAGGGTCCCCAGAATGCCCTCATACATCTGGGATCCAAGAGTCCCTGCTCTGTCTTACTCAGGGGTCCCAAGTGTTCCTCCGTTCTTAAATCAGGGTCCCCAAAGTCAACCCCTTAAATCAAGGTTTCTAGAGTTTCCCCCTCCCGTTACATCAGGGTCCCTAGAGTCCCCTTTTACATCAGGGTTCCCAGAGTTCCCCTTCTGTCTTACATAGAGGCCCCAAGTGCCCACCTCTTTAAAACAGGGTCTCCAGAGCCCTTCTCTTAAATTAAGGTCCCCAGAGTTTCCCCCTTCCCTTACATCAGGGTCTCTAGAGTCTCCTTTTACAGCAGGTTTTCCATAGCCCCCCCCCCCCCCCCGTGCCCTACATAAGGGTCCCAAGTGCCCCTCCTCCTTAAATCAGGGTTCTCAGAGACCCCCTCCTTAAACCCCTCTTTCACCATGGTCCCCAGAATACCCCCTTACATCAAGGTGCCTAGAGTCCTCCCTCCTTAGAGTGCTTAGAGTTCCCCCCTTACATCAGAGCCCACCCCTTTCATTAGCATCCCCAAAGATTTCCTTCCCTCTTACATTAGGGTCCCCAGTATTCTCCTCTCACATCAGAGTCCCCCTTTCATTACAGTCTACAAAGTCCCCTCTTACCTCAGGGTCCCCAGAGTCACCCCATTTACACCAAGGTCCCCAGAGTTCACCCTCTTTAAATAAGGGTCCTCAGAGTCCCCCTTTCTTAAATCAGGGTTCCAAGAATCACCCCCCTTACATAAGGATCTCCAGAGTCTCCCCTTCTTACATCAAGGTCCCCAGAGCCCACCTTACATCATGGTCCCCAGAGCTCCCCCCCCTTACATCAAAGGTCTCCAGAGTCCCCCTTTCTTACATCAGGGTCCCCAGAGTCATTCCCCTTACATCAAGGTCCCCAGAAATCTGCAACCTTGTATCAGGGTTCCTAAAGTCCCCCTTCCTTCTCTGAATGCCGGAAGAGGGGCAAGCATGTGATTGGTTGCTAAGACACCAGTGGTCCTAGCAACCAACCATTGTAGCTGACAGCAGTGGGTAGTGGCAGTGGGTGGATGCTGTCAGTCTGTATATTGATAAAGCTAGCTCTGAATGCTATGCAACCTGCGAGGTTGCTGAGGCTGAGAGATGCAGACAGAGCAGCAGGGATTCAGCAATTAGGCAGGATACTCTGGGGGTTTGAACCCCCTTCCTTATCTATGCCCCTGCCTGTAAACTGTAAACTTCAGTAAACTCCTTACATTTACCTTTAAATGTGACAGATTTGTATACCCATCTAAAAGTTGCCTGTGCAGCGTCTTTTCTGTCACTTTCAGAAAGGCTCTAGCCTGGAACCCTAATAAGACCAACCCACATCACAGCTTTATTGGGTACAAGCCCCCTGGAAGGATAACCTACTCCACAGTATTTCAAGGAAACAGCAATATCTCTTATCGAACTGGGAACCATAGATATTACATCATGCTTACAGCTGTCTTCTAGACAACAGCAGGACTACTAACTTAATATTGATTACTGTGTTTGGCTCACATATTACCATACATTGGTTTTCATAGAACTCCATTGTATTTAAAAGTTGTGCCACAATCCTAGGATTTGACCCAAAAAGAAAGTTAAATGTCAGGGTGTCCCTCTGTGTGGCTACATGGAGAAGTAACCAACATGCAGTTGATTTTCTGTGTTTCTGAAAATGTATTTCACTTTGTAATGTATAGTATTTACAGAAATGCATTTTCCTACATTTTCCCTGCTGTATTCACATATTTACATTGTCTGAGACTGCAGTAGTTAATTTCCAGTATGGATTTTGATCTGTCCACATTTCATGAAAGGAAGATGCCCACAGGGACTTTGAGAGCTATTTATAGAACTTTCTATTGTCAGAATGAATCAGAGTTCAGAAGATCCTCCAAGAGTATACCCTGAGAGATGAATTATAGAAGTATCCTAAATGTGTCCTTTGGAGTACATCTCTTAAGTGCTCCATTGGCTTTAGAGACAGCAAAACCACATGAATGAGCGTGATATTTCCTTTCTTCGGGTCCATGTAGCTCCTTTGGGATTATAACCAAGAAAAGCTGTACTGTAAACAGGAGCCTGAAATAGACTAACATTACCCTTTCATGGCATTTTTTACAAGCTATGTTTAGCTGTACTGTTAGGGTTATCTTGTATTAAATAGATAAAGCCAAATGCATTATATTGTTTGGCAAGCTTTTTAATATGTGGTTTTCTTTTTTTATCCTTTTGGCTTTCCATTTGTGAATCCTGAAGGGACAGGTAAGCAGATATGTTTATGTATAATGTTAATATTAAAATGTGTTTAAAGGGAACCATGCATGGCAAACCAACAGGTTCATTTAGAAAGGAATTGAACTCTGGAATCTGTCTCCAAAATAAAGCCAAGAATAGGACCAAAACTAGCCGTCAGTATTTCCTGGGGTTCCTACATAGCTGATCTTTCCCACAATACTCACTTACCGTACCTTGTTCTGCACTGTGCAGTTGGCCATCTTCACAGAGGCAAAGTTTTGCTTCCTCATTTCAGAACCTCCAAGAAGAAGAACAAAGAGCAGTAGTGACATCCCCATATTTCACTCCATATTTCGTGAGACTAAGTTAGCCAAATTGTTATCATAAAATCTGGGGACACCCTACTGACCATGGGCACTTTTAAACCACACCCAAAAAATGACACCCATATTTTTAAGATGCTCTCAAACAATTGGTCACAACATTTTAGAACGAGAGGCAGATGTTGAAGGTAGAAAAAAGTTTTCAGCATGGCGGTCAGTGGTGTTCCTTGAGCTGTAATAACTTACAACCCAGAAATGGTGGTTAGAGGCAAGCTCAGTCTGTAATATAGGTAAGATATTGCTTTATCTTTGGATCAGGATTGTGTAAGTGATTTGTGAATACTAAGTTATAATTATGCGTAAAGGAGGTAGGTCAGAAAATGGCCATCCCTCAATACTGTTTTAATATCCTGTTTTGTTCATTTTTACCCTGATTTCTTGCCAGTTAGTCTGTTTATTATCACTTTTCCTGTTGCAATTCGACATCTCCACTTGAATTTGAACTTTTATGAATTGAAGAAATGTTTCACACTGACACAGCTTGAAATATGGTGAAGGGAACGTAAAAAAACCTGTTCTGGTCTTGCTGTAAATGTGAGGGATTTTAGTACAGCTGTAATTATGAAACTGTACAGCAGTATCGTAAATAATTGATTTTAATATTAATTCCATATATCAGTTTGTATTGCTGATGGAAATCCTGGAAATGCAGACAATCCTGGATCTAAAAGGCAGAATGGTACCAGGACTGCAGCAAGAAACAGAGGCCTCCACTTTTTGTTTTTTTCCTGTGCATATTAAGGGCTCTTTCAGACGGCCGCTCCGCTGCTTTAGTCCGCTGCGGGACTTTTTTTTTTTTTTTCATGGAGCGGATGACATTTCTGTCATCCGCTCCGTGTGCCCGCATATCATCCCATCCGTTTGCGGATGATATGCGGACATAATGTAAGTCTATGGCATTGCGGATGTCAGCGGATGACATCCGATTTTCCTTCCTTTCCGTTTTTTTACACGGATGAAAAAATAGGGTTCTGTTCCGTTCCAAAAAATGGAACATAACTGAAAGGAGGAAAATCGGATGTCAGCGGATGGTATTCCGCTGACATCCGCAATGCCATAGACTTACATATAGACTTACATTATGTCCGCAAATCATCCGCTAAAAAATAGGTTGATTTGCGGACAAGCGGAGCGGCCGTGTGAAAGGGCCCTAAAGCTCCTGACGAGCCCTTTGCAACATTGTAGATCTCCTATGTACATGAATAATGACAGGTTCAGACTCATAAAAGTAATTGCCTGATGCAGGTGGTGTAGTCAGGTTCCGTAATGATCTTATGGTCTGTAGGCCCTCCAAAAACCCAGTCAAAGTATTCTGGCTGAGCCTATTTGGGGTGAGAAAATAACAACCAGGGTGAGATTTTTTGGCGGATTGCCTGATCTAACTCCTCACATCTCTATAAGAACAACAGGCTAAACCCTATGCAAACTTCTAGGACTTCTGGAATGCACCTGATCCGGTTTCCATCTGAGGTCTGTAGGTACCTTCATGTGCATGTATGATGCTGAGCACTTTGTGCTAGGAATTAAATATTCTCACTGTAGGATTGCTTAGGTTGCTATTGAAATTGCATATAAAAATGTACTCTCCCTGATCACAATACATGGCAAATATTAGGAAAGTCAAAAAGCTCATATGGAGCTAAGAAACTCCTGTATTTTTTTTGCAATAGGTCACATACCTGTCACATTTTTTTTTACCAATCAGCCCTCCTTAATAGAGATCAACCGATTATCGGCAAAGCTGATATATCAAGGGCCAATATGCACTTTCCCCCATATATATCGGAATCGGCCCCGAAGGTTACCGATATTGCCGATATTTCGGGAAAGTGCTTGTACCGGAGTCAGGCCTGCAGCTAGAGGCATCACCTCAGTACCGGCGTCCATAGCTAATGATCGGCTGTCTTGTAATGACAACCGATGAGGCTAAGAAGCCGCTCGACTGTCATTACAAGGAATGGGAGGGGACGTCCCCCCCCCCCTCCCGCTGCCTTCCGCGGCTTGCCCGGGTCTCCTGTCCCACCAGAAGACCCGGACAACCAGCCTGCACGGCCGCCAAAGACCCGATCAAAGCCGCATTCGGCTCTGATCGGGTCTCCAAGCAAAAACCCGGAAGTGATGTCATGAGTGACATCACTTCCGGGTACTGTCAGGCGCCAGATTAAAAAAAATTACAGCATTCAAAACAGCCAACCTTGGCGTTTTGAATGCTTTTAAGTGCAGAGGAGGGGTTTGGGGTCTTCTAGTCCCCCAGATCCCTCCACAAGAGTACATGTAAAGTAAAAAAAAATTATTTTTAAATGCAAAAATATTGGCCGATACCGATATGCATTGGCCAAAATATCGGTATCGGCAACGAAAAACCAATATCGGTCAATCACTACTTCTTAAACTTCTTTGCTCTTCTCTAATAAGTTTTCTAAATGTTGGACCTTCATAGGGTGGTATTCATCATTTGTAACCATCAGTTACAGTGCCTTGCCAAAGTATTCGGCCCCCTTGAACTTTTTGACCTTTTGCCACATTTCAGGCTTCAAACATAAAGATATAAAACTGTAATTTTTTTTGAAGAATCAACAACAAGTGGGACACAATCATGAAGTGTAACAAAATGTATTGTATATTTCAAACTTTTTTAACAATTTAAAAAAATGAAAAATTGGGCGTGCAAAATTATTCAGCCCCTTTACTTTCAGTGCAGCAAACTCTCTCCAGAAGTTCAGTGAGGATCTCTGAATGATCCAATGTTGACCTAAATGACTAATGATGATAAATAGAATCCACCTGTGTGTATTCAACTCTCCGTATGAATGCACCTGCACTGTGATAGTCTCAGAGGTCTGTTTTCATGAAGAACAAGGAACACACCAGGCAGGTCCGAGATACTGTTGTGGAGAAGTTTAAAGCCGGATTTGGATACAAAAAGATTTCCCAAGCATTAAACATCCCAAAGAGCACTGTGCAAGCGATAATATTGAAATGGAAGGAGTATCAGTCCACTGCAAATCTATGAAGACCTGGCCGTCCCTCTAAACTTTCAGCTCATACAAGGAGAAGACTGATCAGAGATGCAGCCAAGAGGCCCATGATCACTCTGGATGAACCGCAGAGATCTACAGCTGAGGTAGGAGACTCTGTCCATAGGACAACAATCAGTCGTATACTGCACAAATCTGGCCTTTATGGAAGAGTGGCAAGAAGAAAGCCATTTCTTAAAGATATCCAAAAAAAGTGTCATTTAAAGTTTGCCACAAGCCACCGGGGAGACACACCAAACATGTGGAAGAAGGTGCTCTGGTCAGATGAAACCAAAATCAAACTTTTTGGCAACAATGCAAAACGTTATGTTTGGCGTAAAAGCAACACAGCTCATCACCCTGAACACACCATCCCCACTGTCAAACATGGTGGTGGCAGCATCATGGTTTGGGCCTGCTTTTCTTCAGCAGGGACAGGGAAGATGGTTAAAATTGATGGGAAGATGGATGGAGCCAAATACAGGACCATTCTGGAAGAAAACCTGATGGAGTCTGCAAAAGACCTGAGACTGGGATGGAGATTTGTCTTCCAACAAGACAATGATCCAAAACATAAAGCAAAATCTACAATGGAATGGTTCACAAATAAACCTACACAGGTGTTAGAATGGCCAAGTCAAAGTCCAGACCTGAATCCAATCGAGAATCTGTGGAAAGAACTGAAAACTGCTGTTCACAAACGCTCTCCATCCAACCTCACTGAGCTCGAGCTGTTTTTCAAGGAGCAATGGGCAAAAATTTCAGTCTCTCGATGTGCAAAACTGATAGAGACATACCCCAAGCGACTTACAGCTGTAATCGCAGCAAAAGGTGGCGCTACAAAGTATTAACTTAAGGGGGCTGAATAATTTTGCATGCCTAATTTTTCAGTTTTTTATTTGTTAAAAAAGTTTGAAATATCCAATAAATTTCGTTCCACTTCATGATTGTGTCCCACTTGTTGTTGATTCTTCACAAAAAATTACAGTTTTATATCTTTATGTTTGAAGCCTGAAATGTGGCTAAAGGTCGCAAAGTTCAAAGGTGCCAAATACTTTCGCAAGGCACTGTATATGTAGGCTTCTCCCATATTTCTTTCACAAGTTTTTTTTTTTTTTTTTACTGAGAAAAGGAAGCATTAGCAAAATAGGCCAACAATAGATAGAGAGCAGAAGAACATACAAATACATATGTGGGTTTGAATCAGCGTATCAAGTATAGATAATAAAGTGCATTCGTAAGATGGGGTCAACACTTTGCAATCAGTATGCTTCTCCCATATTTCACAATATATACCGTAATTCTACCACTGCACTGCTAAAATAATTGCTGTAAATCTCATCTATCTTATGATACTGGAACATATAAACATTTTTTTTTTTTAGCAATATTGAGCACTGTGACCAGAGATGTATAGTAACGAAGTAGAACTACTTAAGTACTGTACTTAAGTACCGAAATGCGGTATCTGTACTTTCCTAGAGTAGAATTTTTTTCTCCTACTTCTACTTTTACTTCACTACATTTTTTCGATGATTTCGATACTTCTACTCAAGTATTTTTTTTTTGTGCTGCATAGTTACTCGTTACTTTTAAAAAAATTACCACTGCCAGAACAGTAGATGGCAGGTTACATAAAGCTCAAAAAAATGTGTATAATGTCATTTGTAAATCAGCGCATACGGAAATAAAGGCTGTGTATAATAAAAGCTGCTATACCAAATCTTTCCAATAAAAAGAAAATATGAAACAAACAAATAAATGGTGCTACAGCGCTTAAAGTGCATCAAGAAACTACTAACAAACACAGGTTAATCATTTGAAATAATAAAAAACAATATGATGTTCAAACGTTTGACTTCTTTCTTTAATAACTACATAACACAGTACTTGTACTTTTACTTTCAGTACTTGAGTAGAATTTTTTTTTCAAAACTACTGGTACTTTTTACTTTTAGTACTTAAGTAGCAATTTTTTTAAAAAAACTACTTGCAATACTTAAGTAAAAAAAATGTTGAATACTTTAGTACTTCTACTTAAGTAACTTTTTCTGCGAGCACTTCCACTTCTACTTAAGTCACTTTTTGATCGAGCACTTGTACTTTTACTCAAGTAGAACTTTCGAGTACTTTATACAAGTCTGACTGTGACATTGCTGAATGGATCTGATAAAGATTACAAATTCAGATGACAACACAGAGGTTTATGAGAGGTTTAGCTGCCCCCACTCAAAAGTCAAGCTTGGCTTCTGTATCTGTGTCACAAATGAGCTCATGGCAGCTACCCTTGGGTATAACGCAATTGTGTTTCTCTGGCTGATGAGTCATGGGCATATTAGGAATTACGTAAGCTTGAACTTTCTGTGGCTATAAAAAATACTGTACAATTGCAATATAAAAGATTTTGCTATAGTATATTAAACATATTTTACTGCTTCCATAACCATTCTGTAAATTGATTCCAAAATTGTACACAGACCTTACAGTACGTACCACCGTTGTCCTTCTTTCCTTATGGCAACACTCAGAGCAAAAGGAAGGGCACATCACATAAAATATGTGTCCTCTTAAGAGCTAGGCAGGAAGCTTGAGCACCGCTGGATGTAATGGTTATAGCAGCTTCACCAATATGCTCATAAAACATTTGGGGTATGTAATATTTTTAGCTCTAAAAAGTTGTAGGAAAGTTGCATCATAGGTTAAAGTGTTACTAAACCCAAAACAGTAATATCAGTCTGTATATGCAGTAAAGCACACTTGTTATACTCACTGTGGAACCTAAGGAGTTAATCCTCTGCATTGTGTAAAAGGGCTGTGTGATCCTGTCTTCTCTGATCACCCCCTTCTTCCACAGTCCCCAATCTATCTGCTGATAGAACAGAGCCTTGTGGGCAAGCTTCATATGCTCAGTTTGGTGTGTATTGCTAGAGATTTTTTTTTTTTTGGGAGAGTGCAAGTGATCAGCACAGAGCCAATCAGCATTGTCCAGACAGAGGGTCAGGGATCCTGCAGCCTCATAGGATAGTCATGGGAGAATGAAAACTCCTCCTACAAGCTTTAAACAGACACTGATAGAAGTCACAAGAAAACAGTGTAAAATAAATCGGCGCTTAATCAATCACACCTGAATCTAAATAGCAAGAATAACAATGAATATTCATCAAGGTAAAAACAACCATAAGAAATAAAAAAATACTAGTAGCAGAGAACAATAAAATAATAATAAATATTGCCAATAGTATAGTAATAGTGAAGCTTTCAAGTGCACTTAAACGGTGTTAATCAACTTAAACAAAGTGTGGACAGAATAGAGGCTAACATTAGTCACTTAAAAGCTAGAAATGAAATAACAATTAGAAGTGACAGTGGGTAAAAGTGCACTGTGCTGTAAACTGATCAAATCAAATGTTCTGATCAGAGAAACAAATAAGTGTTGAAATAACAGTAAAAACGCACTGTGAAAAACCACTAAGATAGAAGTCACAAGACTGCTCTGACTGCTGATGAGAAAAGGTATTTAGCAGTTTATATTTAGTAAAATAAACATAATAATATTTATAATATAATAAAATAATGTCCATGTTCTGTGTACTGTGGGATGCCAGATATAGTTAATGCAAGGTCCTGGGTTTAGTAACAATAACTTTAATACATGCCCTGCTTGAATATCCAGCTGACATGGACCATACAATTGGCAGCAGGTGGGAGGTACAAATATTGAACTGGATCATTTTCAACCACAGGCACTTAATAGCTATGTTGACTGCCATGTCTGTTGTACCCTCTTTGCCACACTATAGATCACAAAATAGGAAATGTCAACTCTTGTCCTGTAATTCTTTACATCAGGGCTCAAAATTTCAAGTCCTGAGCTACTAGCCAGGCCTTAAGAGTTACTCGCCACCAGTTGCCCCACCCAACCTTACCCTGCCCCGCCTATTGTTCCACCCCTAAAAACGCCCTCTTAAATTATCTCATTAAGTGACACTGTTAAATGTTGTATGCAGAATTAGGTTGCAAAAATAAATATTAACAACAACTTTAACATTAATAATATAAAGTATATTTCATTGATTTGACTCTGATAAAAAGAAATAAGGATATAATATGTATAAGAAAGGAGGGATGATGGCGCTGCCTATGAAAAACTAAATGTAAAAGGTTATCCTAATATTAAATCATCAACGGCCAAAGGTATAAGGTGACGTAGTGCTAATCCACAGTATAAATATCTAAAGATCACCAAGATGAATATAATACTAAAAAATCAAAGTGATATATTTTAAGGTGCTCTTATAAAGTGACTTAGTGCATAAATAGGTGCCTTAGTGATAAATATCAAACCATATGCTATACACAACAAAGAGCATAAAAGATAAAAAAAATATATATATATATTACATGCAATTATAAAGTGCTTCAGAAAGTGCTATGGTGTTTCGTAAACCCCAATCTACCACATAAATTAGTGTGGGGATAATATAAAGTGCCAGCATCAAACGGTATTCAGTATGCACTTCAGAAAAGTCCAACAGTCTGTATGTCACATGCAAATGTCCACAAGCAAGTGAAAATTTTAAGTTGATATAGGTGACAACACTCAGGTGGATATTAATAAGGAGTGACCCCGTGGTAGGTGGTAAGGTGCTGGATTCTCTGGTGGAAAGGCACACTTACCAGAGACACCCACCCCACACAGGGGTATATAGCGGGTGTATAGAGTGGTCCAGCGACCCAACGGTATCCTCTTGGTGCCTGGATGGGGACGTCCTACTGGAAACCTGGATGGTCCTATTGCAAGGTATTTCCCTGTGTTGGTTCCCAATATGTTCCTAATGGCAGATGAGTTCCAAGGTACCCCCCGGTTTCACTCCAGATTATGTGCCAGAAAGAAATAGACAGGGGACATAGTGTAGTACCGTAAGACATTTTATTTACATATAATATGAAAGGTACTCACATTTAAGCAAAGAAAAACCAGCATGTAGGTAGATCAGAGCGGTGTGCGGTCCACGCCTCGATCTCGTACCAAAACTGGTTATTAATATCCACCTGAGTGTTGTCACCTATATCAACTTAAAATATTCACTTGCTTGTGGACATTTGCATGTGACATACAGACTGTTGGACTTTTCTGAAGTGCATACTGAATACCGTTTGCTGCTGGCACTTTATATTATCCCCACACTAATTTATGTGGTAGATTGGGGTTTTTGAAACACCATAGCACTTTCTGAAGCACTTTATAATTGCATGTAATATATATATATATATTTTATTTTTTATGCTCTTTGTTGTGTATAGCATATGGTTTGATATTTATCACTAAGGCACCTATTTATGCACTAAGTCACTTTATAAGAGCACCTTAAAATATAGCACTTTGATTTTTTAGTATTATATTCATCTTGGTGATCTTTAGATATTTATACTGTGGATTAGCACTATGTCACCTTATACCTTTGGCCGTTGATGATTTAATAATAGGATCACCTTTTACATTTAGTTTTTCATAGGCAGCACCATCATCCCTCCTTTCTTATACATTCAGAGCATAGTCTTCGGACTATCATTCAGGGAGGCTGCAGCCTACACATCACATATAATTTATACATTAATCACTGAGAGTTCACTCACGTACCCTCACTTCCAAATAGAACATAGCGCGGAAGTTTATATCTTTTTAAGGATATAATATGATTGGCTACTATAGGCACTGTACATATCATTACTGCCTTGTTAAGTAAATATGCGCTACATACAGAGTGCAGGATTGAGAGGTGTGCTACGTACAGACTGCAGGGTTGAGAGGTGTGCTACGTACAGACTACAGGGTTGAGAGGTGTGCTACGTACAGACTGCAGGGTTGAGGGGTGCCAACGTATACTCCACAAACGGCTTAAAACATCCCAGTGCCAGGTTCCAAAAGGGCCATTTTGGAACCTGGCACTGGGATGTTTTAAGCCGTTCACAATACCTATTGACTTTTTTTATGTTTACATACAAAAAAACAGTAGGGAATTTCTGCACTAAAAAAATATTGAATGGAGTGAGGGAAATAAATTTTAAACAAGCTGCTGACACTAGACCAAACAGACAGTGATCCAAAGTAATAAAAAGTAAAAATAGTGCAGCGCTAAACTAATTAAATCACATGTGAATATGATAAACAGAAATACATGTCATATAAAAAAATTGATAAATATATAACACAAATAGTGGTAGGAAATCCAAAGAGAGTACAAAAAGTGCTAAAAAGTCCCAATAAAACAAAATTGTGAATATTCATCCAGGAAAGGGAAACTTATTTCCAAAACTTCTTATGAGGCAACCACAGGGACACCACTGTGCGAATATTATAGGGATCAGCTTACCAGACCAGTATCCACTACCAGAGAATCCACGGGGCTGTGCTGGAAACTACACTTCCCAGCGTGCAGCGCGGCTCACAGAGCGCTCCATAGTGATGACTGGGGAGGTGGCTCGTGTGGCTTGTCTGAGACCGAGCAGACCCGCCCCCCCACTCTAGCCAAGCCGAGCGGAACCGCCACCAGCTGTGCTGAAAACTAGGACAAAAGGGAAGGTGCACCTAAATTAGAGACTATTGTGTCCTGTGTTATGACTGGGCACAAACCGTCAAGAGACCTATTGGAAATCCAGATTGTCTCACATAATAAGTAGGGAGCCACCGCAGCCAAAAATAGCGCTAGAAAAGAAATATAAGGGGCCACAGATCAGCCCCCTAGAACGGCTGCAATGAGGGATGCTCAAACCAACTTTGATAGAAATTTCAAAAAACTTTATTGAAGAGCAATTGACACATTGTCTAAAAATACCCCTTCACAGGGGAACAATTTACAAGTGATTTCAAGGTGCAAAGGTTAATAACCAACAACAAGCAAGACAAATAACATAAAACAATGACTCACACTCACAAGGCCGGCCACGCATTCATACCAGAAGATCTGACCAACAGATACCTGAGCGAGCTGCATACATTCCTTCACCGGAATATGTGAATGCCGCTGGCTCATGGGTCTGCTGGTCGGCATGCCACAATGTGTTAGAATGGCTTATGGATGTGTATGACCAAAAACTTCACCAACAATTCATCAAAATCGTAGACATCATTATATGTAGTCCCATCTAGTCAACCTAATACTTCTGAGCCAAAAAATTGATGGTTATACAATTCTAGAGTCCGCATAGCAGGAATTCAAATAAATAGAAGTACTGGTGCATTATTCAGACTCAGACCAAACCATTACACTCCTATTCATAGATGGATAAAGATCATTTTAGCTCTTAACTTCCAGAGCAGTCCCGGTGTGGGAGAGTGTAACTAGAGGAATGTCTGCATGCCGACAAAGATGGGCTGTATGTAGTGCCAGTCCTTCAGAATGGACAGTGACTGATGTCCTAGAAAGGGTGAAGTATGGGCCCACTTGAATTCCGAGTAGCAATATCAGACCGACATTATCAACCTGCAACAGAAAGTCTCTTCTAGTATGTAGATATTGGTGCGGGAGCTGGGGAGAGACGCAGTATGACTTAATGACTGCGCGGGCTCACACCATAATTAAGCTGTATTTAATATAGGTAAATTGCCATTGGCCCATCGGTGGCCTTTCACTTGATTGCATTAGCTTTGCTATGTGCCCAATACAGCCAGTGTTCACTGCCTTTTCTCTATCCCCTAATGCCAGTTAGCTTATTGCTCACCGTTCACATGCTACTCCTGGTGGAAGGGCTTCTGTTGTCCCTCAGCGGGTGTTGTTGGAATGAAGGCCTGATAAGCAGGTTCGGCTCCGGCGTGCCACGAGGAGGCAGCGTGTACCGTGTGTCGCAGTGTTACAACGCCATGGGCGGGAGCTGGAACGCATCGGTGGCTCTTCCGGGTGACGTGCGGCCGGTGTGTGACGTCAATGCGTTTCGCGTGCGTGACGCACGCTTCGTCAGGACGTCATTGGATAGTACGGAAGATCAATATAAAGGGAAGTAGCCTGATTGGCAAGTGCTGACAGGTGACAGCACAACAGACATTCCTCTATTACCGCTTCCTGTGCAGTTAAAAAACGGATGGTGAGCTGGAAACTACACTTCCCAGCGTGCAGCGCGGCTCACAGAGCGCTCCATAGAGATGACTGGGGAGGTGGCTCGTGCGGCTTATCTAAAGCCGAGCAGACCCGCCCCCCCCCACTCTAGCCAAGCCGAGCGGATCCGCCACCACCTGAGCCAAGTTGAAACAGTCACCCTCAAATAAATTCCACTCGCCAAATGCGAGCAGGCAAGTGGAAATTTTGAGGGCTGCTTTACATCATTGTTTTTCAATCACAGCCAAACCATTTATAGCCACATGATTTATTTTAATCATTCTGTCTTCTGTTTCATAAACTGATACAAAGCCAAAGATTTGCAATAACTCATAGCAATCAGACAATTGTATGGTCAGATCTGTAAAATATAACTTTCATTTGGTTGGTATGAGCTGCAAAGTCTAATATATTGCAAAATATTTATTGATGTTATTTGAACATACCTAGTAGTTTAACATTTAGGTCCTGGACCTCTAGTGGCAGGAAGGTCTACAAACTCTGCACTATTCAAGGCCATGTACAGTACACAAAAGCTGTCTATTCAGTGGAACTGCCACACTGCCTCTCCAAAAAAGAACACAATGTTGTGTTTGTTAAATTTTGTTAAATTAGCTTGGAAGAAACCCAAATCAGTGTGCTGAGATCTATGAAAATGCACCTTAAGGTGTAACTAAACCTCCTATCCTCCTACAGCCAAGAAAGCTGCCATCTTGAACTTCAGTTGCCATGGTCCTGCTTATGTTATCAGTTATGACACAAGCTATTTGATGGCTTGACAGTTCAGCAGAGAGCCCAAGCAACTGTGACAATTATCATTTATGGCAAACCTTGACTATAAATCGCTTTGGTATACCGTTAAATTGAAGGATTTATTTCCACTTTAATGCCTTGGTTCCACTGAGTGGTACGGTTCAGTTCGGTACAGTTCAGTACGGTTTGAAACAGTACCCTTAACATGATAGGCGTTGTGTAGCCGGAAAGTAGTGAAGTCAACCAATCAACGTTCTGCTCCACCCTGTTGGTACGGTACGATTGTGCTTGGTACCCCAACGAAAGGGTCCCCAAAAAAGTGGTATGGTACGGTTCAGGATTAGGGTACCAACTTGGGTCACAACTTTTGACAATGGAAATGGCAAAAATTGCCTACTGAACCGAACCATACCGCTCAGTGGAAATGAGGCATAAGATAACTTTAATCCCAGTACACTGCAGTGTTTCAAGTTAATATGATCCTGCAATTTCTAGACCAGGTTAGTTTGTGCAAGTAACAGTTAAAGGTCTCTGTAATTTCTTTAACAAAGTGAAGCTTTGAGATTAATGCCTCATGAAGTAGAAAAGCACAAGAGGTAGTATACATTTAAGCTAACTATGTACTATACAATCTGATTGTACAAATCCCTGTACAATCTCCTTTCGATTTACCAAATACCAATCTGTTTGTATCATATCAAGCAGGCCCTTGCATTATATAAAAGCAAAGAAATTCCCAGCTCAACTTACCAACCAGCCTGCTAACCACCTGAATTGTCCTGTCTAACAGTATGTGCTAAAAACAGGGGTTTAGTTTGCACACATTTGCAAATACATGCATAAGCTACAGAGCCCCGTCAAGCCACTCTAGTATTTTCTGTAGTCCTAACTCTAAATTTTAAGAGCCTCTACAGTGGAAGCAATGCATTATAATGTATAGGCAGAGGGCAGGTGAGCCCGGAGGCATCCCACGCCTCCTTAAAGGCACAGGGGCGCACTGGACACCCAGCACATGCTTTCACTGTGGAGGCCCTTCAAATTTAGAGTTAGGACTACAGAAAATACTGGGGTACCTTGACGGGGCTCTATAGCTTATGCATACATTTGCAAATGTGTGCAAAATAAAACCTTGTTTTTAGCGCATACTGTTAGACAGGACAATTTGGTTGAATAGCAGGCTGATCGGTAGGTTGAGCTGGGAATTTCTTTGGTTTTGTTTTGCATGTGTTGCCCTTACACATGCTCCTTGCTGTTATAATGTATGATCAGTTGTAGACCAATTGGACATAACAGAGCCACTGGGTTTAGTGAAACTAGACTCAACTAGTTTTTCTAATAGGCTGTACAAAATAAAATATACAAAAAAGAAAAGATGGTGGTTGAACATGCAAACATGCAGTGAAGAATTTTCAGGGGAGTCTTACCACTCCCCCACACAATCCACATAGGTGAAGTTGTTTGTTAATGTTGATCATGTACTATTAATACTCTAAAATGGCACTAATAAAATGTTCCTTCTGTTTTAGAGACTTTGCTTTTGTAGCTAATGATAAAGATACCTGCATGCTGAAGTGTCATGTATTCCGTTGTGATGTCCCAGCCAAAGCCATTGCCAGTGCCCTCCATGAAATGTGTTCTAAGGTATGAAATCATTGAGCCAAGTGTGAAAGAATCTGCAGAAACCAGTTGATGTAAATAATTATTATGGTTTGTGTTACTGTTTTAAAACCTTGATTATTGTGTAACTATATTTATGTGCATGACAGCAGCCTTATTTACTCTGTTCACATATGTAGGCTCTGCTCCTTGCTATTCAGTGCTACATATTGGGGGAAATTTACTAAAACTGGTGCAAAAAAAAAAAAAATTTGGTGCAGCTGTGCATAGTATCTAACCAGCTTCTAGGTTTTATTGTCAAAGCTTATTTGAACAAGCTAAAGTTGGAAGTTCTGTTCACCAGTTTTAGTAAATCGCCTCCATTGTCTAAGCTCTCTCCATGCAAGTCTATACACCAGCTGACTCACTGAAAATAATGGGGTCTATTTATTATTGTTTTGACATGAGATTCACACAACTTTCACCCACTAATCACACACTTTACACATACAATTAAATTTAAAAATGTATGAAGCTTTTGTAAACGTGTGAATCTTTTGGGAAAACACTGAAAAATAGACCTCATTGTGTTCCCTATGTGGCTAAAATCGTATCACAGTTTTTAACCACTCCTCTAGCAACCAACAGCCTATAGTGGGAGAAGATATTTTATACATAAGGTTATAAAGGTCCATTTTGTTTGCTTTGGTTTACATGCCCGACATGCGCACAATGCCTCTGCTCCCGCTACAATTACATAGTTACATAGTTACATAGTAGGTGAGGTTGAATAAAGACAATAATCCATCCAGTTCAACCTGTGTAGGTGTGTGTAGCTGTAATCATCTCACATACCCCTGAATGTTCTGATCCTTGAGATGTAAGTCTAAGAGTCTTTTGAAAGCCACCATACTTCCCACAGAAACCACCTCTTGTGGTAGAGAATTCCACAATCTTGTAGCTCTAACAGTAAAGAACCCCCCCCCCCCCCCCCCCGTTGCCTGAGGTTAAAACGCTTCTCCTCTACTCGCAATGTATGCCCTCGAGTCCTAGCAGAGAGTATCTGAGTGGCTTTGTGCCTTGTGATTGCTTAGATGGCCAATCACAGTGATCACAAATGTAAACAGTACTATTGTTTACATTTAACTTCCTGTAACAACAGAGGAAGGGGAAACCGGAGGGTTTAAGGAATGAATGAATGAATGAATTTATTAGATCCTTCAAGCGACAGGGGAAGACTGTATTTAAGGTCAGGGGTTAAAATGACACTGGGCACCATTAGTGTGGGATTGTTTTTAGGGGACTTAAAAACATCAGTGATGGGGCAGGGGTGGACAGTTTTACAATGCCACTGATCACCAATTATTGTGGGATTGTGTTTGGGGCGGAGTTTAAAATGCCAAAGACCACCAATGATTGTGGGATTGTTTGGGGGGGGGGGGTGGGTTAAATATTTTCGGCTTGGCCATGACATCTAGCACATGCACACATAGCATTTGCAGTCTCCAGGAAATTCTCTTCCACTAATAACAGAATATTTTCACTTGGCTTCAGTGGGAAACTTGGAAAGGTTGAGTGCTCTTAACTACCTCAATACCAGTATGTTTCTTAATTTTCAAAAATTTTTGGGCTAAAAAAAAATCTTCATCTTGAGGTGTCTAATTTCCAAAAGAGGGTTATTTCTTGGGTGTTTGTGATGTCATGGCCTTTTTAAAAAAAAAATATGTTTCATAACAAAGTAAGGAAACATTTTTTTTTTCCAAAATGTTTAGTCTTTTTCCCTTTATATACAGTACCTCACAAAAGTGAGTACACCCCTCACATTTCTGTAAATATTTTATTATATCTTTTCATGTGACAACACTGAAGAAATTAAACTTTGCTACAATGTAAAGTAGTGATTGTACAGCTTGTATAACAGTGTAAATTTGTTGTCCCCTCAAAATAACTCAACACACAGTCATTAATGTCTAAACCACTGGCAACAAAAGTGAGTACACCCCTAAGTGAAAATGTCCAAATTGGGCCCAATTAGTCATTTTCCCTCCCCGATGTCATGTGACTCGTTAGTGTTACAAGGTCTCAGGTGTGAATAGGGAGCAGGGGTGTTAAATTTGGTGTTATTGCTCTCACTCTCTCATACTGGTCACTTGACGTTCAACATGGCACCTCATAGCAAAGAACTCCCTGAGGATCTGAAAAAAAAGAATTGTTGCTCTATATAATTATAATATTATGTAAATATATAATTCACAGGAAGCATTGAATTCGATAAATAAATACAAGACTAGGTTACTTCTGATTGGCTGATGTAAAGAGGGGGGTGGATGGTGTCATGATCTCCACCTCAGCCAATCAGAGGTAGCCTCATGTTCATTTATAGAATACAGTGCTTCCTGTGAATGGCTGAGCAGCACTCAGCCCAACTCAATTTTGTTCTGGATGCGGCATGGGAAGTTACTGTCCTGCTTCTGGACCACAGCACTGTATACTAGGGATAGACCGATTATCTGCAAGGCCGATATATCCGGGGCCGATATGCACTTTCCCCGATATATCGGTATCGGCCCCGGAACTGGCCGATATTGCTGATATTTTTGTGACGTCATTCTGCCTTTTTAGGCCGCCTCCCTCAGCTTGGACAGCCTCATCTGGAGTCAGGCTAGTCTCGCAGGAGTATATCACAGCCATACACCCACCCACAGTAGCCCGGTGCCAGCCAGCCACCCACATCCACAGGCCCTGTACCAGCCAGCCACAGGCACTGTACCAGGGAGCCAGCCAACCGCCCACAGGACCTGTACCAGCCAGCCACCCACAGGCCCTGTACCAGCCAGCCACCCAAAGCTCCTATGCCAGCCACCCACCTACCACAGGGTGCCAGCCAGCCAGCCACTCACCACAGGGTGCCAGCCAGCCAGCCACCACAGGGTGCCAGCCAGCTAGCCACCACAGGGTGCCAGCCAGCCAGCCATCCACCACAGGTTGCCAGCAAGCCAGCCAGCCAGCCACCACAGGGTGCCAGCCAGCCATCCACCACAGGGTGCCAGCCAGCCAGCCATCCACCACAGGTTGCCAGCAAGCCAGCCAGCCAGCCACCACAGGGTGCCAGACAGCCAGCCATCCACCACAGGTTGCCAGCAAGCCAGCAAGCCAGCCAGCCAGCCACCACAGGGTGCCAGCCAGCCAGCCAGCCACTACAGGGTGCCAGACAGCCAGCCACCCACCACAGGGTGCCAGCAAGCCAGCCATTAAGCATTAAACAAAAATGAACATGTTCAGTACCAGATTTGTGTCAAAAATTTTCTTTATTTTTCAAAACCTTAAATGTAAAAAATATCGGCCCATATCGACCGATACCAATACGTTGTGACCAAAATATCAGTATCGGCCCTGAAAAAACCATATCGGTCTATCCCTACTGTATACTGTATGTAGCTGATGTCAGAGTATACAGTCTATATAGCATTGACAGCTGCTGCATCTGTTAGTGAAAGTAATAGTTCATTTGGCCCAGCTTGTTCCAAAATAACTATTTTAAAGTGCCAAATAACATGGAGTTAGGCTTAAGAAAGAAACAGAATGATAAACTGGTTAGCTCCCCTCCAGTGGCAAATCAAATTGGAACGTTAAATGTAATAAAAAAAATCCAGCAAGCATATATTAGTAAGTTTAACCAATACCTTGAAATAATAGCTCAAAATATAAACTCACTAAAATGCACTATACTGTCCCTTTAATGTTTCCAGTGCAAGATAGGAAATAAGGGAGACATGTTGCTTGGAGTAACACATTTCTTCCTGTTTTACGCATAAGCTGCACTGTTAAATGATAGCAAGTTTTTACACCTGAGAAATGTTTGATACCACTGCTTTAATATATTGTATGTAGATTGTCATGTCTGTGTAGACTTTGTAGAAATTCAATAATTTGGCAATGGGTGACCATTGGTTGGACGATTCATCTCCTACTTTCTCTTTTTTCTTATGATCCCTGTTAGGCAGGTAGTATTTCATTATTATTAGGTTTATTTATTTTTTTAAAAGTAGCCATTGTTACTCTCCCCCTGAGAAAATAATCTGCATTATTGCTCTGGGTCAAATCAAACCATTAAAGACATTGGATCAATATAAGAACCAACTAGAATATTCCAAAGGAACAACTGTAACCTTCTTATTTCTCTCACTACATGCTTGGTTCAATTGCATTTAAAGGGAACCTGTCATTGCTGAGCTCTACTTATAAACATGCGTGTTACTTGGCTGTAAAACTGACCTTCTTGCATTGTCACCATTAACTTGTTTGCAGATAAGTTATGACTTTTCTCTCTGTTTTCTAATCTGCATGCTTGTTCTAGGTCAGTAACACAGAAGTTATTAAAGCCACAAGTTCAGCATAACAGTCAGGAAACTAACATTTTTAGAAGTAGGTGAGCAATGACAGCACTGTATTTGTCTCATTGTGAGTTTACTTTAACTTTCTTACATATAAAGAAGATTTATTACAAATTTATGACTGTTGTAATCTACTGAATAAAATTAACTGACTGGTGGTATACTGTATATGTGTAGCTGATGCAACAGCTTTTATAGGGCTTCTTTTCGGTACTGGTTCCATTGTGAATTGTAACCCTATTGATAGAATGCCCAAATACTGCATTTGTATGGGTGCTGGTCTTCTGAATATAGTATATTTATGCTAACACTGTAAACTGCTCATGGGTTTTAAAAGGAGTACTAAAGTCACATTTTTTACAATACGTATTAATAAAGAACATTAATCACTGGCTCAAAACGCTGTATTAGTGATGATATTATTTTTTTTTTACTTTGAAAATGTGTGCATATCTTCAGTCCACCTCTGGAGCTGCAGCATCTGTTTTTTTTTTTTGTATTTATGGCCGTTTATGGCAGCCAATGTGGTATGTGTATGTTGGTGGTGGTGGGGTGATACATCAGCTTCCTGCTGATTG
Source organism: Pelophylax lessonae (assembly GCF_965119305.1). NCBI lineage: Eukaryota > Metazoa > Chordata > Amphibia > Anura > Ranidae > Pelophylax > Pelophylax lessonae. Next base: position 423,834,263 of record NC_138771.1, read on the forward strand.
CAAAAGTGAAAAAATATATCTCTGGGAACCCCATTAGATGTGCATGTTCAAGGGAGGTAGCTGGAAACTGCATGGTGTAGACTTTAGCTGTGAAGTCTGCCTGTCAGTTTCATGACCTGGAACAGTATTATGGCGCTTTTCCACTGCATGGAACCATGTGCTTTTCCAATGCTGGTACCGCATGGTATGGTGTAGGATCGGTTCGGTACGGTACGGCGGCGCTTTTCCACTGCATGGAACCGAACGGTACGGCTATCAAAAACAGTACCACCTCGATTGTGGTTCCAAGAGATACCATACCTGGTACCATATCCCACAATCCTTTGCATGAAGTCACTACTAGCTACTGATTGGTCAGAGAATCCCACCCACCCCGTTGTTATCCCACCCACTTAACTTTAGTACTACTTTAGTGGAAAAGCAAACCATACCGTACCGTACCAAACCGTTCCAACACCGTACCATGCGGTACCAGCAGTGGAAAAGCAAACCGGGCCAAGCAGGGTCGAGTAGAGTCGAGCCGGTACTTGCAGTGGAAAAGTGCCATTAGGCAACTGATCAACACAGCACAGATAAACTCTGCTCCATGCAGTGGCCAGCAGGGAGGAACATGCTCATCTAAAGGGTTACCAGTCATGTGCTCTTTCAATTTGGGCTCATAGCTCATCGTCACTTAACTCTCAGCTCTCCGTGCATCTGAATGTTGAGCTACAAAGGGAGATATTGAGAGAGCAGAATGAATCCTAGACACAAGCGTAAAGGAAATGAATGCATTGATCTCTCTAATGGTTTCAAGGTATTGATGGGGATTAGATGTAAAAAAACAAAAAATCGAGAATGAATCTATTGAGGATTGAAACTTGAAGCATATATGTATATGTTTTTTTTTTTGTTTTTATTTTACTTTGGTTAAACTTGAAATACAAATTATAAATAGACATTTTCAACTGTCTGTCTGTACAGATCATGGCTGAAAGAGCAGTGGCCAGTAACGCCATCACTCGTTCTGTTACCTTAGAGACGATCTCACCTGAAGATTTACCAGTGCAAGGTTGGGAGATAATTAAAATGATTATGAAAATAGATTGCCTTGTAAGCAGGACAGAAGATCACTGTTTCACTGCTGTAGCACCATGCACCAGTATAATTTCATAATATTGCTTAACTGCTTAGTCTATTCTTTGAGTGCCATTGTACCATGCGTCAGACTTATAGTGGAACTCCAGCTAGTTTTGGCTAAGAAAGGTGGGGCAGAGGTGGAATTGAACCTCTGCTAGCTTATATTTGTGATTTTTTTCCTAAAAAGGTTCCTGGTGACTACAGTGACAGGGAAAGCAAATGAGTGGAAACCCAAAAGTTACCAGTTGCCACTGGAATGTAAGGTTAGAGGAAATGTACAATGCTGAAAATCCTGTGACAACTAACAAAAATGGTATTTCCCCTGACTTTGGAGAGATTCCTAAAAAGTTACTGTTGGGACTCTGGGACAGAAGTGAAGGAAACTTGCCTTCCCAAATAGGGGCACAGAAACCAATAAAAACCTGCCAGAGGTTCTAAATCCTCCTCAATCTATCCAATACAAAAAAGTATATATTTTTTCTTCTTTAAATGAAAAGCATTTATATAGTATTAACGATCTGTGCAGCACTTTACATTGTATTTATTCACATCAGTCCCTGCCCACAAGGTTCTTTTCCCATATGCATGCATACACATACATGAGACAATTTATAATGGAGCCAATTAACCGACCAACATGTCACTTGTAGTGTGGGAGGAATTTAGAGTACCCACACAAGCCTAGGGAGAACAAGAAAAGTCTTGGCTAGATTTTCACTTTAAGTCATAGTAAACACAACATATGAAAGCAATTTGGAAAGGGTCATAAGCAAACAGTATTTCCATGTGAACATTCCCCTTTAGGCTTTTTTAAATGCAAAAATGTATCATGCTAGCACCTACTTAATGATAATATTAAAAAACTAGAAATTAGAAAAATGTGTTATTCCCTCTTGTTAAGCCTGCCCAAAGTTAATGAGGGAACATTTGCTTTAGCTTCACACATTGTAACACAAACAGATGGACATTTTGAATCATATGCCTCAGTCAACACAATTCACTGCCTGTGATGCCAAAATGGAAAAATATATTAATGTAATAATATTTCCAATTTTTAGATGGAGTTCGTTGCATGCCGGTGGTTTTGACAGCATGTACTCAAGGCAGCTAAAATAGGAAAAATTGTAGAATGAGCTGGGAACAAATTACAAGCATACATTTCACTTTAAATATTATAGACTTAATTGTTTTCCATGTAAAAAGTCAGACTTGCTACAAAGAATGCAGACTTTCCATCTAGCTAGAGATGTAGGTAGGAAAATGTGGTTACATTTAGGCCTTTATATGTATAAGTACAGAATTAAAGCTATAATCTTTTGAACCTTGATGCATAATGTGACTCAGGGCCACCACCACATCTTCTGCAACCATACAGAGGTATACTTACCTCAAAGCACTACAGGCAAAGGGACTTAGCCTCCTGGATTATGCTTTTCAACAGCTGTTGTTTTTGCCCTCCTAAGTTGTTAGTGCTATGTCCGCAACCTGAAGGAAAGTTTTGCTTTTTATCTGGGCCATTATCACTGGCATACCTGAAAGCATTAGCACTTATGGTATACTCAAAAAAAGGGGTTCTGGCGCTAATCCAAGGTGTAGAAATCCTGTGATGTCCTTATGTAGAGAATACACAATTGCAATTATAAATATGTCTGCTGCAACACTGTTCGCCCACTCCTAAACATGGGATGGCGTATTGGTAGTGAGAAGTAAAAATTAGGATGGCGCTCTAGTGTGCATCATTATGGAAAAAACCCCAATGGAGGCTCAAATGAACAATCTAATGAAAGTTTATTAAGTAAGTCCACAAATGGTTAAAACAATTTGATAAGTAATCCTACCGATCCTTGAAGCCTCTGTGTCTCCTGGCTGATCTACAGGAATCCCTGATGTGTGTCATGGGAGCCTGGTGGCCGATGGAAGGGGATAGGGCTCTCAGATGAAAAAAGGAATTGGTCTAAGCGGTGAGGGCTCGCACGGTCCGGTGTGCGGCCGCGTTCCTGGACCGGAGCCACTGCGTTGTGCTCCCACAGTGCCCGCCGTGAGCACCGGGAGGCGCACGCAGATGACTTCACCGCAGAGGACCGGAAGTCCGTTGAGTCGCTACAAATGTAGCTTTGTCAAGTTGTGTCGACACAACTTGACAAAGCTACATTTGTAGCGAAACATGTAGTTGTGGCAATCGGGAGACTCCATAGAAGCGAGCACATCCTTTCCTCCGCTCCCCTCAGCTTCCGGGTTGTCTCTTCGGCCCGCTCTCAACGGACTTCCGGTCCCCTGTGGTGACATCATCTGCGTGCGCCTCCCGGTGCTCACGGCGGGCACTGTGGGAGCACAACGCAGTGGCTCCGGTCCAGGAACGCGGCCGCACACCGGACCGTGCGAGCCCTCACCGCTTAGACCAATTACTTTTTTCATCTGAGAGCCCTATCCCCTTCCATCAGCCACCAGGCTCCCATGACATCCTAATTTTTACTTCGCACTTATGGTATAGCCCAGGGCCAACAGCATCCATTCAGGGATATATATATGGATATGCTTCACACAATATGACCAAATATATGATGATGGAAGTGTCTTCAAGTTGACAACCACAACTGAGTAATGCTTCTATGGGTGCAGTAAAAGGGGCAGAAATAAGCACACTGTAACCATTCCTTCAGTAGGAATTGCATCATCCTAATCTGTTCTAGCAATGACACTAAGTAAATGACCAGACCATGTCTAGATTCCCACTGGTTCTTCTCAGTATGGCTGAAAGACATGAGCATATAAATACTCTAAATACTTCCCCTGTCACATTTAAACACACACGCACATTTTTAGTGTTCTGCAGTTACATCAAAAGGGGCTGAGACTAATAGTGAGATCTGACTTACCACGTAAGATGTCGACCTAGGAATGGAGGCTTTACCCCACTGAAAGCTCTACAAAACCTCAAGGCTCTAGGATCCAGGACTTATTAAGCACAATTTTTTTCTTCACATCAGCCATAAACCCTGGAGCCCCCCCCCAATGTGTATATTAGAAACCTAGGAGACAGATACTCACTGTGCTCAATTTTACCCACCAGTGTCTCCAAATACTGTGTATAAAGGCGTTACTCTCTGGAATGTTTTCAAGATCACACAGATATAACAAATAGTATAGCACAATTAGCCTTTTCACTATTTTAGTCTACTTAGATACTAAAGCCCCGTACACAAGAGTAGAAATTCGGCCGGGAAATTTCGTCCGACGACTGATCTGCCGATTTTCGGATTGTTAGTATGGTGCTCCTGACAACCGACTCCGACTTTTCGGCCAAAAAAATCCTGATGTGCAGGCTATATAATTTTTGTTGACCCTCAAAACACGTCAGATTTTCGTCTCATTAGTACAGATTTCAATGGGGAAAAATCTTATGAGCAAGACTAGGCATGCTCAGAGATGAAAGAACACAAAGAAAGCAATCCAACACATGACATCACTTCTGAAGTAGAATTCTGTCGTGCGGGAAAATTCGTGTGCAGTCTAGAGCACATTCCAACCAACAGACACCACTCTGGACAAAAGACGGACGACCGGTCGGCGGAAATTCGTTGCGAGTGTACGAGGCTTTAGTCTGCTTCAGTCCAGACTGAATTTCTCCTTAGCTTCAACCCAATCGGATTGCTTATCTGAAAGGCCACACAGGCCTGGACACTCACTGCTTGAATGTCTGTACACATAATGGTGGGAATTAACAAAGAGTGGCGCAGACAAAGCCTGCAACACTTTTTGTAAACTGAAAAAATTGAGTAAATCTTGTTCCTATCTAATATCAAAGGGGCATAAAAAAGTATTTCTAAAAGTATATTTTTTGGGCAGTTTTATTTTAACTTTTTAAAGTAGAACTCAACTGTATCTTAGCACCACAAACTGAACATTTTATTTATTTAATTTTTATTATTTTAAGGAAACTCACCCATCCATCAATGTCTCCATGCTTTAGTTTGTTGAGGAATCATCTTGATAAAACACCTCTCTAACATTTCCTGCTGCAGCCATCTTGAGTAGGGTAGATGATTCATGAAGCATTTACTTCCTGGAATCCATCTGCCCTTAGCTCAAGCATGCAGGAAGGAGGGTACCCTTAACTGAGAAAGCCCCTCCTCTCCTCCAGAAAAAAAAATGTCTGTGAAGACTCCTGGGATGTATGGCATCAAAAAAGCCTAGGCCAGAAACCAGGAAACAACTCAAAAAAAGTTTAAAACAAGCAAGTATAATATACTTTCCTATCTATTTACTTATGCTGGAAGCATAAGGATAAAAAATAGTTAATGTTCGCTGAAAGAGTTCAGTTCTGTTTTAAGAATACTAACCGTGCATTTACCATGTGCTTGTTGTGTGTGATGAATATAAAATATTCCTATGCAGTACTTTGTATTCACCTTATTAAAATTACCGTAATAAAAAATAATACAACCATTATATTTTTTTTAGTACTGAACATAATGCATACATAGAGAAATGTATCCAAAAACACTGTTTACATCCGTAAACTTTCACTTTAAACCTGTGGATGGTTTTCTAGAATGTTCAGATTTTACAGGGGATAACAGAAGCAGTCAAACAAGGACATATAACATACTGTCCTCATATGAACTCATGGATCATTGTAACCATCTAATATGTCAGTGGATATAAAGCTCAGAAGTGGCACTAATCCCTGCATTAATCGGGATATTGCCATACTTAGGCTCTTTGGATGTTTCCTTAGCAAACAATTCTGCCACTAAAAGATATTTAAAGGATGCCCAATGATCAGAGCTGCTTTGTCCTATCATCAGCAACAATTTATGACATCCCTGTAGCTATAATACTTTTTACTTTAAAAACACACAGAAAAAAAAAAAAAAAAACGTTGCCAGCTTTGACTAACATATGTTTTTGGTTATTTGTAGCACAATCATTTTTTAGCAATCATAACCCAGAAAGCTTTAGAAAACACACTGAAGGAAAAGTGAAATATATTGATAATGACCCTTTGCAGCACTTCCATTACTGTAGTCTGCATTATACATTTTGAACAGTTGTTTATTTAATGGATGACAATTTCACACACTTTGTTTGTTCTAGTTGATATTCTGGATACTGTGCGGGAGTCCATTCAGAAATATGAACTGCTTTTCATTGGCAGCCTTCCCGTCTCAAAGCCAATGGGTGAGTTATTGTAGAGACTGTTCTGTATCCATTCTTCCAGGGAGCCTTTATTGCAACAACTAATAAGTACTTAGTGAACAATGTATCCCTTTATTTTTACCCTCTGGTGTAATGCTGTATTATATGTATCCTCTGAAAAAATGTACAATGTAACTACAGATGACGATATCTATCCCTTTTAAAGGGTACATATCCCCATATTTAAAGCTGCACTCTAGGCAAATAAAAAGGACAACAATTAACACAGTTCTGTATTCATTAATACTTAATTAAAAATACATTTGCAATGCAAGCAGTGTAAGCACCTACATTTCACTTGGTATCAGCTTACAGCAGTCCCTGTATGGCAGAGCTCAGAGTAGGAGAGGTATCAGCAGCACAGGAAGCCAATCAATTTGTGTGCTGACAAGGAGCATGATGATAGAAGGAGAAAACAGAGTGAAAGTGATAAGTGTATCTCTGTATTGCTTCTTCCTCACTGTCCAATCACAGGCTGTGGGCAGGTCCATAACAGCATGGGCTCAGACAAAATGAGTTGAATGATGCTTGATTAAACTCAGAAGAATGAGGACCTCTTGTGGCAGAAAATAAATACTGCGGGGACAGCTTAACATTGCAGAAATGTATTGCAGTAAAACCTAATTTTGAATTGATCTTTTAATAGGTTATTTATTCTTAAGTGTCGGTTCACACTAGGGTGACATGACTTTGGGCGAGTTATGCCGTCGCCCGTGCACCGTGACTTCGGCGCGGCTTGCAACGACTTCACATAATGGAAGTCAATGCAAGTCGCTCCGATGTCACCCTGAAGTAGTGCAGGAACCTTTTTCTAAGTCGGAGCAACTTGAGTCGCTCCTATTAGAACGGTTCCAATTGCACACCACGGTCCGCTACTTGTCAGGCGACCAAGTCGCCTGACAAGTCGGAACAGTGTGAACCGGCACTTACAGTTTTGACTGGAGTTCTGCTTTAACCACTTCAGCTCCAGAAGATTTTACCCCCTTAATAAACAGGCCATTTTTGGTGATTCAGCACTGCGTTACTTTAATGAAAAATTGCGCGTTTGATGCTGTACCCAAATACAATTGATGTCCTTTTTTTCCCACAAATAGAGCTTTCTTTTGGTGGTATTTGATCACCTCTGCGATTTTTAGATTTTGCACTATAAACAAAAAAAAGAGCGACAATTTTGAAAAAAACGCCATACTTTTTACTTTCTGCTATAAAACATTCCCAATAAAACATATAAAAAATCTGTGTAGAAAAATGATTATAACCCACGCTTAAAATGGTCAATAAACTTGTGTTTTGCAGCTGCTGTTCACTAGGTAAAAAACCAAGAGAAATATGTAAAAAAAATGCAAAAAAAACAGCGCTTGCAATAGTGCAAATATCAAAGGATGGGTAAATATAAAGAACGTCAATTAATGAAAGTGGGTATTTAAAATGGTGTGAAGTACAATAGTGCTAAAGCAAATAATAACAGTAAATACCTTCTCTTTCTGAAAAAATTAAAGTGCAATAGTGCCAAAACTAGATTGCAATAAACTTGTGCATAAAGTGCAATAATGCTGTATATAAAACAATCAAAATACAATAACAGGTGTTAAAGTGCACAAATTAGGTAAACAGTCCCACTCAAAGTGCAGCTGTCTCCTTCCGGGAACACAGCCGTTTGTTTCTAATGTGGTTTACATACGCTTTTACCTCTTACTATATGTGAGTATTTTTAATCCTGTATTCAAATAAAAGTATTTTGCGGGCTTCACTATTTTGGTCCATTCCTTCCTTTTGAACGTCATTGGATGGTTTCATATTACTATGACCCTACTTACTTAAGAGGCACATCTATCCATTGGGTAACCCCAGAAGGGGACACACTACTGTGCTGAAAGACTACTGGTTTTCAAGGTCTATTAACCATTTCATTCTGGTGAGTGGATCCCCAAAAGGGTTTTTGGAGCACCTTTCCACTGTGTGAAGCACTTTTAGCACCTTCTTTTTGGATTTCAGCACCATATTGAAGCTGCACTTTGAGTGGGACTGTTTACCTATTTTTTGCACTTTAACACCTGTTATTGTATTCTGATTGTTGTATATACAGCATTATTGCACTTTATGCACAAGTTTATTGCAATCTAGTTTTGGCACTATTGCACTTTAATTTTTTCAGAAAGTGAAGGTATTTACTGTTATTATTTGCTATAGCACTATTGCACTTTACACCATAAATACCCACTTTCACTTTAATTGGCGTTCTTTATATTTACCCATTCTTTAATATTTGCACTATTGCAAGCGCTATTTAAAAAATCTGATTTTTTTTTTTATCAGTTTAGGCCAATTTGTATTCTGCTACATATTTTTGGTAAAAAGAAATCCCAAAAAGCGTATTTTAATTGGTTTGCGCAAAAGTTATAGCATTTACAAACTACTGGATAGATTTTAGGATTTTTTATTTATTTTTATTGTTTTTATTAGTAATGGCGGCGATCAGCATTTTTTAGCGGGACTGCGACATTGCGGCGGACAAATCAGGCCCCTAACTGACATTTTTTAAACTTTTTGGGGACCCAGTGACATTAATACAGTAATCAGTGCTAAATATTATGCACTGTTACTGTATAAATGACACTGGCAGGGAAGGGGTTAACACTGGGGGTGATCAAATGGGTTAATGTATGCCTAAATATGCTTGCTCACTGTGGGGGGGGGGGGGGTTTCTGTGACAGGCACAGAGAGATGGGGGTTTCAGCTTAGCTGAAACTCCTGATATCTCACTGCCTGTCTGACAGAAGACTCGCCTGCTTTGTTTACATAAGCAGGCAGGTCTTCTGTCAGTTTATCTGATGATTGCGTGAGGCCGGCGGCAATCGCCGACGCTCCTCCCGCATGCCACCGAGACCCCGTGCGCAGCCGAGCCGCCCTGCCGCAGTAATACTACGGTGGGGGGTCGGCAAGAGGTTAAGAAGACTTACTCAAAAAAAAAAAAAAAAAGATTCAGCTGAATAAAACTTAAGAAATTACTACTTATATCAAAAACTTTTAATACAGATGTTCTGTATTTTGACAAAGTCCCTTTAAAATAAAACTGCCAAATTATTATTGAGGTGTAAAAACTATGAATATTACTGAAGCCTGTCAGCAGCTTTCTTGTGCAATCACCGCCAGCAGTGATCATTGTATTCTGAAGGCTAGAAAAACCTCCCACTGTCATCATACAATAGCACAGTGGGAGGGATCCTCTGATCAATACTTACTGTTTTGATGGGGAAATCGAGCAATTTTCTTTTCTTCAACCCGTGGTTAAAGGAAAGCAAATTGTATAATGTTTTGTTTGCTTAAACTTCTGCTCCGACTTGAAGCTAAGCTATTACAATTAGTAATATACCATCATTAGACCCACTATCAGAAATCACAGCACTTCTGTAAACTGATGTCCTGGAGTCCCTTGACCACTGATCATCACAGGGTCTTTTCCTTACACTACTTTTCCTCAGGACTAAAACATTCATTACATCTTTATTTTTTGGTTTTGACATATTTTACATCTCTCTCCTATACTGAATGGAACGGGTTTGTTCACACAGGTGGCCAGGGGTCAGAAAAAACAGGCAGTTGAGCTATGGTTTTCCACCCCACCACCTCCCACAAAAACAAGGACATGCAGCCACAATGTTTTGCTTTGCAGCCGTGGAAAAAAATGTAACGCTCTTGTTGCGTTTAGCAGGCAGTACCAGTCTCTTAGAGAGTTACAAAAAGCAGTGAAGAGGTGACATATCACATTACCACCACCTGCCAACTGAACTGGTCTCTGATATTGCAGATTGCCTTTCAGAGGGCAGGCAAGGGCTGCCACTTGTCTGAAGAAGCCTTTAGTGTACAGAAATTCCTCTCTGTACTTCCCCCTCTCTCTAAGGCCTCTTTCAAATGGACTTAGACATTTTAGCCAAGTAGATGGGTCAGTATTAGTGATCGACCGATATTTTGGTCAATGCATATCGGTATCGGCCGATATTGGCCGATATTTTTGTACATTTAAAAACATTTTTTTTTTTTACTTTACAAGTACTTTTGTGGAGGGATCTGGGGGTCTAAAAGACCCCAAACCCCTCCTCTGCACTTAAAAGCATTCAAAACGCCAAGTTTGGCTGTTCTGAATGCTGTTATTTTTTTTAATCTGGCGCCAGACGCGGAAGTGATGTCACTCATCACATCACTTTCAGGTTTTTGCATGGAGACCCAATCGGAGCTGAATGCGGCTTTGATCGGGTCTTCGGCGTCCATGCAGGCTGGTTGCCGGGGTCTTCCAGTGGGACGGGAGACCCAGGCGAGCCGCGGAAGGCTGCGGGAAGGAGGGGGGCTCCTTGTGATGACAGCCAAGCTGCTTCTCAGCCGCATAGGTTGTCATTATAAGACAGCCGGCCTTCGGCTATGCCTCTAGCTGCAGACATCACTCCGGTACAAGCACTTTCCCGAAATATCGGCAATATCGGTCACCTTGGTGGCTGATTCCGATATATCAGGGAAAGTGCATATCAGCCCTAGATATATCGTCTTTGCCCATAATCGGTCGATCTCTAGTCAGTATACACCAGTGCAATAGCTTTTCTTTGTATTGCATCAGGAATTATAGGGCATGTTGTGCTCTTTAGGTTTTGATGCAATCTTCCTTCTCAATTGAATTCAATTGCAGAGCTTCAAAGGCACGCACTGACACATTCATAAAAGGTTTTTGAAGTAATTACCTCAAAAGGGCCTATTTGCACTTTACTAGTGTTCATTTATTTTTACAGCGCAATAGGGCAAAAGTTGTTTTTGGCTGGAGTACAGCTTCAATGTCTTTTATGTGGCATCTAAATGTGAAAAGGTGAATCGAGCCATTCTGCATACAGTGGACATCATGATGTAATCCTGAACTGATCCAAGCATTCCATAAAGAGTTCATACCATTTCATAATATTAATTTAAACTGCTTTTCCCAATGGCTAGTGATAGCGGATGGCCTCGAAAGTGGCTGAAACAGCAAAACAATTAGATGTCCTCCTTTGTCCATTGCCCATGTAAACAAACCCTGAGGGGCCTATTTATAAAGACTTGTGGGCATTTAATTTTTAAAAAATTCAGAGTGCGATGGGGAGCCTGAAGTGACTGTAATGCTGCAGTCAAAATGTCTTTATAAAGCATGCATCAGTACTTTATAATGTGCCTGGCAACATTTTAATAAAAAAGCCGTGGGACAGCCATGATTAGCACATATTGCTGCTTTATAAATGACCCCTGTATAGTATGTCATAGACCAAAATACAGTTTATATTAACTTTGTTATAACAGATGCATACTGTTCAAGTATATAAATGACCCCCTTACTTTGTATGAAGCAAGCAAAATAAGTATTTTTTTAATAACCAATCTCTTAAATGCAGGGATGGATGTACTGAATGATACCATAGAGAACATAATCAGCATCACACTCAGGGAAAACTGGACAGCTGCTGTCATTGAAGTGACTGATACAGCAGTGACTATACACCGGAGAGAGGTAATTCTCTGTAGCATTTATGACTATATTAACTTTTTTTTTTTTTACATGTTCCTGCCCTGATTTTTCTCTGTGAAAATGGGATTGCTTGCTTTTGTGCAAAATGTTCCATTTTTAGATGGAAATTGAAGTGGAATTGGCAAGTAGGAGATTGCTGTAATTTGCTCTACCCCACATTTTGCAACAAAATGAAAAACATGAAGCATGAAATTAAAGAAAACTTTTAACAAGAAAAAATGCAAAGCAGTCTTTGCTGACCTCGACATCTGAAATTGATGCTGCTGGGATGTCATGTTGATCATTAGATCAGCATGATATGATTACAAATCGCTAATCAGATCAAGAGTTCTCATTAAACAGTGGCTTACTAATTTACATGCTTGTTCTAGGTCATCATTGAAATCAGAGACAGCCAAATAACTAGCATTTTCAGAAGCAAGTCAATGATGGTAGCTTTTATATTTCTCTTAGGACAGGTTTCCTTTAAAGAGGACCACCCCCGCCTGCCCCCTCTACTAAAAACAGCAAAAAAAAAAATCAAATACAGTGTACATAAACAGGTACACTTACCTTGTCAATGCTGCTTTTCTTTACTATTGTGCCTCTGTGCAGCCTGTATTCCTGCATCTGCACTGCCATTTTGCAGATTTATATTATACTGCACATAACTGTGATGGAGTGCATGATATCATGCGCAATGTCTTATGCATGCACTGTGAGCCATTACATTAATCTCTTTTTAAAAAAAAACATTCCCCTGAGATCTTGTGAGATCATGGGGAGAAAGTGTTTTTTAACAATAAACGAGTTTAATGCAGTATGGCACATGTGCAAGATGAAGAGCATGATTTCATGGGCTTCATATTGCATATGCGCCAGTGACATTGCTTTCCCTGAGGGCACCTGTGCAGCCAAGCCTATGCCACTATAGCCTTCAGGGGAACAGGGAAGTGGACACAAGAAAGGTAAGTTAAGTAAAATGAAAAAGGAAGCAAAGTCCAAGGTATAATTTGTACCTATAGGTAAGCCTATAATAAGGCTTACCTATAGGTACTGTAAATATCTCCTAAACGTGTACCATTTAGGAGATGTTTACATTGCATGCAGCCGATGACGTCATCCGTGCATGCTTTCTGGAGGAATGGCCACCCATGCCGTTCCTTCAGATACCTGTGCCGTGAATGACGGCTCTCCCACATGTGCGCGAGTGACGTCTTCGCGGCTCTGGTCTGTCACACAGCCGGAGTCCACAGACCCGGAAGGAAGACCGGGAGAAGATGGATACTGCCTCCAGCAAATACATCCTATCACTGGAGGGCTTCGTTTCACAGGCATACTAGCACATTATGCTTTTACCTTGAGTGCCCATTCACACTACCGCGACTTGTCAGGCGACTGGTCAGCCTGACAAGTCGCGGTCCATGCAGTGCTACGGGAACCATTCTAATAGGAGCGACTCAAGTCGCTCCGACTTAGAAAGTAGTTCTTGTACTACTTCGGGGCGACATCGGAGCGATTTGCATTGACATTCATTATATGAAGTCCGTGCAAGTCGCGCCGAAGTCGCTGTGCACGTGACTTCACAGGTCGCCCCTGTAAGGGTAATCCCAAAACTCACGGGTTTCAATAACATTTTGACTGTTGAAGCCAGATTGAAAATTATATTTATTTAGACAAACATGTAGATAGGAAGCCATGTTTGGAGAGCAAGTCAATCACATTACATTCTGTTGGCTTAATGAACATTGCTCTAACTGGCTAGGGTTTGTAATACACTTTTATACACTACAATGGGTGGCACCAAGCTATCTAATTTCTTTTGAAGTCCCATGTGGTGACATTTTGGAGTCTTTTGGTATGCGGACGGCCATTCACATAGATGTGTGACTTCCAGTTTAGTTCCTTGAACAAATCTTTAAAGACTTGAGATAGCAATCTTGCAAATGAAGGGCTGAACACAACATCTGCTCTAAAATATGACTTCTCACACAATATATATCCAATATCTCTGCTTAATCACAAATCCATGCCCGATAATCATAAGTAAATATTTGATAAACAAAATGGCTGCTTCCCTTTTCCTCATCACCCCCGAAGTCGTGCCGCGGTAGTGTGAACCGGCACTGAAGGTCCACCCTGCAAGTTACAACTGCTTTAAAAAAAATAAATAAATAAAAAACAATGTTTGATGATTTCACATCAGCATGCAGTGATGCATGCTGATGTGAATTTTAGTAAGAGTACTTTCACACTGCTCTTTGGCAAATTCACATATGTGTTTTTACCTCAAATTTGCTTTGTTTCAGATGCGGTTGCTGTGCGTTTCTGGTGCGTTTTTGCCTTGCTTGCACCTGTGAAAAATGGACATGTGACTCAAAAATGCACCAAATATGCAAAACAGCAGTGAGTTTTAACCGCGATTTTGCTGTGATTTTTATTTCAATGGGAAGCTGCATTGTTGGTGCAGTTTTCAAATCCGCACTAAAGATGCAGCACTTTTCAAAATGCACTGCACCTGTAACGCAGTGGTGTGAAAAGTCCCATAAGATTTAAAGGGAAACATTTTTCTTGCAAAGAAAAATTGCAAGAAAAATGTATTCATGTGAAAGGACCCTAAAAGGGGGGAAATATCTGCTTTTGTTAAATTATGAAATCAATTAAACCTTTTCCTAATCTGGCACATTTCTGTTGGAGCCAAGGTCTTATTTTGCATGACTCTATGTTGTGTAGTGTCATATGCTCCAGTGTGCACAAATAAATCTGTAGTGTGGTCAGAGATGGAGCGATACTGTATATTAATTAGAGAACAGCCCTTGCCTGAATTTTGTAGGCTGCATTTGAGGGGCAATCATAAGATGAGGAATATGTCAGCTACAAAGGTTCTGGTGCAGAAGATAAATGTAAAACAAAGAAATTAGAACTAGCGGACAAGGAAGTGGTATCTTCTATGTTACTTTTACTAAGAAATTTCCATATTTCTTTAGATGGTACTTTTAATTTAAACCTCAACATACTAGAGTGGCTGAGCAGACCTAGTATTACTAAATAACTGTACATTTTTCCTGCCACCCACATCCACATTTGACAGGGGAAAACAAAGATGTAAAGCATAGGAATTTGCTCTCTCATTTTTTTCTATACAATACATTAGCTAAATACGATCTGCAAAGTCTTACAGCTTGTTTTCATTAGAAGTGTGTAAAAAATGTAAAGGTGCGCTGAGTAGTAATTAAAGGTGTTTATAAACAAACACAATAATATTGATGAAGTGATTCAAACAATTTGACATCAATGACAAATGGTGACAGAAAAAACGTAAACTCCCAAAGTCCATAAGAAACAATTCTTCAAATCAACAGTGAATCTTGTGTTATTTATTTTATTTATTTATTTCAGGTTCTTATATAGCGCTGTCAATTTACGCAGCGCTTTACATTAACATTGCACATTCACATCACTCCCTGCCCTCAAGGAGCTTACAAACTTAGGTCCCTAACTCACACTCATACATACATAGTAGGGCCAATTTTATACAGGATCCAATTAACCTACCAGCATGTCTTTGGAGTGTGGGAGGAAACCGGAGTACCCGGAGGAAACCCACACAGGCACAGGGAGAACATGCAAACTCCAGGCAGGTAGTGTCATGGTTGGGATGTGACCCTCTTGCTGCTAGGTGAAAGTGCTAACCACTATACCACTGTGCCACCCTTGTGTTTCAAAGCAAAAGATGTGAAAATGCATAGATCCAAAATAGTGCTTGAATCCCACCACCTTTCAAGCTATTCCCTTTACCAGATGGATGTAGTAAGGGCGCAAACCAAACTCTTCCCAAATCTCTCCTGTGCAGTGCAAATAAGTGCTAAAAATAAGCTGTGTGAACACCCAGCAAACTTGGCCTCTTACCAGATAGCACACACTATTGGGCTTGGGTTCATTCCCTGAATGGTATCTCTCTCACAGCGTGAATCTATAGATCCGGGATGACTTGATGGAAAATCCTGCTGCCTCATACACTCTCTTATGATGGCAGTATGATCCAAATATTCTAGAGCAGTCTGCAATAACTTGATGAGAGCCACGGCCGCCTGCAGTGCGGACCGCGGAGCACACAACATGTGTGCTGGGTGATCACATTGCCAGAAGCTGAGGATCCCTCTCCACACTGAGACATCAAGCGAACAGATCTCCAGGTGACACCTGCATGATCCATCGTCGGCAGCTCACTACCATCTGCAGGATGACTGAAGAGGCCAAGAGACTGGCGGGATGTGCTGCTGTGGACAATCACGTTAAAGCGGTAGTAAACTCATCCAAGAAAAAAAACCTGCAAGACAAAGGCATAATGAGCTAGTATGCATTGCATACTAGCTCATTATGAAACACTTACCTTAGAACGAAGCCCCGATACGGACCCCTGGGCATCGCGCTGACATGATCCCTCGGTGTCTCTTCCGGGTTTGGCGGCTCCGGCGCCGTGAATGGCCGGAGCCGCGATGACGTCACTCCCGCGAATGCGGGCGGGAGTGATTTTCCGGCAATTCCCAGCAAGGAACTCTGAAGGTCCCCCCCCGGACCTTCAGAGCGCATGCGCCACACTCGTCAGCGGCTTCATGCAGTGGTAATATCTCCTAAACTGTGCAGGTTTAGGAGATATTAATTGTAACTACAGGTAAGCCTTATTATAGTCTTACCTGTAGTTAAAAGTCAAAAAAAGCGGGATACTACTGCTTTAAGTCGAAGCTCTTTTGAAGGAAACGCGTCATAGAGGAGGCACCGCGCCATCACACACTACATCCGCGGTCTGCACTGCAGGCGGCCGCGGCTCTCACCAAGTTATTGCAGACTGCTCTAGAATATTTGGATCATACTGCCATCATAAGGGAGTGTATGAGGCAGCAGGATTTTCCATCAAGTCATCCCAGATCTATCGATTCACGCTGTGAGAGAGATACCATTCAGGGAATGAACCCAAGCCCAATAGTGTGCTATCTGGCAAGAGGCCAAGTTTGCTGGGTGTTCACACAGCTTATTTTTTAGCACTTATTTGCACTGCACAGGAGAGATTTGGGAAGAGTTTGGTTTGCACCCTTATGCCCCATACACACGTGCAGATTATCTGCAGACTTTTGTCTGCAGACTTACCTTTTCTATGTAGTGCAAGGGCCTGCCGGATTGCATACAAATTGAAAGTGTTTAGGTTTGACCTCATATTATATGGTTTTGGTAAGTCTGCAGACAAAAGTCTGCAGATAATCTGCACGTGTGTATGGGGCATTACTACATCCGTCTGGTAAGGGAATAGCTTGAAAGGTGGTGGGATTCAAGCAACACAGTATTTTGGATCTATGCATTTTCACATCTTTTGCTTTGAAACACAAGATTCACTGTTGATTTGAAGAATTGTTTCTTATGGACTTCGGGATTTGTATACGTTTTTTCTGTCACCATGTGTCATTGATGTCAAATGGTTTGAATCACTTCATCACTATTATTGTGTTTGTTTATAAACACCTTTAATTACTACTTTTAGCGCACCTTAACATTTTTACACATTTATGTTTTCCAATTGAATAATTGGATCTTTGGTAGAAGCTTTCATCACCAATAGCGCACCTATTTATTTACTTCTGTTTTCATTAGAAAGCAGTCACATCCCAAGTAGACAAGCCCAATCCTTGCCAGCATTCTGAAGAGAAGGACCCTTGTTGTGTGTATGAAAGCAATGGGCTCTCCTCAGGGGTCCGATAGGCCCCTGCCGTTTCAAAAATAAAGCTCTGCAACCAGCAAAGCTAATGCACCTTGCTAATTAAAGAATTGTAGCTGCCACTCAGTAGGGAAAGTGCAGAACCTCTACAGAGAGACCACTGTTTCTACGCAAAGAACAAGGTTCCTTCTTTACAGCAAGATGGCAGGAGCAGGCTTTTCTACTCAAGCAATGGTTGTAAAGAAGACAAACTATGAAACTTTAAACACTTGTTTTGCTGTACCTTGAATATATTTAGCGAATTTAAAATGATTGTTCAGTTGGGCTGTTGTTTAGCACTTCTAGCATAAGTTCTTCATGCTTTTCCGTGTTTCATTGTTGTCTAATACCACCTGCGTTAAGACACTATGCTGATATATTACGCCATCGGGGGGGGGGGGGGGGGACAACGAATACACACGCGAGGGGCCCAGGCGTCCTCAGGGTCCTGACCGCCGAGCAGGGCCGGGAGGAACGTGGCTGCCCTGTCTTTCTCTATGCATTAATTTACAATAGAAGACTCAGCAGCTGCTGCTCTCTGCTATTTTGCTCACATCTAGCACTTTACTGCCACCTGTGGCTGCTTTCTGCATGTTCACTCCTCATGTGAGTGCTGCTTGTACTGTGTTCTGGATTGTGATTGACTGCAGTTCCTTTCTTAGACTAAAGCCCCGTACACACGCAACGATTATCGGCCGACCGATCGTCCGTCTTTTGTCCAGAGTGGTGTTTTGTTGGTTGGAATGTTCCCAGACTGCACACGAATTTTCTCGCCCGACAAAATTCTACTTCAGAAGTGATGTAATGTGTTGGTTTGCTTTCTTTGTGTTATTTCTTCACTGAGCATGCCCAGACTTGCTCATTAGATTTTTCCCTGTTGAAATCCGTACTGACTGCACCAAAATCGGCCGTATTTTATAGTCTGCACACCAGATTTTTATCGGCCGAAAAGTCGGAGTCGGTTGTCGGAAGCACCATACTAACAAGCCGAAAATTGGCAGATCGGTCGTTGGACGAAAATTCCCTGCCAATTTTCGAGGCGTGTGTATGGGGCTTTAGGGACATGTGCCAGCTTTGTGGAAACGAGCTGGGACTAGGAAGAGCTCCTTTACAAATAGGGTTTAGGAGCTGTAAGTGGCATAAGCATTTTTGAGCTGTAAAAAAA
Organism: Pelophylax lessonae; assembly: GCF_965119305.1. Taxonomy (NCBI): domain Eukaryota; kingdom Metazoa; phylum Chordata; class Amphibia; order Anura; family Ranidae; genus Pelophylax; species Pelophylax lessonae. The sequence goes on from NC_138771.1 coordinate 423,853,016, forward strand.
CCCATATGGGACATTTTTAAGCTGTTGTATTTGGGATTTGAGGTTGGAAAATAGAAGAGGGCAGAGAAAGGCTGCCAAATGCTAACACTGCTAAACGTGGCTAAAATGTGCATGAATGCCAATACACAATGCTTCTAAAAGCACATTTTTACAGCTGCTTTTTGCTGGCTTCAGAACTGGCTTTGCAGCTCGTTTTTTCAAATGCCCTGTGTGCATGAGGGCTAAAAGTGATAAAAAGGGGGAGGGGGGAGGGGAGTTGTGAAAAAAATAAAAGATGTTATACTTACCTGCTTTGTGTAATTTTATTGCACAGAGCGGTCCCTTATCAATGCTGTTCATTCCTCCTCTCCTCTGGATGCCCTCTGAGCAAGCACGGTACTCCTCTCACTCCTCACAAGAGTTTGACGGACAGCAATGGGAGCCATTAGCTCTCATCGTTGCCTGTGTCTTCTGTGAGAACAGAAAGAGGGTAGAGTGTCTGCAGTCAGGATATCGTTGGATCATTAGAGAAGTGAGGTAAGTGTTTAGGAATTTGGGGGGGGGGGGGGACAAGTAGTGAGGAGTTTTATACCCTAATGCACAGAATGCATTACAATAAAAAAAAAAAAACACTTAGACTGTAGTGTAGAACCACTTTAAAGTTTGTCTAAACCCAGTAATACAAATGTAATATATTGTAGCTTACAGTCCTTAGATCAATCACTATATTCGTTTTTTTTTTACCAGGGTTTTTTTCCCTCTATATTCACCTGGTGATCCTGCCATTAAAACACTTCCTGTTGAGGGTGACAGTACCTACAGTACAGTACCCTTGAACAGGAACTGTGTTAGGACTACAGAACATCATCCACCTCTCCTCTTCACTATAACATTTTTGTGTGTATTGTACAAGAATACATCGGATATGATAAGGGTTGCTTAGCATATGAACCAGACAATCTTATGTTCCATCTAAAGCAATGTTTGAATTATGTGGAACTTGGGGGGACATTTTCTTTCTTCTATATATAATCTTTTGGTATGGTACAATCTGGTTATCTTTTGGTATGGTACAATCTGGTTAACCATTGCATTGCTTTCCAGTGTAACATGCAAGTGGGAGAAGAGTTCAACAAAAAAGCAATGGTTCGGAAGTAATGTTTCTCAAAAAGGGTATATATACATATATAAGGGAGTAAATAAGAAAAGTTTATTCATAGGGCTAAAATACACATTAATTAATATGTCAGTTAGTAAATAGTGATACAGTAATGGTGTTTTGCATATTGAAAGTGAGTTGATCTTCGCAATTTTATATCTATACAAGATCCTGGAAATTACAGTATTTGTAATGAGCAAGAAAACTAACTGTTATCATAATGATAGCTCCCCAATGTTCTATTAAACTGTTCCTCATGTACTTCTTGGTACTGTACAGCAGAATAGGAAATCTGTTCAGTGGTGCTGTATTGGAATCAAATGAGTCAGCTCCTTGAAGAAATGCCTCCACCTACCCTTCCAAGTGCAATGCCATCAGACAAATTAATTTGGAGACTTTTCAAGATTATGACGAAAGAGAATAATGAAGTTGTTTTACTGCAGTGGTCTGCATTTCTTCATAAAAAAAACGAATGTCAGTCTGTGTTTATTATTATCAGTTTTTTTTCCTTTTTTTTACTTGTTCTGTATGTTTAATGCATGTTTATTAGTTTTAAAATGAATTATGTATCTATATTTGTTTTTGTTCATTCATATGCTATGTATGTCCAGTTGTCGGTTTTGTAATTGTTGCCTCCCTGCCCCTAATTACGGAAAAAAAAAATTCTTGGGGTTCCTCTCTGACTAGAGTTTACACTGTATTCTTGAACCTAAACATCAAATTAGGATTTTTAGTACTGCAGTGAACCTACATGGTCACAGGTTTCAGTTTATGCTAAACTCCAGCCATGCCTTCAGTCTTGCTATGAATTTTGGGGTGTGGAGCAGCTCTGGAGCCCAACTTTGGGGTGTGGAAGAGCTTTGGATCCAAAGCTTGAGTTTCTGGAGCTGTCTGAAGCTGGATCTGGGGCTTTGCTTAGGCTCTGGAACCAACCTGGAGCTGGAGCTCAATTGCTGGCGTCATTCCAGGGTAGGAGCTGGCCAACATGGAGCACAGCCAGCCTTACTCTATATCTACACTGTGTAGTCTTTTGTTTTACTATTTGTAGTTTCTTCTTCTTTTTTTTTTTCCATCTCTAACAAAACTGCAAGGGATAGCTGGCAGTAGGTTTTGGACAGTTACTACTACAGTCTTTCTCTAACATAAAGCCAAAACTATAATCTACAGAGCTGCTGCCTAACGCTAGAGGTACACTTCATGTGATGCATTCATGTACTTCTATGGTAACAAGTGTATATTTTTATTCTTTCAGGTTGCTGAAGAAGAGCCTGTCTGGCAATGCTCAGTTCGATATGTGACATTTATGGGTATTGGGAAAGATCCTCATACATTTGCAATGATCGTGGATGTAGGCAAGCAGTGTTTCCAATGCACAGTATTCTGGTGTGAGCCAGATGCCGGACATGTCTCGGAGACAGTACAGGCTGCATGTATGGTAAGTGGTATTAACGTGTTCTGGGAAGATGACTGACACTTGCCAAAAATCTTTATTTTTAAAAAAGAAAACTTTGTAGCAGTCCTTGAATAAAAATTATTATATCAGAAGATCCCAGTTCAGACCCCAAGGGTAACGGAACATAGGCTCCCCTAAGATAAAAAGAGTGGATTGTTGAGGAGCGCTCCTGATAGGTGAGCACAATTTCAAATAATAAACAACATGTAGAAAAAATATATAAGTTTATTGAGGTCATTTTCATCAAATACCTCTACCTTTTTCAAAGCCCCTGGGCGTCAGACCCGTTCCCTTCTTGGTTGAGACTACTATGGTTACTACAATTGGATGTTTTATATACTGTATTATGAGATTTACTCTCTTTTTAACTATTTCTGTTTTACCTCAATAAACTTATATATTTTTTCTACATGTTGTATTATTTGAAATTGTGCTCACCTATCAGGAGCCCTCCTCAACAATCCACTCTTTTTATCTTAGGGGAGCCTATGTTCCATTACCCTTGGGGTCTGAACTGGGATCCTCTGATATAATCATTTTTATTCATATGTATCAGGATTGGAGGTCTCCTGTTTAAAACCGACATACCCAACAATGCACACTCTTTTTGTTTCACTATATTTGTAGCAGTCCTTATCCCCAATCAATGTTGTCTCGGGTGAGACCACTTCCTTTCGAGCCTTGTTATATTTTCCTGTTTCTGACGGGAAGGAAATTCTCCTGGGTCAGGTTTTAATTGTTGCCTAAATTGTTTACTAAAATGGACTAGGTCCCTAATCATGTGCATCTCTTTTATTAGGTTCAGTATCAAAAATGTGTGGTAGCATCATCATCACGGATGAAGCCCAAAGGCGGAAGTGGCAAATCCCTTCTGAAAATGAAGAGGACTGCATCTGTGGACTCCCCGATTTCTTCTTTTAACTCATCAGGCCACACCCTTCAGAAAAATGGGGGGACAAGTAAAAGAAGAGGAGTAATGGCTTTCTTTGAAGCATTTAAGCAGAAACATGTCAGGCATAGCCCTTAGACTAGAAAAGAGATACAAGGAATATATCTTTTTATTTTTTTGCCTGTTTTATAGATATTTTAGAAAGTTTGTTCTTTCTGTACTTTCAGTACTAACAGTTGTTTACTATAAAATATTTCTGGGATAATTCCTGGTGCTGAAATTCTGCTGTGCTATATCAGTAAGTTACAATAACCAGGTAGAGGTATTTGATGAAAATATCCAATATGACACTGAAGATTAATTAATAGCATGGTACTGTATATGCACATCAGTGATTAGTGCCCATGCTGACCAATCAGATTACAGCTTTTAATAATAATAATGAAAGCTAATATCTGACTATTTACTATGAGCTTTATACCACATGGTCCATTGTATAGGGTGCTCCCAGGGAAAAATCATTTGTTTTTTTGGGGAGGGTGATTAGGGCACTCTGTATGTAATGTTATACCTACCTCCGAGTTTGCCACTGTAACCTTCCTCCCATTGCTTTCTGTTAGAAATGTGCATCAGCCTCAGGCACTACAATGGACTATCTTCTAGTTTGCTGACAGGCCCAACAGTGAAAACAGCAAGTGTGTAGGGGATGCTGAAGAAACTTGGATTTTGACATATTAGCAAGTGTACCTATATACCAAAATTCATCCAGGCTCATAAAATATCGCAAGAAGTGAAACTTAATGATTAATGTACAGTACATATTGCAATCCCATTCTGGAAATTGTCTGACTTCAGTACCCTAAATTCTAATTGGTTGCTATGAGTTACTGTACTTGAACAATATAGGCTGTTTGGGACTTTAAATGAGGCACAAGCAGGTAATGCTTACCGTCTCCATCCCTGTATCAGAAAAACTGAAAATTGAGGGGATTAAGGGCTCTTTCACACGGGCGTTCCGTATGTCCGTTTTTCATCCCATCCGTTTGCGGATGAAAAACGGACATAATGTATCTCTATGTAAATACGGATGTCATCGGATGATCATCCTCTGACATCCGTTTTTTGTCAGTTCAGTTTGTTTGAACGGAGGAGAACCCTATTTTTTCTTCCTTTCAAAAAATGTAACGGAAGCAAAAACGGATGTCAGTGGTGTCATCCGCAGACATCCGTATTTACATAGACATGCATTATGTCAGTTTTTCACCCGCAAACGGATGGGATGAAAAACGGACATACGGACCGGATGACACAAGTGTCATCCGTGTCCGTTACAAAAAAAAAAAAAAAAGGACCTGATCGGGCAAAAAAAAAAGGAACGCCCGTGTGAAAGAGCCCTAAGAGAGGAGCATGGAAACCAGCCAGCCCCCAGTGTGATGTACTCACCCACCAGTCTGTCAACCAACCAAGAAGACCTGTCTCACAATGTAGGTAAAAAACAGGGGTTTAGTTGACATGCATTTGCAAATGCATGTGTAAGCTGCAAGGCCCCTTCACAGCACCCTGTGTTACTTGCAGTCCTAACACTAACACATTTTAATGTCTCCACAATGGAAGCACATGGTTGTTAATGGATGGATGGGAGACAGGTGGGATGGAGGTGGTGAGGTGGTGAGTACATCAGACTGGAGGCTGGCTGGTTTCCATGCACCTCTCTTAATCCCCTCAATTTTCAGTTTTTATGAGTTATACTGTACTTGCACTCTTTATTCATATGCCTAAATGTTTCCCAAACAACCATTGCATACACTTAATCATTTTTGTTCAAAGGTCATCTACTTTTTAAAAAGAAAGAATAACAAAATGTATGCCTTGCAAGCCTTCTTACCACATGGAAATCCTTGAATGCATCCCAAGCAGCATAGAGTATTGTATTATTCGAGGGATTGTGCATCAACTTTGATGGTGGCTGCCAGTGCTGCAGAGAGCTGACAGTGCATGTTGGGACACATAGACTAAAGAGTCAAAGGCGTGTTGTTCCTCATGTAAGAAGTAGATGTAAAGTCTATTGAAAGTATATAGTATGAGTTAGGTGATGTAAATGTTAATCCTCGCTTTGTGTTTAAGGAATGAACCGCACTGTAAAATATGCTTTAACTGTAAATATTTAATAGCACCACTAGTTTATCAGTGGATTTGTTCTTAATAAATTTGTTGCATTGGCAAAAAATATTCCAAAAATTATTTTTCATTTTTCACGTCAGGCATCTGAAATTACTCTTAAGGGTTGGTGTAGTTTATAAAAGAAAAAAACACAACTCCATCTCAGGGACAGTACAGTCTGTTTGAACATTGTTAGCAAAAGCCAACCCAAGTTTGGTACCATATATTGTTTTTTTTTTTTTTTTTTTTAATCAAAGTTAGTAGGCTGAATTATTATTTGGTTTCTTATATTTATAGCAAACTTCTTTGGTCCCCTTATGACTAAATTCCAGGTATGTTTTTTTTTTTTTTTTTTTTGCATAGGTACATTGCTTCAGCTTGGACCAATGTAATTGTACAAAATCCATACTCGGCCTATCCGCGTGGAAGCAGAAAATCATTGTAGTGGTTGTTTTCCAGGACCCCTGAACTAACCACAGGGGTTCACTCGCTCGGCATGGATGCCATTTAGAGAATGTTTTGCATTTTTCTCAATGAATGCAAAGTGTTCTAAGATTAGTCAAGGTAGAGAGGTGGGACAGTGATGTCACAATCTCTGCCTCATTCAATCAGAGAACACTATCATTCACTGAAAAAATACAAGTTTCACCAGTGCCAGGCAGGCCACTTCCTTTGGTTACTATGCAGCAGGGCAGCCGCTCGGCACAGGACCCAGAAGAGGGGATCACACTGTAGTAGCGGTTGTTGCTACAGTAATTTCCTGTTTTCACAGAGATCAGCCAGGTATGAACTATAAATGCTTGGTCCAAGCTAAAAATAAAATAAAAATCTCTACCTGGAGTACAGCTTTCAAAATCTTAGAGCTGATTCTTCATCCTGTATAGTGTAACATAAGTATTTGTTAAAACTAAACTGCAGGGGCAAAGCTACATACACATCTTAAATACTTTTATGGGAATGATTTTACCTGTCTAATTGATTAGTCAGTCTTGTGATCCAGGAAGCACTGTTTGACAGCACAGCCAGGTCCCTAACCTGAAACAGAAGCGCAGCTGAGCCAAGAACACTTTAGATTAGACTTTAGATTAGACACTAATTGAGCAGCAGCATAGTGATAATTCAGAACCTTTCTTTCTTGTCGTCAACATTGTCCCTGATAGCATTTTTGCATTTCAATAAAGCGAGATTGTTTAATAGTTCTGACCTTCCATCTCAAGTCTTACAAGCATTTACAGAGGTGAACTGCACAGGGATGTTTAATTGTCACTAAACCCGCATCATAAAAAACTATAAAGAAATGGTGTATTACATGATGTTCATACTGACTCAGTCACTATGAGATTCATTTTCTGTATTCTGCAAAAAACCTGTTTCTCTCTATCTCTACTTTCTGTCCATGTACCCAATTCAGCTAGGGATTTTGCAGCTGTGGTGGCAACTCTGCACATGCTTAGTTTTCAGTGAGTTTCTATGCTGAGCATTTCCTCCCTATCACATCTGAGCAGCCCATGTGACTATAGAGTCACACATGTGGGCATATACACAGGGGTAAATGACAGCCCACTCCCTCCGCCCTCCTCCATGCCCACTAATCAGCCAAACACAATGGGTATGGGATATTACATGTAGATTAAAGGAGGCTTCACCTCCCTCTTATTCTAAGGCACAGGCTGGAGGGGGGTGACACAGCTTGTCACTGGCATAAATCCGCCCACACCATGTTATTGCCAAAAAAGATTAGAGATTTAATTTCAAATATATATTTGTATGACAACTTAGACCCCATTCACACCAGCGCGACTTGTCAGGCAACTTGTCAGCCTGACAAGTCGCGCTCCCTCGCGGTCCATTGACTGCTACAGGACCCGTTTTAATAGGAGCGACACAAGTCGCTTCGACTTAGAAAAAGGGTCCTGTACTACTTTGGGGCGACCTCGGAGCTACTTGCATAGACTTCCATTATGTGAAGTCCCTGCAAGTCGCTCCGAAGTCGTGGTGCATGGGAATGCCCAGGTCGCCCCCAAAGTAGTAAGGAGTCGTGCCGCCCCAGTGTGAACCGAGCCTTAAAACAGTTTATTGATATTGTTTATTTATTTTTACTCTGTATTCAAAACACTGTTTTTTTATTTTGAACATGTGACCAGCAGCAGAGAACTAGAAGCTCCTCCTGCTTACGTTTTCCTGCAGACAGGCTGGGAAAGAGCTGGGTCATGAAACAGCTATATAATGATTAGGAAAAAGGTACTTCGATGTTTTTTATTAAAATATTTACAGAGTCATCATTAATATACAGAAATAGAAGGGAAAATGTAAATTAAAAAGTGTGTGTTTAGTATTACCTTAACTCCACTTGCGATTTCTGTGAAGCCGAGACCGGAAGTTATGAGCTTTCTGGACTACCATCAAAATCTACAAGTATTTACCTTTTACATGTGTTGCGTTACACCTGAAGCAGTCTCTTGGTAATTTGGACTCTCTGTTCTGCACCTTGACTCCAAGAACAACCTCAGCCTCTCTGACATACCTTGTTGAATAAAAGTCACTGCAAGCAATTAAAAGAACCTGTGTATAGATACATTTACCTTGGTTGTGAATTAGTACCAGGAAATAGATTGTTAAGTTGTAAATTAATTCAATGTATTGGTATGGGTTGGAATTAATGCTGATTTGGACATAAATGAGCATACAAAAAGTAGATGCAGACAGTCAGAGTGACAATGTAGTCTCCCTAGAAGCAAACAGGTTTTGGCCGTAAGGCCCTCTCACCACACACAGCAATTCAGCAGCAGTGGACCCTCTGGGTAGATATTGCTTACTCAGGGTTGCCCAGGGGCGACTCCAGTCCTCAGTGAGTGGGGATCTCACAACCTGCTTTACTGCACAGTGGTGGAAGGGTAAAGGAAGAGAACGGGCACAGATACACACTCCTTTAGCAGCCAGTTTAGCACCTGGCTACACGCTTTTTGAACCGATAAAACAATATAACAAAATGCTTTCAATTGTACCAGACCAGAAGCAAAAAGGAGGAGTTTATTGCCAGGATTAAGATACACATTTTTAATTTGAAGTAAACCTTTTCAAATGGTTGTTAAAAACTCATATAATTCATTCCCATTTTTTATTCATTTTTTGTAACTAGTTACTGTACATTATTATTAGATGGCAATATATTCAGCCTATGCTGGCACCTTTGCTACATTTTATCTGGCAGCATGCCTGGCTGAATTAAAGCTAAGCTTATTGGAGCAGGGCAGGCACTTTAATTAATTACTGCAGAAAAATATTCTTGTACATTCTAACCCCAAAAAATTGTTATAACTTTAAAGTGTGCTTGAAATTGTAAATTAGATTTCAGTAAAGGCACACCCTATGACTATCCCTGCCAAAAAAAGCAGACTTTAGATCAGATGTTCTATTTCAGGTGCTGCACACCCATAATCTTTATGCTCTGTTTACATCCCTTTCCTTCATGATGGCTGGCTGCATTATTACTTCTGCGCTAATCTGATGCATAGACCTCTATAAACTGTTCATTAATCTTCCATGTACTAATGTACAGGCAGCCCATATAAATGAATGCAGCAGACTAGAACAGGCACAATACTGGAACACTGAGGGCCTCCTGAAATGGAACTGCTTTTTCATTATGAACCTGAGATGCTGCAGAGGATGTAAAGGGGCTTTTTTTAAATTAAAAAAATTTATTTTTTAATACAGACTTACCTGTAAAATCCATTTCTTGAAGTACATCACGGGACACAGAGCCATAAATCATAACATATGGGATGTCCCAAAGCAATGCATCTAAGGGGAGGGGGACACCAAAAAATACCACCATCCGACCACAAAAAGGATTACGCCGCTGCCTGCAGAACACTGCGGCCAAATGCATATTCCTCCTGGGTCTCAACATCCACTCGATAGAAATGAGTGAACGTATGCACTGAAAACCAGGTCGCGGCCTTGAAAATCTGAGGCATAGAGGCTTGATGGCGATGTGCCCAAGAGGCACCTACTCCTCTGGTAGAATGTGCCTTTACAGGAAAAGGTGGAACCTTCTCTTCTAAATCATACACCTGGGTAATTACCTGGCAAATCCAATGAGAAATCATAAACTTAGATGCTTCCATCCCCTTCTTGGGCCCTTCTGGTAGCACAAACAAGCTCTCGGTTTTACGAATCTGGCTGATTTCTCTAAGTAAAACTTAAGTGCATGCATTGCATCAAGAGAATGCAATGACTTTTCCTCCTCTGAGTGAGGATCTGGAAAAAAGGAAGATAGTATAATGTCCTAAATCAAATGAAAGGCGGACACCACCTTGGGCAAAAAACCTGGGTGTGGACGTAGAATCACCTTATCTTGATGAAAACTTAAGAATCGCTATTTACAAGAAAGAAGAGAAAGATGTGAAAACACTGCGCTAGAGTATAAATAAAAAAGCTGCCAGCATTAAGAGCAATCAACCATACTCTAAAGCAGGGGTGGGGAACCTATGGCCCAGGGGTCGTATGCGGCCCTCAAAGCCATTTGGTCCGGCCCCCCGTGCAGCTGAGTCTGTGTCTCTCAGCTGATCTGTCAGAACGGAGCAGATGCTTCCTGTATAGTTCTGGTTCTGTTCTGACAGTCTGAGTGAGTCACAGGCAGAGTGATATCAAATGCACTTCATCTGTGACCAATACAGGAAACATTGCCTCTTCCTCCAGTGCGGCGCCGCTGCTAGCCAGCATTTCCTGCCAGCAGCACACACAGCAGTACCAACCAGAGCCAGCAGTACCAGCCAGAACCAGCAGTACCAGCCAGAACCAGCAGTACCAGCTAGAGCCAGTAGTACCAGCCATAGCCAGCATTACTCACAGTAGTACCAGCCAGAGCCAGCAGTACCAGCCAGAACCAGCAGTACCAGCCAGAACCAGCAATACCAGCCAGAACCAGCAATAACTGCCAGAACCAGCAGTACCAGCCAGAGCCAGCAGTACCATCCAGAACCAGCAGTACCAGCCAGAACCAGCAGTACTTACAGCAGTGCCAGCCAGAACCAGCAGTACTAGCCAGAATCATCAGTACCAGCCAGAGCCAGCAGTACCAGCCAGAACCAGCAGTACTCACAGCAGTACCAGCCAGAGCCTGCAGTACCAACCAGAGCCGGCAGTACCAGCCAGAGCCAGCAGTACTCACAGCAGTACTTGCCAGAGCCAGCAGTACCAGCCAGAACCAGTATTACCAGCCAGAGCCAGCAGTACTCACAGCAGTACCAGCCAGAACCAGCAGTACCCACTGCAGTACCAGCCAGGACCAGCAGTACCAGCCAGATCCAGCAGTACTCACAGCAGAACCAGCCAGAACCAGCAGTACCCACAGCTGTACCAGCCAGAACTAGCAGTACTAGCCAGAGCCAGCAGTACCAGCCAGAGCCAGTAGTACCCACAGCAGTACCAGCCAGAACCAGCAGTACCCACAGCGGTACCAGCCAGAGCCAGCAGTACTCACAACAGTACCAGCCAGAACCAGCAGTACCAGCTAGAGCCAGCAGTACTCACAGCAGTACCCACAGCAGAACCAGCAGTACCCACAGCGGTAAAAGCCAGAGCCAGCAGTACTCACAGCAGTACCAGCCAGAACCAGCAGTACTCACTGCAGTACCAGCCAGGACCAGCAGTACCAGCCATAGCCAGCAGTACCAGCCAAAATCAGCAGTACCAGCTAGAGCCAGCAATACTCACAGCAGTACCAGCCAGAACCAGCAGTACCAGCCAGAGCCAGCAGTACCCACAGCAGAACCAGAAGTACCTACAGCAGTACCAGCCAGAGTCAGCAGTACCCACAACAGTACCAGCCAGCAGTACCAGCCAGTAGTACCAACCAGCAGTACCTACAGCACAGTACCAGCCAGAAGTACTAGCCTGAGCGAGCAGTATCCACAGCAATACCAGCCAGCAGTACCCACAGCAGTACCAGCCAGCAGTACCAGCCTGAGCCAGCAGTACCCACAGCCGGACCAGCCAGCAGTACTAGCCAGTAGTACCAGCCTGAGCCAGCAGTACCAGCCAGCAGTACCCACAGCACAGTACCAGCCAGCAGCACCAGCCTGAGCCAGCAGTACCCACAGCAGTATCAGCCAGCTGTACCTATAGCACAGTCCCAGCCTGAGCCAGCAGTACCCACAGCAGTACCAGCAGCAGTACCAGTCAGCAGTACCCACAGCACAGTACAAGCCAGCAGTACCAGCCTGAGCCAGCAAAACCCACAGCAGTACCAGCCAGCTGTATCCACCAGCAGTACCAGCCAGCTATACTCACCAGCAGTAACCGCCAGCAGTTCTTTTCAAAACTTACCACCACAAAGAGTCGACTGCGCTCCAGACTGACCGACGCAAACCTGGAAAACCAGTTGCGAGTAGCAACATCATCAATACCAGCTAACCTCACCAAAGAGAAGCAGTTGCAGCCATCACATTAGGGGTGAGTTAATTAAATGTTTGACCAAATATAACAGGCACGTTTTTAAGTTAATAATTTTGTATGGCCCCCGAATGATTTTCTAAATAGCCAAATGGCCCTTGGCAGAAAAAAGGTTCCCCACCCCTACTCTAAAGATACATATACAGAAGAGGAGTGCAGTGCTAAAACAAACTGTTTAGTGTAAACTGTTGAAATAGTCAATTAAATGTATATAAATAACAATCCACAGAAGTAGTCGTAGCAGGAACTGGGCTACCAGTGGTGACAGATGAATAGATGAAGAGGAGGTAAAAGGGTGACTCAAGATCTTAGCTTCACACCCAAAGTGAATAATAAAATCCGCATACCAGATTACAAGACCACTAGATTATAGGTGGTCAAAAAAACTTTTTATCAGCAGGTCTCTCATAGGGTAGATATCACATACAGCAGGCGTATACAAATCCCAAGAGATATAGAACAAAAAAGGCTTCCATAGTGCATTAAAAGATGACTTTTTTATAAAGGTAAAAGTAGTATTGCACTTTCAAATTCCCAGATAAAAAGTTGCGTGTGAAAAGCAATTCTAGCTGAAGTTATCGCAATCAAAAAGTTTTCTGGTCAGAAGAACCAGGGGAACCTGCCCCAGAGGTTCAAAGGGCTGTTTTTGTAAAACTGCCATAACCAAATTTAAGTCCCAAGGACACCAGAAGTACCCACAGCAGTACCAGCCAGAGTCAGCAGTACCCACAACAGTACCAGCCAGCAGTACCAGCCAGTAGTACCAACCAGCAGTACCTACAGCACAGTACCAGCCAGCAGTACTAGCCTGAGCCTGCAGTATTCACAGCAATACCAGCCAGCAGTACCCACAGTAGTACCAGCCAGCAGTACAAGCCTGAGCCAGCAGTACCCACAGCCGTACCAGCCAGCAGTACTAGCCAGTAGTACCAGCCTGAGCCAGCAGTACCAGCCAGCAGTACCCACAGCACAGTACCAGCCAGCAGTACCAGCCTGAGCCAGCAGTACCCACAGCAGTATCAGCCAGCAGTACCTACAGCACAGTCCCAGCCTGAGCCAGCAGTACCCACAGCAGTACCAGCAGCAGTACCAGCCAGCAGTACCCACAGCACAGTACAAGCCAGCAGTACCAGCCTGAGCCAGCAAAACCCACAGCAGTACCAGCCAGCTGTATCCACCAGCAGTACCAGCCAGCTATACTCACCAGCAGTCCCCGCCAGCAGTTCTTTTCAAAATTTACCACCACAAAGAGTCGACTGCGCTCCAGACTGACCGACGCAAACCTGGAAAACCAGTTGCGAGTAGCAACATCATCAATACCAGCTAACCTCACCAAAGAGAAGCAGTTGCAGCTATCACATTAGGGGGGAGTTAATTAAATGTTTGACCAAATATAACAGGCACATTTTTAAGTTGATAATTTTGTATGGCCCCCGATTGATTTTATAAATACCCAAATGGCCCTTGGCAGAAAAAAAGGTTTCCCACCCCTGCTCTAAGGATACATATACAGAAGAGGAGTGCAGTGCTAAAACAAACTGTTTAGTGTAAACTGTTGAAATAGTCAATTAAATGTATATAAATAACAATCCACAGAAGTAGTCGTAGCAGGAACTGGGCTACCAGTGGTGACAGATGAATAGATGAAGAGGAGGTAAAATGGTGACTCAAAATCTTAGCTTCACACCCAAAGTGAATAATAAAATCCACTTACCAGATTACAAAACCACTAGATTATAGGTGGTAAAAAAAACTTTTTATCAGCAGGTCTCTCATAGGGTAGATATCACATACAGCAGGCGTATACAAATCCCAAGAGATATAGAACAAAAAAGGCTTCCATAGTGCATTAAAAGATTACTTTTTTTATAAAGGTAAAAGTAGTATTGCACTTTCAAATTCCCAGATAAAAAGTTGCGTGTGAACAGCAATTCTAGCTGAAGTTATCGCAATCGAAACGTTTTCTGGTCAGAAGAACCAAGGGAACCTGCCCCAGAGGTTCAAAGGGCTGTTTTTGTAAAACTGCCAGCACCAAATTTAAGTCCCAAGGACACAATGGTGACTTCACAGGCGGAAGCAAATGTAACATTCCCCAGACAAAGGTCTGAACCAATGAATGGGAAGCGATCGGAAGAAAACCGATAAGGCTGAAATTTGCCCTTTAATAGTGCTCAAGGCTAATTTCATATCTACCCCTGCTTGAAGGAAAGCTAGAATTCTCCCGATGATATATTTGCGGGGATGACATTCCCTGGCTTCATACCAGGCAATATAGGATTTCTAGACGCTGTAATAAATGTTTCTAGAGACTGGTTTCCTAGCATTTATCAGCGTATAAACTGCAGGGCCAGATACACCCCGCTTCTTCAAGATTAAGGCCTCAATAGCCAAGCCGTCAAATTTAGAGACTGTGCAGCAGGGTGGAATATGGGACCTTGAGAGAGTAGGTCCAGACGCAGTGGAAGAGCCCAAGGCTTCGTCACTGCCAACCTTTGGATTTGTGCATACCAAACCCTCCTCGGCCATGCCGGAGCTACCAGGATTAGTGGTTTCCCCTCTAGCTGGATCCTGTGCAACAGACGCGGTATCAGCTGCACCGGAGGAAAGGCATAAATCAGGGAATACTGCTCACTAAAGCATCCACTCCGACTGCCAGTGGATCCCTTGTCCTGGACACAAATCTCTTCAACTTGTTGTTGAACCTGGATGCCAACACGTCTGGGCCCTCCGGTGTAGGCAGATTGATTGAAAAATCTCGGGATGTAAGGACCATTCCCCCAGGAACATCTGTTGACAGCTCAAAAAATCTGCCAGCCAATTCTCTATTCCTGGAATAAAAACTACTGTCAGGCATGGCACAAACTTCTCTGCCCAGGATAGGATGATATCCACCTCTTTCTGGGCTGACTGACTCTTTGTGCCTCCTTGATGCTTGATATAAGCCACGGCTTTGACAATGTCGGATTGCACCCTGACAGGGTGATTTGAGGTCTGGGCGTCCAGTATTTCAAAACCCGACTGACTGCTCAGATTTCTAGAATGTTGATGGGGAGAACTCTCTCTACCCAAGACCATTTCCCCTGGACAGTGGCTTCCTCCAGAACCGCTCCCCAGCCAGAAAGACTGGCATCTGTAGTCACCACTTTCCAGGTCACTGGAAGAATGAATTTCCCCTTCTCCAGATTTTTGGTCAACAACCACCAATTCAGACTCTTACTTACTCATGGTACCAGAGACATGAACCAGTCCAGAGACTGAACCCTTCTGGTCCATGTAGACAGAATGTTGTTCTGTAAGGGTCTGGCATGGAATTGAGCATAGGGAATTGCCTCGAATGAGGACACCATCTTCCCCAGTAACATGCAAATACGTATAGAAGGATATCTCCGCCTTACTACAGACCGAACCAGATCCTTTCTTGTTGACAAGAATATCTTTGCCTGTACTGTGTCCACAAGAAGACCCAGATATTCCAGACACTGGACTGGCTGTAATGCTGACTTTGCCAAGTTCAGTATCCAACCCAGACATTCTAGGAACTGTACTGCCTTGAGGACATTTCGGCTTCGAACCAAAGCCGATCGATCTATTAGTAATAGATCATCCAGATATCCTATTACAGATATCTCTTGGGACCTTAGAACAGCAATACTGGAGCTAGGATATTTGTGAATGCTCTTGGAGCTGTGGCTAATCCGAAGGGCAGGGCCACAAACTGAAAATGACGGTTTTCTATTGAAAAGCATAGAAACCTTTGGTAAGCCTGGAATATAGGCACGTGAAGATATGCATCCTTGATGTCTATGGATGCTAGAAATTCCTCTCCCTGCAGGGAGGCTATGACTGAATGAATTGACTCCATGTGGAAAGTATGAACGTTCAGAAACTGGTTTAGAGTTTTGAGATTCAGAATAGGTCTCACATCCCTGCTTGGTTTGGGGATTATGAACAGGTTTGAGTAAAAACCCTTGAACCTTTCATTCTCCGGAACCTCCGTTATCACTCTTTGGACTCTCAGCTGGTCCAGCGCCAGAAAGAGAGGCCTGCTTTTTAGGGGATCTGTCGGTATGCTTGACCTTATAAACCGAGGATATGGGAACACCCGAAAATCCACTTTGTACCCCTGCAAAATGGTTGAGATTACCCAGTTGTCTTGGATTGTTTCCCCCAAACCTTTCGGAACTGCAATTGCAGATCCACAACCACAAATGAGGCTTTCAATAAAGATTCCAACTTTTTATCTGCTGGATCTTTAAAAACTTGGCGATTATCCAAAGGGCAGGTTAAACTCTTGTTAACCGAAGAAATGGCAGCAACCACAGTGGATATATATTCAATTTCTTAGTAAACTTTACTCCATAGGATACAATAGTGAAAACCTTTTAGGAGGAACAAAATCCTATCAGGATGGTCCCAATCATTGTATATTTCTTGCTCTAAGAGAAGATGTATGGGAAACGTCCGAGGACTATGAGGAGGGCGCAATGAGCCTAGAGAGGAAAAAGAGACTTCAGCTGTCTCTAAGGGAGGAAATTTTGTATCCAGACCGGACCATTTCAGTAAGAGACTGAATTAACAATCTCATGGTTTGAGAGGCTGATAGAGACTCTTCTGACCCTGACTCTCCAGAAGCGGAAAGCTCAGCTTGACCTTCCATAGGGTCACCATCAGCTACTTCTTCCACATCCTCTGCCCAATCCGTAACTGATTCAGGGGGTTGCTAAAGGTGAGGGGGATCTATCACGTTTCCTCCCTCCTTGTGATGCTGCAATCATGCCAGCAATCCTACCCTCAAGACTAGCTAATGCCGATGCTAAATCGTCCTTAGTGACGTAGGTTGCTGCAGAAGTACTTGGAGTAGCTACTATGCCTGATAAACGTAATAGAGAGAAAAATATACAAAGTATATCCCCGCGCCAAATGGAGAGTCCTAAAGTTTCTGAATGAATAAATAATTGGATAATTAAATATATGTGTTGCAGCTGCTATAGTGAAAGTGCGAGTGCTCAAATATAAGTGAAGTAATCAAATAAAATGATTACCTATAGCGCTTGCAAAAAAATGGTTGAATGTTTGACTAGTGATCTGTAACACTGTAACTTCAAACAATAAAGTGCATATATATCCCCGTGATCTATTATATAATAAATAAATACATTTAAAATATAAATAATTAAATATAGTATACAATAATCAATAAGGCTGCAAATTCATAAAGTGACAAAAAGTTCATAAAATCAAGTCCATATACAAAAAGTTCGTTATTGAAGTGAAGTGAATCCTTAATAGTGAATATTATTAAGTGACATAAATAAAAGTGCACAGCGAAAAGTGCTAAGTGCTGTGATGATGGATCTTCCACTTTTATCCCTGGTGTCAATCCTTGTGCTCCTCTGTGATAAAATAGAGAGATTTCACACTATATGCCTTACGACAGTAGGACCACCAGAGCTTTGTGACCCCCAGGGTCTGGGTGCGTTCCCTCCAAGTGGATACTTTCTCCTCTAAGAACGCTCCTCCTGCCGCCAACTTCCAGTCAGGGGTGTTTGTGAGGAAAAAAGGAGAGTCTGGATAGTGTAATACTGTTTTCCAATAGGTTTATTCCATAAGCAGATGAGCCAGTTACACAGTCCATAAAAAGCATACAATATAAAAACAGCAAGTTCAAAAGAAGATCAGGGTAAAAACGTATAAAACGCCATTACTGTATGTGAGCTACGGTAATGGAGAACCGCACTTCCGGGTTGCGCTCCACCGAGATCAAGTGACATTACGACGTGCGTTACACCTAACGCGTTTTGTCATTGGCTAGACGTCTTCAGAGGTGGAGCTACACGTCCATAGAGCCCTTAAATAGCGGAGTTGCCGCTCTTCACCCCGCCCCATACTATTACGGCCGGAAGTATGTTATACGATCGTGTCCCCATCACAACATAGGGCACAACGGCCACTATTGCTTCCGCATAAATTGCATATATCAAATTGTATTTTTTGCAGAAATTAACTATGACTTCCTTTGTACGTATCAATACATTAACAACTTATATGTGCAGTTAGTTTAAACCTGATAGTTATACCCATATCTATAAATTTGTGCAATTAAGCTGAATCTTGTTTGTCACAGCTGATACCTTTCAGGTGATCAGCCCAGAGCATAAAACAGAGTGATAACAATAGGCAAATCATGTTTAAACAAACTTTGCATCAATCCCACAACTGTACAAGCTCATATAATCGCAATTGATATAAACGGCACATTTTATCCCTGAGGAAAAGCCAGAGCTTTCAACAAGATGTATTTTGCATAGCTTAACCGTCAGCCCCTCACAGGCAAAGCGACGTAGGTCTATGTCGCTAGCCTGTGAGGGTCTCGGGAGCGAGCGCGCGCCCCGTGCGGTCACGGACCCCCCTACGCGCGTGACCGGCGGACCCGATCGTCCGCCGGTCACTCGCGATCGTCGGTGGAGAGGGAGAAAGGCAGGCGGCTGATGTAAACAAGCCGCCTGTCATTCTCCCCTGTGTAGGAATAGTGATCATACGGTTCTACTATGTAGGACCATTGATCACTGTTCCTACACCTCAAGCCACAGCCAATCACAGTTAGAATCACGCCCCTAGGGACACACATAACCCCTCCCTCTCAAAAAAAGTTAACCCCTTCACTGCCAGTGTAATTTTACAGTAACAGTGCATATTTATAGCACTGATTACTGTAGTAATGTCACTTGGTAACCCCAAAAGTATCAAAAATGTCAGTCAAGGGTCCGATCTGTCCGCCGCATTGTCGCAGTACCGCAAAAAAATCGCAGATCGCCGCCATTACGTGTTAAAAAAAAAAAACAACAAAAAAGAAAAATCTTTCCCTTTGTTAGTAAACGCGATAACTTTTGCGCAAACCAATCAAAATACGCTTTTTGCCATTATTTTTACCAAACATGTGTAGCATAAAACAAATTGGCCGAAAATGTTAAAAAAATTGATTTTTACATTTTTTGGGGGGGAATTTCATATAAAAAAAATGTGAAAAATATAATTTTTGCAAAATTGACGCTCTTTTTTTGTTTATAGCGCATGATCAAAAAATCGCACAGGTGATCAAATACCACCAAAAGAAAGCTCTCTTTGTGGGAAAAAAAGGACGTCAAATTTGTCTAGGTACAGCGTCGCACGACCGTGCAATTGTACGTTAAAGTCATGCAGTGCCGAATCGCAAAATAGGCCCTGGTCAGGAAGGGGGTAAAATCTTCCGGGGCTTAAGTGGTTAACATCGACAGTCTCATGCACACATTGTTTGTCACAACTGATACCTATCAGGTTATCAGCACAGGGTGAAAACAGTGTGTCAGAAAAAAAAGCACAGAAATAATGCTTAACAGGATGTATTTTGCCTAGGCTTAACATCCATAGTCTCATGCAGAGATTCACATGGCACTCTGTCTCTGTTATCTTTTTAAAGGGAACAGTGCATAAAATATTTACAATCTGCAATAATTCCAGCAATTTTTACCCTCAAGGTTTGCTGTATGTGTAAAAATTTAAATTGGACTCACCAGTCCTGCCGCAGCATTCTGTTTGAAACAGGAATCCATTCTTCACCCATCACAGCGAGCTTTGTATTGGCCACCTTCAAGGACTGGGTCCCCTTGTTTTAGAGGGGCCATGGCTTTGGACCTGTAGAGCACCCTGCACACAGCGCCTTTGGGGTTTGGTATTCCAAGGGTCCAGATCCCAGGGTCCAGCGCCTAAAAAGGACAGCATAACAGGCAAAACCTCATATCTGTTTCCTGCAACTCAGGTACCATCTTTTTAGTCCATTAACTGTTTGAGATGGATCTGATAGCTAACCCCTTAGATTCAGAGATCTTTGATCGGGGAATGTAGCATATCTTTCTTCTTTGAAGAGAAATGTGGAGAGACTCTCCACCGTGACCATCACCTTTTGACACTGGCGACAGGTACATTCCTGTGAGGGAGGGCTTATATAGGGGGACATCCTTTCTGATTGGTTGCCAGTGTTCTTCACCTGTAGTTGGCTATATAACCCATATGTTATGATTTATGGCTCTGTGTCCCGTGATGTATGAAAAAAAAGTAAAGTTTCAGCCTACTTTTAAATCTTTTTTTTTTTTGCCCAAATTACCAAAAAAAAATGTCAGGTCCTTCTAGCTTCTAGTGAATAGATGTACTATGATCAGAAGAGTCTTGAGGTATGAAAGGTGGGAGAAGCTAAGTACTGATTTTGAGAGCTGGACATATGCATCTCAAAGTTTAATGCAAACCTATACGTCTTACATGAAAGGCAAAGCAACAGGTTTGCTTGATTTGTAAACCACCCCAAATCAACTTCCTTCATTTCCCTGCAGTTCTACTGTGAGCAAAAAAAGCAAAGGTTTTGTCTTTAAAAGTGTAAGTTACCTGTCATTGGTAGAATGGTGCTTTCATCTGTGAACATGATGCCAAGGTGCCAGATTTCCTAAACTGTTGCCACAGTTGCCTGCTTGCTACCCACACATGGTCATGACTGCCTACCTGTTGCCCATGAATTGTCATGACTGCATGTGTTTTACCTACATTTGTTGTGCATCCATAGAAATAAATGGGGCCACCACATACATGTGCACTAATAAGAGGAGCTGGTGGGGAGCTCCTGGAGGTCCCAAGACCCAACAGGCAAACTGATTAGCTGGAATCTCTGGGCTACGTGAGTAACTGTTTGTACCTTTGTTCCTATCACAGCTAGTTAACTGCACTCTTAATAGACATTGTGTGAGATTTACTAAAACTGGTGCACTCACAGTCTGGTGCAGCTGTGCGTAGTAACCAATCAGCTTCTACTTTCAGCTTGTTCGATTAAAGTAGAACTATAGGCAAAACTTTTTTTTACATTTTTGATAGAGTAAGGGAGGGATGTAACCCCTGTAAGGTTTGTTTTGGCCATCTTTGTCCC
Organism: Pelophylax lessonae; assembly: GCF_965119305.1. Taxonomy (NCBI): domain Eukaryota; kingdom Metazoa; phylum Chordata; class Amphibia; order Anura; family Ranidae; genus Pelophylax; species Pelophylax lessonae. The sequence goes on from NC_138771.1 coordinate 423,874,062, forward strand.
ATTGGGGAGATTTCACTTCACTTCCTGTCTCATAGCCAAAGAGAAAGTGAGAGGAAATCCAGGTATATTAAGGGAATCTCTTGGTGACCCCGAGGTCACCAGAACCAGTGTCCCCATTGAAACATTTATTATACACTATTACTTTTCTGGGGACAACCCATAATATGGAATTTCTCTTCCGTTCATTGACGGACACAGCTCCATATCTTCTTGACCCTTGGGTTTATGCTGCCCACTATAGATCTTCAGTTTTTTTCTGCCTAGTCAGGAGTCAGGACCTTGTTTCTTGATGGGATCTCTGGTTCTGGCATTTTTTTTGAGAAGTACAATCAATTCTCTTCTTGTGAGAACTACAATCAACTGCTGGACTGGGCGATGGACTGGATATTCTAGATCCATACGGTCTCCCCAGCTCTTCGCTAGGTCGGCAGCAACATAGTCCTACTGGACGGGGGCTGGCCGGCGAGTATACTCCTCGTGAGGATGTATAGCCCTGATCACAACCCGATTCGCAGCGTGCCTTTGGCTCGCAGCACCCCCATTCCAAGATAGTGTGGTGGTCTGACTGGAGCGGTGCCCGCCCGGTCCCAAGGTGTGGTGAGTAGTGTCCCCCCTCCCTTCTGGTGGTTTTTCGGGGTGGATGTGGGCCCTCCCTGGGTTGTTTGGACCCCTGAGCACCTTTCCTTCCCATATAACGCTCCCCCTCACTATCGGGGTCCCTCTGTGGATCACCCCCCATTCCCCCACGCCTAGCTCCCCCCCAGCCGAGTGGCGGGGCTGGAGGGGAGCGCCGCTGGCTGCTCAAAACACAGTTTTTGGGGGGGATGGTCCTGGTGGGGGCCCTTGCCTGGACCCCACCTTGCTATCCAAATGTACCTGGGGGTCCTCTGGGGGTCACCGGAGCCGCGTGGGCGCTGCATGGAGCCGTCATGTTGCCGTAGATGGCTGCTCTAGCTATCGGCAGCCAAGTTTGTGTAGTCCGGCGTCCATTTTCTTGTAGTTTCCCATTGTTATCACATGGCGTCCATGATTTTAAATGGAGCGTGTTAATAGGTGGTGGGCCTTCAGTGTCAGTTCCTGAACTTTCTCCTTAGAGTCCAGTCTGCCCCTCAATATCCTGGAAATTTGGGCGAACAGGCTTTGCCTGACCCAATGAACAGATCATCTGCAGGGATCATCTGTAAGGATTCAATCGGACAATGCCACGACCAATGGCATATGTCAATCATCAAGGGGGCACCAAAAGTGCCCTAGTGGCCCAGGAAGTAGCCGGCATTCTAAGGTCAGCAGAACGTTTTGTTCCAGCCATCTCTGCTGTGCATATTCCAGGGGTGGCAGTGGCATAGCGTGAGGGGGTGCTGGGGGGGGGGGGGACAGCAGCACCGGGGCAAAATCTGAGGGGGTGCATCCTGCGGCCGCGCCAGTGTCACTTAAACGCGCGGTGTTTAGGGTTTTTTAACGGAACACTGGCCCGACATGCTCCTGAGTTGCCTTAGATTTAAAAATGGCGCCACCCGGCGCCAGCATGTCCCCGCACATGCGCCGCCGCCACTCGGGAAAGGCCGTACACGTTCAGCTATTCCCGGGAATAGTCGAACATATACGAGCTTTCCCGAGCAGTGGCGCATGCGCAATGACGCGTTGGCACCGGGCGGTGCAATTTTTAAATCTATCGCGCCTCAGGAACAGGTAAGTGAGTCTCCTCCACAGCCGTGCTACCTGCCATTATGTGGGGCTGCGGGCATACTACAAGAGATGCAGTGCTGCGGGGATGGTACACCTGTACCATCCCCGCATTCTCCTGTGCCATGCCCGCAGCCCCGCATTCTCCTCTACAATGCCCACAGCCCCGCATTCTCCTGTACCATGCCCACAGCCCCGCATTCTCCTGTACCATGTCCGCAGCCCAGCATTGTTCTGTACCATGCCTGCAGCCCCGCATTCTCCTGTACCATGCCCGCAGCCCTGCATTCTCCTGTACCATGCCCGCAGCCCTGCATTCTCCTGTACCAAGTCCACAGCCCTGCATTCTCCTCTACAATGCCCACAGCCCCGCATTCTCCTGTACCATGCCCGCAGCCCCGCATTCTCCTGTACCATGTCCGCAGCCCCGCATTGTCCTGTACCATGCCCACAGCCCGGCATTCTCCTGTACCATGCCCGCAGCCCTGCATTCTCCTATACCATGCCCGCAGCCCTGCATTCTCCTGTCCCATGTCTGCAGCCCTGCATTCTCCTGTACCATGCCCGCAGCCCTGCATTCTCCTGTACCATGTCTGCAGCCCTGCATTCTCCTGTACCATGTCCTCAGCCCTGCATTCTCCTATACCATGCCCGCAGCCCTGCATTCTCCTGTACCATGTCCGCAGCCCTGCGTTCTCCTGTACCATGCCCGCAGCCCTGCATTCTCCTGTACCATGTCTGCAGCCTCGCATTCTCCTCTACAATGCCCACAGCCCCACATTCTCCTGTACCATGCTTGCAGCCCCGCATTCTCCTGTACCATGTCCGCAGCCCCGCATTGTCCTGTACCATGCCCACAGCCCGGTATTCTCCTGTACCATGTCCGCAGCCCCGCATTCTCCTGTACCATGTCCGCAGCCCTGCATTCTCCTCTACAATGCCCACAGCCCCGCATTCTCCTGTACCATGCCGGCAGCCCCGCATTCTCCTGTACCATGTCCGTAGCCCCGCATTGTCCTGTACCATGCCCACAGCCCAGTATTCTCCTGTACCATGCCCGCAGCCCCGCATTCTCCTGTACCATGCCCGCAGCCCTGCATTCTCCTGTACCATGCCCGCAGCCCTGCATTCTCCTGTACCATGTCCGCAGCCCTGCATTCTCCTGTACCATGTCTGCAGCCCTGCATTCTCCTGTACCATGCCTGCAGCCCTGCATTCTCCTGTACCATGTCCGCAGCCCTGCATTCTCCTGTACCATGCCCGCAGCCCTGCATTCTCCTGTACCATGTCCGCAGCCCTGCTTTCTCCTGTACCATGCCCGCAGCCCTGCATTCTCCTGTACCATGTCCGCAGCCCTGCATTCTCCTGTACCATGCCCGTAGCCCTGCATTCTCCTGTATCAGTGTCAGTGAAGGGGTCAGTGTAGGGGGTCAGTATAGGTGTCAATGTTGGGGAGGGGTCAGTGTAGGGGGGTCTGTGAAGGGGTCAGTGGAGGGGGTCAGTGTAGGTGTCAGTGAAGGAGTCAATGTAGGGGGGTCAGTGTAAGGGTTCAGTGAAGGGGGGTGTTAGTGTAGGGGGGTCAGTGTAGGGGGGGTATGTGTAGGGGGGTCAGTGAAAGAGTCAGTGTAGGGAGCTCAGTTTAGGTGTCAGTGTGGGGGGGTCAGTGTAGGTGTCAATGTGGAGGGGGGGGGGTCAGTGTAGGTGTCAGTGAAGGGGTCAGTGTAGGGGGGTCAGTATAGGTGTCAATGTTGGGAAGGGGTCAGTGGAGGGGGGTCAGTGAAGGGGTCAGTGGAGGGGGTCAGTGTAGGTGTCAGTGAAGGGGTCAATGTAGGGGGTCAGTGTAATGGTTCAGTGAAGGGGGGTGTTAGTGTAGGGGAGGTCAGTGTAGGGGGGTCAGTGTGGGGGGTCAGTGTAAGTGTCAGTGTAGGGGGACTCAGTGTAGGTGGGGCCAGTCTAGGGGTCAGTGTAGAGGTCGGTGTAGGGGTCAGTGTAGGGGTCAGTGAAGGAGGGGCAGGGAAGAAGGGTCAGTGAAGGGGGGGCCAGTGTATGTATCACTGTAGGGGGGTCAGTGTAGGTGTCAGTGAAGGGGTCAGTGTAGGGGGGGTCAGTGTAGCTGTCAGTGAATGGGGTTCAGAGCAAGGGGTTCAGTCTAGGGGGGTCAGTGTAGGGGGGGTCAGTGTAGGGGTGTAAGTGTAGGGGTCAGTGAAGGTGTCAGGTATGTCAGTGTAGGAATCAGGAATGTCAGTGTAGGGGTCAGTGTAGAGGTCAATGTAGTAATAAGGTAGGTCAGTGTAGTGATCAAGTCGGTTAGTGCAGGTGTCAGTATAATCATCAGGTAGGTTAGTGTAGGAATCAGGTAGGTATCTGTAGTGGTCAGATAGGTCTGTGTAGGTGTCAGTATAGTGATCAGGTAGGTTAGTGCAGGAAACAGGTAGGTCTGTTTAGTGGTAAGTGTAATTGTCAGGTAGGTTTGTGTAGTGGTCAGGTAGGTTTGTGTAGTGGTCAGGTAGGTCTGTGTAGTGGTCAGGTAGGTCAGTGTAGGTGTCAGTATAGAAATTAGGTAGGTCAGTGTTGTGATCAGGTTATTTAGTGCAGGAATAAGGTAGGTCAGTGTGGGAATAAGATAGGTCAGTGTAGGTGTCTGTGTAGTGGTCAGGTAGGTTTGTGTAGTGGTCAGGTAGATCTGTGTAGTGGTCAGGTAGGTCTGTGTAGGTGTCAGTATAGTAATCAGGTAGGTCAGTGTAGGAATAAGGTAGGGGTGTGTAGTGGTCAGCTAGGTCAGTGTAGGTGTCAGTGTAGTAGTCTGTGTAGTGGTCTAGTAGATTTGTGTAGGGAGGGCAAATTACTTACCTTGCCCCGGGCACTCACTGATGGGCGCTGATGAACACTAATAGGGCACTGTAGAGCTGCTCGATTAATTGTTGAATATCGCAATCTTGATTCAACAACCCCCCCCCCCCCCCTTATGATCTTAAAATGGCATTTCCTCTTGATTCTAAAAGCTGTTCTCTGCTCACTCACAGCTTTAAAAAAATGCTTTCCATATGTCATAGTGATTCTTCTTGCCTTTCATGTGTCAGTGATTCTTCCTGCCTTCCATATACAATAGTGATCCTCCCTGCCTTCCATGTTCCATAGTGATCCTTCCTGCATTCCACGTGCCATAGTGATCCTTCCTGCCTTCCATGTGTCATAGTGATCCTTCATGCCTTCCATGTACAACAGTTATCCTTCCTGCCTTCCATGTGTCATAGTGATCCTTCCTGCCTTCCATATACCATAGTGACCCTTCCTGCCTTCCATGTAGAATAGTGATCCTTCCTGCCTTCCAAGTGCCATAGTGATTCTTCCTGCCTTCATATACCATAGTGACCCTTCCTGCCTTCCATGTGATATAGCGATCTTTCCTGCCTTCCATGTGCCATAGTTATCCTTCCTGCCATTCATCTGTCATGGTAATCCTTATTGCCTCCCATGTGCCATAGTGACCAATCTTGCCTTCCATGTACCATAGTGATCATTCCTGCCTTCCTTGTGCCATATTGATTCTTCCTGCCTTCCATGTATCATAGTGATAACGCCTGCCTTCCATGTGCAATAGGGATCCTTCCTGCCTTTCATATACCATAGTGATCCTACCTGCCTTCCACGTGTCATTGTGATCCTTCCTGCCTTCCATATAACATAGTGATCCTTCTTTGCTGCCTTCCATATAGTAACATAATAGTTAAGGTTGAATAAGGACAATAGTCCATTCAGTTCAACCTGTGTAGGTGTGTGTGTCAGTGACATTAATAATTTCCCATATCCCTGTATATTGTGTTCTCTGAGATGCACGTCCAAGAGTCTTTTAAAAGTATATATACTCCCCGCTAATACCACCAATCGTGGAGGAGAGTTTCAAATTTCTATTGCCCTGACAGTGAAAAACCCCTTACGCAGCTTAAGGTTAAACCTTCCTGCTTTCCATGTGTCATAGTGATCCTTCTAGCCTTCCATGTGTCATACAGAGGTTATCCTTCCTGCTTTCCATGTGTCAAAGTGATGCTTCATGCCTTCCATGTGTCATAGTGATCCTTCTAGCCTTCCATGTGTCATACAGTAGTTATCCTTCTTGCCTTCTATGAGTCATAGTGATCCTTCTTGCCTTCCATGTGCTATAGTGATCCCCCCCTACCTTCCATGTGTCATAGTAATCCTTCTTGTCTTTCATGTGTCAGTAATTCTTCCTGCCTTCCATATACAATAGTGATCCTTCCTTCCTGCCTTCCATATACCATAGTGATCCTTCCTCCCTTCCATGTACAATAGTGATCCTTCCTGCCTTCCATGTGCCATAGTTGTCAGTATAAAACCTAGTATTGATGCCAGTTTACACAGTAATAAAGCCTAGTATTGGTGCCAGTTTACGCCGTAATAACCCCTAGTAATGATGCCAGTTTACGCAGTAAGAACTCCTAGTATTGGTGCCAATTTACGCAGTAATAGCCCCTAGTATTGGTGCCAGGTTATGAAGTAATAGCCCCTAGTATTGGTGCCAGGTTATGAAGTAATAGCCCCTAGTATTGGTGCCAATTTATGCAGTAATAGCTCCTAGTATTGCTGCCAGTTTACGCAGTAATAACCCCTAGTATTGGAGCCAGTTTACACAGTAATAACCCCTAGTATTGGTGCCAGTTAGTGATGGGCCGAACACCCCCCATTTCTGTCCGCACCAGAGCACCGCAAACGGGGAGAAAGTTAGTTTTTTTAAAACAATCGTTTTTAAATGAGCAGTGATTTTAATGATGTTTAAAGTGAAACAATAAAAATGAAAAATTAATGTGCCTGTAAAGTGGTGCATTTGTGCGATGTATGTAGCCTGCTGCAACAATACTGACATTTCTAAATGAAAAAATGTCATTTAACCACTTGCCTACAGTGCACTTTCACCCCCTTCCTACCCAGACCGATTTTCAGCTTTCAGCGCTCTCACACTTTGAATGACAATTACTCAGTCATGCAACACTGTACCCATAAAAAAATTGTGTCCTTTTTTCACACAAATAGAGCTTTCTTTTGATGGTATTTAATCACTACTGGGTTTTTTATTTTTTGTGCTATAAATAAAAAAAGACTGAAAATATTGTGAAAAAACGCATTTTTCTTTGTTTCTGTCATAAAATTTTGCAAATTAGTCATTTTTCTTCACAAATTTTGGCCAAAATTTATACTGCTACTTATCTTTGATAGAAATAACCCAAATAAGTATATATTATTTGGTCTTTGTGAAAGTTATAGAGTCCACAAGTTATGGTGCTAATCATTAAAAATGTATCACACTTGATCACACCTGATGTACTGAAGGCCTATCTCATTTCTTGAGACACTAAAAAGTCAGGAAAGTACAAATACCCCCCAAATGACCCCTTTTTGGAAAGTAGACATTCCAAGGTATTTAATAAGGGGCATGGTGAGTTTTTTGAAGTTGTAATTTTTTCCCACAATTCTTTGCAAAATGAAGATTTTTTTTTTTTTTACAGATTGACGTATTAACAGGTTATTTCTCTCACACAGCATATGTATACTTGCAACTACACCCCAAAACACATTCTACTACTCCTCCTGAGTATGGCGATACCACATGTGTGAGACTTTTTCACAGCCTGGCCACATACCGAGGCCTAACATCCAAGTAGTACCGTCCGGCATTCTAGGAACATAAATTACACATATAATTTCCTGACAACCTATCGCACTTTTGAAGGCCCTGGAGCACCAGGACAATGGAAACCCCCATAAAATGACCCCATTTTGGAAAGCAAACACCCCCAACGTATAATTTTTGAGGCATAATGAGTCTTTTGAACATGTCATTTTTTTCCACAAGTTTTTGGAAACTGTGGAAAGAAAATGAAAATGCATTTTTTTTTTACACAAAGTTGTCCATTTATGAAATATTTCCAACACATAGCATGTACATAGCAACAATTGCACCCCAAAATACATTCTGCTATTCCTCCTGAGTATGGCGATACCACATGTGTAACACTTTTATACAGCCTAGCCAAATACAGAGGCCTAACATCCAAGTAGCACTTTACACAAAGTTGTCCATTTATCCACTTTAAGACTGGGCTTATTTTTGACACTTGGTGTTTACAAGCTGAAATCATTTTATTTGCTAGAAAACTACTTAGAACCCCCAAACATTATATATTTTTTTTTAGCAGAGACCCTAGAGAATAAAATGGAGATCTTTGCAATATTTTTTATCACACCATATTTGCGCAGCAGTCTTCCAAATGCAATTTTTTGGAAAAAAATTCACTTTTTTTAATTAAAAAATAAGAAAACAGTAAATTTAGCCCAATTATTTTCCATAATGTGAAAGATAATGTTACGCCGAGTAATTATATACCCAACATGTCATGCATCATAATTGCGCACGCACACAGAATGGCGCCAAACATTGGTACTTAAAAATCCCCATAGGCAACATTTTAAAAATTTCTACAGGTTACCAGCTTAGAGTTACAGAGGAGGTCTAGGGCTCAAATTATTGCTCTTGCTCTAACGATGATCGCGGCGATACCTCACATGTATGGTTTGAACACCGTTTACATATGTGGGCGGGACTTGCGTATGCGTTCGCTTCTGCGCGCGAGCTAACAGGGACAGGGCACTTTAATTTTTATTTTATTTTTTTTCCCTATTTATTTTATTTATTATTTTTTTATTTTTACACAGTTTTTTAAAAAAAAATGTTTTGATCATTTTTATTCCTATTACAAGGAATGTAAACATCCCTTGTAATAGAAATAGGCATGACAGGTCCTCTTTATTGTGAGATCTGGGGTTAAAAAGACCTCACAACTACACTAAAAAAGAAAAAAAAAAAATTGTTGAAAAAAAAAAAAAAAAAAAAGCAGCCCTTTAAACCGGTTGCTAGGCAACGACTTTTGACGTAGCTCCGGTCCTCCAAGACCATAGAGTCGAGTGAGGGCCATCTTGCCCTCACTCGACTTCCTGTCTCTGAGGATCTGGGACCGGATAGTATTCCCCGCTGCCGGCGGGTCCGGTAAGCTGGGAAAACATCTGGGACGCGGCGGGGGGGGGGGGGTGCACCTCTTCCCCTCCACCGTAAGGGTAATTCCGCAGAGAATCCGCCACTGGGACCACCCTTATCTGAAAGCCGACCGCCAGCCGTTTAAAAAAATACCGGGGTTATGGGGGCTATCTGCTGCCATAACCCCAGTATTTAGCTTTAAATGACCGACGTATATAGTCGTTAGGCGGTCGGTAAGTGTGCATGTATATAGCAAAAATTGCACCCCAAAATACATTCTATAAAGGAAAGTGTACAGGAATAGTCCGAGTCCATCTCCCATCCGCTACTATTAGCGATTTCAAATTCCGAATCGGATTCGGAATTGGATTCGGATACTGGTGAGAGCTCCCCGGTGCTCTCATCAGTCATGGAGAGGACCTGAAGGGCCTCCTCGCTGCTGTACGTCTTTTTGACATGCTTGCTGTAATGGGCTGTGCGATGGGTGACGGTTGACTGCGGATGATCACTGATGGGTGGCAGGTGACTGATGGGGTGACAGGTGACGATGACTGATGGGGTGACAGATGATGATGACTGATGGGTTGACAGATGACGATGACTGATGGGGTGACGGTGACTGATGGGGTGACAGGTGACAATGATTGATGGGGTGACAGATGACGATCACTGATGGGGTGACAGGTGACGATGATTGATGGGGTGACAGATGACGATCCCTGATGGGGTGACAAGTGACGATGATTGTGAAAAGAAGAGAGGAGGGGAGTGAGAGAATCCCACAAATGGGATTTCTCAACCTCTCAAGTAGGTTGGGACTTTATAGGCTATAAGTGGGTGCTTATCTTGATGGGAACAAAATGCAACAGTCGTTTTTTTATATAAATGATTAAATCATTTATTACATATATACGTACAAAAGTGTTCAATAAAACATGATAAGTACATGCATATAAGTCATAAGACATAATTGGTTAACCACTGGATCCCCAAATGGCTCTACTGGCTAGGGCAACTATACTGAGGTATATACCAGATCATGATAAATCATGATATAAGATCATACACATATGGGGTTGTCCTGTGGTACCACAGGACAACCCCATATGTGTATGATCTTATATCATCATATGACGTCTGCCCAGAACAATGGCTGCACCGTCCCGCCGTCATTTGACGGTGGGCGGGCGGCAAGTGGTTAGACTTGCTGGCGGCTGTAATGTATTGTCGGCTCCTGACAATACAGATAAAATAACATAAAAAAAAACGGCGTAGGGTCCCCCCCAGTCCCTTCGGGTCTGGTATGGATTTGGATTTGGTACGCCAATTAAAAAAAAAAAAACTTGCAGGTGCAAGGCTCAGAAACGGGCCCTGCTGTTAAAAATTCCATACGAAATTAAAATTGCATGTACTTGTCACACAGGTGCAGAAAATTTGGGCCTAGGGTGTTGGTGGTGCCTGAACACCGTAACCCATCGGGGTTACTGATGCTGGGTGCAGGAACGGGCCCTGCTGTTCAGAATTCCATACAAATTTAAAATCGCATGTACTTGTCATACAGGTGCAGAAAAATTGGGCCTTGAGTGTTGGTGGTGCCTGAACACTGCAACCCCTCACAGTTACTGATGCTGGGCACAGGAGCGGGCACTGCTGTTAAACATTCCAAAAAAAAAAAAAAAAAACATTCCATTCAAAATTCAAATCGCATTTACTTGTCATACAGGTGCAGAAAAATTGGGCCTTGGGTGTTAGTGGTGCCCTAAACCAAAAACATTGCTGGAAGCTAGCATAATTAAGATCCAGGAACAGGATAGGCAGCATATGCAGTCTTCAAGGGATGCCAGACCCCTAGCAAATTCAACCAGTTACATCAGAATCAGGGACTCCATAGCTGCTGTTGATCCAGGACTGATTCATTTTGATAACTGTCAGCTGGTCATCAGAGTCTGTCCATTGCATATTGAGCAAGTTCTGTCCAGTGGTCCATCCTCAAGACCCAGTAACCCAGTGGATGCTCAGTTGGAAAGGTCTCCAAGTCTGCTCTTGCCCCTAGATAATCCTGTATCATATGATGGAGACACTGCTGGTGGTTTCTTAAACCTAACAGCCCTGGGCGCTGAGGACTAAAGAATTGTTTAAAGGCATTGGTCAGCCGGCCGCCTTCTCCACCTCTCCTCCTTTGGCTGAACGATGCCTCAGTAACACATCCAGAGAACGTTAACCTCTCAGTGTCAGGAAAGTTGTTACACAAATATTTCTTCAAGGCGTCCTCAGGATGTATCATCCTCTGCTCCCTCTGCCAAGGCAGGATGAGCTCTGAAACTTTACCCTTGTAATGTGGATCAATTAGGGTTGCCAACCAGTGATAATCCCTCTCCTTGATACCACTAATCCTCTGGTCCTTTTGCAGGCTTTGCAGAATCAGGGAGCCCATGCAGCGTATGTTTGAGGAGGCATGTGAGTCCTCTGGGTCACTAAGGATTACATTGTTAGGAGCAGCCTCTCCCCAACCATGTACAACTCCTGGGGTTTCTGGGGAATGACAACCATCCCTTGAAGACTGTTGTATGTTATCCTCTACATCCACGCTGCCACAATCCTCCTCCTCCTCTTGCTCCTGTGTGTTTTGTGGCCCAGCAGGAATGATATCTGCATAAAGGGGGCCTTGTAAGGAAAGAAAGTCCTCCTCTTCCTCCCGCTGTTCTGCCTCAAGTGCCCTGTCCATGATTCCACGAAGCGTGTGCTCCAGTAGGAAGATTAGAGGAATAGTGTTACTGATGCATCGTCCCGGCTCACCATCCTTGTGGTTTCTCAAATGGTGACAGGACAGTGCATGCATCCTTTATCAGTAGCCACTGGCATGGCAAAAAGATTCCAAGCTCCCCTGAGCCTGTCCTTGTGCCATTTTCACACAGGTACTCATTGATGGCCCTCTGCTGCATGTGCAGCTGCTGCAGCATTGCCAATGTTGAGTTCCACCTAGTGGGCGTGTCACCAATGAGGCGCCCTGCACCTATGGAGCTCTGTGGTGTGATGCAATAGGGTGGCTGCCCATAAGACGGCCCTGGAGTACATCCTGCCTCGTTGGAGTTGTTCTACCTCCTTCTCCTCACTTTCCTCCTCTATTCTCTCAGGTACCCAAGTACAGTCAGTGACCTCATCATCCCCTCCCTCCTCGTCACTAGAGCAAACTTGGCAGTATACTGCAGCTGTGGTAACATGACTGCTAGTTTCTTGTCCGCCATTGTCACCCCCTCTCTCTGGGCTCACGTTATTCCCTTCCTCAACCTGGGAACCAACATCAGAGCATTCAAATTGCTGCACATCCTCCAGCATCATGTAACTGACACTATGATCAAATAATTCAGGTGACTCCTCGGTGCATGATGGTGAAGCTACAGAAGGAGCAGCTGTAGACAAGGAGCCTGTGGAACGGGCCTCTTTGGCAGCTGCAGTGGAAGGCAAACTAGTAGGAGCCTGTGTGACAGAGGACGAGGGGGATGAGGATGGCTTAGTCATCCACTCCACCAACTCTTCTGTATATTGTGGCTCAAAAACATGGCCAGCACTGGAAAAAAAAGGACAAGCATGCCCCGCCTGTAGAGGATGCACCATGTCCGTGGCCACCACTTTTCACTGTGGAAACAGAGACTGCTTGCCCTCTTTTAGTGGCCTGTGAGCGTCTGCCTCTCCTTTTGGGGAGGTTTTTATAACTGTTTATTATAGAATGTGGGATGCAAATATGATGCTTGGGTGCAATAATGTTGTGCTTGGTGCACTATAAACTTTTTTATGTTTTATTTGTTTATTTGTTTTATTATTGTGTTTTATTTTTTTGGGGGGATTTTTCTAACTTATTAATATAGAGTGTGGAAAGGGAATATGATGCTTGGGTGCAATACTTTCGTGCTAGGTGCACTTTAAACCGTTTTATTATATTTTTTTAATAATAAAGAAAAAATGAATACAGCAAAAAAAAAAAAAAAAAGAAAACCCATGCTGAGGCAGAAGGAATAGCGTCTGAGATGCACAAGGGGGTACAGCAATTGTGCCCTTACCATTATTATTAGTGCCTGTGCGCCAACAACAAAAAAACCCACGTCTCGAGCAGAAGGAATAGCGCCTGAGATGCACAAGGGGGGTACAGCAATTGTTCCTCTAATATTATTAGTGCTGGTGTGCCAACAACAAAAACACCCATGTCTGGAGCAGAAGGAATAGCGCCTGAGATACACAAGGGGTACAGCAATTGTGCCCTTAACATTATTAGTGCTGGTCCGCAAACAACAAAAACACCCACATCTGGAGCAGAAGGAATAGCGCCTAAGATGCACAAGGGGGTACAGCAATTGTGCCCTTAATATTATTAGTGCTGGTGCACCAACAACAAATACACCCACATCTGGAGCAGAAGGAATAGCGCCTGAGATGCACAAGGGAGTACAGCAATTTTGCCCCTAATATTATTAGTGCTGATGCACCAACAACAAAAACACCCACGTCTGGAGCAGAAGGAATAGCACCTGAGATGCACAAGGGGGTACAGCAATTGTGCCCATAATATTATTAGTGCTGGTGTGCCAACAACAAAAACACCCACGTATGGAGCAGAAGGAATAGCGCCTGGGATGCACAAGGGGGTACAGCAATTATGCCCAAAATATTATTAGGGCTGGTGCACCAACAACAAAAACACCCATGTCTGGAGCAGAAGGAATAGCGCCTGAGATGCACAAGGGGGCAGCAAACAATTATGCCCTTAACATTATTAGTGCTGGTGCACCAACAACAAAAACACCCACGTCTGGAGCAGAAGGAATAGCGCCTGGGATGCACAAGGAGGTACAGCAATTATGCCCAAAATATTATTAGGACTGGTGCACCAACAACAAAAACATCCATGTCTGGAGCAGAAGGAATAGCGGATGAGATGCACAAGGGGTCGCAAGCCACCTAACCTCACCCACCGTCAATTCAAACTCTACCTCTATGTCACGACTGCTGCTAAGGAAACCATCGCGAAAGCATGGAAAACCCCCGCGCTCTGTCATCTGGCTATGCTACACAGAGTTACCCAAGCCATGCTACATGCTAAAAGGGAAGCAATTTTGTTGGATAAACTGACCCCCTATGAATGGCTCTGGCGGCCCTGGATTGACCATTGCCTACCACCAGGCCTTGACGACAGCCTTGTACTCACCTGATTGGGAAGTCCTCCTTACTGGCCCTCTTTCCCCACTTGGACCCCTGGGGGGTTCGAGGCTTCCTCCGGTTACCTGCTGTTACCTCCCCCCCATGACCCTCTCCTACCTACCCTGATTTCATCCCAACCCTGCCTACCCAGCCCCCCCTCCCCACTCGGCCCCTGGCATATCTCATTAAGTGTTATACCTTTGTTTTGGTTGAGACCCCTTCTATGAGGGGGCCCATCCAAGCATTGTGACCTCGGCCACACCTACAGTTTGTACGTGCCCTTACTGCTTCTCAGTCGGGACGCCGGGTCGATCTCTTATGCACATCACATTGTTACCTGTTACTTGAATGTTATATGCTGTAGTTTTATATTTTACTGTGACTTGTTATATTACGGCATGTACCTAATCTTTCTACTGCATGTTACTGTACCATGTTTCTTTTGCCTTCAATAAAAACCATTTAAAAAGAAAAGAGATGCACAAGGGGGCAGCAAACAACTATGCCCTTAACATTATTAGTGCTGGTGCACCAATAACAAAAACACCCACGTCTGGAGCAGAAGGAATACCACCTGGGATGCACAAGGGGGTACGGCAATTGTGCCCTTAATAATATTAGTGATGGTGTGCCAACCACAAAAACAACCACGTCTGGAGCAAAAGGAATAGCGCCTGAGATGCACAAGGTGGTACAACAATTGTGCCCTTAATATTATTAGTGCTGGTGTGCTAACAACAAAAACACCCACGTGTGGAGCAGAAGGAATAGTGCCTGAGATGCACAAGGGGGTACAGCAATTGTGCCCTTAATATTATTAGTGCTGGTGTGTCAACAACAAAAACACCCACGTCTGGAGCAGAAGGAATAGCGCCTGAGATGCACAAGGGGGCAGCAATTATGCCTTAATATTATTAGTGCTGGTACGCCAACAACAAAAAAACCCACGTCTGGAGCAGAAGGAATAGTGCCTAAGATGAACAAGGGGGGTACAGCAATTGTTCCTCTAATATTATTAGTGCTGGTGCGCCAACAACAAAAACACCCATGTCTGGAGCAGAAGGAATAGCGCCTGAGATGCACAAGGGGTACAGCAATTGTGCCCTTAACATTATTAGTGCTGGTGCCCCAACAACAAAAACACCCACATCTGGAGTAGAAGGAATAGCGCCTGAGATGCACAAGGGAATACAGCAATTGTGCCCTTAATATTATTAGTGCTGGTGTGCCAACAACAAAAACACCCACGTCTGGAGCAGAAGGAATCTGTCCTGAGATGCACAAGGGGGCAGCAATTGTGCCCTTAATATTATTAGTGCTGGTGCGCAAAAAAAAAAAAAACGCTGCTGACGCAGAAGGACGCTCTAGCACCTGCAACAAAGAGGGGAGAACTAATATTGCAGCAACAGAACCTGATGCAGCAAAAAATAAAACCGACACTGCACTGCTTGATATATATCCTGCAATAACTGATAAATATATATACTGCACTATCTCATCTGATCTGATATATATCCTGCAATAACTGATAAATATATATACTGAACTATCTGATACATATCCTGCAATAACTGATAAATATGTATACTGCACTATCTCCTGCAATAGCTGATAAATATATATATATGTATATATATATTGGCCAATCATGGCTCTGACAGGGAATTGTGCTGTGATTGTCCAAAGCATACAGGTCCAGCTGCATGTTTTGGCCAATCACAAGCATTGCATTATGGCGGACGAATTTCCCGCGCATGACTACATTTGTTTGTTGTTCTACGAACAAACAAACACCTGGTGTTTGAGTAGTGCCAGTTTATGCAGTAATAACCCCTAGTATTGGTGCCAGTTTACATAGTAATAAAGCCTAGTATTGATGCCAGTATATGCAGTAATAAAGCCTAGTATCAATGCCAGTTCACGCAGTAATAAAGCCTAGTATTGGTGCCAGTTTACGCAGTAATAACCCCTAGTAATGGTGCCAGTTTACACAGTAAAAACCCCTAGTATTGGTGCCAGTTTACGCAGTAATAGCCCCTAGTATTGGTGCCAGTTTACGCAGTAAAAGCCCCTAATATTGGTTCCCGTTTACGCAGTAATAAAGCCTAGTATTGGTGCCAGTTTATGCCGTAATCACCCCTAGTATCGGTGCCAGTTTACTCAGTGATAACCCTTAGTATTGTGCCGGTTTATGTAGTAATAAAGCCTAGTATTGGTGCCAGTTTACGCAGTAATAACCCCTAGTATTGGTGTCAGTTTACACAGTATTAAGGCCTAGTATTGGTGCCAGTATATGCAGTAATAAAGCCTAGTATTGATGCCAGTTCACGCAGTAATAAAGCCTAGTATTGGTGCCAGTTTACACAGTAATAACCCCTAGTAATGGTGCCAGTTTACACAGTAAGAACCCCTAGTATTGGTGCCAGTTTACGCAGTAATAGCCCCTAGTATTGGTGCCAGTTTACACAGTAAAAGCCCCTAATATTGGTAATAAAGCCTAGTATTGGTGCCAGTTTATGCAGTAACAAAGCCTAGTATTGGTGTCAGGTTATGCAGTAATCACCCCTAGTATCGGTGCCAGTTTACTCAGTAATAACCCCTAGTATTGGTGTCAGTTTACACAGTATTAAGGCCTAGTATTGATGCCAGTATATGCAGTAATAACGCCTAGTATTGATGCCAGTTCACGCAGTAATAAAGCCTAGTATTGTTGCCAGATTACACAGTAATATCCCTTAGTTTTGTGCCGGTTTATGCAGTAATAAAGCCTAGTATTGGCGCCAGTTTACGCAGTAATAAAGCCTAGTACTGGTGCCAGTTTACACAGTAATAACCCCTAGTATTGGTGCCAGTTTAAGCAGTAGTAACCCCTAGCATTGGTGCCAATTTACGCAGTAATAGCCCCTGTAATGGTGCCAATATATACAAAAATAGCCTCTAGTATTAGTGCCAGTTTATGCAGTAATAACGTCCTAGTACTGGTGCCTGTTTACACAGTAATAGCTCCTAGTATTGGTGCCAGTTTACGCAGTAATAGCCCCTAGTATTGGTGCCAGTTTACACAGTAAAAGCCCCTAATATTGGTAATAAAGCCTAGTATTGGTGCCAGTTTACGCAGTAACAAAGCCTAGTATTGGTGTCAGGTTATGCAGTAATCACCCCTAGTATCGGTGCCAGTTTACTCAGTAATAACCCCTAGTATTGGTGTCAGTTTACACAGTATTAAGGCCTAGTATTGATGCCAGTATATGCAGTAATAACGCCTAGTATTGATGCCAGTTCACGCAGTAATAAAGCCTAGTATTGTTGCCAGATTACACAGTAATAACCCTTAGTTTTGTGCCGGTTTATGCAGTAATAAAGCCTAGTATTGGCGCCAGTTTACGCAGTAATAAAGCCTAGTATTGGTGCCAGTTTACACAGTAATAACCCCTAGTATTGGTGCCAGTTTAAGCAGTAATAACCCCTAGCATTGGTGCCAATTTACGCAGTAATGGCCCCTGTAATGGTGCCAATATATACAAAAATAGCCTCTAGTATTAGTGCCAGTTTATGCAGTAATAACGTCCTAGTACTGGTGCCTGTTTACGCAGTAATAGCTCCTAGTATTGGTGCCAGTTTACGCAGTAATAGCCCCTAGTGTTGGTGCCAGTTTATGGAGTAATAACCCCTAGTAATGGCAGCAGTTTATGCAGTAATAGCCCTTAGTTATGGTGCCAGTTTACGCAGTAATAAAGCCTAGTATTGATGCCAGTTTACGCAGTAATAACCCCTAGTATTGGTGTCAGTTTACGCAGTAATAAAGCCTAGTATTGATGCCATGCTCTCAGCATGGAGGAGGAAAGGAAGAATAGTGAGACCTGCCAACCACAGTGATGAAAGTGTTAAGGCCAGCTGCGACAGTCTTAACTCTTTTATCAACTTCATGGGAGATCTTTGTGATTTCCCTGCGGGTCTCCTGAGCCGATGCTTCCTATATCGCTCCTGTCACAGACGGAGTGCTTTTGATATCACTCCGCATGTGACAGGAGCTGGAACTATACAGGAAGCATCGGCTACGCTTCCTCTAGTGCGGCTCTGTTCTTCTCAATAATGCTCAGGGATGACGGGTTGGGAACCCGCAATCTGGGCTTACCGACCCGCCATCCCAGAGCAGGAGGTGAGATCCTGTTGGGGGGGGGGTTTGGGAGAGACAGCACAATGTTGGGGGGGGGGCCCTTTGCCCCCCCCAGTTGTGCCACTGATTGCTGCTAAATTCACAATTTTGTTATAAACTTTGCAGATAGTAAATAATCACTTTGAATAACTTCTGCATTCAAATAAGAAGCTGCCTTCAGCTCATCTCTGTCCCTGTAAATGAGACTGTTCTCTGCATCTATGCCTAGATAGTCATTCTACTGCACTGGGCGCTCTTTAGCTACACACTAAAAGAAGTAGCAGCACAGTGTTTTGGTCGTACAAATAAAGCTTTGAAGGAAAAAAAAAAAAAAAAAGCAGCCACGAAGCAGCAGTGAGAGTTCCTGGAGAGGGAGGGGACAGAGAGCCATGGCTGAGCTGTATGTAAAGCCGGGTAAGAGGATGTGTGCATATACAGAACGCTGCTGGGTGATTGTTATTATTGATGATAATGACTGAAGTCTACAGCTTCAGTCGGGGCTCATTCAGATAAATCTGCTAGATGTGTTGTTAAACGTGTGAACTTTATACCAAGGATCCCAGGTGCGGTGGGGACATATTCCTTCTAAGCAGCATGTCTTAGGGCTCATTCACATTGCCAGCTGTGTTGATATGTATAGATTAACACAAACACGCATAGAAAACAGTTGTTTTTGAAAAAAAAAAAACTGTTCTGTGTGTGTGTTTTTTTTTTTTTGTGACCCTTCAATAAAGTTAAAGTAGTGCTTCTATTTGGCCAATGCAACATTCCCCCATACATCTTGTTTTAGGGCTCCGTCACACAGGAGCTTAGCCCTGTGCGTTGCACAGCACTACTGTTATTTTACTACTGCTGAGCTGTGTCCAGGCAATCCATAGAAAGTGAATGGGTGTGCATTGGCTAAGATTGACAGATATGCATCGATAGGCGCATGGACCCGGATGCACAGGTTCTTTGTCTGCGTCCATTTAGTCATGAGATTCACACAGCTCTGCCACACAGCACAGTTCTGCTTTTCTTGCTGCAGTTTCACTTGCACTTACAAGTCACTTCCCCACCCTGTGAGTGGAAATGAGAATCAGATACACTGATGAGCTTATCTCTCTGTCCCTTCGCTCATCCTATCGTCATTCTCCCTTCATCCTCACTTCTCCAATAAATCATGCTTTCTTTATTCTAGCTTCTCCCCCAGTCTTCATGCTGTTTTCATCCTCACTTCTCCCCCAGTCTTCATACAGTTTTCATCCTCACTTCTGCAATCCTCATGCTTTCTTTATTCTAGCTTCTCCCCCAGTCTTCTTGCTGTTTTCATCCTCGCTTCTCCCCCAGTCTTCATGCTCCCTTCATCCTCAATTCTCCAATCATCATGCTTTCTTTATTCTAGCTTCTCCACCAGTCTTCATGCTCTTTTCATCCTCGCTTCTCCCCCAGTCTTCATGCTCCCTTCATCCTCACTTCTCCAATAAATCATGCTTTCTTTATTCTAGCTTCTCCCCCAGTCTTCATGCTCCCTTCATCCTCACTTCTCCCCCAGTCTTCATACAGTTTTCATCCTCACTTCTGCAATCCTCATGCTTTCTTTATTCTAGCTTCTCCCCCAGTCTTCTTGCTGTTTTCATCCTCGCTTCTCCCCCAGTCTTCATGCTCCCTTCATCCTCAATTCTCCAATCATCATGCTTTCTTTATTCTAGCTTCTCCACCAGTCTTCATGCTCTTTTCATCCTCGCTTCTCCCCCAGTCTTCATGCTCCCTTCATCCTCACTTCTCCAATAAATCATGCTTTCTTTATTCTAGCTTCTCCCCCAGTCTTCATGCTGTTTTCATCCTCACTTCTCCCCCAGTCTTCATGCTCCCTTCATCCTCAATTCTCCAATCATCATGCTTTCTTTATTCTAGCTTCTCCACCAGTCTTCATGCTCTTTTCATCCTCACTTCTCCACCAGTCTTCATGCTCTTTTCATCCTCACTTCTCCACCAGTCTTCATGCTCTTTTCATCCTCACTTCTCCACCAGTCTTCATGCTCTTTTCATCCTCACTTCTCCACCAGTCTTCATGCTCTTTTCATCCTCACTTCTCCACCAGTCTTCATGTTCTTTTCATCCTCACTTCTCCACCAGTCTTCATGTTCTTTTCATCCTCACTTCTCCACCAGTCTTCATGCTGTTTTCATCCTCACTTCTCCACCAGTCTTCATGTTCTTTTCATCCTCACTTCTCCACCAGTCTTCATGCTGTTTTCATCCTCACTTCTCCACCAGTCTTCATGTTCTTTTCATCTTTACTTCTCCACCAGTCTTCATGCTGTTTTCATCTTTACTTCTCCACCAGTCTTCATGCTGTTTTCATCCTCACTTCTCCACCAGTCTTCATGCTGTTTTCATCCTCACTTCTCCACCAGTCTTCATGCTGTTTTCAGCCTCACTTCTCCACCAGTCTTCATGTTCTTTTCATCCTCACTTCTCCACCAGTCTTCATTCAGGTGTGAATGGGGCAATGAACACTTTCTTTACTAGATCAACAATGTTGCTCCTCCGTAGATACAGTGTGAAGATTGAGCATTGAGGTTTCTGGCTGGACCATCAGGTGAACAAGGAAAAAAAAAAGTCTGAAAAAGAAATCAAATGCAGCCATCACATCTAAGTACTGTTAAGGCTTCATTCACATGTCAGCGTAGCGATCGCGGGCAGAATCACCGCAATTCTGCCCGCGATCCGGAAATCATTGCAAATCGCGGGACGCCTGTGCGTTGCCCGTGATTTACAATAGCACCCCAAACGCTGTGCGATGTTACTGCGATTTGCGCCTGCTGAATCACGGTAACATCGCGCAAAAAAAATTGCTACTAAACAAACACTAAAATAAAGAACAGTATTTTAACTTTAAAACCTGTGACACATTTTTCTTTTTTAACAGGGAACAAAGAAAAGGGCTGGAATGACCCTCCCCAATTCTCTTATGGCTTGCAGGTGTCTGGAGGTGGAAAACGCACACTGTTGAATAAAAGAGTACCAGTACCTTTACAGGATCCTCCTACAGGTCAGTAGAAGCCAGTAAAAGATTCATAGTGAGCTCTTCTGTGTGAATCACAGTAAGCAGTGAATGTGTTTTTTGGTTGAACTAGATGGACTTGTTTGTTAGTTTTTTCAACCAGACTAACTACTTACGTAGAGTTGACTACAAATTTACATTTTAAAGCAAGCCATACATGATGCGATTTTTCTTTCCTGCAACCATGAGTTGATTCCTGCAGAGCTGTGGTGTTCTGCCAGTATGGGGGAATGCAGAAGCCTTCCCGGCCGGCAAAACACAGTGATTACTGCTAGCGGCTATAACGGAGTGCCCGCTGCTGATCATCTTATCGATCCTTTTACCGGCACATATCCTGCTCGCTGACCACCCGAGCCTCTTCAAGTCACTGCTGGTGTAATCTGCCTGTTCCTGACCCATGCCATGACAAGGGGAAAGAGCCGAGATGAGCCAGCCACGGCCAATACCCAAAATGGCACCCAAACTCCCCTCCTGCAGCATGCCAAGGACACAGTAAGTAAGGCAGGCAAGTCCAATAAAAAGGACCCTCCGCAGGACATGCTTTATTATACCCAAAAGCTACGCAGCCACAACAGTCTGGAGGCTCAGGGGAGTCTGCATTTGTCAGCAACACAAGCTTTACTGCTCCCCAGAGGAGAACACACAGATCTTGAGCTAGGCCCAGATGCAGACTTGATGGCAGAGGGGTCTGATCTACAGGAAGTGGAGGAGGAGGACGATTCACAACCCAAACTTAACGAAATGCTTAAAGCGGAGTTCCACACATTTTTGTGTTTATTAAAACTCAGCAGCTACAAAAAGTGTAGCTGCTAAATCTTAATAAACACACACTCACCTGTCCCAGGGCCCAGCGATGCAGCTGGCGGGAGCCTCGGTTATCTCCCTCTTCTCGCCATGACGCCGGGATCTCTAGTGTGCGACTTGTGACGTGCCCCAGAAGATTGCAGGGAGTGAGAGCCGCCTAGGTGGCCCGAGCGTAAGTGAGAGCGGGTACCTGTAAAATCTAGCTACCCGCTCCGCCACCCCCCCCCCCCCAAAAAAAAAATGTCATGCGAAATATGGCATGTCAGGGGGCCAGGAGGCATTAAAGCAGAAGTTCCATTTTTGGATTTTTGGGTTGGACTCCCCTTTAAGGCAGACCATACCTGCACTGCATCTCTGCATTCTGTCCCAAGATTAGCTGGGTGGGCTGAAGATGGAAGTCTCCCCGTTAAGGCAGGATTTACAGAAAATCAGTGAGCTCACTGGAGAGCCAGGTCGGCGACATTGAGGACAAACTACCCCGTTGAAGTCAGAGACCCAATGAAGTTCCCAATTGGCTAAGGCCAAAATATCTGTAATGAAGGTTTTTAAAATCGTCTAAGATTAAATGTGAGAGTCGTGGGGCTCCCGGAGCGGGTCGAGGGTAAGGATCCAACCGACTTTTTTGAACAATGGCTACTTACTTTATTCAAGGATGCTTTTACGCCACTATTTGCCGTTGAAAGGGCTCACAGAACCCAGCTCCGCTCTGGCCTCCCTCCACGACCTTTCCTAGCCAGACTTATAAACTATTGGGATCGTGAAAATATCCTATGCCTTGCCATAGAGCGCCAAGACATACGCAATAATGGGGACAGAGTCTCCTTTTACCCTGATTATTCAGCTGAAGTTCAACATCAACGCTGCGCATTCTTTCAAGGTTAAGAAGTAGGTCCAGCATCTTACTTATGGAATGTTGTAGCCAGCCAGGCTACGAATTACAGCCTTTGGGCAATCCCATTTGTTTGCGAAAGACTCCAGTACATCCTCCTGGTTGGACGTAAATTAATCCTCCATAAGGAACTGACCATCTGGGTCAGTGGACACCTGAAAATATGTAAAGGCCCTTCAACGTTCCTGCAGCATGATCTTACCTTTTCTTCATCTTGTATCGTTGATTGTCCACATTGAAGGCTCGCTTTTGTGCTCATTGTTGACGGTAACACCTACCTTTTGACTTTATCAGGGTAATACTCCTAACTACCTTAACTACAATGGATACACACTCTATCTTCTCTGCTTTGTCCCATAGCGTTCTCAGCACACCCTATACTGCCTGGAGTAGTGTTCTACTCTCACTTCAGCTTCTGGTACTTTGTTTTTTTATTACCTGCCAGTCAGATAGACATGTGTAACGGTCCTTCTCGCTGGCTGAACTTTTCTTTTGGCACTGTTGCACCTTGTTGCCACAGTCTTAACCCTCAAATATGGTTTCAAATGCTTATGGATATGTGCTATCTATGGTATTCAGGTGGGATATGCCTGTCAGTACACATCACATTCATATGGAGTCAGACTTCTAGTGCATTGCCAAATTACTTTGGATGCTTTGACGCAAGAGGTGGAGGGTGCAGGCAGATATATCTTTCTCCATTGTAAAATTTTCTATTTTGTCTGTGTTCTAGCTATTGTGTATGTTTCACCCCCCACCCCCCTTCTCCACACTGGTCCTGAGGCAGTTGGTGCGCTTCCTTCTTGACAGACCTGATGTATTGTTAATGATTTTGGACGATTTTAATGAGTATCTATGCCCTACGTTAGACAAACATCCACCTGTGGCTGTAGGCCCTCATTCTAGGGGAACCATGTTAAACAGATTTATAAATGAAGTGGGTTGGCTGGACGACCTCTGGAGATGTAGACATCCTGGGGAATGTCAATTCTCTTGATTCTCTAAAACTTGTATGTGGCTATCCAGAATAGATTTATGCCTAGTCACTTCTAATTGTGTACCATATGACTCTACTGTAAATTGCCCTATGCTACTAGGACAGTGTCTAATTACTCTCCCCTGGTTGCATGGTTTACCGCTTAACCTCAGTCAAATGTCCCCTCGAAGCTCATACTATTCCCAGATACCACGACTATTGCATCCCACATTACTGAATATTGTTGTATGCATGCAGACTTTCATGACCCCCTTCTTTGTTGGGATGCCTATAAATGTTATCTACAAGGATTATTCATCTCTTAAATTAAAGCAATGCAAAATGCCAATTGGGGACAGGATTCTCACTTTACCCAAAGGGCTCAGGAGACAGAGAAGAGATATGTCTCTGACCCCTCTCCTGTAAATTTAGGAGGCATGGCTAGAAGCTCAGAGAGTGCTTTAAGAATTGAGGGTTTCCACAGCAGAAAGGAAACAGGCCTACTTTGAGGAGGGTGAGCAGACTGGCAGCCAAAATGGTTAATGCACAGCAAGGAGCAACCTCTTTTTCTGCTCGCTAGGTAGATAGGACACTGACTAGCTCTCCTAAACTAATAATGGATGAGCTTGTTTAGTTTTATGAATAATTGTATCAGCCCAAAACACAGATGTCTGTGCCCACTATTGGTCGATATCTGGATCAGGTCAAACTTTTACAACTCTCCTTGGCACACAGAAGGGAATTTGATTCTCCTATTAGAGTGAAGGAGATTGCACCAGCTATAGCCTTCTTTCCCAGTTGCAAGGCCCTGGGGGATGATGGCATTCCCATTGAGGTATACAAGCTTTACTCTATGACCAGGGCACATGTCTTACTACTCTTAACACTGGGTAAGGAATCTACAGATCCAAACTCCTATAGACCCATATCTTTGCTACCTGTGGACATTAAAATCCTGGCAAAAATACTGGCCACACGCTTAAACAAGTGTATTGCAACGGTCATACACTCTGATAGAGCTGCACAATTAATCTTTAAAAAAAAATCACAATCTCGATTCAACCCCCCCCCCCCCACGATCTTAAATTGGAATTTCCTCTATTCATACAGAGCACATACTGTCTCTAGATGCCAATGAGGCATTCAAAAGCGTGGCAGACTGAGAAGCTTTGACTTCCGGGATGTTTTTGTCTCCTGGGTACAGCTGCTGTATAATTTCCTGGCGGCTTCCATCAGAGAGGGTGGTAAGGTTTTGAGGCCTTTTAGCGTAGACAGGGGTGCCCGCTTTCCCCCCCATCTCTTTGCCCTTGCCTTTGGCAGCTATGGTACGTGAAGATAATCAGATAGAGGGCTTTCAATATGGGGAATTATGTGAGAAAAACCCTTTATGCTAATGACATGTTGTTCCTCGAGGATACTGATACCTCCCTAAGGGAGGTCATAACCTCCTTTGGATCATACTCCGGACTGACGATTAACATGGCCAAATCAGCCTTATTGCTACTTGACACTGATGTTTCCTCATCATTAACCACTTTTTGTCCTGTACCAGTGGTTTAGTTGAATCCACATGTTTAACACATCTGACTGTATTCTACATATTCTCTGTTTCAAAAAATCTGGCTGAAGGTGTGGTCTATATAGGGTTTTACTGGGTTCACAAACTACCGTCCGCTATGGCATAACTCCATGTATACGAAACTAGCAAAACTGCCAGGGGATGTGGAAATGCTGGGGCATCACCCATTTGAGGCAGGTTTTTCAAAATGAAATGTTTTGCTCCTTTGAGGACTTCCGGGGCCACCTTCCACCTCCCCTCCACAATGCACTTTTTCTACCTCCAGCTTCGACATGCTGTCAACTCCCAGGGCGTATCAGCTGACTGGTCTCAGTCTCCCACACCAGTATTTCGGTATGTTCAATCTGTACAAGATACCAAGGGGTTTATTTCTAATTGCTATGAAATGCTGCTGCCATCCTACCTTGAACAGCAGGATATGGGTCCGATAGACATCGAGCTTTGGGATAATGTTCTTGAGTCGATACTACATAGCTTGCTTAACACGGTGCAAAGACTCTCCCAATTGTATATTGTGCTTCAAGCGCATCATACTCCCCTAAAACTAAATCGTATGGGTATCCTGCAAACTCCAATATGTGCTAAGTGCACCACTATGGATGGGGATCTTCTACATCTTCTATGGCAATGTTCCAAATTACACCACTACTGGGTGGTGATGGTCAGCACTATTCAATGTTTCACACTTCAATACCAATTGAGCCCACCAGATGTGTCTTGGGGATCCTAAATGATCTTCCACTCTGGGACCTTCAAAAATAGCTGTTAACAGAGCCATGTTTTAGGCCCGTAGGCTTCTCTTGCTACAATGGAAATGTGATAGGGCCCCCACTCACAAAGAATGGGTTTCGTGGACAAGCCATCTCGGGCTGGAGAATAAAGAGGAAGCATGTACACTCCAAGCCTCACACTGAGCACCACAGAGGTCGCGGCAGCATCGTAGGAGCAGTGCGACCTGGACATACTAGTGAAAATGCCAGGAGAGCTGCTTAGGGGAGAGGAGACGGAGCAAGGCATCGGGAGCGGTCAGTGTGCTGTACCAGCGCCTAGCGGTGCCAGTAGCCCAGGACCAGGCCAACCACCTCATTGAACAGGAGGAAGGGATGGCGACTGCAACTGCGGACAAGTCTAAGTCGGAGCCTGGTGAGTAACCACTGTTGGGGAAAGGGGGAAGCAGGTGAGGGACCCAGGTTACCAGAGGGGTCTCTGAACTGGTTGGGTTTCCTCTACTTACCAACCCCCCCCCCCCCCTTTTAGTGTAAGCCCACAGTTAGGGGAAAGAAAGTCACTGGTATGATCTCCCTCTTCTCTTCATCCCCCAGCGAAGCCCAGGAGGCCCCTGATAAACAGCCTTCTGCCGCAGCAGGGCCTAACTCCTGGAGGAGGAAGATAGGGGAGAAATAGAAAGTCAAGTCAGGCCACAGTTTAGATTGGGAAATGGATCTGGACCTGTTAGGTGAGACACATGAAGATGTCAGACTAAGCAGGGCATCTCTTTGTCCTAGAAGATCTGGAAGGGCTCCTGCAGGAAGGCTTGGGATGCAAATGCCTCGCTCATGGGTCCAGCCCTAGCAGCAGCCTGTGTAACCAGAAATAGACTTTTGGGTTCAAAGGCTGACCAAGCACCTATCTCGGGAGCCTGACTCTAATGATTTTGGTGACTCCCTATCAGTGATAGGAAAAGCCGTTGCATAACTTGCGGATGCCGCAGTTGAATCTGTAAGAGCTTTGGCTAAGATGGCCGCATTAATCAACTCAGCTTGAAGCACTGTCTGGGTTAAGGCATGGGAAGGAGATGTCATCTAAAGTTAAATTGTGGCCTTCCCTTTTAGAGCTCATTACTGTTTGAGCCAGGCCTAGATGACATTCTGTCTGGAGCCTCTGAAAAGGGGAAGACGTTCCCCATGAAGCCCGAAAAGGAAAAGGGCAATTCCAGCAAAGAGCCAAGAAAGAGCCCAATAGGAAATAGGACAAAGGTAGCGGAAGGCAAAGGAACAATTTACTGTTTTCCTCCCCCAGTGTCACGACCAAAGAGACTAAATGACGCCAGGATCAGGGTAGGGGGCTGCCTATCTCATTTAGTTTCCCAGTGGGAGAAAATATCAGACAGCACCTACATCTGCCAGACCTTACGAGAAGGCTATCGACTGGAATTTTCGGCAAACCCCCCCCCTTTATGTTTACCCTAATACATCCCAGGGATGCTTTGAAAAAGTTATCCCTTCTGGAGGGAATCCAGGAGTTGGCGGAACAGCAGGTGGTGGTACCTGTGCCAAAAGAACAACAAAACCAGGGATTCTACTCACACTTACTTGTTGTTCGCAAGCCATCAGGAAAATCTTGCCTCAGTATAAATCTCAGGAATCTGAACAAGTTCTTGGAATACAAAAGATTTTCAACGGAGAGTATCTATTTTGTGCACAAAAACCTCCTGAAGGAGACCTTTATGACGATACTGGACCTAAAGGATGCCTACCTGCATGTCCCAATCCACCCAGATCATTAGGCATTCCTGATGTTTGTGGTCGTCGCCAAAGAAGAGTTCTTTTATTGGTAGTTCAGAGCCCTTCCATTTGGCTTAGCAGCTAGCCCAAGGATTTTTGACAAAATCCTTGACTAAAAAGTGGCCTTCCTGCATCTGCGAGGTATAACTCTAATTCCCTACCTAGACAATCGGTTAATCTTCAGTCCCTCAGTGGCTCAGGTCAGATCAGACACCAACAGGGTAATCTTTGTCCTGGAGACATGGGGTTGGATAATCAGCACTGAAAAATCCTCACTTGAGCCAGAGCAGGTCAAGACCTTTCTAGGCTACTTGGTAGACACGAGACTAGAGAAACTCTTCTTGCCAGAAGACAATGTGGTAAAAGTGCTCCAGAAGTAAGGTGCTGAGAACTCTGGGTCTGATGTCAGCGAGCATACCGGCCTTTGTTTGGGCACAACTTCATTCAAGAGCCCTCCAATTCTTTCTTCTGTCCTGTTGGGACAAGAAGAGAGAGTCCCTGGACCAGAGATATTGCTCATCCCTCAGGTGAGATCTTCCCTAGAGTGATGAACAGTGCCCGACAACCTAAAGGGAGGCAGACCGTGGGCCCAATGGGACCCATTAAAGGTCACCACAGATGCAAGCAACCCGGGGGGGCCATCTAGGAAAAGTCAAGGATAAGGGTCAATGAAATGGCTCACTAGGTTGGATGTCATCCAGCTACAGGGAGCTCAGAGCGGTGGGTGAAGCCTTGAAAGCCCTCAAGGAAGACATCATGAACAGGGAGGTTCATGTTAGCTCCGGCAATGCCCCCACCACCATGGCTTACCTGAATCATCAGGGAGGAACCGGATCCAGACCGCTCCTAGACTCATCCAAGGGGATCCTGGGCTGGGCCAAGGGAAATGTTTTTTCCATCTTAGCTGTCCATATAAAAGGGGCAAACAACCTGGAGGCAGATTTCCTCAGTTGTCAGCCGATAAGACTGGGGGAGAGGGTGCTGAACCCGGAGGTGTTTCAGACCTTGGTACAACGTTTTGGAAATCTGGAAATGGATCCATTCGCCAACAGACAAAACAGAAAGGTGAAGAGATTTTTCTCAATATCCCGAGAGGAGTCAGAGGGTTTAGACGCCCTGACAGTGCAGGTTGGTATATGCCTAACCCCCCCCAGCCCAACCAGTCTCCAGGCTAGGTCCTTCTTATTGCGCTTTGGCGGCTGAGGAGGGCTTGCTTTCCCACCCTGAGATTCCTTGGCGGTGGCAGAGCCGCAGAGGCTCCCACAGCCAGGATCTTCTCAGGCAGGGCCCAGTGTTGCACCAGAGGCCAGAATTCTTCCAGCCAACAACATGGTTAGTGAACGCCAGCTCCTAAAACAAAAGGGCTCCTCTGACAGAGTGATAGATACTCTTCTTCTAAGCAGGAAGCCTGTGACTAATTAAATTTATTCCAAAGTTTGGAAAACTTTCTGTTCCTGATGTGAGCAAAAAAAGGTGACCTCTACCGCTGTTCTGGTAATCCTGGAGTTTCTCCAGGATGGCATTGAGAAAGGGTTGGCAGTCAGCACCCTTCAAATACAAAGCACATCCCTATACAATACTCAGTTTATCTTGATGAAAGATTAGCAAAAGACCTCTTGGTTAAGCTGTTCTTGGTGGCTGTGGAAAGGGTTACCCTGGTCACAAAGGTTAGATTTCTACCATGGGACCTGACAAGGGTGTTATAGGCATCTAAACATCCATTTGAACCTAAAATGATCTTTTTTTTTTTGTTCAATTACTACGGCCAGGAGGGTTTGGGATCTTCAAGGTTTGTCAATTAAAGATTCCATTCTGTTGATCCAGCCAGACAGTGACCCTAAGGCCAGATCCTTTACATATACCGTAGAGCATACTTATTTCATAGGACACAAGATATAACCTTGCCAACCTTTTGTGATATCCCAAAGAAAGGAAATTTCACTGCCTGGATGTAAGGAGTTGTCTCCTCACCTATTTGCACAGGGCAAAAAAGTTCAGGAAGGGACTTCAGGCACCCAAAACTTCAGTCTCAAAGGGAATTTTCTTTGCTTATGAAAGTTCAGGGATCCCTGCACCAGCAAAAGTTAAGGCTCATTCAACCAGATCACTATCAGCTTCCTGGGCTGAGAAAGCTGGGGCCTCCTGGGAACAAATTCGCAGTGCAGCCACCTGGTCCAGCCAGGACACCTTTTTGAAGTAATACCGTGTGGAATTGCTGTCACAGCAAGCCTTAGCAATTGGTCAGAAGGTTCTGCAGGCTGTGGTCCCACCCTGAAGGTAAGCCTCTGGTTACTTGATTATTTGCTCAGGTTTGCCCTCTTGGAAGGTGATAGGAGAAAACTTACGTTTAGACTCTCGCTACCTGTTTTTCTACGAACCTTCCAGGACAAGCAGGCCTACTTCCTGCCCATTTGAAGGAGGGAAAAGTGTTGAACACAAGGTACCTATGTGGAATGATTCTCCTTGTGAACCGGTTTACCGGAGTACTTTATTACAAACTGGGAAACAACGGGAAGGTTGGGGGCTTTTAACAAGCTGTCAATTGATTGTGTTTCCTGTAGGGAGGAGCCCCTCATCTCTTATGTGTGCCGTCCTGGAAGGTTCATAGAAATACCATTACCTGTAAGTCTAACTTAGGTTTTCCATTATCGTGGATGCCTGCACAGGTTGGTAGGCTCTGGGGTGACTGGTTAGCAGTACCAGGTTTTACACACGTTGACCTGGTGTTTGATTGAATACTGGGCTGATCTTTACTCTATAGTAATCAAGGGCACTGTTGTTCTATATTTCTTACTGAGCATGGGAATATTCCCCTATTTATGGTGCCAGACTATATGGCTTTGTAACGTTTTTCTTTATATTCTATATGTGTGCCCACTGTTCTCTGATTGTGGTATGCTTTATATGGCATTTAGACGCTCTGAAATATTGTCGTGTATTTTGGCTGTGTGTGTTATGTTTGCTTGTTAAACTTCAATACACTCAATTCCTGATTTTTTTTTTAAAAAAAAGGAAAATCAGACAGGCTGGTCATATTGAAGTTGATTGATCGACTTCAGTACAACCAACCTGCCAATAGATGGATCGAATCTCAGCCAGGACCTGCTGAACCAGCTGAGATTCGATCCTCCTTTGGCCAGCTTTACTGCAAGTTACAAGCAGGTTCGGAAAAATACATGATGCAATTTGACAACATTGGGGTCACTTATTGATGATGAAGATCATAGATAGACCTGTGAAGCTCTGTCAAAGAGGGAGGTATGCGCTCTTCCAGTTAAGCTCAGTAGGCGGTAAACCTAAAAGGTACGTTAAAGGTTTACACAGGATACAGGTATCAAAGAGTTGATGAATTAGGCTATGAACAGCTTCCCAGTAAGGTTTGATACAGGGGCAATACCACCATATGTGTTGAATTGTTCCAAGATCCCTCTGGTAACATCAGCAGAGGGGTATAGGAAGCATACCTTGTCTTGGGTATAGTACCATTGTATCTTGTATTGATTCTCTTTATATAGTGTAACCATTGGTCATTGTGTTACAAATAGAAGGAATTATAATTTGTGCTAAGAGCATGTTTCTGTTTTATTTTAGCATCTTCTGGGCAACCACTTTCTTCGTCCACCCCTCCAAAGATGCCACCAACAGGTTCGAAAAACATTGGCCCTCCTCCTCTGGTTCAAGCCTCCTCACCCCTCAGAGCAGACAACTCAAAGTCGTGTTCCAGTCAAACAGAATCTGAGGCTCCTGTAGAAGTTAAGGATGTTCTAACCCCACTCCATGAAATCTTGGAGGCCTGCAAGGACTTAATTAAGGTGTTTCCTGTTGATCTAAACTGGACCATCACAACTTTGTTTGTTTAAAAGAATTATGCTGATTATTTTTTACAAATGTACTATTCATTTTCTAGACGATAAGGTAGATCAGGCATCAGTAAATGGCGAACCGCAGGCCAAATCAATGTTTCATCCGTCCCTAGAAAGGGGGTGAGGACAGGAATGTGAAGGGGGTGCTATAAAGGGGGTGAGGACAGGAGTGTGAAGGGGGTGCAATAAAATAGATGAGGACAGGAATGTGAAGGGGGCTGCTATAGAGGGGGTGAAGACAGTTATGTTATTGGGAGTGCAATAAAATGGATGAGGACAGTTATGTGAAGGGGGGGTGCTATAAAGGGGCTGAGGATTGTAATGTGAAGGGGGGGATGATGTGCAGGGGGACCGAGAACACTGATGTAATAAAATAGATTGTGAAGTGAAGGATCTGAGACTAGGTACACATTATTGCGTAACGCCTGTAGGTGGCCCATTTTTTTCAGTGGGCTGCCTTATAAGCAGAGACGCAGAAAAATAAGTCCCTGGCCTTTTTTTTTTTTTTTTTTTTTTACTGCGCCATACCAAGCTGCATGGTATTGTGGCACCATGTGGTGTGGCACTCGTAAAAACGTGCCACGTTTGCCATTGTGCAGAGGTGTCATTTAGAGTTAAACACATGATTTTGATCTCAACTGGAAGAAAATTTTACTGACTGGACCTTCATGAATTTTAATTCAATACCCCTGGGGTAGATGTTTGTAGTGTATACATTTTACTTCTATTGTCAACTCTGTTTTCTAGTGCTTGAAAGCTTTGATCTGTGTGATCTCCAGGTCAAGCACCCTGCATGAGATAATAAACCCTTTTTTTTTCTAGGAGTCTTCATGTAGGCTTTGGGAAATCCCTAAAAACATACAATTCAAGACTCGGGTTGCAGGGTCTCTGAGTCTTCTTGACTAAAACTTTGAGCTGAAGATCAGAGATGTGGGGAATGTAACTCACATAGTAGCTCATATTTTTGCTGTTCTAGGATCCGCACTGACAAAACAGCTTACTTTTCCCCAAATATTAATATAGATTTTGGAAGGTACACTGACCTGGAAATAGTAAGGTTTTGACCTGTTTTACCATACTTGTTTCTGTTCAGTGGCTTAGAAACTCTTGTAGCAAGACGGCCAATTGGCTTTTTCAGGACAACAATGGCAGCCTGCATATCTCTATTGGGACAGGTTTCCTTCTATGAACTGACTTGTTGACTTAAATAAGTACTGCACCCTTAGCATTTTTAAGTTTAAAACATTAAGCACAATAAAATAACTCTTTCCCAATAAACTGTTTGCAACTTTTAGTGCTGCTGGCTCCTGCTCTCTGTTCTGCTTTCCTGGACTACTAGTCTTCATAGGAAAGAGTCAACAGTGGACACTGCAGCCTTTTAGCTTGAGGACGTGAGGAAGGAAGGGCTTGCATGCAGGGCTGTGTGTTTCTAGCAAACAGTATAGGGAGACAACTTTAGTCCATGCATGCAAGGATAGCTCCATAGGGTACTGCAAGAGAAATGATCCTCCCTGAAACAGGAACCTGGGACACAGGGAAAGGACTAAAAGATTAAGAAGTTGCTTACTCAGGAAGTGATTAGATCAGCTGCTGAAAGTGATTTAAAACAGAGTTTAATATCACTTTAACTGCACCTCTCCTCAGCATGAGCATCAAGTTGCATTGTATGTTTTCAGTTCTTCTGTACTAACTGTGCTGTCATTTGCTGGGATATAGAAGAGGAGCTGAGGCAAATGCCTTATTTTAAAGAGTAACTTCACTTTTGTTGAGAAGAAACAACCCCCTCTGGGTGATCTACACTGATCAAAATTATAAAGGCAACACTTTTGTTTTTGCCCCCATTTTTTATGAGCTGAACTCAAAGATCTAAGACTTTTTCTATGTACACAAAAGGCCTATTGCTCTCAATCTGTCTAAATCTGTGTTAGTGAGCACTTCTCCTTTGCCAAGATAATCCTTCCACCTTACAGGTGTGGCATATCAAGATGCTGATTAGACAGCATGATTATTGCACAGGTGATCCTTAGGCTGTCCACAATAAAGGCCACTCTAAAATGTGCAGTTTTACTGTATCGGGGGGCGAAAACCAGTCAGTATCTGGTGTGACCACCAATTGGCTGACAAAGAGCAACACATCTCCTTCGCATAGAGTTGATCAGGTTGTTGATTGTGGCCTGTGGAATGTTGGTCCACTCTTCTTCAATGGCTGTGCGAAGTTGCTGGATATTGGCAGGACCTGATACTAGGTTCTAATGAAGAAAGTGGCAGGGTCTGAATCCCTTTACACTTGATTTTGCTTTGGGAGTGTCTCCCCAAAAATGAAATTTTGTTGCAGATGGTGCCCAAAAAAAACTTGTATTTTCTGGGAAAATCAATAAGCCAATCGCATAAGCAATGCAATACACCACCTGTTTACAGAACACCTCCAGGTTGCTATATTAACCAACCTCCCACTGAAGATGGAAGCTGCCATCAGTGGAAGTTTACCATCGAAAATACTGCGGACCAGATGGTCCCCAGCAGTCTCTAAGACCTTCGGAGGCCGGGCGCGACGTTATGACGTCACGTCTGTCCTCGGCAGATGTAAACAGTTTAACAGAAAATTGCTTTTTTTTTTTTTTTTTATTATATCTGAGCCTGGGTTCACACTATTGCAAACACAGACATCGCATGGGATTCATACGGCATTGCTGTGCAGATCACATGTGATGTTTGTGCGATGCAAGTTCAGCCATAAAGTTTGTATGGCTGAACTCGCATTGAATTCGCATGAAAATGCTGCAGGAACCATTTTTTTGCCCCCACTGAAATCGGATGTTCACACCCATGCGATCCGATTCCTGTCTGAATCTACAGTTTGCACTGCGATCTGCGGACCGATCTGGGGATGTCATTAGCTTTGTATTGACACCCGCAGCGGTTCTTAGAGGGCAGTGTGAACTGCCTGCTAGAGAGATGCATCGTAATAATGTGAACTCAGGATCAGTCTTTACAGGCTAGAGGAGAAATGTGAGAACCCACATCTCTCTGTAAAGAGGACCTGTTATGCCCTATTCCTATTACAAGGGATGTTTACATGCTTTGTAATAGAAATAAAAGTGACCAAAAAAAAAAAAAAAAAAATTTTGGGAAAGTGTAAGAATAAAAAAAAATGTTAAACGCATTTAAAACACTTCTGTGCAAATACTGTGTAACCTAAAAAGTTGCCGTAATGACATTTTATTTTATTTTATTCCCTAGGATCTCTGCTAAAGGAACATATATAATGTTTGGGGGGTTCTGAGTAATTTTCTAGCACAAAAATATGATTTTTACATGTAGGAGAGGAGTGCCAGAATTTTCCCAGTATAGAAGTGGTTAATTTTTTTATTTGCGATTTATTTCCACAAAAGTGGAGTTACCATTTTAGTATAGAATTCTTCCCCACCCACAAAAAAAAACATAGGGTCCATATAGATGACTTAATTAAAAGGGTAGTGGTGCGCTTCAGGGATCAGCTCTAATGGATCTCTATTTGGGTTGGTGGTAGTGGTGTGTACAATTCTTGCTTTAAAGGTGCTCCGCTTGATAAATATAATATTTATATTTTTAAAATAATTAGGTGATGAAAGTGCAGGTGTGTTAATAAAGTCAGTAAATATCAAGGTTTTTCTTAAAATAAATAAATATATGAGTACGGTGTGTATCAATAGATAAATAAATAAATAAATATCAGAGTGCTACTTCTTTACCAGTGACATCAATAAATAAATTATATAAATCCAGTGTTGGTCTTCAATCTGATTCATAAACAGTAAAACAAATATATATTGTGCTCAAAATAAAGTGCTACATGCAATTTTTCTATTAAAACGGTGCTAGAAAAGATATCTGTGAATAGTTCGATTGTAATCCTTCAAATATCAATATTTAAATGAGATAGTCCAAAAGAAAAAATTATATAGAGAACATCCAAAATAGCTTGTGTGAATACGTTCCTCGCTTATATCCGTGCTTCACTCATGCAATAAAGTGACTATGATCTCCTTCACCTTGTGTGTCACCTCTGAGTGCTCTAGCCTCTCACCTTATAGGCAAGATCAATTTGCCTTTGGTATCTATCCAAGCTCAACGATAGACTCAATTTCTCTCAATCCGGATCCTTTCTTACTTAATGGAGCTGCTTTCTTGGATCCCTCTAAGTGTTTGTCTTGATCGTTTTTAGTACTATCCTCTTTGTCCGATCTTTAGTGTGCCTCAGAGACAAAGACTATTCATGGTGCAGTATATCCAACTCATTTATTAAAATATAAAGATTTACACTTACAATTTAGGCATGATACTTCAGCATGTAAACAAAAAACCAGCCGCCGCTGTGGAGATCGGGCTCCGTTGTAACGTCACTTCCGGCTCCTCCTACGCGTTACGTCACGAGGTCACGTGACTTCCTCAGATACCAAAGGCAAATTGATCTTGCCTATAAGGTGAGAGGCTAGAGCACTCAGAGGTGACACACAAGGTGAAGGAGATCATAGTCACTTTATTGCATGAGTGAAGCACGGATATAAGCGAGGAACGTATTCACACAAGCTATTTTGGATGTTCTCTATATAATTTTTTCTTTTGGACTATCTCATTTAAATATTGATATTTGAAGGATTACAATCGAACTATTCACAGATATCTTTTCTAGCACCGTTTTAATAGAAAAATTGCATGTAGCACTTTATTTTGAGCACAATATATATTTGTTTTAC
This sequence comes from Pelophylax lessonae, assembly GCF_965119305.1. NCBI lineage: Eukaryota > Metazoa > Chordata > Amphibia > Anura > Ranidae > Pelophylax > Pelophylax lessonae. Next base: position 423,910,541 of record NC_138771.1, read on the forward strand.
TGTTTATGAATCAGATTGAAGACCAACACTGGATTTATATAATTTATTTATTGATGTCACTGGTAAAGAAGTAGCACTCTGATATTTATTTATTTATCTATTGATACACACCGTACTCATATATTTATTTATTTTAAGAAAAACCTTGATATTTACTGACTTTATTAACACACCTGCACTTTCATCACCTAATTATTTTAAAAATATAAATATTATATTTATCAAGCGGAGCACCTTTAAAGCAAGAATTGTACACACCACTACCACCAACCCAAATAGAGATCCATTAGAGCTGATCCCTGAAGCGCACAACTACCCTTTTAATTATATCATTTACTGCTTTAGTATCAGTCCCAGTGGCGCTGCAGCAGGGAGTCTCTGGCCACCTCAGACAGCGCAGGGATCACACACACCCCCTGATCCATATAGATGACTGTTTGAGCCTGACCAAATCCTGCCTAGATCAAGCGTAGCTTAACTATGTTTCTTGTTGGGGTCGGTGACTCCACTTGCGTATACATTTGTTGTCCAATTCGGAAGAAAACAGTAATTGTAATTTCATTTATATGCGTATCTTAAACTGAACACTGTACATTCCTTTACATTAGGTGGCTTTATCTGTTTGTAACTCTGCAATTCCTTAACAAATACACTGCGGAGGACATGGCTCCCAAAATCATCACTGACTGGAAAATTTTGCATTTCATTTAGAAATCAAAGTCCCAGAGTCTGGAGGAAGGTGGTGAGGCACAGAATCCAAGTTGCATGAGGTCCAATGTGAAGTTTCCACAGTCAGTGATGATTTGGGGAGCCATGTCATCAAAGTCAGAACAGCCCTCTACCAGGAAATTCCACAGCACTTCATGCTTCCCTCTGCTGACCAGCTTTATGGAGATGCTGATTTTATTTTTTAGCAGGACTTGGCACCTGCCCACACTGCCAAAAGACCTAATACCTTATTTAATGATCATGGTATCACTGTGCTTGATTGGCCAGCAAATTCACCTGACCTACACCCCATAGAGAATCATTAGCAGTGTGCGATGTCTGCTTCCTGGCGGGAGTGGACAGGTGGGTTGGGACTAGGATCCCGAACACGCCTGAGCCCATCTCTGTTCAGAAGTGCCATAGGCTGATTTGCCTCCATGCCACGCCGCATTGATGCAGTAATTCATAAAAAAGGAAGCCCCAACCAAGTATTGAGTGCATACTCTACTGTACATGGACATACTTTTCAGTAAGCCAACATTTCTGTATTAAAAATCCTTTTTTTATTGGTCTTATGTAATGATCTCATTTTCTGATATACTGAATGTTGGGTTTTCAGTAGCTCTAAGCCAAAATCATCAAAATTAAAAGAAATAAATGCTTGAAATATCACTCTGTGTGTAACGCATCTATATAAAATCTGAGTTTCACATTTTGAATTGAATTACTGAAATGTAACTTTTTGATTATATTCTAATTTTAAGAGATGCACCTGTATATGTAACAAATGTAGAAAAAAAACATGTTTTTTTTGTGGGTGTGGAAGATTTCTATACTAAAAATAGTAACATACTAAAAATATTTAACCACTTTACCACCGGAGGATTTTGCTGTCTTACGTCCAGGCCACTTTTTGCAATTGGGCACTGTGCGACTTTAACTGACAATTGCGTGGTCATGCAATGCCGTACCCAAACGAAATTTACATCCTTTTTTTGCCCACAAACATAGCTTTCTTTTGGTGGTATTTGCTCACCTGTGCGATTTTTACTTTTTGCGCTATAAACAAAAAAAGAGCGACAATTTTGAAAAAATAACAATATTTTTCACTTTTTTTTTATATGAAATTCCCCCCCCCCCCCCCAAAAAATGTAAATTTTTTTTTATCATTTTAGGCCAATTTGTTTTCTGCTACATGTTTTATAATAAGCGTATTTTGATTGGTTTGCGCAAAAGTTATTGCGTTTACTAACTAAGGGAAAGATTTCTGTCATTTTTGGTGTTTTTTTTTTTTTAAACGAGTAATGGCGACGATCTGCGATATTTTTTTTTGCGTTTTTTTTTTTGCGGGACTGCGACATTGCGGCGGACAGATCGGACCCTTGACTGACATTTTTGACACTTTTGGGGGTACCAGTGACATTACTACAGTAATCAGTGCTATAAATATGCACTGTTACTGTAAAAGGGGTTAATTTTTATTGGAGAGTGATTGGTTAATGTATGCCTGGTGCTTACTGACGTGTGTGGGGGGAGGTGACTGAGTGACACAGGGACAGATCGCAGGTTCAGCCATGCTGAACCCTGCAATCTGACCCTGTCTGTCACTTAGGAGATCCGCCCGCTTGTACACAAGCGGGCGGATCGCCACACTCGATTCCCCGACGATCGGGGAAGAGCGGCAGTAATCACCGCCACTCCTCCCCTGGCCCGACTCCCGCTGTAACTGAATACAGCGGGAGCGAGCCTCTGGCGGCACGCGCGCGCCGCCCACAAGGGGAGGAGTCGCTGGACGGAATCGAACCACTTTGCCGCAGTAGCACCAATGTGAGCGGTCGGCAAGTGGTTAAACATTTTAATATCCGTTTTAGTCAGGTAGTTTTAAAATGTATGAATATTAACATTTACCACTTGCACCCAGCAGATGGCAAGCTCTATGCACAAAGAGAGCATTTTATAGCAGTGCGCTAAGAGCAGTGCTGGAAGAGCTATACACTCCTCTCTTCTAGCAGAGACAAGACCATCTTAATTATAAGTGTATTCAGGTTTTCAATAAGCATACAGGCAGCATTAGGCCTTATTATCTAACAGTCCAATATGCTTTTCAAATTGTCATAGATCCAATGACCAGTGGAAATGTGCTGGCCATTTGTTAAAATGGTTCAGCCTGCGGTTTTAAAATTCATATGCAAAATATTTTATTTTCCAGAAACAAGTGTTACTTGATATAAGTAAGAGACTTTCTATGCTGGAAGAAATGTGGAACAGTGGAAAGCTATCAAGTCCCGTGCAGAGAAGAATGGGAATACTGGTAAAGGGTAGGTACCCTGCTCACACTTTCTACCTTTTTATACTAAAATTGAAGAAGCAGTTTAGATAGATTTGTATCCTTTGCTTAGGGCAAACTTGTATTGATGAACTGCAGGTGTCATCATGCTAAACATCTGCAAATACCCCAAAAAAGGCTGTTCTGCCAGATTGTAAGGACACTAATCCCACAACCCCGAAAACCCAGAAAACACTGATCAATCAAATCCTGCCCTTATGTACAACCACTTATGAAAATCGAAGTTGCACACAACCTATTGATTGTATATGGGGACTCTGGTTGCCATGTACCCCCACTGTCCCTGATGTGACTTAAAGTCTTTGTAATTTTTCAGGATTTATGGGTCTTCTTTATGTTCTCTAACATGCAATAATGTTTTCTTCCAATTAACGCTGTAATTGAAAACCTGTGTATATGTCATATATATATATATATATATATATATATATATATATATATATATATATATATATATATATATATCAATGTTATACTTTGCTGTATTGATGATCCACCTGAACAACAAGAGACCATAATGAGATCCTTAACACTCGGTTCACACTGGGGCAGCACGACTCTGTACTACTTCGGGGGCGACTTGTGCATTCCCATGCACCACGACTTTGGAGCGACTTGCACGGACTTCACATAATGGAAGTCTATGCAAGTCGCTCCGAGGTCGCCCTGAAGTAGTACAGGACCCTTTTTCTAAGTCGGAGCGACTTGTGTCGCTCCTATTAGAACGGTTTCTGTAGCAGTCAATGAATCGCGAGGGAGCGCGACTTGTCAGGCTACAAGTCGCCTGACAAGTCGCGCTAGTGTGAATCGAGTCTAACTGTATTGTTTTTTTTTGTTATTTATATATGCAAAAGTTAATAAAAAGCATCTTAAAAAAAAAAAATTGTGACTGTTTTTTTTTTTTTTCCAGAGTTGAAAAGTCACAACTGTAACTCTGCCGATGAAATCCACAGGTCCCTGATGGTAGATCATGTAAATGAAGTTAGTCAGTGGATGGTGGGAGTGAAACGTTTAATTGCTGAAGCAAGAAATTTACCTCATGAGGAGCTGCCTGCAAAAGATGAGGCTGTAATAGAGGGCACTGACAGTGTCCAACAGGACACATAGGAGACCATTTTAGTACATGGTCATATTACTATGCAGTCCGCTAACAGTATCACATGACTTTTTCAGTAAATATTAACTTTGTTTTTATGGCACTTTTCTGGCCAGGCTTTTATCCTGGATTAAGGGGATACTTTTGTTCAATGGCATTGTTCATATTTTGCGATGGCAGCCATTTGAGGACTGAGTCAATATTAGTCACTATGCAGATTTTCATTTAATCAGGACTTGTGAATAACTGAGGCTATCTATATCTCATCTTCCACAATGGCTTCCTTCACAGTGTTCTTTAACATTGACTAGACTGCTGCTGACCTGTAAAAAAAAATTGCAAAGCATCTATGTTGTTGAAGCCATGAATGGCTATGAAGAGGAAACTGATAGAGCTTGGAGTTATTAATTTTTATGCAAGATTATTAATCCGTGACTGTTAACCATCTTCTTTTTTTTTTTTTTTTTTAATTGCTTAACACCAAGCCTTTAATTAAATGATTATTACACTAAAATTGATGTCATTTATTTAATGAATAGACATTCTGATAATCTGGTATTTTTTAATAAATGTTGTTATTCGAACCATATTATAGTTATATTTATTTACTGTACATAAAGTTAAACATATTTCCAGTTCATACAAATTTAATTTATGCTGATGACAAGCAGAATTGCTTTCACAGGATGCTGCAGTTCGAAAATTTCTTCATCAGAATTTAAAATTGTCTAGAAATGGCATCATAATAGCTTCAGTCACACTTTTTCACATGAAAGGTTAGAAAAGCAACAAAAAAATACAAAAATACAAAAATAAATGAAAGCAAGTAGTACTCATTTATATTTCCTCCTTTCAGTGGTGTTGTCCCGTAAGTGTTTAGGTCTAGGAGACCTGAAAAACAGTTTTACTTACTTAATGCTTGGCTCATGCATGCTCCCTCTATACTGCTAGACTGGTCTCCACAGCCTTTTCTTCCCTGTGTTCCAGCTGACACAGGTCCTCTGACATCACCAAGTACAATACAAATCCCAAAAAACTGCACTGGACATAGGGATGCTGAGGAACAGTCTACAGTGTGGGAAAGTAGAGATGAGCACTAGCTTAAAGGGGAACAGAGGACTGGGTAGGTAAAACTGCTTTTCCCTGTACCGTAGACCTAAACAAGCATTTAAATCTTGCAGTGTAGGGGCGGCCTCACTGCAAGGGGAATTTTTACTTTCCCCAGAGATGAGCTTCATTCCCACCCTTAAAAACCTAACCTAAACCCTCCTGACCTTGGCACTAACCTAATCTTTAACATATACATAAATCCAATAACGAGCTTCTCTTATTTGCTTCCTTTTGGTCGGTTTATTATACCATTGTAAGGGTTTTGTTCGGTATGTGCAAAAAAAAATAAAACTACCTGTTGATATTATGAGAAATCTAATGCTTTCATAAATGCTCTGCAGCATTATCTCAAGCACTATTATCAGCCATGATTCAAGAGAAATGGCCGCACACCAGGCAATAGCTCACGACGAAAGGCTTTATTGAACAAGAATGCAAGGTACAGCAAACCGAATGGTAGACATGTTTCACACGACTCACCGTGTGCTTGTTCACTACAACAACTGCAACAGAAGATCCAATTTAAATATGTGAGCTACAAGTGTGTCCACTCAACTTAATTTTAAAGTCTGTTGCTTCCCATGTGGTAGTGGGGATTGCTCTTGTTGTGCACACATCATAAAAGGCGATGTAGTTCAGTCATACAGCAATAATAAAGAACATAAGATTAGATCCTTCTATAATTGTAACACTACATACGTCATATATGTTGTAACATGTAAAGTTTGTCATGTACAATATATTGGATGCACGATTAGACGCCTGAGAGACCGATTTTATGAACATCTATTTAGTATTTCCAAAAATCGTTCTACAAATGTGGCTTGACCTTTCCTTAACCACCATGGAGGTTATACGTCTGTGGTGGGTGCACAGATTTTAGAGACAATCCATTCACCGAAAAGAGGAGGAGATTTGTTAAAATTATTATGCAAACGGGATGTGTTTTGGATATTTTTCTTTAAGACTAGGATTCCCTATGGCTTAAATCATGAATGGGATGTTACACACTACTATGAATAGATTATTACTAATAAGATATATGGGCATACTCTCCTTATAATGTGATTTGACACACAAATATTCATAGGATTATTTCGGGTTTTTTAACCATGTTCTTGGTGCCATAATAATTTTTTATATATTCTATTTTTTTACTGTCTATATATCAGATTGTAAGGAGACAGATTTTTCTTTCCCCACACACTAGATTGGAAGCAGATTGATCGTTACGATCATCCTCCCATGTCTTCATTAAGCATATAGAATTGCCTCTAAAAAAAGTGTGCAAGAGTTGGGTGTCTATATCAGATTGGAAGGAGACAGGTTTTTCTTTCCCCACACACTAGATTGGAAGCAGATTGATCGTTACGATCATCCTCCCATGTCTTCATTAAGCATATAGAATTGCCTCTAAAAATAGTGTGCAAGAGTTGGGTGTCTATATGAATAGCTTGGTCTATCTCATTTTCTGGCTTTTTGTCCTTTTTTGGAGTTGTTTCTCTCCATTAAGTGTTTTTATTACATCTAATTATGGTTTTACTAGCATTTAATATTAGGATTTGATACATATATGTTGGCTTCGTTTTAAACATGATTATTTCATGTGCTATTTGGACACTTTCGTTTTATTCACTTAATATTTTCAGGATTAGATATTTATACTTTTGTATTAGGATGATTCTATTTTATATTTCATCATCACATTTCATTTTATTTTTATAGTCTATATTTAATTCACGTTTTCTCTTTTTTTTTTCTAACCAATGGTTTTTATTATTCTTTATTCTGTAATCATATATTCACAAGACACTATTTTTTATTTTTTTATATACATGTACACATATTCTTTTGTTACATATATACATTTTTTCAGATAAATTCTTTTTGTCACTATAAATGATTGTTGATTTTCTGTTCCTATGTCTGTGCAATATGGGTATATGTTAAATATAGATCTATGCCTGCTATATGTACATGTGTGTATATATACATATATATTATATGCCAAATGCTATGTTGCTTTTATCTGATTGTCTCATGTAGCAGAATGGAAGCAACAGACTTTTCGATTAAGTGGACACACCTGTAACTCACATATTTAAATTGGATCTTCTGTTGCAGTTGTTGTAGTGAACAAGCACACTGTGAGTCCTGTGAAACATGTCTACCATCCATTTTGCTGTACCTTGCATCCTTGTTCAATAAAGCCTTTCATCGTGAGCTATTGGCTGGTGTGCAGCCATTTCTCTTGTATCCTGTCTGCGGTGGCGATCCGAGGTCCTGCACCCAAGGCTGGCTGTGAAGTTCCAAACTGCCTGAGCGGTGTACATCTCTTTCTCTATTATCAGCCATGCCCAGGTTACCTCTGTGGACTACCGAACTCCTCACCCTCTCCTCCTCTCCATAACCTAATCCTAACACACTTCCTGTTCTAAGGTGGCAACGTTGCTCCTTTATAGATACAGTAAGGTGGGAGAAAGTTGTCACCCAAGCACAGCTAGTATGTTACTGGCAGGATCACCATATGAAAATGGGAGAAAACCTGAAGAAAAGGAATTTAGTCACTACTACAAATAACTGGTTTACTGATATGTATTACATTTTTGTTCTTGGGTTTTTATAAACTTTAAAGCCTTAACATTCTAAACTCTTGTTCTGTGCCACAAAGATTAAATGTTAGGTGTACTGACCCAGGAAAAATGCTATGACATTTATGAAAAAGAAAACACTCTTACATTGTTACTGCAACTAAAAAGTAACCAGCAAAGTCAAAAAATTTTTATTAGTTTAACACTGACTCTGGACCCTATTTAAAATCCACTGGGAATCAAAATCCTTGTTAAACCAAAACCTAAATAGAAGGAAGATTTATAAAGCACAGTGGTAGGTTTTACAAATGTAGGTGAAGCCCTGTGACCTTCAATTAAAAGAAGGGGGGGGGGTAAAAGTGCCTGGAGGCATTGATAGTAACTAATCAAATTTTAGCCCTTGGCAGATATGGAATTCTGTGATAAAGGTTATATAAGTTATACCCTTTTCATGTATTTTGTTTTGTGCTACTCTTATTATGCTAATTTACCCTTTTTTATGCTTTGTAGAAATAATGCCATTATAGCATTTGCAAATACCCATTCATTTTAACAGTAACGCCTGTCACCATTTATCCTCGTGGTTTAAGCATCCCATAGATTATTTTGTTTTCCTATCTTCCACCACAGGTGGGAGCCTTCCCTGCTGGAATAACACAATGATCGCCGCTGGCAGTGATCACCTGAAACAAATCTGACAAAAATCAATGGATTGGATTCAGTACAACCAGCCTGCCCATAGATGGATACAATTTTGGATGGCCCCTGCTGAAGCAGCCGAGATTCTAACCATCTATGACCGGCCTTATGCCCCATACACACGTGCAGATTATCTGCAGACTTACCAAAACCATATAATATGAGGTCAAACCTAAACACTTTCAATTTGTATGCAATCCGGCAGGCCCTTGCACTACATAGAAAAGGTAAGTCTGCAGACAAAAGTCTGCAGATAATCTGCACGTGTGTATGGGGCATAAGGCTTTAGTGGAGATTTACTAAAATCAGAACAGAATATGGTGCAGCTGTGCATAGTAACCAATCAGCTTCTAACTTTAGCTTGTTCAATTAAAGGGTAAAGGGCCATACACACTATAAGATTTTCTGAAGACTTTTTCCTTCAGATTTACCTTTTCTATGTAGTTCAAGGGCCTGCCAGATTGCATACAAATTGAAAGTGTTTGACCTCATATTATATGGTTTTGGTAAATCTAAAGGAAAAGTTTTCCTAAAATCTTATAGTGTGTATGGCCCATTAGGCTCCTTTCACACGGTCCGCTGTCTGGTGTGGACCGTTCTCTGCTCAGTGATCAATCCGCTGAGAAGATGGTGTCAGAGCCCCGCTGCTCTCTATGGGGGAATTGGATGAGAGCGGACTGCCTGTCCGCTCTCATTCGATCCGATGCCCTGGATGGATGGAAAATAGGGTTTCCATGCGTCCGGATTTCACAGGCAGGATCGGATGCGGATGGCAGCGGGTGTCAGCGGACAGGTCTCCGCTGACATCCGCTGCCCCATAGGGATGCATGGAGAATCCAATCAGATCTGCCTAAAAAACTGACAGGCGGATCTGATCGGATCGTTCGTGTGAAAGAGGCCTTGCTCCACTTTTATAGAAAAAAAAAATAGTAAATAAATAAAAGTATAGCATTTACAGTTGTGACATAAATCATATTGTAATTGAATAGTATCAAAAATTTACCTTTCCTTTTTAATCTACAGCTCTGTAATTTTCTGTGAAATTATGGCTACCTGTAGGTGTACTGTACACACAATGTGTACAGAACACCCCCTAGATATTTAATTTCCTGCTTGTGTGATTAACTCACTGATTTTCCTAGAAGTCCACATTGGATTTCAGGCATCCCCTGCAACAAAAATGACAATTTTTGTTATGATCCTCCCAATATGAAAACACATCTAAAGGGATGCAGGCCCTGCAATTTTCCTTATTAGAGCTTTGGGGGTGCAGCAGCTGGTTGATGGTTATGAAACCACTCCCATTACACTCACTTCTGCACAAACACACAGGGATTTCTTTTGAATAACAAAAGGTAGAAATCTGCAACAAAGTTTGTCAAAATTCTTGTAATGTACAGTCAGGTCCATAAATATTGGGACATCAACACAACTCTAATCTTTTTGGCTCTATACACCACCACAATTGATTTGAAATGAAACAAACAAGATGTGCTTTAACTGCAGACTTTCAGCTTTAATTTGAGGGTATTTACATCCAAATCAGGTGAAAGGTGTAGGAATTACAACAGTTTGTATATGTGCCTTCCACTTTTTAAGGGACCAAAAGTAATGGGACAGATTAACAATCATAAATCAAACTTTCACTTTTTAATACTTGGTTGCAAATCCTTTGCAGTCAATTACAGCCTGAAGTCTGGAATGCATAGAAATCACCAGATGCTGGGTTTCATCCCTCGTGATGCTCTGCCAGGCCTCTACTGCAACTGTCTTCAGTTCCTGCTTGTTCTTGGGGCATTTTGTCTTCAGCAAGTGAAATGCATGCTCAATCGGATTCAGGTCAGGTGATTGAATTGGCCATTGCATAACATTTCACTTCTTTCTCTTAAAAAACGCTGGTTGCTTTCGCAGTATGCTTCGGGTCATTGTCCATCTGCACTGTGAAGCGCCGTCCAATGAGTTCTGAAGCATTTGGCTGAATATGAGCAGATAATATTGCCCAAAACACTTCATAATTCATCCTGCTGCTTTTGTCAGCAGTCACATCATCAATAAATACAAGAGAACCAGTTCCATTGGCAGCCATACATGCCCACGCCATGACACTACCACCACCATGCTTCACTGATGAGGTGGTATGCTTTGGATCATTATCAGTTCCTTTCATTCTCCATACTCTTCTCTTCCCATCACTCTGGTACAAGTTGATCTTGGTCTCATCTGTCCATAGTATGTTGTTCCAGAACTGTGAAGGCTTTTTTAGATGTTGTTTGGCAAACTCTAATCTGGTCTTCCTGTTTTTGAGGCTCACCAATTGTTTACATCTTGTGGTGAACCCTCTGTATTCACTCTGGTGAAATCTACTCTTGATTGTTGACTTTGACACACATACACCTACCTCCTGGAGAGTGTTCTTGATCTGGCCAACTGTTGTGAAGGGTGTTTTCTTCACCAGGGAAAGAATTCTTCGGTCATCCACCACAGTTGTTTTCCGTGGTCTTCCGGGTCTTTTGGTTTTGCTGAGCTCACTGGTGCGTTCTTTCTTTTTAAGGATGTTCCAAACAGTTGATTTGGCCACACCTAATGTTTTTACTATCTCTCTGATGGGTTTGTTTTGTTTTTCAGCCTAACGATGGCTTGCTTCACTGATAGTGACAGCTCTTTGGATCTCATTATGAGAGTTGACAGCAACAGATTCCAAATGCAAATATCACACTTGAAATGAACTCTGGACCTTTTATCTGCTCCTTGTAAATGGGATAATGAGGGAATAACACACACCTGGCCATGGAACAGCTGAGCAGCCAACTGTCCCATTACTTTTGGTCCCTTAAAAAGTGGGAGGCACATATATAAACTGTTGTAAGTCCTACTCCTTTCATCCGATTTGGATGTAAATACCCTCAAATTAAAGCTGAAAGTCTGCAGTTAAAGCACATCTTGTTTGTTTCATTTCAAATCCATTGTGGTGGTGTATAGAGCCAAAAAGATTAGAATTGTGTCGATGTCCCAATATTTATGGACCTGACTGTATATAGATCTCCCAGAAGGAAATGTTTTTTTCTCAACAAAAGTAGAGTTACGCTTTAAGCTTTGACAATAAAACTTAGAAGCTAATTGGTTACTATACACAGCTGCGCCAGATTATTGGGCACCAGTTTTAGTAAATCCTCCCCCTTTGTGCCCTAGGGTGACAGCAGTAACTCAGCATGATGTATCTCTTGAGGAGCGATATTGACACCTTAGGAAAGGACTACAAAACACCTCCCCCTTTCCTCTTCGTAACATGGGAGGTGGGTAATCCGAAGTCCATAGAGAGCTGGAAACAATGCCAGCTGATAAGAGTACGTCACAGGCAGATAGTAGAGAAAGTTTCAGCTTACAAAGTTCATTGTAGAAATAGAAGAATCTGGATGGCTGCATTCAAACGCAAGCACCTTTATTAGGTAAAATAGTTTATACAGCGACAAAAGGTACAAATGACAACAGTAGCAGTTGACGCATTTCACACCCTTTTCTGGTGCTTAATTATAGCTGAATGAACCACAAACTCAGAACAGATATATATGCAAAGATATGTAAAGACAATATTTAAAAGCATTTTGATTTATTTGGGACATTGCTTGATGTTAATAAATTTGCACATACACTAACCTTGAAGAAGCACTACTTTAACCACTTGCCGACTGCCGACAGTAATCCTACTGTGGCAGTGTGGCTCCCCTTGGTCCAGCGACTTAGACCTACAGCAGGAGTCGGGCCAGGGGAGGAGAGGCGCCTCTCTTCCACGATCGTCGTGGGGAAAGTGTGAGAAGACCCATCTGCTTATGTAAACAAAGCAGGCGGATCTTCTCAGTGACAGACAGGGAGAGATCACAGGATTCAGCATAGATGAACCTGCGATCTCTGTCTTTCCGTCACAGAACCCCCACACGTCAGTAAGCATGAGGCATATGTAACCCTTTGATCACCCATAGGTTAACCTCTTCCCTGCCAGTTTCATTATTACAGTAACAGTGCATATTTATAGCACTGATTCCTGTAGTAATGTCACTGGTCCCCCCAAAAGTGTCAAAAATGTCAGTTAGGGGTCCGATCTGTCCGCCACAATGTCGCAGTCCCGCAAAAAATCGCAGATCGCCACCATTACTAGTAAAAAAATACAAAACATTAAAAATGACATAAATCTTTCCCGTAGTTAGTAAACGCGCAAACCAATCAAAATACGCTTATTGCGATTTTTTTTTTTTTTTTACCAAAAAATATGTAGCAGAAAACAAACTGGCCTAAAATGTTAAAAAATTTTGATTTTTAAATTTTTTTTTTGGGAATGTTATATAGCAGAATGTGAAAAATATTTTTTTTTTTCCAAAATTGTCACTCTTTTTCGGTTTATAGCGCAAAAATTAAAAATCGCACAAGTAATCAAATACAACCAAAAGAAAGCTCTATTTGTGGGGGAAAAAGGATGTCAATTATATTTGGGTACAGCATCGCACGTGCAATTTTCTGTTAAAGTAACGCAGTGCCGAATCGCAAAATAGGGCCTGGTCAGGAAGGGGGTCAAATCTTCCTGTCTTTAAGTGGTTAATGAGCCAGGTGGTGTTGAGGGTATTTTGGAGGATACATCTTTCATGGGTGAGTGTCCTCCCTCTCCCCAATTATTCTCTGATGTGTGCGCTTTAAATGATTTAGTCGAGTTGGCTGACGAATCATGTCCTTGCCCTGGGGACCGGGTGGATGGGCATACTATTGTCCATTTAAATTAGGATCAGATTTTTACCCTGTCGGCTCACGGGTTATGGACATGGATCTTTCAAAAACTTGTGGAGAGGGATTTGACTAATTTAGCCCGCAACTCCCATGGTGATTTTATTTTGGATAACCTTACTGCTCCAGAAAAGACTGTGCTTAGGAGCCTTAATGAGGATGGTAGTATAGTCATCAGGAATGCAGACAAAGGGGGCTCGGTTGTAGTCTTGGACTCAGAAGTCTAAGAAAAAGAAACAATACGCCAGTTATTCGATACAGTCACCTATCATAGGCTTTAGGGGGATCCCATGCCACATTTCAGGAAGGAATTATCTACATTGTTGGATAGGGCATTTGCTGTGGGGGTTTTTTTCACAAGAAGAAAGAGATATGTTAATCCTGGAATTTTTGAGTCATGCCTGTTTTCCATCATCTCCCTAAAGTTCATAAGAGGTAAATCCCCTAACGGGAAGACCCATAGTTGTGGGCATCGGGTCCCTCAATGAGAGCCTGGGTCTATGGGTTGATCATCAACTACAGCCCCTGCTGTCAAATTTACCAGGCTTCCTCAGGGATGCTAAACAGCTTTTGAGTAAATTAAATAACTGTGTGGAGTGATGAATATAGATGGATTACTTGTGATGCCACAAGCCTCTATTCCCCATCTCTAGTCAACCTTTTCATGGGGTGGTGGGAGAGGTCCCACATCCTTGGACCTGGCAGTCTCCACCAGTAACACCCTTTTAAAGGTGGATTCTAGCCTTCCTATACATACTGTAAGGGGGATACCCATTGGCCAGTTTCTTAGACTGAAATGTATTTGTAGTAATGATACAGTCTTTAAGAAAGCGGCTGCTCATGTGATGCACAGATTTGAAGATAGGGGAAACTACAGACACATCCTTAAGAGGGCTATTCGAATTGCTGAGGATACTCCACATGATAGTCTGCTATTGGATAAAAGTAGTAATCAAAATAAGAATATTAGGCAGAGGGATAATCATGGTGGCGGTCCTCAGCAATTGAACATTTCTGTTTTTTCACTCCCTTCAGCTTAGAATTTGATAAAATTAGGAAAATTGTCCTTAAATATCTTCCAGTGTTATCCAATAATCTGATTTATGCCCAGATAATATCTAAGGGGATCAGGACGGTTTCCCGCAAAGCCCCCTCTTTGGACAAAGTTTTGTCCCCTAGCTTGCCAGCACCAGACCTCATTCGCACTGGTTACAATTTAAAGGTACTTGCAGGTGTGGTTTGAGTGGATGTTCCTATTGCCCCTATATCAAAAGAGGCGATACGGTCCATTCAGCCTCCACTGACAGGATGTTTAAGATCTCATCAATTATTAATTGTAATACCAAGTATTTGTTTTATGTTATTACATGTGATTCTTTCCACATTCAATATGTGGGTCAGACAACCCGCAGGTTGAGAGACTACCTTAAGGACTATCTTTATGACATAGAGCGGAATCATGCCACTAATGTGTCTAAATGCTGGAATGAACATCACAATAAATAGGTTTCCAGTCTCGTAATTCAAGGACTGGAAAAAAATCTCATTGCCAATTAGAGGGGGTGAAAAGTTCAGGATGCTATGGAAAAAAGGTATTTTGGATTTTTAGTCTTAATACTAGGAAGTCAAAAGGTTTGAATTTCGAATGGGATGTATCCTATTTTTACGAGTAACCATTTGTTACTATACTATATACTTTTGGTTTTATTAATTCAGTATTCTCTTATGGCATTTATATATGTGGTTCTGTGATTTTGTATCAGAAATTATTTTATTATTTGTTTTTCCTTTTTTGTGGGGTTCTTCTGTATAATTTTATTCATTGTTGCTCGAATGCAGAGGGTTTGTTTGAATTTGATTGATTTGATTTTACCCACTCTTTCTTAGTCACCCCCCCCCCCCCCATTTTATCTTAAATGTGGGGATGTATACTGTGGCTTTATATATTTGTGAGTTACCATCTACAAATATATACATGCATTTCTCTCAGCATTCCTGCAATAATTATGAACCCATTTTGGGTATTTAAATTTTTACTTCTTATTTGTCATTCTTACATCATTTTTCGTGTTTTGTATTCTGAGATCTTTTATGACTACATAATGCCTCTCCCTGTTTGGGTGGTGGCTGTCACCTACCTGTGAGGTCTTTGAGCTGCTGATCAGACAGTCTTTAAAGCGGAGTTCCAGCCATTCACTCACCTGTCCAACGGTCCAGCGATGCGGCCGCCCGAAGCCTCGATCCTCTCCCTCGGCGCCGGCATCACTGCTGTGGGCACCCGGCTGTTACAGTTTGCGGCTTCCCAGCCGGGTACCCACTGCGCATGCGCGAGTCGCGCTGCGCGCCGTGATTGGCCTGCAATCTTCTGGGACCTCTGACGTGTCCCAGAAGATTGCAGGGAGGGAGGGGGAGAGGAGAACTTCCGTTCAGGGCGCCGCGGCGCTCCGAGCGGAAGTGGGAGCGGGTACCTGTCAAAACTAGGTACCCGCTCCCCCCCCCAAACAAATGACATGCCAAATGTGGCATGTCAGGGGGTCAGGACTCCCTAAAGCGGAAGTTCCACTTTTGGGTGGAACTCCGCTTTAATAAGCTGGCTGGAGAGGGACTCCTGAGCATTTGTAGCCGGGACACTCCATTCTCATACTGAGAAATACTGAGAGCCACAGACACCTTATCCCTAAGGATATCTATATCAAGTTCCTTACTGGGACACAAGCTTTATCGACCCTTCTGGCTATATAGCTTAAGGGTCATCTCAGTCCGGTAAGTTGAACATCCAGAGGGGGAGGACCTATTCACAGCACTGGATTGATGGCATGATTTTGCACTTTCCTTTTGGCACTTAAGCACTTTTTGGGACTCCTTTGGACTTTTTGTGGTTTATACTTACTTATTGGACTACCACTGTTTATCTTTGCTTATATTGGACTGGCACTAATTTTCCACTGATCCCAATATTTATAACCCCGTAGTGGGGATACCACAGGATATTATTTGCACATGAATTGCACATGAATTGCATGTTGCACTTTAATATTATTCATTTATGAGTGGTATTTATTATTTATTTATTATATTTATTATTGTATACCTCTTTGCGCTCGTATTTGGCACTGTATTTTTAGAAATTTGGTCACCACCACATTTTTTGAACAGCTGCATGTAGGTATAGCACATTATATTTATCCATAGCGCGGTACACCTTTGATTTTAATTTACATATCTTTGCATATATTTCTGTTCTCTGAGTTTGTGATTCGTTCAGCTATGATTAAGCGCCAGTAAAGGATGTGAAACGCATCAGATGCTGCTGTCATTTGTACCTTTTTGTTGCTGTATGGACTATTTTACCTAATAAAGGTGTTTGCATTGGTGTGCAGTTCTATTTTTACAGTTTGCTTTCAGAGCCAGCACCCTTGCTGCATGGTGGAGGTGTGATTGAAGGACTGACACCTGGAGCAGTTAATAAGTTCATTGCTAGGGTGTACATACACTTAAAATACAGAAATACTTTGACAATATAATAGTAAGATTCACATTTACCATTTATTTTAAAGGAATTCTAAATTACTTATTACTAACTTATAAATAAAACAATTCATTTTTGCTGTCACTTATAGATAGAGATGACCTTTCACATAGTACTAACCGCTGTTTAACTTGAGCATACTGGATGCTTGAAAGCTACATGTTTCTACCAACATAAAGGTTACAACTCCCAGTTGCTTTACAGAAAATCAAACAAGCATTTGCAATGGCAAGAATGTTCAGTTCAACTCAACTCACACCTGCTGTTTCCTTGATCATGTTCTTTTTATCCTTCTTTTCATCAAGATATTCTTGCTCAGGATAGATGAGGAAACCTGTAAACAAACTGTCTGTCCAGTATGGATCATAAAAAAGTCCATTCTGTTCAGAATAAAAAATCTGTAGCCACACTTCATCTCCAGCTTTCAAAGGAAGAATGGTAGACCCTGATGCTATGTCATGGTTTCCAGTGTTGGCATCAAAAGTCTTGATTTTGTATTGGCCATTGTGAACTAGCCCAATAGCCAAGTGCTTGTTTGCCAGGGTGATGTCGTATGTGAAGAAATAAGTACCAGGTATGCTACATAAGTATTTGCCACTAGTGACATTGTAGTGTCCACCTTCATTCATAAGAACTTTATCAAACTTAATAGGTAGCCGTTCTCTCGGGTAACTTTTTGTGACGGCAACAGAAAATGCTGACTTTGCTTTTTTTGAGCCGCAGGTACATGGTCCAGGCATCCCTGTTTCGCCTTTCTTTCCTTTTGGTCCCTTATTTCCTGTTTCCCCCGGTGTCCCAGGATCACCTCGAATACCTTTTGGACCTCTTGGGCCAGCTCGTCCAATGGCTCCCTGCTTACCCTTACCACCTTCTTTTCCTGGATTTCCAACTCTGCCAGGAGTACCTGCAGAACATAAATGATTACTGTTTTTGTTGTATAGTATTACAATTGCTTACAGCTTAGCCTTATTACAAAGTGTTGGGAGCCCCTGTTAAGATTTCCTGTTTTTTTTTTTTTAATCTTTTTTCCTTTTTTATTGATAGAAAACATAACAAGCTACAATACAAAACAAACAAAAAGACATGGCCAATATGTCACAGTGCAGCAAGGCAAAAAAAAAAGATGACCTGTTTAGTTTATTTTCTCGTGTAGCACTGCCCCCTTGAGGACGGCTGGATTTCACACTTACAGGTCCCCCTGGGTTACCAATAGCAACTTTGACATTTCGAGTCTTATCACTTTACTTCTTGGCTCAGTCAATAATCCGTCCAGGGGTATATAGTTGTTTTGTATTTTATTTGATAAATTAGGGATAGGAGAATAGTGGGATACTCCAAATAACAATTGGTTGACGACTCCTATCTTCAGGTACAGCCAGGCTGTTCATTCACCCTGCCACTAAAGGTGAATTAGAATTAAGTCTCTTTCCTAAGACGACTTGGTGAATTATTGACTGTCTTAAGGACACTCTCCTCAGCATGCTCTCTCTCTCTTTACTGCTGACACCCGTTCTCTGACTATCCTACACGTTGGGTGGCCCCCTCAGGTCAGGTCACTTGAAGTGAGTCCCTGTACTCAAGATACTGTTTTTCCAGGGTCTCCAGTGCCCCCCTTCAGTCAGCTCTCCTGGACCTCTGGGTTCAGCTCCTCTCATCCATTCCTCCAGCCTTCAGGACGGCCTCCTGCGACCACGTGCCACTGCTACAGAGGAGGAGGCAGCCGCCCCCTCCCTCCGGGACTCTGCTCTCCAGCCAAAGACCCCGCAGCACATGTGCTCCTGGCTTTTATACAGTATCCCAGAATGCACCGAGGCGACCCGCCCCTGTCAATCACCAGGACTGTACCAAAGCCTATGCATCCAATTGTCAGGTTTCCTCCCACTGTCCAACATGCCTACCTATTGGACCAGTGTGAAACACTCTCTAGACATAAATAACATACTGAACACAATTAGCAGACTTCACTAACAGATCCTGCTCTCTAATAGGCAGACAGCAATATAGATTTGCCTGCTGCTCCTCTGATAGGCAGATAGAGCCAAAAACTATACTCTCTCACTAGCACCTACCTAGGAGGGTGCTAAACTTGTTTAAAGAAGAGTAGTTTCAGAAAGTAAACTTAATACTGAATGCCAGGCAAACAGTTGATCAAATAATTGGAAAACATATATGGGAATTGTTATACCTGCCAAAAGTTTTTGTAAGCCTATGAGACTGTACAGCACTTCCCAAGATCTCTCTACAGTCTACAAAACAGTTGTGCAATCCTAAGATAGACCCACAGCACACTGATAGACAATACTGTGCATTGCAGTATAGCCTCATAGACTCATTCAGAAAGTCACTTATCCTTTTTCCAGTCTGGTAACTGCTGCACAGAAGGTTAACATGAGGCTCACATCACAAAAGATTCATGTACTTTTGCCAGCTCTAACTGAGCATTAAATGGTGGCTTTTGACATACAGTGGGTACGGAAAGTATTCAGACCCCCTTAAATTTTTCACTCTTTGTTATATTGCAGCCATTTGCTAAAATCATTTAAGTTCATTCTTCTTCCTCATGAATGTACACATAGCACCCCATACTGACAGAAAAACACAGAATTGTTGACATTGTTGCAGATTTATTAAAAAAGAAAAACTGAAATATCACATGGTCCTAAGTATTCAGACCCTTTGGTGTGACACTCATATATTTAACTCAGGTGCTTTCCATTTCTTCTGATCATCCTTGAGATGGTTCTACACCTTCATTTGAGTCCAGCTGTGTTTGATTATACTGATTGGACTTGATTAGGAAAGCCACACACCTGTCTATATAAGACCTTCCAGATCACAATGCATGTCAGAGCAAATGAGAATCATGAGGTCAAAGGAACTGCCTGAAGAGCTCAGAGACAGAATTGTGGCAAGGCACAGATCTGGCCAAGGTTACAAAAAGATTTATGCTGCACTTAAGGTTCCTAAGAGCACAGTGGCCTCCATAATCCTCAAATGGAAGACGTTTGGGACGACCAGAACCCTTCCTAGAGCTGGCCGTCCGGCCAAACTGAGCTATCGGGGGAGAAGAGCCTTGGTGAGAGAGGTAAAGAAGAACCCAAAGATCAATGTGGCTGAGCTCCAGAGATGCAGTCAAGATATGGGAGAAAGTTGTAGAAAGTCAACCATCACTGAAGCCCTCCACCAGTCGGGGCTTTATGGCAGAGTGGCCCGATGGAAGCCTCTCCTCAGTGTAAGACACATGAAAGCCTGCATGGAGTTTGCTAAAAAACACCTGAAGGACTCCAAGATGGTGAGAAATAAGATTCTCTGGTCTGATGAGACCAAAATAGAACTTTTTGGCCTTAATTCTAAGCGGTATGTGTGGAGAAAACAAGGCACTGCTCATCACCTGTCCAATACAGTCCCAACAGTGAAGCATGGTGGTGGCAGCATCATGCTGTGGGGGTGTTTTTCAGCTGCAGGGACAGGACGACTGGTTGCAATCGAGGGAAAGATGAATGCGGCCAAGTACAGGGATATCCTGGACAAAAACCTTCTCCAGAGTGCTCTGGACCTCAGACTGGGCCGAAGGTTTACCTTCCAACAAGACAATGACCCTAAGCACACAGCTAAAATAACGAAGGAGTGGCTTCACAACAACTCCGTGACTGTTCTTGAATGGCCCAGCCAGAGCCCTGACTTAAACCCAATTGAGCATCTCTGGAGTGACCTAAAAATGGCTGTCCACCAACGTTTACCATCCAACCTGACAGAACTGGAGAGGATCTGCAAGGAGGAATGGCAGAGGATCCCCAAATCCAGGTGTGAAAGACTTGTTGCATCTTTCCCAAAAAGACTCCTGGCTGTATTAGATCAAAAGGGGGCTTCTACTAAATACTGAGCAAAGGGTCTGAATACTTAGGACCATGTGATATTTCAGTTTTTCTTTTTTAATAAATCTGCAACAATGTCAACAATTCTGTGTTTTTCTGTCAGTATGGGGTGCTATGTGTACATTCATGAGGAAGAAGAATGAACTTAAATGATTTTAGCAAATGGCTGCAATATAACAAAGAGTGAAAAATTTAAGGGGGTCTGAATACTTTCCGTACCCACTGTATATTTGTTTCAACTTGAAGACATTCAACGCACCACATGCAGAAGTAAACTTTAATTAAGCAATTTGTAATAATGCCTCAACTGGCATGAAATACAGCCTTCAACTTTTTCCGGCTAGCTTCCCCGGTTCCTTGAAGATTTTTTTCTCATTTTTCCTTGATGAATACTTCTATTTCAGAAATACCTCTGACTTGTTTGGGGTCTGCTAGCCCTTTCTACCAATCCCCCTACTGGTTTCCGCTCACCCAACAAATAAAATTGAAAATACTAACAACCTACAAAGCCATCCACCACTCCCCCCCACAGCTACATCACTAACTTTGTCTCAAAATACCAACCAAACTGTTCTCTTTGCTTCTCACAAGGCCTCCTGTTCTCAATCTCTCATTACCTCCTCTCATGTTGGCCTCTTGGACTTTTCTAGAGCCTCTCCCATCCTCTCAAACACCTTACCCTAGTCTGTCCGACTATCTCCTAGTCTACCTACCTTTAGGCGATCCCTCAAAAACAATCTATTCAGAGAGGTCTATCCTGCCTCCATTTAATAAACTGAACTTTTACTTTTTCCATCAGCTGATCCCCACGGTTATTACCTTTTTAAGTCACTTGACCCTTCCTTTTAAATTGTAAACTCTAGCAAGCAGGGCCCTCTGACTCCTGTTGTATTGAATTGTTTTGTAACTACTGTTTACCTCCATTTTGTAAAGTGTTGTGCAGTCTTTTGGCTCTATATATTTTAAATCCTGTATTATAATAATATTTGATGCAGAGGCTTAACAATATGGGTCGCAATTGCAACCTGGCCTCTATGCTTCAGGAGGTCTGCGCGGCTCCCCTGTCATATTTGGTTCTACACCTGGATAAGTGGGGAGGTGGGGGCAGCATATAGCAAAACCGATGCCCTCCATTTTCCTCTAGCACCTGCTGAAAGCCAGCTTCTCCTCCTCTCCCTCCCGCTGGCATTCAGAAGCTTCAGGAGGAAAATGGAGAGCATGGGTTTCTCTAAATGCTACCCCTCCTATCCAGGTTTCTTGTTCCCTGCTGCTCCCAAGCCCCTGTTTGCTCCCCTTGCCCCCCTTATCCCCCTTATCCCCTGGGATGGAGAGTGGGAGAAGGGGCCGGTAAATGTCATTGGTCTTGATCGCTCCTGTGTCCATTCATAACTGAAGCACAGTAAACTGTGTTGGCTATGCTTCAGTTTGTGAATGAATGGGAAGCTCTGTACAGAATTATTCCAGTTCATTCATTCTATGCAGCTGAGGCTTCAGAGATGGAGATTGAGGGCTGTGTCCTCAATATCCTTTCTCTGTATCAAAGGTGAAACATCAAAGATCTGTTTAGACTCCTGATTTTTCACCAAAGCCCCCCAATGGGACTCTATGAAATTATAATATAAAATAAAAGCTATTGATCCCACCCTCTGCCCTACTGACCATGTCCACTGCATTTCTGCCAAAGTCCACTACCATACTGACACAATTCACAGCCCTACTGACACCAGTGGTGGGACCGCGGGAGGGGGGCAAAGATAGAAAGAAGGGGGCCTGCTGCTGAACATGTAAAAGTGTCCAGCTGCAGGACTGTAATAAAGGGCCCCGGAATCAGAGGGAAGGGCCCCAAACGGGGGTCAGGAGGGCCCTTCATGGTTTCTTGCATCAGGACGCTGAATTAATAGAATAATAACAGACAGACCAAAGATTTTAAATAATAATCAAGTATGGGGACAGTGAAGATCCATGACCAGCAGAGATCTAGAGGACCAGGAAATATCTCACATACAGTACTTTTTGGTAGATCAATTCCATCACCAGATGGAAAAGAGCTGTTTAAATGCTTGTTTTTGCCCCCCTAAATTTACCTTTTGGGAATAATAACCAGATTTCAAGTTTTATTTACACATTCAAGTGATATCTTCCATACTTCAGATGCATAAACATGATCTGCATTGAAGAGTATGGAATACATTTGGTTGAGTCTGATTATCAATCAATTGCCAGACTGGGCAACGGGCTGGATAACTAGATCCAGTGGTCACCCCAGTCTGGCCAGCGAGCGCTAGGTCAGCTGCGACATAGCCCCTCTGGACCCCACTGGACGTGGGCTGGCCTGCGAGTTAAACACTTTGCGAGGTCGCATATGACCGGATCTCAGCCTGAGTCCCAGCGCTCCTCCTGGCCAACAGCCCTGCCCCCATTTCCATAGAAAGGGGTTCTGTCTGGGGCAGTGCCTGCCTGGTTCCTGGTATGGGGAGTAGCTGTCCACCCCCTCCCCCTGGAGGGTTTTGGAATGGACGTGGACCCCTCCTTCGGACAGTAGGACTCTTCCCCTCTTCCCGCAGGCACCCCCCCTCGCAGAGTCCCTCATCCTGCTACCCCTTCCACATACGCTGGGGCTTTTTGGGTGGTCTGCCCACTTTCCTGGGGTGGGGGCAGAGAGCTGACTGGCGATGGGGGCCGGGGGTGTGCCACCGGCGACCAGAGGATCGACTTTGTGGGGGGGTGGGTGGGGGGCTGTACCATTGGGGGCTCCTGCCAGGGCCCCCCAGCCTGCCTGGATCTGTCCTAGAGGCCTGGTCTCCCAATCCTAGGTCCCTGTATGCCGCATGGTGCCGTGTGGGGCTGCCATTTTGTTGTAGCCTGTGTGTTCTAGACTCGGTGGCCATGTTTGTGTATTTTGCTGCGGTTTGCCAATGAAAATAGCGGCGGCCATGACAGTGGAGCCCTGTGGGTGGCGATTTTGGCAGTAGGAGCCCTCCCGATCCCCTGGATAATTTTACTTCCTGATCACCACACATGTAGTGCAGATTATCCTGGTGGCTGCAGGTGCTTGTCTCTGCGGGTGGTGAGTCTGATGGGGTCCTCTCCCTCTCTGCTGGGGATCGCTGGTGCTTTGTGCCTGGTGACCGGGTGGTGCTGCCAGCGTGGTAGGGGTTGTCCCTTAGCAGTGTTTTGACACTTTTTTGTGGGGTCCCCCTGGTGACTCATGGAGTCTTTGGATCACATTTCAGCACCTGATCCCCTCTCTGAAGCCACAGGGCCTTCCAGGTCCCAACCATCCATCCATGCACTGCCGGCGGTCCTGGAGTCCCTTGTGTCCCTAGCAAAAATGCCCCCCCGCCTTCCTCCCCCTGCCTCATCTATCTCATCAGATCCTGAATCCTATCCGGCTGCCGCAGACGTGGGTCACCCTGCTGGGTCTCCAACCACGTGCCTGGAATCCTCTGATAATGAGGATGATTCCTCCATGTCTGCAATCGCGCATGAAAAGGTGCTGGTGGATGCACTGATTGTATCTGTGTGTGAGACCCTGAAGATAGAGGACGCAGCTTAAGCTGCGATAGAGGCACAGGTACCCTTTGGCACTCACAAGCCATCCAGAGCGGCAAAGGTGTCTCCTTTCTCGGCCTATTTGGACAGAATTGTCATTAAAGAGTGGGGACGACCAAAGCGTCCCTGTGGGGTCCCTAAGCACTTTACTAGGCGTTACACCTATGAGGAGTCTCTTGTTAAGAAGTGGACTGTGCCGCTGATGGTGGACACTCCAGTTTCCAGATTAAACAAGGCAACCATGATTCCGGTTGCAGAGTCCCCTGCCTTTAAGGATCCGGCTGACCGGAAGGCGGGAGCTGTGGCCCACAATATGTACACTCTGGCTTGTTCAGCAATGAGGCCGGTATTCACCTTTGGCTTAGTGTCGCAAACTGTGACAAAGTGGGCTAAGCTCTTACCCTGGAGGGGGAACAGCTCCTGACTGATCTTCTTTTCCAAGGAGATCGCCTGTTTGGAGCTACCCTGGATGACATCATTAAAGGTCTCACAGGGGGGATGAGTACTTTTCTACTCTACTAAGGGCAAGGAACCTCGTCGTAGACATGGGCCCTCCTTCTCAGCTCATAAGAAGTTTTTTCGTCTCTCAGGGTTGACTGACACAGGCTCAAAGCCTTTCTGGGGGTCTTCAGGAGGATCCAAATAAACCTGGTCTGGCAAGCCAAGATCGGGCTTCTCCAGACCCGTGGACAAGGCTCCTTCAGCATGAAGGTGTGCCCTCACCTGTATCGGGGGTGAGGGGACATCTTCGCTGGTTTCCTGGACCCATGGACTTCCCTAGTGCAAGACAAGTGGGTCCACAAAATCATTCAGTCCAGCTACAAGATCGAGTTTTGCTCTTGTCCCACGGCAAGGTTTTTTCCTTCCAACTTGCGCCTGTCCCCAGACCACTTACAGGACCTGTTTGGGTGGTACAAGACCTGTTCCTTCAAGGGGTGATTGTCCCGGTTCCAACTTCGGAACATTTTCAGGGTTTATACTCAAACCTGTTCACAGTCCCCAATCCTGGACCTCAAGGTGCTAAACTGCTTTGTGCTGGTACAGAAGTTCAGAATGGAGTCCATTCGAACGGTGGTGGCATCCCTGCATCAGGGGGATTTCCTCACCTCTATCGATATCAAGGATGCCTACCTTCACATTTCAATATGTGCCAGTTACCAGTGTTTTCTCCGCTTTGCTGTGGGAGAGGAGCATTATTAGTTTGTGGCGTTACCCTCGCCCCTGCTCTTTGGGTCTTCACAAAAGTGTTAGCCCCGGTGCTAGCCTTGCTATGCAAATGGGGGATCGTGGTACTGGGCTACCTGGATGATCTCCTCCTGCGAGCGGAGTCTCCCTCTGCTCTGGTGGACAACCTGGAGATCACAATATGATATCTGTGGGAGTACGGCTGGATTCTGAATTTCCAGAAGTCTTCTCTGGTTCCGTCCATGAAGCTGGACTATTTGGGCCTGACTTTGGGCTCAGCCTTAGCCAAAGTGTTCCTCTCTCTCTGGACAAACTCCAAAAAATGCAGGCTGCAATTCGCCTCCTGCTGTTCAATAGATTGTCATCCCTCTGGACTTGCACGCGGGTGCTGGGCCTGATGGTGTCTACCTTTGAGGCGGTTCCATTTGCACAGTTCCATACGTGGTCCCGGCAAGGGAGATTCTGATCAAATAGGACAAGACTCCCCAGTCTCTGGAAAATCAGATGCGACTCAGTTGGGGAACAAGGGAGTGCTTGATATGGTGGCTCCGTTCTCCAGTGCTTCGGCTGGGAAAATCCTTCCTCCCCTTGTATTGGACAGTGATCACCACGGATGCCTGTCTGGCTGGGGAGGTTTCCTTGGCAAGTATTCTGCTCAGGGGATCTGGATGCTGGAAGACTCCAGACTACCGATCAATGTCTTGAAACTCTGATTGATCAGACTGGGTTTGGATCATTGGACAGATCATCTTCAGGGTTGTCCAGTGCGCAATTAATCAGACAATGCCACGACTGTGGCTTATGTCAGTCATCAAGGGGGCACAAGAAGTGTCCTTGCAGCTCTGGAGGTAGCCAGCATTCTAAGGTAGGCAGAATGGTTCATTACAGCCCTCTCCCCTGTACACATTCCTGGGGTGGAAAATTGGCAGGTGGATTATCTCAGTTGGCAGGAGTTGGACCACAGGGAGTGGTCCCTTCATCCAGGGATGTTTCATCAGCTTTGTCCCTGGTGGGCACCCCCAAGGCGGATCTGTTGGCATCTCGGCTCAACAGAAAGGTGCAGAGGTTTGAAGCATGGTCAAGGGATCCTCTAGCAGGCGCCACAGAGACGCTGGTGGCCTCGTGGGGTCAGTATCAGCTGATTTACCTCCTCTCAAGCTTCTGCCCAGACTTCTATGCAGGATTGAGGCAGAAGAGATTCTGGTCATCTTAGTGGCTCTGGACTGGCCTCACCGGGCTGATCTGGTGTTGCTGGTCACAGACTCTCTTTGGAAACTTCCTCTCAGGGAGAAACTTCTGCCCAAGGGCTGATCTTCCATCCTGCTTTACAGTCAATGGCTTTGATGGCTTAGCTGTTGAATGCCAGGTGCTGAAGGATAGGGGTTTAGCTGAGTTGGTGATTCTTACTCTGTTGAAAGCTAGGAAATATACTTCTAGGAAGATATACCATTGTACATGGTAGACATACATTGCGTGGTGTGAGTCTCTTGGGGTTCATCCTCACTCCTTCTCAGTGGCTTGGATCTTAACCTTCCTTCAACCAGGGGTTGAACAGAAATTGACCTTGAGTACCATCAAGGGCCAGGTGTCAGCCTTGGTGGTCTGCTTCCACTCCCTGGTGCGTACCTTTCTTCAGGGTGTATCTGACATTTGGTTCCTCCAGTGCGGGCTTCGTTTCCGCCTTGGGATCTTAATTTGGTGCTTTCAGCTCTGCAGAAGCCTCCTTTTAAAAATATTCAGGAGATTCCCCTCCTTACACTGTCCTAGAAGGTTGTCTTTTTAGTGGCTATCACTTCTGCACGCAGGGTGTCGGAACTGGCAGCGTTACCCTGTTATTCACCTTACCTGGTGATTCACAGAGATAAGGTATTTCCTCGCCCCTGTCCATCGTTCCTTCCTAAGGTTTTCTCTGACTGTCATTTGAATGAAGACATTGTGTTGCCTTCCCTGTGTTCCAGGCCTTAACATCTGAAGGAAATTGTCTTGCATGTCTTGGATGTAGTCCAGGCAATTAGGGTGTACCTGTCAGCTACGGAGTCTTTCAGGAAGTCAGACTCCCTATGTCTGCTCACGGATGGACCTCAAAAAGGGTTGTCCGCTTCCTCTGCGACCATTTCCAGATGGATCAGACAGGGGTCAGGTTCCTTCTTTCCCTGTCAAGACATACTCTACTAGGGCACTTAGTGCCTCCTGGGCCTTTTCGTCATCAGCGTCAGTGGTCATCGGGGCACACTTTTACAAAGTTTTTTAAGATGGATGTGTTGGCATCTGCGGATTTGGCCGCAAGGTTTTGCAGGCTGCTGTTTAAGAGGACCTGATCCTCTTTGAGGGTGTATTGTTTTGGGCTCCAGTTGTTTGGTTGAGCCCATGTTGCCTGGTTAGCTAATGTTTAGCCTTGGGAATTTTTTGGTTGTTCCCACCCTTCATGTTTAACACTCCCAATGGTTATGAATACGAGGAGCTGTGTTCGTCAATGAACGAAAGAGAAAGTGGGAATTTTGACTTACTGTAAAATCTATTTCCCTGATGTTCATTGATGGACACAGCACCCACCCCTCTGCGGAGTTATTATTTTCCTGACACAGCTTGTTAAAAAAACTGAGTGGCTATAGCAGAGAGAGGGAGTATACCTTCTGGGACTGCCCAGATTTTTTTTCTGCCTAGTGTCATACTCTTGTAGGGGGCAGTAAACCCAATGGTTATGAATACAAGGAGCTGTGTCCGTCAATGAACATCAGAGAAATGGATTTTACGGTAAGTCAAAAATCCCATTTTTTCCTTGCACCTGATTGGAAGATAGAAATCAGCACAGCTTCCCCTCATTCCAGATCTCCCCCTCAGATCTACAGCAACTGCGCTTCCAAGTGCACTTATAGTGCACAGTCAATTTGCCTTTAGAAAGGCAACCCCACTGTCTGTTCTTAGGTGGGTATGTTCATTCCCCCACTGTATCTAAAGAGGAAGCCTTGGTTGCCACCCAGGGTGAACTTCAAACATGTCTGCCTTTGTCATTCTTTATTACATGGGACTGATGAGATATGAAGATAAGATTGCTTGCAATCTGTTGGGTCACAGGAAGTGCCTAGGACACCGCATTTCTGGCAAGATCAACAGGGATTCTCTGCACTTGCTGAAAATGCCCTTAGCCTGAAAAAGAAAACAAATGTAGCAAACCACATCTAAGCTGTATTGTATTACATTATTGTTCATGAGTTTATTCGTGCTTTAACCAAGTAAGTTCTATACTTTTCTGTGCATGCAGATCATATTTCTGCAAGCAATGCTGCAAAGAGGAACAGTGCACCACTATGCCTGTGACACACTAAACCTTGCTTTGGGTCCTTGGCAGTGATATAAAGGTTTTGCTTTGTATACTTAGAATATGATTTGAATGTATCAGTCATAAAAGAATCATAACTGTTATCACAAAAATAAGCATTTGAAGTATAAAAAAACACTTGGATATGTATGATGAAATCAAATACTCTTTGGCAACTGTCAGGTATCAGAGATATTGATTCAGTGGCGGTTCTACATTAAATTGCTCCCCGGGCGAGACTCCCTCCCGGCGCCCCCCCCAAAAAAATAACATGACAAAACTTCATAAACTGCAGAAATTATACCCCCTGTTGCGTTTAGTGGGCATTACTGATGAATGGGGCCTTGCTGCAACCATGTGCACTGCATGCAGTTGCAGCACAATGGTGGTGCATATAGGGAGAAAAAACTAGCAGTGAAAAGGTGACATTGCCTCCATACTGTCTGTAAATGCCTCTGAAAAGCAATCTGAGAATGGATTGCTTTTCAGTGGAGCAGCATTCTCTTTCTTAATGATCTAATGGCTTCAGTTCTTTCCGATTCAGTGACTCTGGCTCTGCATCAAGCATGCAAATCAGCTGCATGCTTTTTCCAGGTCAGGGACTCAGAAAGAAAAAAAAAGAGAAGACAATAGATCAAAAATACTGCCAGACTAATAGCCGGTCAGAGATGGCAGCCTTGGAGCTTCTAATAAGCTTGC